>NW_025814823.1:157273750-158507500 GCF_022079265.1 Lynx rufus
AAATGCCCTAGTTCAGGGTAGAAGTTGAGAGTAAATTCCTCTGCAATAAGAAATAACAGAAACTTACCACAAAGAGATACCACTTCATACTTACTATGGGACTGGCTATGTAGGACAGCTATAATCAAAAAAGTAGAAAATAGCAAGTATTGATGACGATGTGGAAAAATTGGAACCCTCATGCATTGCTAGGGAATGTAAAATGGTACAGCTACTGTGGAAACAGTTTGGTGGTTTCTGAAACAGTTACACATAGATCTGCCATATTACCCAGTAATTCCGTGCCTAGTATATATACCAAAAAATGAAAGAAAGGACTTGAACAGGTATGTGTGCATCAATGTTCATGGCAGCATTATTCACAATAGCCAAAAGGTAGAAACTATCTAAATGTTCATCAATAGATGTGTGCATAAGCAAAATGTGGTGTGTGTGTGTGTGTGTGTGTGTGTATGCAATGGAATATTATTCAGCTTTAACAAGGAATTAAATTTTGAAATATGTTACATCATAGATGGACTTCGAAATCATTATGTTCAGCGAAGTAGCCAGATATAAAGGCCACATATTGTATGATTTCATCTATATGAAATATCCAGAATAGGGAAATCCATAGAGACAATAGAGAAGTAGAGGTTGCCAAGGGCTGGGATGAGGGGAAATGGAGAGTGACTGCTTAATGGGGATGGAGTTTCTTTTTCGGGTGACAATAATGTTCTGGAACTAGATAGTGCTGATAGTTGCATACTGTAAATGTACTAAATGCCACTGAATTTTAAACTTTAAAATAGTTAAAATAATCAATTTTGTTAAGTGCATTTTATCAAAATAAAAAGTACAAAGTCTATAGAATTGGCATAAAAACTGTTCTATCATATTTATTCAATAACTCATACCCAAGGATGCTTGCCTTAAGGAGAAGTGAGATTCCAATTCTAATGCAATAAATGTTTATTTGGAATTGTTAAAAACAAAAATGTACCTTAAATCAGAGGTCAAAGTGAAAGAACTGGGCCCCCTTTTTTTGTTATTAAAGCTCTAGGCATGATGACTGACACAGTATGTGGATATGAACTGGATAGTATCAATATTTTGAGAAGTTTATCAAGTTGGTCAAGGCATACTGGATTCAAGTCAATTCTGAAAATAATCATCCCTGAGAAATAGCAAAAAGGATTTTTAAATTTTTATATCTATATTCCTGAGACGCTCCCTGACAGAGAATCTGGAGCCCAATCTAACCACTAAAACTTGCATTTCAGGCATTCATCCATTGGCACCAATTATCTGTTAATCTATTAATCAGCGGTAAAGACTGAAAAACACTTTGCAATCTATGCAAACCCAAAGGGAAGGACAGCCTTGGTAAATCCTCACCTTTCAGGACTGGTAACCAACTAGAAAAATTGTTCAGTGTATCAAACCTAATACAGCATTTAGTTTCTATAAAAATGCACCTTCCTTCCAGACAACTTAAATGGACAAATACCATTGGAGGAGAAAATGTGCATTCCTCCTACCATTTGGGGCAATGCTTTACATAAAATTTGCAGTAATTTCAACTTTAGCCATTTATTAGGAAATAAAATATTATTCCTGGAGTCATTACAATCAGTTGGAACAGAGTTGCCAGGAAAAAACACTGTATAATTTAATATCTGGCACTCTTGTGCCTTTTCTTCTTACAGCTATTGCTTTTGAATAGCAGTTCTGACTCCAGGACCTTTCAAATTTATTGATTCATATATTATTATCTGACGTCCTGGGGCTAGTGAAGATAGAGCATATATTGCATGGGAGAGATAGCAATGACCTTTGAAGCTAGAAGATTTAAATTGAAACCTCTTCTCTGCTTCTTTCTAGTTGAAGGAGTGAGTCCCTTAAACTTGGTCCCTCTTGATCTCCATCTGTAAAATGGGAATGATAATCTGTCCTACCTACTTCACCATGTCGCTCTGAAGATTACAATGGGTTGGTGATTGCGAAAGTCAATTGTAAGGGGCGATGTTGAAAACAGCGATTAGCAATCATAGCTCTTTATAACCTGGTCATTACTTACAACTAATCAACTGCCTGCGCTCTTCATACTCTCTTCTCTTATAGCTGTTGAACTGACCTGCCTGGAGATTGTGAAAGAAAAACTGCACAAGACGAGCAGATTTGTTTTTATTTTGATACTACTGCCAGCAATAGGGGAGAAAGCACAGACCAAATCGAGATACCTAGCCCCACAGAGAAAAGGGCTGGAGAGACTTATTTAAGAGATAGCATGGTAGATCATAGGCCATCTATGTTTGCTAATTGGCCTCATCCATAGGAAAAGTAAACTTTCTCATATCTTCGGGACAAAAGTAGTTTTACAACTTGGAGCGAGGAGGCAGAGGAAGTGAGGCTCTTCCCTTTCCAAGAACTGGAAGACAGGAGCGCTATCTCCTTAAATAATTGTATTTCAAAGGGTGGCTTTCAGGTCCTTGAGAAAGACATTTCTAGGTGGCAAAACTGGCAAGAGGTTGACTGAAAGATTTACATCTCGGAACGCCTGGGTGACTCAATCAGTTAAGTGTCTGACTTTGGCTCAGGTCATGATCTCATGGCTCCTGAGTTCGAGCCCTGTGTTGGGCTCTGTGCTAACAGCTCAGAGCCTATAGACTGCTTCAGATTCTGTGTCTCCCTCTCATTCTCTCACTTGCTCGCTTTCACTTTCTCAAAAATAAATAAACATTTTAAAAGACGTTTACATCTCAAAGGAGCAGAATAAAGGATATACAATAACAGGTTTTAGTTTCTAAATTTTTTTTTTTACATTTTATTTATTTTTGATAGAGAGAGTCCGAGCACAAGTGAGGGAGGGACAGAAAGAGATGGAGACACAGAATCTGAAGCAGGCTCCAGGCTCTGAGCTGTCAGCACAGAGCCCGATGCAGGGCTTGAACTCACAGACTGTGAGATCATGACCTGAGCTGAAGTCAGACGCTTAACCGACTGAGCCACCCAGGTGCCCCTAACAGTTTCTAAATGTTTTCTAACATTTTCTAAAAAATGCTCTAGGAAAAGGGAGGTCAGGGGCTTAGAGTCAGGAGAACCCTGTCTAAAGTTAGTCAAGCTAAAGGGTACTTTAAAGCCGTTTTGGTTGGGGTGCCTGGGTGGCTCAGGTCATGATCTCAGGGCTTGTGAGCTTGTACTGTTTCAGATCCTCTGCCTCCCTCTGTCTCTGTCCCTTCCCCATTCCCTCTCTCTCTCTCTTTCTGTGTGTGTGTGTCTCTCTCTCAAAAATACACATCAAAAAAAAAAAAAAAGCCATCTTGTTCAAGAACTGTGAGATAATGGCAGCAAACTGATTTTTTTTACAATTCAGAAAACATGTGCCAAAGTGTTCTGGTTTCACCGGATTTCCTCATCAGAGCGGTCACAATTTTATTCATTCAGGAAAAAGATTGTGAATTAATGTCCAGCAGTAAAACTTGGGTTCCCCTGTGTGATGCCCCCTAGTGTTCTCAGGACACAGTGCGGTCAGTACTAGCAGAGCACAACGTTTTATCCTACAAGATCTGCCACAGAAATTACCCAAGAGTTCACACGCTGGCCACTATAACCTGAATACAATTTTGGGATGTTATCAACAAAGGGGCAAAGAGTCAGTAATGGAAGTCAAAGTCCCTTTACTGCAGCCTTTTAGAAACTTCAAAGGGGAAGCGAATGAAACATAAAAGCCATATCAAAAAGGAAGTAGAGTTAAGTTAAAGAAAAATCTCATTCCTCTCAAGCTACCAAATCCCCTCCGGGTTTCCTTCCCTCCCTACCAGGCCCCTTGATCAATCAACTCAATAACATCTACAAGATTCTTTCATTCACTTACCTCCTTGTCTTTATACCTTAATCCTAGTCTACCAATCCCTCAAAGCATCAATTCAACAATTTACTTTCTCTACCACTGCTGCTATGAAGTCAAGTACTATTGGAGAAATCTTGAAATTTATCTACTGGCAGTATTACATATATAAAGTTTCTATAGACAGAATAATGGCCTCCAGCAAAGATGCTCATGTCCCTTCCCCCAGATCTGGGAATATGTGACCTTAGGTGGAAAAAGAAACTTTGCAGATATGATTAAGGTAAGGATCTTGATATTGGGAGATTATCCTGGATTATCCAAGTGAGCCCAAAGGTCGGGATCAAAGGCAAAGATGCGAACAACAGAGGTAGAGAGATGGAGTGATGGATGAGCTTTAAAGATGGAAGAAGGAGCATGAAGTCAAACAATACAGGTGTCTTCTAAAAGCTGGAAATCCTCCCCTGGATCCTCCAGAAGAAGCACAGCTCTGCAGAAACCTTGAATCCAGTCCCACAAGACTCATTTTGGATGTCTGACCCCAGAACTGTAAGACAATAAATATGTGGCTTTCCCAGGGGCTGCCAACAATGATTGGTGGGGGCGGAGGGGGGTGGGGAGGTGCAAGGCCTAGTGCTCAGTGGCCATTGATGTCTCCTGGCCACCTGCAGACATCATAACCAAGGAGGCACTGTTGGGCTGGAAGGTGGTATTCCTGCACTAAGAGGGCATCAACATTTCTGGCAATTTCTACAGAAACAAGGGCAGACCATTTGAGGTGTGCTGTCCCACAAGATCAATGGAAGCCAAGGCTGCCCTGGACCACCTCTAGGAGTTTGATGAGATCCTGTCACCTCATGACAAGTAAAAGTGGACAGTAGGTTCTGCTGCTCTTGAGGTTGTGTCTCTGAAGCCTATGTGAAAGTGTGCCTACCTATATGGGGCCACAATGTTGGCTGGACATATCAGGTGGTGATAGCCACACTGGAAGAGGAAGGAGAAAGCCAAGATTCATTACTGGGAGGAAAAAACCCAGCTCATGAGCCTAGAGAAACAGGACAAAACACACACACGCGCGCACACACACACACACACACACACACACACACACAGGGAGCACCTGGGTGGCTCAGTCAGTTAAGCACCCAACTCTCGATTTCCCCTTGGGTTGTGATCTCACAGTTTATGAGTTTTAGTCCCAAGTCAGGCTGTGTGCTGACAGTGCAGAGCCTGCTTGGGATTCTCTCTCTCTCTCTCTCTCTCTCTCTCTCTACTCCTCCCCTGCCCTCACACACTCTATCAAAATAAACAAATAAACTTAAAAAAAAAAACATGGAGGAGAAAATTGATAAATACATGGAGGTATTTATCAAGACTCATGGACTCTTGGCCTGAGCACAATAAAGACTGTTTATTCCCCATGCTTGGCCTGGCTTGCCCTTTCTCCATCACTTGCCTGGATGTGGGTGGACCCAGGGGCAGCCATCCAGGTGCAAGACAGCTTGGGGCCTAGAAAGCTAAAACACAGAAGTGGCTTTGGTCACCACTCCTATTTTAAAAAGAACTGTTTTCTGGGGCACCTGGGTGTCTCAGTCGGTTAAGTGTCTGACTTTGGCTCAGGTCATGACCTCACAGCTCATGCGTTCGAGCCCCACATCAGGGTCTGTGCTGACAGCTCAGAGTCTGGAGCCAGCTTCTAATTCTGTGTCTCGCTCTCTCTCCCTGCCCCTCCCCAGCTTGCACTCTGTCTCTCTCTCAAAAAACAAAAAGTAAAAAGAATGTCTTCTAAAAATATGTTTTAAACAGCTCTAACAGTTACGTAACAAAATTTGTCTATAATTTACGAGTTCCTAGAGAGTTTTAGAAAATTGACAGTAGGGACAACCAGTTACATATTTCTTTAGATATTTGTACAAGTAAGCTGGAAAACTAATCAGAACAAGGCATCATGAATGAGGCATCTGTTTAAATTTGCTGCGTGTCGCGTACTATACCCTGTAGCCATCAGCATCAGAGTGCTAGTGGGGCAGTGTGAGCCTGGGCTTGCACGAAGGCATTCATAGTTGCAGACCTGGAAGGTGTGCAACCCACGTTACAGGCATTGCCCCTGCCGCTTTTCTGTATTTTGTGATCAGAAATGAATACATTATTTCAAAATAAATATACATTGTGTTATGTTAAGCCACCTAAGTTTGTATTCATAAGTCCCAGTGGCAGTAGAAAACTGCTACAGTTTGCAACCTCCGATGAGTCTTCAAACTCTCAGAAATTCTAGGGGAGAGACTTCAAAGACGACTGTTTTCAGTTCCTCCCTTCCCTGCCTGCACAGGCTGCACGTTACTTCAACAGGTGCCATCTATTTGCCTTCCTCTTAATCTGGGCTGGCTTCATCACTTGCTTTGACCAATAGAGCCAGATAGAAGTGACTCTGTGCCAGCTGCTTTCAGCAGCTTCTTGCTTTCCCCCTCTGGGTGACCAGCCACCATGGAGGAAGTCTGACCGTCCTGAGAACATTATGCAGTGGGGAAGCCCAAGCTGTTCCAAGCATCCCAGCTGAGACACGACATGTGAGTGCAGAAACCATCCTGGATAGTGCAGCTGACACCACGGGAAGAACTGCCCACCTATGCCTAGCCCAGATTTCAGAATCATAAATAATAAATGGCTGTTTAGTAAGCCACTAAGTTTTGGGTGGTTCGTTACCAAGCAATAACTAACTGAAACAGAAATAATTTCCGCTTGCCATTAGTCAACTTCTTCCCCCTTTCCTTTACCTATCCCTCTCTACAGATGATCTTCCCCTTTATTTCAAAGAAATTCTGGTCCTTCCAGCATATTTTCCCTATTTTCAACCCTAATCTCCCCTACCATATCAGTAGCCATATCAATCTTCTGGTCTTTCTTAGAATTACCCTTCTGCTTTAAGCCCTTCCTGCATCTCTAAGTTTCAAACTTTCTGCATACTCTGTCACTGTCATTCTCCACTGGCTCCTTTCTTCAGGTGGTACACACACCCAGGCTGACCCCAATCCCTTTAATTATAGCTTCAAGTGGTTGCCCTATCCCTTTTTCAGTTTGATCTTTCTGAAAAGAGTCTGCACATGTCATGTCCACGTTCAATGTTCAGCCAGGTAGTGAGCTAAACCAGCTGAAGGACCTAAAAGGGTTTATTGGAAAACAAAATGTACCTGGGAGTGGGGCAGGAGGTCTATTATTTAAACAGAATCTAGATGCCAAGACCACTAAGGGTAGATGGGTTGGTGGCAAGTAGTGGCAGAGTCAGGAAGAGGACCAGTCTGTGGGGTTAAATGCACCGTGCAGGCTGGGTGCAAGTCCCAGGGAAGACGTAGGGAGGGGACTCTGTCCAGCCAAACCAGGAGAAGGCGCAGGGTTGGAGCCTCTATTATCCAGCTGTGCATGGTTGCTCTTGCTGGGGGGGGGACAACCAGGCCCCTCCCTTACAGATGAACTTGCCTGCCCAGACTTTTCTATTCAGTGGTGAGGGCTCCAACCCTATACTTAATGGACGACACTCAGAAAATAATTGGGTGCCCCAGTAGCTCAGTAGGTTAAGCATCCGACTCTTGATTTTGGTTCAGGTCATGGTCTCACAGTCTGTGAGATTGAGCCCCGTGTTGGGCTCTATGCTGGCAGCACAGAGCCTGCTGGGGATTTTCTCTCCCTCTCCCTCTCTCTCTCTGCCCCTCTCCCACTTGTTCTCTCTCTGTTTCAAAATAAATAAACATTAAAATTTTTTTTTTAAAAAGAAAACAGTTAACACTTAGATGCCTACAAGAAATCAACATTTCTTTTTTTTTTTTTAACAAATCAACATTTCTAAATAAAGTAACATTGAGGTGAAATAACCAAATTAATTCTTTCAAATTATTTTTTCCCTGAAGATATATTCCCTTTGGACTATATATAACTAAAAATCTGCAAACCTACTTTCCAAAAATAATAAATGCCAACACTTTCGCATTCTACTAGGAGGGTGAAACTGTTAAGAGCATGCTCTTGGGAATCAGACTGTGATATACAGAAGAGTACACGCACACCCACAGACATACATCAAAACAAAAGTCTGCATCTTAATGCTGGAAACTGTGACGATCTTATCTTACGTAGCAAGGGGAAATTAAAGTCGCAGATAGAATTGAGATTGCTAATTGGATGGCCTTAAAATGGGGAGAGTATCCTGGTTTATGCAGGGAAGCAATGTTATCAAAGGCTGTTAAAGTATCTGAGAGAAGCAAAGGAGCAGGGGAGAGTGACGCAGTGTGACGACTCAACACCTTTACTGGCTTTGAAGTTGGAGAAAGGTGGCCAGGAGCCAAGGAAGGCAGGAAGCCTCTAGAAGCTGGAGAAGGCACAGGAAACATTCTCCCCTAGATCCTCTAGAAAGGAGCTCAGCCCCACTGACACCTTCATTTTAGTCCAGTGAGACCTTCATCAGACTCGTGACCTATAGAAATGTAAGGTAATAAACTTGTGCCGTTTAAGCTGCTAAATTTGTGACAATTTGTGAATGGCAGCAGTAGAAAATTAATAGTGACTACATGATTCACATCCTGACTGTCATTTACCGCCTGTGGACTTAAGGAACATTACTTAATTTTTCTATTCCTGTTTATCTGTAAATAAGACTAGTAATACTATCTGCTTAAGGATGAAATGAGAGGAGATAATATATAAACTATTTTGAATAATGACAGACACACAGTAAGTAAGTGCTCAATGTTAAATGTGGCTATTGTTATTTCATTGTTGCTTTGAATTTACCCTTCTGTTTGATTTTTATGCCAAGATTTTACCCAAGAACCATACTTCAAATACCTTTATCCTATATCCACTTAAACAGCACAAGACAAATACCTACTAAAAGATTAATACCCTCGAAGTTATGAATTGCCTGAAAACCTTCTTAGAGTGTTTTGTTTCTAGCTTTGAACATGTAACTCATCTTGCTTGTTCCTAACTTGCTGGAACAAGCCGTGGGAACACCATTTTTTAAAAAGAACTTTGCTACTTCTTGAGGACTTAATTACAGAGCTGCTGGTTGATGAGTTTGCATTTTAAACCAAGACCTTGAAATAAACACAGTCATTTCAGCTCTTGATAAAACCCAGTGAAAGTGCATTCACTGATTAGCCTGTCGCCCTGGGACTCCGCCATGACAATGGGATAAAATTAGCCACACTTGCCAAAGACCTGATACCCATTACAGATTTTGGCAGTTTCTGAACTCTTAATTCTTTCTGAAGTATACTGCATTTGATATATTTAGTGTGTTTACAGGACATCTAGGCATTTTATTTGAAAAGCGTAATAAGTGTTTGCAATATGTGACTTAAATAATTTATATTTTCACAAGACAGAAGTTTTTTTACACACCTAAAACATAAAGTCCTTTTATTTTTACTAAGTCCTGGGATCCACTAAGAGGTCACAATCCTAAACAACATCCTTCTTCATGCCTACAAATCATGAAAAAGATCTGGTCTTGCATTGGTCTGAAGAGTCCCACCCTCCTACTCTTTATGGTTAACAACAGGAGACCCTTTTATTACGATTGACAAAAATATACATAAAAAATATCAAATAACATTGTTCGGACAAAGATGTGATGTACCATACCTTTGGTAATTTCAATGGCTGGTGAAAGAGAATGGATTGAGCTTCCTTGTTTGCCATTAATTCATTCTTTCAACAAGTGTTTATTATGTTTATACAATGTCTCAGGAATTATGAAACTCTCTCAAAAGCTAAATCATGTATTGTTTAGGAATATACATATACATGTGATTAAATGGATTTTAAAACCCACAAAATTCAGAATAGTACCGCCTCCAGGGGAGATAAAGAGATGGGAAGGGTGAGGAATATACAGGTAGTCCCCAAGAGTATGGGTGTGTTGGAGTTCTGGAATAGGTGGTGGGTCCTCAGGTGTGTGTGTATATATATATATATATATATATATATATATATATATGCTTTACTTATGTTCTTTTGCTGTATCAAATACTCATTTTTAAAAAGAATAACCAATTCTTATTTTAAGGAGCTTATAGTCTTGTATAGTCTCCAGAGCTTGACTGTTTCTCATATCTTACACCATAACCATAGCCTCTCTCAACCCCACCACCCCATATTTAAAAGTCTGTCACCATTTTTTAGGGGAAAAAAAAACTACACGAACCCACATTTTAAAAAATCCTTAATTAAAAAGCATCATAAATTCATATGTGCTTCCCTATCCTGAGTTCAAAGGCCCCAAATCATCACTGTCTAATGAGAAAAGCAATAATGCATTTTTTTGTTTCTTACCTGTTTCCTGCTACTGGAGCTCAAGGCAGGGTCAGCCCCTGACATACCTTGTGTTTAACATAGTGTTAAATCGTCGAAAGACAGGTTTGTACACCAAGTTCTACCCTTAGCTCAGGGTGTGAACTTATGTAAGTAATTAAATATTCTGTGGGTTTTTAAAAAACTTTATCGCTGTCAAAATGCCCACATATATAACCTATCTCCCTGGGTCTATCAAATATAATTACAAATATGAAAGCATTTTGAAAAGTTAAGTGGTTTATTGAAGTTGAATACTATTATAAGTATTCTTATTACAAATATATGAATTTAATAAACATTTATAAAGAAATTTGTTGCCTGTAATTCAACACAAATAAAAAGATAAAAAGAGCATAGTGGGGCCAAAAGAAGGTAGATTTACAATCAGAGAAGCTTTGGTTCAAACCGTGGCTGTGTTTATTATTAGCTGTGTCATCTTTATCAAGTACATTTATTCTTTTGAACCTCTATTTCTCCACCTGTAAAGTGGGATAATAACACTAGCCTTATGGGGGGGCACCTTGGTGGCTCAGCCAGTTAAGCATCTGACTCTTGAATTCAGCTCAGGTCATGATCTCATGGTTCCTGAGACGGAGCACCAAGTTCGGCTCTGCATGGATAGCACAAGCCTGCTTGGGATTCTCTGTCTCCCTCTCTCTCTGCCCCTCCCCTTCTTGTGCTCACTCCTCTCTCTCAAAATAAATAAATAAACTTAAAAAAAAAATAATAGCCTTAAGGGATTGTTGAAAAGATTATCTAAAATATAACAGTAAATCCTACTACTCATCCAGTGGAAACGGAAACTGGTGCAGCATCTGAAGAGAGATACATGGCAACATCCACCTCATCAAGTCGACATAGCCTTTGAACAAGCACTCCTAATTCAACAAGCCTATCGCACAGTCTCATACAACTATGAAATGACAATACATGCAGGGGCGCTTATTATAGGATTATAACAGAGGTTTAGGAATCATCTAAATACACAAGAATAAAACCCATCCATACAATAGGAACTTATAAAACTATTAAAAAACCTGAGGAAGTTCTTTGTATATTTATATGGAATGACCTTCAGGAGAACTTGCTCAGGAAAAACCAAGTCACAAAGGGAAAAGTAGGTAATATACCACAATCTGTGCTTTTTAAAAAAAAAATAGAAAAAATATAAGCTTAGTATGCATGAAATATTTCTCTGAGGACACACAAGGATGGTATCACTTTGAGGAGGGAGGAGAGAGGTTGGAGGCACCCTGTGTACCCTTCTTGACCTTTCAAATTTGGAACCAACAAGTTTACCACCTATATGATAAAGTTGAATGGATATATGGATGGATGGATGGATGAATCACAATATCTGGCATAAAGTAAGTGCTCAAAAACTCTTAGCTTTCACTCCCCACTCCTCTCCACCTAAATTATTTTAAAACTAAATGTATAAATTTTAACCCTTTACTAATTTTCCCTCCAATAGTTGCAAATATTCAATTATTTAAATAAAACAGTAAATCTGTCCGTTTAAAAAAAATCCATATTTGCCTATGGCATCAGTTGCAGAAAATGAAATAGAACACTGTATCTTTCGGCAGATTCTGACTCTTTTGCAAAAAGAAAAAAAGCAAAACAAAAGCCCATTTCAAACCCAACGCAAACTCAAGGACATTGGCAATGAGAGAACAAGCTCAAACATCTCTGTACCTCCCTCCCCAAAGGGAACAAGGTGAACTCTCTTCCTGCAGAGCCTGAGCCACGTCATCATGTGAATTCAGCCTCCTTTCCCACCTGACCTTTACAGCCACTTTCCAGCAGCAAAATGAAATTTCCTGATTGAAGCGCCAATGAGGAAGGAAATGTTCCAGGAAAGGGAAGAGGCCAACAGAGCTACAAACTCAATAACGCAAGTAGTTGGGAGGACAGACAAAGTAATTTGACTTTATTAACATTTCCATTCTTCTATGATTAAAGTGATCTCCCTTTACCTACAACCTACTATCCTTCTGCTCTCTATTTCTAGGACCATTTTTAGAATGCTTTTGGAGTCCTAAGATACTAAAACAGGCTGGAGTTCGGTTGGTATTTCCTATTTCAGTTCTCAGACTCCCTGCCTTTTCAGTACCTTCCCTTTCTTTTGACTTCATTTACTATATCCATCATGCTTTTGCAGCTCATTATGTGTTTAATCTTGAAAACATGCTTAAGGATATAGAACTGTACATGATATAGGACACTGAAAAGGTAAATAATAACCCCAGACAAGAACATTGAAAGTAAAACAGTGCAGCCTGCCATAAAAGTCAAATGCATGAGAACAGTAGATGCTATGGGACCCTAAAGGAGGAAGTTGCTGTGGTCTTAGGGAACTGGAAAGGTTTTATGAAGGAAGAAATACTATTGGGCACCAGAGAACTTGGATAATGGAATGAAGAGGTGAGGACATCCCAGGTGGGAGAAACAGTGTGAGTGGAGGTATGGAGAATGGAAAACCTGAACCACATTAGGCCAGGAGTTGTCAGTTTGGGGCGGTATTTCCCAAAGTGTGTTTACAAAGAAGCACTTTGAAGATCAAAGGGAAAATGAATAATAATAAAATAGACACAGATTTCCAAAAAAATGGGTTATTATCCATGTGAAGATAGATGTAGATGCCAAATTCTTAGACTTAGGCAGGCTCATTAACTTAAAATGAGAGTTTTGTTTTTCATTTGGAGCATAAGAACAAATAAGATAAATTTGGGATAATTAAAAACTTGGTTTTTCCAGCTATCATAATATTTTTATATGCTATTAGTATCATTCCATCTGTGAGAAAAGACTAAAAATAAAGACATCCAGCAATTAGTATTATCAAGGCCACATAATTTCTTTCCTTCCTCAATCTAGTGCCCTCCCTCCTTAAGTTGGTGATTCTTAGTATCATCAAATGTGCATTTACTTTACCCAGATTAGTACAAAGTTTCAGGCTTTCAGTACAAGTCCTTTCTAATTTAATATCTCTCCAAATCCTTTGAAAGACCTGTGCTGTCATTTTGGTTTCTTTTCTTCTAATTATCCACAAATGCTGGATTTATGTTCCTATTTTTCAACAATCTAGCATAGTCTTATAAAATGTAGCCCAGCATATAGCTCCAGAAATAGTTAGACAATGAAGAATTTTCAAACCTAGGGCAGATAAAAACTACAATATTACTCTCCATTCCATGATTTTTTTTTCATCTCTGTTGTCATCAATTTAGTCAAGAGTCCTTCAGTATGAATTCTCAACATAGCAGTAAATTTGTTTCTGTTCTTTCTATCCATACTCATGTCTCTGGGGCAAATGTGAAGGCCAACTTTTGCCTTTATTACTTCAAGGGTGGTTCTGCCCTGAATCACCATGTACCACTGTACTTTCATTTTTTTCCCTCAACAAGAGGAAAAAAGTCTATAGCCCCACATAGTTACTCGCTGTTTCTAAGGTATCATAACATGTGAGGTCAACTTCTGTTTTTGAAATACTGGAAATTTTGGAAACATTCACAATTATTAAGATGAAAAGCAAATGTATGGCTAAAATTTAGAGATTTTTTTTAAAGATATTTAATACTTTTAAAGTTTTGTCAAACATCAAGGGGTATCCAGTCGTTTATTCTTTTAACAAATATTTATTGATTCCTTGAATGTGCCAGTCAATATGGACTAGGAGCTGAGGACACAGCACTGAACCAAATACTAGCACCTGTCCTCATGGAAATTATATTCCAAAGAAGAAGCAGGTAATAAATACAAACAACACATGTCATATTGTAAGAAAAACTGAGTCAAAAGGTAGAGAGTGCCTGAGGAGAACACAAGGAAGTTCTCTCTCAGGACATAGCATCTGAGCTGAGATTGGGGGATGAGAAAAAGACATTCATGTTATGGGGTTGGATCAGGACAAACTTCCAGGCAGAAGGAACACAAATGCAAAAGCCTGGAGGCTGGAAAAAGTTCCTCAAAGTCAGGAGTTAGAAAGGAGGCCACTGGGGTTAGATTGCTATTTTCACTCATCTCTATAATCACACATAAGCCCAGTTCAGAGACATTATTTCTTGTTTTCACTTAATGCACCATTTTAGTTTCATGTTAAGTAACTGACTTCTTCACTGTAATTATGACTGTGTTTTTCTTATGCATTTGGGTCTTTGGAATTCTCTGAATGAATCTGTCTTTAACAATAGAGAAGCCTTCTGAGAGCCAATATATTAAAAAGCATCAGCTACCAATCCAGTGGTCAGGAAGAGTTAATAGACCTCCCAAAATGTCCAGTTCACTGCCAAGAAATCCTGTATACCCTGAGAGAATCTGGCTGGGTATTTGCAGCCAGCTGGTATTGAAAACTGAAACCCATTGTGTAGAACTGGCCAGTATGTTTTAAATATAATACAACTAAATCTAGGTTTTAAATGCATACACCCATTGAATTAGACTATGCTAATCTTTGCCTTTGAGTGCCCTGGTTTTAATCACATTTCAAACTAACAAAATGTCATGTAAAAATGGAAGGAGCAGGGCTTGATTGTCCCTTTTGAGCTCAGCAGGATCCTGGTGTCTGCTCCATCTGCTTCCTGTAAGCACTGGGCCAATCAGAAATCAGTCAGTCTGAAGATAACAAAATGCTGACTGCTTCCCCAGCCCTGCTCCAGTTCTCTGGCAAGTGGGAGAAGAGCTTCCTTGGCAAGGAATGGGGTAATCATTGAGAGGATGGACTTTGATGCCTGGAAGACTTACGTACAAATTCTAGGCTACCATTCACTGGCATTAAGACCTCAGTTCCTAGGTAACTGACCTGACCTCTCCAAGCTTCACTTTTAGTAACTGTAAAAGAAGTATGATAACTATGCACTTGATTCATTGTGAGAATTAAGTATGAGACTGTGCCACACATTCTTATGTGGCATAATAAAGTATATGTAGCACACAAATACTTACGTGGCATAAGTAAACTATGTGGCACACAGTAGGTGTTCAACAGTAGCAGATATTGTCTTTATTAGTCTTAACAATAAATTCCATTCTTCGGGTGAGTAGAGAAACACCTCCTAAGCAATTCCCAATCCATAGAGATGCGGCAGGTACTGAAGGCATATAAGATAAGCAACCTACCAAGGCCATCTTGTACCATCAAGATGGTACAAGATCCAATTTATTCCCCTTATCTATGTAGGGACCTCAGGAAGACCATTGACCTAGGGACCCTCATTCTTTTTTTTTTTTTAACGTTTATTTATTTTTGAGACAGAGAGAGACACAGCATGAATGGGGGAGGGGGAGAGAGAGAGGGAGACACAGAATCGGAAGCAGGCTCCAGGCTCTGAGCTGTCAGCACAGAGCCTGACGCGGGGCTCAAACTCGCGGACCGCGAGATCGTGACCTGAGCTGAAGTCGGACGCTTAACCGACTGAGCCACCCAGGTGCCCCTAGGGACCCTCATTCTTAAGGGAGGTGATTCCAACATGATCTATCTACTGTCCTGTGCTTTCTTTCCAGAGGTATTTTGGT
The DNA here is from genome assembly GCF_022079265.1 of Lynx rufus. NCBI lineage: Eukaryota > Metazoa > Chordata > Mammalia > Carnivora > Felidae > Lynx > Lynx rufus. The sequence continues at coordinate 157,289,445 of NW_025814823.1, forward strand.
CTTTTTTGGATTCCCATGTGGGAAAAAGAGTAACTGGCAGCAACTTCACTTCCCCTACCAATTCTAAGACAGCTCTGTTAAACCTCTGTCCCCTGGGTACTTGGTGACCTCAAAGTTATAGAGAAAAAAAAAAAAAAAAAAACAACCTGCTTCTAATACAATAAAAAAGCCTAGAATGTCCTGCCAAGAAACACTACAAACACTTGAAACTTACAAATGATTTCAGGTACTCATCACCTGATGGCGTTATTTGCTGTTTGTAACTTAGTAACAGTCAGCCAATTTTATAAATGCCTCTTACTCTTCCCATCAAAGTAGATTCTGTTAAAATGCCAGATTTTCTACAACAAAATAATACAGGACTTGAAATATTACTTTAAAGCAAGAACAGAGAGAAAAACATTTCCTAGGCATTTTGAACATCCCTCTACTCGATGTACACACCTTCTTGAAGCCTTGATGATAGGCTTCTGAAGGCTAGATCTCAGCAATGGCAACAGTGGGCTCTACCTCTGGATCCAGCTGCCTTAGGCCTGGACATGAGAACAGCAATGGGAAGCCTCGAACAGTTGGCTGTCTTCCAACACCTTGTAACCCCTTGTTGGCCTCTGTCCCAAGGCTTTAGCCCCAGTTTGGTGATGGGTTATTTGAAAGTCACCCTCCAGGATAACTTCTCAACAGAGTGGTCCCTGGGCCAGTGGAAACACTTGAGTTTATGGCAGTGGTGGAGTCACTGCCAGAGATTCTGCCTCTCCCTGACCTCACTTCCGGCCATTCAGCTCCTTACTCCGTCTTGGCTTTCTTTCAGTTCTTCTCATACAACTTGCTCTTCCCTGACTTAATTCTTAGCACATGCAGTCTTTTCTAATTTGAATGCTTTTCCCCAGATCAGCTACACTCTTTGCAGGGCCCACAGCTAAGTTAAAAAAAAACAGGCATTCTTATTCAAATTTCATTAAGAATTTCAAGATGGTGACAGCAGAGCTTTACATTAAGTATGGGACCCTTCTAAGCATGGGGACCTAAGCAAATGCATAGGACTTACGCTCACAAAAACTGGTCCCGTGTTTCTTCTGCTCTTTACATAGTTGGCTCATCATCACTGATGTCATTATTTCTAGTTATTCTTTCTCAGTTTTTTTTTTTTTCTTTAGAGCACTTGTCACAATTTTAGATGTTAACTAATTAGCTTACTTTTTTTGGGTTTAGCTCCTGCCCACCCAACCCATTTTAGGCTGTAAGCTGCATAAGGGCAGAGGTGCTATTCAGTCTTAGTCACATGGATCTCCAGTGCCTGGAATATGTCTGGCATAGTAGACACTTAATGAATATATCCTGCATAGATGGATTAATTTATGTGTTGTTGGGTTTCTCTTGTTGTTGTTTTGCTTTCAGCTTCAAATTCTTTTAATAATTGAAATCTTCAATGCATGAAATAGCTTTAGACTTGTCAGAGAGAAAGCAAGAACCTGTAAGAGTAATCGTGCCTGAGTTGAGTTAGTGTCATAGAGTTCTCTTCTCATCTGAGAAATGGTCTCTTATTTCCTCAGAGATAGCTTGCTTTCTAGAATGACGTCATTGCTTTTATGATTTCTGATCTACCCAAATTTCCAGATTTTTCTTGTATAAAGAAAACATCCCAGTCATTTTATGAGGTGTATTTAGAAAAGTAAGAGATGGATATTATGATGTCTCTGTGGGAGAAGTGAATGAGGAATTATTCTGACACCAACTGGTGTGCTGTGGACTGGGGTACAATTCTGACACTAACCACCCAGAATTAGCACAGATCCCACAGATTAAAGAGCCCAGTACCCAAAAAGACACTTCAAATACCAGCTGTAAGTGGAGTCCCCAGACCACCCACACTTTTGACCAAGTGAGATGGTCGTGAGTTCTCTGTGGGAGAGAAGGACAGGCCTCTCAAGCAGTGGCTTGAGAGAGTAAAGAAAGAAAATTGGCATGGGTTTTTATTGCAGTTAGGGGATTGAATCTCCTACAAGTGCCAAAGGAGGAAACACAGGACTTTCTTCTCAACTAGTGCAGATGTGGGGCACAATGGGAAGGGGGAAGGTGACACTTAAAAGTGGTTGTCAGTCAAACATCAAAATATGGAGTCAGATTTGTCATCACACACACTAAAGTAGACAGAATGTTCTCTGCGTCCCCATTGACACATCACATAGTTTCAAAATTTGTCATGCAATTTCTTGTTTCTTCTAAACTTCTTCCCACTTACCCACCCCATCAGATTATTTTGAGGTAAATCCTAAGCATCAGACCATTTTATTTATAAATATTTCACTATGAAGTAAAAAATACAGGCTTTCCTTTAAAATTATATCTAGAATTCCATCATTAAACCCAAACAAATTGACAATAATCCCTTAACATTATCAAATATTCATTCTGTGTTCATATTTCTACAACTAGCCTATATTTTTTTAAGTTTCTTTTATCAGAATTTGAATCCAAAGAACATAATTACATTTAGTTAATATGACTCTTAAGTCTTTAATTTAGGTTCCTACTATATCTAATTAATTTTTTCCTTGCAATTTTTTTGCTAAAGAAACTAAGTTGTCTTATGGTCTTCTGTCTCTTTTAAACTGATAGTAATATCTAGAAGCTTGATCACATTCAAGTTTAATTTTTTTTTTTCCTTTTTTGCAAGCCACTTTTCTGAGGTTGCTATAAACTTCTACAAGGAAGTACATGATATCCAAATGCCTTTTTTTTTTTAATTTTTTTTTCAATGTTTATTTATTTTTGGGACAGAGAGAGACAGAGCATGAACGGGGGAGGGGCAGAGAGAGAGGGAGACACAGAATCGGAAACAGGCTCCAGGCTCTGAGCCATCAGCCCAGAGCCCGACGCGGGGCTCGAACTCACGGACCGCGAGATCGTGACCTGGCTGAAGTCGGACGCTTAACCGACTGCGCCACCCAGGCGCCCCAACCAAATGCCTTTTTTTAAGTGATGCTAAGAACCACTGATGGTTGGTTCACAGATCCATTAATTCATTAAGGGCTGTAAAATGATGAATTCTTAATTCTATCATTTATTTTACTTACTTAAAATACTTATGTAAGAAGGAACTTCTCTTTGCCAACCACTTGGTTACTTGTGGTATGGTTCTATAGGAAAATTAGAAGAACTTCTTGAGTCTTTCCCTATATTTATCATTATTTATAATGAGTTGGTGACCTTGTGTCCTCAAAAGGCAATCTCTGAGTCTGTTGGAAGATTTATTAATTAATGGTTTTGAATATATGGGTTTAAATATGTTTGCTTTTATTATTCTCATTATCAAATTTTACAACCTTAAACTAGTGAGAATCAGTTCAAGGTGGTTTTGGAGTTCATTTGACATGATCCCAGTGGTCTTTGATAACTCTCTTATTTGTTGTGACAAAGCAAATCTTCAATGTTTCCTTGGACTGGACATTTCTCTAAGACATTCTTGTGCCTTTAGTTGGAAATGGTACTTAGAGATCAGTATCTGAAAGCTAAAATTACTTGTAGCTATTGGGTTGATATTACAGAATTGTTTACTTTTCTATTTTTGTATTTCCATTCTTAGACTGATTTTTTAAATTCTGCTCCCACTCACTAATTTGGTAGTTTTACAGTATTTTAATGTTCTTAAAGTGGTTATACCAGAAGTTGCAACAATCATCTTTAACTTACGTAAGTTTAACTTAAAAGAATATTTTATCTCCTTTCAGATAATGAAAGGTTTTGATCCCATTCACTTCTTCTGTAAAAATATATACTATTGTTGTCTTATATAACTTTAAAGTATATGTATTTTGTTTATATGTTTATATAGTATTATTGTTTCATACTATCAATACTCATTTAGATTTATCTTTTTCAGTGCTTGTCATTTCTGCCTGCATCTTTAAGCTTTCATCTGGGATGTTTTTCTACCTGAAAACCTAGTATTTCCTTTAGTGCAGATCTTCTGGTTATGAATTCTGCCAGTTTTTATTTGTCTGAAAAAGCATTTATTTTATCTTCATTTTCTTTAGGCTGGAAATTATTTTATTTCAGTAATTTGGAAAATACTGCCCAACTGTGTTCTAGAGTCAATTGTTTTTCTAAACTTTGTCTTTTCACTCTGCTTACTTTATTTTGTTTTGTTTGCAGTTTCAAGTTTTTATTTAAATTCCAATTACTTAATATATAGTATAATATTAATTTCAGGAGTAGAATTTAGTGATTCATCACTTACATATAACACCCAGTGCTCATCACAACAAGTGCCCTCCTTAATCCCCGTCACCTATTTAACCCATCGCCCCAAGAACCACCACCCCCTTAGCAACCCTCAGTTTGTTCTCAGCTAAGGGTCTGTTTTATGGTTTGCCTCTTTTTTCCCCCATGTTCATCTGTTTTGTTTCTTAAATTCCAAATATGGATGAATATGCCATCATCTGTTGTTTCCTGTGTTGTTAGTTTTAACTATTCTGACAGATGTGAGGTGGTATCTTATTGTAGTTTTGATTTGTATTTCCCTCCTGATGAGTGATGTTAAGCATAGTCTCATGTACCTGTTAGCCATCTGTATGTCTTCTTTGAAAAAATGTCTATTCATGTCTTCTGCCATTTCTTGACTGAATTATTTGTTTTTTGGGTGTTGAGTTTGGCAAGATCTTTATAGATTTTGGATACTAACCCTTTCTCTGATATGTCATTTGCAAGTATCTTCTCCCATTCCATAAGTTGCCTTTTAGTTTTGCTGATTGTTTCCTTTGCTGTGCAGGAGGTTTTTATCTTGATGAGGTCACAGTAGTTCATTTTTGCTTTTGTTTCCCTTGCCTCTAGAGGGGTGTCTGGTAAGAAGTTGCTACAGCCAAAGTCAAAGAGGTTGCTGCCTGTGATCTCCTACAGAATTTTGATGGTTTCCTGTCTCACAGTTAGGTCTGTCATCCATTTTGAGTTTATTTTTGTGTATGGTGTAGGAAAGTGATCCAGTTTCATTCTTCTGCATGTCACCATCCAGTTTTCCCAATACCATTTGTTGAAAAGACCATCTTTTTTCAATTGGATTTTCTATACTTCTTTGTAAAACATTAGTTGGCCATATACTTGTGGGTCCATTTCTGGGTTTTGCATTCTGTTACATTGATCTATGTGTCTATTTTTGTGCTAGTACCATACTGTCTTGACAACTACAGCTTTGCAACATAGCTTGAAGTCTGAAGTCTGGAATTGTAATGCCTTCAGCCTTGCTTTTCTTTTCCAAGATTGCTTTGGCTATTCAGGGACTTTTGTGGAACCATACAAATTTTAAGATTTTTGGTTCTAGTTCTGTGAAAACTGCTGGTGGTATTTTGATAGGGATTGTATTAAATCTGCAGATTGCTTTGGGTAGCACAAACATTTTAACAATATTTGTTCTTCCAATCCATGAGCATGGAAGATTTTTCCATTTCTTAGCATCATCTTCAATTTCTTCCATAAGTGTTCTACAGTTTTTCAGAGTACAGATTTTTACCTCTTTGGTTAGGTTTATTCCTAGCTTTCTTATGGATTTTGATGCAATTGTAAATGGGATCGATTCCCTGATTTCTCTTTCTGCTGCTTCATTATTAACGTATAGAAATGCAACAGACTTCTGCATGTTGATTTTTTATCCTGTGATTTTACTGAACTCATGTATCAGTTCTAGCAATTTTTTGGTGGAATCGTTCTGGTTCTCTAGAGTATCATGTCCTCTGTGAATAGTGAAAGTGACTTCTTTCTTGCCAATTTGGATGCCTTTTATTTCATTTTGTTATCCAATTACTGAGGCTAGGACTTCCAGTACTATGTTAAATAACAATGGTGAAATTGGACACCCCTTTCTTGTTCCTGACTGTAGAGGAAAATCTCTCAGTTTTCCCCCATTAAGAATATTAGCTATGGGTCTTTCATATATGGCCTTTATGTAGTTGAGGTATGTTCCTTCTATCCCTACTTTGTTGGGAGTTTTTATCAAGAATGAGTGCTGTGCTTTGTCAAATGCTTTTTGTGCATCTATTGCAAGGATCATACAGTTCTAATCCTTTCTTTTTATTAATGTGGTGTATCATGTTGATTTGTAAATATTTAACCCCCCATGCAGCCCAAAAATAAATCCCACTTAATGGTGGCAAATGACTCTTTTAATGGACAGTTGGATTCAATTGACTAGTATTTTGTTGAGAATTTTTGCATCCGTGTTCATCAGGGATATTAGTCTATAATTCTCTTTTTTAGTCAGGTCTTTGTCTGGTTTTGGAATCAAGGTAATGCTGGTCTTGTAGAATGAGTTTGGAAGTTTTCCTTTCATTTCTGTTTTCTGGAACAGTTTGAGAAGAATAGGTATTAATTCTTTAAATGGCTGGTAGAGTTCCTTTGGAAAGCCATCTGTTCCTGGAATTTTGTTTGTTGGGATATTTTTGGTTGATTCAATTTCTTTGCTAGTTAAGGGTCTGTTCAAATTTTTGATTTCTTCCGATTTCCATTTTGGTAGTTTATGTTTCTAGAAATTAATCAATTTCTTCCATATACATGGAGGTTAAAGAATATCTTACTAAAGAATGAATGGTCAACTAACCATGAAATTAAAGAAGAAATTTTAAAAATACATAGAAACAAATGAAAATGAAAACATGATGGTCCAAAAACCTTTGGAATGCAGCAAAAGTGATCATAAGAGGGAAGTATATAGTAATACAGATCTACCTCAAGAACAAAGACAAATTTAAAAAACATAACCTAACCTTACACTGAAAGGAGCTAGAAAAGGAACAACAAATGAAACCTAAATGCGCAGCAGAAGAAGGGAAATAATAAGGATTAGAGCAGAAATAAATGATACAGAAACAAACAAAAACAGTAGAACATAGCAATAAAACCAGGAGCTGGTTTAATAAAATTTATAAACCCCTAGCCAGACCTATCAAAAAAAGAGAAAGAGAGAGAGAGAGAACCCAAATAAATAAAATCATGAATGAGAGAGATTACAACCAACATCTGAGAAATACAAAAAATTATAAGAGAACATTATGAAAAATCATATGCCAACAAATTAGGCAATACTCTGCTTTGTAAGAGATTTTTATCTTTGACATTTCTTTTCAGCAGTTTTAGTATCATGTGTCTAGCTGTGATTTTCTTTGAATTTACCTTGCCTGAGGCTTGTATTGCTTGTCAAATCTATGGCTTGATGTCTTTCATCAGTTTGGGAGATTTTTTCAGCCATTATCTCTTCAAATATTTCTTCTGCCCCTTTCAATTTTTCTCCTTCTTCTGAGATTTCAATGAAACATATGTGACTTTTTTCTATATCTTTTTTTACATCTTTCTCTTGTTTTAGAATTCCCAACCTCTCGTCCCTTCATTCTAGATGTTTTCTCTTACCTGCTGCTCTGTTTATTAATTCTCTCCTGGGTAGCACATGATCTTCTAAGTCAAACCCTTGTGTCATTAATTTTAGATACTATATTTCTCATTTCTTGTCATTGAACTTCCCATTCTTTGCAAAAGTTATTGATCTTGTCTTTTATCTCTTTAATCAAATTATACGCATAGTTTTGAATTCTATTATCTAGATTCTCTGTGAATCTGTTTCTGTTTGTAGTTTTTAATTATACTGTCTAGTTTCCTGATACACCTTTTATTTTTTATTGAGTGCCAGATATTGCACATTAAAAATAATAGATGCAACTTGAGCCCTATAAGAATACAATCTTTTTCCCCAAGAGAATTCACTTTTACTTCTGGTAGGGATCATGAAAACTGCAATTTTGGATTTGCTTAACACACAAAGGGATTAAAATTATTTGAATCACCTGGGCTTTAGTACCTGAGAGCATTGGTCTAACTTCTATACCCTCTTACTTGGGTAATGGATGCATCTACGGGGTGCCAACCCAGTGCCTAGGAGTTTGTCAGGGACCTTCTTGTTTTCATTCTCCCCACCACCCAGTCACATGATTTTGTTAAAATATTGCTCAGCTTTTCAGGTCCTCAACCCATGTTTCTGAACATGGCAGGCAAAGCTGTGGCAAAACAGCTCAAAAATTCTGAACTCATCCCTCTGGATTTACTATCCTGGATCTTAGTCCCATAATTCTTTGCAGCCTTGGTGGTTCTCTGATACTTTCAAAAAGGTTATTTTCATATTTTTGCACCCATTTTAGTTGTTCTTAATGGCAATATTAGTCCAAATTATCCTTTCAGTCTCTACTGGAAGCCAAAGGCTAATGTCTATGCTTTTAGATTGCTAGTACAGCTATGGTAAAAGTTAATTAAAGCTGTTCTGTAAACTAAAAGAGTACTCAAAAATCTTAAATCTGAAAAACTGATGGTACATTAAATGATTTGAGGTGATGGACTTTTGTATTTTCACAGTTACATATTAAGTGCTAAAAATTTCTTTGTAGTAAGTTAAAAAATGAGTTGATTTGAAGAAAAACATTAATGAGAGAGAAGTCGGTGCCTTAATGTGGCAAAAATCATTGATATCTTTCACATATAACTGCAGTTTGACAGCCTGAATTTTAAAAATTGATCATTGGCAAATAAAGAAATGGGAGAGAGACTCCTATCCTGGCTTTATTCAAAATATAAATTAATTATTCATTTTAGTTCCTAGCTTCAAGCCAGCTACATTTTCAAACTACCTTAAATAAACGCTCCAAGACATACAGACAGCAAAAACTTTGCATAGGAAATGAATACTTTAGGAATAGCTAAATCTATAAGTTTATAGAGATTTGCCTTAGAAGTATAGTATAACTGATACTTTCTTGCAAGGGTATGTATTACCGATTCCTCCAAGAAGTCCACTAAAATCATGCAAACCATTCCAGAAGGTCCTCCCTCCCAGAGGAAGACAGGAGAAAAATATGGACAAAGACTAGACAGAACAAGCTCTGCAGGAGCTTTAGAAATGCTTTCTATTAATTTTATTTGAAAAGGTCCCAGTCCCTTTTTCTTCTACCAACTATACTTCTGGAATTCTTTCTCCAACTTCCAGATTGCTCAGCATAAAATTTCGCTTGATTAATGTGATATACATGTTGTTTTTGCCCTCCAGTATCCCTCTGGAAAAGTCACCTCTCCCCCACCCTTCATGTGCTCCTAGTTGGGCTATCAATCATTGTGTTCCTGTAACCCTAGTGGGTTGGGCACACACTGGGTATATTAGTTTCCTATTGCTGCTATAACAAATGATTACAAATTTACTGGCTCAAACAATACACATTTATTCTCTTACAGTTCTAGAGAGCAGAAGTTCTAAAGTCAAGGTGTCACCAGGCTGCATTCCTTCCAGAGGCTTCGGGGGGAAAATCCATTTCCCTCCTTTTTCTAACTTCTAGAGGCAGCCTGAACTCATTGCCCCATGGCCACATCCTCCACCTTCAAAGCCAGAAGCATAGCCTCTTCCAATCAGGCTCTCTCTGACCTTGGATTCCACTCTGCCATTTCCTTCCCTATGATTCTGCCCCTCTTACCTCCCCTTTATAAGGAACCCTGTGACTACACTGAGCCTATCAAAATAACACAGGGTAATTTCCCCAGCTCAAAATCCTTAATCACATCTGCAAAGTCCCTTTTGCTTAATATGGTAACACATTCATAAATTCCAGGAATTCAGCCTGCCACATTGGGTCAGTTTGGGTCAGTTTGAATACTCAGGCCACAGAGATTTTTGAAGAATGAGCTCACAGCCCAATCAGAGACAATGAGAGAATTTTCAAAGGTTGATATGTGGATGTTGAGAAATTCATCTCTTCCTACCACTGTTGTTTATCAAAACTGCTGTGAATGTCCATCTTGCCTGACACACGGAAAGAGATTAAAGCAGACTCCAGTCAGTCTGGAACAATCAGAAGCAAGGAATGGACAGGTGCAGGGGAGAGACTGGGGAAGGCCACACCCCTAGAAATGTCCTTAAACTTCCCTTACCAAGTAGATTCTGAAATAGTGTCTCTACCCACAAACATCTCAGTACCATGGTTCAATTCATTCTCTTATTGGTTAAGCAAGTTTGAATGTTTTTTTTTTTCCCTTACTCATTTAATTGCTTATCTATAAACTGATCTCTAAATTCTAGGTCAAAAACCCCTGGTCAGTATATTACTCTGGCTTAAAAGATCAAACTAATCATAGGGAAGACCTTATTTTGTATTCAAGCTTTTTGTGGTTAGAATTTCTGCTGCTTTTCTCCACATGAGAAAGAAAGGAAAAGAAAAGGATACATGCAGCATCTTTCCAATGGAAATATAATAGCAACTTTCCTCCTATGCTAAAGTTCTCCTCAGTAGCAGACTTCTTTACCAATTACCTTTGTTTTTTTTTAGCTTTAATTTTCTTTGCAGAAGGACTCATTTGTTTAATTATCCACTAACACTCATTTCTGCATGAGTGGAGATACTGGCTATAAGGAGCCCTAAGTCATTTCCTAAAAGAGATGTATTCTTTGTAGAAAACAGAATTCTAAACAACATTTAAGTATAGTTTTTTGGTGGTTTTTTTTTTTTTGTAGAAACATTAAAATTGCTTTCATCATAAGATGCAATACTATTTTTCGCCATGTAAGGATCTTCTTCATAGACTAGCTTACTCCATGGAGAAATAAATGTATTAAGTTTGGATCAATTATCAGCTACACAGATCTATGCGCCTCTCCCCACTCCAACACACACACACACACACACGACTGTAAATTTTCAGCCTTCCATACTCTTAGTAACATTTCTAAGTCAGGATTACTTTCCACTTGTGATTTATAAGGTTTATTACATAACCAGCTTCATATATCTACTTCAAAATTTAAACAACCTGGGACTGCCAAGAGGTCTAGTCTGCTTTCCGTGGTGACCCTGGAAACCACTCAGACCAGACAACCACTCACTGCCACCAATGAATCTGGCTCCATTGCCAGCATGTTTGCTGTTAGTTGACAACATTTTTATCTGACTTCTGCTAAAATTAACCTCACTTGGAATACAGTCTTTCTGTTTCATCAGTATAATTACTGGCCCTCAAGTGCCTTCCCAAAGCTGTTGTTTATAATGAATCATGTAGCAGAAAATATACAACTTTGTTCTTGAGAGCCAAGCAATGACAATTCAATCCTATGGCAGAGAAAATGCAAAAGCAATCAGTATAAAAACCCATTGGTAAAGGCAATTTCTTCCTCTTTAAGTGAATCATTTTTTGGTGAAGGAAACACACGCACAACACACACACACGAGCCTGCACTTTAAAACATCTCTCACTCTAAAAATCAGTGACCGACATCTATTTCGTAGCTCATCTCATCCAGGTCAATTATAAACTGGGTATATGTCATGGCACCATGACCATGACCATGAAACCATATGTCAGGGCAAAATGAGGAACTAGAGCTAATACTGTATCAGGAGTCAGGAGAAGGGCTGATGTTTCTCCAAATGCTTTCTTTGTACTGGTAAATGACTGACATGTCACCATTAGTGCTTCATTCTTTCAATATAACAGCTGGATGTGGCTAAATTGCAACACCCTTGGGGCTGGTTAGCATTCAAACTTCTTCTTCTTCTTCTGTGTGGAGGATGAACAGGTTCTTCCCAGCATCAAGTTTAGTTTGGAGCAGTAGCCTTCAACCCTGCCTGCACATTAAAATCACCTAGGAAGCTTTTACAAAACATGATTGAAAGGGTTCTACTTTAGACAAAGTGGATCAAAATCTCTGGGGGTGGGGCTTGGGCACCAGTACTTTTTAAAGTTAAAGTGCTCCATGTAACTTCCAATGTGGGGCTACGATTGTGAAGCTAGAGGGTTTCGATGAGAAAGGAATGGAGAAGATAGGGGCTAAGCATACAGTGTGAAGGCACAATGTGTGCCCACTGACAAACCTCACCCAGGAAGAAAGGAATAAAAGAGGGAAAGACCTGAGAAGGCTGTCCACATGTGAAGGAGGGCTTGTCTGTACTCCAAACACGCCCTCCACCCCCAAATCTGCCCATTTGCACTTTAGGTCTATCTGTTGGTGGGGAAGGGAGATGTGACCCAGGCCTTACCAGCTGTAGCCGTGAAACCCTCTGAAAAAGTGATTGCTTTGAGGAACCCAAACTGGACCAATCTAAACCCAAAATCCTTTAGATACAGAACTTTTACTGGAACTGTTGGGAAAGAAGCTCTTTTTCCAGTGAGAATGCTAAACTGCCAAGATGTGAGTCTAGATCTGCTAAGGCTTGCTACTATACTGAGGGGAGAAGCTGCCTGAGAAGGAAGCCAATGTGGAAGGCTTTCCAGAAGGAAGAGAACCAATCCTAATGGCATTCTGTGAACACTGGATCTTACCTCACATATTATATAGACCACAGTGGTGGGAACCAATGAACTCTTAATGCTTGAGTCATTTTGAGTTGAATTATCTATAAATTACAACAAAAAGAATTCTGAATAACAGACAAGTGGCAAAGCCCAAATGAGTCAATGAAATTGTCTAGGTTGCACTGTCAGATCTGTTACTGTCCCTACTCTTGGGGGAGACCTGGTTTAGTCAAAAGCAGTAAAGTTTACCCTAAGCTATAGAAAAGAAATTGAGATTTTCAGTGTTTCAAAGTAACTATGTTAGACTTTTCCTTTTACTTGAAAACAAATGTCAAAAAGAAGAATTGGTGCCTTTAACTAGGTCCTTAATTTTAAGAAAATCTAAACTTTTTTTGCTAATTGAGTTAAACTGAGCGAGATTAATTATAGCATCAGTTAATTTTTAGCAACACTTAACCTCCTATGGTGAATCAATCTCTGATAAAAACTTAGTTTACAACTTTAAGTGGAAAAAAAACCCATAGTTTTCTGCAGCAAACATTACAATAAATTGGGTTTCTATGTACATTAGTAGTCTAGTCTGGAATTTACGAGTTAACAATCCTTGAGCTACTCAAATCAGCATTACAATATTTTAGTAAAGCTGAATGTCCTTCATAGCAAGCAGAGACAAATATACAATTTTATGGTAAGATATGGAATAAATTTATATGTAACTTACATTTTACAGTCACTGTTTTGAAAATATTTGTCACCTTCACCTTATCCATTTACCATGTAATGAATGGATGATTCAAGTCTGGTCATCTCAAATCTCATGGGTCAACAGACTCCCTTCTTTCCCAGCTCTTTATAAACAATTTCTAGTTGGAACTAGAAATCCATAACATTCAGTTATACTTTTTAACCAAAACTGATTTAAGTAAGGAATTATAATCATCTAATTTTACAGGTCTGTACTTGAAATGCCCCAATCTTGTGTTTCCCCGTGAAGCAAGTAGATGTTAGTAGACTTTGATAAAGTTTTAGGGACAAGACTCCACAAGGGTGAAGGAATACACTTAGGAACAAACCATATGAGTCAACAGGTCTCGGGAACAAGGCTAAGCCACCACAGGTAGATGTGGGTGTGACAGGCCAAACCAATCATCTGGCCCCCCTCCTAATTGACACTCCTTACATTTGTTCAACATTTAATGAAGTGTGATCTGGCAGCAGGCAGTTTTTGTTTATTTGTTGTTTGGTTCCATGTTGTGAATGCTGCTGTTTTAATTTCCACTTGAGGTCATTGCTTTCTGCAGCAGGAATGGGACTAATTAACGTGTCCGTCAGTAGGTAAGACGTTGCATATGGAAATCCAAAGTAACTGGTGCCATAATTCTGACTTATCCCAACTGTATCTTAGCATGCCTTAAAAACTAGTGACCTGACTAACCTGCTCTCTGATCCTGCCTTTGGCCCATCATTCCCGGTTTGGAGCAGGCCACCACTTAGACTAAATCCTAATACTGGGGTAACTGTTGTCCTTGAGCCTCGAAATGTTTTCTCTGGCATTTCACTTCCTGAGGTATGTGCATTCGGCCACTAATCCAAAGGGAGCTCGCAAAAGCTGTACCTCTAGGTCATCTTCACTGCCTCTCATCCTGGCCTGTGCCTTTTATCCCATCCCATAGGCTCAGTAGGACCACAGCACATAGTCAGCCCATCTCTCACTCTGAACATTTCCCAGGTAGGAGTCACACACCTGTCCACTGTGTGCTTCTCACTTAAGGGGACACATATCAAATTCTCCAAGTGAAATCCCTTTCTCCCTCTTTTTTTAAGAGTGAAGCAGTCTAGTTTATTAAGTTTTTTTCATGTTTATTTTTTCAGAGAGACAGGGAGTGCAAGAGGGGGAGGGGCAGAGAAAGAAGGGGATAGAGGATCCAAAGCAGGCTCTGCAATGATAGCAGAGAGCCTGATGTGGGGCTCGAACCCACCAATGGTGAGATCATGACCTGAGCCGAAGGCAGAAGCTTAACTGACTGAGCCACCCAGGTGCCCCAAAGCCCCTTTCTTTTGAACTTAAGCACATATAACTTTTCTCCCCTTGGGGGGTAGGTCTCTAAGGATATTCTCACACATTCTCCTTGATCCCCAAAAAACTCTTTTTTTATCCTAGAGGTGGATGAGGTATAGAATCCTGTAACTGATGTATGGGTAACTACATTTCAGACACTTAACTTGGAAATCTGTCTCACAGATCATATTGTTATCTATCACCTGAGGGTTCCTCCAAAACTTCCCTTTTAATCTCCTGTTTTGGCAAGGACTGCTCTAGCTGGGCTACAGCACCTTTAGAAAACCTCGTAAAATCATCCAGATAAAAAAATGAAAAGATTCTTTGCTGAGAATATTTAGAACACCTACCCTTCATCATGTCTTACGTGGAGAACAATTGGACGACGACCACCTTGTGCTCTATTTCTCATCTCTGAGGTTCCATGCCATTTTTAGGAAAACTTGGCAAACAGTGTTGCTTTAACTTATAGCAAAGGCAGAACCACCTCGACTGCCTGAAATAACACCCTCCTTGATCTACCTGTAACAGTATCCGATTCATTCCCTGAAGAGTGTTCGGTGTACTGCAGACTGAAAAGACACACAATTCAGCTCAGCAAGATTTCAAGAGTCAAAACTGCTATAAATAAATAAAATCACCTATCTACTCTGGGGTGTGATAACTTGAGTCAACAAACCTTTACAATTGTGTCTTCTTTTTTTTAAATTTTTTTTTTCTTTTTCAACATGTATTTATTTATTTTTGGGACAGAGAGAGACAGAGCATGAACGGGGGAGGGGCAGAGAGAGAGGGAGACACAGAATCGGAAACAGGCTCCAGGCTCCGAGCCATCAGCCCAGAGCCTGACGCGGGGCTCGAACTCACGGACCGCGAGATCGTGACCTGGCTGAAGTCGGACGCTTAACCGACTGCGCCACCCAGGCGCCTACAATTGTGTCTTCTAAGTAACAAGACAGATAAATCCATGGTTGACATTAGAAGAGGCATAGGATCTTCTCAATACTTAGAGAGGCAGAACTTTTTGGGATAGCGATTGTAAAAATAATACATCCTCATAGTTTTTTGTTTTTTTCTTTATTTTTTTTAATGTGTATTTATTATTGAGAGACACAGAGACACAGAGCATGAGCAGGGAAGGGGTAGAGAAAGAGAGGAAGACACAGAATCTGAAGTAGGTTCCAGTCCCTTAGCTGTTAGCACAGAGCCTGACATGGGGCTCGAACTCACGAACTGTGACATCATGACCTGAGCTGAAGTTGGTCACCCAACCAACTGAGCCACCCAGGTGCCCCAACACATCCTCATAGTTTTAAGAATCAGTACTGACCATCAGAGAAAAACAAATATCATGTGATTTCATTCACATGTGGAATTTAAGAAACAAAACACAAGAACATAGGGGAAGGGAAAGAAAAATAAGATAAAAGCAGAGAGGGAGGTAAACCCTGAGAGACTCTTAAATACAGAAAACAAACTGAGGGTTGCTGGAGGGGTGGTGGGTGGGGGGGATGGGCTAAATGGGTAATGGGCATTAGGGAGGGCACTTACTGGGACGAGCATTGGGTGTTATATGTCAGTGATGAATCACTGGGTTCTACTCCTGAAACCAATACTACACTGTATGTAACTAAACTGAATTTAAGTAAACAATGTACCCCCTCCCCCCAAAAAAAGATTTAGTAATGACCAGAATAACGAACAGTGTTTTAAAAGTCACTTGAATTCTTCTATCTAAACTATCGGTGATTAACAACACGTAAATACCATTTAAATACTTTTTAAAATAGTTTTCTATACATATATAGAAATATAAGGATAGCTTGCTGGCTTAAATAGCTAGATAGGTAAATGGAGAGTAAGACCTTTTCTTTTAAAAGGAAGCATAACATCTAACATAGCATCAAATGCCTCCACATTTCTTTCAAAGCACCGAGTATTTTATCTTCCATTTTATTTGTTTGTGAAAATACTGGGGCTCTGTTTTATCACTAAGAAGGGAGAAAAAAAACAAACCAAAACAGAATCCCCCTTCAGAGACTGCCAGGCAGAAAGCAGGAGGTAAATGTGGAATCCAAGGTGGATTCCTGGAGCAGACAGAGGCTATGACAGGCTGGGAGCTGAGAGTGCGTGGAGAGCAAAGGAAGTGTGCTGGTTTGTTATGTTGAACATGAAGAAAATTCAAAGATATTTGATCTTTCACACTTTGTTTGCCTTCTTTTGAGCTCAGTCTTATTTTATTGATCCTTTTACTTATATTAAAGATAAAAATTTATCTGGGAATATCCATGGATCTGTTTTCAACAGGAAACATTTGGCAAATGATCTGATCGGTGCTGGAGATACAGAGACGAACCCAAGGCCAACTGTGTACCCAAGATATTTCCAGTTCCACGGAGAAAGCAGCATTAATGCACGATGACAGTAAGATGTGGTAAATCCGAGGGTGGAGTCACTTACAGAGGGCCATTGGAACAACAAACCCCCCCCCCCCCAAGAAGTAGCTTAGTCTAAATCACTCTAGGCATAGAGAGTGGTGTGTGCAAAAGATACAAGAAGTGACAATACAGAATTTATTTCTGGAATGCAGACTAGTTCCACAGGCAGGGCAGCCTGCCCGGTCAGCGCCTCTGTCTGGTTTGCTGCAGTCTGATGTACACACCTACTGGCTCCCATGGATTTGATAAGCTAAGTAACAAGAAAGGGAAAATGTCTGTGAGGGCTTACCCACGTACCAAGCCAGTAACAGACATCCTGAGATCACCTTGGTATTTAAGTTAAATGTACTCCACAGAGAAGCCATCTCACTACCTTGTCTAATTTAGGAATGAAAATGCATGTGTGCTACGTGCAGTAGACTCTGGTCAACCGAAATAATACACTTTCTCTTCCCTGTCCCACCCTTAGACCCAAGCCTCCCGTTAATCTCCTCATTTGTTCCTACTTGGAGCATCTGGTGGAATAATGTTTTCATTGTTTTTAAATAAATGTATTTTAAAATTAAAAGTGACTTGAAGGTATCCTTCAGTGACCTTCAGGACACTTTTCTAAGAATTTTGGAAAGGGGGGAAAAAAGTAATTCAAAACACTTACAGGTATTGGAAATGCCTTCTCCTAACTGGGATATTTTCTTTAGGTAGGTTTCTTCCAGATGACCAGCAGCACCTGCAACTTGTTAGAAATGCAATTTCTCCAGCCCCAGCCCAGACGTACCCAATCGGAAACTCATGCTGGGACCCAGCCGCCTATATTCTAACAAGGCTCCAGGTGATTCTGATGCAGTCTCAAGTTTGAGAACCGTCATTCTAAAGTAGTAAGTAAGGGCCTGGAAAAGCCCACAAATATTCCTATACAAGACTGCCAGTTATGTTATAAAAGTGTTTATCATTAAAATGTATTTCTTGCGATTAATGCACAAACCCCTTAAAGTGATCATATCTTACTTGGGGAAGTCACAGCCACAAACTCACCAGAGGTACCTGAGGCATCTTTCTCCTCCAAACCCCTTCTTTTGTTGATGAAAACACTGAGGCTCAGAAAGGCCAAGGAACTTGTCCAAGATCACAGAGCTGATCAGTGGAGGGCAAGATCTAGTCTTTAGACTTCTTAACACAAATTCAAGATCTGGGCAACAAATACTAACCAACTACAGAAATAAATTCAGTTCCTCTAGCGAAACAGGGATTCAAAAACATGGACTATAGTGAAAATAGTTGTGTTTCTAAGCAGGTTTTTTTGTATTAGGAAACTAATACACATTCATGTAGGGAAACTGGAATTAATAAAACTCCTAAAAAGACAAAAAATACCAAGAAAAGTGTTTTTAAGCTTTAGTGTCTGCACATATATGTGCAAATATGTGCACAAAAATATTTTGTAGAATAATATATACATATATTCCACTACATATATATACATATACATATATATGTACATATACATATACATATATTCCACTACATATATATGTACATATAGCAGAATAATGTTTTCATATACACATATATATGTACATATACATATACATATATACATATACTCAACTATATATATATTATGTGTGTGTGTGTATATATAGATAGATATAGCAGAATAATGTTTTCATTGTTTTCAATGACAGGGAAGGGAAACAAAAAAAGGTAAGGGAGACAAGGGAAACAAAAGCAAAAATGAACTATTGGGACTTCATCAAGATAAAAAGCTTCTGCACAGCAAAGGAAACAATCAACAGAACTAAAAAGCAACTTACAGAATGGGAGAAGATATTTGCAAATGACATATCCAACAAAGGGTTAGTATCCAAAATCTATAAAGAACTTATCAAACTCAACACCCAAAAAACAAATAACCCTTTTAAGAAATGAGCAGAAGACATGAGTAGACATTTTTTCAAAGAAAACATACAATACAAATGGGTAACAGACACATGAAAAGATGCTTAACATCACTCATCAGCAGGGAAATACAAACCAAAGCCATGATAAGATACCACCTCACACCTGTCAGAATGGGTAAAATTAACACAAGAAACAACAGATGTTGGTGAGAATGAGGAGAAAGGGAAACCTTCTTGCACTGTTGGTGGGAATGCAAACTGGTGCAGCCACTCTGGAGAACACTATGGAGGTTCCTCAAAAAGTTGAAAATAGATCTACCCTACAACCCCACAATTACACTAATAGGTATTTACCCAAAGGATACAAAAGTACAGATTCAAAGGGGTACATGTACCTGATGTTTATAGCAGTATTATCAACAATAGCCTAACTATGCAAAGACCCCAAATGTCCATTAACTGATGAATGGATAAAGAAGATGTGGTGTGTGATGTGGTGTGTGTGTGTGTGTGTGTGTGTGTGTGTGTGTGTAATATTACTCAGCCATCAAAAGGAATGAAATCTTGCCATTTGCAATGACATGGATGGAGATAGAGTGTATTATGCTAAGCAAAGTAGGTCAGGCAGAGAAAGACAAATATCGTATGATGTCACCCATGTATGGAATTTAAGAAACAAAACAGATGAACATAAGGGATTGGGGGTGAAAGAGAGAGAGAGGGAAACAAACCATTTTAATGATTGATTTGTATCTCATTAGAATCTATTTTTTACATTTTCTTATTTTTTACATTTACATTGTTTCCAACATTTTGCTCTAGGAATAGGAAAGAGAGTAAGATATGAAATGTCAGTAACATGCAGGAAAGGTGCATTACATAAGCAGGCCACAATTCAGTACCAAAGAAGGGACCCTTGCGAGCTGGAGAATTGAAAGACCAGGCCCCTATGGAGATACTAAGATGGGGAGGAGGAATATTTCAGGAAATGTGGAAATCCCCAAGTAAAAATGACCAGTCACAATGTTCCCAAACATGGTACGTGTACAGATGTGGCAACCCCAGAAAGCACACAAAGGTTCACCCAAGGCTAACACATCCACTCGCCTCTCTGTGTCCCATAACTCTTAGAAGTTACTTTTCTAGAAAGACTTCAGTCAAGTAATAATAAACCTCTTCAGTGTTTCATTTATCATAGAAGGGACAATTCATCAAAACAAATCTTCAGAAGAATTCTTGAAAGCTAATATAATACACCCTTTTTCTTTCTTAATCAATGCCTGTTGTTTCCTCCCATCAGAATAAAATTCTGTCTTTTTTTTAAACTCAGTGCAAAAACAATGTTCTCTAATAATGATGGATGACCTATTTATATCATATGAAAGTGAGAGTATATTGCTTCTAACCTAAAAGGCTATGTTTAGGTTGCTCAGCTAAAATGTTCTCTAGTTATAAAATATTTATAAAGTAATTTTCCTATGTTTTGCCCTTTCAACAGGTTTGAGATTATAAGCATAGTGTTTGGGTAGGAACTACATTCATATCTTACCAGTTCAACAATTTTCCCAAACAAATAACAATCTTTTCCCAGTTGGGTTCTTACTCAACACAGTCATAGGCTTTATTTTTAATTCTATCTAAATTTTAGAAAGAATTTCAACACCTGTGTTGAGTGATAAATTTTTTAATTGAAATATTCTGATCTTCAAGTGGCCACTTACATTTTCACACTTTCCTTTTTAACTCTTTGGCAGCATTTCTAAAGAGCTGGTCTTTTTTGGATTTTAAATGTCTGTTCAAAGAGAAGATTCACAGAGATTTAATCATGCAGAGCTCCAAATGAAATAAAACAAAACTTCTTTTCTGAAAGGCCAGGTATTCCAATGTTGACCTTGAGTTTTAGTGGAAGAACCCATCTCCTGAGCAATTGGTAGTGACACTGACTCTGTACCATTGTTGGGGGAGGGGACTCCACTATGGAAGTCTACCAAGGAAGATACCATTCACCTCTAAAAGAATTTCAAGGAAATTCCTTCCTGAGCTTTTTATGGGGACTAGTCTCAAAAACAAACTTTCTGAGGCAGTATTTCTGAAAGTGTGTTCTGTGATTCACAATTACCCTAGGATGATAATAACTGTTTCTCAGTTTAAAATAAAACAAGATTACCTAATTATACAGCTTTTGGAAATGGTTAAGCAAAGGTGAGCCGTTCAACATGCTAAATTACCTGCTGAAGAAGGGAAGGGGTAGAGAGGCAAATGGTGGTTCCCAAAGCTTATCTGACCATGAACTCTTCCAAAAAAAAAAAAAAAAACCAAACTATTAAATGTCCCAGTGAAGAATTTGAAGCCACCAAGGCAGCATCAAAGGTCAATTGTCTCTTCTTTTATGTCCTGCCCTAACATTACCTCCACAGTTTTACTGACAATTCTGTAGATACTTCTACCCTTTCAGCTCTGTTCTTTATGAATTTACATCAGCCTATATTTACCCCATGTGTTGGAAAGGCTTTTCTGTCATGAAAGCGTGTAATTGCCTTATTTTCTAATTCCTGCAAAGGGACAGGTAGCTGTTCCTAATGTGTGCCATGGCACTACTTTATCTCTTTAGACTTTTCCCCTGGTGTCTTTCCCTCGTGTACACATATTTTGAATTGAAATCAGTGGAATTTTTTTAAACATAATTCAATTGCCTCTCCCATATTTGTTTTCAAAAAGTGATGGCTTCTTCCGTCAGGAAATAAGGAATGTGCTTTGCTTCCTGTCAGAAGAAAGTAAACAGCCAGCTTCCTACTGTGGCAGAGGTGGGGGGTAGAAGAAACCTACTCCATAGCCAGGCCTCTATTGCCAACCCCCTGCACCTCATATTTCTAATCCCTTTATCCCTGTCCCCTGAACAAGAATTCAGGTCTGTTGGCCTCCTGATATCTAAGTGTGATTGGGAACCTTAGTAGTAACAGCTCTGTCCTTTCTCTGGATCAAGGAATCCTGGAATCCAAATTGAAATGAGAAAAAAGTAAATCTCTTATATGAAACATACTTTCCAAACTGGCTTCCACTGCTCTGACTTTATCCTGCCCTGGTACTAATATTGAGTCCAAGAGAGCACCACTTCCTGCAAGGTCCCTAACCTCTAGCCCCACCTCAAATTCCACAGGATTCTAGGTTGACCAACCACTGAGGGGTTTTCCAAAATTCGGGACTTTCAGGATAAAAGCTGGGAAAGTCCTGGACAAATTGGGATTGGTCACTCTTTTCTTAAAGCACCTTTGACAGCAGTCCTTCCTGATAGGAGCACAGAGTCAGGGTAGCAGAACCTCCTCTCTAGTGATTCCCACTCTTGTCTCTAGGAAGCTAGTAAGCAGCTGAAGCCAGGATAAAGACCCAGTGAGGAGTCTGGCTCCTCTCCTCTCCCCCTCCTCCCTTTTAGCACCTCCCAGCAGTTCCCAGAGCCTCCTCTTTCTATCCTTTTGTCCTTCAAGTCTTGGTCACAGAATGTCCTACTTTATTATTTCCTTACTAATAATATGCCTTATTAGTAAGTCATTCTAATAAGGGGAATCAACTGGAGACTTTATCTCCCTTGAGTCTGGGCATAAAGTCAGCACAATCAAATGGCCCTTGGGATGGATGGCAAGTTCATTAAAGGAATACTTATGTTCTTTCTACCTAGTTGTTATTTGTGACCAGTGGGGTTGATAAACTCTTCTGGTCTGATAGGGTTCCTTCTAGAACTATTTGGCTGAGTCACAGCTTCCTGACCTAAGACCTAAAGAGTATGATCTACCCATAAGGTAGTAATACTCTTTTTATTACTTATATTAGTTAGGATGTATCTACTCTAAGTAACAGAAAACCCTATTCCAGCTGATTTATAAAATAAAGGGATTGTATTGTTTCAAAAAACTTGAAAGTTTAAAATAGGGAAGTTTTCAAAAGAGGCTTGACAGCACTCTGTGAAGTCATCCAGGATCTAATGTTTTCATTGTCTGCCCTACTTTTCATGGTTTTGCTTCATCGTAAGACTGGATTCATTACCCCCAACAAAGGTTTGTTTTTTGTCACAAATTGGATCAAGTGAAACCTGCAGGCCTTATTTCTCACTTCCAGCTCCAGTGTTAGTGCTTGGATTTCTGTTACACTAGTGTAAACCAGTCACAAATCCCTGACTGATCACTGGCTTCCAAAAACGAACAACCAAAAACACCATTCTCACCCAGCATTTAAAGAATCAGAAAGGGCTAAAGATTTGCAGACAAAGGAGAGGTCACCTCAAGCCCAAAATGGTCCACACCTGGATACTCTCTCAATCTCCCACACGTCCCAGCGATTCTCCTCCCTCAGGAGCAAACCAGCCCTCACTGGCTTTTCCTCTCCTATCCAAAGCCAGGGCACTGGTAGGCATGCTCCCCAGGAGATGATGGAGGCATTTCCCTTTAAAAACTGGTTTGCTCCACCTAGAGGCATACTCACCACACTCAGCTAATAGGGGAAGGGCCTGTGCAGGGACTGAAACATAGTCTAGGGCCATATTGTCCCCTATTCCTCCCACCAAGTGTGGGATCAGGCTCCAGGTCCTTCCACTTGCGTGTTGCCACCTCGAGAGATGTTACGGACAAACTCCTATTGGGTATTTGGATGACTTTCTGCAGTTTTCATCATTTATTCAGTTCCATTATTACACATTTATTTATTTATTTATTTATTTATTTTTATTTTGAAAGAGAGCGTGCATGCACACACAAGTGGGGGAGGGGCAGAGAGAGAGAGAGAAAGAGAGAGATTGAATCCCAAGGGGGCTTCATGCTGTCAGCACAGAGCCTGACACAGAGCTCTAACTCACCAACCATGAGATCCTGACCAGAGGATACTGACCAAAACCAAGAGTTGGATGCTTAACCACCCGAGCCACCCAGGCACTCCATTATTACACGTGTTAATGTTATAATGTGAACATCTTTTGTTCTCCTTCTTTCAATTCAAATACATTCAAACTACCTTATTGAATTTGTAGGTTTATTCATAATTCAATACACTTGTATTTATGTATTATTTATTTATTACTTAAACAAACTAGGCTAACAAAGAATTATCCAGTAGAAATCCCAAGGACTTTTTGAAGAGATTTTAAAATAAATAAGCAAATACATACATGTACATACATACATACATACCAGACATACTTACGTAAATCCATTCTTCTGACTTTCTTCAAAGTAGTGAGGTTTTCCCTCATAAGTATCTTCAATTTCCCTCTTCAACTTTATTTATACCATTAGCATTTAGACTCTTGAGCTTTTTAAAAAGAGTTTACTAAAAAAAGTTATCAAAAACTTCAACCCTCATAAGATATCCCAGATTCTATACAATAAATTTGAACTAGTCCAGTTATACTCAGTGTTATTTGCATAAGTTCACTTATTCAATGTCAGAAACCTAATACTAGATTACATTTGCATTTGTTTCTTAAAAGTTGCATTTTTAAACTGAATTTGCAAATACAAAAAGTAAGTACAAAACATGGTTTAAAAGTAGAGACAAAGGTGACTAGAGACATTTTGGTAGATAGCATGCTTTCGCATACAGGTCACAGGTTCACCCAAACACTTCCGTCCCACTGACTTACCCAGCTGGCTCCCCATCAGACCCTCTCGCTGCCACACTTCCACTACCTTCTGCCTTTTCCAGCCCCATATGATCTTCTCCCCGGTGAACACTACTCTGCGCCTGCCTCAGCTGTGGGTGAAGCCAGAATGAATAGACCCTCTGTGGGATTTAGTAATACAAATGAAGAGTGCACATGAACACCAGCTCTGTACCGTTTAATACGAAGCAAGATGCAGATGGAAGGCTGGGTCTCCCCAACAACAGACAACTTCAAGAACAGTGTCCATTATAAGGCCAAATGTTGCTGGGGGGGTGGTGGCGGTAAGGAAATAATCTGCTTTACCCATTTCATAATCTAAATTTTACTCTTTCTAACCAAGGGTATTTTAGCCATTTCTTATAGTCGAGTTTAGTCATCACCATGATTAAAGTAAACAATAGAATAAAAAGCATAATTAAGTTCAGCCCAAAACTGCCTTAAGAGATACTCCAACAAGCAGTTGGAGAGATGCTTGGCTCAGAAATAATACTGTTTGTCTTATTAACTTGTACCTATCACTCTTCCTGAACTGTGTTTGATGCAGTAATGAAAGAGAAAGAAGTACTGACACAGAGAGTTGGACTCTGTCTCTATGACACCAAATCAAGAACTGCCTCCTTCTCCATCTTTCGCCACCACCTGGGAGACTCTGTTGGCAGAAGACAGAGCAGAGCAGTTTCTCTGGCAGACTGAGGTTGTGATGCAAACAGCTCTGATGACATTTCCTTGAGTGGTGCCCTGTCACCTGAAAAGCCACTTCTGCTTCTCGATCACGCCCCAGTCCTAAAATGGTCACAGAGAATTAATCATCTGAAACCCACATGTCATCACAGATGGGGGAGGGAGGAGGCCTGTAGTGATAAATGACAATGTCTTCAAAGCAAGTTCTAAAACCACAGCTTCAGTGAATAGAAATGCTTTTGTCTAATAAACTTTATTTATGTGGAGTTTACCCATAATGGACATATTTTAAACATATAGTTCAATAGAGTTTGACAAATGCTACACACCTCTGTAATCACCACCACAGTCAAGATTATAGAACATTTCTATCACTCCAGAAAGTTCCCTTGTGCCCTTCCCCAGAAATGGCCACAGGAAATATTTTTTATTTTATAAGCCATAGAACATTTATTTGAACATTTTTAAAATTGGAGTAGCATAAAGAAGAATCTGTTCACTTGCCAGAAAAAAACATTTAGATCTTAAATCCTTAACATAAAATCAGATAACACTTCCCTCACCATAGTTTTAGCATGAACTAACTACTAATGAGAAGACATTGCCATAGTACTTTCAAACATGGCTAACATTTGAAGTGTAACATTCACCCAAAAATCTGAGTGGGAAAGGAATGTTTTAGCTTACTTGATATATCCTGAAGTTATAAAGGTAGTACTAAGGCTACATGGTAGGTAGCTCACATTGGCGAGAAGACTGGAAGAGGGAGGAAGCAAAAATGGAAAGAAAAAAGACCACGTAAAATACATATCATTCATGTACTTATGTAAAATTATACATACGTATGTACATATGTGGAAGTTGAATTTAAAATACAAAAAAAAAATTACAGAGACCTCAATTCTTGCAAAATTTTAAAAGTCTCCTAGTGAACTCCCTTCAAAACATTTCCAGTTTTATGTCACATCAAACAACTTTCTCATCCATCTTAAAAAACAAAAACAAACTACAATCTAGAAGAGATTATTGACTGATGGAAATAGAGTCTGAGATTTGGAGTGAAAAGTGCTTTCTCAGCCTGCGCTGAACATTCTGCTCCGAAAGTGCTTCCCTGCCTGCTTCTCCACAAATCAATAATAGATCCGACAAGAACTTTTGTTGTTGCTACTTTCTAAGAGATGCAGAAAACTGGGCAAGTCGGGAACCCAACGAGAATTCTTGACTGTAAACCCCATATCCATCTCTGTCAAGTGCAGTCTGTGGAAGCATTTCGGAAGGAGAGCCACTTTCAGCCTGCTCTCTTCAAAGCAGTCTGCAGCTAGGAAGCTCCAGTGATTTCTAGTGTGACTTCTTAAACAAATCTTAAAATTGGTTTATGCCATTAGAAAATGAAATTATAGCTGAAATTTTATCCAAAAACTGACATTGGTAAGGAAATATAGGAGGGAAAAAAGCCACAATTGCACAACAAAAGATTTACCTTACTTTTTAAAATATAAAAACAATTCACTAATAAAAATATGGTAAGGAAACAAAACAGATGAATGTTGGGGGGAAGGGAAGGAAACATAAGATAAAAACAGAGAGGGAGGCAATGCATAAGGGACTCTTAAATACAGAGAATAAGCTGAGGGTTGCTGGAGGGGAGGTGGGAGGGGAATGGCCTAATGGGTCACTGGTATTAAGGAGGACACTTGGGATGAGCCCTGGGTGTTATATGCAAGTGATGAATTACTAAGTCCTACTCCTGAAACCAATACTATACACTCTCTGTTAAGTAACTTGAATTTAAATAAATAAGTTTAAAGCTATGCCTGGGTGACTCAGTCAGTTGAACATCCGACTCCTGATTTCAGCTCAGGTCATAATCTCACTGTGAGTTCAAGCCCTGCGTTGGGCTCCACGCTGACAGTGCAGAACCTGCTTGGGATTCTCACTCTCTCAAAATAAATAAATAAACTAAAAAAAAAAAGTTTAAATAAATAAATTTAAAAACAAAATAAAAATATGGTAAACTAGAAAAAAATTATCCATAATTCTTCCTCCCAAAAAGCTTTGATAAAATTTAGTCTCGAATATTTCTTAACATCGTGGAAATCAAACCATACATAAGATTTTGTATCTCAGTTTTCCACTTAACTATTGTAATGTATATGTTTTACAAATCATAAATAATTGTTAATAAACTTTTTTATGGTTGTCATAATTAAATCCGACAAAAGTAATACTCTTGCATCCCCAGAGCTGGACAATCCAGCTGGTTCCAATATTTTGTTATCACTGTGGCTAATGTATTTATATGTGAGTCTTCTTCTGCATTTTGGAATATTTCCCTAGAATATATTTTAAGATGGGAAGTCTCTGCATTTGGGTGTAAAAACTTTGCATCTCTTGTGACATATTTCCAGTTTGCTTTACAAAGCATAATGGTCTCTTTTTAGGGCAATTTGGCAGTGTGTATCAAGATCCTCACAAATATTCCATTATTTTCCTAGAGAATAATCAGAGATGCATAAAATGGTTTTGTTTACAGTATTATTGCAGTACTACTTGCATTAAAAAAAGTTGGCCACAATCTAAATGTCAAAGCTAAAAAAGCAGTTCGAAGAAAATTATGGCAGCCATAGAATATACTTATATACCCTTAAAATCCTTTTTTCAAAAAATATGTAAAAACATGCAACATGTCAAAATATACATATAATTAAGACAATGAAAAAACTAGAATATAAAATTATACATATATGCCAATTATATACCTAATTATATACATATACACATATAATTATATGTATGTGTTCACAGAAAAATGTCCAGAAAGAAACACAACAAAATGTATACAAGATTGTTTTCAGTGATTATTTCATAAGGGATGATTATAAGTGTTCCTTGTTGTATACCTTAGTGTATATTTTTACATATTCAGACTATTAATCCTTTATTGCATTTCCATGTTCTATCACATTTATGTAAAAGTATATATGTGTATATTAAAGAACAGATTGAATAGACTGTTTAAAACAAAAAAATAATTAGAGACACTCCAATTCTTACAAAATAAATTTTTAAGGTTTATATTTGGTCTATTTTGTTTGAATAGAAAAACTGATTAATTTTTCAGGCTGAGTTCTTATATTTAAACACATCCAAAGTCCTCAAGTAAATACTATGTGACCACTCAGCTTTCCGTCTACAGGGTACATTCCAAACTCCTCAAATGCCCACACAGATCCAAGATCCCTCAGAATCTGGCTTCTACTCACCTACACAGCCTCCTCTCTGATTATCAACCCTCCCAGTTCACAACACTCTGCCCTCCTGGCCATGGGAATGGGCATTCGCCAAGCAGAAACATACTTCATCCATTCAATAGAGGCAACTCCTACAGGGCCACAAGACTCTCCTGAGATGTCACTTCTGAGAAGTCTTCTGTTCCCTCCTTCCCCGCAGGCTGCTGCGTGTCCTTCCTTTGAACTGTCAGCATGCCTTCACTTTTGCAATTCTTGATAATTGTACTCATCACACTTACTATACCCTCCCTTTTAAAAAGTCAGCAAGGGCAGATTTTTTTTTTCTTGTTTTGCTCACTGCTGCATGCCCAGTGTCCAGAAAAGTACTTAGAGGTACCCAATCAATGTTTGAATGTTTCTATGACTGACTTACAGAGTCGACGAGTCAATGAATGATTGAATGGATTCAGCAGAAAACTTCAGTGTCTAAAATACAAGGTATCCAGCAAGGGGCAGAAGTAATGCCAAAAAGGAGGCAGAAAAGGAAGAGAGACTTCAAAGATAAGTAGATTGGCAATGTGGAAAAAGCATAGACTCTCACCAGAAACACTGCTATGTGACTTTGAGAAAGTTCCTCAATTTGCACTTGTAAAATGGGATATAATACTCATTTGGTTGAGAATTAACTGAACTATATTTATAAATGCACACACAGTGCCTTGCATGTAGTAAGCATTCAGTGAATTTTTTAAAAATTTTCTTAATGTTTCATTTATTTTTGAGAGAGAAAAAGTATGAGCGGGGGAGAGGCAGAGAGAAAGGGAGATACCAAATCCATGAAGCAAGTTCCAGGCTGTGGGCTGTCGGCACAGAGCCCACAGCAGCACTCAAACTCATGAACCATGAGATCATGACCTGAGCTAAACTGGAAGCTTAACCTACTGAGCCACCCAGACGCCCCAGCATTCAGTGAATGTTTGACCTTTTCCCTATCCCCTTCCAGTTTGATCTAGTTGTTTAGATACCTATGAAAAACTGGTCACAAATTCATAAGAAAAAATGCACTGGATAAAATTATGTTTACTATAATTTTTTCAAGATAAGTCATTCTAACAGTAAAGGGAAGATGCCCAAACTCTTACAAGGTTAGGCATCACAACAACAAGGAGATGCTTTTAATGTGACCCATACTGAAGGAGGGGGCCCCAGAGGTCGCTCAGGGGTGAGTTTTGTACAGAACTCACCTTATATACTTTAATGACGGGGCAAAGAAGTATTCCCAGAACACAGGAAAACTACTCTCTTATGGGTTTCGTTACCCTTTCTGTTGATGAGACAAACACATGCAATATTAAATTCTGTCCTAGAGCCATTTGGCTAAATGTGTGGATGTCTAGAACCAAAAATACATTCATCGATTTTGGGATTAGAGTCTATTAATATGCTTTTCAAACAGATATTTCTGTTCACCTTGAAGCACTGGGGCTCATGTTAGGCTGGATGGTTGGGAACACTGGTCTTACTAGACAATAAAAATCAGCTCTTTGAGGTCATTAGAGCCACACATGGGAGGGCGGCCCACCACAGCCTGTTCCTGGTGAGCTGGCACCATCAGGGATGTCAAGGTGAGTTTTCTAGAGCAGAATGCTGCATCCACAAGCCTCACTCGGGGCCTCCCTGGCAGAGCAAGAAAATTTGCCACAGCAAAAGAGTTTTTTGCTGAGAAAAAAGGAAAATAAGCCATGGGATTAGAGCAGCAAGAATAAACATTCCTGCTGCCAGTATCATAAAGATTCTTTAACAATGAGCACAAGCCTTTATTGCTCCCACCAAAATTTATGGCTCCCATATCTGGCAGCAACACAATAAATCTTCACTCACATTGTCATAGCCTTTTTTATTTAGAACTTTTCATGCTTTTATTTTATTGTTTTAGTTTACAGGGAGAGAGTGCAAGAGAGAGAGCAGGGGTGGAGAAGAGGGAGAGAGAGAGAATCTTAAGCAGGCTCCATGCTCAGCACAGAGCCCAGCACAGGGCTTGATCCCACAAACTGTGAGATCATGATGTGAGCCGAAATCAAGAGTCAGAAGCTTAACCAACTGAGCCGCCCAGGTGCCCTCACTTGTCATTGCCTTTGAAGTATTAGTTTACCTACCTTGGTTCTGCCTTATGAGCCACGTGGGATTTTGTCAGTATTCTTAGGTGTTGTGTTTTGCTTCTTTGTTAGTTTGAAACTCTATTTATACGTATGAATATGTGTGCTAGACATACAAAGATGAGTCCCCTTCTCCTGAGTATATATTTTCCCTTGCCATTTTATGTCATTGTAATCCTCAAACTTCCTACATTTGAATGTCGAGCACTTCTTAATTTGACTAGTCAACTCATTTGGCTGATATCAGCCAAAGTCAGAGAAAGGGCAAAGGGAATTGTAGGCAGGAAACATAGTTAAGCAAGGTGGGAATTCACCATAGAGCTTGGCTACAATTAGGTGTCTGGGGAGAAGCTGTTTGTTCAGAGGTAGGGGAGACAGAAGGGGTAACGAGAAACCGATGAAGGAAGAATGGCGCCTTGCCGGCAAGTGGAAGGAGGAGGAGCAGACGGATAAAAACGGCAAGGTAGGAATGATAGCAAATTCATGGGTGGCACCTGAGGAGAGACTTCCTAGTAGGATGTGGTGTGGCCTCGGGGGAGCTGCCGATGGTAATTAGGAGCTGAGGCAGTTGTCTCCAGAGGAGAAAGCTCCCCTAGCACTGCTACAGTGCAGGAAAATTCATGTAGACACAAGATCTAAACACAGGTTTCATCCGTTATGAGATGGAAAACTATTGAAGGACTCTGAGCAGATGAATTCCATGATTGGTCTTAACTTTGAAAACATCACTGGCTATTTCGTTGAGAATAATTAACGGGTGGCAAGTTTGATTGACAGAAGGGAGATTGGTTTTAGAAAGCCATTGGCATAGTCCAAAGGAGAAACAATGATAACTTGGACCAGTGTGGCAGCAGAGGAGGCAGCGAGAAGTGACCCATTCTGGATATATTTTTAAGGTGCAACAAACATAGGGGATGAAAGAAAAAGAGAAGTAAAGGAGAATTCCAAGGTTTGAGGCCTGAGCAACTAGAAAAAGCCTGGTGCCATTTTACTGCAATAGGGATGGCTGTACGGGGAGCAACTTTGGGAGGGGGAAGAGATTTGCGGGATCACCAGCTTACAGCCATGAGACTGGCTGAGCTCATTAAGGTGGTGAGTGTGGGAGTGCAAGGACTGAACTCTGGGGCACAACACTCACAGGAAGGGTGACCAGCTGTTCTGGTTTTCCCAAGGCTGACGATTCCCAGAACATGGGACCTTCAGGAAGCCTCTGAGAAAACTGAAATCATTGATCACCTGTTCAGAGGTCAGGAAGATGAATGTGAAACCCATGGGAAGGAATAGCAGGGTGATGAGAGACATGTTGCCCGGGGAGCCAAGTAAGGAACACACAGCCCTCAACTCTGTTAAATGCTGCTGATGGGGCAAATGACAGGAAGACTGACAGCTGACCACTGGACAGACAACAGAGAATCACAGGGGACCCTGACAAGGGCAGTTTTAGTGGAAGTCACCTGGGACAGAAAGCCTGATTCTGGTTAGATGAGAGGATCTTAATCTGTTTAGGCTGCTATAGAAAAATATCATAATCTGTGTGGCATAAATGACAGAAATTAATTTCTCATAGTTCTGGAAGCTGGGAAGTCCGAGATCAAGGTGTTAACAGATTCAGTTCCTAGTGGGGACCCCCTCTACCTAGCTTGCAGACAGCTTCTCATTGGGTTCTCACCTTCCTGTGTGTGTATGTGTGTGTGTTTAAGCCCGCAAAGACAGATAGAGACAGAGAGGTTGAAATTCCTTTCTATTCCTATAAGGCCATCAATCCTATTAGGTTAGGACCTCACCCTTATGACTTCATTTAACCTTAAAGTCCTTATCTCCATATAGGGTCACATTTGAGGTTAGGCCATCAACATATGAAGGGGATAGAAGAAGTAGGGGACACACAATTTAGACCACATCAAAGAGAGAAATTAGAATGAGAAAAATAAAAACACTTTCAGGGAGTTTTTCTGTCCACAAAAGGTAGGGGGAGTGGTAGTTGATATATAGGATTGAAAGAAGGTGTTGGTTGGTTTTAAGGTAGATAGAAGGGGGGAAATGTGTTTGTATCCTGATGGAAATGATCTAGCAAAATGGGA
This sequence comes from Lynx rufus, assembly GCF_022079265.1. NCBI lineage: Eukaryota > Metazoa > Chordata > Mammalia > Carnivora > Felidae > Lynx > Lynx rufus. The sequence continues at coordinate 157,321,935 of NW_025814823.1, forward strand.
AGACAGTCCTTGAATAGTTGAGAGGGAGTAGGACCTAAGGACAACTGGGGGATAGGCCTGAACAAGGAACACAGATGGCTCATTCGCTGGAAGAGGAGAGAGGGCAAAATTTTTGGACAGAGATGCACGTGGGTCTGTAGATGTAGCATGTGGGCTCATCAAAATTCTGTTCCGATAACTTCTGTTTTCTTGATTACATATAAAGGAAAGGTCATGAGCTGAGAGTGAGGATGGCAGCAGCCGATGGCAGTTTGAGCGCAGAGGGAAGGTAAGAGAGTCATCTAGGAGAGTAGGAGAGTCCTGTGGAGAGGACATCCAATATAATTGTGAGGGAGCATTAAGGACTCCCTTTGCATTGAGCACCCTTTACAATGGAAGTCCAACACTTACAGCTTAGCAGAATCCAATATGATCATCGCAGGGGGGCTGTACACAAGGCTAAGGGTTAGCCGCCCTGGGGTCTGGTCAGTCAGGGTTTCACCATCCACATATGTGAGTCAATCTCTCTGAACCTCCTTGTATTTTAATCTGTAAAACTGGGATATTCGTGTCTGCACTGCCTTCCTCAGAGGATTCAAGAGATGGCACCTGAGGAACATCTTCTAAACTGTGAAATGTTCAACACAACAGAGATTACTAGAAAATTGTCCTGATATACTGAGCTTGTTAGAATAAGATATTTTCTTTAAATTTTTTTAATGTTTATTTTTGAGAAGGAGACAAAGCGTGAGTGGGGGAGGGGCAGAGAGAGAGGGAGACACAGAATCCGAAGCAGGCTCCAGGCTCTGAGCTGTCAGCACAGAACCAAACGCGGGCCTTGAAATCACAAACCGCGAGACCATGACCTCAGCCAAAATCAGACACTTAACTGACTGAGCCACCCAGGTGCCCTGAGAAGAAGACATTTTCTTTACATATGTGTGAAAACTTGTAAAAAATAGGAAATCTAGTTTTATCGCATGAAAGATGCCCCTAGGGTTGTGTCGTGCACAGCACACAGTGGTTGTCTCCACTGACCCTCAACACTCACCAACCCCTTTAACTGCCCACCACATCACAATTATTTCTTTATGCCTATATTTAGAGTTATATCAGAATATAATGTCATTTTTAAGTTTTAAGATCTAAACTGAACGTTATTGGTTTTTGTGCTTTTGGGCTCTACTCTCGGTAGGCCTGGATTAGAATAGATCTTAGAAGATTACTGCCTTCTAGGAAGGATTTTACGTACACATTGGTCAGGTGGGAATCCAGTGGTACAAATATCCTATTGCACTGCTATGTTAATAACCAAGCAACCATTTAGAGAACAAACAAATTAGATTCTTATTTCATTGGAGTCCATTTTTCTAGCCAAGTGCTATCGACTAAAAGCTGAATTTAAGGAGGGAGAGAACCACAAAAAGTTTCTTAGCAAGGTCAAATCCAGTTTTCCTTTCTCACACAGAGCCTGTATCTATTTCTTGGATAATTGCCAACTTGAGAGATAATCACTAATAATAGCTACCTTTTAGTGAATTCCCAGTCTGGCACTCAGCTGAGTACTTTAAGTGTATCATTGCGTTTAATCCTCAACCACCTTATGAGATCAATGTTATTAACTCACTTCACAGATGAGAAAACTGAGTCTTGAAAAAGGGAAGTCATTTTGCCCAAGTAGCCAGTTGGTTGAGGAGTCAGGGTTCTAACCCATTCTCTTGGTATCCATAGCCATTGGCTGTCACTCATGGTGTGCCATTTCCCTTGGTGCTTGATAAAATGATGATTAGGATGGTGTAATGAGCTGTTTGGACAGCTTACAAACCATGAAATACTGTATTTCTAAGTGTTAAGGGCTAAGCACTAGAAGACATACCCCTGAAGCAAAAAATCATAGGCAGTATTTATCTGTGGGATCTAAGTTTGTCATTTGGCATCCTGAACATTATGTGTCCTCAGAACAAGGCAAAGCTGCCACCATAATTTGAAAAGTAACTCAACCAATAATATAATTTCTGTATATGAGGGCCAAGTAGTATTACCAAAATGTACACATTCCAATTTTAGAACTCAGGAGAATATTTCAGAGCTGAAACAATCAACATCTTGTTGACCAAGTACCCAAGCAAGATTTTCTCTACAGACCCAAAGTTCAAGATTTTATTTATTAAAAAAACAAAAACAAAAAAACAAAAAGCAAAAAACAAAAAAACTCAAGATTTTAATTTGTTTAAAGCCAGGACCTACCGCTCCCGTCATTATTGCTGCATTTTTTGTGAGACTCCCCCTAGTGGCCTACAAGAGTTAGCTTCCTGAATGAGTACACTTGGAGGAAGACTGGGGAGTATGGCAGCAGTTCATTCTCTTTGTCTATCTAATTTGATGGAAACTGGTCTTCCATCAAATGGGAAGGTGAAATCAGGGGAAGGTGTGAATGTCAGCCTAAAAATAACCACTTCCCATCCAATGAGACCAAGAGGTGAAGGACCTAGTGATTTTATGACAATGAGCACTAACTGAAAACCCTTGAAGCTCTGAATCCCTGGGGGCTTGACTTAAAGTGTGGGGGTCAACCCCATTGACATCACAGATCCTTCCTGCAGTCACCATGCTACTGAGCCACACCAGGAAGATGCCCTGGAAACATAAAGACATTAGTCAGATTGTAATCCAGTTTCCTTAGTGCTCTGGCTTTCTGAAAGACAAAACAAAAAGTTCTGCTCCCTTTACAAAAAAAAATCAAATCAGCAAAAAATAAAGCCAGGAAATCAAGCATCATGAGTGCAGGTATTTAACCCACGATTACCCAAGGTCTCTAAATTCTCATTCTTTACTACCTTACTTATAGTTCTTATTACATATAAGCAAAGTAATAAATCCCAAGGAAGATCCCTGGGTGGCTTGGGCACAATAGTGTGAGAAATCTTTTCCCATTATTTCATAACAGTTTGATCTAAATGAGTGTGTCTCAACAAAATTTCCTAAATGTCTAATGGAAGTACCTGGGATGATAAATTTTTGTAGCTGACTATGGGTGTGATGGGGGCCTGGTGAAGAAATGATGTAAGGGAGGACAGAAGAGGAGGGTGTAAAACCAATTAGAAGCATCCCTTGGGGCACCTGGGTGGCTCAGTTGGTTAAGCTGCCGACTTCAGTTCAGGTCATGATCTCACCGTTAGTGGGTTTAAGCCCTGCGTCAGGCTGTGTGCTGACAGCTCAGAGCCTAAGCCTATTTCAAATTCTGTGTCTCCCCCTCTCTCTCTCTGCTCCTCCCTGGCTAGAGCTCTGTCTCTTTGTGTCTCAAAAATAAATAAACATTAAAAAAAAAAAAGAAGCCTCCCTGAACTTTTGCCATAGGTACAGAAACTGCCCTTAATTTTAAAGAGAAGATTAATACCACTGCAAAAATTCACTTGCCTTAGTTCCTGATCTAATTTAGCATTCTTGGTTGCCTAGATACAGATGTAAACAAAAATGCCTCTCTGACTGCAGAGGAACAGCGGAATGAACCTGATGGCTACCTTCCTGGCTCAGTCAGTGACCAAGAAAAGAAAGCAAGTACTTTTAGACATTCATAGTAAAAATAGAATATTTTGTTCAGCTTCTTTAAAGCTTAGCGTTATTCAGAGAGTTCTAAGGGGTCCTAGAAGAGTTGTTTTTCTTTTCACTCTACCTATATTTCTTATTTGTTCTGCTTTTACAAAGTGACTGATGACAGCACAAGCTGAAAAGAAAAGGGGCCTCAATTTGTGGATACATTCATTGGACTGACTTTTAACAGGCAGGGCTAGGTGTTAACAAAATTTGACAATTATTTTTTATAAAGATTCAAAAGAAACTATGATAAATTCGAGATACAGACTTTATCTCTAACATGAAAAAGAGAAGAGCTAAATAGGTTTCTTTTATTGGTACTTGTCATTAATGAAAAAGAACATTCAAAGAAGCAGTAGTTTTAGCCCTCATCAATGGATGAAGTCTCTTGTGATAGAAAGAGCACTGGAAAGCTAGCACAATATCAATATCAAGCATTGATCTTTGGTATCTGAAGGCTGTACCATACCCAGGCTGTGTGACTTTTAGCAGTTACTTAACTTCTCTGTTTCCTCTTCTACAAAATGGGCTAATTAGGCCTAACATACAAAGATGTGAGATTTGAATGAGCCCTAAGAAAAAGGGCTTAGCAAGTAAAAGGGACTCCATCAATAGCTGTAATATAATTATTATCATCATCTATAGGATCTTGAGCAAGTCCACTATTTCTCTAATCCTCACATTCCTCACCTATAAAAATAATCATCTTAGGGGTGCCTGGGTAGCTCAGTTGTTCAAGGGTCCGACTCTTGGTTTGGGCTCAGGTCATGATCTCATGGGTTCGTGAGTTTGAGACCTATGTGGGGCTCCTTGTGGAGCCTGCTTGAGATTATCAGTCTCTCCTTCCTTCTCTCCCTGCCCCTCCCCCACTCACACTCTCTCACACTGTCTTTCTCTCTCTCTCTCAAAATAAATAAACTTAAAAAAACAATAATCATTTTAAATTTTTCTGTGATGAAGTAGGATCTCAGTAACTACGATTCCCACCTTATAGGACATCATATATGTGAAAGTTTTTTTTTTAATTTTTTAATCTTTATTTATTTTTATTTTTATTTTTTTTTTAATTTTTTTTTCAACGTTTATTTATTTTTGGGACAGAGAGAGACAGAGCATGAACGGGGGAGGGGCAGAGAGAGAGGGAGACACAGAATCAGAAACAGGCTCTGAGCCATCAGCCCAGAGCCTGACACGGGGCTCGAACTCACGGAATGCGAGATCGTGACCTGGCTGAAGTCGGACGCTTAACCGACTGCGCCACCCAGGCGCCCCAATCTTTATTTATTTTTGAGAGAGAGACAGAGTGTGAGCAGGGGAGTAGCAGAGAGAGAGGGAGACACAGAATCCGAAGCAGGCTCCAGGCCCTGAGCTGTCGGCACAGAGCCTGACGTGGGGCCTGAACCCACCAACCGTGAGATCATGACCTGAGCCGAAGTCGGATGCTCAACCCACTGAACCACCCAGGCGCCCCTATGTGAAAGTATTTTATAGGCCATTAAGCCATAAAGGATCATAGCATTTTAAGGTATTCTAATAAAGCCAATGAAAACTGACACACATAAAAAATCCCATGTTGTTCCTGAGAATTGTTAATATAATTACATTCTTGCTTGTAGAAATAGGGATGAAACAAAGCTGACTCTTATATTCAATTACCAAAGATATAGAAATTTACATATTACCTTAGATACATCAAAAATTGCAGAGAAGAAAGAGGAAACATATGTCACAATGTTAATGACTTTTGCTCTATGTAAGTAGTACAATTACAATAAGATTTCTTTTTTCTGTAACTTTTACTTTTCTATATTTTCCCAAATTCTCCTCCATTATCAGGTTTAACATTTATTACTTTAAAAGTATGTGAGTTGTGTTTTTAAGAGGATGCTATTTACAGTTTTCAAAATAAGACTTAAAAATTAATAATATAAAAGTAAAAGATATATATCTAATTGTTTGACTTGAGAAGGGGGAAGGAAACAATAGACCAGTAATTTAGTGTCCTTGGACACAATAGTCACAGACTCTTTCATCCCACAAAAGGGAATGAAAGAACTACTAGGTGCCAAACATGTAAGGCCCAGGACCAGCCAGTTGCTGAGGAAATACCACAGACTCCCTCACACAGGCCAGGACAGGCATGGCAAGGTGAGAAAGGAAGAGCTGGCACAGGTCGGGAGCCCAGGACCCAGTGCTGTTCCAGCTCAAAACTGGAGTCAAAACACAAACCAGGGCAGAAGGCCAGTCATGTTCTCTAGGGAATTAGGATGGTTTCCATAACATGGATACCTGAGTGCCCTGTGGATCAGTGTATATACATCCTCTAGGGGAAGACTCAGCTTCAGGCCATCAGACCCATTGCAGACTCCATTCAGCAAAGGGGAGGCAGGGCCTACGGCACTATCATGGCGATCACTGGCTCCATTCTGAGCATCCTCGAGCCTGTGCTGGTTGACCAATATCAAGTCAGCAGGGTCAGGAGAGCCTATCATCAGGATTCTTTATTAGCTTCCTTGATAATACATTTCTTTCTTTTTTTTTCTTTTTTTTTTTTAAGTTTTATTGGAGGGGAGAGCTTTCCAATTAAGTCTCTTAGGCCCTACATCAAGAAGTAAGACGTGGTAATTCCTTAGGCATTTGCAAAACGAATGATTCCTGTATATAGGTCTTAAATTTTACTCTGTTCACCATTACAGTATACAATAATATAAACCAAGACAAAATATCCCAGGAAAATATTTTGTTTAAGTTTTAAGCAGAGGTGGAATACTACTCATACTCTCCCTATTGAACCCAGTTCAGTGATGGGCTATCAAAATGAACATAAATCTGTGTCCTGTTTTTAATCTTAAAAATAAAGAACATTAGAGTTTAAAACAGTTTTAGCATATGCCAAACAATGAGTGCATTTGGTGAACTCTTTCCTCCCAGAAATGCTGCAATATTATGAACTTTGATGCTGTGGAACTTTCTTTCTAGTAGCACCATGTTATTGAATTAGGTAAGTGTTCATACAGTCAGCTCTACTTAATACTAGTAAGTAATGTACATAACTGTGCTCTACTTTTATTTCTCATTGACTATAATAATCTGACATCCAGGTTTCCTAGAAAACAAAGTTATCTGGATAGACCAGATTTCTAGTTTTGGAGTTTGTTTTTGAAAATTAGCTGATTCCCCGCAGAAATTAGTATGATGGAATAATTCACTCCATGAGAACTTCTTTAGTAACTCAGCCAATAATCACTGGATATTTCACTTTAAAAATTTTCTAAGAATAATTCATGGTTTGACTTGTCTAAAAAGTTTTTCTGACTGTGATACCAATCTATGAAATGCAGCTCTCTAGTATCTTTCCAGAACTTGACTTTGGTTTTAGTCTCCAGAAACACAGATGGGGCATGTGCAAGTTTAACTGGGCTGATAGTCTATGGTATATATTTTGTTTAAAACTAAAATATTTATATAAAAATAATATGGATAAGACTTCCGTATAAAGTAGATGATGATACATTTTAAACCCGTGACCTTTATTTTAGGTAAGAATATCTCCAGCCATAATGTCAGCTAAGAATTCTACGGATCTAGTTGAATATGTTGACAGGTAAGTTGGTAAATTACAACGTGTTTTAACTACTTACTCTATTTAATGATTCAGCTAGAGATTCAAGTGCCTGAATGAGATGTTTGAGTTCATCTAAACTAGTTCTCTGCTTTCAGAAGAGACGCATTAAATCATGTCAGAAGATGAACCTCTCTATGCTATTCCTTTCTGATTCAGAAAACAAGCCAGTTTTATTTTATTAATTTATTTAAAGCCTCCTCTTTAAATAACTTCCATAGGTTCCTATAGATTATGAATAATGCCACACGAGTGACATGAAAAGATTGATACAGGTACCTATGACTTTCAAAGTAAATCAATAAATCTATTAACAATTTCATGATTAAAACTCAGAGAATTTGTAAGTATGTTAAATTAATCATCAGAAAATTTTGTTTCTGCTGTCCAGTGCCACACCTGGAGCTCATCCAGGGAAGGACTGCAGAAGAGGGTCTACTCTGGGGACTTGGAAATAGGACATATTATTAATGAAAGTGCAATGTCCAAAAGATCCTAGAACTCTAGTTTGTAAAGGTGGGATCACAGAGGCAACGCATATTTGTTTGAATTGTTTTCTATTTTGTATGTCAGGAGATTTGGTCTGATGCAACAATTAATGCTTTTAGGACACTTGGGATTTAGTCTCGGGACTTGCACTAATTGTCTGTATGACCTCAGTCAGGCCCATCATGTGTCTTGGCTTTAGTTCTTTCATTTGCCAAATGAAGAGGTTTGATTAGAAGCTCTTAGACCCACTATAGTTTTTAAAAAATCCTGGTCGTAAAATATACATTATGACAAAGAAGAAAAATTATCAAACAAAAGAAATGATCAAACAACATGAGAAAAGTCTAAATACTGAATTTTCATTTTTTTTAATTACCTTTAACAATGAAGATGATAAACAATTTTTGAAGATGACAAACATTTTAAATTCACTGATTTTTTGTCACAGTCTGTTCACATGAAGGATTTCCCTGATCCTTTGCCAATCGAATGAACACACCACACAGAGTTCAACCACGATATTTCAGCCCCTCTTTTCATGCTGCCCATAACTTGTACTTGTTTACGTGACAATAAGGTCATAATCAAGGGAAAATGAAACCAAACAAGGGAAAAGGATTTTTTAATGTTTAAAAATACAGTATTTGGACAGGTGACATTTTTTCTGAGCTAAGGACAATGATTGTGGTGTGCATAAAAATAATTATTTTACAGGGACATATTAGCTACACTTGCCATCCAAGGAGGAATGGGAGACTTATTCTTACTTGAATCTACACATGACAAATAGAAAATAGAAATCATTCTTCTGATCTGTCAAATTCCAGTATGAACCCAACTGGATTTCTTTAGCCCAGGCTGCTGACCTACATACCAGGAGATGACAGAACAAATTCCTGGAAGACAATGACAAACCTACAAAGAAATTCAAGGAAATTTTGCCCTTTCTTGGATTCCAGAGAAACTAAAATTAAGACAAAAGGGGAGAAGTATTATGTAATTCAAAGCAAAAGTATAATGAAGATTATCTGTTGCCAACATTCATTTCTCCCTTGATCTCCTCCAAAACCCCTCTCTTGCGGTCTAAGCCATATATCTATAACTCCTAGGTACCACCTGAGATGGTTGGGTTTTTTTGTTTTGTTTTGTTTTGTTTTGATCTTTCCCCTCTAATCTCCCAGAGCAGGCTGCAAGCTCCCGAAACGCAGGGACTATAGGATATTATGCTTTCTGATCTCCCCCCCTACAGTCGTAGCCTATCACGGAGTATTGAATATTGATTCCTGCAGAACCATAGTGGACAGACTGAATGGAAAGTCTAGTGGAACAGCTGAGTCTTTAAGACTCTGCCTCATGCAGTAGACTCCTGGGTAGCTGATTAACTGGAAAAGCAAGGTGGCACACAGGCATTTCAATAATCAGTGAAGGTACTTCAAACTGACATGCTAACTCCAAAAACATAAACATCAAAAACAATTCAAAAAATAGCTTCATCCTTCAAGTCATAGTATTCATTGAGTGACAACAGATTTATTGATATGCAGAGAGGGTAATAACAGAAGCAAAAGTCATTATGAACTTAAGCTACCAGAATCTATATTACATATTCTCAGAGGTTCTGCCTTATAAATCTATATGGGAATATTTATAGGAAATACTGAAAAAGAAAACACAACGAAACCAATAATAACAGCCCCAAAAAAGTGAGAATGAGCAATAAAATGGGTAATACATACCCTATGAAAAAGGTTTGTCTAGAGACATGCACATTAAAAGACCTGGCAGACCAAGCACTGACAACGCTCTTCCCAGCCTCAAGCAGTTGGAACAACACCCACACATTATAGTACTTGTTAAATATTAGGTCATATTAATAATCCATGGAACAGGGGGAGGCGGAAAGCTTGCAATCATTTATAGGACAAGTACAGTGACATTATATTAAAGGCAGTAAATAATTCTGATTTCCACAATGTGTTCGTGGATTCACAGTGGCCGTGTGGCCAATGCTCATTTAAGCTTCATTGAACAGGAAAGCACCAAAGCCTTTTTTTCCTTTTTCTTCTTTTTGTCCCTGCTGGTGGAAGGATCACCGCATTGAGGCCAGGCGCCTCAGGTCCGCTCTTGAATCTGCCTCTAATTAATTAGCTATGGGACCTTGAGAAAAAGGAAATGCCTTTTCTTTGTGGGCAATCTCTGCCTCTTCTCTAAAATGGGGTGGAGTTTTAAGTGATGATGAGCAGCCTGGGTCCCAAGGGCTGTCTGTGTTCAAAATCAAATCCAGATTTCACTTCCAGGATGCAGCTCAGAAAGCTGCCTCTATGTGCTACTTTCTCAACTCTGGCCATAATTTCTCATAAGCATTCTTTTATGTAATAAGGCAAATGGCTAAGATTTAAGAACATGGATTATTACCCCTTGGGATTTAATTTTGAATAAAAAAACAAATTCTGCCTATAAATCTCTTTTTATTTTTCTTCAACTGACTGCTGGAAAAAAATTCTTAACACTGAGTCAATAATTTCTAAGGTCTCTTCCATCCCTCAAATTCTTTGGTCTTCTAAAACTGGTTATTACCTTTTATTCACTTAACAAATACTTACTGAGCATTTATTATGTGCTGGGCATTATGTTAGGCACTTAGATAGTCATTAGCAAACAAAACAGACAAAGATCCCTGCCCTCACGGGGATTCCATTCTAGCAGGAGGAAGGGACACACATTGTTAGATAGCCTGTCAGGGCAGGCCTCACTGAGACATCAGATGTGAGCAAAAACTAGGAGATGAGGGAGTTGGCCATGTGGACATGTGTGGGAAGAGTAACGTTTCCAAGACAGGAACCTTCCCGAGGTGTGGCTGAAAAGGCAAGGGGGCAAAGATGGCTGGAATAAAAAAAAGAGGGAAGTATAAACTTGAACCACCATGCCCCCTGAGCCAGGGAAATGAAGTTGTTTGTTATGGAGGAGTTGTCCAGTACATATCTCAGAAATTCTCTCAGGAGTACAGTTTTGGAAGATGAGGGGTCTGGCTGACAACCAAAGAATGGTATTTAAAATTGGGATACATAAAACTCTAAGTGAAATAGGCAAAAGCATACATGATTGATGATTTCTCCTTGTGAGTAGGACATGGCATTCAGGGCCTGTGAAGTATTTATTTTCAAGGTTTTCTCTTACTACCATGGCAGACATTTTATTGTATTGTGATGCATTGCTTTGTTTGGTACAAGATGATGATAGATATTTCACATTACAGTACACAAGAAAGGAAGACAAAACACTGTTGGTTGAGCTTTCTATGGGATAGGTCATCTTAGGTTGGAGGACTTTCTGGTGTTGTTTTGCAACATCATATCCATCATTGAGGGCAACCAGCTCCCAGGTGAGAAAGCTCAAAACAGTCTGGGCAGCTTGGGAAGGAAGGGATACATGGGGCACTCTGGGTTCATTAGCAAGGTTTTTTATGATCTGGCAAATCCTCTTGCACCCTGCACAACTCCCTGGTCTCACTGACCATATTTGTTGTTAAAGAGTCCAGTTCTTAGTCCATGTTAATCTTCTCATTTAATCCTCTCAATAACCCTAACAGCAGCATAGTGTCACTATTTTAAATATGAAGACCCTGGGGTTCAAAGGAGTCAAATATTTGTCCAAGTGCACATAATACTATGACAGAACCAAGATTCTAATCCAGAAATCTATGTCTAAGTTATTCCAAAGCCTGTTTTCTTAACCACCCCTCTATCCACATTCCCTGCCAGCTATCCTCTCAAGACACACACACACACACACACACACACACACACACACACACACACACACACAGATGTTTAACCTCCAGCCCATCCCTGGACCATAGAAGATGTGATTCAACCATAGATTTCTGATCTTCCTCCACTAAGGCCCCTCTGGGAGGAGTGGCCAACCTGGACTCACAGCATCCTATCTGTGTCTGGGAGGTGCTGCCATCAGCCACAGTGCAGTCTCTTATTCCTCTCTAGCATCTTCTCACTGCCTGCCTCGCAACCTGTGATGGGCAAGACTCTGGCTGTAGGTGGACACAGCTACAGGAATTGGGCACAACCCACAACACCCACATATTGCTCAAGGCAGGGCCTGCCCAGGTGAAGTTCATTCCCTCCCACCCCAGGAGGCCCCCTGGATTCCCGCCACACCTATGAGCTTCTGCTCAAGTCTGAGAAATGCACTGAGGTCAGGTTGAGCCAGACTCAGTTCTCTAGAGCAGAGAGGGAGCCCCTCCAGCCTCTGGGCTTCAGTGAGGATCCTTAGGATTCCACAGTGAGATGTGAGCCAAGCAGAGGAAAGTTAACTGGTAATTACATAATGTATTCTGAGGTAACACAATATAACAGGAAGAGCTACTAAGTAGTTTAAGCAAAGCTGCTGTGATGTAGGAAAGAGTCAAAGAAGCAAATTAAAATATTTCCCAGCTGAGTGACTGACAATCTCCAAGTCTCAGTTTCCATCTGAATTGAGAAAAATTTTACCTATGCCATGGGGGTAGTTGTGGGGATGAAATGAAATGATGTATATAAAAATGACACGTCAGGGGCACCTGAGTGGCACAGTCTGTTAAGCATCCAACTCTTGATCTCAGCTCAGGTCATGATCTCACAGTTCGTGAGAGCAAGCCCCCCATCGGGGGGATGGTGCGGAAACTGCTTGGGATTGTGTCTCTCCTTCTCTCTGCCCCTCCCCAACTTGTCCTCTCTATCTCTCTTTCAAAAATAAATAAATAAACTTAAAAAAATTGTTTAAATGACATGTAAACTATGAGCATTATATAAAAATAAGACTGTGTAATAATAAATTCCTTACATTTCTCCATGGCTAGGAACTCCCCTTAAATAACTTACCATCTGTATTAGTTTCCTAGGGCTTCCATAACACAGTATCATAAACTGGGAAGGTTAAAACAACAGATATTTATTGCCTCACATTTCTAGAGGTTAGAAGTCTAAAACCAAGGTGTTATCAGGGTTGTTTTTTTCTGAGGGCTCTGAGGAAGAGTTTTTTTCATTCCTCTCTCTTAGCTTCTGGTGACAGCTGGTGATTGCTGGTGTTCCTTGACTTCTAGATACACCACTTCAATTTCTACCACCATTTTTACATGGTATTCTCCATATGTCTCCATTTTTACATAGCCATTTTCTTATAAGGGCATCAGTCATATTGGATTATGGCCCCACCCTCCCCCCTATGACCTCATCTTAACTAATTACATCTGCAATGACCTTACTTCCAAATAAGATCACATTTTGAGGTACTAAGAATTAGGACTTCAACATATCTCCTTGTGGGGATACAATTCAGCCCATGATTCCATCTAATAATTACTAATAATTATAGTAAGAACATTTGTATATGACACTTATAGACGTTGCAAAGCACTTCAAGTACATTAAGTAAATTGATATCCTTCAGTCAATTGGTAGGGCAGGAGTCATGATCTCCACAGGACACAAAGATCTCTCCTCTGGACAACCTAAGAAAGGTTAAAGATAATAAGTGGCAGAGACAGCCCTTGAACCCTGGTCTTCTGACTCCAAATACGGTATTCTTTACCCAGGAGACTGACATAAATAACACGTACATCCCCAAAATAGCAAGGCAATATGGAAAAGTGTCACAAAATAACTACAAAATGCTGTAAGAACTCCAAATATCATCAAAACTACTTGCTAGAGCAGTTTACATACACTTTGCCTGTAAGTATAACTCATCATGCCCTCATTCACACAGAGACTCTGGAACACTTGCCAACTGAATGCCTCCCACAAGGAAGCCAATCACAATAGGTGCATCATTAATTCTGTAATTTTAATGAAAATTTTACTAACAAAGTGTTTGCCTCATATAGCATGTAACTGTTTTGCTAGAAATTATCTACAACCAGTCTCCTTCTCCAGTCTCTCTTGGCCATGTCCTTATTTAGAGTCCTCTCCTCCAGGCTCCTTTAGGCAGACCTCATGCTGGCACAACCCTATTGGCTTTGGTCTGCCTCTTCCCCACCTGTACCCATGAACCTGGAGTTGCCTCCATCTCAATCCTAAAGCATTCAGTCTTGTGTAAAACCTAGCAATGGAGGCTTGTCTAGCTGCCAAAATCCATTCGCCAGGGTGGTTAGAAATAAGCAACAGAGAAACTACGGAAAATATTTTTTTCAATTTCATTGTTCCATAAACTTACAGGTTATTTTTGTGAGGCATCAAAATGTTCTCTAAAATTTCACTTCACGTGTGTGTGTGTTGTGTGTGTTGCAGGACTGTATGCACTGAGAATGGAACTAGGCATAGAAGATCTCCCAAAAATGAAAATTTTTTTCAGTTATACGCTTCATTGTTCTAGAAAAGAACTCAAATTTTCAAATTTCTGCATCTTGAGTATTACAGGCTGACAAAATAGTTATCAGAATCTCCTAAGTAAATTTAGTGCTCGATTCACAAGAACAGAACAGGCAGAGAAGTGAGAGGCTCTAGGTACGGATGACTCTGCCAGCAACAGCACAGCTGGTACAAGTCACACCGAATCACAGAGAAACAGAACTCAGAGTTTGTGGAAAATCTGTTCAGATTCAGTTGTCAGCTACATAATCAATGATTTATGTAAAGCCCAAATATCTCTCTGAAAAGGCCCCCTGGGAATTCTTTCTCCTGTGCTTAGTAACTCCATCTGGACGAGTCTGGAATATTCAGTCATTTCTTTCCTTTCACAGTTAAATTTAGATGTAAGTCCCACTGATACAATACACTAATAAAACAGTGCTTTCTTTTTTTTTTTTTTTTAATTTACTGAAAATTAGAGTGACCACATCTTGTTACTCAGTTTTTAACCATTTGGATGATCTTTGAAAAATGGTATCAGGAAACTCTCTTAGAAGACTGAGACTGTTCATACGTGTGTCTTTCCAGTTGTTGATTTAGAAAGTCAATTGCAAAATAACATTCTCTTTTTTTAAGTTATTTTTGAGAGAGAGAGTGCACACACACACACACATGCGCATGGGAGAGGGGCAGAGAGAGAGAGAGAGAGACAAAGAGAGAATCCCAAGCAGGCTCCACACCGTGGAGCCCAATGCGGGGCTCAAACTCACAAACTGAGAGATCATGACCTGAGCCAAAATCAAGAGTTGGACACTTAACCGACTGATTCACCCAGGCACCCCCATGATATTCTCTTTTGTTATGGTAATGGAAATGGAAAAATATATAAGCTCTGTGTTTATCTTGCAGGAATCGTGTAAATAGAATGAAACAGCATTATTTTGTGCTTCATTAAGCATCATTAAGCTTCATCTTTAATGCTTCACTAAGCATTTTTTATTAATAAAAAATAATAAAACCCCCAATTTATAGTAAACCTTAGGCACAAAAAGGAATGCTTTCCACTTAAATATAAAATAACTTCTAAAAATAAATTTTACAAACTAAAGGAAACTATATATCTATCACTTATATAAGTCACTTAATGTCCCTATTGTTGCAGGAAAATACATTTGCATAACACTAGGTGCTGCCCTCCTTACCGGGTTCCTTCCATGTGCCAAATAGCAACATCATTGAGGCCAATCATGGCAAATGGGACCACAGACTGGCGTCTGAGCAGAGGTGGCAGCTTTGTTCCACTGGTCTCTCTGCCACCTTAGGTCTGATTCCTCAAGTTCTTTCTGGACACAATCTTGACACCAGCCAATAAATAGCACACCCAAAGAGTGAGTGAACGGGGGCTCCCCATAACCCTGGGCTGCATTGGTTTTGCCGCCCCTACCACATGCTTCTCACATGTTATCTCTGTATTTACAACCACACAGTGAAGTAGGCCTGTTAGCCCCATTCAAGGATGAATTAATTGAAACACTTGGTTGGTCAGTGGTGGAACCTGTGTTCTGTCATCAGTCTATCTTGCCTACCACCTTGCTAAATTGCTTCTGACTCTCCATATAACTTGAGAGCTCATATTCTCTATTTCACACCTCAGCACTTTATATATTCTGCCTTATCACTCACTGATCACAAACTGAGAATCACTCACTGATTCACATGACCAGTTTTAAATAAATAAATGGGTTTCAATATCTAGAAGACATAGAATCATCTAAGTGTTTACTTAAAATGTTTATTCTTGCTCTGTCCCCCTCAACACCCAAATTGTGATCTAACAAATCTATGACAGAGCTAAGGAATCTGCATTGTAACAACTTCCCTCCCTTCTCCACCCCCCATGATATTAATTCAATTTTCTTTATGAGAAACCCTGAATTAAACTAAGTTCCTTGAGGGACAGACCATTATCTATTATGCATGGACTAGAGTAGACATTTAGTAAATACTAATATAGTTTTATTTTAACTGACATTTTTATCGGTAGATTGTTAGATATAGATACAGTGCTTTCAGCTACACAGAACAAAGACTACAACCAAAATGATTAGTTCACATTTTTAAAAATCTAGAGTTTAGTTAATTTAGAGGCTTAGCATCATCAAGCAAGTGTTTTCTATCCTTTTTTTCCGCTATCTTCTTTTCCCTCATGGTCACAAGATGGCTTCAGAAGTTCCAGACATCACACACAGGCATGACAACATCCAGCAAACAAGAGAGAAGTTTCTTCTTAGGTGTTTTTTCTTGAAAGCAAAGAAACATTATCCAGAAACCCCACAATAGGTTTTTCCTTTCACCTGACTGGCCAGGTCAGTCCTACCTAAACCAGCTTCATCTCAACCCAGAAGAATAAGACCACCATGATTGATTTGCCCCCCTCCCAAATGACATGGGGGGTGGGAGGATGAACCAAATCAGGCAGTGGTGGTGTGGGTTGGGGGGTTAACTATTAGGAAGTTAACCAACAATGCCTGACACACTGGGAACACCTAAGAGAACACAAATACTAAATTTTGAGAAGAATGTAGCATAATTTATAAGTATCTGTATAGGACTGATGACTAAGGACCAACTTCTCTTTCCCTGGCACATCCAGACTGCAGACTGTGGAGAGGTCAGAAAGCAGCACTAGCTCAAGGAAGGTAACAAGTAAATCTGCCGTCTGCCACTAGGCTATGTGTCACCATCAGCAGGGCCTGACATCCTCTTCCCTTCTGCCTGTGACTCATACATCCAATCGACAGAGCACTGTCAGCATGCTGGGGTTTTAGAGAAATGGAATATATATATATATATATATATATATATATATCCCCATATCCATTTGGTAATATTCCAGAAGAACATTTTTAAGCCAAATGAGTGGTAGAGGGAATCTAATGAAACCCTTAACAAAGCCTTCTTTGTTCCTAAAATGTGCAGGTGACAAGAAAGGGGAACTTCACCCAGGCTGAGGCTATTTTGTACTGCTCAAGAGAAGAAACTGTAAACCTTGAAGCTCAAACAGTAGTCTTCATTGTACCTTCCTCCACCCCCAATTTCCAACAACAGAGCCTTAAGGGAACAAACAGTACAGCCAGAAAAATCAGTCAGTCAATAAACATTTACTGATGACCTACTATGTGTCAGGCACTCTTCTCAGTGTTGGAGGCATTGTGAAGAACAACTTAGATAAAGCACCTGTCCACGGGGAGCTTTCATTCTAGTGATGGAGGGCAGAAAATAAACACAATTAAGATCATTTTAGATAATGACAAATGCTGGGGAGAAGAAGAAATGGGGTATTATGATAGAAAGTGACCTAGGGGAAGACTTGTCTGAGGAGGGGATACTGGATTTGAGACAAAATCAATGAGAAGGAGGCAGCCATGAAGTGACTTCAGGGAAGAGCAGTCTAAGCAGAAAGAACAGCAAGTGCCAAGGCTCTGAACAATGTCCTAGTTTCGCATGGGTGAGGGATGGAAAGAAGATGCATGTGGTTGAATGAGAGTAAATGGATGGAAGAGCAGGAGGAGATGAGGTTGGAAAGGGGAACAAGGATTTTATTCTCAGAAAATGGATAAGCCATTGGAGGGTCTCAGACTTTGAGAAAGACCACTCTAGCTTCCATGTGGAGGATGCAGTTTTTGTTCAGATGCAGAAATAGAGGAGATAATGGCGGCCAGGACAAAGAAAGGAAGAGACAACTAAGGAAAGAGTGTATATGAAGCCTGGGGACACTTCTGTGTGTCCTTACTGCTGCCACTCTATTAGGTCACATGAGTAGCATCAAAGTGAGTCCCCTGCTTCTGCTTATTATCTCTTGGAATTCTAGGAATGTAGGAGAGTTAAGCTTAACATTGGATTTTGGAGTCACACAGATGAGTTTCAAAGTTTGACCCTGACATAACTAAGTTGTGTGACCCTTCCTTCTGTCTGATTAATTTTTTTCATTCTGGTATTCTAAATCACTAGTTCATTCTTCAGCTATTTCCTCCTTCATATTATCCCATCTTTTTCTTTATTTCAACCATTATATTTTCACTTGTTTATTTTTTAACATTTTCTAGTTTTTTGTTTTCATTTTGCTAACATCTTCTCTTCTTTTAATGTTTATTAGCCTTTTAAAAAATGTCTTACTGCATATATCTTAGTGTTTATCTTCTGTAGAAATCTATAATCCAGTAGGTTATTTGTTGGCTAGTTGGTTTTGGAAGAGACCGTGCTCCTCAAATGTCTTGCTATCTTGGCCTCTGAGTTAATTTTCCCCTGGGGGTTTTGGCCAGACCCAGTTCTCCACTGGAGTCCTGTCAGCTCCAATAAGCTCAGGGGGCTGGCATGGATGAGCCCCAGGCCCAGTAAAACCTCCCCATCCTACAAAATAACTTGTCCTGTCAGGTTTTCACCTTTGCTCCTCAGAAAGAAGTAGCATTAGGAGACCAGTGACTTTCCCACCCCTGGAGCCTGTGGAGGTAGGAAGGTATAAAAGCAAATGCTCAAGGTCTGTTTTTACCCCAAGCTTTTTGTTACTGTTGTTTGAGGTTCTTACAGGTCTTCTGCCTTGCCTGATCTGACTCTTGAGGACACTTAAACAAGAATCTGAATTTCACACAACTAGAGCAGTTTACTATCTAGAAGAAGCAAGAGTAGAACTACAACAGTCCTTCTTCCCCATTTTACCCTCCCACAGCCTTGCTGAATTCTCTCTTGCCCCAGGCCAAAGTGGCCACCTGACTGTGGTTGGGTTGCCCAGGAAACAGGCTCTGAGACAGAGATTGGTGAACAGAAGGCTCATTAAGGAGTGCTCTGGGGTCACTGCCAGGAATGGAAGGAAAAAAAGTATTGTGATACAATTCCACAGGGAGCCCTGAAGCTGGGATAGTCCTTCCAACTTGTTCTGAGATAGAGCAAGTGTGCCAGGCCTTTATAGCCATACATTGACCCATCACTGATTTCAAGCTGCCCCAGGAAATGGGCATGGCCTTGAGCAAAGTGACTGTCTTCACCAAGGCGGTTCCCAGAGAAGCTATCAGCTGAGGGCTGTCAGCCAGCAGCACACCCAACACTTAGGGTGTTTCACCTTCCTGAAAAGGGAGCTGGGGGTCACATCAGGGCACCCCCTGCACCACCCCACACCCTCACCAGTTTAAAATAGCCCCTGCTGCCCAAGGAGGGCAGTTTTCTAATTTTTCTTTCTAGTCACTCCAAGGTTTTAGGAGGGAGAGAGGATAGAAAACCAGCAGTCATGCTAGCTGAGCATTTTGGTCAAGACCATAGGACACCCAGGAAATTTTACTCCTGAGGAACTGTGTAACTCATTTCTTTCTTCAGAGTCTGGGTCACAGAACCAAGCAAAGTGAATTCAATGAAGAAAAAGACACAACAAAGTAGCTTGTCCTTCAAGAGGCTTATCAGTGAAGGGAAAGAGTAATATACTAATGCCAATAGGGGCTATCAGGATTTTACATGCTACTTTACCCTAATTCTTAAGAGCTCTAGCCTATTTCTTTTTTTCTCATTTATTGTGTTTACTTTTTCACTGAACTTCTGACTCTTTCATGAATCTCTGCCTTTGAACTATCATTTCTTCCAACTTAGTAGGCAGCACTCTCCTCAATGTAGAATTCTCAAGTATTAAATGTATGTGGATCCAAGATGGCTTGTTAGAATAGTGGGTAAAATATAAAATGATTCCTGCTTAGAAACATGAAAAATGCATAATGTAAGACCAAGGCAGAAGTCAGATCTTGTGAGATGAGAGACAAACCAGGAATCCAACCAGGCAGATTCCTTTAAGGTCCTCCCAAACCTCTCACAGGGGAGATGGTACAGAAGTTAAGTGAAGAGACAAGTTCTGGTTCTGGCTCCTCCAACTCATTCTTGTAACGTCCCTGGTGTTGTTTCCTGTTCCTGATTAGGGGTCATTCTTTTCTTCCTGTGATTCCAAACACCCAGAGAAGGCAGCTAGAAGACAGATTGAACACCCAGGAACGTACCATCGCTTTCCTCCTTGAACAAGCCTTCCGCATCAAGGAGGAAATCTCTGCTTGTCTTCAAGGGGCCCATGGCTTTCAAAAAGAGGAGTTGCTTGCCAGGAAGCTACTGGAAAGCCACATCCAGACCATCACGAGCATTGTCAAAAAACTGAGCCAAAATATTGAGGTAATTCTTCATTTCCCATACGTTGGCATCATTGCTTGACAATGATGATCAACCACCAATATCATTTTCAACTACAGAAATGACTCACTAGAGCTTAAGTTTAAATGACTACAACATGTAGCCCCAGAGGAAAACAGTTCAACTTTTCAACTGCTCATGTATGCTAAAAAGTAGAAGGAAATTCTATTCAAAAAGCATTTAATATCTATTTTGTGACAGCAGAGAGAATTGCTTAACAGTATGTCAGACATTGTGCTAAGGTGATTATTTTAATCTCAATTTCTGAGATTCTTTTTGTGTAATTGTTTCAAATAGAGCTTTTCATGATGCACTGGCAATGACGGTTCACAGGCCCATCACAGTCTGACCCAAGCCATCTCTCTCCCCATCTCCCACCCCCTCACTTCTTTCATTGTGACCACACTGGCTCCCAGCTCTTCCTAGAACACACCAAGCATGTTCTGGCTTCAGGGCCTTGGCACTTAATATTCACTCTGGCTGAATCATCTTCCCCTAGACATTCCTGTGAAATGTTCTCCATTGCCTTGAAGTCTGTGCTCAGTTATCACCCTATCAGAGAGGAGTTCCTCAGCTTTCTGTAAAAAAGCACCCTTCCCTACCCAGCAGTCACAATCTTCGTTAAATCTTACATTATAGATATTCATAGCATGTATCCATGTGATAAGCAAACTCATAGTCTATATTTGTTAATTGCTTGTTTTCCCCTTCTAATATATGAATATATATATACATGTGTGTATATACCTATATATGTATGTGTGTGTGTGTATATATATATATATATATATATATTCTAATATATAATGGTGAAGATTCTGTTTTCTTCATTATTAAATAACACAACAGATGACAACAGCACATGGTAGGTAGTCAGCACTCTACATATTTCCCGAATGAATGATGTTTAAGATGTTAAAGGGAAAATAGAATTTCTGATCACAAAAGAAAATATCTGTCTTGGTTAAACCAAAATAAACAGATTTTCACTACAAGCCTTTCAGCATTTTTAAGGTGCCAATAGGCATGATGTATCTGGGGTAGAAACTTTCAAGCAAGAGTCCCAGAGAATATACTTTGGGAAAATGACTAAAAATTTGCAGAATTATCATTAAAATTCCCACAACAAATGTCCTCTTTTACTGTCAGAGAATATAATATAGTGAATCTGACAAACAGACAAACAAAACTCATGCAATTAACTCAGCAAAGACTTCCTTAGGACTTTGTTTATAAAGCTAAGGATATTTATTAATTTATTTTCCATCTGTAGGGTCTGGCAAACCCTAGGATGCATTAGAGGGAGTATGGAAGTTAAAAAAAAAAATCTTAGTGAACTTCTAAAAGGTACTTCATGGGTATTTAGCACATACTGAATTGACCCCAGTGCCTAAAAGTCAGTACCACTTCTCAAAGTGGTCAAAGGTGTTTCCAGCATAACAGTGGTAAGAAAATGATGAGGTTAGCGGCTCAGCGCCTTTGACATGATGACCAAACCAAGTATAGCACTCGCACTAAACAAGGTACCATTTAAAAGTCAAAACTTGCTGGTAATTGAAAAGAGAGTAGCATTCTCAGAAATGAGAAATGGTTGTTACATGTTGATTATATTTGTCAAAATCCATTCAGATATATACTTTGATTGGTATCTTTTAATACTATTAATTATACCTCAGTAAAATAATCTTAATTTTAAGAGGGAAATTATTTCCAGAAGTCTAGAAATCTGTTTTTTTTATTTTTTTTAACATTTATTCATTTTTGAGACAGAGAGAGAGAGAGAGAGAGAGAGAGAGAGAGAGAGAGCTGCCAGCACAAAGCCTGATGTGGGGCTCAAACTCACTGAGGGCAAGATCATGACCCGAGCTGAAGTTGGATGCTTAACTGACTGAGCCACCCAGGCACCCCATTAGAAATCTTGTTAAGGGCTTCTTTTCCTATAATAATTGGTTGTCTTAGATTAGCTCTGAAAAAAAGACAAAATATTTTCCCAAAACTCTAAAATTTCAAAATATATGCCATCCTGCTAAGGGGATGAGGAGGACTGGTCTATGAGGAAAATGAATTAGAAAATATTTTAAAGTCTGTAGACAACATAGTTAAACATCATAAAGAAGAAACTATTAGGCTACCTTTAGTAAATAACTAATACTATAACGTGCTCTTTATAGTGAAATAGGTGCTATTCAAGTATTTTTTAAAAGCCTAAACTCATTAACGAGGTCAGTCCATTGCAAACTGACCAGCAAGACAGGTTCAAGTGTGGGCTGAAGCTTGACTTGGACCTATGAAAGGAATTTAAAAAAAAAATGTTTTTAATCAACCATAATTGCAGCAGTTGCTTGTTCCTTTTTATATTCAAACTATTTGTTTTTCAAGCTGGCAGCTAATTACAAATTTTAAAATTAATTTATTTTAAACTCAAGGAAAGAGAATTTTATGTATCACATTTATTTTGTTTATTTATTTTGTTTCTTTTTCCCACCAACTTGTAAGAGCAATACTTGTTCATTGTAATTATTTTGAAAGCTTAAGAAAAAAATGTTTAAACCTGGAGGAAAAAATTCTCAATTCCACTACCAAATGGCAATTTCTACAAACACCCAGATTCATTACCTTCAAGTCCTTCCACATATTCCATTAGGAGGCTGGGACTACATTTGTAAGCATAATCTTTAATATAAAATTATATCATACACTCACGTCATTAAAGGTTCTTTGTACAGTGCACACACCATGATTTGCTAAGTCATTCTGTTAATATTAAAATACCCTTGCTCATAAGTATAGGTCTGTATTTGGATTATTTCCATAGTATAAATTCTTAGAAGTAGAACTCCAGGGTGTGGACACTGTAAAGGCTCTTGATACATGTTGCCAAAGTGGTTTCCGGAAAGTTTATACTTACACTTCCATTAGCATTACACAAGAGTGCTTTTTCATGGGCCTACACCAGCATTGAGATGTATTGTTTTAACTTCACTAATTTAATGGGATAGAGATGAGATCTTTCTCTCGTTTTCACTTTTTAATTTTTTTTTTTTAACGTTTATTTATTTTTGAGACAGAGAGAGACAGAGCATGAACGGGGGAGGGTCAGAGAGAGGGAGACACAATCTGAAACAGGCTCCAGGCTCTGAGCTGTCAGCACAGAGCCCGACGCGGGGCTCGAACTCATGGACCGCGAGATCATGCCCTGAGCCGAAGTCAGCCGCTTAACCAACTGAGCCACCCAGGTGCCCCTCGTTTTCACTTTTTAAAAGTGACTATAACGCTTTTCATTTTCTCTGTCCATCATCTATTAATGTCGTTTGCCAATTTATCTTTTGGAGTTTTAGTGCTTTTTAATTCTTATTGATTTGATGAGCTTTTTTTATTAATTGAGGATAATAGCTGCTGGTAGCTTGGCAAATGGTTAGCAACCAGCAAGCAAATATTTTCTGGAGAATAAAAACTTGGTTGGAGTGTTTGCCTATTTCCATGGTGTTAATAGTCTCACTGTGATTGATTTCAAACATCAAAACACCAAACACAAAGATGGGAAAAGATACGCACAACTGGCTTTCGCCAACAAATGCATGCTGATTTCAGCACTAGGCTGAAATCTGTGGCAGTAACATTTGTTATAAATGTTTTTTCAGTTCATTGTTTATATCTCAGTTATATTTACAAGGTTTCTGTCAAGTTTTATATAAGGTTGTTAAACTTTCCATTATTTTGCTCTCGTTAAGCATTCCAATATTTTGCTCTGTGATTCCTCTCATTATTTTTAAGAATAGAAATGTCTTCATTTAGAATTGAAATAATCACCTTTATTATCTGTTATTTTTATGGCTTAACTATTTATATTTTTAAACTAATTTTCTAAAATCTATACTGATGTGTGTCATGAGGTAAGGATCTAAACTGATTGTTTTCTGAATAAACAACCAGAGATCCCAACACCATTTGTGAAATTCCTCCCCCACTAATTTGTGAGCCTCAAGTATAGTACATTCCTTTTTTAAAAAATATTTTAATGCTTATTTATTTTTGAAAGAGAGAGTATGAGGGAGGGAGGGGCAGAGAGAGAGGGAGACACAGAATCCGAAGTAGGCTCCAGGCTCTGAGCTGTCAGCGCAAAGACCTATGCAGGCCTCAAACTCATAAACAGAGAGATAATGACCTGAGCCAAAGTCGGACACTCAACCAACTGAGCCACACAGGCGCCCCAGCACATTTCTTTCTTATGTTTACCGAGGTCTTCATTGCATTACATTGATTTATTTACATATGCATATCTATTTTGCTACACTTATTTATTTACTATCATCTCATATGTTTTAGTGTTTAGTAGGGCAAATTCCTTTTCATCACTATACTTTACCAAAACAAAGCAAAGTAACATCTTTTGCTATGGTCTGAATATTGGGTCTCTCCCTGCTCCTCCAAAATTCATATGTTGAAATCTAACGTCCCATGTGATGGTGTTAGGAGGTGGGGTCTCGTGATTAGGACCAGTGCCCTCCCACAAGATACCCCTGACTCCTACCACCACCTGAGGACGCAGTAGGAAGTAGACAGTCTGCAGCCCAGCAGAGGGCTCTCACCAGAACTGGACCAAGCGGGCACCCTGACCTTGGACTTCCAGCCTCCAGAACTGTGAGAAACATATGTCTGTTGTTTATTAGCTACCCAGTCTGTGGTATTTTGTTAGAGCAACGTGAATGGACTGAGACACTTAGAGTCAGGCAAAAACAAATGAAAACAAAAAAACTCCAGCTAGCATTCTTGACACTTCTAAGTTTTCAGTTAAAGGTTTTTTTGTTTGTTTTTGTTCTTGGGTTGTTTCAATCTGCCAGTTTACAAATGAGAAAGATCCTGTATATGGTATTTAAAATTTCTATGATTCATTTGCTACAAAAATCCTTCTTTCCTCAAAAAACTGATAAACATAAATTTAGACATAGTTCAGGCCTTGATCAAATATAGTAACTAAACTTTAATCCTTCCCCAAATCCTGAACTTGTCATATACTCTCACTTATTTTACAAATAAATATGTTTTTTTTTTTAATATGTGTCTTCACTTTACTTTGGATTTTGCTTGAATGTCAACTAAGATAGAAATTTTTGCTATGGACAAGCAGATTTTTTTTTTTTTTAGTTTTAAATTAATGCTTACATGTTAAGTGTGAAAAATTTTTAAGCCACTGTTCTTGAGACCACCGACCTGGTAGTATAAGATAGTCAGCTCTATTTCAGCATACCAAGACCTACCTAAGACATGACTAAGAATACCCAAGGACAAAATCTGAATATACTTCAAGCCATAAATCTCTCGTGTTCTCTAAAAATCTAGAATAAACCTTCTTCACTCCTTTCGAGTGGAACAGTTTGATTCACATTTACTCATGTTAGTTGTATTAGCTTCACTGTGGTTCTGATTCAATCTGCAAAGGGCCTTGCCTGATGCCGTAGTAAAGATCCCTTTCTAAACTCTGCCACCAATTCTGAGATAGGTTTTCATGAAAAGCTTTTGTTTCAATGATGGCCAAATGGCAACTCGTGGCCATAACAGCGCAATAAGTATATTTTACTTGGCCCGTAGTGTGTTTATGTAAGATTTTGACTAAGATGTCAATATTTAAAAATTGAAAGATTTAACATAAAATCTAGATTTCTGGCTTGTGTTGAAACACTGTTGAGCCATCATTCCTACCTGGCAATAATCAGCTGGAATCAGGCCATCACTACCTTTCTCAGATAAAGTAGGGACTGCCTCTCTCTGACATAGGACTCTCTCACTCATTTACACTGTCAGCCTAATTAGGAAAGGCTTTTGATTTTGCAACCTCTGCTTTAAATTATACTTTCTTATCATGTGGGGTAGGAAATTAATGGGAATTTTACTTAAAATTACAGATTTTAGAACACCAAATAAGAGCGCGAGACCAGGCGGCCACAGGAACTAATTTTGCAGTACAGGAGCTAAACACCAGACACCTTCAAGGAGTTGGAGATCTTCGAGGAAGAGTAGCCAGGTGAGAAGAAGCATATCAATGAATGGCAGTCAATTCTTGCCCATTGAATTCTCATTCCCAACTAAGTTCTTTATAGTAAAAAAGTAGATATTGTCTTTACGCTAAACTGATGAGGTGGAGGTTGAGAAAGTCTATGATACACCTTGAAAGCTTCATGCTACCTTGAGAATCAAGGGTTCTCTAAAAGGCCCCTTTTACAGAATGTCCAGTTTGGTTCCGTCTGCTAGTGACGAGAATCATATTATATTTGCAGCCCTCAACTGTCTAAATGCCAATATCTATACAAAGACACACCCTCAAGAACACCTACAAATACTTAAAATACTTGAATTTAATTTAATAATTTAATTTAATAATTAATTAAAATATTTAAAATATATAAGAATTACATATAAAAGTCTAACAAAAGGAATTTACTTCCAAATCGATAAAATTTTGAAAAATATGGTTCATATGATATTTCTAAATCAAAAGAATTAATGCTATACAGTTTAACAAAAACCTGTGAGTATTGACAATGGCAGGACCACTCTAGTAGACATATCAAAGATCACCTGTGAATGGCTGACTGTAGTCACCTTTGCAACTCAGCATCTTCTGCCAGCACATCTTTACTCTCTCCTGGAATACTCAGTCTATATCTTGTTAATCTGCCCTGCAATGTTAATGACCAAATAACAATTAGGTGATTAACGCCTAAGACGAACTCCTTTTAGAGCATCTATCCATTCAATTCAACAACAACAAAAAGGTATTAAGCTTCATGCCACATAAGCACATGCCAGGCAGTGTACTGGGATTTGGGGATTCAGCAACATGGTCCACTTCCAATTCCTCATGACCCCAAATTTGTGGTCTACCTGGGAAAACAAGCTCCAAATGTAAGTGATTAGATAAACAATGTAATGAAAGCTTGAGGTGCTATGGGAATATCCAAATCAGACTGAGGCATAGGGAAGTCTTCCTGGAGGAGGTGACACTGAAATTAGTTTTGAAGGATCCATAGCAGATATCTAGACAAGGAAGGACAACAGGAAATGCACTTTACATAGGAGGGATAATAAGTGCAAACGAACTGAGGGATGAATTACTGAGACATGTTCAAAGGGCTACCTGTAAGAAGAGTGTTTTAGTTTTGGTATTTGGGGGTTTGCTTTTAGGGAGAGATGGGAGATTGGGAGATGAAGCTTACAAGTGGTCCAAATTGGATGCTGAGAGATCTTGTGGGTCAAGGTAAGAAGTTTGAACTTTATATAGAAAGTTGTAAGTAAGCATGGGAAGATTGATTATAAGTAAGAGGGATGACATATTTAGGAACATTCTAGTATTAGCTAAGTTGGTGGGGTACAGAAAGGAAAAATGAAAATGAAAGGAAGCCTACTGTAGCAGTCAAGGTGGGAAATGTCAAGGGCCTAAACTAATACACTAGCCATGAAAGTCCAGACCAGGTAGCAAACATTAGGAAAACAGAATCTTCAAGAATAGTACCTATGTGTACACACACACACACACACACAGAGAGATAGATATGTAACTATGCTATGTATAAATACATGTTTAGTCATCTAAAATACACAAAATTATATATTTCCTTATATAATATCTGATACACACAAAAGAAAGTTTATAGTATTTGGGTAAGTTTGAAGCAAGGTAATAAAACAAACACGAACAGACCCACCATCCTATTTAGATGTGCCATGATTTCTCAAAGACAAATACCAAACATCTGTCTTGAATAAAACTTGGAATTTGGTTCCACTTGGTGGTGTGCTGATGACACGTGAACTATTTATTTTTTCTGCAAACCATTACAAACCCAGTATTCTATTTTTCTAAATCCTGCCTTACATATAAGACACAATAACAGATTTCAATGAAACCAAGATATGAAAGGAATAATATCTAGAACAAGATGGATCAGCTTCAATTTCTTTTTTTCTTTTTTGTTTCCTTTTTTAAAAATAAAAATTGTTTCTGTTTAAAGTCTACAACATGATTTGATATATACAAGCATAGTAAAATGATTACTACAGTCAAGCTAATTAACATATCTTCTCACATGGTTACCATTTTATGTGTGTGATAAGAGCAACTGAAATCTACTTTCTTAGCCTATTTCCATTCTTCAGCACATTATTAACTATGGTCATCACACTGTATATTAGGTCTGTAGGCATATTCTTCCTATTTAACTGTGACTTTGTACTCTTTGACCAACATTTCCCCATCTCCCCTACCTCTGCACCCTGGGTAACCACCATTCTACTCTCTGCTTCTGCGTATTTGACTTTTTCAGGTTCCATATGAGATCATGCAGGGTTTTTTTTCTGTGTCTATCTTAATTAACTTAGCATAATGTCCTCCAATTTTATCTGTGTATTCACAAATGGCAATATCTCTTTTTTTGAGTCTGGATAATACTCGGAATGTGTGTGTGTGTGTGTGTGTGTGTGTGTGTGTGTGTATGTGTCACAATTTATTTTTCCATTCATCTGTCAACGGACGCTTAGGTTGTTTCCATATCTTGGCTATTGTGAATATTGCTACAGTGAACATGGGAGTGTGGGAGTGCAGATATTCCTTCCAAGTACTGATTTCATTTCCTTTGGATATACATCCAGAACAGGGGTTGCTGAATGATGTAATAGTTCTATTTTTAGTTTTTTGAAGAACCTTCATACTGTTTTCTATAATTGCTGCACCAATTTGCATTCTTACCAATAATATACAAGGGTTTTCTTTTCTCTACCTACTAGTCGACATTTGTTATGTTTTTATTATTTTGATAATAGCCACTCTAACAGGTGAAGGGTAATATCTCATTGTGCTTTTGATTTGCAGTTTCCTGATGATCAGTGACACTGAGCACCTCTTCATGTACTTGCTGGTCACTTGTATGTCATCTGTGGATAAATATCTATTCAGATGCTTTGCCTGTTTTTTAAAAATATTTATTTATTTTTGAGAGAGAGAGAGAGAAAGAGAAAGAGAAAGAGAAAGAGAGAGAGATTGAGATGGGAGAAGGGCAGAGAGAGACGGGGACAGATTATCCGAAGCAGGCTCTGCACCAACAGCAGACAGCCGATGTGGGGCTCCAAGTCACGAACTGTGAGATCATCACCTGAGCCAAAGTCAGGGGCTGCTTAACCGACTAAGCCACCCAGGCACCCCCACATTTGTCCATTTTTTAATCTGTGGTCATTTACAGCTACTTCTTTTTTCTGTGGTCCTAGGGGACTTGCAAATGAGTCCCATCAGCTCTCAGAGCTAGGTGATTTGGAAGCCAGTCTCTCAGGTGGCAGCTGTAAAAGTTGAAGTGCTCGATATATGGTCCAAACCTTTCACTCCTCAGGAAGAAGCTAAGATTTGGGGGTCCCCTCCCAACTGTAAGGAAGGCACTGTGCCAAGAATGGGGTTTACAGCATGAATGTGTCTCAGTTTTCCTGCCCATTTCAATGTGGGTATATTCTTAGATGCCTGATAAGCAAGAGTCTTTAAATTCGTTTCTGGGTTTTTCTCAGAGGAAACTGATCTGTGTGTAGCTGTTTATTTGGTACATCCAGAGAAGGGGAAACCAAGAGCCTCCTATCCCTCCATTTTATTCTTCAATTGCTTACCTTCCCCTTGAATCTTAGGTAGTGATTTTAGGACGAGGTCTTATTTTTCCTTGAAATATCTCCTTATTATGAAAATTTCTTTATTGTATT
The DNA here is from genome assembly GCF_022079265.1 of Lynx rufus. Lineage (NCBI taxonomy): Eukaryota > Metazoa > Chordata > Mammalia > Carnivora > Felidae > Lynx > Lynx rufus. The sequence continues at coordinate 157,351,911 of NW_025814823.1, forward strand.
TGTTAATCCGAGACAGAATCTGGCTAAAAGCCATGAGACTTAAATTCACCCTTCCTCTCCCGTTCTGTGTATTTTTGCCAGGCAAGGGACTAATAGACAAGCTGAGACAGATTAATTACTGTCTTTCCACATACTGACCTTAATTCTAATGAGTATTTTGGCATAACTGAGATTAAGTTGATTATTTTAACATAATTCCTAGGAAACATTTTACTGCTGCATAAATCAAACTCAATATTTAATAATGGCAACGTGCTTTGAATTTTACACCGTATTTCCTACTCCAAAACAGGGGCAGTATAAAAGCAAGTAACTCCAATGAGACAAAGTTCTCAAAGGTGTCTGGTCTGCTTTTGATACCCTCTCCTCTATTCAGTAGATGATAATCTCAGGTGCAAATGAGGAAAAGCAAGTATGTAAAGAACATCCATAGAGATGGCCATGATTTACAGTCTGCAGCAGCAGTCAGAGGACGCAGGACTTCCAGCTACATTTGGCTATTTGGGACCCAAAGGCAGATTTTTCTTATTAAAAAAATTAAAAATTGTGTTGATATGAAATTAAAAGCAAAAATCATATTCTTTGGAAGAATGATATCATGGATATTGTCAACTTTTGAAAAGTTAAGAGTAGAAACTTATGGCTAAAGATAATTGAATAAAGATATTTTTACGCCACTCCTCTCACTTGCAACGTCTTAAAGCCAGTTAAAAATAGAAGGGAAGCAAAAATTCCATCTTTTTTAAAAAAGTGTTTATTTATTTTTGACAAAGACAGATAGAGCATGAGCGGGGGAGGGGCAGAGGGAGAGGGAGACACAGAATCCGAAGCAGGCTCCAGGCTCTGTCAACACAGAGTCCCAAGCGGGGCTGAACTCAGACTGCGAGATCATGACCTGAGCGGAAGTCGGATGCTCCACTGACTCAGCCACCCAGGCGCCCCTAAAAATTCCATCTTTAATAGAACTTGGAAGTTGCCACAACTGCTAACCACAACCACAAACAGAGTACACTTACAAATACTGTCATGTCTGTCTTCCTCGGACCTTAGATATAATGACTTGCGCCAAAACAAGAGTCGTAATCCTAAATAATTTGAATGGAGTAATATTACTCCATTACTGGGGACTCAGGCGGGTCACAGGACACACAGGAAATGTCCCTTCAGGGAATCAGGTCAGTAACACAGAGCAGCTGAGGAGTGTAGCTGAGGATGCATTTGTGTTATTTATCATTTGGAAGCTCTGTGCTTGCAAATTCATACCCGAGAGAAATGCTGACGTGCTACAGGCAGAGGAAGTAGAGCGGGCCTATAGCGTCACTACAGAAAATCTAGGATTCAGTGATTGGCTGTAAAATACACCAACCCCGTTTTTGAGGAGGAAAAGGGGAGATGTGCCCTCCTACAGCCTGTAGGGCTTAAGAAAAGAACAGATTTGATACTGCAAGCCTCAGTGGAGGATGTGGTCTACTCCTCCTCCCACACACACTGGGTGATCTTCTGTAGGTAGTCAGAATCAGCCAAAGATGTAAGCATGATAGGTAGAATCTAGCCTGTGCATAAAAATCGGCACCACCAATATCAATAGTCAGACAGAGAAAACTATGAGGCTGATGTGCAAATCTCAATGAGAGGAATTACCCAGAAACACACACGAGGGGTTCAAATCAGAGGTTCTCTTGGTTTCAAAGAAGTTAAGAACAAAGGAAAAAGATTAAAGCAGATTGCTGATTGAACAGCAATCAGCTGTAATTTTGCTCCTTCCCAAAGTCCCACTAAATCTACTGCAAAAAAAAAAAAAGTTTCTCTTTAAAACAGACCCACCAAAACAGAGGATATCAGCATAGAAATGTTGGGACGAAGAAAACAGACATGTGGAAACTGACTTAGCAGATGTAATAAAACCAGTTTTAAACCTGTGGGATAAACTGAGAATGATCTGGTTTTACACCACACAATTCTCAAAAGGCTTAGGTGTTGGCAGCACTAGGAAACTCTGAAACTAGGTAAAGACAGGCTCTTGTCTCTAGGGAGAACTGGGAAAAGCAGGAAGAGGGAGAGCAAAGAACCACTGTAGTTTGTTGTCGTAGACTCTGGGTCTGGAGTTCTCTTGTCCAGCAAGAGAGCGGACACAGGATTAATATGCAAATCACAGGATTAATATTCCAAGTCCGAGAGGAGACAAGAGCTCCCAGTAAGTGTCCTTGCTCCGTTTTTATTAGGATCAGAGGTTTATCAGCATGATGGACAAGCACAAAGAGACAATGAAATTGTGAACATTAACTCACGGGCGTGATGGAAAGGGGGTTTTGAAGATACGTGGTGTTAGGGGTTTGGGTCAATACAAAACAAAATCCAGGTGCTGAGCAGATGCTGTTTACAGCAGACATGAGGCGCCTTGTCTGTTTACCTAAACTTGCCTAGGGGGGCAAGAAAGACAGAACATGCTACCTCAGGGTCAACAAGGCACCTTTCTTTTGCTAATTAGCTCCACTCCGGGCAACTTTGCCCAGGGTGGTCTCTAGCCCCTTTTACCTGTTTACCTATTTTGATCCTTCCTTCCCCTGAAAGCAGTTTTCTGCTATTGTACTAAATTGGGGGGCACTGCTGCCCTGAACACCTAATCTCTACCTATTCTTGGATACTTTCATCCTGTGGCTATTTCTTTTTTTTTATTTTTTAAAAAAAATTTTTTTTTTCAACGTTTATTTATTTTTTTGGGGACAGAGAGAGACAGAGCATGAACGGGGGAGGGGCAGAGAGAGAGGGAGACACAGAATCGGAAACAGGCTCCAGGCTCTGAGCCATCAGCCCAGAGCCTGACGCGGGGCTCGAACTCACGGACCGCGAGATCATGACCTGGCTGGAGTCGGACGCTTAACCGACTGAGCCACCCAGGCGCCCCCCTGTGGCTATATCTTCACGCCTTGTTAACCCTTCAGCCCAAGCTCAGGGAATTCTTAAGCTTAATTCCCACAGTTTATTATTAGCCTTTTAGTTTTTATTGACTTCTAAACTATAGGCATGTTTTACTTTGATAAAATAAAAATATTGAATAAATACGAAATAAAAGGCCTTCCCCAAAACAGAGATCATCACCTAACAGAATGAGATGGATATACTGGAATTGCTCAGGGATAAGGTGGGAAAAAAAAAAATTAAAATATCACAGAGATCAAATCTGTTTTGGAAGGCGCCCCCCCCCCATGGAATAAATACAACTAAAAATAATTATTTTTTATTTATTTATTTATTTTTAAATATTTATTTATTTTTGAGACAGAGAGAGACAGAGCATGAACGGGGGAGGGTCAGAGAGAGGGAGACACAGAATCCGAAACAGGCTCCAGGCTCCGAGCTGTCAGCACAGAGCCTGCACCGGGCTTGAACTCACGGACTGCGAGATCATGACCTGAGCCGAAGTCGGATGCTTAACCGACTGAGCCACCCAGGTGCCCCCAAAATAATTATTTTTTAAATGCTAACATGAGAAAACCACAAAAAATGAAAAGAAAAAATTTTTTAACATAAAAATTGTTGTAGAAAAATGATGTATAAAGCAGACAAGTAAAACTCATTCAACATAGACTCTGTAGGACCGCCTGAAGAAGAAAGAGAATAAATTCTTTAGGAAAAAAGAATGGGTATAAGAAAAGAGAACTTCCTTGAAACGGAGATTTGAATCCATAAATCAAAACCAGAATTCAAGAAAAATTGCTATAAGAACAACTGAATCAAAATATACCAGTTGAGGGGCCCCTGGGCAGATCAGTTGGCTAATCATCCTGTCCAACTCTTGATTTTGGCTCAGGTAATGATCTCACTGTTCATGAGATCAAGCTGGTGTGCTGTCAGCGTGGAACTTGCTTGGGATTCTCTCTCCCTCTCTCTCTGCCCTTCCTCCACTCGTGCTCAAGGGTGTGCTCTCTCTCTCTCTCTCTCTCTCTCTCAAAACAAACAAACAAAAAATCCTGGTTGAAGTTACTGAACATCAGGAATAAAGAATCATTAGACAACCAGGTGGACAAAACAAACCAGCATGTGGTGTTAGGCTGGCAGTCTGTGTTTTTGCATGGGGAGATAGGAATTAATAAATAATAGCTACTGATCTTGTAGGGATGCTTCCTCAGTGCTACGTGCTGGCTAAATCATTTGATTCATTACCTCCTTTCATCTTAAAATAACCCTATCAAGTGACATTTTTTTCAGGATAGCCACTTACGGTTTTGAAGGTTGAGCATAAAGCATTCCAGGAGATACTATCTATGGCTCCTGTGTTCATGCTGCCCATGTTGCTGGCAAGTCTGGTGTTGTGTGGTAGACAAATCGTGCAGCTATGTTCAGTGGCCTTGGGGTCATTACTCCCTTTTCTCAGTTAAGGAGAACTGAAGCTCATAGACCGTTAAGAAATTTTTCCCAGATCACAAAGCTAGGAAACGGCAGAAGCCAGATTCAAAGCCTGGTCAATGTGACATCAGAGACAAATTCTTAACCGTTAGCCTACAATGTACAGGCCAGCTGTCTCTGAAGGTCGAACAAGGAGGGAGTTGGGTGACAAATGGCTGGGAGTAGTGATAGCAGCAACTGTTTCTATGTAATCTTTGGGGATCTTGATGTGGATTCACATAGTAGCCTAACTAACTGACAACAGAGCTTGTTTTGACAACAGGTTTTATGTACAAATGTGTGAAATGGCTTTTGCCTGTGACTTTGCTGCATTACAAGCCAGCTCCCATTTTTGATCAGATTAATTCCTAATTTTTCCTCCCAGCAGTATCCCCTCCCCTACCACAGTCCCCTGGTTTCTCTTCTAAGGATTTCTCAGGCAAAATTACCACCATACCCATTCTGGGCTCAACTTTGGTACCAAAAATCTCAAGAAAAAAAATTCATTTCTAGATCCTAAAAAAATATTGACAGCCATAAAATAAACTATATTTATAGCACTTTGCATAATAGCATGAAAATGTAGTTCCTAACAAATATTATTTGAGGACAAAGAATTGTTTTATAAAATTACAAACTTAACAGTGATCTATGATAACTTTACACAAAAAACAGTCCTTCAGCATTCTCCATATCTTCCATGCATTTATGAGTGCATATATTTCATGCACATGTGAGTGTATTGAAACTGATAACACAGTACATAACCTGCCGTCTCCCAAGAGAAGCCTTGAGTAGTGATATGGGGTGGGCTTCCCTGACATGCTGGAAAGATGGTTAATCTTCAACTCCAACCCCGTTTCACTAGAATTACTTCTTAAAATAACACGTGCAACTTTATGAGCCAAAACTTCATTCACATGTTACTGTGAATTGTTTTTGTCCTAATATAACACTTGACTGAGCCCACTCCAGGAGCAGGAGTTGTGACTGGGGCTAAGAGGAGGGAAATTGGTTTTTGAAGATGGGTTGGAAGATGATGGTGAGCTAAGACTCTTTGTAGCCAGAGGAGAATTGACAATCTTGGATCCAACAAAGAGACTAGAGGAAAGTGGATTCAGAATGCAATATAGAACAGGATAAAGTTTCAATTTTACCTAACCACAGGCAGTAGGGAGTACTCCCCCAATATCAAAACCTGTTGGAACTCCTATGACCGTATTAATATATCAGACTGAAAATCAAAAATTCCCCCCATTTTCTCCCAATGTCTTCATCTACCCCAACCCAGTTCTTTGATTTTGACTGATGTATCATTATCCAACCTTGTTTCTCTCTCATCAGAAAAAAGAGAGAAAAGTGAAGATTTCTGTTTATGTTCCTACGTCTACTAACTCGTTATTCAAAGAACTTTAGAACTTTTGCCATGAATGAATGCACACATCCTACTGTAGTATTAAAAATGTTTGAGCCTATTGATCTCACAACCAATTTTCGTCTTGCCACTAGATGTGACTCCAGCATTGTGAAGCTTTCTGGAGACATTCAGTTCATCAGGCATGAGCACCGGAAAATTGAGAAAACAATTCAAAATTTCATGTCTGCCCTAGAAACTGTTTCTAAGAACTTGGATATGAAGGTAACCGAAAATATTTGGAACTCTTACATTATGTGTTATTGCCAGAAGATCATTATAGCTTATCAAAATGCCTAGTTGGGTGGAAATTTTTCAAAAGAACTCTTTACTTCCAAAGCGTTTAAATATGACAGGCATGCATATATACCATGAGCACTGTCAGTTGAATTAACAAAACTTTAATGAGTACCTCCTATGTTCCAATGTAGCCGCCCATCATAAGCCTGTGCTACTTGATTCCACTGTTGCTATTCTTTTACTCTCTGGGATTTCCTCAAAGACTGTAGAACCAAAGATTATAAGCAAAACATTTTTTCATGGACTATTATTATTAAATAGCCAACCTAAATGTGAGTTGATTATGTTACATCCCTACAATAGGTTACGTCTCTCACAAAATAATGTACAAATCCATTGCCCTGGTTTTAAAGGCTATCTCTACACTGGCCCCCTGCTTATCTTTTCAGCTCACCCCATTTTTCCTGGCTCACCCCTCATACCCAGTGGTACTGAACAACCTGGAGGTAGGTCTGTACTCACTCTAAGACATTACACAGCCTCCATATTGTTTGTGCTTTTTTTCTGCCTGAAATGCCTTTCCTTTTTCACCCTCCCAATGGCTTAACTAAAGGAGCCAATGCAAAGTATTCTGTGCCTTACTTTGTCATGTACCTTATGTGACAATAAGCACTTCTCTGAAGTCATTTAGGCAGAACAAAGTGGAAATCCTTTGAGAATAGGGGGACATGTAAGTTTGGTGTATGATTATTTGTTCATAGGACCACATAATCAAGAGCAGAAGGTTCAAAGGGGCACATAGATTACTCCAATCCCATTGGGCTCACCTTGCCCACACCTATGCACTCATCTAATTAAGTCCTAATAGTTTTTTGGTTGAGTCTCTTTGTTTTCCAAAATACCTAGTCATATCAAAAACAAATCATAACCATGTTACCTCTGGTTTTCTGATGTAACGCCTCAGTACTTTTTTTTTAAGTACTTTAAAGCCATGACCAGATCTTCCAGATGATTGTTAAATAAAAGTGGTCATAGAAGGCAATTTATCTAGTTTCTTATTATACTGTAGATGTCTTTGTTGTTTTCTGTTGGATGTTGGTGTGATATATTTTTAACCATGTTAAAGTAACCTTCAATTCCTACTTACTTCCAGTAGTTTTTATTAGTGCTCAGTTTTTATTAGGACTGAACATTTCACCTTAAAAAATGCCGTGTAGACATCAACAAATGCCTACATCATCATATTAGGGTTTTTTTAATTTGGGTTTTTATTTGTTCACTCGTTTATTTCTTTGGACTTCTAATGTGCTATGTCAATACATTTCCCAATACTGAAACATTCCTGCATTTCTGCCATACAGTCATTGTATAACCATTCAGCATTTGACTTTGCATCTAGGTTCAAAATTTGATTTGGGGTGCCTGGGTGGCTCAGTCAGTTAAGCCTCCAACTCTTGATTTCAGCTCAGGTCATATCTCATGGTTCATGAGTTCGAGCTCTGAATTGGGGTTCGCGCTGAGAGTGGGGAGCCTGCTTGGGATTCTCTGTCTCCCTGTCTCCCTCCCCTTCCCCCGCTCTGTCTCTCTAAATAAATAAACTTAAAAAACTTTTTCAAAAAAGTGACACTGACTGAAGTTTATTCTTAGTTTTTTTTAAGGTAATACAGATGATATGTATGGTTCACAAATCAAAACTACATAAGAAAATATACACTGAGAATTTTCGTGCCCACCTGTCACCATTATCACATTCTTTCATTTCCTCACTGAAAACCATTTTTATTATTCTGTTGTGGATTCTTCAGTATGCCTTTATGCAGATACAAACAAATGCAAATATATTCCTATTTTCTCCTTTTTACAAATAAGGTAGCATATTACACACACACACACACACACACACACACACACACAAATATGTACCTTTTTTTTTTTTTAACTAAACAAACACATCCTGGAGATCAGTCATACTAATACATGGAAAGCTTCCTCATTCTTTTTTTTACAACTGCATATTCTCCTCTGTGTTCAATAGCTCACTCATTTAACCTATCTCTCACAGATGGACATTTGGACATTTTTAGTATTTTTCTCTTTCAAACAATGCTGCAAGGTGTAACTTGCACCTATATCATTGTGTGTATGTCCATAGGTATGTTTGTAGGATCAATTACCAGAAGTGTGATTGCTGGGTCAAAATACATGTTTGTTATTTTGAGGTATCTTGCTGTCTGTAGGGTTTTGATCATATTACATAGCCATCGGCGATATGTAAAATGTAAAAATGAGGACATTTTACATATTGCCTCACCAATGGTGTTGACTTTTGAATTTTGCCATTCTTATAGGAAAAAGAAAGCTAAAATCTCTGTGTTTCACTTAGCCTTTCCTTTCTGTTTTTTTAATTTTATTTATTTATTTATTTATTTATTTATTTATTTATTTATTTATTTATTTATTTTTGAGAGCATGTACACAGCAGAAGAGGGAGGGAGAGAGCAGATCCTCAGTAGGATCCGAGCTGTCAGTGCAGAGGTCAACATGGGGCTCACACTGGTAAACAACCATGAGATTATGACCTTAGCTGAAATCAAGAATCGGATACTTAACCAACTGAGCCACACAGGCACCCCTTCACTTAGCCTTTCTCATTGTGAATGAGGTTCACATCTTCAAGAGCTATTTTCATTTCTTTTTCAGCGAGTTATCTGTTCATCTCTTTTATCCATTTCCTTATTGGTCTGTTTTTCTTTTTCTTCTCAATTTTTAGGAGCTCTTTATATGTTCTTTTGACTTTTGTCATGCTTATGTTCTATATTTATAGCTAAATTTATCAGCTTTTTTTTTTTTTGTAGCTTCTTTTAAGTCACACTTAAAAAGAAATTCCCTAGGGGTGCTGGGTGGCTAAGCTGATTTTGGCTCAAGTCATGATCTCAGTCATGAGATTGAGCCCCATGTTGGGCTGCATACTAACAGCATGGAGCTGCTTGGGATTCTCTCCCTCTCTCTCTGCCTTTCTCCCACTTGCACTGTCTGTCTCCCCCTCTCAAAATAATTACTCATATTTTCTTCTAGCACTTTCATGGCTTTACTGTTTTTATTTAAATTCTTGATCCATTTGGAGTTTTTCTAGTATACAATGTGCCTTAATTATTATTTTAATCATTGAGACCTTATAGTACTTTTAGTATCTGGTACAGCAAGTACCTTTCATTGCTTTCTTTTCTCCCTTTCCCTGGTGATAATTGTTTGTTTTTGCATATGATTTTAAAATCAGTCTGTCTATTCCCAGCAAATAATAACTCATTTTTAATTTTTATTGAAATCACATTAAATCATAAATTAACTTTTGAATTTACTGAATCATAATGCTGAGTGTTTTATCCAAGAACATAGTGTGCTTCCTATTTGTCAGGTTTGCTTTTCTATCATTCAAGAATAGTTTGAAATTTTCCTCATGTTCACATCATCTTCAATATATTTTGGGGTTTTGTTATCTTTTTTCTTTTTAGTTTATTGTAGTGGGGTCTCATTATATCTTCTGATGAGTTGTTAGTTGTATATAATGAAAGCTATATTAATTTCATCTTCTATTAGTGAATTCTCCTCTTGATTATAGAAATTTTCCAGTTTGTTGCTGTTTTTCCAGGCACACAATCATATGATTTTTAAATAATAATTTTACTCATTTTTTTCACTTTCATACACACAATTTCTCTCCCTGCTATAATTGCCTTAATAACTCCAGTATGGTATTAAATAGTAGTGTGGGAATAGTGGTCATCCTGCTCTTGTTCCTGACGTTAATGGAAATTCCCCCAGGGTTTCCCTTATGGTGAGGGAAGTTAGTTTCCTCAGTGAACATATTTGATGCACTATTCCTATTATATTGAGTTTTTGTTTGTAATCCAGAATGATTGCGAATTTGTCAAATGCCTTTCAACATTATTTGTGGAGATAATCATGTGAGTTTTCTCCTCAACTATGCTGGCATAATTATTTGTATTAATATATTTCTTATTAAACGATTCTTGTTTTAAAAAATAAATTGTGCTTGATTATGATGTTTTTAAAATTGTGCTGATACTGTTTGCTGATATTTTATTTAAGAAGTTTGCATCAATATTTATAAACAAGATTAGTCTTTTTGTGCAACCTATTTCAGATTTTAGAATCGATGTTTTGCTGACTTCATGAAAATAATTTGGAAGTTTCCCTTCTTTTTCTATGCTCTGAAACAGTTTAATAAACATTGCAATGACCTATTCTTTAAAGATTCAGTAGTTTGCCTCTGAAGCCATTTAGGCCTAATGATTTAGTGGAAAGAAGAGTTCTTTGATATCTTTGCTCAGTTTTTTCCATGGAAAATCTTTTCAAGGGTCAGCTTTAGTAAATTACTTCTGCTTGGAAAAAAGTACCTTTTTCATCCAGATTTTGAAATTAATTTGCATAAAATTGTGCAAAATACTATGAAGATTATTTTCATTCCTTCTGCTTTTATATTTTCCCCCTCACCATTTTATTTGTGCTTTTTTGACCCTTTGATTAGTTAGGCTATTTGTGCTTTAATAATTATATTGATTCCTCTCCATTGAGCCACTCTTTTTATGTATTTTTAAGTTCTTCTATTTTGTTCTCCATGTGTTCTCAGCAATTCAAGTTCTTGTCTTTTTTTTCCCTTTTCCTGTGATTTGTTTTGCTGTTAATTTTCTAACTTTTTGAACCAAATATATTTGTAATCTTTTGCTGACAGAAGCATTTTTGACTATGAATTTTCCCTGAGCATTTATTTGCTTCCCTGTATCCCCTAGGGTTGATATAGTGTTCTCATGGTTTCCTAGAAATTCTGCAGTTGTATATTGTATTTTTCCCTTTGATTGAACAGATTAAGAGGGGTTGTTGTTTTTCCTGAGTTAAGGATTTTTTGTTATCCTAGTATTCATTTTTAGTTTTATCTCCCTGTAATTGAAATTTTTATGTATATACCAGTTTCAGTTTTTGGAATACTTTGAGGGATTTATTTTGGCATCTGGATAGAAAAATTTTCTACACGTTCTAAAATAATATATTCTGTATTTTTAGGGCACAAAGTTCAGTCGCTATCTAAAACATTGCTTATTGTTTAGGTCTATTGTATCCTTACATATTTTTTTGGTTTTTTCTTCTGTCTTGGATTGAGAAAAGTGAATTAAAATCTATAATTATTTGGCTTCCATTTCGTCTATCACTTCAGCTTTGTGAATATTCTCACTACATTATTTGGATCGTATTTATAACTACTCTATCTTTCCTTATTCTTAATTTTAGTATTTATTTGTTTTCTTTACGTTTAGACCAAGAAAAATGTTGTCTACTACCTTTTCAAAGAAACAACCCTGGGATTTACCTATCAATCCTATAATTTTTTTACTTAATCAATTTTTTTTAATGTTTGTATATTAGTTTGCTATTGCTGCCATAACAAATGACCACACACTCAGTAGTTTATAGCAGCATAAATATATTATCTCATAGTTGCTGCAAGTCAAAAGCCTGGTGGGCTAGAGTAAATCCCCTGCATAGGGTCTCACAAGACAGAAATCAAGATATCAGCAGGGCTATGTTTCTTTGAGGTAGCTCTGGGAATTAGTTATCTTCCAGACTCATTCAAGTTTTGGCCAAATTCAGTGTCTTGAAGTTGTGTGACTGAGGTTCTTGCTGGAGTTGGAGACATGTTCCCCCAGCTGCCAGCCTTCTTTCTCATATTTTCCATGTGGCCTCTCTCCAGGAACAGGCCAAGTCCTTGTCATGCTTCAAATCTCTCTGACTCTGGCTGGAGAAAGTTCTCTGCTTTTAAAGGCTCATGTGATTTAATTGGACCCACTTGGATAAGACAGGATAATCTATTTCAAGGTCTGTAACCTTAATTACAGCTACAAATGCCATTGGCCATCTAACATATCATATACACAGGTTCTAGGAATTAGAGAATGGACATCTTAAAGGAGCCAGTCCACCTATCACAATTTGTCAGTTTCTTCATTCTGCTTTCCCTTGGTTAGGTTTGTTATTCTTTTTAATGGTTGGTTTACATAGCTTTATTCTCTTTAGTTGTTGGTTTACATAGCTTTATTCTGCCTTTTATGTAATTATGGAAACATTTAATGCCACAAATTTACCACTGATTATAGATGTGGCTGTGTCCTGTTGATATATAATGTCTTATTATCCTTTCCTAAGTAAATTGTAATTGCAGAGTTGAGTTATTCTTTGACACTTGTGTTAGTCCTTTGAGAAGCAAATGCCATAAAAGAGCTGATGAGCAAGAGATTTACTAAGAAAAAAAAAAAAAACTGTGAAGGAAAATGGGGAGAGAGCTGGAAGAGATGGAAAGAGCCATCAGACTACAAAATAGTTCTGACTCCAGTGAAGAGAGAAGGTCTTAGACAGCCATTCTAATAGTTTCATTAAGTTCTTTGAACCAAAGTCCCTCATCATAGGAATACTATTCAGACACTCACTGGAAGCAGCCAATAGGAAGTATGATATCCACACATGGTAATATGTATGAAACATAGCAGTCGGGCCCTTGGCCAATTATGCTCCTCCTAGTAGGGGATCTGAGAGGCACATTTCCATGTGAAACACTGGAATTAAACAATAGAATTAAAAGAGGTTTGTTTTTTTTAATACAAATTGTCAGATTTTTGTTTCTTTATACTTTTCTTATTAATTTCTACTTTCTGGGCAGTATAGAATCATGATCTGTACTTTTCCTACTTTGTGGAATAATGTGAGTTCTTTATAGTCACATATCTACTTAGTTGTTGCAAAGGCTGACTGGGCACTGGGAAAGAATGAGTGTTTCTTGCTGTTTGCAAGTTGGATTGCTTGGTATATAAATTGACTAAATAAGCTATACTTTTCATATTTTCCTATATCTTTATTTATATTTTACTTATTTGGCCTTTGTTGGTGACAGAGAAATCATTTAAAATCATTAGTATATCATCTCCGTTTATCCTTGTAATTCTGTAGCTGTTACTTTTTAGTCAATATATAATGTAAATAAAGGTTCAAACTTCTTCACTGTGCAGTCTACTCTTCATCTGTAAAAATGACCACCTTTGTCTCATTTAACATATTTTGCCTCAAATAACATTTTATCTAACAATATTGTTCTGCTAGCTTTCCTTTTTAAGACTCTTTTACATTTATTTATTTATTCATTTATTTTGAAAGAGAGAGAGTGAAAGAGAGAGCAAAGGAGGGGCAGAGAGAGAGGGAGGGAGAGAGTGAGAGGGAGATAGAGAGAGAGAGGGGGAGAGTCCCAAGCAGATTCCATGCTGACAGCACAGACATGGGGCTTGAACTCAAAATGTGAGATCGTGACCTGAGCCAAAATCAAGAATCAGATGCTTAACCAACTGAGCCACCCAGGCGCCCCTGGCTTTCTTTTCCTTTGCTTTTGCCAGTGATATATTTGCCTGATATTTTATTGTTAAGAATTCTGCCTTTAAGTATACCTCCTATAAGGAGCCTGTTTTAAGTGAATCTCCTATAAATAGCCATTCATGTGCTATTGGTTGCCCACCCAACATTTATCTATTCAAACCCTTCTGTTATTCATCTCTTTCTTTTCTAAGAGAACTTAGATTTTGGTGGGTTCAGGGATTGACTCAATGGGTAATAGGCATTAAAGAGGGCACTTGTTGGGATGAGCATCGGGTGTTATATCTAACTGATGAATCACTACATTCTACTCCTGAAACCAGTACTACACAGTATGTTAAGTAACTTGAATTTAAATTAAAAAACAAAAACAAAAAAACAAAACTTAGATTTTGTTAACTGCCCATTTTCCTCCATGCGACTGTTTCAGGAGCTGAATTCTGTTTGGCCAAAGCCCATCATGTAGTTTCATTCCCCTGGACGGTGATTAGTTTACGTGTGATTATGTGCTACAATTCTGTGTCTATTTTCCAAACCATTCCTTTTACCTAAAGGAACTTCCTCAATGTTTCTGGATGTGTAGAAGACCCTCTTATCCTAACTTCCAGACCTGGAACTTGTTGTTTCCTATCTTTCTATGCTCTAAAGTCATTTCACCTAAGGAAATTCCTAAGGCCTAATCTTAGGCCACTCATGTGTTTTCCTCAGAGCCCAATTAATTGTACATTTAAACATGTATTCAATAAGTATTTGGTGGATATTTATCATTGGTCAACTGATGTGCACTAAGGTTGTAGTGGTGATAGAGGATACATACCGGCTTACACAGTAATTGGGGGAAAAGTAAAGAAGCAATAAAATTAAACAATTGATAAACCAATATCAATAGCAGGCTTTTGTTATATCATTAGGTAGCCTATTATCAGGATGAATATTATAGACAGCAGAATGGAACACTTCCCTATAAATCTTTCCTTGAAGATAGTTCTGTAACTATTGAATCATTCCTTTAGAAAAGATCATTTTCAAATGCAAATATGCTTTAATTTAGGCTCAAGTCTGTTTCTTGGCTCTTTTAGGAATAAAGTATAATTAATTTAAGTGCTAGTGATTTTGTTCACACACACACAAGCTCCCTTTTGTACTTTCATTAGGTAATGCAGCTCTTAGGAAAGATTGAGGCTTCCGGTTCTGAGCAAACCTCAAATTTAAAGATGGTCCAGGGGGATTATCGCCATGAAATGAACCTTTTGGAGTTCAAGTAAGTGAATGGAAGATTTTTAATTCTGTTAAGTACATTCCAAAAGGTTTTGCCTAATGAAAGATTTAAATGAAAATCTATCCCAGGAATTTGAAACTGGCCAAGACATAAAGCAACAAACTGTTAGACAGAATACTCTACACTAAAGTAATTCATACAATATTCATAATAAAGGAAATATGAGGGGAGGTGGGTGGGGGGATGTGTGAAAGAGGTGACGGGGATTAAGAAGGGCACTTGTAATGAGCACTGGGCATTATATGTAAGCGTTGAATCACTAATTTGTACACCTGAAACTAATTACACTGTATGTTAGCTAATTGGAATTTAAATAAAATTTTTTAAAGAATGGATATTGTCATTCTCTTTGTTTATGTATTGCAACTGAATTGATACACATCCTGACCTTTTCCAAAGAGTAATTTGAACCTATCATCAACTATATGTCTCAATGTAACACACTTCATTGAATATACATCAATTCCCCAAGACTACCAAATAATTATTAAAACAACTTTGATTTACAAGCTTTCTTTTTAAAATTTCTTCTAAGATTCTCTACCTTCTTTACATTATCCTTTTTTTAAGACCGGTCTCTGTCCTATCTTCACTGAGTTCTCCCCTACGCACAGTAAAAGAGACAAGACTCCACAAACATTCAAATTATTGGCCTCCTTATTCCCCAATCCTCCTTTCTTGTATAAAAGACCACCATTTCCTGGAATCCTGGCACAGGCAAAGGAAAATTCTAGTCTCTTGGATGATACTACCTTACTGCCTCTTCTCTCCTTGTTCTTTTTCCTCTTGGATTTTTCCACTTGGGTTTAATGACTTGGTCAAATCCAGTGTTCTGAATATACTCTGCTTGCTCCATTTTCCCCCATCCTTACAGTATTTCATCAAATCTAATTTTTAAGCTACCTCCTGATTTCAGAGATGTTAAATTGGGAAATACGTGTGTCCTAGAAACTGATGAAAAACTATACTCATCTCTAAAATTCAAAGAAGTAAATGTCTTGTGTAAAGAGAATATAGCCACTTACTTCATACAATAAAAAAGCATGTCTAGGTACTTAAATTCCAGTACAATGAGGATGCCCAGTAAATATCTGTGTGGTGCTTGGTCTAATCCCATTAGCTTAGAATTAAATAAAGTGTCCAAAGTAGAAGAGTAACTGTTTCTAGAGGTACACTTTAAGAAATGATTTTCCTGGGGGAGAAAAGGGACTTATAATCTGGAATGGAATACTGGCTTAAATGAATGAAGTACATTAACAAATAGAAAATCAGGGCACCTAAGTGGCTCAGTTGGTTAAGTGTCCAACTTTGGCTCAGGTCATGATCTCACGGATTCGTGAGTTCGAGCCCCACGTGGGGCTCTATGCTGACAGCTCAGAGCCTGAAGCTTGCTTCAGATTCTGTGTCTCCCTCACTTTCTGCCCTCCCCCACTTGCACCCTCTCTCTCTCTCTTTCTGTCTCAAGAATAAACATTAAAAATAAATTTAGAAAAAGGGGCACCTGGGTGGCTCAGTTGGTTAAGCGTCCAACTCTTGGTTTCAGCTCAGGTCATGATCTCGTGGTTCATGAGTCTGAGCTCCGCATCGGGCTCTGCACTTACAGCTCAGAGCCTGCTTGGGATTCTCTCTCTCTCCCTCTCTCTCTGCCCCTCCTTTGTTCACGCTCTCTCTTGCTCAAAATAAATAAACTTAAAAAAATTTTTTTAATAAAATAAGAAGTAGCAAAATAAAACAAAAGATGAAAAAAAGTTCTCCATCTCAGCTTCCTTGAAGTAACCAATGCTAACATCAGAGATATGTCCTCCCACACTGTCCTCCTTGTTAATATAAACATCTAACAGAAAAAGGATGTTTATATATTTTTTATGTATCATACACTACTTGTATAGAAAGAACATGGCTTTTTAAAATACACCCTATACACATTACTCAATAATTTGCTTTTTTATAGTGCATTGTAATCATCTCTCTAGATCAGTATTATTCTAACATTAGTTTAATAGTTGTGTAATATTTTAACTTGCAGATGTGCTATAGCTAATTCAATCACTTATTATATTGATTCTTTCCAGTTTACAGCTACCCCAAACAAACGCCAAAATTATTGTGTGTATATATCTTTAAATATCCTTAAATTTAGATGTTTTTATTTCTACCGGCAAGATTCCTAGGTCAAAGAGTTCATTTATTAATTTTTATAAATTTATTATTATGTTTTTAATGTAGCAACGCACACTTCCACCAGCAATATATGAGAAGATCTTTCTCTACATTCTTATCAACACTGGATGTTCTTTTTAATATGTGCCAATTCAAGGATGAAGATTGAATGTTTTGTTTCTATTTGCTTTCCCTTCACCATTTGAATTTCCTTTTCTGTGTATTACCCATTCTTATCATTTGTCAAAGTTTATATCATGACTTTCCTCATATTCTTATCAATTTGTAGGATTCCTTCACATTTCACAATAGAGATATTAACCCTTTAAACCGAGATATTTATTACAAATATATTTTCTTCAAAGAGAAAGTAAGGCAAGTAGGGCTCTCTTTTTTTTCTTTTCCATTCAGAGCATTTCTCCAATTAAAGTAGATGGGGTATAGTATTTGCTTTTCCTTTTTTAAGAAACTACTGTCTCTGAGAAAAGGGATTTAAAAAAAAATTTAATAACATTCAAAAATGTGTTTAATTGGACAGTTTTACCATTTAGAAACTTTAACAATTTCAAGTTTAATGGCCAATTAAATTTATGTCTTATATACAACTTAAAAGCCCCAATACTGTCTGTGGTTTTCCAGTGAATTCCTAGGACTTTGGCATTCATCACTAGACCTAACAAAGGAGATGCACAGGCTCTTCATCTGAACACCAACATGGAGACTCTTTTTCCAGAAAGGTCTTAGTCAGATGTTCAGCTAAATAACTTCCTAAGCTAACAACTTAGTGCTTATAGAGCAAGAGTCTTAGTCATCATAAAATATGGCTGTCTTTTTAGGAAGGGTTTAGCAGGGGAAGTACCTATTAGTCACTCCCTAGATAGTTCTTGCTGCTGACAATGTTTAATTGATAGTGATTTATTAGAAAAGAAAAAGTATATGGTCAATGAAGCAAATGCATAGACTCAAATCTTCCCATACAGCTTTGAAAATGCTACCACAGTATTATGTTACAAACTATTCAAGTCGAGGATATGTCTCATCCATCTTCGTATTCTCAGCACCCAGCACATTCAGATGCAAATAGCCAATGAATATTTTGAAAATCAATAATGTGTAAGTTGTGTTTTGGAATACTCAAAGACAACATCATAGCCATATACAGTTGGGGGGAAATATACAAATAAGTGAAAAGCTAAACACAAAGTAAAAGTTAAGACAGTGTTAGAGGAAATAGATCAGTAGACAGAAATAAGAAATGTACTAATTGTTATTTCTGAATGTCTACCAATCCCTAAGTGACCAAGATATTCAGGTGCGTCCATCTCTGCAGTGTAAGTCTTCTCCCCATTTTAATGATGAGGAAACACAATCATAGAAATTAAATACTTTGCCCAAAGTCACATCACTAGAAAATATCTGACTCCAAACCTCAGGTTGTTTTGTCAATCTATGAAACCTCCATCTCACAATTCCAGCCATTAGTAAGCTAATTGTACTACAGAAATTTAGGGAATGGGAAGATCACATCTGCTTGAAACTATGAAGGTAAGAAGCTATGAAGGTATTGGGATTTAAGCTCAAGTACAATATGGAACAAGCAAAAAGCTTCCTATCAGAATGGAGTTGGAGTTGCTCTTTACTTGCGTCATTAGGACATAAAGAAGAAGTTGAAGTAGATAGGCACAAACTTAGTAGAAATAATTTTCTTAGAATTAATCTCTTTCTTCTGACATGAAATTTAAAATCTTAGGTTCAGTCTCCAAAACTGACTTGGTTAAAGCCACTATCTGAATTTTTGAGAGCCTATTAAGAGTAACATTTTTCAAGAAATCAAACTTTTCATGTCTTCTGGAAAAGTTCAATTGATTATTAAATGCAAGACAATGAGTTTGAGACTTAAGAGAACTGGTTAAAAAAAAAAAAAAAAAGCCCCAGATTGGAGCTATGTCCTCATTTACGTATGTCAACCATAACCACAGCGGTCACTAGGATGACTGTTGCAAGCCCTACACTCTGTCCTCACCATTCATGTTCATCACAGCCATCTGCTGTGTCTATGACTCCCCATTAAATTTTATTTTATGCTTTTGTGACTTTCTCCCTTATAATTGCCCTTGGTGTGTATATTAAGTTGATTCCACCAATATAAAAAAATTTTTTAACTGTATCCCACATTATTCTAGTAAGATCTGTGGCCATAATTTAAAAGTCTGACTTTTGTGTTTTTTGAAAAAGAAAATCAGCTATCTATGCTACCTACTTACTTATCTACCTACCTATCTATCTCTAACTACATATTTTTAAAAATATTCATTTTTGAGAGAGAGAGAGAAAGTGTGCAAGTGGGGGAGGGGCAGAGACGGAGACAGAATCTGAAGCAGGCTCCAAGCTATCAGCACAGAGCCTAATGTGGGACTGGAACCCACGAACTGTGAGATCATGAGCTGAGTCGAAGTTGGACGCTTAACTGACTGAGCCACCCAGGCACCCTACATCCATCTACATCTGATAGAAATACTACCATAATTATTGGAATAGAGGATTTGGGAACTAAAATGTGAATGTCATATTTCATCCTGTTGAAATTTTAATTATAAATACTGTAATTCACAGAAAAGTCATTCTTTCATGGAAAGCCATGCCCATTATGTTAGGAGAAAGTCTAAGTAAAGGAGACGTATATAAACCTTTATTTTAGCTTATCCTTTTTTATCTTTCAAGGAGAATGCTTTTTAAAAAATGCTTTCATATTTTCATAAACTACCAGTTCTGACTTTTTCATGGTAACCAGTAAAGTCAGTCTCTAATTGCAGGCAAAACCTTATAATAAAATGATCACAGGTAATAACTCATTCTTTATGACTATTTTAATTTCAGAATTCTAATTACTGATATGCACTTCTGGAGATATTACTTGGTCACATTTAATGGTTCCCTGGTTTTCAGAGGGATGTTAATATCACATCAGTAGTAAATGTTCTTATTTACATACACAGTAAAAGTGCACACTGAAGGCTGGATTTCCAATTGCAAAGCTACCTCTTGATTATCTGGGGATTTACTGTCCCTCTTAACAATCACTATTAATTAATATTTCCACCACAGATAGGAAAGACAAGATGAAAATTGAAGATTAGATATCTAAATATCTAAGCAAATGTACAATTTGTTATTTGTGAACAGCTCTAGTAAAGGGTATTAAATGAGAAACAATGAATCATTTATTCAACAACTATTCACCGAGCGCTTTCTAAATTCCAGCCACTGTTCACAGCCATGAACAAAGCAAATTCCTTGCTTTCATGGAGCTTAGATTCTAGTGAAGTAGACAGCACACAAATTGTATATATCACATGGTGATCAGCATTTTGGAAAAAATAAAGTAGGGTAAAGGAATAAGGGAGGGTCAGATGGGGAAAAAGAATTTTTTTTTTAAAGTGTGGTTTTAAAAAAGTCCTGGGGCGCCTGGGCGGCTCAGTCAGTTAAACATCAGACTCTTGATTTCTGCTCAGGTCACGATTTCACAGTCATGAGATCAAGCCCTGAGTCGGGCTCCTTGCTGGGTATGGAGCCTGCTTAAGAGTCTCCCTTTGCCCCTCCCCCACTTGTGTGCTTGCATGCTCTCAAATAAAAATAAAAACAAACCAACAAACACAGTCCTATGTTAAGGAGGGAAATGGTGCTTGAAAAGATATCTGAATGAAATGAGGGCAGGAGCTACTGGGTATTCTAAGGAAGAGTGTTCCAGACATAGAAAACAGTTGGCTAAAATGAGGCTGTCCATGTGTCAGTTGGGAACTTATTTGAGATCCATCAGCTGTTAGTCAGTAGCACAGGTGTTTGGAAATCATGATTAGATTAGCAGGAACTGTGGCCGATGGTATGTTCTCAATGTGGAAATACTCACCTGAATCAAGATACACTTTCTATGTGAAAAGTATCTCTCTCTGTATCAAAACATGTGATAATTCAAAGCGATGAAGATTAGAATTCAGGTATTATACCACAGCTAATACAGCTACTGGAAAATTAACTTTTCCCATTCCTTGATTTCATCATCCAAATTCTGGTTTCTCAACATGGGCACTATTGGCGTTTGGGATGGGTAATTCTTTTCTGTAAGGCTGTTCTGTGCATTGTAGGATATTCAGCAGTATTTCTGGCGTCTACACACTCCACATGTCAGTAGCACCTCCAAGTTGTGACAACCAAAAATGTCTCCGTACATTGTTAGAGGGCCACTGCTCTAAATAAAAACTAGAAATGGTCTCATATAATTTGTCTTTTCCAAATACTAGTCCAAACACTTTTTCAAGGAAGCTAGAGACACATACATGCAATATATGTCCAGCATGTCTTAAGCAATTTCCAGTGATAAATACTGCAAAATTATTGAAACATTTTTTCCTGAAAAATTACAGCATTATAGCAATGATTACTTCAAGCCATCCACATGTTGTAAGTTAGTCTGAATATTTTCAATAATAAACAACATGCATCGCTCCTGCCTGTCTAATATAGTGCCTATTCTAGAAGGGAATTTGAAACTGACATTTTACTACAAGCTAGTCACATGCAGAAAACATACAGAGGCTGCTTGCCAGTCCCCATCCTCATCCTTCCTCTTCTCAGACCATATTTCTCAGTCATTCCAGGTATGGATTCTCCTTTTTACTCAAACCTCAGCCATTCTAGAGTGACTTTTCATGTTGAAGCTATATGATTCCAATCTTTTCAATCTCTGTAATAACATCCACTTCCATTTTAAAAAATCATTCATTCTGTTATTTAATATTCCTATGGTGCATCACTTTTATGCCAGCGGTCGTTTCCTGCACCTTAGCGTATTATATATCTGTTTTTGCCCCACATGAGTAACTCAGTACCTCTTTAAGCCCTCCCTGAACCCTACCCCCTAAAGAATCCACAGAGACCCACTGGAGGCAAAGGGGACTTTACTGAGGATCTCACCTGAGACAGAAAAGACAACCAAGGACTGTCTCCCATGGGCACTGTGCTTTCCCAAAGTCCTTCTGGGTCTTTCTACATCCTACCTATGATTTTCTCTGGCCCAGCTCCTCCCCCAGCCAGGTAGTGACCTTTGCAGGACAGAGATTCCACCAACTGCCACCCTTAGCCAAATCTGCCCACTGCTAAGAATGATTTGCACACTTTCTACTAATTTTTTAAATTAGAAAATGTATTTAATGATGTGATTATATGTTGCTTAAATTTCAGTGTATGTAAAGTTAGATTAGACAACCAAGTTCTTTTTTCATTTGTTTGTATTGTATGTGGCTGCTTTCCCACTGCAATGGCAGCACTGAGTGGTTAAAGAATTGACTGGTTGCAATGGAGACCATATGGCACACAAAGCCTAAAATATTTACTATCGACCTTTCATAGAAGAAGTTTGCTGACCCCTACGTACCCCGGAGTGATATCACCATCCAAGTGGCTTGTCAAGGTGTTTCTTCCACATATACAATGTACCCCAGGCCCTAAGAGGAAACCTGCATGGATGGATGATACATGTGTTTCTGTGTGTCCATGTGTCTGTCTTTGTGTCTATGTGTATTTTAATGTATGCAGAGGGGTGTTGTCAGCAACCGGGTTGAATGCAAGCTTGGGGCAGGGACCCAAAATGTGCTCCCTTGCTCCCTACCTCCCACATCAACCCATAAGTACTTGTTAGACATCTTGAACCTCATCATCTGAAAAAACTGCAGTTTGTCAATACTAAATTTTGGTTTTATGTTTAAATTTACTTTATTAAAATATAACTATTTTCCCCCTTAGATTTAATTCAGTTTCAAACAACCTATATGAGGCAGTTGAGAACCATCAAAAATGGACAGAGAAACAGTTCCTCAACTACGAAAAAGACCACCTTGGCCATTTAAATCAATGTCTGAAGCTCCTACAGGAGAAGCTGGTAAGTAAACAGCTGCATAGTCATTGTCTGGATGTTAAAAGTTTCACTGGGACATTCACAGTAACCTTCACTGTGTCAGTAATTAACCTTTTCTGGCACCAGAATGGGAATCCAGAGGCCTGCCTTTTGGTTCTGTGTGCTACTCTCCAACTCCGGGAACCCACACTTCTGAGTGTGCTCTACCCATAATAACCTAAAGAGCGGTGTTTTTTTTTTTTTTTTTTTAAATACATATTCTCGGTTCCAACCCAGAGCTGAGGTCCCTGGGGCCTCCCCTGGAGATCTGTGCACCTAGGCAAGCCTCCTGGAGGACACTTAGACACAGTAAAACCTGAAAACTTCTGCCATAAACAAGTCAGTTTACCTCTCTGAAGATCCATCCGTCAATCAAAGGTTTCCAAAACTTCTTTTCCAGAGGCAACCTCATAGAGAAACTCCCAGCTTTGGGGCAAGACTGCCAGGATGGAGGGGAAATCTGTTGATTGCAGGTACCCCTCACTCCAAGCAGCGCATCCAACCAGCTGCTAGCCCCAATGGGAGAGCAACACAGGGCCATCCGTGTCATCAGTGACTGCCAGCCTTGCTGGTGATTCAAATAAGATGTTTCTGGAATTTCGGTAGAGGGGCTTTGGGCAGCTGAGTTTGTACACAGCTGACAGAGGCAGGAATCCAAGAGATGTAGATAACCATTCCAGCTTTATCACTGATAAGGCTATTGAAGTCTGTGTGGTCCAACATGCAGCCAACAGGGCCTGCTAGTTCTCTAGGATTTAGACAGACTCATCCACCAGTTATAGGCAGCACTACGTGACCACAGGGTCACCTGCAGGCAGAAGCTTTCCACCACAGGTAAGAAAGAGGCTGGAATCCACTTCCCCGATGCAAGCAGGGCCAAAAATAGGAGGGGGGCACCTGGGTGGATCGGTCGGTTGGGCGTCCGACTTTGGCCTAGGTCATGGTCTGGTGATTCATGAGTTCCAGCCCCAAGTGGGGCTCGGCGCTGACAGCTCAGAACCAGGAGCCTGCTTCTAGATTCTGTGTCTCCTCCTCTCTCTGCCCCTCCCCTGCTCATGCTCTGTCTCTCAAAAATAAATAAATGTTAAAAAAATAATAATAAAAAATAGGAGGAACAATGGGGCCAAGTCACTGTCACCCAGTTCCTGCTGGCAAGTTCCCTGTGAGAGGGTGAGGAGGAGCAGAGAAGCTCCTGAGCCTGGGGCATCCATGAAGTCCCCACCTCGCTGCAATTAGAATCACTTGGAGAGTTTTTCAACTAGATAAATTCCTGAGTTCCACTGTGGACCAATTAAATCAGTTTCGTGAGGGGCGGGGTGGTGGTAGTGGTTTTGTGATGGTCCAGGTGATATCAATAGACAACATAGGTCAAGAATCACTATTCTAGCTGAACTCTGTCCACGTGGAGATAACGAAGCTGGAGGGAATAGGAATGTGTAACAGGAACATGACCCAGGAGCTTAAAGTGTCTAAAATGCCTCCCTTCAGGCGCCTGGGTGGCTCAGTCAGTTGAGAGTCTGACTTCGGCTCACGTCATGATCTCACAGTTCGTGAGTTCGAGCCCCGCATAGGGCTCTGTGCTGACAGCTCAGGGCCTGGAGCCTGCTTCGGATTCTGTGTCTCCCTCTCTCTCTGCCCCTCCCCCACTTCCACTCTGTCTCTCTCTCTCAAAAATAAATAAAGATTAAAAAAATTAAAAAATAAATAAAATGCCTTCCTTGACCACACTTCTTTAAACACTAGACTGTAATTCCAACTCCTCAAGGCATTTCAGCAAAACCACAGTCCTTTCTTTTCTTTCTCCTATCACATGCAGAATTCTAGAAACTGCAAACAAAGCCAAGCAAAGGGATGAACTCTCACACGTGTGAACACAGTTTTAGATACAAAGGAACCTGGTTGGAATTTTCATGTTTAATATGGAAAAATGAACATGTTGGGGCGCCTGGGTGGCTCAGTCGGTTAAATGGCTGACTTTGGCTCAGGTCATGATCTCACGGGTGATGAGTTCGAGCCCTGAGTCAGGCTGTGTGCTGACAGCTCAGAACCTGGAGCCTGTTTCAGGGTCTGTGTCTCCTTTTCTCTCTGCCCCTTCGCTGCTTATGCTCTCTCTCTCACTCTCAAAAAAAAAAAAAAAAATAATAATAATAAATATTTAAAAAAATAAAATAAATAAAAGTGAACTTGTTAAAAACATTCCTTAAGCTGAAGTACATATCCACCTAAGTTTTCTTTTCTGCAGAGTTTTATCTCATGATATCTTTTATAGGAAAAGTCTGAAAATAAAATGGAAGAGAAATTACTGAAGCTTTCAAGCAAATTAGAGAATTTCGTTAACACAGAGAAACAGGAAGCAGAACTAAGTACAGTAAAGCATATAGAAAATAAACTGTCCAAAAAGATGAACCAACTGGAAAAGCACATCTGGGGTGAATTAGAGAAAATTCAGACTGAATATCAATCAGGTGAGCAGACACCTTTGATTAAGAACACTAGCTCTTGCTTATCCAATTCCTCAGAGTTGTCTACTTGGAGCTCATGGCCATGGATCAGTCTTGTCAGTATTGATATCCTTCCGTATTTAATCTCACTTTTCTCAATATCCCACAGAATGTCAGCATGCCATTGGAAGGTAGATAAACAAGTTCACATTCTTCATTCAGACTGGGCAGTGTCACAAGCTTGCCAACACTGTGAGGTTGTTTTTGTTTGTTTGTTTTGTTTTTTGTTTTTTTTACGGAGATCATAGAATCATAGAATTGTTAGACTTGGAACGTCCTTGAGATCAAGACCTGACTTGTGGTATGTCATGAAATCAGGACTTGAAATCGAATGCCCCTCATTGAACTGCAGGTAATGAGCCTGGACGGATGTCAGACTGGAGACCTGACCTTTACAAGTGAGAGAGAGATGAATTAACAGAGTCCAGTATAATGACTGCTTTTCTTCTTAAGGAGGCTAATGGCAGCAGTGTCAAGCTGAGCTAACATCAAAGAGGATTAATTTGAAAGGCTCATCTAATTTGTCAAAGGGAAGGACATGGGATAGGAGCTGGGGAGCAGCCATCTGCCTCCAGTCACAATTCTGAGCAAATTACCAGAACCAGAGGTTCCTTTATTAAAGAAAGTCCCAACTCATTTTCCGTCTTCTAGTTCTCAGAAAAATGCCTGCAAATTCTCTCAAATGTTGATCCTGTACAGAGATGCCTTGAAGGTGTCTTGGGAAGATATTATGGTCTCATTCTCCCCGATGCTCGATGCTCGTAGCATATAAATAAAATTTGCTGCCTGGAAATCTGACCCACACTGCCCCTATCCCCATCTCCCATTGTCAAACCAAAATAATGAATTATCTGGTGAGGAATCACATTCCAAACTTAACTGGCCCTTGTTTTAGGTCCCTGCTTTCTACTTAAATACCAGAGGTTTCATTATATTCATCCCATTAGTATAACCCCAGGATGAGCCAAAGAGGAATTTGCATTCTGCTTTTTTTCTGCATTTTACTAACTGGAAGGGGAATTTCAAATTAATGGTGTGCTCTTTTATGCCTTTAATAAAAATGTGTTGAGAAATGACTATTTGAAAGGCCCAGTGAATAAGAAATGGACTGTACCCTAAGAAGCTTGCAGTCTGGTGGGTCTGTGGTCATGAGTGACTAGACCTGCATAAAAGAGAAGGTGCTGGCGGTGGGCGGTGCAGGGGGAACAGCTGGTGGCCACTCCTTAGGTCCCTCAACAGGTCACTTTCTGGGAAGTTTTAAAATCTCACCTGTGTTCTTTATCTTCAATTTGGTAACAAGGATTAAAAAAGAGATCATCCAAATCTCTTATTAAAGTATACAGAGAGAAGAAAATATTTTAAATTTCTCTCTTGAAATATAGAATTATTTAGTTATGCAATATATTTGGGCAAGGAGAAGGAGAGGAATTGAATTAAATTTTCCCGATGAAGCCAGATACAAGCAGAAACACTATCGCTAATATAGCTTCATGACATAGAAGAAATGGGTTATTGTACATTTTTACACTGGTCTTAATGGAATTTAATATGCTTTAAATGGTGATCAATTATGGCAGAAGCGCTGATTAGCAACTTCTGTTTAAAAAAAAAATTCCAATGCATTGTTTAATTTCAGTATACCTTTTCTCATATCCTCTTCCAGGATTTAAATCAATTCATGACTCTCTCAGCTCCCTCCAACAAATACAGAAAACAAAGATGGATTTAGAGAAATATAAAGTACAGAAAGACCTAAAGAAATTACAGCGTAAGATAGTGGAACTCCAGGAAGTATAAAACTTTTCTGTCATCTTTTTCACCAGCTAATATAGTGGTTTGCTGGCAAAAGTTGGGAAGAAGTTAATATCTCTGGGATGTTGACTGCTTCTTATACCTCTGTATTTCTTACCACCTTTTTCAGGAAATGAATGTGCCAGAAAACCCAATAAAGCAGAGAAGTTTATGATGTCTTCACTAATTTATTAATGAAAAAGTTAAGGAATTTTTTACATACATGCCTTTTCATATTTTTATTTGCCTATAGAAAAGAGCATTCAACAAAATGTACATATACAAGTGAAATGGGACTGGTGTAAACATAAAACAAGGGCAGGAACTGTGGCAAATTGGACCACTTACCCTGTCTACAAAGGAATAGCCACCATGCAGTCCTGGTTCATCATTAATATGCATATAATCCATTGGTGCCAAGATTTCATTTTTCAAGAGAAACTAGAAATCTGGTTTTATTTATTTATTTTTTTAACGTTTTATTTATTTCTAAGACAGGGAGAGACAGAGCATGAACGGGGAAGGGTCAGAGAGAGGGAGACACAGAATCCGAAACAGGCTCCAGGCTCTGAGCTGTCAGCACAGAGCCCGACGCGGGGCTCGAACTCACGGACCGTGAGATCATGACCTGAGCTGAAGTCGGCCGCTTAACCAACTGAGCCACTCAGGCGCCCTTAGAAATCTGGTTTTATATGAAGCCATTTATAAGCATTAGCAACTAGTTCAGAACGGTTCTTACACTAGGAGGGAATATCTGCGGGACAGATACAACTAGCAGGCTATATAAAATTGCAACTTCGAATCCAGAGATTCTTATCTTCTAACAATCCCAGTATTTATAGCAAGTCTAACTTATTCATATTTAAATGATTGATTCATTGTACTCAAGATGTATCAGAAATATGAGCAAGTAAGAGCTAACTATGCAAAATAAGAAAATACACCAGTTTCCATGAAAAATCATCCAACATAATTTGATCTAGGTGCTAAATTCGGGAGTACTTCAAAAACACAAATTAGTTTCCTATAAAATTAAAATATTTCTAATTTTTCTAGATATACATGTTAAATGTAGAGTCTAGTATCAGGCAATAAAATCATTAAAGGTAAAAATAAGCTATTCATGTCATATACTGTCTGCTGGAAACAAAGACTGTTTCCTTTTTTTAAAAGTTTATTTATTTATTTTGAGAGAAAGAGCACATGTACAGCAGGGAGGGGCAGAGAGAGAGAGGGAAAGAGAGAACCCCAAGCAGACTCCACTGTCAACACGGAGCCTAATGAGGGGCTCTAGCTCATAAAATCATGAGCTGAGCCGAAATCCAGTCAGATGCTTAACCGACTGAGCGCCCAGATACCCCCAAAGACTAATTCTTAATCACAGAGCTTTCTGTAAATCTGGTAAGAGGACCCTTGCTTCAGACTTAGTCTCCTGCCTTGGTTTAGGGAGAAGTGATAACTTGTCCCCTAAGAAAGTACAAACTTACCTTCCAAATAAAATTTTGACCAGTGCCCACCTAATTTTTTAGTTACATGAAACATCTCCATTTATTTTTATTAATTTACACAAAGCATCGTGGACTATATTTCACAGGATTTTCATAGCAGAATTTAAGAGTTTAAAATGCAATAGCAAGTATTCTTTGCAAACAAGTGTCATGCTAAGACATAGGGTCAATACCTCAAGTAATACTAATTAATTCTTATAAGTTGATAAGAAAATAATAATAGTGAACAGGCAAGTCACAGAAGAATACAATAATAAATGAAGATACGAAAAGACATCCAACCTATTAAATACAAGTTAAAGGAACCATTTTCATATTGTCATAAATTAAAACAATTGATAATATTGGTTGGCAAGGGTATCGAGAAATGTGCACTCCTATATTATAGGTTAGTCTGTAAATTGGTAGAGTGACTAACAGGGCAATTTGGAAACATCTATTAACATTTTAAAATGTATTTATCCTTTGACCCTGAAACTTTAGTATTAGAAATTTATTTTGGAATAAAAAACCTTCCAAAATATGCAAAGATGTATGACCAAGGATGCTCATTACAGCACCATTTGTTATACTAAAACAAACAAAGTGAAAACAACACAAATATTAGGAATTGCCTGACTAAATTAATGATACCACCGATAAAAATGCTATCCAACCCTTAAAAAGAACACAAAACGAGGGGTGCCTAGATGGCTCAGTTGGCTAATTGACTTTGGATCAGGTCATGATCTCGCAGTTCATGGTTTGAGTCCCACGTGGGGCTCGGTGCTGACAGCTCAGAGCCTGGAGCCTGCTTTGGATTCTGTGTGTGTGTCTCTCTCTGCCCCTCCCCAACTTGTGTTCTGTCTCTATGTCTCTTTCTCTCAAGGATAAATAAACGTTAAAAAAAAAAAAAAAAGAACACAAAAAGATATCCAAGATTCACTGTTAGGCAAAAAAAAGTAACTTGAAAAGCAATATGCGTATGATCCCACTTATGTCAAAAAATATTTTTAGGGACACCTGGGTCACTTGGTTGGTTGGATGTCCAACTTCAGTTCAGGTCATGGTCTTGCAGTTTTTGGGTTTGGCCTGCATCAGGCTCTCTGCTGTCAGCACAGAGCCTGCTTGGAATCCTCTGTTCCCTTCTCTCTCTGCCCCTACCCTGCTTGGCTCTCTCTCTCTCTCTCTCTCTCTCAAAAATAAATAAGCATTTAAAAATATATATGTTTTTAAATATGTTAAACAGAATATGCATACTCTCTATGATGCAAAAATGTAGGAATTTACAACAAACTTAGCCGTGAATGAATTATGAAGAACTTTGCTTTCTACATAAGAATTTATTAATGTTTTACATTAATGTTTCCAGTAAAAATATATTTTAAAAACATTCACCACAACAAATACACTACTAGATTGAAAGACTAATTCTTTGTAGTGAACAAAATAAGTGATTGTAGGAAGGGTTAAATTAGGAATCCAGACAGCCAAGTCATCTCACTCATACCCATTTTTACTCTACAGTTTTTTTTTTCCTTGTGAGCAAAAATGCTCTAAATTGAAGTTGAAATCATAGCTACACTATTATTGTAACGATCCTATAATCAAGCCAAAGGGTTTTCAGAATGGATCTCTCTCACTGGTGGCGACAGGGTAGTACCATGTAGAAATGAATGCAATGCAAGAGGATAGGAGGGGAATCAAGGGGTCTTCTGCAGTATTCTTGCTTGGAATCCCAAGCTGAGGTGTTCACAGGTGTACATAGATGCTAGATAACCTGAGAGCTATGCCTAGTGAGAAGGTGGATCCAGGTTTTGTAGGGCTTAAAGCTTATACAGTTTTGATTTACTATTAATGCCCCATCCTGATGAATTGGCACACAAGTCTGTAGGAATATTCCTGAAAGCCATGGCTACCTCAGAGCAGCCGCAACTTACCTCCCTACAGAAGTGACTATGAACAACAGAAACATATCCCTCTAATCCAATGTTTCCCCAACTCAACTTCTCTTTTGCTGGATCCAGACATGCCCATAGCCCCTCCCGGGGTACCTGACGTCAAGGGAAGGGGGAGTTGAGATGATGATCTTAATCACTGGCCTTATCGTAGTTACAGTGTCTCATTTCTTCGTATTTTACAACAACCTCGTAAACACATTTTTAGGTCTAAGTAAGGGGGGCACCCTGGAACTTAAGAGCCACCGTTTTCAACAAATTCACCTCTGCTCCGGGACCAGTGGAACCCTGGGCCTCTTTCCCTTTGCATCTATTTTGCCACTGATCCACGAAGATGACAAGGACAAACAATCCCCCTAGAGAACCTCAGTATACACTTTATTCTCTGTCAAGCAGCAACACTTAATCCCTTGGGAAATGTCAGACTTCTCTCCCACATATACAGGAGAAAGTTTGAACATCACAGAGTCTGCAATCCAGATCCACCCTGTGGACCTGGGGCATATGTTAAGTTATCTCTGAGAGTTCTCAATTTAGACCCAAACACCACCTAAACAGGTTTGGATAGCCCAAGGGTCCTGCTGCCTCCCAGTGTTTCCTGCCATTTCCTTCCTCTTGTGCAACCTGCTTTTAGGGGTAAAAATCATATGAAATTATTTACACTGAGGACTAAATGGTAATGTTCCAAGTACTTTGCTTCCCTGCTAAAGATGAAGGACAAATGCCTCACCTTATGCTACATGGGTTAACACCTTCTCAGCCCCACAGTGGGGGGACATGCTCACCACCTGATAGGCAGGAGAGCAATAAGGCCCTAGGTCAAAAAAAAAAAAAAAATCCCCAGAGTTCACTGGACATTAGCAGCTTCCCCATCTTCTACAGAAACTTACCAAATGTCTTCTCACTTCTATCGGTATGATAGCAGCAAGTAACACCCAAAAACATCGAGGGGAAACTATAATATATACACGTGCATACATATCTGTGTTTTTACCTTTGGAAGGTAAGGATCTCCAAACCCATGTGAGATACTACTTTTTACATCTTTGCAGTCTCCATTCATTCATGGGCTAGGCACTGGGGATACCATGTTGAGTAAACTAAACATGGACCCTGATCTTAGAGAACTTATGATCTAGTGGAAAAGACCAATAATTAAACTTTCCAATACATGGGCAAGGAAAGGGTGTGATGGAGCACCTGAAAGAGGCATTTAGGAAAACTTGGGGAATCAGGCAGAGGGATCTTCCAGAAGAAAGGATATCTAAACTGAGACCTCTGCAGTATAAGCAGACGTTAGCCTAGGGAAAGGGGGATAATTGGTAGAGATGGGGGCTCAGGGAGATAGAGCAGCCTGGGCACACACCCGGAGGCCAAGAGACTAGAACACGGCAGGAACTGCAAGATACAGTGTATGTGGTGGGAGGTGGGAGAGAAGGTTTGAGGATGTAAATAATGAAAAGGAAGACTGGAGAGATTAGGGGGAGTAGGGTGTCTGATCACAGAGGACTTTATAACTCGTGTTGAGGAACTTGGGCTTGATCTTCGGGGTCCAGAATAGCTTTGAAGGATTTTAATGTTGTTGTTTTTTTTAAGTTTATTTATTTTGAGAAAACAGCGTGTGAGAGGGTAGAGAGAGAGAGAGACGTGGAGAGAAAATCCCAAGCAGGCTGCACGCAGTCAGCACAGAGCCGGATGTGGGGCCAAACTCATGACCCATGAAATCGTGACCTGAGCTGAAATAAGTCAGACACTCAACTGACCGAGCCACCCAGGTGCCCCTGAAGGATTTTGAATAGGCAAGTGACTTTATCAGATTTGCATTTAAAATTTTTTTTTCAACGTTTATTTATTTTTGGGACAGAGAGAGACAGAGCATGAACGGGGGAGGGGCAGAGAGAGAGGGAGACACAGAATCAGAAACAGGCTCCAGGCTCTGAGCCATCAGCCCAGAGCCTGACGCGGGGCTTGAACTCACGGACCGCGAGATCGTGACCTGGCTGAAGTCGGACGCTTAACTGACTGCGCCTCCCAGGCGCCCCCAGATTTGCATTTTAGAGAGATCCCCCTGGCTGTAGTGTGGAGAATAGATTACAGATACAGTGTGAGAAGCAAATCTGGATGGGAAAGGGGGGAGATAAAGGAGAAGAGTGGAGATAATTAGCTCAGGTTTAAACTAATTGATTTTGAAGTATCTATGGGATGTCCAGGTGGAGGTATCCAGTGGCGAGTGAGAGAGAGGACCTGGAGCATGAGAGAGATCTAAACTGAAGCTCTGGCATGGAAATAGTCATTGGACTTCATGGGTGAGGGAGGAAGAGACAGCCTGGAGTTGGGACGGGGGGAGTGGAGGACATGAAGCGTTCAGTGAGAAACAGAGACCAGGGGAAACCCTTGAGGACACCTAACACTGAGGGGACAGGCAGAGGAGGAATCTAGAAGTTCCTAGGTGAGCATCTGAAGACAGTGACAGCAAAGTAGGAGAGGGAACATCATCTCTTGAAGATTTCAGTCTTCTCGGTGAGTTTCTGCTGGCAGATGGTGTCAACTTGAAGTTCTTCCAGTAATGATTTCAGACCAAACATTAGATCCCCACCTATTGAAGAGAACCCTGTCCAAAAGTGGGTACATTACACAATGCAGTAGGAAAACAGTTGTCAATGCTTTCCTGACTACCCTTCCAGGCATGAAATAAATGTGTTGAACCTTCTCAGATGCAGAGAGGGTGGTAAGCCCTCCCAGAGAGAGGCAGGAATATTATCAGGAAAAATATTAGACTGTTTTGGCCCCTACCCAGTTTGGCATTTTCCTCTCCAGATTAGAGTCACACTCATTTGTGGTAAAGTTGTTATTTCAGATCTTTCCCTTAGTATACACTCATGAAATATTCTAACTTCAGAGACTAAATTTTCCATAAACCCATCCCTTGGTTCTGTAACTTCATTTTCAGAAGGTATTTACACATGTGACTAACGTGACTAAAAAATGACTGATGTGTTCAGCAGTACGTCAGAAACCAGGTCCTCTTTTACAGTCCCAAAGACACAAACTGAGGAAACAGAAAAATAATCCAAACATCTATGCTAGGTCTTGAGGGGTTTTGAGGTTTGACAGACCTTAGTTTAAAACCAGAGTCCCACCAGTCACTATCTGTGTGACTTTGGATCTGTTGTCTAACTTTGGAGTCTTAGTTTCCTCACTAAAAATGAGGACAGGACTACACCTACCTTGTAGGTTATTGGAAGAATTAGAAAAACATTTGTTGAGCTATTACCAGTTGTCAGAGACTTCTCTAAGTACTTTACCTGGATTAATTCATTTAATCCTCCAAAGAGATGTCTATTATTAAGATGCAGAGAAATTAGGTAATTTTTGTGAGGTTATACCACTCATGAGAGGTACGGCCAGAATTTGAACTCATTAGTCCAGAGAAGAGCTCTTAAACATTCTATTATATTGTTTCTCTATATGCAGACCATCTAATGTGGTATTGCATGCATAGTAGGTACTGTACTTAATAAATGGTACCGATTACTAATAATAAACAGATCTTTTGATTTTGATGGGAAAGACAAGTCCCATGGTACTATTTCATACAATTCTGATTCAGAGTAGTATCTAAAAATACTTGAGTTTATAAAGGTCCTTGCACTATGTGTGAGAAGAAATACCTTGGCTAGCAATAATTCCAGCAATGGACGAAAGCAGAAAGAAGTACAAAATATAGATTTCTCCTGGAACAAAATTATAATGAGGAAGTATTTCTCTACTTTAAAAGCACTTCTTTCTCCGGTCTCTGGGGAGGGAGGCTAACATAATGAAGAAACATTATGGACATTGACTGGAGGCGGGCAAGGTGCTGATGCCAACATCCTGTGAAGTAGATTTCCTCTGTAGGTTCTGGCCACCAAAGGCTACCCAAGAGCCATTACTGTCAGGTAAAAGTCATTAGTATCCAACAGATGTTTCTCCAAAAAGGTAATGCACCGCTTTCACAAGGGAGACACTCAGGGATGGACTTCAGGTGGGTGGGGCCCTTATGGAGACATGTGAACGGGGGTGGACAAAACCTACTTCTGCAACTCAGAACAACTCCATATTGAGGGATCTATCTAGTCCTTATGCCTAAATTCCACTGCTGAGCACTTAAAGGCTTTTACATATTCACAAAACCAACACAAAACCCTCAAAAAGGAACAAAAACACACCCAGGAACTTTTACCAACTACCTCCTCTGCAGGGATTAGTTGGTAAGTAAAAGAGGTCTTTAAAAACTAAGAAGTGCTAGATAACTAAGACATGAGAGGGCTGAAAGGAAGCTGATGGAAAAGAGATTAACACCAAGGAGAAAACCAAGTGATTTTATCAAGGACTAACTGAAACAATTAGCTCACTGTGGCCTCTCTATTGGAACTTTCTATTAAGTTCAAAATCTAACAAGGGTGGAGCACTCCCTATCATTGCATAGGTTTAAATTTGTGAATAAAGGTAAGGGAAAAATAAGTTTGCCAAGTTAGTCTTTTGGAGGAGGTCCCTTCTAAGGTTCTTTCTAGAATTCAGATAGTGGCACTAGGTAAATGGCAGCCTCAGCATACTGTCTGGTAGGGCAACTGTGTCAGTCGCAAAGACACATACCTCAAGTCTTTGAGGTGTCACCAATTTCTTTTTTTAAATATAATTTACTGCCAAGTTGGCTAACGTCCAGTGTATACAGTGTGCTCTTGGTTTTGGGGGTAGTTTCCCGTGATTCATCGCTTACAACACTCAGCGCTCATCCCAACAAGTGCCCTCCTCAATGCCCATCATCCATTTTCTCCTCTCTCCCGAGGTGTCACCAATTGTTAAAAAAATTGAACAGTAGTATTGGAATTGATCTTGGGAGCCTGATTCTATGTGCTTAAGAATATAGAGAAAAGCTGAGCTTTCTTTCTTCTTTTTGTCTGTAAAATTAGCATCTACTGTAAAAAATGATGTGAGAATTAAATGAGGTAATAATGGTGTAAAGAGTTTGGCAAATCATTTAATCTACCCCTGCCTCTAAGTCCTTGGTTGCTGAAGCCCTGGTGGGTAATGATCACCACCCCAGAAGCACAGAATGCTCCTCTGCTGAAGCAAAAGACGGTGCCAAGATGCTCTGTAATGCTGGATCTTATTTGGCTTCGTTAGAAACTACGTGACTTGCATAAAATCTTACTGCTGCCTACATATTTCCCCATGTTCACAAAGTACTCACCATTGCTTACTGTAAATCTGGTTCTAGTGAGTTAATAAATTATTCTGAGCCTAGTCCTTGGACAGAGAAGCCTTCCAACCATATATAAATAGCACTTGTTCTGGGGCACTATGGGGCTGGCCTCAGGCAATTCAGAAACAAATACTGAAGCTGTTTATAACAATATAAATTTGCCTTCTCAGCAGTGTATTTTCACTCTAATTTCCTTCTTTGCACACGAAAAATCTTCTGCTCCATCTGGCTTTTCTCTTGTGCCCAGAGATACATTACTCTGCCTGCAAAGATAGAACCTATAACCATCTTTTTTTTTTTTTTTCCCCTCACACCACCTGACTTTTTAGGCTAATTTCCAAACTTCTGAAGACAGCAAATAATCCTTTTCTAAAAACTATTTGCACACTATTTCTTGATCTATTAAACAGAATTAAGATTAGGACTTTGTAAACTACTATATAGTGGTTTTCCCCTCAAAATTCATGAATGATATTAAACTGTGTGCCATATTTTTTTCACAGAGAAAGCAACAACCATATTTTGTATGATTAAAGGAGAGGAAATGACATTTAAAAAGGCAGGGTCTTAGAAACCCAAATTATTTAAGAGTCAGATAATCAATGTGCTTATTTTATTTAATGTGGGTGCTCTTTTTGTATGAAGCGTATTTGGTATGTAGAAGTCACATGTAATTACACTCAACTATTCACGGATGCTGGCTGCCATTAAAATATTCTCTGAGCATAGGTTTGCTTTCCTGCTCAGTCTTAATACTTGGAACTGATTACTTACTTTTCTACAGCAGAGGCCTCTTTGGAAGGGGGGTTCTACCCTAAGATTGGTAAGCACAAGAGGGGCCCCCTGTTTAGTGGAAATCAGAGGTGCTGCTTCACAGGTGCTGCACCAAGCAATTGATTTCAGTATTTTGCTCCAGCTCACTTTGGACCTGGAAAACTTTGGTGACCTTAGAACAACATATTGCTGCCATTAGAAATCTGGCTGAAGGCCCTGACCTCACAAACTTACACAAAAATTAAAGGTCAAGACATAAGTTTACCAGTTACATGCCCATTCAGTAGTGAAACCCAGAATGAAACGTACCACTGAGGTTCTGGGAGTATAGTTTAATGCAGTTCTTTTAAAGAGGATGAGAGTGAAGTACCTGGTCAGCTACATTGGTGATACTATAAGCAGCATGTTGAGTGAGAATAGTTCAGAAACTATTATAGAAATAAACAGCCACACATTGTTAAGAGTCAAATTCTTATGATGTTTATATTTTCACAGTAACCATTTTTAATAACTCATCATCTTTATTTGATGACCCTTTTATGACAATTAAGATGGTAATCCCCAATTTCAGTGATCTAGTAAAATTCAGATTCAAAGGAATGCAAATTCATTTTAACAACAGACACAATGGGCAATGTACTAATTTTCTCTGCTGTCATAACAAATTACCACAAACTTAGTGGCTTTAAAACAACATAAATTTATTTCCTTACAGTTCTGTAAGTCACATGTCCAACACGGGTCTTAGCAGGTTACAATCGAGGTCCCAGAAGGGCTGCATCCCTTTCTGGGAACTCCACTGGAGAAAGTTTCCTTGCTTCTTCCAGTTTCTAGAGCCTGCCCTTAGTCCAAGGATGGACCCACCTTCCTCCATCTTCAAAGCCAGTAATGTTGAATCTCTGACCTTCCATTGTCATTCTTTGAAAGGCTCTCCACTTGTAAGGACTTCTGTGATTAAACTGGGTCCACTCAATAATCCAGTATAATCTCTCTGTCTCAAGGTCTATACCCTCAAGCACATTTGCATAGCCCCTTTACCACATATTCACAAGTTCTGGTGATTAGGGCATGACACCTTTGGGGACCATTATTCTGCCTACATATAAGCAGAAACAGGAAGATAAACATTTTTTTACTGTCCATCTTCCAGAAAAATTCATGTAATTTAAATGTTTCTCATGATAGGTACTATATACAGGGGAAGTATGTAGCCCAAATGAACTTTTGTACCGATTCAAACTCAGGAGAGATCATGGCATGAAAATTATTTCAACACTGGAGTGATGTCATATGAAACCCAATTTTCATGGGATACTCCAATTTTAATTATCCCTCTCCTGGCATCATTTCCCTTCACTAAAACAAATAGGTATTTTCAATTCTAAGTCCAAAATAGAAAAAAAAAAAAAGAATTTCAAACGTTTCATAAGAGCTGTTTGTTAAAGAGACCCTATTCCTAAGTTTCTCCAAAGCATTTTGAGGTCTAAATATAATTTAGCATTCATTTTAAAAATTATAGTTGTATAGGGTTTTAAAACACTGCTATCCAAAAAGTTCCTATTCTAATCAGCCAAAAAGAGGAAAAACCCATTATTATATGGCAAAGGGACAGCTAGACACATTGAGCGGGCTTTCAGTGCAATAGGTCTTAAGTGACTCTATTTTCTAAACCAAAAATAAGGTATAAACTCTAAATAAGGGCATTTTCTGACTTTTTACCTTCTCTGTATAAAAAGTCTTAAAAAACAAATATACGGGAAGACTACTGTACTTGTATCTGATACACAAATATATTTTTCTAATGGAAAACACAATAAAACAAAAAGACCTCTCCTGAAATTGACGGTCAGTTTACAACCAACAGCTGCATGCTACACCTTGTAACAAGTAACATGGGAGTCTGAGAAGCTTTCTATCCACTAGCAACTGAAGTGGAAGAAAGAAGACCTGTAGAGACAAGGGTCAACTTTGCCAAAACAGTTTCCACATTTTTTAAAGTGTGCAAAAATGGGAATAGATCTACAAGCCCTTCTCACTCATACATTAAATATACTTCATTTTTGTGTCCGTATAAAATGTCCCAAAACAAGTATTGAATGTTCTATGAAGCAACTAAACATGTAGGTTTTCATATTCATATATTACATATCAATAATATTACTTAATGTTCATCTAATGTTTCATGTTAGTTTAGATAACTGTACCTTTTAATCCCCTGTCCAATTCTGTTCTGTGTAGATTCCTAACTTAAAGGAAGTTTGTCAACTCATTTTGTAAAGTGAAGAAAGAGTACAGCATTTTAAACTAAAGTTTATATTTTTTATCTTGACTAGAAATTAATGTAAGGGACATTTCTAGAAATATGACAAGTCATCTCAAACAAATAGATTGTGTTTTGAAAGTTTAATTATAAGCCAAAATATATTTTTTCCACAGAAAATGATCACCAGATACCAAGCTGGTCTATAAACAGCTAATTAAACAATAATAGCCAAATGGTAGATAAAAATTAGCAGAAAATGCACTATAATTCTCAAATAATGAAACACTATGAATGCTAAATATTGACACTTCAGGAAATAACTTTTTATGTAATTTCTCTAAACTTACATATAAAATGAAGGGAAATTCCAGCTACCTTAAAGTTCCTAGACTCTGATAACACTGATTCCATTTCAGGTTTTCTTTGCTTTGAGCATGCTGTTTAGCACTATTCTCCTTTACCTACTAGGATTACATGACAATGTTAAAACACTTAGCATAGGTCTGGTATGAAGTAAGCGCTATAAAAATCATACGTTTATTATTTGAGCCTCACGATAACTGGGCAGTAACCTGAAGAGAAGGTAACAAAAGAGAGGATGTGTATACATCCATGCAAAAAGAATTACCTGAGAATGGTATTAACTATCATCTTTTCGAAC
The DNA here is from genome assembly GCF_022079265.1 of Lynx rufus. NCBI lineage: Eukaryota > Metazoa > Chordata > Mammalia > Carnivora > Felidae > Lynx > Lynx rufus. The sequence continues at coordinate 157,391,451 of NW_025814823.1, forward strand.
CTTCCATTCTAGAAAACCTGGGTCTGAGGTCACTGAAGGCCAGAACTAGGCAACTTAGTCAAAAGGTCACTTAGTCAAAAGGTCACAGGCCTGGAGGAAAGGCTGACCAAATCCACCCTGTAGATGAAAGTAACCTTGTGAAGCAAGTGACACCCCAGAAAGTGGATAGAAAACAAGAAATGACTTCTAAGCATTTAAGCAGATGGATCCAGCCCATTCTGGGATAAGGGCTAAAGTACTTTCCAGAGGAAGCAAGAGGGCATGGGCACCAGAGATCATCTCGTGCTCACCTCTGGCTAAGTCTGTGGGCCAGGCTGTTAAAAGCACTCAATCATCGGTTGTTAGGGTAAAGAAGAGATGAGCAGAGACTGGCAAGTGCCTGATCCTATTAAAGAAAAAGTAAAGGGAAGAATCATCATTGCAGTAATCCAGTGGTTCGAAACCTGAATGAACATTAGAATCTCTTAGGCATGCCTTTATAATGCAGAGTCCTAGGCCCTTCTCCTTGAAGATTCTGATTGCATAGGTCTGAATAATGAGAATACTTAGCTAAATTTGGGAATTCATCAAATTACAGTCAGTTCAATAGATTAGATTAACCTTTGGAGTAAAATTTAATTACAGAACATTGTCAATTTATATTATCTCACAAAATAACACGCAAAGCTGACTTAAAAAAACTACACACATGAATTGTACAACCACACATTTTCATAAAACAAATAATATATGTAAATGTCTGAAAGCTTTTAAAAACACAAATCCAAAGTAAGCAACATACAGCTTCTTCAGATATATAAAAGGTTTTCTGAAAAAATAAAATAGGTAAATGTTCTTTCAAGTTTTAAAATTTGAAACTTAGAAATTATATCTGATTTTAATAAAGAAAATAAGACACTAGGTTTTTTTTCATTTCAGAAACTTCAAGTCTTTTCATCATAATTGAAGGAACTGCATGATCGATTAAACACTGTCAGCATTGTTTTCCAAAATTCTCCATTAATTTTTTTAATGCAGCCATACACCTGAGTGCTCTGAATTACACAAACATATCCAATGGAGTCTAAGACTCACCAACATTTACATTATGCTTCTTCAACAGAATCTGAGATGAGCCACTAGTAAAACAGACTGTAAGATTATTTAGATGTGATGATGAATTGGTCTGCTGAACTCCAGAGGTCACAGAAGGAATTACATCTTTGAATTTACTTTTTAACAAATAAAATTCAGCGTTGAGCTAATCTGCTTTTGCATATTATTTGGAAAATGGCTATTAAGGCTTTATTGTAGAGGGGTACAAAAAATATCCTATTGTGCCTAATGCAAGATGGAGAAAAGAATGGTTTACAAATTACTGATGACCACCTAAGGGAATCCTGTTTTTTCCTTTCATTATGGATTTCTCAAAATCAAAGATATTTTTCAAATTAAAGTTACATTAAGGGCTTTCAGAAAACTAAATCCCTAGCTTAAGAACTTAAATGTCTTCAGATTCAAAATAGGAATGGATGATTATAACTCTTTTTTTTTGTTGTTTTTTTTGTTTTTTTAAATGTTGCTTTGGGGAAAAGTTTTGATTCATTGATTCACTCTTTCTAACAGCTTTTTCTTTGTTTACTATAAAATAATGCACTGTTACTGTGAGGACAATTTCTGATTCAATTCCAATGCTCTTGTATCTCCATGAGTTTTGGCATTGTTTACCAGCACCTACGGGAAATCACATACAGAAATATTAGTATTTTGTTTATTCACAATAACTATAATTAAATTGATGGAAGCCAAGTATGCCAAAAGGCAGCAGGCAATATCAAACAACACAAGAAAAAGGGACTACGTGCAATCCTTCCAGTCATTTTTGCTGAAATAAATTGTTCAGCCAAAGCCAACATCAAAGATAAGCACAATTTATTCAAATGCTCAATTAGTAAAGATGCAACATTTTGATTGTTACCATTGTCAGCGCTGTATAAAACTGAAGGTTTCGTTTGGTGGTTTTGTTCACAATGCTGTCATCTCTAATCCCTTACCCAAAAAGACCATTTTGTACACAGAACTGTGCAAGTGATATTCCTCTCCTTTAAAACCACAGTTTAGAATCGAGGTTCTAGATTCTAGGCTCTATCAAGAAACTTTGCAAGGTTTTCACCAATTCTACAAACTAGAAGATTTAATTTCGGTTGTTCATTTGACTACTAAAACTTTTGGTTGTTCCGTTTTCAAACACTGTGAAGGGTTTGAGATTTTGATCTACTTGCAAGCTAACAAGTTAGCCTTGGATACTGCCAAAAGACATGGCTCTCCTGGGTCAGAGACAAAAGTTTTTATCAATCATGGTACAATAAACCACATGAACATCAAGACATTTACGTTTGTTTCCCTTAGCCCCTAAGACTCACAGGGGTGACATGTAGGGATGCACATAGTTTCCCACATACATACTGGATCACATTACAAGAAAAAAACCCTGAGACTAGGAGACTTGAATCTTTTATTTTTGTTACTAATTTTTTTAATGTTTATTTATTTATTTTGAGAGAGACAGAAAGAACATGAGCAGGGAAGGGACAGAGAGAGAGAGAGAGAGAGAGAGACAGGGAGGGAGAGAATCCCAAGCAGGCTCCATGCAGAGTCCAACACGGGGCTCAGTCTCATGACCATGAGATCATGACCTGAGCCGAAATCAAGAGTCAGAAGCTTAACCGACTGAGCCACCCACACATCCCGAGACTTGAATCTTTTATGATGGGCAATAAATAGACCTAACCTCTGGTCTGGAGGAAGACACTTATGTCAGTCTCCCAAGGCTGTCACTATAAAAACATCCTTGAAAAGATGGTCTGGAACAAAGAGCAGTCAGGCCATCTGCTCACAGGATGTTTAGAAATACAAGAACATCATGGAGAAGTCCCAGCATTCATACAAGTTCTGCCTTTTTGCTTTGCAGTAGGATAATTATAATGCGTTTCTCCAAGCATTGTTTTTATTAATATTTCTTTAAGATTATAAGTTTCACTGAAAGGCAAACAGTATTTCAAATGCTGTAAGTATTTAAAAAGCTTCTCATTTATACTCATTGTATTTTGTAAATTACAGGCTCAAGTTATGAGAAAACAATGTATGTTTTTATATACTCTACCTTTTTTTTTTCTTAACATTTATTCATTTTTGAGAGACAGAGTGTGAGCAGGGGAGGGGCAGAGACAGAGTGAAACACAGAATCTGAAGCAGGCTCCAGGCTCTGAGCTGTCAGCAGAGAGCCTGACAAGGGGCTCGAACCCACGAACCGTGAGATCATGACCTGAGCTGAAGTCGGATGCTTAACCGACTGAGCCACCCAGGTGCCCCCTTATTTATTTATTTATTTATTTATTTATTTATTTATTTATTATACTCTACCTTTTTAAAAAGAATTTTAGATATACAAACAAATATGTTTATACATTTAGATACTAGTGCCATGCTATGAGGAGTAGAAACTGTCACATGTATCTTACAGAAAAAACAAGAAGTAAAATAATATTTCCAAAGATAATATGAAGATACCATTAAATTCTGCTATGTTCAAACTTACCCTATTTGCCTCCAGTGCAATGCTTATAAAAAATACTATAACTAGCACCTAGCACTTTCATCAATACTTTCTTATTCTGCATGACACATTAGGAGAATCTATTTCCTACAGGTTAAATCAGTGGCTCTCCACGAGGGGCAATTACTGGTATCATCTGGTATTTCTAAAGATATTTTTAGTTGTCACAAGTTGGGTAAAGGGAGGAAGGCAGTGTTACTGGCATCTACCGTTTAGGGTGGTTAGGGATGTTGCTCAATAGCCTACAACGCCCAGGACAGGAACCCTCACCCCTCCTCCAACAAAGGTCCGAAATGAAATATTGTGAATAAAATTAATGCCTTACATCAATAAGTTCGTAGTCATTTTTGGCATGTAAGTGTCTCAGCAGGTACCAACGTGCAGTTGATACAATAGACTTGGGAAACCCCGGTTGATGATACACCACTCTTTCCAAAAGTCGCCGTGTCTCTCTGAAAAAGAGTTCAAAGCATCTAAATTAACACAAGATATTTCATTTACTAGTCTCACACATATTATCTTTCTCATTCTTTTGCACACATGGTACTGATTACTTCATGATTTTTTTCATAGAATAAAGGTAATAATAATAGCTAACATTTATTAAGTGTTTATTACATGTTGGGTACTATGCTAAGTGGTTTACACGTGTTGTCACATTTAATATATTCAACTTGTAAGGTTAGGTTGCTGTTACTATTCCCACTTTGCATATAAGAAAAGTATGGCTCATTCCAAATAGAAGAGGGGAAAGGCTCCTATTTTATGAGCACTTCTGATTAGAGCATACCTCTAATTTTTTTTGAAAACACATGGAAAACAATTAAGTCCATAAAAAATACAAAGATAATTTACACAAGACTAAAAGTGTATTATATCAGGCTTTTTAGTATATGCTTTAAAAGGACGTATACAATATGTGAACACATATAATAGAACAGGGTGGTTTACAGTTGTGTTCTAAGTTTTTCTTCCCTAATTTACTAGCATCTGTGACTCCAAAGACTTCCGTATTTGTAGAAACAACACAAATTGTAACTTCAGAAGTTTTGAATAGGAGGATCTTATAAGAAGTAACTGGTTTGAGGTAGAAGGTAAAGAACCTGTCTTGAAGATGCTTCTACATAGAAATCACCATATAATAGGCACACGCTTTTTTCTTTGAGTCTGTGCTGATTCGGGCTGATTTTTGGTGGTGATCACGTTGTGGGATGTGCTAACAGATTACAGGCAGGTGGAGACTAAGGCCTTTAAGTAATCTACACTGAGCTTCAGCAGAAAGAGTTCATGAGGAAGTATAAATTATAGGCTAAAACATTTCTTGGTGAAATTTGCCATACAAAAAAATGACCAAGAATAAATCATAAATGATGCTGGAACTGGTGATGAGCCATTAGTCTTAGTTCTTCCTTCACTCCTATTTTGGGATGTTGATGTGCCCTTTGCCACATATTTATATGTATGAAGCTCTATATCTTCACTACCTATCTTGTTCTAGTAACGTATGCTCCTAAATGGCTGTCTTACCTACAGTTGCTTTGTATTATGTGTGATATCCATTAGAGAGAGATATTATTCTCAGAATTTCAAAATATTCTTGCTTGTTTTTTCATCCATATGGACTTTTAAGTAGTTTTCTTCAAATTTATTTCTGACCCCATCCATACCCTCCAATAAAAAGATCACCAAAATTATTATATTTTAATCTCAGAAGCTTCGAGCTTTTCTAGATATAAGAACCACACTATTATAACATGTCTCTATCTTTTAAATATTCATTAGTTTTTCATAGCTTATTGCCTTGCATGAACTTGGGTCAATCTAGCCTTGAACTTGGGTCTTTTTGGTTTCTAGAATCCACTTTACAATGCTGGTGCATCCTAAGACAGCAAAACTCCCAGCCCTTCTTTACTTGAAATCCTGTCATGCCCAACTTCTCATACTGTATGTACCAAACTATTTTTTGTAAAACAAATGTAAGACTTTATTTTCTTTATATGGTACTAGAACACCTTTCCCAAAGTAGTAACGAATATATGAATAACACCAAGTTTGTTAGACTAACTTTAAATCTGTTTCCTAGAAGGACTGAAAGTGAAGAAACATTTCCAAGAAAAAAAGGGAACAACGATTTTTCATACCTTGCCCCCATTTTGCGGTTGAATTGTAACAAAGCTTGTAAAAAGACAGCCAATGGACAAAAGCAAAGTTTCAAGGCCTCAGTTGTAGCTTCTTGAACCAAAGATGACCAGTGATTATTGGGAATATTAGCCTGCGAAAATATAAGACACATATTAAATCAAAGCTTTCCGGATGTTTACCTTAAAAGGATGCAATTCAACTCTCATTTATTGAATGCCTACTTGTCCAAGTCACCATGTAAATGCTACAGGGACCATGATTCTACAAAATGATTAAGATCTGATTTCTGTCCTTAAATAGCTACAGAACAGGGCAGACTGGAATAAAGAAAGGTTTCAAAGAGGAGACATCACTTAAAACACACTAAAATATTTATTAAAACAAAATGCACTATTCTGCTATATAGGTGAATAAAATCTATCAGTTACTAAGCCTCTTGTTTACCAAATATACAAAACTCAATTTAATATGACTTCAACAGGTAGTGATAAAATCCCACATTCAAAAATTATCTAAGGAGAAAGAAAAGACTAAAATAAAATATTTTAATAAAATCCCAACACAGAAAAAAGGTACAAAGCACAATGAATTAAATTGAACTCATCAATACTGAGAACTTTTTTTAAAGAATTTCACCTTATAAGGAAAATGTTAAGGCAAACTTTAGTGTCTTACAATATGGGCTGATTCAGAAATAATAGATAAGTATTTCCTAAGGAACAATAACTGGAGTTAAATATGGTGAACAGTCTGCTGAATTATGTTAGAAGGAAAAAAATACACACTTAAAATCTTTCATTAAAAACCTGAGACTGTATCCAAAATCTATAAAGAACTTATCAAACTCAACACCCAAAAAAACAAATAATCCAGTGAAGAAATGGGCTAAAGACATGAAGAAACACTTCTCCAAAGAAGACATCCCGATGGCCAACCGACACATGAAAAAATGCTCAACGTCTCTCACCATCAGGGAAATACAAATCAAAACCACCATGAGATACCACCTTACACCTGTCAGAATGGCTACATTAATAACTCAGGCAACAACAGATGTTGGTGAGGATGTGGAGAAAGAGGATCTCTTTTGCATTGTTGGTGGCAATGCAAGCTGGTGCATTGGAAAACAGTATGGAGGTTCCTCAAGAAACTAAAAATAGACCTACTGTATGCCCCAGCAATTGCACTACTAGGCATTTATCCAAGGGATACAGGTGTGCTGTTTCGAAGGGACACATGCACCCCCATGTTTATAGTAGCACTATCAACAATAGCCAAAGTATGGGAAGAGCCAAAATGTCCATCGATGGATGAATGAATAAAGAAGAGGTGGTATACACACACACACACAATGGAGTATTACTCAGCAATCAAAAAGAATGAAATCTTGCCATTTGCACCTATGGAGATGGAATTGGAGGGTATTATGCTAAGTGAAATTAGTCAGAGAAAGACAAAAATCACATGACTTCACTCATATGAGGACTTTAAGAGACAAAACAGATGAACATAAGGGAAGGGAAACAAAAATAATACAAAAACAGGGAGGGGGACAAAACATAAGAGATTCATAAATATGGAGAACAAACTGAGGGTTACTGGAGGGGTTGTGGGAGGGGGGATGGGCTAAATGGGTAAGGGGCACTAAGGAATCTACTCCTGAAATCATTGTTGCACTATATGCTAATTTGGATGTAAATTTTTAAAAATAAAAAAAATTAAGAAAATAATATTAAATAATTAAAAAACCCTTAGACTTTAACTAAGATTTCATAATTACAGGCATCTAGAATACACATTTTAATAAAGGCAATAGAATGAGTCAATACATGGTCCATTTCAAACACTAAAGTATAAAAAAATGTTTTAATGTTAGGACAATAAACAGTGCATGCAGTACATTCGTGTAATCAAGGAAGAGGAAGCTATAAAGACAATAAATCTGAAAACAGAGGACAGAGGTAGTAAGGCACCTTCTATAAAGATGGGAGCAATGAACCATTGGATACATCTGGCAAAGAAAATAAGGCAAAGCCCAAACTAACAAACGTAATCCCTAATATATTTTAGAAACCAGTAATACAAAACGTTTACTGGTTACTTTTATAATGTACTCTCATAAAATATTCTGTAAAGTTAGCCCAAAGATTATTATAGAAGGAAAAAGTTTCTATGCGTAACTGGTATATTAAATAGTAGAATGCACACTTTTGACTTCCATTGTGTCTTTAAAACTGATTATATGAGAAAGCACTTTTCCTCTCTCCCTGGATAGAAATTATAGCAGGTTCCATGACTCTGATATCCATTTTTCTTACAGTCATCACAAATAATCTTAATTAGAATATCCTCTTCTTTTCAGTATTTCAATCTTCATTTAAAGGTACGGTTTGCACCCGATCCCACCACAGCTCCCAGACTGGATATGGTTACAGGTAGCAGCAGCTGGCCTGTTGTTTCTCCCAACACTCCTACCTTTTCTTGTTAATTGCAGTTTCAAACTGCTACTGAAATACTAGAAGTCTGTATTTGACTGGTGTCACTGTAAGATGATATTTCTAGGCCTGACAGATATTTAAATCTCTTTTTCTCATCCAGACTTTCCTGGCTTTATCCTAACTTCATGGGTAGTGTCTTATCTGCAGGACCAGCTATGTACTCTGTGGAGCCCAGTGCAAAATCACTGTAAAAATGTATGGCCCTTTGTTCAAAAATAATTAAGAATTTCAAGATGGCGACTACAAGGATTAAAGCAAGAGTGGAGCCCTGAGCAACTGCACAGAATGCACACCTGTGAAGCAGTCCTGTTCATCCACAGTTCCACTAGATGAATATACTCTATTTCACTTACTCTCCACATCCTCAAAGCAATCTTGAGACCTCTCGTTTCTTTTGTACTGAAACCCCATCACTCTTCAGGTAGCCCTACTGGATTGGATTTAAGAGAATTCCTACGCCAATCCACTTTCATGCTGGACCACTCATTCCTGGCTCCAACAAATTCTAGGAGTGTTGCCAATCCCATGTCACAGGAATTCTCCTTCACTCCCTCTGTCTTGTACCCGAGCGTATATTGCTACCCACCTTTGGGATACACCCACCACTGACCACTCTCTGCCAGGGCACATACTTTCCAAAGCACTTTTTTTTTTCTGTCCTAAGACACCAAGTGGAGAGCCACAGCTTCTGAGGTTATGTCAGATACCTGTCTATATGCTACTAGACATGTGCCTCCAGGATCTCAGAGGCCATACATCAAAACCTTCCTTTCTTTGGCAGAAATCAAAAAGATTCTTTTTTGTTTTTGTTCTTTTTTATTTTTACTTACTGATTTGTTTTACTCTTTTTTTTTTTACTCTTATTTTTATCCCATAATCAGTAACTCTAGAGGATGAAACCCAATTGTGTATAGATTGAAAGCAAAAAATATACACTTTCTCCCTTCCTCACCTTTGTGGGCATCTGTGTGTGGAAATGTGCCATCAAGATGGGGGAGGTAAGCGCTCTCCAAAAAAATTTCTCCATATTCCTTCTCTAACTTCTAATCCATTTATAGCTTCCTTATAGGTTAATCTTCTACCTACTGAGGAAGTTTGTACCTTGATTTTATATCTTACTTTGGAATCTGTTATCTCTGAAATCTGATACTTAGCATCTTAGCCGAACCTGAGTTTAATATCCTATCCATATATTATCACACATTCAGTAGCCTCTCATAAAAGTGTAATTTTAATATAGTCATGCTCTGTACCAGCTGTTTACCATAGAAATGTGGCATCTCTTATATATATTTTTTTTAATGTTTATTTTTGAGAGAGAGACAGAGTGTGAGTGGGAGAGGGGTAGAGAGAGAGAGAGAGCACAGAATCCAAAGCAGGCTCCAGGCTCTGAGCTGTCAGCACAGAGCCCAACGTGGGGCTCGAACTCACAAACCCCAAGATCATGACCTGAGCCAAAGTCTGATGCTTAACCGACTGAGCCACCCAGCTGCCCCTCTTATATTCTTTTACAATAAATGTTCAGTGTCAAATATTACAATAAGAACAGGTTAGATTTGAGTAGTGTTATAAGGGCATTTGTAAATGTTATTCTACTTGATATTTAACCCTATAAGAAGGCAAAGTAGTATTATCATCTTTACTACTACTACTCCAAAAAAAAAAAAAAAAAAAAGACTCTAAGTAGTTTAACTGGCTGAAGTTTTCACAAGGAATACATGGTAGAACCAGAACCAAAGCTATTAGAGAAAATACTTTTTGTGGTTGGGGGGAGAGGGGGTAGAAGAGATAGGGTATATTTGGGTATTACTAAACTGCAAGCTAATTTCCTCAACTGTAAACCAGGATTATTGTAAATATTAAATAAACTAATATGTGTAAATCACTGTAACAGTATCTAGCACAGGCTAAGTGCTATAATGTTTGCTATTGTTATTCCTATTGTTTTATTCCAGGTCAGATTTAATTTCCCAGCATTAAGAACAGGCAAAAAAAAAAAACAAAACACCCTCCCCCCAAATAAAAATATTTATTAACTAACAAATAATGTTAGACTAAAAGATTTTCTACTTTTCCAGTTCACATATACAAGAGACTTATAAGTACTATGTGTGGCTTCCATAGCACACAGCTATCAATGTCACAAAGATATTTGTTAAATATAAATATGTAACAAAACAAAATATTTGATGGTCTACAATTAACCACCATTTTTTTTCACCCAAATCAGCACAAATTTGACAACCATTATTATGTACACATTCATTCAAAACCATTTATTGAAGAGCTCCTATGTACAAGGCAGGGTGGTAAAGCAAGGATGCAAAGATGAACAAAACATGGCCACCAACCTAAGGAGCTCTTAAATGTGCTCTGTAGTCATCTCACCAAAGCTGAAAACATTTCCTAATCCTTATATATCTTTATCAGAAAGCTTAGTTAAAGCAAGCAAATAACATTGGCAATGGATTGCTATGACAAAAGCATGAATTAATTCAGGCCTATCTAGGACAATTTCTTCTAACCATGTAAAACAAAGAATGACAGTTTATCTTTTAATTACAGAAGCAACATTATATGATAAAAATTCAAATACTATCAAAGGATATAAAATGAAAACGTCTTCTCTATCATCCTTTAAAAACCCCCAGTGCTATTCTCCAAAGTAACTGTCATTAACTTTCTTTTTTTAATTATTATTTTATTTATTTTTTTATTTTAGACAGCTAGAGAGCTAGGGATGGAGAGGGGCAGAGTGGGGAGGGGGAGAGAGAATCATAAGCAAGCTCCATGCTCAGTGCAGAGCCCCATGTGGGGCTGGATCCTTTGACCTTGGGATCATGACCTGAGTCGAAATCAAGACTCAAATGCTTAACCAACTGAGCCACCCAGATGCCCCTCATTAATTTTCTTTTTATATCTTTTTGTATCTTTCTATGTACCCATAAGCAGAGGCACACAAACACAACATATTTAGACATATATATTCTTAAATATATGTATCACACATACATACACTCAACTAGGATATCATATACACTGTTCTGCAGTTTTCCCCCCAAAGCACACACACACTTAAACATTTATCTAAGGAGTTTTCCATACTAGTACAGAGGACTTACAGATTAATGTACCTATCTTTGTATCAAAAATCTGATGTCAAATCAAAACTTACTAGAAATCCTCTTACAGAATGTTAAATTGAACTGAGAAATGGGCTGAAATGTTAATTATTGCCACCTTTGTCACAGATGAGTAGCTGGGTTAATTCTAACTTATCAACAAGAAATAAAAATGTATATTCTGCCTTAATTCAACTTTTTAATTTCAATCTTTGTTTCTTTTCTTCCCCAAACAATGACACTGTTCTGCTGGAGTCTATGGATTTACATTGCTATTATTTCCATCAAAAGCCCAAATACAAAGTCTATAAGGAGGCCTCACGAGAAGGTGACAAAACAACAGGAACTTGAGAGAAAGCACGATCATCTTAAAAATAAATGAATCAATTTTTCATGATTATAACATGATCTTACCATGCAGGCTTTTAAAGCAAGTAGAGCTAGTCTCAGCAGACTTGACAGCTTCCCACTCCAACTGCCCTGCTGGGATGCTACTTGTAGACTCTTTCTATAACACATCTCTGCAGCACCCATCATTCCTTGGCACTGATACACGTGTGCCAGCCACTGAGGAACATAAAGAGAAAAGAACCAAAAAGATTTCAATTTAGTACACAGCCTGCTACTCTACTTCCAACAAAGTCAATACACATTGATAAAGTTAATTTTTTATTTCATTATTGCTAAATTTTGTGCCCCCAAAAAACAAAAATCACAGGTCAAGAAAGGAATAGCCATCTTGCCCATTCTATCAGCAAGAGCTTACTAGCCACATCACTGGAAAGTCGTTTTTTTTTTTTTTTTTTTAATATAAATGCGTATCTACTTATTTTGAGACAGAGAAAGAGAGAGTGTGAGCAGGGGAAGGGCAAGGAGAGAGGGAGAGAGAGAATCCCAAGCTGGCTCCATGCTGTCATCACAGAGCCCAATGTGCAGCTTAATCTCAAGAACCATGAGATCATGACTTGAGAAGAAATCAAGAGTCGGATGCTTTAACCAACTAAGCCACCCAGGTGCCCCTGACTTGACAGTCTTAAAGAGTTTTCTGAGATGGCAAGTCAAGAACAAAATCAAAATGGACTATGAAAACAGACATATCATGTAAATGCTAATCAAAAGAAGTTTGTATAGTTGTATTAATAAAGTAGACTTTAAGACAAGAAATATTAGAGACAAAGGGTGCTGTTTCATAATAAGAATCAATTAATTGGAAGATATAACACTCCTACATTTGTATTTACCTAATAACATAGATTTTATGCAGCAAAAGTTGACAGAAATGAAAAAAATAGTCAAATGCAGAATCAAAGTTGGAGATTTTTAATACACCTATCTTAGCAATGGTTAAAGAAACACGAAACGTTCAATAAGGACATAGAAGATTTAAACATAATTAATTAGCTCGACTTAAGTGACATATTGAGAAGACTACATTCAGTAACCACAGTATATACATTAAGTGACAATGTGTATGCAATATTTACCAAATCCAACCATATAACTAAAGAACTAAAATCATACAGTTTACTGATTAAGTGAAATTAAACAGTAACAGAGAAATAACTAAAAAATTCATCCTCTCCCATATTAGAAATTTTGCAACATGCTTCAGAAAAAAACATGGATCAAAGAAGAAATCCAATGGAAATTAGAAAACATATTCAAATAAATGACAATGAAAACACTACATAAAGTCCTGGGGGATGCATATATATATTCGAGAAAGACAGAAAATCTTAAGTTTCTCTGTCAAGAAGCTAGGTAAAAAAAAAAAAAAAAAAAAAAAAAAAAAAAAAAACCCCAAAATGCAAAGAACGTAAAGAAAATAAAAAATAAAAGAAATCAATAATGTGTAAAGAAAATATAATGAAGAAAATCAAACCAAAAAGTTGGTTCTTTGACAAGTTAACAAAATTGTTTATCAAGAAAAAATTCAGAAAACAAATTACCAATGTAAGAATGAAAACGGAAAAAAAGCATTACAGATTATATAAACACTGAAAAAAAAATTTTAATGTTTATTTATTTTTGTGAGAGAGACAGAGTGTGAGAGAGCAGGGAAGGGGCAGAAAGAGAAAGGGAGACACAGAACCTGATGCAGGCTCCAGGCTCTGAGTTGTCAGCACAGAGCCCAACATGGGGCTCAAACTCACGAACCACAAGATCATGACCTGAGCCAAAGTCAGCTTAACAAACTGAGCCGCTCAGGCGCCCCCATGATACATTAAAGAGGATATCATAAACAACTTTATGCCAATAAACATGAAATTGAGATGTGCTGGACAAATTTCCTGTAGCTCATGAATGCTAAAGAAGTGAAAAGAAATTTAACCAGCAATTAAAAAAGAAAAAAAACATCCTCAGCCCAAGTGGCTTCAATGGTGAATTCTTCCAAACATTAAAGAAATAAATGTCACTCTGATACATACTCTCTCGGAAAATAAAGGAGAATTAACAACATAGATGCCAAAACCTAACACAGACCTCATAAGAATGAAAAATAAGCCATTCTCTCCTGAATATAGGTATTAAAAATTCTCTAAAAAGACATTAACAAATCAACTCCAGCAATATATAAAAGGAGTAATACATCATAGCCAGGAAAACCAAGTAAGATTTCTACTAAGAATGCAAGGTTAGTTGAACATTTGAAAGTCAACACAGTCCACATTAGCAGAATAAAAAAAGAACCATTCTAACAGATGCCCCTCACAAGATCTGTTAAAATTCAACATCCATTCATGAAAAAAATAAAAAATCTTTTATCAATTTAGAATAGAAGACTTCCTTGATCTGATAAATGTATCTATAAAAACTTGCAGTAAATATCATAATTGGGAAGCAGTAAATGTTTTTTATGTGAGGTTGAAAATAAGAACATTCACTTATTTTACCACCACTTCTATTTAATATTGTTATTCAAGGTTCTAAACAGTGCAATACAGCAAGAAAAAAATCAATATAAATATATTGGAAAGAAAAAGTAAAACTTTACTACTCACAGAAATGACTTAATTCTGTTTACAGAAAACCCAAAATCATTTCAAAAGAATAAGTGAATTCAGCAAGGTTGTTGATGGTCAACATATAAATATCACTGCATTTCTAAGTGTTTGGAGCTAACATACAAGACAAAAATACCATTTGTAGTAGAACAAAAAACATGAACTACCCAGAAATAAATTTAACACAAAAATGTAAGAGACTCTACACTGAAAACTGTAAAACACTACTGACAGAAATTTAGAACTTAAATAATTTGAGGCATATACCACATTTGTGGATAGAGAAATTCAGTAGTATTCCTTTATCAATCCTCCCCCAATTAAACTACAGATTCATGTAATTCCAATCAAGATCCTAGCAGGGCTTTTGTTTGCAGGGGGAGGGGGGCGCTAAGGAAGCAGGGTAACTGACAATCTACATGTAAATGCAAAAAACCTAAATGACCTGAGACACTTGAAGGAGAAAAAGTCAGAGGTCTTACTATTAGCTCCACACATCAAAACTAACTGTAAAGCTGTAAGCAAGAATAAACAAGTAGATGAATAGAAAAGAATATGGAGCCCTATACGACCCACATACACAGTCACCTGATTCATGTAAAACCATCACTACAGTTCTGTGGGGTCAGAATGGTCTTTTCAAGGAATGATGCGGGGACAGTAAGATATACATCTGGGAAAAAAAGAACCTTGACTCTGCAACATCAACAAAAATTAATCCTGTACAGATCATATACCTAATATGTGAAAAGTAAAACAAAAATCTCTGAAAGAAAAGCGAAAAATATCTTCAGGAGCTTAAAGGAGGCAAAGTGCTCTTAAATAGAAATTTCAATAAAGCATTAACCATTAAAAGGTAAGTTAGACTTAATTAAAATTAACAACTAGTCATCAAAAAATAATATTAACAGAGTGTTAAGCCAAGGTACAGACATGAGGAACTATGTGCAGTAATACAAATACTCAAAATGTGCTTGTATCCAAAAACTACAATGAATTCCAAAAATCAATTAAAAAACAGCCCACAAAAAACTAAAAAAAAAAAAAAAGAAAAAAAAAAGGCACTTTATAAAGAAGATATCCAAAGGTTCATTAAGCTTATGAAAAGCAGCTCAACATCATGAGTCAGGTAAAGTCAAGTTAAAACTATCACAAGATACTATTATCTACTTATCTACTGAAAAGGGGAAATAATAACCAGGTCTAGCAATACCAGCAATTGGAATGCTCAAAATTTGTTAGTGGTTTATAAAACTGTTTGATAGGATCTACTAGAGTAAACATACATATCCCTTATCACCCACCAAAAGACATATCTAAGGATGGACATGGCAGCATTAACTATGATAGCCAAAACCTATTAATAGTCCAAATGTCCATCAACTGTAAAAGAGATACATTTTATAATATATTCATAAGATGAAACGGAAAAAAACTACAGCTACGTGAAACAACTAAATGAGTCCCACAGACGTGATGCTGAATGAAAGTAACCACACACAAAACAAGAGTCTGTTTATGTGATGTTCAAAAAGCAGAAAGACTAGAGAGAAGTGACAGAAGTCAGAATAGTTGTTCTCCTTTTTATTTGAGGTAGGGGGAAATCAAAGAGAGAGGCAGGGGGGAGACAACCAGGTTATTGACAATATTCTGTATCATGGTATAGGTGGTGGCTAAATAGGTATACAGGTAAGTAAAAATGTAATGAATGGTACATATAAGATTTTCATACTCTATTATTTGTGAATTATATCATAAAAGAAGACACACTCTATCTCTTAAGACTCTACATGCTATATAATTTATCTTTTAATTTTTCCTTTTTACTTTGACAAGCATATGAAGTCTTGATGAAGAATATGAAATCATTACTATCCATCTGACCTTAGAATTAAAGTATCTTAATTCTCATATGGCAAATTTTAGAAGAGGGGAAAAAAGCACCACCCTTCTCCAATAATTAGAATAAAAAGTAGGCTTAGGTTGCATAGTCCAACTACTGTATGCCATAGGATAATCTTTTTAAGCGGGGACATCAAAAAGGTGTTATAATGAAAGATCAAAATGAGCAAGAAATTACAGTAAAAAATAAGCTTCTGTAAAATCGGTATCAAAAAGCCCCTTTGATACTTTCTCTGGAGCAGAGAGGAAACTATAATACACTGAATAAAGTAATTACATGTTTTCTTGTGTTTTAATATTGATAAGAATAAAGCATATAGTGATCATTATGTGTTTGTCACTGTAGATAACCAGAGCCAGCTAAAAGGATAGTCTGTTCATTCAAGCATCCATAACTACTTCAAAAAGCACTAAACACCCATTAAAATCCTGGATATGGGTTACCTATAAGGTAGCTAGAAAAAAAAACACATACATCCTCCCTAAAGGTGGAGTTAGCACCATTATGACAAAATGTTTGAAATACTTCTTTAATGTGTTACATCAATCCTATGTAAAAGGCAGTATTTTCAACATTGTTTTAAATTGAGGAAATTCATAATCGACAATTTAAAAACCTGTGAAGCAGTGTAGCTGCAGATCCTAAATTAGTATTAAACTTACTTAGTCTCCTTAATCCCAATACAGCATGCTTCAGTTATTGAAAACGAAACATATATGGTGACTTTAAAGGCAAGATAAACAAAATGGAGCATACCGCCTAACCTCACCTAGTATCATGAAGTATTCTAATTCAGGACTCATTGTAAGAATGGAGAGAATTTACCTGCCACGCTGGAACAGAAGTTGAATTGGACATGACTGTTTTCTGCAGCTCTTCAAGTACAGCATCTGGGAGAGGGTTTTGTGAATCCAGGAGTGGTTTACACTGAACTTGTCTCAGAAGTAAGATAACAGCCGGCTGATCAGGGTTACTTTTTAAATTCTAAAAATTAAACCCCAAATACAAATATATCACACAGATTCTTGAATGTTAAAATAGCAACTAAGCTATTCTTAATGTTGGAAAAAAATCTGAATTTAAACTTTTTCTTATTAAAAAAATAACTGCAAAAGTAAAATAAATAGAACGATGAACATATAAAACTCCACATTTAAATAAACTTTGAAATTGGTAATGCTATAATTGTAGTTTATAAGGCATTTATTTTAGATTTAGTTTCCCTTTGACTTGTTTTATTCTCAGGTGATATCCTGAAAAACTTAAGTTCTGAATGTAAATAGCTGAACCAAGAAAACATAATATTAACAGTGAAGGCTAAAACAATGCCTTATTGGAAGAAACTAGACCATATAAGAAGAAAAGAGCTATAAATGTTTTCCTTTTTCAACCTCTTCACAAAGATATTCACTGGATGTCCTTCTCTAGGCAAAGACTTCCTACACATAGTAAGAAAAATGACCCATTTATCCATTTCCCTAAGCCATTATTAGTACATGAAAACACACACATACATAATTATGTATATGTATATGCATCTCCTTTCCTATATATATCTGTACGGGGGAGAATTTAAAGAAAGTTCTCTAAACAAGCCTTCCACTATTGTTTTAAACATTTCTTTATTGCTTGTCCTTCAATCTCATGCTTCTCTATTTTTTATTAATTAAGTTATAGTCTTAAATGTATGTGATTGCTTTCTTCTAAGTAAGAGATTGGAACAAAAGAATGACAAGAAAAAAATCATAAAAGTATCCCTTATTCTGTCAAACAGAACATAGCAACTGTCAGTCGCTTGTTAAACACTCACTGCATAATACTAATCTGTCCTGAATATAGATGAAATTTCTTAAATAAAAGAGAAAATTTATTACTCTGCTTTTTCGGAGAATTAAAACACCAAAGGGATCTTCAAAGATCCATTCTTCCTTCTCTGTAAAATTTATATTGATCTTTCTTTCAAAAACAAAAACAAAACAAAACACATTTCTAAAGAAAATAAAATCTTCCTGGTAAGCAATTATGAAAAAAGATGTTTTCAGGAAAACGTCAGGATAAGGAGATGTTTAAAACTGTCCTTATCCATTAAATTATTTCTAAATAGCTTTATGAAATTGATTCATTCATTCAATAGAAATTTATTGAACCCCTACTATGTGCTGGCAAGGTGCTAAGGATTTACTCACAGAGCCCACAATCCAGGTTTATAAAAGGTGACTACTGAGTAGCTCCAATCACCCACTTAATCCTCACAGTCATTCTATGTGGTTCAGAACTTTGGAAAACTACAGGGATGCTGGAAAACATAGCATTCTGAAGGCAGTAACCAGAAATCAAAGGAAAATACTGCTTCCATAATGGTACTGCCTTCCCAAAGACCTATTAAGTCCTTGAGTCCTAGAATCAGACACATGTGAGTTCAAATGGCAACTCAATCAATTTCTAGCTGCAAACTCTTGTGTAAATCGCTTACCCTGAGCTTTAGTTTACTTATTTATAAAAAGAGGATAATAATAAACATCCATGTCATACATTGTTGTGAAGTTCAAATACAAACTGCTAAATGTACTGACCAGCTTATAGTAAGTACTCAATAAATGTTGGGTAATTATAATCATTACTATCATCACACCATCACCATATGCCCTTTAAATAATGTGCACTCTATTTTTAATGTCATTTTCCAAGTAGGATAAGAATCCACAAATCTCAATGCTCAATTTCATAATAATAATACCTTTGTGCAGAGGCCTTCAGCTTCAGCTAGTCTTCCTGTGTCTATTAGACCAGTGACAGCTTGGGAGAGAGACCACTTTTCCAGAGATTGGTTATAATTTTCAAGGAATTCTTTGTCTCTAACTGTGAACAAAAATGTCAGTGTTACTTTCCTCTGCGATTTATAACATTTTCCCAAAGGAGTAATTAGTTGCTAAGAAGTATTACAATTAGACTTACAATGCATCTATAATTTTTTAAACTTACATGTACTACCGAAATCCCATAAACTATCCTGACAAATGACAGGTTTCTGAAGAGTTTCATGGTAGGAATGTTTGTGGCTGAGTAACTTAAAACTTTATAGACTTGTGACTTACACAAAAACAAAACAAAACAAACAAAAACCAAAAACACTTTATAGCAAAATTAAAAATAATTCATTGTAAAAAATTAAATATTTATTGTGATATAATTGATGTATCGTAAATTACACACATGTACGTATTCAAACAGTACATTCTAAAGACTTTTGACATGGGCATCTATCCATGAACCATCACTAAAATCAAGATAATGAACATAGTCACCATCATGAAAAGTTTATTCCTACTGCTCTGTAATCACTTCTGTTCCCCTACCTACCTCTCCTCTCACCCTCTGTCCCCAGGCAACCGCTAATTCTTTTCAGTCACAATAGATCAGACTGCATCTTCTAAACTTTCATACAAATAGAATCATAAAGTATAGACCCCTTTGTCTAGCACGTTCACAGCTGTTAATATGGTAAATTACATGCATTTTCAAATGTTAAAGTGACTTTGCGTTCCCAAGATAAACCCCAGGTGATCATGATGTATCATCTTTTCTATGTGTTGTTGCATTTGAATTGATACAGTGTGTTATGAATTTTTGCACCGTAGTTCTGCAGTATCCTTATTGAAGTCTTTGCCTGGTTTTGGTGCCAGGGTAATGTTGGCCATATAGAAAAAAGTTACCAAACTTTTAAATTACCTGGAAGGATTTGTTTAGAACTGGCATTATTTCTTCCTTAAATGGTTGGTAGAATTCATCAGTGAAGACATTGGGTCCTGGAGTTTTCTTTGTGGGGAGATTTAGAACTACAAATTCAGTATCTTTAACAGATACAAAGCTATTCAGTTTATTTATTTCTTTCGAAGTGAGTTTTGTGTCTTTCAAAGAATTTGTCCATTTCTAAGTTGCCAAATTTAGTGGCATAAGCTTGTTCATAAGATCCTATCAGCCTTTAAATAGCTATAGCGATGTACCCTCTTTCATTTCTGACATGGGTACTGTTTTTTATCCCTGATGTCTGGCTAGAGGTTTATCAATCCTATTGATCTTCTCAAAGAACAAGTTTTCACATTTGTTAATTTTCTGTTTTCTATTTCACTGATCGCTACTATTTATTACTTCTTTTCTTCTGCTTACTTTGGGTATAATTTCATCTTCCATTTTCTAGTTCTTAAGGAGAAGATGAGATCACTGATTTGAAGGCTTTAATGTAGACATTAGATGCTATAAATTTCTCTGTAAGCAGTGCTTTTAATACTTTGAAAGGCTGTTTTTCCCTTTTCACTCAGTTCAAAATATTTTCTCACTTCCCTTCTAGCTTATTCTTTGAACTGGATTATTTAAAAGTATTTATTTAGTTTCTAAATATTTGAGAATTTTCCAGATATTTTTCTGTTACTTGTTTTTAATTTAATTCCATTGTATTAAGACAATATGCTTTATACATGATTTGAAGCCCTTTAAATTTATTTAGACCTGTTTCATGGCCCATTTAAGATTTGGGTAAATGCTCTGCATGCATTTGACAATAGGCCTTCTGCTGTTATTAGAAGTATTCCACAAAGGCCAATTAGGTAAAGTTAGTTGACAGTGCTGTTCAAGTCTTTATTACATCTTTACAGATTTTTTTGTCAAATTGTTCTGTCAATTATCAAAAGATTACTAAATCTCTAGTTATAATTGTGGATTTGTCTATCCCTTTCAGTTCTGTAAGTTTTTGCTTCGTACATTTTTCCGTAAGTTTTCATTTTTTTCTACCCATCTTATTGTGAAATACAATGCAGATTTTTTGTATTTTGAAGATCTGCTACTTAGTGCTTAAATGCTTAGACTTGTTATGTTCTCTTGATGAACTGATTCCATTATGAAATGGCCTTCTGTATCATTGGTAATATCCCTTGCTCTGAAATCTAATTTGCCTGAAATTAGCAGTGCCATTTCAACTTTCTTTCTTTTTTTTTTTAATGTTTATTCTTTTTTGAGAGAGAGAGAGAGAGAGAGCGAGCGAGTGAGCACATGAGTGGGGGAGGGGCAGAGAGAGAGGCAGACATAGCATCCAAAGCAGGCTCCAGGTTCTGAGCTGTCAGCACAGAGCCCAATGCAGGGCTTGAACTCCAGAACTGTGAGATAATAACCTGAGCTAAAGTCAGATGCTTAACTGACTCAGCCACCCAGGTGCCCCTCACCTGTTTTTGATTAGTGTTGACATGGAATATCTTTTTTCATCCTTTCACTTTTTAGGCTATTTTCATCTTTATGTTTAAATATAAATTTATATTTTATCTATTCTTCTTTTAGGCAGTTTATAGTTGGCTCTTGCTTTTTTATCAATCTGACAATCTCTGCCTTTTAATTAGGGTATTTAGACCATTTAACTTGACTACCGATATGGTTGGGTTTAACTAATGTGTTGTTTTCTATTTGTCTTATCTAGTCTTCGTTCTCTTTTCCTCTTCTTTGGATTATTTTTTATGATTTCATTTTATCTACTTTGGTGGCTTATTTACTATAACTCTATTTAGTGTCTACTTTAAATTTTAAAGTATTCATCTTTAACCTGTCACAGTCCACCTTTAAGTAATATTATACCACTTCACTTACAGTGTAATTTTATAACAGAATACTTCCATTTTCCCCTTTTATTCTTTGTGCTATTGTTGTAATGTATGCTTTGAACAATTACGTTTTAAAGAGACTTCTATCATGTCACCTGTGGATCTGTTTCCATTGAGTGATTTATCTCACTATGGGTGGTATTTTTCTACCTCTTTGCATGCCTATTCTGTTTTAACTGGACACCAGACATTGTTAATTTTACCTTGTTGAATGCTGAACATTTTTGTATTTCTGTATTGTTCTTGGGCTTTGTTCTGTAGGAAGTTAAGCCCCTTGAAAATGATTTCATCTTTTCAAGGCTTGGTTTTAAGCTTTGTCTGATGAGAACATAGTAGCCTTTAGTGTAGGGCTAAGTGTGCCCACTACCTTTTGGCAATATCCTTCTGAGTACTTTGCCCTGAATTCATCATGTATGAAATGGTTGTTTAAGCTTACTTGAAGCAGAAACAGCAGATAACAGGGCCAAGTACAAATCCATTCTCTTCGGCTCAGTGTTGTCCACTAGAGCCAGCTTATCTTCAGCATGACAGGCTGCCATTAGCCCAGCCCAGACGGCAGGGTCACCTAAACACAGGAAATATGTTAGAAGGCTTGTTAATATCAACATATTGCTGAAAAGCTACCAAAAATGAGAGTTAAGAGTTTATAAATACCAAAAAATTAAACTGAAAATAAAATAAATTATATCTCTAGAAAAAAAAATCATTTTCTTAAAGGAAAACTATACTTCTTTTCAGAAGACATATTACTATATTCATTCTTCAAGATTTGCTTTTTTTTTTTTCAAAATACAGCAAAGGATGAGAAATATCCTATTAAGCTCTTCCATGGCTGATTAGCTCAGCTACCTAGAGTACTGTTCTATTGTGGAAAAGAAGAATAAGATAAAAACAGAGAGGGAGGTAAACCATAAGAGACTCAACTACAGAGAAAATAAAAGGGTTACTGGAGGGGAGGTGGGTGGGGGAATGGGCTAAACGGGTGATGGGCATTAAGGAGGGCACTTGTGATGAGCACTGTTGGGTTACATGTATGTGATGATTCACTTAATTCTACTACTGAAACCAACAAAAAAAAGGAAAAGTCAATTATATTCACTTTCATTGGACACCAAGGACAAGTCTCAAAGAGACATTTATGTTTATCATTCAATCTCTGTATTAAAGGTTCAATCATAGGAAAAGCAAAATAACACTCTTTCTCAGTTTTTAAGAAAAGTCTGAGTCAAAGGAAAAGCTCAAGATAACTCCATTTACATATGTTCTAACAGCCAATCGTGAAAGCCATTTTATCATTCCAAATGAAGGAATTCTATGATTATATATCCCTTCATCGATTTGATCTTTCCTTCCTTCCTTCACACCATGATAGCTTCTTCTGGGGAGAGGGGGAAGCAGTGGACTGAGACTGAGGTGGTAATAATAGAGATTATGCAGACAGATGCCTCTTTTTAAGAAAGGCAGTTGTGAAGACAAGGTGAAAAACAACTTGGAACTTTAGAAGAGTTTTTATTTTTTGCTTTTTATAAGTCATATTTTGCAGGTTAATATTTGCATGGCCTGTATGTTAGTCCTGCTACACTTAAAAAAAAATTTTTTTTAATCCCACAAGGGGTGCTAGCTAAAAAGAGTGTCATTTAAACAAAAATTTTAGCTTCAATTTTATATTTTTTGTCTAACTGCTCCATCTAATATATATCCCCTATCAAATGTCTGAAATGTTTCTCTACTTCATTTATAGAGGATCAGTATTACTGATATAATAGTATAAGAATCATTAGAAATCTTAGGCACATAAAAACTTTTTACAAAAAAATTAAATGCATACCACCATATTATAAAATAATTCCTGCCTGAAATAATGACTACTTTATTTTAAATAACAAAAGATAAAATCAAATTCTAGAATAAGGAAATGGGAACCATCCCTCAGAACTTATGAGATCTGATTAATGTATAATGAAAGGCACATGACTCTTAGATCTGGGTTTTAGGTCTAACAATGGCACTAATTAACTCTGCCAGCTTTCCCTTCAGGACTCATTTTTCTATAAAACAAATGAACTGGATGATGGCTCGGGTATCATCAGGTCTAAAATCCAAAGTTCCAACTGAGGTAGAATCAATTTCTGAATTTTTTTTTTTTTGTAGTTTCAAGTTTTTATTTAAATTCCAGTTAGTTAATAATTTCTGAACATTGACTTATTTCTAAGATTAAGTGAAGAAATCCCTTAGAGATCTTAGGGTATTCTATAGTTTAGATTACAGGAGGGAAGAGATGGACATTAGTTGGCAGCAATTTTTTCTGTCACATTTCAAAAGAACTGCTGTTTTCATTTAGTCTTCCAGACTATTCAGCAACTTCAAATTCCCTATGAAATCAAGTGATAGTATAAAAATATATTTATTACAAACCTCAGTTTTTAAATTTTTTTAATGTTTATTTATTTTTGAGAGAGACGACAGAGCATGAGAAGGGGGAGGGGCAGAGAGATAGGGAGACACAGAATCTGAAGCAGTCTCCAGGCTCTGAGCTGTCAACAGAGAGCCCAATGCAGGGCTTGAACCCATGAACCGTGAGATCATGACTTGAGACAAAGTCGGCACTTAACCAACTGAGCCTCCCAGGCGCCCCTCAAATTTTTTAAATATAGTTTGCTAAAAATATCTTTTAATATCACAGAAGCACTAATCTAGCAGAAATTGGATTTTTTAAAATTTGATTCTAAATTCTTGGGATTATATTTAAATTTCTAAAAAGATTCCTTTGAATACCATCTGTCAAAACTATACTTTGTTCAGCTACAAGGACTAGGTATATGCTACTACCCATAACTACAATTACATTTACTTTTATTGGACTCCAAAACCAAGTCTCAGACAGGTATTCATCTTCATCACTCAGGCTCTGTTTTAAGCATCTTTGAGTATATATTTCTCCAGATAATATGGGAAAGTAAGATCATTACAGAAGACCTTATATGGGCAATGTCACCTTTTTAACGTTTAATGCCCCTCATACAATCAAAACCTAACAGATCTTTTATCATACTAGATTCACAGTAAAAATCCTTGAGAGTAATTATATCCATTTTTTTTTAAATTTATTGACTTTGAAAGAGAGAGAAAAAGAAAACGCAAGCAGGAGAGGGGCAGAAAGACAAGAGGACAGAGAGAATCCCAACGAGGCTCCACACTGTTAGCACAGAGCCTCACACAGGGCTCAAACTCATGAATCCTGAGATCATGACCTGAGTCAAAATCCAGAGTTAGATGCTTAACTAACTGAGCCACCAGGCACCCCCTGCCTTTTTTTTTTTTTTTTAATCCAATACTTCCATGAAACACCTCTAAAAATCAAAAACTTATCCAATGTATAACAAAAACAAATCGAAATGTTTAGGGTCTCTTTTTGTTCTATTACATAAATAAAACAAAGAATAAGCAATAAGATATTGGTCTGTTTACTTGTTTTATAAAATAATCTCTGAATTACTAGATATTTAGCCATTTAGTTAGGATCTTTATAATTTATAGTGAAGACAACATTGGACTTATTTTGTGCAATTTGTTTCCTAACAGTCCCCAGCCAAAAGCAAAACTATTCCGATCTAACAAATGTTTGAAGTGCTCTGCGGGAATAAATTATTTAATGCTACATGTCATATTAAAAATAATATTAGTAAAAATACGCCTCATAAGCCCACAGGTATTCCAGTGCTCTGGGGCATTTCTCCAGCAGTGATAATGGAAGTATGCTGATGCAGTCGTATATACTCCCTCAGTGTGATCAATGGTATACACATGACACAAAAAGAGCTGCTCAGGTGAGGCCATCACCTTGGCATTCCAACATTACCACAGAACACACCTCCACTCCTCAAGGAGCTAACTACCCATAAAGATAATTAAAATGACTAAACATGTTCATTAAATAATTTAGCAGCTATAGGTAAACCTCATTAAACCAGACAGATGCAAAACAGAAATAAAACTATTCCATGAAAATACAGAATTCAGATTTTCAATCAAGGATAACAAAGTATCCTTATGCAGATATTCCATTCAGCCTGTTTCAAGAATTGATTACCTCTTAATTATCAACAGCCAAATGTAGATAATCAAATAATATGCAAAACCTTATTTTCTTAAAATTCCCTTTTATTTCATGAAAATACAAACTTTGTACCCACAAGCTGCAAATTCAAGACCAACAAAATTTGAATTAATGAAATGGATATTATACTCACCTGGAGAAAGAAGAGCTGCTTTCTGAATGGTCTTTAGTGCAATATTTTTTTCAGCTTCTGATGAACTGCTTCCCATAGCTAACTGATTTACCGCAGTATACAGTAACGCCTTCTGCATAAGAGAAAAGAAGAGGGTTAACAAATTATAGCTCAGTGACTTTCAAACTGGCTAAAAGCGGGCCTCTATTGGGTACAATGTAACCTCTTAAACTTAGGGGGAAAAATTGTTATTGTTTACCAATAATATTATTTAATAAGTAGGACATTTCCTTTGTACTGGGGAAAACTAACCTTTCCATGATTTGAGTCCAAAATATGAGCCACATTTCCTGCAACAGCACCTCCCTATAATAGAAAATAATTATTTGGATAAACTTTCACAAGTAGTAAAAATTAAGACTGATAAATTCTTTCCATTAAATCATTTGAAAAGTTCAGTTTTATCATATTTACAACTTCCAAACTATCAATTCTAACAACTTCCAAGTATCAATTTATTATTGCTTTAAGAGACAAGTTAAGTATTTTTATGAAAGAAAATCTTTTCTACTAGGATCATCTCAACTCTGCTCTTTTAAAATACTAAAAGTTACATAATTTTATACTAAACACAAGTACGTGTTTTCTAACAATTGTGATTAGATTGAAAGAGACATAGAATCTCAAAAGTGATCTTAAGATTAACATGGTTTTACTCCATGGAAATATTAGTATTTTAAAAATTTCTGTAGTCCCTAGTAAAATGAATAGCCAAAGTTCAGAGAGCCTGAAACTAATCACTGATTCAATAATCAACTCAATACTAAAAATGAGAAAAATATATATATCATAGTTTTTGTAAAGTCAATTTGAAATCCTTAATTTTTAAAAATTCAACCAGACATTTTACCTGGAAAAAAAAGTGAATTATAAGAATGATTTCATTTTAGTTCAGAAGTATACTGTTGTCTTCATTTTATATTGGAATTGGAGTATCAGTAATGTTTTGCACATCGTATTTACCACATAAAGAACGCTAAAAACAAACTTTAAAAAATACGTCAACATAAAACAAATAGAAGATGGATTAAAAAGAAAACAGGGGTGCCTGGGTGGTTCAGTCGGTTGTGCATCCTACTTCAGCTTAGGTCATGACCTCACAGTTTGTGAGTTTGAGCCCTGCGTCGGCTTCTGTGCTGACAGCTCGGGGCCTGGAGCTGCTTCAGATTCTGTGTATTCCTCTCTCTCTGCCCCTGCCCCACTTCTGCTCTCTCTCTCTCAAAAATGAATAAATGTAAAAAAAATAAAAGAGGAAAAAAAAAAGAAAACAACACAGGGGTGTCTGGGTGGCTCAGTCAGTTGGGCGTCCAACTCTTGATTTTGGCTCTCAGGTCATAATCTCACAGTTTGTCAGTTTGAGTCCCACGTTGGTCTCTGCGCTAACAGCATGAAGCCTGCTTGGTATTCTGTCTCCCTCTCTCTGTGCCTTTCCTCCATTTGCTCTCTTTATCTCTCTCAAAATAAATAAAAATTTAAAAAAGGAAATTAAAAAGAAAAAAAGAAACACAGAAAGTAGAAGGAGGATTCAGGAGTTAGATCTGGGATGATCCATCACCACAAACACTGTGATTTTGCACAAGTTATTTAATATCTACATCTCATGTGTCCTCTATAAAATGGACATTACTTGGAGCTACTTCATATGGTTGTTGGGATTAAATGACAAAATATATACAGTAGTTGGCGCATAATAAGTACTTTATTCTAGTAATAATGGTGATGTTCTAGGTTCTTTGTACTACCGTGTGTGAAAACCAGTAGGAATAAAAAATAAAAACAGACCCCCACACACTCCAGACAGTGGAATTATTAGATGTAATAAGGTTCAAAATATATTAGCTACTACCATTATGTTTACCAACCAGTTAAGTAACTCTGAAAGGGCTTAGTAACCACAGAAGTTAACAAAATAGTTTATAGACTCCTAAAAATATCTGGTTATTATGAACTAAAATATAATATATAATTCCTTTCATAGAACATCAATGACTTTGGGGTGCCTGGGTAGTTCAGTTGGTTAAGCATTCAACTCTTTGTTTCAGCTCAGGTCATGATCTCACAGTTCATGAGTTTGAGCCCTGTGATAGGTTCTGCACTGACAGCATAGAGCCTGCATGGGATTCTCTCTCCCCCTCTCTCTGTCCCTCCCTGACTCACATGTTCTCTCTCTCTCTCTCTCAAAATAAATAAACTTAAATTAAAAAAAAAAAAAAAGAATGACTTCATATTGTGATTCACATTTTTAGATTTTAGACATTACCAATGTTCCAGCTCTTAATTTCTTTTTTTAGGTCTTTTTTTAATGTTTATTTATTTTTGAGAGAGAGAGAGCAAGTGTGAGCAGGGGAGGGGCAGAGAGAGAGGGATACAGAGGATTCGAAGCAGGCTCCACGCTGTCAGCGCAGACCCCAACGCAGGGCATGAACCCATGAACCGGGAGGCCATGACCCAAGCCGAAGTCAGACGCTTAACCAACTGAGTCACCCAGTCGCCCCTCTCATTCTTAATTTCTTATCTTTAAGGAACTTTTAGATAAAACCATCTTTTGGGATTCAGAAACACAATAGTTAATTCTCCCTAAATAGCAACATTATAAACATAACCTAACTACATAGCCATTAACATAATTTGTAGGTATTAAAAAGTCCACCTACTTCTTTGTATCTTTCATAATGCCTGCCCAGAACTAGTACAATAGTACATGAAAAAAACTCAGTGTACTGCTTGTTGAATGACTAATGGAAAATCTGGCTGTATTTGTTGTTTCCCAGAATGATAATGCTAATACTTTAAAAAATTATATTATCCACTACATCACAAATTTTTTTATCTTTTTGCCAGAATTTAGAACATTACTCACCTTTGCACTTCGGTGAGTATACTGAGCAACTACTCGGGACAACAGAGACCAAAGAGCAGGATCAGCTGGGTTACTACAGAGATAATCAAAAGCAGAAGGCTTAGAGATGGGAGACACTTTAGCCACAAAAAGTAAAAGTAACCAACATTTTATTTAGTACTTAAGTTCAAAATCTTGTCGACATCTAAAACAAGTTCATATTAATTGTCTATGTGTGAATGAAAGAAAGCGCCTTAATTTTTAGAAAACATATCTCCTATATACATCAAGAGTCCTTATGAAAATAAGAGGGAAAACTCAGTAATACGATGATTACAAAGCCATGAGATTAAGAAAAGCTAAGGAAATTTAATATGTTGTGTTCAAGGAAAACACAAGGAGATGAAAATTGTGGAAGGAAAACAAACTACATTTACAACACTTTACTACCGAAAATAAAACAAATTAACTACTGTTACTAGTAATAACAACTATCTATTTTCTAAATTTTGAAGACATTAATGAATGTTTGAGTGGCCAAAAAATTCCTAAGACCATCAAAGTGGGCAGTTTCAGATAACAAATGGGCAATACCACAAGCTTAAGCATAAATGAGGGCAAAAATAAATAAATGAAAGAATAAACAAGGGCTTCTGTATTAAAATGAGGTTCAGGCCTTAACCTAAGTGCAAAATTTCTGTTCTCTTATCTCCTTATCAACTGAATTAAAAAAAAATATTTATAGAAGAAATAATGTGTATAGTTAGTTACCTGGTCCTAAGTGCAGTTTCATAAAACCACATTCTGGTTTCCAAATACATATGTTTACCTGATTTTATATTTATATTTATATTCCCAATGTCAAAGATCAGCTCATCAAGTATAGTTATTCCAAGTTCACAAGCACAGAACTTACCTGTGAACAGCTTTAGATGCTTGTCTCTGCACTGCCACACTGCGGCCTTGCAGTGCATAAATTGCTGAAGAAAGAAGGCACTTGTGATAATTACTGTCTTTCTGTTTGATGTGCTTCAGTAATTCATTAAGTGCCGCTTTTGACAGTGTAGGATCCTGCATTGTCAATCCTAGAGCACACAAAGCTTGAAGGCTTTCTGTGGTTGGTTCCTTTAAGATAGAGCTGTAAACATTTTTAATTGTCTATTAGCCAAAGTACACTAGTCTGTAAGTATTAAAACATATTTAACATTTAGTAAAAAAGCAATTTACTTAAAGATTCACCAAACTAAGTTCAAATTTAAGATAAACATAAAACAGATTCCTTGGCTTCTAGGGACAGCAATTTCCCTGAATGTCTAAAGCATTAAAAATACCAAGAGATTTCCACAGTGCAACAGCCAAATTTCTTTTCTGTTCATTATATCTAAGTTTTAGAAACAAGTACAACTAGCGTTTTGTGGTTTGAGTTTTAGATAATTAACCATATAACCATGTAAATAAGCATAGATACCATAGGCTGTTATTTTATTAATTTATTCCAAAAATATAGAAATAGGTACAAGTTATATTGGTATAATTTTTCTATTTTTATTTATTATTTATTTTTTTAAATATTTATTTATTTTGAGACAAAAGGGAGAGAGAGTGTGAGCACGGACAAGGCAAGACAGAGGGAGAGAGAGAATACCAAGCAGGCTCCATACTCAGCAGAAGCCTGATGCAGGGCTCGAACTCATGATCATGAGATCACAATCTGAGCTGAAATCAAGAGCTAGACACTTAACCAACTGAGCCACCCAGGCGCCCCTGCTATGATTTTTTTTTTTAAGTTTTAATTTTAAATGAATTTTATTTTATCAGGTTAACTTGAAAAAGAAAGAGAAAGAAATCTTTTTGGGGACCAAAGAGGCCAACAAAAAAAAGCCAGGGAGAAATGCCTTCATTAAAGATTTAACACCTTATTAGATCAAGTGATCAATTACTTTTTTTTTTTTATGTTTATTTTTTAGAGAGAGAAAGAGTGTGAGCGGGGGAAGGGCAAGAGAGAGGGAGACACAGAATCTGAAGCAGGCTCCAGGCGCTGAGCTGTCAGGCCGATGTGGGTGGGGCTCGAACTCCCGAAGCGTGAGATCATGGCCTGAGTTGAAGTGGAAGCTTAACCGAGGCCCAGGAGCCCCTCGATTACTCTTTTAAACAAAAAAATAATACACAGAGAGTACAGGATGCTTTTGAAGGACTGGATGGATCCAGAGCTAAGAATTAAGCCATGATCTCTAGCTCCACCTATGATTTTCAGGTCACAACTGGTTCAGTCCCATCTTTTTTGTTCACCAAAAAGATCCAACATTAAAAGCCTCATTTTACATTGTTCCAATTTTTAATCCAATGTTTAAGTATCTGGTTAAGTGGTGATGTCAACCATACATACCATTTAAATAGCAATGTCTTGGCTACATCCATTTTTCCTTGTTTATACTCTGTTATTGCTAGAGCTGTCAAGATATGCGCTTTGTCCTGCTCTGATTCAACAACAGACAAGGCTCTCTCATAGGCTATTACACAGAGTTGGAAACAGAAACAAAACAATATAAACACAATTTTGATTGACAAATAGTGAAATTCCTCCCTTTCTAATCTTACTTTTTAAAGGTCTAACTATAATTACATGTTATTGTTCCCTTATTTTCAAGTAGACAGAACAAACATTTATAATAATCTAACTTGGTTTAGCTGGCCCAAGGTGATACTGGGCATATCATTAGGATTATTGTGGGACATTCCCCAACTTCTATCTTTACAGGGAAGTCTTTAAGAGATGTGAAGACTTGTAGCCAATGACATATCATGAAAATTCTCACACGCATACCAGTAACTCCATCAAGCTGTAGATACTTAAAATGAGCTGCACACACATAGATTGGGTCTTTATATATACATGAGAATGTACTCAATGAGCATTTCTGGAGAAAATAAAACACACTATTACTAACAACGGTTAAGGTCTTCATTTATCAGAAATTTACACTTAAGCAAAGACCTGCTTTCAGGTGGTAACGCGTATTTCTACCTTAAGTGATCTTTGGCTTCAGTTTCCTCATGTAAATAATAAAGATAAATACTCAGCTCATTACACTGCTATAAGGCCTATTCATCAAAATAATGTATTAAATAAGGAAACAGATAAAAAGTACCTAGTGTCATTCCTGGTTACTAGTCAGATTTAAATAAACATTGCAAGTCCTGTTCCCATTTCAATGTTCCATCTTTCTATATGTAAGTTTGTTGTAATTAAATTCCACTCAGCCCTAGAAAAGTAAGATGTGTCCTTTAGCATCAAGCAACATACTCACCTTTGCTGCTTTCCTTATACAGACCTTTCATAAATAAAGCCAATGCAAAACCTATGATGTCTTCTAACTCTTCAAGAGGTGTTGACTTAAAAGCCTGGATAGCTTTATCATATTCACCAATGGAACTAAGAAGCAAAACATAACTTACTTTTAATATTAAAAATTTTTTTGGTTTACATCATAAAAATACAGAGAGATACTAAGGTTCTTTTAATACCTTCATCTACCTCATCTATCACTGTTAAGGCTATAGAAAAGATAAAATAAAAGGTGTATTGTTTATTTCAAATAAGATGTACTAGGGTAATTTAACTTCAAAATTCGCTTCCTTTAAATTACATGTGAAAGTGATTAGTTTGGCTAAATTACAGAGTCTTTCTTATTAACGAACTTGAACTAAAATCCCAAGTTATAAAAATAATTTCAAGTTAACTTCTATACATAACTCTTTAAGCTACATATGTGGGTTGAATATTACCCTATGAGTATTGTCCGAGCATCCTTGACAAGCTTAACTAAAGTCATAAAATACCTAGTCAAAATCAAACCTAGCCTTTGTGTAAAGTGTTTCTTTGCACATCCTTTTTTTTTTTTTTTGGAAGTATAAAGATACACTAAATTCCACAGACAAAACTATAGATTACCTTTTTTGTAGTTAATAGGAAGAAAAGTAAAACTTGTTACATATGATAAAAATACAATACTTTTTAACAACAAAAAAATAATTGTTTTGCTTAAAGATGAAGAGAAGCTGCCATCACCTGGAAATGATACACTGCGTCTTTGAGATTCTTATTTTTGGTATCCATCACTATAATCACAAGCTGTTTCTATTTTTAATGTGTTATTGGAAATCTTTTTAGAAAATCCTTTTAATCTTGAGGAGTGTGTGTGGGAGCTAAAAATACAATCTTTGGTTCTAAAATTAGTTCTCATAAAGGTGAAAGATTTTAAAAAGCAAAAAAATTTAAGGTTTTTAAAATAAAAAAAAAACCCTCAAATTTTGGTAAATATTTTGATGAAGGAAAGAGGGCTACCTTAAATTGTTCATGGATATATACATATATTAATTTTAAAAAAACACTATCTTCAAACATGTGATTACTTTTGTAGTGAAAAGAATAGAACTAGAAAGGGCACAAGGGGCTTCAACTTGTAAATTTTTCTTTGGGAAGAGAAAAAAAAAAAAAAACACCCTGAAGACAATGGACAATTTTAAGATCTGTTATATTTGAGCAGTGACTATTCATTAAATTATGTTCTATACTACTTACTGCATTTTGCATGTTTAATGTATTTCATAATAAAACAAATTAAAAAGATGATCTATTTTCAATAGGAGATAGAGATTTTCTTCTAAAATATTTACATTACATCAAAACTAAAGAGAACAGATACTTGTTCCATATAATTTCTTATAACCTATCTTCTGCTACAACAAAATCTTAGAAATAACAAAACTCTATCAACTCCTAAACAAAACAGTTTAAAAGAAATGGAAGGAAGAGCAGTCAGAACAATAGTATTTTCCTGTCTATGGATATTATTCAGTTACACAAATATAAATGAAAATAACTGGCTACCTCAGATCTCTAGCATGTATCTCTTTAAAAGATGTAGGCACTAATCTCAAAATATCAAACTACAGTTTTGATCATTCAATTTGGGGGCAGTTTTCAGCTTGAGGAACACCTCTCTAACTGAAGCCAAAAACCTTCCCCCCACTGCCCCATAACACTTCTGTTCTCCAGACCTAATTCTATTCTGTAAAATACCTAGGTTTTAATCTTTTTTTTAAAATTCTTTTCCAGTCAAAAGTCTTTGAGAATCTGAAAAAGCTATACAGCTCTCTCTCCATCCCAAAATACACATACACAAAAAATTTTTTGCACAATTTTATTTTTTGAATGTTTATTTATTTTTGAGAGAGAAAGAGTGAGAGCATGAGCAGAGGAGGGGCAGAGAGAGAGGGGGAGACACAGAATCTGAACTAGGCTCCAGGCTCCAAGCTGTCAGCTCAGAGCCCAACACAGGACTCAAACCCATGAACCACGAGACCATGACCTGAGGAAGTTGGATGCTCAACCGACTGAGCCACCCAGGCGCCCGTTTGTAAAATTTTAAAAGGGTTTTTTTTTTTTTTTTCTTTTTTGAAGGAAGGAAAGAGGGCTGGCTACCTTAGATTGTTTATGGATACATACATATATTATTTAATACTAATGTATTTAATATTAATTAAAAATTAATGACATATTAATTTAAGGTATGTAATACATACATTAATACATATATTAATGGATCTCTAAAGTCCATTCCCAGTGTAAATATATATAGCATGCAAATGAGAATAAGTCCAATTTCTCTTCCAATTAACAAGGGTTCTACTATACAGACAGCAACGCCTCTCTTTGAAATGTTCTCTTGTATAGTCCACAACCATCAGTTCTAAATCTGCTTCTCACTAAAGCACAGTGCCATTAGGTACCGTTAGAGGAACAGGAAAGTATTAACAGAGCCCAGTATTGAGGAGATTATGTATCCAGCGGACATAATCATCAGCCCACTCATCTCTACATGTTCCATTAGTCTGGATTCATCACTACCTCACTAGTCCCATAGCTTTCACCAGAAAAGTCTAACAGATTCACAGAATTAATGGGGAAAAAATATGCTTACCATAATAATCTGCCATAATTTCTTACTGTAACATTATAAGTATCTTGGTCTTCCACACTTTGTAACAATAACATTGCCCTGGAAAAAAAAGGGGGGGGGGCAGGTATTTTAAATTAGCTCTGTGAAACAGCATTCTTTTACTCTTCTTAACTGAATCTACAGATTCTTGTTTTCTTCATTTCATTCATCTAATTCTTTAATGTCAGCTATAACAACTTTTTCATATATTAATAAGTTGGTACACCAAAAACACTTAATATGTAGATTTTAGACTATCAGGAAAGGAACTTGAATAAGGTGATCTCTTATTTAGTGAAATCATTCATCACACGTGAGTTTTACATATTCCAAAAAAAATCTAAATACAGGAAACAATGGTATCACTATTTTAAGTTTTGACATTAACTCAAGTATACAGCAAACAATCTTAAAAATATTTATATACTAGTGGTTTAAGTTAGGAAGCCAGGAAATTGAGTGCTTTCATGTGCACTTACCTTTTACATATAGAAAAATATTTAAGCAATATTTAGTTAAGAAAGAAAAGATTTATCAGGAGTCCCTAAAGGCTTAGAATAAATACATCAACATGTGACATGTCTCATTTTATCTTGTGTTCAGTCCCCTTTGGGAAAGCAGAAAAATGTCTTAACAACTAATAGGAGTTGGATATTTAGTAAGATTTTTTTGTTTTTTTATTTTCTTTTCTGTTTAAAAAGGATGATCTAGGGAGAAACACTCAAGTGATGTTACATGAAAAACAAATATTTGCTAAAGAAGTCTAAGGCAATATTACACATTATTATACTATACTATACTATACTATACTATACTATACTATTACTATACTATACTATATTATACTATACTGGTTAGATTTATACCTAATTTGTAGTTTCAAGCCTCAAATACTTGTCTAAGGCAGAAAACAACAGCAGTGATTGGTCAAGGAAGACTGGTGCATATCCACATGACTGTGGAGTTGCTATTTGAACTTGAAGGTGTAACTAGTTGTTAGATTCACATATTTGTGATTAGAGTATATACAATAAAATGGCAAGCACTCTGAAGTTAATCTTCTTTGTTTAAAAATCCTGCTCACTGTTGTATTCTACCATATTTCTACAATTTGTTTACTATTAAGCTTATCATGCCATTGAAAGACACAGAATTGTTGCTTTTCATGAACTTCCATATATACCTTTAAAAAAGAACTTCTTGGGGCGCCTGGGTGGCTCTGTCAGTTAAGCGTCCGACTTTGGCTCAGGTCATGATCTCGCAGTTCGTGAGTTCCAGCCCCACGTCAGGCTCTGTGCTGACAGCTCAGAGCCTGGAGCCTGTTTCGGATTCTGAGTCTCCCTCTCTCCCTCTCTGCCCCTCCCCTGCTCATGCTCTGTCTCTCTCTGTCTCTCAAAAATAAATAAATGTTAAAAAATAAAAATAAAAAATAAAATAAAAAAGAACTTCTTGATTATATAGACTCCAGTACCATCTAGTGATAACCCCTTTGAACTGCCAGGAGATCCATGAAAGAGCATGGCAAAGCGTTTGGGACACCTCAATGACTTTGTGTATGACAAAGTTTCTTCTAAGTACCTATTTTTTACTTTTCAGGCAATG
The DNA here is from genome assembly GCF_022079265.1 of Lynx rufus. Lineage (NCBI taxonomy): Eukaryota > Metazoa > Chordata > Mammalia > Carnivora > Felidae > Lynx > Lynx rufus. The sequence continues at coordinate 157,428,093 of NW_025814823.1, forward strand.
ATACATGCAGTTAGGTCTTTTAACTTTTCAACTAGTATCCCCAACAGTGTCATTTTTTTATTCACCAATCAATCTGCAGAGAATAAACCTGCAAGTCGATTTCATTGCCTACCACCCTCTTGGTTGGTCATTTCACTAGAGCACACGGTCCTTGTTTTCTCAACATGGCAAGTGCATTCCTGTTTCAGAGCACGTGCTCTCGCCGTTCCTCTGCCTGGAATGCTGTTGCCCTCTTGAATGGCTTATAGCCTCACTTCATGCAGGCCAAGCCTCAACTGCCTCTTTAGTAAGCCTATGCTTGTTAAACCTGTCTCAAATTCACTGCCTGCCTTAACACTCCCTGGCCCTCTACCCCATTTTGATTTTCTTTCTCAGCAATTACCATCAGAGATGTCTATAAGCTTATGATATGTCTCCCCACCACCAGGTCAGAAGCTCCATGAAAATGGAGCCTGTATCTGTTTTATTTCACTGCTCAATTGCTAGTGTCAAGGACAATGTTTGGCACACAGCAATTCAAAAACTGTATTGAAAGAATAAAATACAGTAGATCTTAAAGCAATTCAGACAAATATAATGTTCTCATTTCTTCTCTGAATGAACCTACACATTTTTAAAATAAAGAGAGAGATTTTTTTAAAACAGAATCTGGGAGACTTTTCAGTTTGATTTTTGTTTTTTCTCCTGTCTGTCTCTCTCAGATAGAGCAACAGAAACCAAAATATAGCTGAAAATTTAAAACTGAATTTTTAAAAATGTAATGATAGATAATTAGAGATCAGGAAAGGAATCAGAACATTTGTGTAGCACCTTCTTCATGAAATGAAAACAAATTTTAAAAAGCCAAGTGATAAATACAGACGACTCTTAATTAAATGTAGAGTTTACCTTTGGTATGCACCTGCTGCTTCCTTTCTCAGTTGTAGATGTTCATTTAAGTAACCCAACATTGTGAAAGCTGGAGCATAATTCTGAATTCTTTCTGGAAATCCAAAAATATCTTTTCTTTACATGTGCATGTTGATCGTATTTGTAAAATGTGAGTCTTATTTTCAATGCCTTTAACACCAGATTACTTCCTGAGATCACAGCTATTAAGAATGGTCTCATTTTTATCTTGACTATAAAGTACTAGTAATCATTTTATAACTGTTTTAAGTTATTGAATATTTTATAATTATTTATAGTTTCTCGTTATGCTTAAAGTCTAAACATTTTTATCCCCAAAGGTGTAATAATTTGAAATTGTAGCTTATATTAACACTAGTCATGAGATTCATAAGGAAATTCAGTTTTTTGGCTAATCACTTAATCTTTCCTGCAATTTTCTTGGTGGTTTGCTTCCAATTTCTATGTGTTTTTAAAAAATTCACTCAGTATTATACACTGGAAACACGGGATGACTTGGGCACTTTCAGTGCAGAACTTTGAAATTTTAATGTCAAAAAACATCATCTATCTACTAATGCACAAAGAAGAAACACATCTGATTTATTTAAAAGCAGTATTGAGAGGGGTGCCTGGGTGGCTCAGTTGATCAAGAGTTCGACTACGGCTCAGGTCATGATCTCGTGGTCTACAAGGTCAAGCCTTGGTTGGGCTCTGTGCTGACAGCTGACAGTCTGGAGCCTGCTTCAGGTTCTGTGCCTCCCTCTCTCTCTGCCCCTCCCCTGCTCATGCTCTGTCTCTCTGTCTCTGTCTCTGTCTCTCTCTCAAAAATAAACATTAAAAAACTTAAAAGTAGTATTGGGAAACAAACCATCACTTAAAATCCCTTAAAATTGCTTAACAAAGTACAGTGTAACCACAATTTATATGATAGTTAGGCTCTAACGTCAAAGCATAAAGTGAAAATCACATAATCAACCTTATTCTTGAAAAATCCTAACGTCACAAAAGAGAGGAATACCAAAACTGAATCACACTAAAAAGAGATTCATGCCTTCCAAGTACACTCACCCTAAGGCAAATTGTCAGCCAGACAAATAGATACGACTCCACTCTAGGGTAAGAAACCAGACTACGCATAACTCTCAGGGAATTATGTGTTCATTGTTCTAGGGATCCAAATTTTGTAGAAAGGTAAATATTTACCCCTGTGTAAATTCTTTATAAATGTTACCCATTCTTACGGAAATTTATCAATAAAACTTCTGATCCATACACTCTCACAGAGGCTCTAGATATTTATTGGAGTCATTCATTTTGGGAAATGGCATAAGATGTTAGTGCTCTGATGTGCTGATGTTTATAAACTAACTGCCTTCTGCTCAAGTATCCCAGGCTCAATGCAGGAAGAGTATTACAATCCTCTCCATACCTATGATGAGAAATTTTCTCTTCTGCTTTTCAGTTTATCTGTTTCTTCATAATACTAAACTGCCCATATGCCTGCTTAAACTTCTTTCTTCTTTATTAGAATTTCTCAGGGGATAAATAAAAGGCTAGCAAAACTAACATTTCTTGAGCATCCAGGGTACTTTGCATATCATTTTGTATAAATCATCCCATTTAAACTCTAAGCAATAGATGCTTTTATTCTTGTATTACAGATGAGAAAACTAAAATCCAATTCGGTAATATGACCAAGGTTTCATCATAGCTAAGAGGAGGAGCAGAGACTAAAAGCCACTGGTAGTTTTCCACCCCCCACCTCCCATGACCACAAGTGCATTCCTTAATTAATCCACATCACCTGTCTCACCCATTCACCCACCCACATTCCCTATGGTAACCATCAGTTTGTTCTGTATAGTTAAGAGTGTGTTTCTTGGTTTGTCACCTCTCTTATTTTTTAACCTTTGCTAGTTTGTTTTGTTTCTTAAATTCCACATATGAGTGAAATCATATGGTATTTTTGGACTTATTTGACTCTATTGACTTATTCTTTTTGGACTTACTTGACTCTTTTGTCTCTATTTGACTTGTTTCATTTAATTTGACTTATTACACTCTAGCTCCATCCATGTTGCTACAAATGGCAAGATTAAACTGGTAATAAAACTAGTAGTTTTAGTAAGGAAGAAAGGAAAATTTTACAATAGATGGTTAATGAAACTTCATCATTCTGTCCTTTTCCTAAGGCTACATGTATTTTTCCAGTATTCTGAAGAAAAATCAGGTGTTAAAGTGGGAGATTAAACACACTAATTTTGGAATTTAAAGCATATTATCTCATTTAATTTTCACATCTCTACCATCTAGATATTATTAACTAACTTTCCAAGGTTAATAGAAGTTAAAAGAAGTAAAATCCTTGGCCTAGGACTGTAGAGAAATAAATGGCAGAGATAGAACAGCAACAACTCAGGCCCATTACACTCCAAAATGCTTTCCACTACAACATGGAAATCAGTTTTATTGTGATCATTAGGTAGCAGCAATTTTCATCACTCTTCAAAAGGCCTTATACATTTTGAAAAGGAGACTGACCATTGGAGAAAAAAAAAAAAAAAAAAGCAAATTCATGTCTTAAGGAACACTAATATTTTACTTGGAATTAACTAATTTTAAAACTTCTTTCAACTGTTTCAACAATTTGTTCAAATATTGAGTTATTCAAATATTGAATACCTTACCTATGTATTTACTCAAAACAACTTGTGCGGCTGGAATAGCATTCATCTGAACGATATTGTACCGGTACAGCTCAGTATCTCTGTTGCTTTTATCTTGCAATGTTGTACAGACCCAATAAGCATAACCTATTGCTCCCTCGGTCTTTAAAAATGACAAAGTTAACAAGTGAATATAAGATAATAAATATACCAATAAAAATTATAAAACAGCAAGTTTCAATACAGTAAATATCACATCTTAGTCCTAAGTCAACTGCAAAGTGTCTCTAATTAAAGAGTCACTGTGATACAACACAGCTCAGAGCATATTTAAATCACTTGCTTCAACCCTAAGTAGGAGAATCACATGTGATTAAATAAAGGGCAAAAAAACAGAGCCCCACCTAATGGGTTGATATCCTTCTCTAAGCACCATTTTTAGAGATTAAACCAATAATTACCAAAGGAGTTCTAAAATACATTTGTAAATAATCAAGAAATGCCGGCCTACTCCTTATCTCATGTTGATTTTTCTCTAGGGTCTCAGTTTCTATTCTAAATGACTACTGTATCTATTGAATCCCATGTCATTTCTTCCTGAGCTTATGAAAGATAATGCAAGATGAAAATGAGAAGTTCTTTAAAGATAATTTCTAAGATAGAATAAAGAATAGAGACAACTGCTGTTATCAACATCTGATACCACTCTATCCGTTTTCTTAACAAGAATAATACTTTATTCATGAATGAATCCTCAATAATGTTCAAATTCTTACATGCATACTAAGCTCTGTAGTGTGCCTGAAAAGATCCATGGTGTCATAACTTCCAACTGTCTCTGCGATAAGAGCCTATAAAAGGAAAAAAGAGGTTCTTAAAGTGAAATTATTTGGCAGAACCAAAGGTTTACTAGCTGTGCTTCAAAGCACAGTTAATTTGTTTTCCAATCTTGGCTACTACATTCCCATGGCTCAGAGGACCAGAATAACTTGTCAAATTGGCCCTTAAACTGACAAATGCTTTCCGAATTCCCTCTGCAACCAGGCAGTGGTGCAATAATCCACAAAAAATTCCTCAGAACACTGATAAAGCTGTGCTACCTTCTCCCTTCCCTTTCACCCTTGATCCATTCATACTGGTATTTGTCTGGACTGGGGTTCTTAATCACACGATCATCTTGGATTCACCTGGGTAAGCTTTTTAAAAAAGGAAGTCCTTACCTCTAGATTTCTAGTTTCCACAGACCTGGAGTACAGTCTCAACATATTTATTTTTCAAAAGTGTGTCAGGGATTTAAATAATATACCTATGCCTTTAACTTTATAGACTATGAGATAAAAGTACTTTCAAGCTCCTATATCTTTTATTTAAAAATCAGGGTTTTTTTTAGTTATCATACATTACTAATATTAAAAAATTAATATAAAGTCTCACTTCTGTTGTTACCATTTTGATTAAATCTACCAGTTAACTCTTGAAATAAATTATTTTTAGATAAAAAGAACTGAAGGGCGCCTGGATGGCTTAGTAGGTTGAGCATCCGACTTCAGTTCAGGTCATGATCCCACAGTTTGTGGGTTCAAGCCTCATATCAGGGTTTGCACTTGCAGCATGGAGCCTGCTTCTGATTGATTCTCTGTCTCCCTCTCTCTCCATCCCTTCTCCACTTGCATACACACACTCTCTCTCAAAAATAAACATTAAAAAAAAAAGAATAAAATACTTGAAAAATTAAAAAAAGAATACTAGGTGGGTCTGATTAGCATCCAAAATCTACTGGTCTAGAGCAGTGCTACTCAGAGTCAAGTCCCTGGAGCAGCATCAGCATCATCACTTGGAAGCAGTTAGAAATGCAAATTCTTGGGCCTCCTGCATCCAACTTACACAGAGATTAGTAGTAATGCCGTTAGCTCCCAGATGCTAACCACAATTCATAGAGAAAGGAGTTACTTTTCTAACTCTGCTTGCTTCACCAATTAACTAGAATTAGATCCAAGAGTCAAAGGTAGAATAAAAGATTCTAAACTCTGATGGCTGATTTTCTGATATGGGTGATGCTCCTGCTATTCTCTGAACCAAAACAATCAACTACTTACTAATTCATTACAATTTCTCAACTAGAAAGACCTTGAAGACCACTCAGTCCAATCTTTTTCAGGTAAAGAAAATGAAATCCAGCAGTGATATGTTAAAAATGAGTCAGTGACAGACTCACACTCATAACCAAGTATCTGGATTCCTATCTGGCAGTACAAAACTCTGAACTTTGGGGAAGCAGAGGAAGAATACTCATAAACAAGCACCAAATCAAATATAAACATTTTACAGAAAATGGGAAAACATAATCAAAGTGATCTTTGTCGATGTTTATATTTTTGGTAAATGTGCTTTAAACAACAGAGTTCTAGGGTTTTTTTAGCATAATAATGTCAGGCTGATGGAGCCCAAAGCCCCCCAAATCAAGGCTTAATCGTTATAAGCTGTATGCCCTTGGGCACAATACTAAGGATCTCTAATCTTCAATTTCCCCATCTGTGAAGAGTTTAACAACCACCACCATCTCAAAGGATCAATGAAAGATTAACCAAAATAATATATACAAAGAGACTAGCACAATTACTGGCACAAAGGAAGTCCTCGTATGTTACCTGTTATCCAACATTATCATTGCTATTTATATTAACAGGTTACTTGTATCATTTTATATTAACTGGTTGCTTATACCCTAGGATTATTAATAACTATATGTTATATCTTACTTGTCCAATCCAGCACATTAAGTAAGATGGATCAAGGGACTGAGCCATTTTGAAAGCTTCATGAGCTTGCTAGGAAAAAAAAAGGCAAAAATTAACATGTCATGTCATTTTATTAATTTAGTATTAAATTGCTTATGTTTAAAAAGCATAAGAGAAGAAGATAAGTCAGACTTGTCAACATAAATACTTACAAGTCCAAAACTTCATTGTTTAAACACAATTAGCAACGCTTAAAACAGTGTTTTAACTACATAGTCCTAGAAAACTCCTGGGTACAACAGCTCTCTCTACAGGCTTAAGGGTTTTGGTCCCCACTGAAAGGGCAATAGGGATGCACCTCATAGTCTGTAGAACTTTTAACCAATCACCCACGCATTTGCTAGCCACAGGTTTGACAGAAGTATCTATTGCCCTCTCCCGAAGCTTAATTGGCCTGATAAGAACTAACGGCAAGGAGGTCAAAGAGACGTACCTGAAACTTGGCAAAAAAAGAATGGACAGCATAAATATGTGGTAAGCAGTGAGGAAACCTTAAAGATACCTCACTTGGACACATTAAATTGCATGTTTATTTTTCTACTACAAAAACTTATTATATGCTGCCTTATACTGTTTTCTCAAAAATCAATGTGTGACAGGAAACAGTCTTATTTTTCTTATGAAAACAACAACTCCTGGACAGCAACTGAGTTGTACTATCATAAAACTACATTCAGAGTTTTTTAACTGAGATCTAGCTATGTTTAAATTTTTAAAAATATTTTCGCATATCTTATGATCTAACTTAATATTCTCCTTCATTCTATTTACAGGCTTTTGAAGCAATCTTGGCAATGACTTACTTCATCCCTGAGAGTATTACTGAAACTATTTTAAAAGGATGATATTCAGTATAATGGCTGAAACACAAAATAGTACGGATGTTCTATTATCTATAGATTTATGGAAACTACTAAACATGACCTACAAGCATGCTTCCAATTACTTACTGTATTTCTAATTCTCCAATATATAACTGTTCAAGTATGACAAATTACATTGTGGCATATAAAAGAATTAATATCCACTAAAGCCAAATCTAAATCACCCAACATAGGCTAAACTTAATCTGCTAGACATTACTAATCACCTCTTTTACTTCATCACCCCACCCCTAACACAGCCCACACAGGACTCTTCTTATACATGTACAGATAAAAAGAAAAACACCCCAATAAACCATAACAAAATGTTCTAATCTTTAAATGAAAAACATAATTATAAATCCAAAATTTCTTCAGTGATATGAAAAGGAAAATAAATCTTACACGTTCATTATTTAACAAATGGAATGCCATCAATTATCTAGCATATAGGTGAGCATACTGAATAGGTAACAATATTCAAAGTATTTCTCCACAAGAAGCTAAGCTATTACAAAGAAGTAATATTCATATATAAAAAATTCATATATAAAGCTATTACAAAGAGGTAACATTCATATATAAAGAATGTTCTTTAACATGACAAAACAGACAACACATTTACCTCAATGTTTTCATTTGCAAGGTATAAGACTCCCAAGTTGGTCCACGCAACAGGATTCTAAAAGATGTATATATAAAATTAGGTCCCTGTCTACATGGCAGCCTGAGAAAGTTATTAACATGAAATTTTGAAGTTCTTTTTCACAGACAGACACATAAAACACTCACAATTTGTTCTGATTGGATTGACTTGATGAAACAATGCTGAGCAAGGGCGTAGTTTCCAATACCTAAAAAATACAGAGTTTGATGAAACTGAACTTTATTACCTGAAACAGGCAATCTTCTAATAATATTGAAGTGTTATGCAATTCTTACCACTGTAACATGAAACCACGCCAAGAGCATTCCAGTATAAATGGTTTTTACTGTCGAGTCTCACCGCCTTTTTCAGACACTGAAAAAGTAAAATTAGATTAATTTTGGTATCTTGGAACATCAGTATTTATATCAAGATAAACGTGGTTTTATGTAAAAACATGATAGTATTTATCAAAAACATCAGAAAAGCATTTCTTTTTTTAAAAAGGTTATAAAAAATTTCTCAAAACCCCACCTGTAAAGATTTCTCCAACAACTCTTTAAGATCATTTGTGTTGTTGCCTGTTTCTGCTAGATGTTGTGCTTGACGGTAATAATTAATTCCGAGATCACACCATGTATTAGATGTGGACATCAGTTTTAATGCACGACCATAACACCTGTGGAAATATAAATATAAATGTTGTATTCTGTTAAAATGTCCTAATTCAAAGTAAATGGCATTAACTAGCAACCTTTGTAAATTACCTTCCTCCAAGATGGAGGAGCTCATTCTTCTTTAATACTTGTTTTCCTTCTTTCTGACCTAGGAGGACTCCTAAAACATTAACATTTACTTTAGATGGTGAGACAGCATACAGACTGGTACAAGCATCCCCAACTAGCTTCCAAAGGCAAGACACATCAGCTCGATGCTGCAGAGCCCTAAAAAAATAAACAGTGTTTATTTTATTTTTATACTTACAAGTTATTTCCAAAAACTAGGAAGTTTATCTCTCTCATTACAATCTTGATTAAGAATTACTTCCTTGGTTAAGTGCAGTGAATGCTTTACTAAATTCTTTCCAAATAAGTTACATGTTATCACTCCCTTATTAGGAAGAAGAAAGGAAGGGGGGGAAGGAGAAAGAAGTGATTATTTCAAATGCCAGAAATTTTGCAAACACCTCTTTGGTACTCTTCATCATTTTTATTAGAAGTAGCAGAAATCACATAAATAAACCAATACATTTTCCAGGACCAATTCACCTTTAACTGAATTTTTTTGAACTGTGCTGTCTGTGTTTGTCTTTTAAACAGTAACCAAAGTAGTAAAGTTGGTAGCTCTCTCTCCGTTAATTATTGTAAACTCACGTTTTTGTTTGTTGGTCTTTGGTCAAATAAAAATGACTAGTAAATGTGTGCTATATTAAATATATTTGGTGGTCCAAAGGATTTTTAGTTAGACCAAGATTACCAAAAAGCTAAATATGAAAATGTGAAAACTCATGATTTACTGAAGAAATATGACTGAATGCACAAGCTTAAAAGAGTAAATAAAAATATTAATTATGGTGATAAAGGTCACCTCTTCTTAAAATGAGAAAAATCTCACTATTTCTCTTCATTTTTCTCTTCTCAAGATCTTATAAATAAAACATGACAATTTCACTTAAGCCAAGTCTCAATAATCAGCCATCACAAACAGCTATGTTACTGGCAGATGGACAAGCAGATGGAACATTTCTCATAGCCTTTTCTACTAAAAGAGTCCAGCCAAAAATCATTTTCCAGTATCTTTCTGAGAGATAAGATTAATTATTGCAGTCATCACTGAGAGCCCACTGTGAGGATCAGGAGGAAGGACAACACTATTTGTAGTTCCTCTGCTTAAATATCTTAGCATAACTTCTAAAAATGACAGCATGAGAAGATAATGCTAAGCGAAATAAGTCAGTTGGAGAAAGGCAAATACCATACGATCTCACTCATATGTGAAATTTAAGAAACAAAACAAACGAGCAAAGGGAAAATAAAAGAAAAAAAGAGACACAAACCAAGAAACAAGAAACAGACTCTTAACTATACAGAACACACAATGGTTACCAGAGGGGAGGAGGGTGGGAGATGAGGGGGAAAAGAGAATGGAAGTTAAACAGTACACTTGTTGTGATGAAAAGAGTAAAATAAAATAAAATAAAATAAAACAAAATAAAAGTAAATAAAATCTACAACATGAAAGAAGAAAATAGAAGGAGAAAAGAGAAACAGAGGCCATTGTAATAGCCTAAACTCTTTCAATAAAAAAATAAAGTATCTGTAAGGTGAAATAACTTCTATCACCTTTACACAAGAATTGTGGTAGTACAAACTTTTACATCCAGAAGTAAATATAAATTTGGGGATTATCACTTTAAGAGTTTTATATACCTCCATATTATTGGCTGTGAATGCTACAAGCTATGGGCTACCCAGAACAAGATTTCCCATTCTCAGAAAGGCAGTTTTTGTATCTCAAGCATCATCAAAGGTTCACAATTACTCTTTACTAGTTCAAACAAAGCATGCCCTGTTCACAATACCCTTTCCTCTTTGGAAAGATCTATATAATGTGAGACTTGAAAAGCAGCAATAAAAACCTGTGGGAGAAAAAAGGCTAAGGTTTTCTTTTCATATTTGGTTCATATTCTGGAGCAACTAAATCAACAAGAAACAGAAGAGAAAACAAGTCGGAAAAGAAAGGAAGGGAAGCACAAGAAAGGTGTTTAAGAAAAAAAATTTCAAACGTATGTGCAACATGTGGACTTTTTAAAATCATCTACCACAAATAGCACTTCTACTTAGCTGGTGAATTTACAGTTCGATAAAAATACCAGGTTTACTCAAATTTTTCTGATTTCCTTAATATTACACATCACTTTTTTTTACTACACAGATTCTCTCCAGGAGCAGATTGCTCGTTTCCCCTCACCTTCAACCCTACCAATATACCTAGAAGCGGCCCTTACCATTGAATATAAATCATACTGTTCACCTCAAGTCCTAGTTCCCAGTCAGTTCAATTGGAGGTACTGGCATTTGTAGGTCTCCTGCAAGGGAACACTGATGCACAGTATTCAAGCTGCTGCTCCTCTAGCAGAATGCTTCTTTCTTCCCACCCTTCCCTATGCAGCCAGCAGGTCAACAAGAGCAAGAAACTGTATCTGTTCCCCAGTGCCACGTTAATACAATATGTGTGCTATAGAATTCATTGGCTACTCCGTTACTCTTTATGTTTAATATTCTGAGTACTGATTGCTGTATCTCACAGAAAAAATACAGAAAGATTTTCTAAATTTGGCTTTAAGATAATGCTAAGAAAATAAACACAACGAATAATAAGAATAACACTAACCAAGTAAAATATTCCAGTGCTTTTTCTATGTAGTCCACAGCTTTCCCATCAAGATAATCCACTAGAGCTGCTTTTGCCATCATAAGATGGCATTCGCCCAAACCTAAAACCAGTTAGTTTATAGTTATTAAAACACATACAGAAACACTTAGAATAAACTTTAAAAAATGTAGCGGTGTTATTTTAAAGCCACTTTTCAGAAAACAAAACTTAACGGTATTTTATAAAAATTATCTTTAAGTATGGTCTCGCATACACTTAGTACTGTTGCAGTAACGTGTGCTAAAAGTGATAAAAATCTATAGAAAGAATTTCCTTGACTTTGGGCAGATTACTTAACTCTTAAAACCTCAGCCTTGAAAATGGTGATATTACCTAAATGCTATTCTCCATCATATTACTATTTATTAACTGTTGTGAAGCAAGATTTCATCTTTTTATATTCAAAACTAGATAGCAAACTACACAGTAAAAATGTAATAAATGAAACAGCAATTTCCTAAAGTACCCAGTCAAGATTTAATAAACGTGAATTCTTTTGAGGAAAGTTTTACAAAATTAAAACAAAAGTTTTCAAGGCCTAAGTTATGCATTGCTTACAACATACACTATTTCTGATTTTTTTTTTTTTAACGTTTATTTATTTTTGAGACAGAGACAGAGCATGAATGGGGTGGGGGGGGGGGGCAGAGAGAGAGGGAGACACAGAATCTGAAACAGGCTCCAGGCTCTGAGCTGTCAGCACAGAGCCCGACGCGGGGCTTGAACCCATGGACCATGAGATCATGACCTGAGTGGAAGTCGGACGCTCAACCGACCAAGCCACCCAGACGCCCCCACTATTTCTGATTTAAACCGCAGTTGTTTAGTTAAAAAGTAAAAAGAAATAGAGTAAAAGACATATTAATGGGCTCCAAGTTTTTTTAAATGGTTAGATAAAATCATAAAAAATTTGGATTATATATGGATGGTGTTTTACTTTGTACTACCAAAAATCATTTGTTAAGGAGTAGGTATCTACGGAGAAACTTAAATTAATTTAGGTAATTACAAAACAATGTAAGTTGCCCTTAAAGTTCAAAAAGTGAAAAAAAAAATCTTCTGTAAGTTAAAAAGCAATTAAAAGGTATTGAGATATTTTGAAGATATGGTAAATTAATTACCAAAATATAACAGGAGGAAAACTCTTGTTTTAGAGATCCATTTTTAGAGCAAATAGCTATCATGCTGTTTGTCTAAAAATTAAATCTTTATCATACTACTATTGATTAACTGTTAGGAAATAAGATTTGATCTCTCTATATTCAAATCTATATAACAAGCCATATTATAAGAGGTTCATGAAAGAAGCCACTGTTGACTAAAGAAGTCCTTTTCAGGTTATGAAATACATTTAGGAAATTTACACAAGGATTTTATACTCTAGTATCACAAAAGTCAAAGGAGCTATGAAAAAATTACCTTTCAAAGCTGGCACATAATCTTCTTTCTTTTTAATGATCAGCTGGTATTGAGCTATCGCCTCCTTATATTTGCCTAGGATTTGCTGTATTGCTGCAACCTTAAACACACTGTATGTGGATTCTGGGTTCAGCTCACTGGCTTTTGTGAAGGATTTCAAGGCTGTGGTATAGCCACCTCTGCTTAAGTATGCCTCTCCTAATGACTCCCAACAATTGAAGTCCTTTGGGTCTGCCCTTAATGCTGCCTGTAAACTAAAATTTCAGTAAACCGTAAGACAACTAAATGTAAAAGAACTACTTCCACATTTGACAAGAAAATATAAAATAAAGAATTCAGTTGAATCACATACAACCATGGTTACTTCTATTTATCAAAGTACTATTTAAAGCAGGTATACCTGTTCCTTTTATAACTTGAATTTTTTTTATAACTTTCATATTTTAATACTAAGAAATTTTATTACAAATTTGGAATGAATAAGAATACTTTCTTGCACAAGAGCTGACCAGAATTTTCTTCCTTGACTATCTGAAAGAATCCCAGTTTCCTACCAGAATAGGTATATATCTCAGTATGCCTCATGACAATTAGTAATCTCCCACTGATCCTGTTACCAAAACAGAAATATCACAGCAGCCTAGGTATTTACATAAATCAGAAACTTTATCTTGATCCAAATATATATATATATATATATATATATTTGTTAATGTTTTCACAAATAGAAGAAAAAAATAACTGTTTACAACAATTTGTTAGGTTCAGAAAAAAGGCACTTTCTAATCCTTTCTAAAAAGAAAACATACAAGGCTTATAGTTAATTGTGGGCATTCACGTTTAAGTATTCATTTTAAGTTTTGGGGGTGACTGTAGTAATAAACAAATTTTATCACTTGTAGTATAACCAAAAAAACTTATATAAAGGCTTAGGTCTTATAAACCTAATTAAGTTGATAGATATTATAATCTCATTACTAGGAAATGCCAATGCTCTGTTACACTTCCTTATAAACAGAAAGTCTTGCCTTTGTTTTTCATTTTTTTTTGAACTGAAGTACAGTTGACATACAATATTATATTAGTTTTGGGTGTACAACATACTGATTTGAATTTTACACACTATGAAATATTCACCATGGTAAGTGTAATTACCATTTGTCATCAAAGTTATTACAATATTTTATTATATATTTACTATTAATTAAATATATTTTATTCTTTTTTTTTTTTTTTTTTAAGGTAAACTCTGTGCCTAACGTGGGGCTTCAGCTCACAACCCTGAGATCAAGAGTTGCATGATCTACCAACTGAGGCAGCCAGGTGCCTCTATTCTCAAGTATAATTCAAACCAAATAACTGAAAATGAGCTGCTCCAGATGGACTTCAAGGTGTCAAATGTATCCCCTGCCCCCAGGGGATACAAAGCATGTCACTGGAAGAACAACAAAGGTATCAGCCTTGGCTTTTTATCATTCCTTAAGTTTCCACTGAGAACCTATTACATGTATAACACTAGGAAGACTTCACTTCATTAGACTGGCTATTCCCTTAACAACAGGACATCATTTAATCTATTTTTGCATTCTCCAGTGCCTTGCAGATAATAAGAACCAATCAACTATAAATAAATTTTGCTATTTCTTCTCTCAAAATATAATCTGGAATGAGGAAACTTGTCAAGTCCATTTTGGGTATAAACAGAGTTTAATTTAAGGAACCAACAGGCTGTCTAACAGTTTAAATATAATAAGGTGCCTTACTCAGCCACTGCTTGAGAATGCTGACCAGCTTTCAAATAGTACAGTCCGCGCCTCAGCCAGGCCCATTTTGCTGTTCCAGCACTTGCCTTTTGAGTTACTGTTGTTAGGATGGCTAAGGCAGTTTCCTTAAAAAAGGAAGAAAAGACTGATTAAGAAAGACTAATATTAGAGATAGTGAATATCATGAAAATACAGACCACCTATGTATAGTACCCAAATATATTTTCATTTACCACTTTTGATTCTTTAAACTTATACTAGTTTATTCTGAACTACAGTTTCAACAATAAGTGAGGAGTGATGTAATGTCTGTCAATGAAAAGAAAAGTTTCTCCATAAACAGTGGCAAATATATTTCTATTGTATCTCCAAAGAAAAATTTAAAGAAATAATAACTTCCAAGTGTACATATATAAAAATATTTCTATTTCTATACTCAGGATAAAAAGAAAAAGGTATTTAAGTTATTAGACATACCATCTCTTCAAGCTCCACACTTAAGTCAACTGCTGCAGCTCCAGATTCAGCATCAGTATCATCTAACTCAAACGCTTTCCTGTAACAGCCACGGGCTCTGTTTTTATCTCCTACCACATCTCTGTAGTAATGACCTAAATAGCAGAAAACTTTGCCCATGTATGTATCCAGTCTGGCAGCCTTTGAAACAGAGATGGATAGCAACACAAAATTAAAGTTTGTTTGAGTGGGTCTCTTTAAAAACACAAAAGATAAATACACAGATTAAAAGAAAAATGGAACACTTTCATTAAACATAAAAAAAGATGCCAACACGTCCTTTAATGTAAGATTTAAAGCAACAGGAAACCTAGTCATCACTGCTTATAAAAAACAAGTGCAAAAATATCATTTCTTTATTGAAAAGAAATGTGAAATTAGAGTTATTATTATATTCATCCTCTTTTATGCATCAAGGTAAGAATGTGACACTGGTACTTGTTAAACATTTTAAATATGAGAAATTATACATCTGGAAGTATACATGGTCATAAAACTACAGTAGAAATTACTTAAAAACAATATTCTTTTCCAAAGATAATTATGTCTCATTTTGTATAATGTCTGTTTCTTACATAAGTAACTTTTAGGGGTGCCTGGATGGCTCAGTCAGTTAGGTAGCCGACTCTTGATTTTGACTCAGGTCATGATCTCATGGTTGTGGGATCAAGCCCCACATTCTTTGTGCTAAGCATGAAGCCAGCCTGGGATTCTCTCTCTCTCCCTCTCTCTCTGCCCTTCCCCGGTTGTGCTCGCTCAAGTGCTCACTTGCTCTCTCACACCCTCTCTCTCTCTCTCTCTCTCTCTCTCTCTCAAAATAAATAAACTTTAAAATATAAAAAGTTAGATAAGTATCTTTTATATTTTTATTTTCTCCTTACCCATATAACATTCTCACAAAACTTATGTGACAGAGATCAAACACCAAAAACTTCAGTTTAAAAAAAAAGCAATTCAACAAACAGTAATTTTAAGTACCTAACTTATAAGATTATTTATGATTTTACAATGAATCCATTTCAACTAAGAATTAAATAGTAGCACATGTTTTACCTTTAGAAAGTGAGTAAGAGCCTTTGTTTTATCTTTTCTTGTTTCTTCACCCATGAACCAATATGTTAACCCAAGTTGGTAATGATATTCAGCAACTTCAGCATCTTTCTCAAGAGCTCTCTGGAAACTAAGTCACCAAAGGGTAGTAAAAAGATATGCATACACACAACGTAGGAAACTTAGTTGGGACAAAGTTTGAGTGATTCAAAGATGCTAAACCAGAAACAAGTTATTACTTTATAATTTAGATTATAATGAGAGAGGAAATTATTTGAAAAGGAGTTTATAAAAGCACATGGCCTTTCAGCTTAACCAATGTGCTAAGTGTTTAGGAGCACACACCAAACATTATATATGCTCACTGACCATTATGATCAGCTAGTCAGAATTCAAATCCATCTCACAGAATTTTCTCCCAGGTACTGCGTTACATGCTAAATACATTTCTTAAAAATATTCACTCATACACAGATCAAATTTATACACAATGGATCTGTATCAAATCCACACATTTTGAATTTTTGAGAAATATAATAAATTAAGATATGACTAGATCTATGAGCAATCTATATGTATTTTTACCATTTCTCTGCTTGTGGATAGTCCTTTTTGGTAAAATGAATCAAAGCCTCCAGGGCATGAACTTCAGCTAGGTCAGGGTAAGAAGAGAGAAGGTCTTCCATAATCTACAAAGTAGATATCTGTCAATTCCTTATTCAAATAAAGTAACTTGTAACTTAAAAAAATTCCCCGTTTGAATGGAAAAAACCAACCTTTGAAGCTTCATCTAATGAGCCTTTATTCAGATAGGCCAAGCTTTTAAGAACCAAAAGTCCTGGGATATTATTTGCATCAGAAACCTAGAAAATGATTGTAAAGAACTGCTGTTAAGTCTCTTTCAACACAGATCATCAATATTTGCTTTAATTAAGGAATGACCATAGAAGAGCACAAAATAAAGACATAGTGATTTCTATCAGTATGAACACATTCATTTTTGTAACTCTTTATTAGAGAGTATTACAAATGCATTTCAAAAAATTAGAAAATAGTGTAATAATCCCACATATACTCATTATCTACCTTCAAAATTAACTCAAATCCAATCTTTTCTCATCCATATCTACACTCAATTCACTACACGCCTGCTTATATTATTCTCATCAATGCTTTAGTACGAATATCTAAAAACTAAGTTCATTGTTATATAACACAATCATACTACCATTATAAACACCTAGACAAAACCAACAATACATCCTTAGTATCATCAAAAAAATTAGCAAGTATTCAAATTTCTCAGTTGGCTCAGAAAATATTTGAATAATTCATTTGTTTTAATCAAATCCGAATAAGGTACATACATTTCAAAAGGCTGATATGTCTCTTTCAATCTATAGGGCTCCCTTCCATTCTTTTTTCCTCCCTCACAATTTAACTGTTGAAAAATATGGGCCAATTGTCACAGTTTTCACACAGTCTGGATTTTACCGAATGCAGTCTCATGGTCCTGACATGTTCCTTGGTCCCCTATATCTTCTGTAAATTAGTAGTTAGGCCTGAAAGCTTAATCTGATTCCAGTTTAATGCTTTGGCAAGACTACATCATGTGTACATGCACTTGTTATGTATGGTACTTTCTTTTGGTAATGTTAGCAACCACTGATCCTCAATGCCTTAGATCAGATTGCAAAATGGCGGTTTTCCTTATTCAATGGAATACTTCAACAACAACAAAATTTCCCTCCCCTCATTATCTATTTGATTATCCCGAGGAACAGTTCATAAAGGAAAGGTAAGTTACTTTGATTCTTTCCAAATGGTTCCTCAGCACCCTCCAAAGATTTTTTTTTTTTTTTTGGGAATGTTTTGTTTATTTTTTTCATCTTGAATACATGGATTTAAACATATTTGGTATTTTTCAATCTACTGCAGTTACTGGTGCTCAAACTCCCCTTTAGCCAGTGACAATCAACCCATGATAGTTCCTAAGCCTTTCTAACATAATTCTAGTAGCCTTATATAGTTTCCTTGCTTTCTAGCATTCTAAGATGTTCTGGGATCATCCTATACATCTTCTGTTTCATACCTGGACTTCACCAGCTCTCTAAGAAACTTTTCTGTGTGTGTGTGTGTGTGTGTGTGTGTGTGTGTGGTGGCAGGGGAAAGATTGGAAAGACCTCAAAGCATTTAAAAACACACTATTGGTAGAAGGCAAGTAGAAAATAAGAAATTAACATATTAGTTATTGAAGGATGCTAACAACTGTTCTAATTTTAATGAAATGCAAAGCCCTTTGAAATATATCAAACAATGATATTTTAAAAATTCAAAATCCTACAATACACTGGGTAATAGAATTTTAATTTTGGATAAAAAATAGCCTTTATCTGAAAAAACTGTTTAAAAATACCATGTTGTTATAATTCATAATTTATAGTTTTTTTGACACAGAATTTCTAAATGCTTGAATTAAAAACATTAAGAAATAGGATTCCTTCTTAAATATCATTCTCCTTCTATTTTATTAAATTGAAAAACAAATAAATAATATTGTCTACTATGAAGCTACTTGAGTCCTTAACTGTTCTTGCCAATAATCTATGAAATCTTTTCTGGAGGCAAAAATTTAGAGTCCCAAATTAAAAATAATCAAGTCGTAATAACTTAAAGCAAAAAGAGAAAAGGAGAATAAGAACAATACTAAAGAAAGAAATCACACCTATGAGAAACATTGTAAGTACTTAACCAAGAGGCAAACAAATAACTTTGGAAGTTTCCAAGTGTGTGATCTGGAAAAGGCAGATGTGGTGAATTCATACCTCGAACACAAAATTTGTTTAAGTATTTGTGGAAGGAGGGAGTGGTTGGTGCCCGGTTGACTGGAAAAAATAAAGTTGAAGGGAAAAACCTGATGATAAGACTACCTGATCAAGAGTACAGATTGCTTCCACTGAAGATTCATAATCTGAGAGTTTAATCAAAGCCTCTGCTTTCAAACGGAGACAAAGATTCTTCTGATGAAGACTGCCACCAGACACACCAAGATTATCTATGTTCTTCAGAGCTGACAAAATTAAGGACATCTGAATGAAGACAACCATATTACTTCACTTATTTCTTCTTGTTAAGGGTAAAAAATAATAAATTGGAGATACAGTAAGAATAAATTGCCAAAATAATATACATGAAGAATAATTCCGAGCTAAAGATAGATTCTTCCCTGAATTCTTTAAGGAAATATCTGAATTTAAAACAGAATACATCTGAATTTAAAATCTCTATCTTTACATAACATATAATAAAAGTGAACATCCTGAAACACAATGGCTATCTATATCTGTATCTGCTACATAACAAAAGTTAGCCAAACCATTGGTAACAAACTTAGCAAATTAGGAACACCGGAAGGGGAAAGAAGCTGGATTCAAAAGGACCAGGGTGAACTGTGTCTCAACTACAGAAGGTAGGCCACCAGCTGTGTCAAGAGCAGTGAATCACTTTTTATGATTTCCTATCCCTCGCCTGACCCATCTGACCACATTCAAATAGGCTCCAAGATGCCTAAGACTGCTCTTATCTACATGAGAGGAATCAAAAACTCCTGAAGTCCTGGATGCACCAGAAACTTCCTTATTACAAAGACAGACCACCTCCACACAAGCCTAAACTGACTATGTCAAAATTCCAAGGAATCCTTTGAAAAATACTCATGGTTAGTTTAAAAGTAAATACACACTAGGCATTATTTAACCATCTCAATGAAATTTAAATTAGTGAGTAACTTAAAATACAAAATAAAGCATGTGAGTTTTTTTTAAACCACCAACTTTCTCCTTTAACATGAAAACAAACAGAGTTGGCCACCAATGCAGATATCAGGAATACCTTGACTGCATGAAAGAACAGCTTCCTTAGGTCTATGCATTTTAACTTGGGCTTCGGCCAGATGATACCACCCCGTTGTGCAAAGAGGGCTTTCCTTTAACCCTAAACGGAAAAAATCAATCACAAAATCCAAACTTACTATGACCAATGAGGTGAATGGCACCGCCATCTACTCCCCCAAATCAGATCCCTCCCCTCTCCCTTGTCTCTCATACATGATCATTCCCTACATTGATTCCACGCCCCAATCCATTTCTCTACCGTCGCTTCTTCACTTCACATCTCCACCATCTTTATCCCAGATCCCTGTAAGTGCTTGCCACCCATTCCAATTCATTCTTTACACTGCAGCCAGAATGTCTCTAAACATGCAAATGGAATTATAAAATTCCTCTGCTCAAAACATTCCACAGGTTCCTGGCTGCCCTTAACATGCAAACTGTTTCACAAGGTGTGCAAGGCCCCTCTCCAGTATCATTTCTTAACTCTTCCTGCTCCCATACATCCTTGTCACATCTTGCTGAACCACCTTGAATTCCAGCTGTGCTCTCCTCTCAGGCTATTTCAGCTCTTGGCTTGAAAAGCTCCTCCCACCCCAAGCTTACATTTCTCTTTCAGATCTCTACTTGAATGTAAGTCTATCCATTGTGACAAATGTTAAAACTAAGTTAAGGTTTCCTGGCAAAACTAAGTTAAAGATTCCTAAGGGCAGCAGCAGGGTGAAAACATATATAATTATCCTTATTTTACAAATGAGACACAGATAATTTAATTAGTTTTCTCATGGTCTGGGAATTAATGAGTGACAGTTTTGGAATTCAGACCTAAGCAGATCCAGAATATATAAGCATATTTCTTCCACTTCTATCTTAAATATATGTTCCTTTTTGTTTTTAATGTTTTTGTTTATTTATTTTGAGAGAGAGAGAGAGAGAGCATGCAGGGGAGAGGCAGAGAGAGAGGGAGAATCCTAAGCAGTCTCTGTGTTGTCAGTGCAGAGGTGGACAAAAGGCTTGATCTCAGGAACCATGAGATCATGACCTGAGCCGAGATCAAGGGTCAAATGCTTAACTGACTGAGCCATCCAGATGCCCCTTAAATATACACTCCTTACGGAAAGGCCCAAAGATAACCACCTACTGACTATGTTAGCTAGGATGCAAGGCGGAGTTACTCAGATCAGAGGGCTGAAAGCTATCAGCAGAAGAGAGGAGGGGAAGGGACAAAATCAGGGATGGAATGTGTTTTGTTTTGCAGAACCAGTGGTTCCTACCTACCCAGGAGTCTGCTAGGTGTTTTACCTGACAGCCTATGGCATGAGCCAGTCTGAGCAGATATGGAGCTGCGGACCTGTACCAAAGCCCACCTGAGTGATCCTGAAGTTACCTTGAGCTCATTGTAATACTAAGATTTTTTTCCTCGAATGGGATTTTCTGCCATATTTTGAACATACAATGTGTGTACTAGCATGCTGATATACTGGGCATGCACACTGCGACCAAAGTGCCTAAGTAACAGCATATGGATTTATTATATTTGAAAATGAAGAATGGGAGGGGCGCCTGGGTGGCGCAGTCGGTTAAGCGTCCGACTTCAGCCAGGTCACGATCTCGCGGTCCGTGAGTTCGAGCCCCGCGTCAGGCTCTGGGCTGATGGCTCAGAGCCTGGAGCCTGTTTCCGATTCTGTGTCTCCCTCTCTCTCTGCCCTTCTCTCGTTCATGCTCTGTCTCTCTCTGTCCCAAAAATAAATAAACGTTGAAAAAAAAAAAAATTAAAAAAAAAAAAAAAAAAAAAGAAAATGAAGAATGGGAGCTAGCAAAGTATGAAGGAAGGGGCAAGAAATCAGACTCGAGAAGGTTGCAAACCCTGTGAAGAAGTCTGGATGTTATCCTAAGGGCAGTCAGAAACCCATGAAAAGCTTTAAGTTGGGGAAGAGAATATGTGTACATTAATGTCTACACCAGCTCTCTGCCCCTGCCCAATACACTGAATAAACACTTTCTGGACAAACCCCATGGGGAGACACCACCTTGAAAGCTATCTCCCTGTCTCCTTACTGTGATAAGTAATAAAAGTTCTTTGCTTTCAACACTTCCTTGGGTTGTGTTCAATTTAAAGCACCCCAAGCAGTGAGACCCTTGAGTTTGGTTACAGCTACACCTCATGTTACATGCTCTATGCTATACACTTGCCTTCAGTTAGGTTCCTAACAGCATCTTCATACTTTCTGTCTTGTAATGCTTTAATCCCCAAACCAATGAAGCCTGGACCACTTTTTGAATCCATTTCCACTAGTCTGCGACAATACTGCTGTCCTTCATCAGTAAGACTGCCTGGAATTAAAAGGGAAAAATGATTAGCATACGTACTCCAAACTTTTTAAAAAAGTTTAATGTTTATTTATTTTTGAGACAGACACAGAGCCTGAGTTGGGGAGGGGCAGAGAGGGAGACACAGAATCCACAGTAGGCTCCAGGCTCCGAGCCATCAGCACAGAGCCTGACGTGCGGCTTAAACTCACAGACTGCGAGATCATGACCTGAGCCAAAGTGGGGTGCTTAACTGACTGAGCCACCCAGGGGCTCTAATACTTCAAATTTCTAATTGCCAAAGCATACATACTTAAATCTCAAATACCATTTTACATATCTTCCACCATATCAATTCCAGGAATTCAAAACTTAAATAGACCAACAAACACCAAAAATTTTAACATTTCATTAAAAACTTATGCTCTTCATCTTAAATTTTGGAAGTAGAAACCACTTTACCCACTGCAGTATGGGTAAACTGAACCTGTAGTCATACTCAAGGTTTCAAACAGGAAACCTACCGCTACTTGCCATTAGGCTAAGACACACAGCCTCCTGCTTACCAGCTCTCCTTTTGCTGTTTAGCACTAACAATTTCGGTTGTTAAATGAAGGAATCCCTAAGGACAGTGTCTTCACCAGTCTCTCTCCCTGGGCAACCATGTGCTGCTAGAGATGTGACAGCCAGGATGCCCTATCTAGTGTTCTTCCAGAACCTGGGATTAAAAGACAGTCTTCTTGTCAAGACACTATACACAAACTTAGTCACATTCTTCTTAAGTCTACAAGTCCAGTAGCACCTTTCTGCATTCTTTCAAAAATTTTGTTTTCCTATATACGTTAATGGTTAAGCTTATGTAACAATCATGTAATGCCTATATTTATTTCAAATTTATTCTGGTAAAATAATTTAGTTTAGAAAATATTATTTATTTTGTTTTATTTCCATTTTCTCCAACCTCAATCTCAGGATTTCCACTCCCAGAAAAGCATAAAAACATGTGGAAAATGTGACTTCTGCTTGAGAATAAACTGTGCATAGTATTCACCACTTTGATAAATTGTTTAATCACACAGGAAAATTCTTAAAAACTAATTACAACAAACTGCAACCTGAAGAATAAATATTAAACTAATTTATTTGAAACAATTAAATTAAACTAATTTATTTGAAAAAGCAGCCTGATGCTTTTTTTTGAAATCTATTTAAAACACATACCCCCATGTGGAGCCACCCTTTCAGTCACAGATGTCAAAGATAAATTCTTTGCATATTACCATTTAGGTTATCTGTTTCAAATTTTTCAAAACCAGATACATACCAATACATAATCCATGATATTATATATTGATTTAGCAGTCCAAGTTAGTAAAAAATTCATAACGGCTAAAGAATTAAAACTTCAGTACTGTTTGTGATATATGAAAGCAAATTAGAAGAAATACTTTTGTTAGCTTGTAAAAAAAGACCTGAGCCAGCTATTATTATGCTTCTAGATATGAATTTTCTTTTCCCAAGGTGTTCTCACTATTGCTTCCATAAATGTTAATTTCCAAAAACAGACATGCCTCATTCCATATACCTTATTCCTCTCAAGCACACCAGTGGGGTATTTTTTTCCCTTTTCAACCAGAGATATTGTCTAAACTGGACATCAGAATCACCCAAAAGACTTGTTAAAACACAGAATGATGGGGCGACTGGATGGCTCAGTCGGTTAAGCATCCGACTTCAGCTCAGGTCACGATCTCGCGGTCCGTGAGTTCGAGCCCCGCGTCGGGCTCTGGGCCGATGGCTCAGAGCCTGGAGCCTGCTTCCGATTCTGTGTCTCCCTCTCTCTCTGCCCCTCCCCCGTTCATGCTCTGTCTCTCTCTGTCTCAAAAATAAATAAACGTTAAAAAAAATTAAAAAATAAAAAAAAAATAAAACACAGAATGCTAAGCCCCACTGTCAAAGTTTCTGACTTCAGTAGGTCTATATTAGACCTGAAAGTTGGCATTTCTAAGTTCTCAGGTGATACTGATATTACTGGTTCAGAGACAATACTTTAAGAACCACAGGCCTATAGAATTCATCAATACCATAGACCACCTTTATTATTAGTCATATATATATATATACATACATATGTATATATATCTCCTGTGTTTCTACATCTATAGCTAAACAGTAACTTCTGGAGGGTAGGGACTAGCATAGTATCTTGTATACAATAGACATCCATTAAATATTGTAATGGTCCTTTAAGAACACCATTATGAACTGATCCTCCAAAAGACTTAGTCTGCTAATAAGTAATAGCTGAGAATTACTATGGAAAAATAAAAATGTTCACCCTTCTAGAAAAGAAAAGAAAATAGCTATTAAAATTTTCCTTTAGGGGCACCTAGGTGGCTTAGATAAGCTTCCGACTTCTGCTCAGATCATGATCTCATGGTTGCTGAGTTCGAGTCCTGCATATGGCTCCGTACTGCCAGCGCAGAGAGCCTGCTTTGGGAGTCTCTGTCCCATTCTCTCTCTGTCCCTCCCCCATGCACATTCTTGCTCTCTCTTTCTTCCTCTCAAAAATAAACAAATATTTTTAAAAAAATTTTTACAGGGGCGCCTGGGTAGCTCAGTCAATTAATTGTCTGACTACAGCTGAGGTCATGATTTCATGGATCATGAGTTCGAGCCCCCTGTCAGGCTCTGTGCTCACAGCGTGGAACCTGCTTAGGATTCTGTGTCTTCCTCTCTTTGCCTGCCCCTCCCATGCTCACACTCTCTCTCTGTCTGTCTCTGTCTCTCAAAAAATGCATAAAACATTAAAAAAAAAATAAGTTCTTAAATTTCTACCTATCTGAATCAAAACTCTCTTATTCCATAGAAATGTAATTCGTGACAGACTACCTTGGCCACATAAACTGCCCTTATTACAGAAAACACACCTGTGATGGAAAGAAGAGAAGCCAACCATGCATCTTTCAAGATCATCCATAAGCACGGTACCTAAAAACTTACAAAGGTAAACAAAGTATGGGTAGGTAGATGAAAACAGTTTCTAAAAGGCTAAGATGAACAAGAGAAACTTTTAAAACAAGATAAACTTTCCTTAACATCTGGGAGCACAATTACAGAAATCAAGAGATTTGGATAGACTATGTTCTAGCCCTGGGAAACATATTCTCTACATATGACAAAGAGGAATTTTCTCGAGTGTTCCCCCAAACTATCAATGGTAGTAACAACATCACTGATCCTATGTAGAAATGAGGGGTATTCCAAAGCTTCAATCCTCACCCCTCTTCTCCATACTAACTCTTGTTGAGAATACTAGCTGAATAATAGGTGGAGACTAGAAACAGGAAATAAACTTGAATTCTTTTGAATAGAAAATCATTTATTTATCTGTTCTTTTTAACATTTAAAAGAGCCTAAGATTCCAGATTTAACAACCTGAAAACAAGTCTGACAATATTATTTTTATTTGCCAATAAAACAAGTTAGTTTTGGGGCCAATGAATGCTAAATCTCCAAGAATAAAAGGTGTTCTGAAGAGGTTCAGGATAGATGCTCAGTAATACCAATGAGAATTCCGTTTCCTAAAGTTTACCACCAAAACAACGTGATTTTTAAAAATAACTAATCAATTGCTGACATCACAAAGAAACTGATCACTACTATAGAATTTTTCTTTTAAACAAACCTAGCTTGGGGAAAAAACAAAACAAAACAGCATGTACTCATTTTTTTATTTGCATACAGATTTTCTAATATTTCCAGAGCACACAATCTTGAGCTTTTTCATGTTTGGATTTGAAGAACCAAGCTTTCTTACCCTCCCCCATTTCAGCTATAAAGCAAAATAAAATAAATTGAGGTCATTTAGCACAAAATAACATTTTACCAGCTGACAACTGTAAAAGCTATTCACTACTTGTTATGTGAAGCTTTATAAACTGAGTCATTTTGAAAATGAATCTTCAAGTCTCAACATGCAAAGGAGGACAAAAGAGAACCAAATATTATTTGTCCCCAGTGTAAGAGAACCCAGTGATTAACTGCTGTGAAGTACCACATTCTGCAGATACTAAAGCACACTGGAGGAGGATAGGTCAGTCTTGAAAGACCTTACAGATTTTCACAAGTTCTTAATACACAGAAAGTTTGGTTTAGAGAAGCAATGAAAAGAAAACAAGAAATCTTTAACCACAGCTCCCTACTGTCCTGCATTAACTGTCAAAGTTCTATGCCAAGAATGATGCTTTACCTTAGAATGTACCTAAGCCTGAACCACTCCATCCCACAAATTCTTACAGCCAAAGATCCCACAAAGAAAAAACTCTTCCTTGATGCACCATATGTGTCAATATCCACCTACCCACTCCCCTTTACCAGGATATAAACCTCTCTCTCTTTCAGTTCTACAAAATACCCTCACCAAGGATGATTTTTTTTCACGTAAACCAACACACTCTCCAATCATTTAGCATAACCCACTTGCTCTCTCTTTACTAGAATGCTTTGTCAAATACTGAATTTACGTGCAAAACTGCAGACTTTGTTGATCTAATTTCTTCTATAATTTTGTAATCTTTTGGAAATACAGGGGCCATGTTTATTCAACAAATCTACATTATAGGCATACATGTGCTTATTGAGAAAGCTTTCAATCAGTCTTCAAAAAGAAATTTCAAGTATTGTCTTGTGCCATTTGGCCCATGAGCAGGTCAAGAATAAGGGAATAGTAAAAACCATTAATAGCTGAAAGAAAATAGAGAGAAAAGGGTGAACAATAGCCATTACTTTCTCAATAGCAATTGTAAGAGTAGAAAAAGGGGTGGAGGGATGGGTACCAGAGGCCAACTACAAAAATCAGCCCATTTATCTTGGGAACCTATTGGGTCTCATGTTAAAATCTGAAGAAACTAGGTGAATTTTGGAACTATGTTTCCTGTCAGTGGAAAAAGAAAACCCACAAAAATTCACAAGTATGCTCCTCATACTGAAAGTCTCTTATTATGCCTCATCTTCCTTGACCTCAATACAAATTAACAATGTTAACTAGCCCTTTCTTCTTGAAACTCTCCTCGCAGGCAACACGACTATAATCCTCCTACTCCTCTAAAACTTTACCATCCCCTTTGTATCCTTCCTCCTCCTTTCCCTTAAACACAATCGGTCAAATCCCTAGATTGCTTCTTTTAATATCTGCTAACCACTTCTTTGGACTGTTTTCCCATCACTGAAATCTAAGTTCCAATTCAATCACCTTGGTTAGAAAGAATACCCCTAAATAAAGGCCTCCCAATCATGAAATTAGCTGTTCAATATGTCAATGAAGATCTTTCTGAAATGTTCTTTCCTTGAGCCTTCTCTGTTACTTCACATCAGTTTCCTCCATGTTCCTGTGAGATTTCTCTGCATCTCTGTTTTCTACTTTCCTCTTTGCTTTCTTCCTCCCTTTCCCTTTAAGCCATCCAGCACCACCCAAGACAGTTTTCAGCTTTTTGTACTTTAGTCATCCTCTGAAGTCACACACTTCACTTTAACCAACATGCAAGTGATCTCTAAACCTTATGTCTAGTCTTAGTACAGATCTCTCATCTGCAAGCCAGATGGACATTTCCCTTTGTCCACTAACATCTCCTCTCCACCACTCAACTTTCTTACAGATGATCATTCTATATTAGACCAACTTTTCAAGAGAGCTAAAAGTAAAATTATATTCTTCCTCCATTTACCTCTAACAAATCTCTTCTATTTTTTTTTTCATTCAGGTGTTACTTTCTATTGTTACAGTAGAACATATTCACATATGTTCACAGTTCATTCATTCCCAAGATCATTTAGTCTACCCAATCTAGTCTATCTTCTATACAATCTATCCTGCATACTACCATATTAGTTTGATTTTATACTTCATAAGTTGACTGACTGAAACAATTAGTAGTTCTTCTCTCACATTAGTGAAAAGTGCTCTTGCAAGTCTGTTTCTGAGTCAGTTAAAGAAAAGGGGATCTGCTTAATTCTCACCAAAAAAATACAAGACTGAAGGTAACAGTTCTGAATTTAAATTCAGACACCAGCCGGGAAAAAGTACAAGTAGAACTAGAAGGGAAACTTAAAGTGGAGAGCCAAGATAGATGCAATGATATTTTTCCAACAGGCATTTTCCCTCAGTTACCTCTAGCCCTAGTTTTCAACAATTTTTCTATAATGAAACATGTGATGGTTATTCATACATAAAGCATTCCCACAGGTCTACTCATTTAACAACAAAGTAAAAACAATTAGTAAAGCTCTGCAATAATTTATAATCACTAACACAAATTACTTCCATTTCAGTGACTAATTTCTATGAACTTTGTTCACATCAGTTGAATACAGGCATGGACAAAAGTGATGGTCAAATTATATGAAAAACAATCTATTTAGCACAGATACTGACAGAAAGGACAGAGACTGGTGTGAAAACCAACTGGGTCAACCTCCTGTAAACAGACTGAACACCAGCCCTGGGCACAAGATGTTGGCAGACACAGGTTCTGACAACTCCTAGCAAGCTGGGTGTCATCAGTTCTCTCTCCTCTCCCCAGGAAAGGAGAGGCATACGTTAAGCCATAATCTCTGATTTGAATCTACTCTATTTCATTAAAAAAGGAGATCATTTATAAGCTCCATTACTTTATAGTATTACAGCATGTGTAACTATGTACCTGTGACACTACAACATAACATCAACACTGAGAATGTGCATGGTTCACAAAACCCTTTGCGTGACATTCATAGCCCTATGCAATATGGTCTAATCTATTCAACCAAAATCTATCTTAAGTTATTCCTTCCAGTAGAGCAAGTGAAACTATCTTACTATTCCGAAAAATTACAACCTAGCTCTCTCCATGCTTCTGTTCATGCCCTCAGAGCTCCTTTCACCTCCTCCAGTTTTTCTAATTTGTATGGAAAATTTAAGACTCTCCTCAATTCCCACCTTCCAAAAGACTTCAATGATCTACAATGAACTCAGGAATTCATAATTCCTCTGTGTCACTATACTTTCCTACATTTATTAGCCTCTTCATGTGCGTAAAGGCAACATACTGTACTTCCTTTTATGTCCAGAAATATTCAAACAATACATTGGCACACTGTAGGCACTGAAACAATTTTTTTATTGATAGCAACATCACTCTCACATGCTCATACACTTTTAGGACACACAATATAATAAAGAAGAAATTACCTGATTCAATCAAATGCAAACAAAGCACTTCTAATGGATATTGTACAGTGGGATAGATGTTTATCATTCCTTCACAGGCCTTCTTCAACCTAGCAATTTCATGAGGAAACTAGAAAATATCAAAGTAAAATAAACTAAGTAATAGTAAAATATACTTGTGAACACTTTCCTAATTAGAATATAAACATCACATCAGAGATTTTTAAAATCAACTTACTTTGGATAAACACTGAATGAAATGTCTATAAAGTACTTGGTGATCTTCACTAGGAATATTTTCTGATAAGCCCAGTGCATTCTCAAAAGCAGTTAAAAGCTGAAACAAACAAAAAACCTATCATCTGTAGCATATTGAAATGACAAATGTAGTAAACAGTTGAACATGTAAGACTCACTTATACAAGATACAACTTCAACTAATTGCAAATGTATTTTATTATCTGGCCTTGACAATTTCATGAAGAAAAAAAAAATGGCACGTCAGTTTTTGAATACAGTTTAACCCCAACTGGCCAGGAGGAGACTGCACTGAACTAATGAGGGTAACTATATAAATCAGCATTATGAATTTAACAAAACATTCTTGTAAGTGCTTGCTATTCCCTATAAAGTAGTCAACTGGAGAGGTGTAATCATGAATAGCAGTGTAACTGCTACTGCTCAGATCATTTTTAAAATATCTCTACCAAAATCACCAGCATGTCCTTTGGAACATCTTTAATGGTAGGAAATCTTCAGTCTTAAAAAACAAATTTTATGAAGTTATGCTTTTATCAAAATAAAACCAGAAATATGACTGAACTATAATAAAATCACTTTTTATCTGGTATTACTAAGTGATTTTGAAGAAAATACCAAAAGAAGCTTTCTAAATGTATTTGAGCAAGAATAACAATACTAGAAATCAAGCATTTTAAAGGATACTATTCAATTAATTACAGAAGTTCTACCATTTTTAAAAATGAATCTCCATGACTTCATAATGAAAACTCATAATACAGTTCACTACTCCAATTTTCTTTGTACAGTATGGTATAAAGTCTGCATAAATAAGTAAAATTTTACTGTTCTGATTAAGTTAATGATCTTGCAAAAAAGGAAGCCTAACTTATGGTGTTTAGCACAAGGGGTTTAAAAAAATAGTAATGAAATTATCATCTGGAAAACAAGTGATGCCTTTTTTCATGAACACATTTAAATAAAACGAAATTATCATTAGAATTCAAGGTGAAAATAACCCCACCTCCAAAATCCTCTTTTCATATTTTAACAGTTAAGAATCAAGTCTTAACATGGCAAGTATAATTAGTTCTCTTTCATAGAGGAGAACACAGATAATTCAAAAAAAAATTTTTTTTTTACTTATTTTGGTATATGTTTGATATTCTGGTAACCTATACTTACATGATGTCATAATATAAAGATATCATTTAAGAGAAGTTGGCAGGGTGCCTGGGTGCTCAGTCGGTTAAGCATCTGGCTTTGGGTCAGGTTGTGATCTCCCAGTGGGTGGATTCGAGCCCCACATCAGGCTCTGTGCTGACAGCTTGGGGCCTGGAGCCTGCTTAGGATTCTATGTCTCCCTCACTCTCTGCCCCTCCCCCACTCACACTCTGTCTCTGTCTCTCTCTCTCAAAATAAATAAACATTAAAAAAAAAAAAAGAGAGAGAGAGAGAAGTTGGCAAACCACTTAATTTTGTCACTGCTCAATTTTTTCCACAACTAAATCTATACACAGGTAAACCAACACACAGACAAATGCAAATCTTATTTTTGTTATTTTTATCTCCAGCATTTAGGACA
The DNA here is from genome assembly GCF_022079265.1 of Lynx rufus. Taxonomy (NCBI): domain Eukaryota; kingdom Metazoa; phylum Chordata; class Mammalia; order Carnivora; family Felidae; genus Lynx; species Lynx rufus. Next base: position 157,459,372 of record NW_025814823.1, read on the forward strand.
CTGCCTGACAAATATAGTAGGTTCTTAATAAGTATTTTCTGAATAAAGGAATAAATTAATGAGTGAACAAATGAACAAACATACAAAAAAAAATGAACTTCCCATCCTTTACAGTCTATAACTGCTTATATATTTTTTTTAATTTTTTTTTTTACATTTATTTATTTTTGAGAGACAGAGAGAAACAGGGTGAGCAGGGGAGGGGCAGAGAGAGAGGGAGACACAGAATCAGAAGCAGGCTCCAGGCTCCGAGCTGTCAGCACAGAGCCTGATGTGGGGCTTGAACCCACAAACCGTGAGATCATGACCTGAGCCAAGGTCGAATGCTTAACTGACTGAGCCACCCAGGCGCCCCTATAACTGCTTATATTTAAAAAGTCAATTCGGGTGCCTGGGTGGCTCATTTGGTTGAGCATCCAACTTGGGCTCAGGTCATGATCTCACAGTCTGTGGGTTCGAGCCCCACATGGGGCTCTGAGCTGACAGCTCAAAGCCTGGAGCCTGCTTTGGATTCTGTGTCTCCCTCTCAATCTGCCCCTTCCCCACTGTGCATGCTCTCTCTCAAAAATAAACTTTTAAAAAATTAAAATAAATAAATAAATAAATAGTCCATTCAAGTTACAAGTGTACAGTGAGTGATTATTTATTATAAGAAATTAAGTTTACTTTTAAACTTAGAAGTATAAAAAATAGAATAAGACATTTTCCAACTACAGTTCAAAATCAATGAATTATTTTCATCTTTTTAAAAATTCTTTTCAATTACTTCACTGTGCCCTACACTGTACACCAAAAAGGAATATTTCTAGATATAAGTACCCTAAATAAATACCATAAACAAAATACTCGAATTGCTAAACCTCAAAATAATTCAGTACTCTTATTTCAAAAATATAAAGAAACATATCTTTAAGTAAGTACAACTTTAGAAATCACCGTAGTTTTGTGAAAGCCAAGCTCATAGCTTCTTTTTCACAGTGATGACATAACTGATTTATTGTGGATTCTTATGAACACAAGGAAGGAAATTATGATACCCTAAGCACCAATTCCACTCTGTCCGGACTTAGTATGAGACTGCAGGCCAATAATTCTGATGGTGTCAGCAAGAACTTCAATCAATTTAAAACTGAACTCTTATAACAATTTTGACATGCGGCACTTTTCTATATTACACTATTATGTTTCCATTTGCTAAATTCAATTCAATGATCAATTTTCATGACACAAACTGTAGGGGATAAATGGGTTAATACCAATTGCTGGGTCTCATTATTCTGATCCTCAGTACTCTCAGCCAGCAACTGAGTCAATCTCCTCCACAGCTGATGAAGCTCTTGGTTGTCTGCACCTTCCTCCTGCCGTGTCTTTATCAATTTGTGCCATGTTCGGGCCACCTATGAAAAGGGAGATTTAAATCATTATTTTATCTTAAATATCAAAAACGCCAGTGCAAAAAATATAAAATCTACAAATAGCAATATTTTCATCTGCTAATACATAAAACAGCAAAAGCCCAGAACTCCATTTACTCTGAATTCTACAATAAAGGTGACTAGGTAAATCCACACAGCCCTTACTTTAGAAGTACGACTGAGATACCAGAGTAGAAACTGGAATAAGACTACACGCCCCAAACTTCCTAACTTAGAGCATCCACTATGGGTGCACTACAAACACGTCACTAAATTCTACAGATGATGCCTTTGTTTATTTATTTATCCCTGCCTAGTTTCAAAAGGGTTTGGAAGTTATGACAACTAAAATTTCAAAGTTCCAAAATACTGTAATTGGTATTATCTCTCTATATTCTTTTAATATCATACTACATAGTATTTTTTTAAATTTTCTTTCAAGCTAAAATCAAAGTTTTCTTTTTTTTAATGTTTATTTATTTATTTTGAGAGAGAGAGACAGAGAGAGAGCACTCACTCACAAGTGGGGGAGGGGCAGAGAGAGAGGGAGAGAGAGAATACCGAGCAGAGCCCGATGCATGGGGCTCAATTTCACAAACCAGTGAGATCATGACCTGAGCTGAAATCAAGAGTTGGACCTTTAATCAATGAGCCACTCAGGCACCCTGAAAGCTTTTTTTAAATAATGGTTTCATTAAAAGAAGTCTACCAGTCCAGCAAATCATTTACCAACCTCTAGGTGTTTCTTTTCTTGGTAATATAGATCCACAAGTTTCTTACAGACATCACACCACTTCTGTTTGTCAACACTTAGAATAAAAAAAAAAAAAAAAAGGATTTTGAATCTGATTATTGAAAACAACCAAGGACTTAAGATACTAAAATTAATAAATCCCAGTAATACAGTCAGGCATTATTTTAAATTAGAACGTATCTTCTTTAAATTAGAATATATCCTCTTTCATACCATAAGAAACTTTTATAAAATGAGCCTCCCATTAAAAAATAAAAGGTTTAAGAAATAATATCTTCCATGGTCTTAACTGAAAATTATATCAAAGTTCCCAGATTAATCAGTCCTCTTATTAATCGTGTTTTGATTCTGTTTCAGTCACAATCAAGGAATTCTATAACCAAAGTATGAAAGAAAAATGCTTCTCAAATCCCAGTAAATGTCTGGAGTACTTCTATATAAGTTTTTGTCAATTTATTCCAATTAAAACTTTAAAGACACTGCCTTTCCCCATACAGTGATTACCTTTCATAAAGATCCAGGAGCTTTTGGTAAACACCAGCTAAGTCTTCCTTAGCATTTATGTGATTACATTTCTCATATAAACTTGCTAACCCCTAAAATAGGAAACAATAGATATTATTCTTCCAAAAAGTACAACATTCTCACATTCATTTTGCTAAACAAACTGACAATCTATAAAGATTATTTGTGATTAAAAAAATATAATTTACAAATAAACAATATGTCTGGGATTTGCCTCCAAATAATTAAGGGTGAGGGAAAATAGATGAAAGTATAGATGAAAAAATACTGAAATGTGTGGATTTTTAATGAAGCTAGGTGATAGCCAGAGGGGCTCATTATACCATTGTCTTTACTTCCAAAAATACATCTGAAGTGTTTCACAACAAAAAATATTTCTGAATGATTATATAATCTTAACTCTTAAGACATTACCAGATGACCCTACTTTTATATGGCCAAATAAAAAAAATCCAAGCGTTTTGTGGAGACTATAATTTTTGCTTCAATTAAAGATCACATAGGGGCGCCTGGGTGGCGCAGTCGGTTAAGCGGCCGACTTCAGCCAGGTCACGATCTCACGGTCCGGGAGTTCGAGCCCCGCATCGGGCTCTGGGCTGATGGCTCAGAGCCTGGAGCCTGTTTCCGATTCTGTGTCTCCCTCTCTCTCTGCCCCTCCCCCCTTCATGCTCTGTCTCTCTCTGTCTCAAAAATAAACATTAAAAAAATTAAAAAAAAAAATAAATAAAGATCACATATCCTAAATCAATCAATACATAATAAAAGCAGGCATCTCCGTAAGTGTGTCACCAGATACCCCCACTCATGTTCTTGTTCACATAACATGAGGCAAACAGGTTCATGTTCTCCTACTACCTACTAGAAATCACAGTTTCTAAGATGTGGTTAGATAGGAAACAAAGTTATTAAATATGAAGAAGTTGGAGAAGCCAACAAAAAACATGAAGACCATTAAATAAGAAAAAAGAATTTCACTTGTATTCAAAACAGACTGCACATTTTTATACTTTAGTTTTAGAAAACATATTAATATACGTTTCCCTCAAGCATAAACAATATTCTTGATAAGTCTTTCATATACACACATAATTAAGTTAGAGATTTATATAATCATATTTCAATTCTAATCCTCACATTTAGAAATAATCCATTGGCTTGGATGTTAAATAATGGAAAACAGCATCACTGGCATCTTTTTTTTTTTTTTTTAAACTAACTTGCTGGTTTAGAAAACCAATCCATTTAAATTTTTTTTTCTTCTGAGGGTTAAATAAACGTTTAAATGCCTAGTTTAAAGCTGTTACCTATATTTTTAAAAAAGGGGAAAAACTTCTTTACTATAATATAGGGCTCGAAATTTGTACATACCTGCCAAGCCAGCAATTGGTCTGGCTCTAGTTCAGCAGCTTTCTTATAGGCACCCTGGGCCTGATCAGGTTGTTCTAGCTCGGCTGCAGCAACACCAATAAAAACCCAGGCATTATAGTTATTTTTCTCTTGTTTTAACACTGTCTGATTAAAAAAATTAAAAGAGCAGGTCATTAAATTTTGGAAGCTAATGGGTAAAAAGCAACTAAAGACAGTCTACTTGAGTGTCAGGAAATCTGGACCTGCCATTGAGTAATCTTAAGAAAGCCACTTAACGTCTCTGGTCTTCAGTTTCCTCAAGGAGAGGAGGAGCACAACTGGATCAATAAATGTAACAGGTCAAAAATATGAGTCATATTTTTTAAAAGCTGCCCAAGTAATCCTGATGCCTCCATCAAATGCCTCCCCATGCTCCCTGAAAATGCTGTGTAAAAAGAGTGAAAGTATTCATACCACCCAACCATCCTGCCTGCTTCCACTCCACACTGTTACGGGTCAATTCACAAAACTGTTTTCCATATCATTTCACCCTAACCAATTCCCACATTTTCTTTCACTATGACAACATTGCCCTCTCTTAGACAGATGAGAGTTTTCACTGAAATTGTAGGGTAAAAAAGCAGACTGACCCCAATGTGACTATATCAAATATGTTCAAAATAAATAGTGGTGATGAATGTTTAAACACCACTTGTCAACGGGAATAAAAATTATATGTAGAGCTACTGCTTTCAGAAATAACAGCTATTTGCTAAGGTAAAAGTTTGAAATAGAAAACCAATAGGTTCTAGTGTAAGAAAACAAAACTAGTAGCTAAAATGAAATCAGTTAAGATTTTACATATTCTAGAGAAAAAAAGAATATTGACATGAGTTGAGCCAGATTATTTTTATACACATCCACATAACACTTCTAGCAACCTGTCACCAATCTATATAGCACAAATTCCATTCTATCCAACAATGCTGCCTCCCAAAAACCCAACAAATAGGGTAACTACCAAAGCTAACAATGCTTTAACCTCTGATATGTCCAATTAGTTGACCCCACCCTCTTTTCTACTACTGCCCCACTTCTCAATTCTCATTCCTCCTTCCCCAGCTTAGACTCCCCTGACCCATCACTGTCATCACTCCCTTGCAAACATCCTCAACTCCTTCTCCTCTCTTCTCCATCATCTTTCTCAACATTCATACTTGACCCACAACATGCCTATTTCTAAGCCTAAGAAGTTGAACATGAAGGGAGAAGCTACACAACTGACTTCACTGATGCCCCTTCAATAACATGAAACTTCAAATGGACATTCAGTAGGGCCTGGCAATCCTTTCCAAACCTTACTAGTAAGTTCGTTTTCCCAATAAATAACAACTACTTCGTACCTTCCTTCGTCTCAAACCTCCTATGCAATTGCTCTTCCACTCTCAGCTTATACCTCACTAAGAAAATAGAAGACATCGGAGGGGAACATGCCCCTCTTCCTTCCCCCAAATCTATAAATCTGACAATCTACAAATCTGGATTTACACCTATCTTTCCTCCTGCTAAGATGGAAGAAGTATCAAGACTCTCCTCTCAAACTTGGGATCCCATCCTCTCTTCCCTTCCCAAGGACTTCACTTCCACCACTACTCTCTCCTTCCTGCACATACAATTCCTCCCTCTGGACAGGCACATTCCCATCAGCAGCATACAAAGGGGTTTAGAATCTTGAGTCTCCCATTCACAAACCAAATAGAATTACAATGTCAACATACCATTAAGGAAGAAGAACTTTATGATACAGTAGTGCTCCATAGTACAGCCCATCAAAAGATACCACCACAGAGGTATTCAGGTTTTAAGAACATGACTTTGATAAGTTACCAATACAGAGAGAGAAAAAATTAAGAATGGTGAAGTAGTTTGTCCTAGCACAACCATTCTAATGGTGCTACTAAACAACCCAGGCATTTTGTTATATTTAGACAATAAATGATACACTTATTACATCCATAATGCTTGTGAATGGGAAACACACTTTCACCGTGGAAGGAAAAACAAAACAAAACAAAACATTGGTTACCTTACAATGTTTCAAAGCTTCTTTGTATTCTTTGTTTCTGATTGCATCTCTAGCACTTTTTAGAGCAGTCTTTACTTCCTTGCTGGACATTCTGTCAAAATAAAAACCCTGAGTGAACCTATAATAATACCTGCCTAATTATAATAGTTCCAATAAACTGAATTATCTGAAAAAGGCATATGCAATTCCTTCTCCCTGGAAGATTCTTTCCACCTTAAGGTACATATAGCATATTCCCCTACCTCTTAAGATTTTTATTCAAATGTCATTGCTTGGTGAAACCTTGGTTAGCCAAGCTAATTAAAATTTCAACACTTCCTCACCCCCAACACCCAACCCCAATATTGCCTTAACTGCATCCCTAACATTTAGCATCTTATACACTATATATTTTACTTATTTTATTTACTATCTGTTCCCCCAAACCCAGCAGAATATAAGTTCCATGGAGGCAGGGATTTTTGTCTGTAGTTGTGTTGTGTACTACTTTGTATTATTGCCAGCACCTATTATCTGACAAGTTGGACACATTAATAAATATTTGTTAAAATTGAGTTGTATTTGAGTTATACTCATTCTTCGTATAGTAGGATAAAACACAGATGATGTAATGTACCAGGACCCAAAATACACATCAACCTCAATCCAATTCTACATTAAGCAAGATTTAGTAGAATAAGCCCAAATATTGTTTTAACACTGGTTTCTATAAATTATAAATTAACTTTCTTCATGGTAAGTGTCATGCAGAGTTATAGTAGTATAAATTCTGTGAGAGAAATAAATGCGACGTTTACATTTAAATAAAGGCAATGAAAATGCTAGAGGATTATGCACTAATTTGAACCATAAAAAGATATTTCAAATGGTAGGTAAAATATTTCTTCATTTAAATTTAAGCTATGTTAATTTAATTTTAAATTATTTTGACATTTATTAATTTTTGAGAGACAGAGAGAGACAGAGTGTGAGCAGGGGAGGGGTAGAGAGGGGGGGAAACACAGAATCCAAAGCAGGCTCCAGGCTCTGAGCTGTCAGCACAGAGTACAATGCAGGGCTCGAACTCATGAACTGTGAGATAATGACCTGAGCCCAAGTCGGCCACTTAATCAACTGAGCCACTTGGGTACCTCATTAGCTAGTTAATTTAATTAAAAAAAAATTTTTTAATGTTTGTTTTTGAAAGAGAGAGAGACAGAGCACAAACAGGGAAGGGGAAGAGAGAGAGAGGGAGACACAGAATCTGAAGCAGGCTCCAGGCTCTGAGCTGTCAGCACAGAGCCTGACGTGGGGCTGGAACTCACAAACTGTGAGATCATGACCTGAGCTGAAGCCGGACGCTTAACTGAGCCACCCTGGCGCCCCTAATTAATTTAATTTTAAATGAACTAACGTACCTTAAGATTTCACAACTTACTCTGATATCGGGTAAACAAGTCAAATTCAATCACAACTAAATGTTGAAAAAAAGAAACACTTGTATTTTTTGATAACTCCACTGAACTCCAATCTCATCAGGAAACAAACCTGGGTAAATATGAAGTCATTATAGACTGCAGATGTTCACAGTAGCAAGATGAACCAAGAAGATGGCTCACTGACATGGTACAGTGACACCCTGTATACCCAAAGAGGCTAAAGTAGAAGTGCAGATCAAAGGAGTTTAAGAAAGTAAGGAATAAAAAGCAAAAGAACAACAACAACAACAAAAACCCAATCCTTTTGACTTAAAAAATGTTAGGTGGAAAGTAATACAAAAATTAACATATCATAAATCAATTTATCTGCAACTAGAATCAGGTTCCTTAAATACACAGAAAAATGACTTTTTGCCTAATTATGTTAACTATACATTAAAGCAGCATATTTCATATGCTCTTATTTTAGAAACTGATCTCTTACCTGAGTTTATCTTGGTATACATTTATAGATGCAAACTTCAGTATTTCTTTTTTCTATAGCCTACAGACTTTGACCGGAACAGGCAATAAATTTCAATGCTAATTTCAAATTTTCTCACACCAAAGTTATCTTGGCTAGGTAACTCTGCAGATTAAAACAGAAGATAAATCAATGATGATAACAACTAATCTGGACCAACAGCAAGGGATTACAAGAGACATCCAAGGAGGAAAAAAGAAAAGTTAAAAAGGAACAAAAACAGTTTTAAGTCTAAAGAAAAGCAAACGGAAGAATTCAACTTTACAAGGAAAAGGATCACCATCTTTTCTATCATCCAACACTTGAGTGGAAGCACGTTCAAACAAGGTAAAACTGGGGTGCCTGGGTGGCTCAGTTGGCTAAGTGGCCAACTTGGGCTCAGGTCATGATCTCACAGTTTGTGGGTCGAGCCCCTTGTTGGGCTCTGTGCTGATAGCTCAGAGCCTGGAGCCTGCTTTGGATTCTGTGTCCCCCGCTCTCTCTGCCCCTCTCCTGCTTGCTTTCTCTGTCTCTCTGTCTCTGTCTCTCACAATAATAAATTTAAAAAGACAATAAAGGGGCGCCTGGGTGGCGCAGTCGGTTGGGCGTCCGACTTCAGCCAGGTCACAATCTCGCGGTCTGTGAGTTCGAGCCCCGCGTCGGGCTCTGGGCTGATGGCTCAGAGCCTGGAGCCTGTTTCCGATTCTGTGTCTCCCTCTCTCTCTGCCCCTCCCCCGTTCATGCTCTGTCTCTCTCTGTCCCAAAAAAAAAAAAAAATAATAATAATAATAATAATAAAAAGACAATAAAAACAAGGTAAAACCAGCCATCACTTATCCTACATGCAACTCCCAAACTATGCACTGCAAATCACACACACACACACACACACACACACAAAAGGGCTCTTGTTCTAAAGAATATAATCTAAATCAAAAGAAAGACCTAAGACATATGAGTCATTAGAGAATCAAACACTAACTACGGATAATGAGTACAACTGCAATAGGAGTTGAAAGAAGGAAAAGTGTGATGTGAAGTAATTAAGGGGTACTAGGAAAACACAGAATTTAAGAATGTTGGGAGGAAAGAGATTGCTCCAGTCAGAAGCAACTGCATTAGCCAAGGCAGAGAAATAGGAATGAACACATGTAGGAAACAATGAGAAAACTGAGCAGTGTGGAACAAAAGGGACTTGCTGAGGACAAGAAGAAAATGAGGCTTGCTGGATAATGTAGAGCACGAGACTACAGAAGACCTTAAACGTCAGACAGACAGACAAGTTTAGATTTACATACAGCAGCCAACACAGAGCTGTTAAATGCCTCTACACGAGTTATTTTTAAAGACCACAATAGATAAACTCCATTGTTCCCTTGGTAACCAATTAATGTTTAATACCCTTCCATATCCCTATATGTCCCTACATGTAATTACAATTACTCTTGCTGCAGTGCAATCGCTATTCTTCTCTTCCTAATCCTTCACGTGATTTGGAATTTAGCATAATATGCTAGCACTGAGGCCCTCTCTCTTCACAAAACATTTATACAGGTAGAGATATACAGATATGGACAAGGTAGATATACAGACATAGATCAGTTTCAGGAGATTAACCTATTTTTGAAAAGACAAAATAATCTGTCCCTTTCTAGGCCTAAAACCTTCTTCCTATTTTGGGAGCTGGGGTGGAGAAGAGAGAGAGGCTCATCCATTCATTTTCTAAAAAAAGTTTTCCTAAGTACTAACCTTCTACAAGGTATCAACAAACAAAGGTAAAAATCTACTTAAAAAATGATTCCATGTAACCACATACACCTGTATTTGGGACACTTCCCTCTATTTCAAGCACATCCAAGATGTCAAAGTAAAATCTAGCTCTCTTAAGTGTCTTTAATATTCTTCCACAAAGTGTGTTTAATGGTCATCCACAGCCGCACCCACTTTCCCCTGACAATCTCTCCTATTTTTTTCTTCTCAAGCTCATGTCATTCTTAAAAAAAAAAAAAAAAAAAAAAGCATTCGTTTTTGCACACCTTCACTCAGTTAAAGGGTTTATAGTACCAAACCAAAAGGGTTTTTATTCAACGTATCAAGCATAGAAAGTAGCAACAGCTGCACTTTAAAAAGTTAGAAAGTATCAAACATGCCAAAATGTTAAACCTCAAAACTAACAAATGTAGGTGGATGAATTGCTACACACCCCAGCTAAAGGTATGGAACCTTCAACTACATTCTGTTGTGCACATACAAAGACTCCATACAGCAAAAGTAACAACAACAAAACAATAAATAATAATAATAATGACAATGGAAACAAATTACACAAAAGCAAAACGTGATACTTTTAAATCTAGTAACAAAAGTCCAAAGGTATTTTGTGATGACCTATAGTCTGGCGTAACAGCCTAGAGGTATATCATCCCACCCTTCCTCTGAAAGGAATTGGTAAAAACAATCATTAAGTAAAAATAGACTCCAATTACCTGTTACATATTTAGCATTCTGGACACTTACCTTTTACCTATTATCTTCTACCTTCTTTTTGACTTGAATTTCAGATTGTTCCTTGACCATTATCCACCTAAATAAAGTAAAACATCAAGTAGTTAAGCAAATAAAAAGGATGATAACCCAAAACTCTGTGAATTTTTTAACATGCCAAATTCAGGTTTAATTTTCATAATTCATAATTTAAAACACAAGAAATAATTAGGTATAATTTTTCATCTTTTCTTCTTTCCCCAATTTTCTGAATTGGTCTGTGTTCCCACAGACTCTGGTGATAAAAGGAACATCCATAAGCAATCAGAAAAATGCTCAAAAAACATTCCAGAAACTCAAAATACATTAACCACAGTATAAAAAATTGAGCCAAAACAAGAGTATCAACTATTTCTATGCTACTTTATTTTGAATCAAGGACAATTAATACCACTTATTTACTCCCTATGTGGAGCCCAACTACACTAAAGTGACCCTGTTTTATGCCATGTAAAGAATTATAAATATGTAGGGATGCCTGGGTGACTCAGTTGAGCATTTGACCTCAGCTCAGGTCATGATCTCGATGTTCATGGGTTCGAGCCCAATGTTGGGCTCTGTGCTGACAGCTCAGAGCCTGGAGCCTGCTTTGGATTCCATGTCTCCCTCAATCTGCCCCTCCCCTACTCATGCTCTCTCTCTCTTTCTCAAAAATAAATAAACATTAAAAAAATTTTAAATTAAAAATCAAATTATAGGGGCCCCTGGGTGGCTCAGTTGATTGGGCGTCTGACTTCGGCTCAGGTCATGATCTCACAGTTTGTGGGTTCAAGCCCCACATCAGGCTCTGTGATGACCGCTTGCCACAGCCTGGAGCCTGCTTCAGATTGTGTGTCTCTTTCTCTCTCTGCCCCTCCCCCACTCACACTTTGTCTCACTCTGTTTCTTAAATAAAAAATAAATAAATGTAAAAAAAAATTAATAAATCAAAATAAAAATCAAATTATAAATACGTAAAACGTTGCCCACATCATGTAACTAGATTAATTTATAATCTAATGAAACTAGAGAGCACTTTTTAAAATGTCAAAAATCCCATCTAAATAAACATCTCAAATATTCACACAAATTCAACATGATATAATTCTAAGTATCTTTTGATGGGATCTCTGGAATAAATTCTATCAAAATTAACTCAGAATGTTTCATGGACAGAATGGAAGTGGCTTCAAAGAACTGAAAAAAAAAAAAAAAGCCATGCTACTTTAAACAAGGAAATAAAATTTAAGTGAAGCAGGTGGGGGTGAACAAAAAAGAGAAAGTGAGTTTACTGGCAGTATACTTAAATAGAGTGGTTAGTTCTAGAGAAAACAGTCTTACTATTAAGAAAAAAAGTACTGGGGCCTTCTCTTTCCTCCATCTTTCCATGCCACCACAATGGTGCTCATGAATGTCCCGGCAGATGCTCAAGAGCATTAACAATGACAAAAGAGAGGCAAATGCCAGGTTCTTACTAGGCCATGCTCCAAAGTCATCATCTGGTTTCTAACTCTGATGATGAAGCATGATTACATTGGCAAATTTGAAATCACTGATGATCACTGAGCTGGGAAAACTGTTGTGAACCTCACCAGCAGGTTAAACAAGTGTGGAGTGATCAGTTCCAGATTTGATGTACAACTCAAAGATCTAGAAAAATGGCAGAATAATCTGCTCCCATCCTGCCAATTTGATTTCACTGTACTGACAACCTCAGTTGGCATCAGGGACCAGGAAGAAGCAAGAGGAAAACACACAGGAGGGTAAAATTCTGAGATTCTTTTTCTAGGGATGTAATACCAGCATGCAAATAAAATGTCTCAATGTAAAACAAAAACAAAAGTATTGTGATCTAAATAATGTTTAAGAAAGTAAAATAAAAGTTAAAACAAGAGGGGCAAGGAGGGAAGGTAAAATAAAAGTAAAAACCTGATTCTATCTATTATACTAACTTCTCTGAGCTCCAAACCAACCTGACTGTAATTTATTACTCAGTCACTTCAACACTGTTCTTACAAAATACCCTAGATTTTGTCAGCACCTTCATGATACCATACCCACTCACAAAACCATAACTCATCTGGACTCCAGTACAACCCGACCTTGGACACCTTACTTAACTACTCCAAGTCTATTTCCTTATTGGTAAAGTGAGGATTATATCACTTACTTCATATGTATGTAAATGCAGTGCCTGAATATGTTACACAGTTGACCCTCAAATAACACTGGTTTGAGGTCCACTTAGAAATGGATTTTTTCTCTTTCTTATGATTTCTTAATAACCTTTTCTCTAGCTTACTTTATTGTAAGAATACAGTATACAATATATATAACATACAAAATTATGTGTTAACTTTGTATTATCAATAAGTATAATATCGATGTATTATCTAGTTAACAGTAGGCTACTAGTAATTAGGTTTTTGAGGAGTAAAAGTTACACATGGATTTTTGACTGCTTGGTAGGGATCAGCACTCCTAATTCCTACATAGTTCAAGGGTCAACTGCATATTAGTTCTATTCTCCTTATCTACTTACTGTCCTTATCAATCAACTTCACTACTTTTTTTTCTATTCCTAACCCACATGGTTACAAACTTTCTCGACACATTTAAAAACCCTAATGTGTATCAAGAAGTAACTTTCTCACCAATGTTCCTCAAAAGATGCTATCACCGAACACAAGTATCTTCTTTGAAGCACATGAATACTAGTCCAGAGTAAAACCTGCAAAAGAGATCACTCCATCCTCTGAACCACTGAAACATTTATTAGTTGAGCTATTCAATTCAAACTTAGCCAATATTTTTTTACTATGCTATACTGATGTCTCCTGACTCCCAGATCAATAAATCCCCAAACAAAAGTAGTATATCTTCGGAGCTCCTTACATCCCAACAACTATTGAGTAATATGTACTCAATAAATGGTGGATTATCCGGCTCCGAAGGCCTACTCTAAACATTTAGTTTTCCCCCTTCCAAAAGGCAGTAGTTCTCAATTTGCTAAAATGAGAAAGGAAGCAACTCTTTTCAGTATCAGCTCACATTACTTTTTTCACTATCCCCCGATACTTTCCACTTATACATCTTTGCTTCTCTCATTCAGCCTGTTCATACTTGCTTCTATCTACTCAAATGGTACATGTAATCAAAGCCAAATTCAAGTGTCAAGCATAAAAGCTTCTCAGATGAATCTCACTAGTTTGAACTTCTAACACTTTTATTTTTATTTTTTTTTAAGTTTATTTACTTATTTTGAAAGAGAGAGAGAGAGAGAGAAAACGAGCATGAGTAGGGGAGGGGCAGAGAGAGAGGGAGAGAGAGCATCACAAGCAGACTCAGCACTGTCAGCACAGAGCCCGACCTGGGGTTAGATGTCACAAATCATAAGGTAACAACCTGAGCCAAAATCAAGAGTCAGACACTTAACCAACTGAGCCAACCAGGCACCCGTGAACTTCTAACACTTTTAATCTATACTAACATTTCCAAAAAGTATTCCAAGGAATATTCCTATGCTTAAAGGTATTAATACACCATCTACTAATTTTGTTAATACTCACATTATATATCTCACTCTTTTACAGTCATTCTAAATGTATATTAGCACTCTAAGGGTTCTGAGAAGTCCTAAAGGCCCAAAGATATTTTAACCTAGCATTTCTAAAACTTATGTTATGATGGAACATTTACTTTAACGAACGGCAATTAATTTTGAAGCAGATGAGCATCCTCCAAAGCATAATTTGGGATAGTCTGGGTTTTATTTTTGTATGCTTGGCAATTAACTATATTTTTTATACCTTTTATACTGTCATTAAATTTAAAGGTAATGTGCTTGTTTCCCACAACTAAACTGGAAGTTCCTTAGAAGCAAATACTATTTCTATTACTCTCTTTTATTTCCTACAGTGTCTAATACATTGTAGATAATCAACAAATATTCACGGAATCACAAATGGTGAAGACAATCCTGATTTTATTCCATGTACTCACTAACTTCACACTTAGCCTCCTTTTCCTAAGGCAGAATATAGTGCTGTGGGTACAATGGATATTAAAAGAACTATAAAGAATCATAATCTATACCAAGACCTTTCAATTGAAGATCTTTCAGAACTGCGGTTAAGTATTTCACAAAAGTAAGAAATCGCTTAACATACAAATCTTTAACTGATGATTTAAACGTACATGTAATGGAGTGCCTACCCTCACTGCGACACATATGTAGGCATGTGCACACATAAAGATGTGCACAAACACCCCACAAAAGTACCTTTTCGGATAGTTACTGATTTGTAAAAATGCTTTATGTCCACAAAAGAGTGATCAAAATGACGAAGAAACGTTACAGTTATATAATGAGCTGAAGGAAATGGGGAAGGCCTTGGGGAAAAAAAAATGGTGAAGAAAGAAATAAGAAGTATTGTTGAAAAGGCGATTACCCAGGTAAAAATGAAGAGAAATGGACCAACGAATGATTAAAAGTAGAGGGAGACTGACTTCAGCTCAAAATAAGAACTTTTAATAATTAAACATGACAAATGTGGAACGGGCTGCTCAAAGGAAGTGCATTCCCATCACTACAGATAAAAAAGCACAGACTGGACAATTCACTTGGCAGGAATGTTGCAAGAAAAAGTGAATGTCAGATGGGAAGTAGGACTAGAAGCCTCTTAAGATTTTTCCAGCACTATATCTCTGGGGCCCTAAAATATCCATCTTGCTCCAACTCACTGCAGCACCTGCTCCCACGGGCACTGCCAAAGGGAGAGAGAGGAAAAAAGAGATGTGTTCCTGTCATTCTAACCAGGACTTCAGAATACATGTCCTGTGAAAACAAGGCCATAGAGAGTGAACACTGTTCACAGAAATAGTACCACACCACAGATAAATATAGCTTTTACAAACCTAAAGGTCAGTCGACAATGTTTCTATGATAAGATGCATTCCACATTCAGAATTAACTTGAAACAAATTTTTGAAACATATCCTGATCCTGAGGTAGCCTATGTACATTACCTCCCGTACCATACAACTACAATTTCATGGATGTTAGTTTTGTTTCCCTACAGCGTAAATTCTTTGTGGAAGGGAACTAATGTTTATGTTTGTATTCTCACACAGGGCTTTAGAATGCTCCTTAAGAATTTGTCTATACAAACAGAGTTTAGGCTCAACAGAAAGTCATGAAATTTTATAACTAACTAGGAACAGAGAACTGCAGTGAGTTAGGGCACAGACTACTGAAATTCAAATCCCGCTCAGACTGGCTCCCTGTGTAATCTGGGTTAAATCATTTAACCTGTCCAAGCCTCAGTTCTCCTGTCTGCAAAATGATGAAAGTGAGGATCACAGAGAATATTACATTGAGTTGATTTTATGTTAAGTACCGCAATTTCTCCTTTTCCTATCAAAATATTAACACGACTAACGTGACGAACAAATTATATAACTGAAACTATGATAATGAAATAAAAATTTGGCTCTGGGGCAGAAATTGGCTTCTTCCAGAACTCTCCAAAGTAGTTCAACAGTCAAGAGAGACCAGTGATTTTTCTGCAGCAGAACAATGGTATTCTGAACCTGTGCCGATTAATCCAGCTAGTCACACAGCTCAACATTTCTTCCTGCGAGAACCTGTTCCCCTTCTCTCCTTTGCACTCTGAAGGCAAGATGCACCTAAGCTTTTCCCCGTCTAGAACATGATTACTAGGCCCCGCGCCCCGCTCCTCACTCCACGGAGCACGATCAATCCTACTGCACTGACAATAAGATGTGGCAGGCTAGCAATTTCCTCAAGGGAATACATTCGAGAGCCCCACGAATCTACATCGTACCTGAGGCTGTAGAGTCAGAAACCCCACAAAGAACCGCCCCATGTAACTTAAGTGACAGACGCGCTGCCACCTCATCATCGCCTAGTTCACGGTCTCGGCTGATACTCAGCCATGCCTGCGCGACACAAAATGAGCAGCCCCGGCCCCTGACACTATCTCTCGCCAGTTATCATTTCAACCGCGTACTGCCTCCAACTTCTGCAAAAGCTACAGCGAGCGACCCAAACCCACCTGGGACAGATGCTTCTCCTCCAAACGCCAAGGCAGCAATCCGAGCGCATGCGCATTCCGCAGGCATCGTTCACGTGACTGAAAGTAGCTGAGTTTTAGCACGCTCGGTATTTGCTTAAAAGGCCTTAATGTGAGTTAAGGAATGCCCCCTGTGCGCATGTGCCCATGCGCAGCCCGCTGGGAATTGTAGTTCTGCCAGTAAAACGCTAGAAGGAAACCAAACTGTGAACTGTGTGATCCCCGCCCACCTCTCTCCAGAGGCGTGCCTAGAGGGAGGCGGCGGCCCAGCGCCGCTGAGCCGCTCTCTGCAATGCTGGTGCTGTGGGTGTCGGTGGTCGCAGCCACAGCGCTGGCAGCCCCAGACCCCGGGGCAAGTGGGCAGAGGCGAGGAGCTGCTGGGGTTTGGCCCGTTGCACCCAACGTGGTACTAGTCGCGAGCGACTCCTTCGTAAGTACGGAGAGGCAAGGGAGGGGGCGTCCCGCTCCAGACTAGCGACCGTCCTACAGCTTTTCCTGTGATGCAAGCTTTGAGGAGCAGAATCTGAGACTTCCAAACGTATTTTCCCCGAGGCGGAGTAAGAATTCCATTTTATTTTGAGGTCCCACGTATGCACGTACACCACATACATTTAAAACAATACTCCAGTAAATAAAATGTCCTCTGATAGCATCTTTGCAAAAAAAAAAAAAAAATTAATGCTGGCCTCGACCCACTTAATTATTTTACGACTACTAATATACTTTCTGTCCATACTCTCGTTTGTTTCGATAGTGGGGGAAAGTAACATTCTGCATCTCCATAAAAAGGTGTTAGCTTCCTAGCGGTCGTTTCCCACTTCATCTCAAGTTTGCAGGAATGTCAATACTTTTATCACCCAGGTTATCTGATAATCCTGTTAGTGCTGATTTAAGTGCAATAGTTGTCATTTGATCCACTCCCCCTTTTAACAAAGAAATTGTGTGCGTGTGTTATTGCTGTTGTTTAATCCCAGACTTCAACAGTTTTTGGTACTTCCCCAAGCCATCATCCGAAAGAATACTACTATCAACATTCCCTGAAAGTTTTAGTATAATCCATGATTTAAAAACTACTGCTTGGACAAATATTAGGTTAAAAGTGATAAATCTAGTTTATTATCACTGGGTGTTACTGTGGTCACGTAGATTGTTGGTGTTAAGCATGTCTGCACCAAAGAGTGCTTTTAATCACTGTATTCTATTGGTTTTCTCATTGATTGACCTGTGAAGATTAAAGTCACATAATCTGGATATGACCGTAGGACTTGCTGAGAAAATTATTAAAAGTAATCTTTATGATTATCTAAATTTAGGGAACAGGCAATATTGGAGATTAACATGAAAGAGGTTTCTT
This sequence comes from Lynx rufus, assembly GCF_022079265.1. Taxonomy (NCBI): domain Eukaryota; kingdom Metazoa; phylum Chordata; class Mammalia; order Carnivora; family Felidae; genus Lynx; species Lynx rufus. The sequence continues at coordinate 157,477,391 of NW_025814823.1, forward strand.
AGAGAGTGCTCCCGAGATCAAAGGGAAAGGAAGAAAGAAGGATTGTATAGAGAAGTTTGAGTTCTGTTACTGTCTCAATAGAAGCCTCAAATGACTTTATGGGTAATTCTCAAACTAGTAAAATGTTTCAGAACTGTTTCCATTTGGGGTGAGGGGATCCAGGGCCTTATACCCTCATGTTGGATGGCCATTAGTTGTGCGCTGCTCCCGGAAAGGGACATGATTTTGGTCCAGGCAACTGTCTTTAGCAGCAGCAATCTTTCTTTCCTAAAGGGAATTTGAGTGGTGTATCACAGAATTCTAGAAACTTCCAAAGATGACAAATATTTTTTTCCACTATAGTATGAATACATAGGTTTTTGTATATTTGTGTTTAAATCCTTTGCATTCATTATACTTACTAATGTTCAAACTGTCCTATATTTGGTTTGTGAAGGACACTTCAGGTTGTTCCTGAGTCCTTTTGACCCATTCATAATAATGTTTAGCAGCTTCCTTTGATAGACTTCCACATCCTTCTTGTGTATTTCCTGTACTGTCTTGTGTGTAGAGACTAGAATCCAGGTGTTCCCATTTTTCATTGCTTTCAGACCTTTCCAATGGACAGATCTAGAAAGTATATGTATTTATTTTTATTTTTTATTAAAAATTTTTAACGTTTATTTATTATTGAGAGACAGAGAGACAGACCATGAGCAGGGGAGGGACAGAGAGAGGAGGAGACACAAAATCCGAAGCAGGCTTCAGGCTCTGAGCTGTCAGCACAGAGCCTGATGCGGGGCTTGAACTCACAAACCGCGAGATCATGACCTGAGCCGAAGTCGGACGCTCAACCGACTGAGCTACCCAGGTGCCCCGAAAGTATATGTATTTAATTTGATTTTTGCACTTATATCTGTTTTATACTATTTTGGTTTCTAACTACATTAATGTAATTGTTTACTTTATTAAATATATGTATATGTTATATATGCTTACACATATTTTATACACATTTGGGTAAAAATATATAATATATAAGCATATACATAGTATCTAGGGCTCCAATCACCCTTACTCTAGATCACTAGTAGGGGAAAGGTTTAATGCCAGGAGAGACAATCCAAAAGACCAGACAAGTTTCTGCAAAGCAAGCAGAAGGAAGGAAATAATAGCAGAAATTAATGAGTTAAAGAGTATTATAACAATAGAGAAAAACAATGAAACCAAAAGTTGATTTACTGAAAATATCAACAAAATTGACAAACCTTTGGCTAAACTGACCTAGAAAAAAAGAGACAAGACCTGACTCACTAAAATCAGGAAGAAAAAGAGGGAATATTACCTTACAGAAATAAAGAATTATCAGGGAATACTGTGAACAACTGTACGTTAACAAATTAGATAATTTAGATGAAATGAACAAATTTCCAGAAAGGCACAAACTACTGAAACTAACTCAAAAATAAAAACAATCTGACAGACCTATAACAAGTAAAGAGATTGATTTGGTGATTTTAAGACACCCACAAAGAAAAGCTCAGACCCAAATGGCTTCACTGGTTAATTCAACCAAACATTTTAAGAAGAATTAATACTGGGGCACCTGGATGGCTCAGTCGGTTGGGTGTCTGACTTTGGCTCAGGTCAGTTTGTGAGTTCAAGCCCCACGTTGGGCTCTGTGCTGACAGCTCAGAGCCTGGAGCCTGCTTCGGATTCTGTGTCTCCCTGTCTCTCTCTGCCCCTTCCCCACTCATGCTCTGTCTCTCAAAAATAAATAAAAATGTTAAAAATATTTTTAAAAATAAAAAATAAAGAAGAATTAATACTAATTCTTTTTAAACTCTTCCAAAAAATAGAAGAATGCTTCCAAATTATTTCTATGAGATCAGTGTGTTGCTGATTTCAAAGCCAGACAAATACATCACAAGAAAACTACAGACTAATATATTTTCTTAATATAGAAGCTCCACAACAAAAATACTAGCAAGTCAGGGGTGCCTGGGTGGCTCAGTCAATTAAGTGTCCGACTCTTTATTTCAGCTCAGGTCATGGTCTCACAGTTGTGAGATCGAGCCCCACATAGGGCTCCACACTGGGCGTGGACCCTGCTTAGGATTCTTTCTCTCCCTCTACTGCTCGCTCTTTCTTGCTGTCTAAAAAAATAAATAAAAATAAAATACTACAATTTGTTTAAAAAACACTAGCTAGTCAAATTTAGCAATATATATATAAAGCATTATATACCATAACCAAATGGGATTTATCCCCAGAATGTAAGGTTGGTTTAATATCTGAAAATCAGTTGTTTTATAATACACCATGTTAATTGAATAAAGGGCAAAAGCCGCTGATCATGTCAGTAAATACAGAAAGAACACTTGACAAAATTCAACAATGTTTCATGATGAAAGCACTCAACCAACTAGAAATAGAATATTCTTGACCTGTAAAGAGCATCTGCAAAGACGCCATAGCTCTAATCACCTTAAACACATTCCATATTAGAAACTTCCCCAAATGGGTCAGTTATCCTTTCCCCCTCTTGCCCATCCCCACCACTCTACACTTTCAATACAGATGAAGTCCTTGTGCCAGTCACAGAAATGCATAAAGAAATCACTAACACGGATTTTAATATGATGCATGAATTACTGGTAAACTGCAGTAGTCATCTGCAGTGGTAGTTACACCAGTTTAAACGGTGCCTACAGAACTTGGAGTCCTCAATCTTTGAATTATATAGCATCACAGTGCTTCTGCCATGTGATCTCCTGCTCCAGTCCTCCCACCAGATTAGTCTGGATTTGTCTAGATTCCAAGAAGTGACCACAAATGGTTGTTATCCCCTATGTCCAAAAGATTATAAGAATAAAACATGTAGGCATTTCGGATTTCTGAAGATAAGTTTCTAAGAATTTAAATTTGTGGATTTAAAGAAATTCTTATGAGGGAAGAAGATACACTTTTATCTTGGGCCTCCTCATTCATTGTTCAGGAAATCAGCAGTTATTTACTTAGAATTCAATGATACTCCTGTTGGAAGTGGTTCTTTATTTCAAGATACAAGTATGCTCTAATTTTTTACATCTTAAAAAAAAAAAATGAACTTTAATCCCCCATTCTCCTATAGCCAATAGTCCATTTCCTGACATCCATCCTATTTTTCTGTTCACCTTTGCAAAATCACTTCTTAGAAGAGTTTTATTTACCTGCTGTCTCACCTTCCATTCTCTTCCCCATTCTAGTTTAGCTGGCTGTTCCTACCACTTAAAGTGCCCTTCAGATCACCACCTGTCTCCATACAACCAATACCACTGTGCACTTTCTGGCCTTATTTTAGGTAGCCTCTCAACACGGTTGACATTAGCTCTTTCTTGACACACTGTTTTCTCTTGGTTTTCAAGGTCTTATATCATCTCCCTCCCTCTTTGGCCATTCTTTGTTTCCCACCTCCTCTTATTTGGGAATCCCCAGGGTTCCTTACTTTCCTCCTTTTCACTTTTTTCCTAAAAGCTTTCATTCAGTAACATCGTTTTCAATACCATGAATATGCTTAAGATTCCCAAGTTTATTTCACCAGAGTAGACTTTCCAAGCTCCAGATTCCTCTCTGTAACCAACAGCCTACTTTATATACCCATTTGGAAATCTCAGCCATATCAAGGGTTTATGTATATCCCATATTTGGATGAACTCATTTTTAAAAGTGTATTTTTACTTAAATTCATAGTGAAAATATATAATAAATACAACTCCAGGCCTAAAATATTCTTTTTTCTGTCTTTGCTCTTTACCAAGAAGATTTCTTCAATTCCAAAATGCATAACACCTCTTTTACTCTTCATGCTTATTTATCCACAGTGGCCAAGACATCTTCACTTATGTCCAGCCTAAAGAATTGCTGGACTTTTCTCATTCTTTAGGTCTTGCACTTCCCAGAGAAACTTTCCCTGTTCACTCCATTTAAAATATATATCCCTCATTATTCTGTATCTTAGGGTTTTTTTTTTTCAAAGCACATATCACAATTTGTAATTTTTTTTTAAGTTTACTTATTTTGAGAGAGAGAGAGGGAAAGAGGACGAGTGGAGGAGGGGCAGAGAGATGGAGAGAGAGAATCCCAAGCAGCCTCCACACTGTTAGTACAGAGCCCAATGTGGGGTTCAAACTCATGAACCATGAGATCATGACGTGAGCCAAAGTCAAATGCTTAACCGACTGAGCCACCCAGGTGCCCCCACAATTTATAATTATTAATGGTTTGTTTACCAGTATATTTTTTGTTTCTCCCACTAAACCATAAGCTTCAAGGGCCAGGGACTCTGTTTCTTTTCACCATTCAATTTCCAGATCTTTCACAGTACCTGGCACACAGTAAATGCTGAGTAAATATTTATTCCATCAATCCATCATGCCCCAAAAGAACTTTCCAGAGAGTCCTTTATTATATTCAAATGAATCTGAGTACAACACTAAATTCTTAATATTATGATACTAGTAACACTATGCTTGGTTTATCTTTTTTTTTTTAATTTTTTTTTAACGTTTATTTATTTTTGAGACAGAGAGAGACAGAGCATGAACAGGGGAGGGGCAGAGAGAGAGGGAGACACAGAATCCGAAACAGGCTCCAGGCTCTGAGCAGTCAGCACAGAGCCCGACGCGGGGCTTGAACTCACGGACGTGAGATCATGACCTGAGCCGAAGTCAGATGCTTAACTGACCGAGCCACCCAGGCGCCCCTGCTTGGTTTATCTTTTGAGGATCCTTAGGATCATATTGAAGTCTTTTGCTTACTTGTGAATTTTATGGTTAAAATTAAAGGAAATAATTTTATTCTTTTCTAACACAATCAGTATTAATTAAATTTCTTTATTCCAGGATGGAAGGCTGACATTTTATCCAGAAAGTCAGGTAGTGAAACTTCCTTTTATCAACTTCATGAAAGCACATGGCACCTCCTTTCTGAATGCTTACACAAACTCTCCAATCTGTTGCCCATCACGTGCAGGTATGAACACGCTCAAGATTAATGGAAGTGGCCACACACATACAAATGTTCTCACAATTTAAAATATTATGCCCAAAAGTAGTATAGTAAGTTATATTTTTCATCTAATTAAAAAAAAATTTTTTTAATTTAACTGATGTGTATTTTAAGGTATGTATTGAGGTTATTGGAATTTCTAATTTATTTTTCAGGATTAGTAATTTTTATTATCCAAAGTGGTGTTGAGTTCATGTGTTACTGTTTCATTTCCTTATGATTGGTGACTAAGAATCTCTGGACTATCCAAGCAAGTGAGGAAATACTCCTATTTCCTAGAAAAGTTGTATCTTTAAGAAAATTTTCAGTAAGAATAGAGGGGGTTGGGAGGGACTTCAGAGCATACACAAAGTAGTTAGAATTTTCATACATCAGGTTTCTCTGAATTTTTCCATATTATTTCAGATTACAGACTGTTTCTCTTTAGTCTCAATTCACTTCTATCCCAAATATATTTGTTCACTTTTATTATCGTAATTTAACAAATAAGCATAGTTTTAATGGCAAAATGTCAGCAGTATTAATCCATGAATAATGGAGAAGCAGGGGAAAATGCCTTTTTTTTTTTTTTAATTGTCTATTCTCTGATAGAGTTGTTTTCCTTCCCACCTTTCTAATGTTTAGTTGTTTGCTTTGGGGTACACAAAACACATGCAACTGTTTGCATCTGTCAGGACATTCCTGACATGATCTTCTCTGTGATTTGAGTCCCAAGTCCCTTCACGTTCACTGCCAGCACAATCACCTATGTAATTACCAGTGATTAAAAGAAATCCAGATTAAAGGAAACCCAGTACTCTAAATGATATTTCAGTGAAGGCCCAGGTATATTAAAACAGTTTTGTATGTTTTTTTTTTTCTCTATTGAGCAAGTGGAATGAGCAATGGACTAGGGTGAGGTGTTGTCCTAGATTCTAATCTTCAGTGGGCCAAGAAAGTCACTTAGTTTCCTTATCTACAAAAGGTTGTATATGCTGTGTACCTCACAGGGTTGTTCCCAGCATCAAATAATGAATAAAATAATGAATAAAATGGCAATTAATGAACTCTAAAGGTTTCAGAAATGTTAGCTGATGCTTTTCCTAAAAGAACTATATTTTGAAGAGTTTGAACACAGAGAAGGAACAATAGTAATACAAACTAATGTTTGTTGCATTCTTACCCTGTGCCTGCCAATATTCTAAGTGCCTTACATGTCTTAATTTATACAATAATAACATTTCCATGAAATAGATATTGTTACCACCTCCTTTTTGCATACGAAAACAAAAGTACTGAAAGGTTAAGTAACTTGTCAAAGGTCACTCAGTCATTGGCATTATTGAGATTCAAACCCAGGTAACCCTCATCCCACTTCTCAAAAAGAAAGCATTTTGTAGGATGAGAACAGAAAGCTTATTTAACCCTACCATGTGTACACAAAAATGGAAAGAGAAAAAGGATTTTCCCCCCAGTTTTGAGATAACTGACATATAACATTGTATTAATTAAGGTGTATACAATATAACAACTTCATATATGTATATATTGTGAAATGATTATCATAATAAAGTGTCATTAATATTCATCACCTCCTATAATTAAAAAGTTTTCTTTTGATGAGATCTTTTAACACCAATTCTCTTAGCAACTTTTAAATATCCAGTATTGTTAGCTGTAGTTGCCATGCTATACATTATATCCCCAGAACTTACTTATTACTGTGAATTTGTACATGTTTACCACTTTCATGCATTTTCCCATCCCCACCCCTACTTTTGACCATCATAGTCTTTTATGTTTCTATTTGTTCCATCTTTTTAGATTCCACATATATGTAAGATCATTCACTACTTGTTTTTCTCTGTATGACTTCTTTCACTTAACACAATGAACTAAAGTTCCATCTATGTTGTTGAAAAAGACAGTGTTTCCTTTTTTCATGACTAATATTTCTCTCTGTATATATGTAATATATATATATGTATACATATATATAAGGTAGATATAGATATAGATACATGGCATTTATGCATTCATCTATCAATGGACACTTAGGTTGCTTCCATGTCTTGACTATTATGAATAGTGCTCCAATGAACATAGGGGTACAGACATCTTTTTGAGATAATGATTTTCTCTTTTGGGTATATACCTAGAAGTGGGGACTGCAGGACTGTATGGTACTTCTAGTTCTAATGTTCTTGAGGAACCTCCATACTGTTTTCCACAGTGGCCTCATCAATTTACATTTCCAACAACATTGCACAGGGTTCTCTTGTCTCCACATCTTCACCATGACTTGTTATCTCTTGTTATTTTTGGCAGTCATTCTAACAGGGGTGAGGTAATACCTCATTGTGGTCTTGATTTGCATTTCCCTGATGATTACTGATACTGAGCCTATTTTCATGTAGCTGGTTGACCATTTCCAGGTCTTTGGAAAACTATTCATTTCCTCTGCCCATTTTTTAATCTCTCTCTTTTTTTTTTTTTTTTTTTTGCTATTCAGTTATATGAGTTCTTTTTATATTTTGGATATTAATTATCATATCTATGATTTGCAAATATTTTCTCCATTCCACAGATTGCCTTTTCATTTTGTTGATGGTTTCCTTTGCTGTGCAGAAGCTTTCAAGTTTAACATAGTTCCACTTGTTGATATTACCTATTTTGTCTTTGCTTTTAGTGTGAAATGCAAAAAAACTATTGTCAATTCTGATGTCAAGGAGCTAGCCCCCTGTTTTCTTCTAGTAGTTTCATGGTTTCAAGTCTTACTTTCAGTGTTTAATCCATTTTGAGTTTATTTTGTGTATGGTGTAAGACAAGGGTCCAGTTTTCCCATCACAATTTATTGAAGAGACGGTCCTTTCCCTATCATATATTCTTGGCTCCTTTATTTTAAATTAATTGAATTATGTGGGTGGGCTTATTTCTGGGCTCTCTATTCTGTTTCATTGATCTGTGTGTCTGTTTTTATGCCAACATGTTTTTTTCATGGTTATACCTTTGTAATATAGTTTGAAATTGAGAACTGCAATGCTTCCAGCTTTAGTCTTCTTTCTCAAGATTGCTTTGGCTATTTGGTGTCTTATGTGGTTCCATACAAATTTTAGCATTGTTTATTCTATTTCTGGGAAAAATGCCATTGGAATTTTGATAAGGATTGCCTTGAATCTGTAGGTTGCATTGGGTGGTACAGACGTTTTAATAATATCAATTCTTCCTATCTGTGAGCACAGAACATCTTTCCATTTATTTGTGTCTTCAGTTTCTTTCATCAGTGTCTTACAGTTTTTAGGTTACAGATCTTTTCCTCCTTGGTTAAAGTTTTTCTAGGTAATGTATTCTTTTTGATGCAATTATACGTGGGATTGTTTTAACTTCTCTGATAGTCTATCATTAGTATATAGAAATGTAAGTGATTTTTGTATATTGATTTTGTATCCTGCAACTTTACTAAATGCATTGAATAGTTACAACAGTTTCTTGGTGGAATCTTTGGGGTTTTCTATATATACATACATATATATATATATCATCTGCAAATAGAGACTGTTTTACCTCTTACAATTTGGATGCCTTCTATTTCTTCTTCTTACCTAATCACTCTACCTAGGACTTCTACTATGTTGAATAAGAATTGTGAGAGTAGGCATCCTTGTCTTGTTTCTGATCTTAGAAGAAAAACTTTCAGCTTTTCACCACTAAGTATAATGTTAGCTGTGGACTTGCCATACGTGGATTTTATTATATTGAGCTACGTTCATTCTATACCCAGTTGTTGAGAGTTTTTATCATGAATGAATATTCAATTTTGTCAGATGCTTTCTCTGCATCTATTGAGATGAGCATATGATTTTTATCCTTCATTTTGTTAATGTGGTATATTATGTTGATTGATTTACAGATGTTGAATCATCTTTGCATCCCTGGAATAAATCCCAGTTGATCATGGCATATGACCCTTCTAATGTATTGTTGAAATAAGTTTGCTGATATTTTGTAGATGATTTTGCACTATGTTCATCAGGAATATTGGCCTGTCATTTTCTTCTTTTGTGGTGGCCTCCTCTGGTTTTGGTATCAGGGTAATGTTGGCATCATAAAATGAGTGTGGAAGTGTTTCTTCCTCTTCTCTTTTTTAGAAGAGTTTGGAGAAAGGGATTGGTATTAAGTTCTTCTATAAATGTTTGGTAGAATTCACCAGTAAAGCTTTCTGGTCCTGGACTTTCCTTTGTTGGGAGGCATTTGATTACTGATTCTATCTCCTTATTCATAATTGGTCTTTTGGATTTTCTATATCTTCATGATTCAGTCTTGGTAGGTTGTATACTTATAGGAATATATCACTTCTAGGTCTTCCAATTTATTGGCATATAATTGTCCGTAGTGGCCTTATAATTGTTTATATTTCTGTGTCATCAGTTGTAACTTCTCTTCCATTTCTGATTGTATTCATTTCAGTCGTCTCTTTTCCTGGTAGGTCTAGCTAAATGTTTATCTTTTTGTTTTATCGATCTTTTGTTTATTGACCTAAATGTTTATCTTAATTTTATTGATCTTTTCCATTTCCTTTTTTAGTATCTATTTTATTTATCTTCACTCTAATCTCTGTTATTTCCTTTCTTCTAATGTTGGGCTTAGTTTGTTCTTTTTCTAGTTCCTAGAGATATAAAGTTAGGTTGTTTATTTGAGCTCTTTTTTCTTAATGTAGGCATTTAACTCCTACGAACTTCCCTCTTAGAATGCTTTTTCTGCATGCCATTAGTTTTGATATTTTGTTGCATTTTCATTTGTCTCAAGATATTGTTTAATTTCTCTTTTGATTTCTTCTCTGACCCATTGGTTGTTCAGTAGCATGTGGTTTAATCTTCACATATTTGTGAATTTTCTGATTTTCTTCTTATAAATGACTTCCAGTTTCATACCTTTGTGGTCAGAAAAGATGCTTGACATTTCACCTTCTAAATTTATTGACTTTTTTGTGGTCTATCATATGATCTGTCCTAGAGAATGTTCCACATGCACTTAATAAGAGTGTATATTCTGTTGCTTTTGGATGGAATGTACTGTAAATGTCTTTTAAGTCCATCTGGCCTAATGTGTAATTCTTAAGTCCAGTGCTACTTTATTGATTTTCTGTCTGGATGATCCATACATTGTTGAAACTGGTGCATTGAAGTCCCTACTCTTATTGTATTGCTGCCTATTTCTCCCTGTAGGTCTGTTAATACTTGAAAAAGGATTTATTGGTTACAATCATAGTTGTAGAAATTAAGAACAAAGACATAGTACACTTAAATTTTTCATAGAAAGACAGTACATAGACAAGGATGGGGGAAAATCCATCATGATGTTGGAAAAAGATCTATACTTCAATTGACTGACTTGGAAAATAAATACTTAGTGATTACTTTTATGATTGAAAGAAGACTTTATAGTCCAACAGGCCTTATAATAATTCCAGCTGTATTTGCCTTAAACAACTTAACCTGTAAGCCTTAAACACTCACCTGTAAAATGGAAATAGTAACTCCTTGCAGAATTCTCCACTTGATAATAATGAGATAACAACCAGAGATGTTATGCAAAGCACCTAATACAGGTTATGTCTGACTCCACAGCATGAGCTCTAAAGTAGTAGATTCTTTCTCTTGCTATAATTGTCTTAATAATTAAAACAAATCAATAAGCTTTACACCAGTCCCAATTTCTTTGTTTCCCCCCAGCAATGTGGAGTGGCCTCTTCACTCACTTAACAGAATCATGGAATAACTTTAAGGGCCTAGATCCAAATTATACAACATGGATGGATATCATGCAGAAGCATGGCTACCGAACACAAAAGTTTGGAAAACTGGACTACACTTCAGGACATCACTCCATTAGGTAAAAAAATATATATAACAAAATAATCTAATATGCTACCCTCTCCTATAGCACATACATGTACTCTTTTTTGACTTTCGTTTTTTATTTTTCTACAAAGGTGAAAGTAAATCTCTTAATCCCTTGATTGTGTTAATTTGGCTAATATTTCACCTTTCTTTAATCTTCTTAAAATATTAAAGTTGCTAATACACTAGTAATTTTGTTTTTCTTAAACATCAAAGGTCTTTAAAATTGTTTAGTCCAAAATTTATTCTGAGTTTTTGTTATACAATGTCTACTTTCTTATTCACTTTACAATCGTTTTTAAAGACCATAATCTTCTTGGTACTTGCTTTTGTCAGTTATCTCCAATGTCAGCCGATTATAACTTTTTTTTTTTTTTCCATTTTATTAAGTCCTCAAAAACCAGGTGGCCAAGCATAGTGGGTAAGAGCAGAGATCTGGAATCGGATTCCCTACTTATAAATCTTGGTTTCTCTGTTTACCGCTGACCTCTAGTAGTACAATCTTGGGAACATTATCTAAGCTAACTTAACTTTAATTTCTTTATTGTGAGGATTAAATGGAATGAGATCTGCAGAGAAAAAAAGGCTAACACAGCAGATTTGAGATGGCTATCCTTAGAAAGGCCTGCTTTCAAGAATGGCCCTTGGCTTATATCTGGTAACTTGAATTTCAGGAGTATTCCCTCTATTCCCTGATAAAAGTGACTTATTATGTACCTAGAGTATAAAATGTGATTTGTGCTGAACACCTGCTTTCCCTCTGAGAGTCTGGGATTTTGGTATGTGGTAGGCAGAGGGTGATCGGCCTCAATAACAACTTGGGTACTAATGAGCTTTCCTGATAGACAACACTTCACATGCATTGTCATGTTTGATGCTGGATGAATTAAGTGTGCTCTTTGTGACTCTACTTGGAAACTTGTAAGTGGTTTGCTGTGGACTTACCCTAAATACCTTTTCCCTTTGCTGATTTTGCTTTGTGTCTTTTCACTATAATAAATCATAGCCATGTGAACAACTACATGCTGAGTCCTGTGAATCCTCCTAGCGAACTTGGGTATGATCTTAGAGTCTTCCAACACTGTGACCCCTGGCATAAATACCTATTAAAGGCTTAGAGCAGTACCTCTTGCCTAACAGGTGCTAATTGAGGATTATGGCAGTGGTAGTAGTGATGATGATAATTCTAATGATTATGGTAAGAACCAGAAAATAAATTAAATAAAATAATAGTGAATGTAGTGAGGTAAATAGTGTTACCCAAAACTTCATGTCCCCCTGGAACTTCAGAATGTGACCTTATTTGGAAATAGATCCTGTTTACAGATGCAATTAATTAACGGTTCAAGATGAAGTCATCTTGAATTTAAAAGTGAGCCCTACATCCAATGACTAGTGTTCTCATTAGAAAAGAAAAGGACATAAATACACACAGAAGGCAGTGTGAATGAAGATGGAAGCAGAGACTGGGATGATCACAGCTATAAACCACAGAAGAGGAAAAAAAAGGAATAATTCTTCCCAAGAGCCTTCAGAGGGAGCATGGCCCAGCCAATACCTTGATTTATGATTTCTAGCCTCTAGAACCGTGAGAAAATAAGTTTGTTGTTTTAAGCCACACTTTTTGCAGTAATTTGCTACTGCAGCCCTAGGAAACTAATACAATGAGTTTTGGGTAAACAGATACTAAAATAGAATAATCTGAGTATTATTAGTCTTGCTCTTCTGGGTAATGTCAAATTTCTTTCCTTTTTTGTCCTCCAAAATCTGAAAGATACCCATCCTGAAAACCCAGAAGGGACCCTCACATCTCCTCCCCACCTCTGTCTTGTAATCCATCACCAGATGTTGTCAGCTCTACTTCTAAAATAGATCTCCAGCTTATTCACTTACAATCTCTACCAAGCCACTAGCCTCTCCTGCCTAAAATATTGAAGTGGCCCTCTAACATTTCCCCTATCTCACCCTTTTGTAGGCAGCCAGAGTGATCTTTTTAAAGTAAACATCTGATCGAGTGACTTATCTGCTTAAAATCTTTCAGTGTTTTTTTTTTTTTTTCCTCTGTAAGTAGGCTAAAATCCCAAATCCATAACATGGTTTGTAAGACCTTACATGATCCAGTCCCTGCATGCCTCCTGTCTCATTTCATACCTCATGCTCTCCTCCTCAGTATGCAGTTGCTCCTTCATTTCTTTCACGTGTCTTCACTAGCTCTGGACCACCGCACAAGTCTGTGCACAGAGGTCTTCCCCCACTCTGTCCAGTAATGCGGCAGAAGAAAAGGGTGGAAGCAGAGGTAAATGTAGTGGAAGGAGCACAGACTTTGAGTCCCACCAGAACTGTTAAACCTCCAACTTCCCTGCCTATCATCCTTGTGACCATGGGAGAGTTACTTGACTTCTCTAAGTGTCAGTGTGCTTCTCTGAAAACTGGAATTAATAATAAACACCTGAGTGCACCCCGCTGGCTCAGTTGGTGGAGCATGTGACTCTTGATCTCATGGTCATGAGTTTGAGCCCCATGTTGGGTATAGAGATTACTAACAAACTTTTTTAAATCTTAAAAAAATAATAATAATACCTAACTCATTGGAGGATTAGGGTTTTAAATGAGGGTTTAATATAAGATTAGGGTTTAATATAAGAGACCACATAAAAAGATTAAATAAGGGGGGGGGTGCCTGGGTGGCTCCGTTAGTTAAGCATCCAACTTTGGTCATGATCTCACTGTTCATGAGTTCTAGCCCCCGCATCGGGCTCTGCACTGAGAACTTGAAGCCTGGAGCCTACTTCAGATTCTCTGTCTCTCTCTCTCTCTTCCACTCCCCCTCTGTGTACACACATGCACATGCTCTCTGTCTCAAAAATAAATAAATAAAACATTAAAAAAAAATTTTAAAAAGATTTAATGAGGTAATATGAAGTATTTAACAATGCCTGGCACAGAATAAGTGTTTAATCAAGAGGAAAATTATTATTATAAAAATGGCTTAACTAGAATTATAGTTTAATATTTACATAATGCTTTCTTTTTTCTAAAGTGTGTTGCACTGCTAATTGTTTGGTGCAGTTTCACAAATTTCTTTTTAAAATTCTTCTACTTTCTAGAAAGTAAGCTTAATCCAAAGTAAAATGTAACTATTCTTATTATCCTATCCTATCCTATTGTCCTCTTGTTTTCTCAGTTTCCTCAGCCAATCCCATAATAAAAAGAATCTAAGGTTGAATGCCTCATACTCCCTGTAACTATCATTCTGTATGTGACACAGTTAAAATATGATCTTAATTTTACTCCTCAGTGGGATAATAAAGACCCTGTTTCTCTTTTTCATTGCTTTATTCCCACTGCCAATATGGTGCCAGTGCATTGTAGGCACAGAATTAATTGTTGAAATGAATGAGATAGAAAGTTACATTGATCTATCTATAGCTTATTATTTGATAAACATTGATGTTTTGTTTAAATTATGGTTTAAAATCAGTAAAAGGAAAAGAGCCACTTCACCGTTGATATTTAGGACATCAAAGATGGTTTCCAGTAAAATAATTGCTTGTAGCTAATTTTCATATCTCACCAGAGCTTAGAAAATTGAAATAACCTCTCAGGATTATTTGTGTTAGTGCTGTATGTACCCACACAGTCATTTCACTGACAGATAGGTCAAGGTAGCTGTTAATAGCGTATCTGCAAAAGTTATATGAATTATGCTACATTATCTTTTATATTTTCCATTCCATTTTAAAAATTGGTCTCAGAAAAAAAAGTCTCTGAATGTCAAATTTAATAGGGGTATTTACTATTTTGATAGACTGACTCTCAAAGTCAAAACTTGTTTTTATAACTCTGCTGCCTTTCCCACTGAAATTGGCCATTTTTTAACCTACTTGTATTTTCAGGCAGCATTACAAATTTCTTTAGTTTATTACTACAATATCCCATCTTTCTTTTTTAGGCATCAAGTAATACTTTCTTCTTGTATCAGTTTAGGAACACTAGTCCAGCTATGTGTCCCTTCTGTATATAATATACTACACCATCCTGGGATCTTTAAAGGCTTCACACTTGTATCTTCCAGATAACTGTTAAACAAGTAGTGGTGGTAGTACTCATTAAGATTCTACTTACTAATTATAAGACTTTATGCAAGTTATGTATCTCCTTAACACCCCTCACATTGTATGTATTATACCTATAATACGTTTGATTAAGTTCAAATATGCTGTATCTTATTAGCAACTGAACCGAAACATTTGTATTTAATTCATAGGGTGTTTTGGTAATTTTTACTATCAGGTAAAACTGTTTGCCAGTATATTCTCAATATCAAACACAGTGATTCTCAACCAAGGGCAGTTTTGACACCCCACTTTCCAAACAGAAATCAGGGTAGGGGCAGAGAGAGAGAATCCCATGCCCTGTCAGTGCAGAGCCCATCATGGGGCTCGATCCCACAAACCATGAGATCATGATGTAAGTGAAACCGAGAGACAGATGCTTAACTAACTGAGCCACCCAGGAACCCCAGACTCTATTTTTAAATGATGGGAGTAGAGTAGTGATCAAAACACAAAAATCTCTAAACTCGTGGAACTTACATTCTAAAGGCATCACAAGCCAATTTAAACAAGCTTCTGTCTTCTCTTTCCCAGCTAAAAGTTTAAAAGTTTAAAACCTAAAATCAAATCCTCTATTATCTTACTACTACTGAAATTTATCTACATTCTCAATTCATGTAACTTCATGTTTTTCTGAAGCCAAGTCAGAATAGGCAATTTTCACTCCTCTGAAACAAATGAAAAATAAAGTCCTACTTCCAAAATGAGAGACTCGCTTTGCAAAATTCTTAAGCTTGAACCTCTTGGCAAACAGCAAAATGAAGCAAATCATGAGCTGATGACATCACCCTTCCTGTCCCCAGTTAGGCTTTCAGATCAGAAGCACAGACTTTCTCAACAGAATCAGAGCGACTAAGAAGGAAGAGATAGAATAGCAACTATAGAGCCCTCTCTCAGCCCCTTTCAATTCTGTAGCCTAGTGGTAAGCATGTGTATATCTCATTCATATCCACTATTATTTTATAATCTGAGATCACATATATCTTTACATTGGTTTTCTCCATATCAAAGAAGTGTTTTATTCTTATAACGGAGAAAGGCATCTATTCCTTTGGTCATCTTAGAAGCCTTTGTAGAACCCACACTACCACTACCACCATCTTATTATCTTTAATGAAATTTACTATGTAGAACACCTTGCATTATTCTGGATGCATTCCCAGATTAATTTATGATAATGGAAGAGTCTTCTGATGACTAACTGGGCTGAGGCAGCCCCTAGAGCTATCTTCAGAATGCTATCTACCATAACTCCTAGATCAGTTTCTTGAAACACTAGTGATACCTCTGAGCCTACAACTTCATTACTGTTCTTGGATTTTTTCCTATTTAATTACTAAATTTTAATGCACTATGTATTTAGCTGCCTGTAATGAAGTTTATATCTCCTACTTTGGCCAGCGTTAGCCATTTGTGGAAATTTATCTCAATCTATTTGAGAAGAGCCTAAAGCTCTCTAATAATGTGGAGATTTAAGTTTTCAATTTAACATTAGCATTAGCCAGATATGACCTAGCTGGAGAGACTCAAAATAAGGAGGTTAAAAAAAAAAAAAAAGCCTAGATAACTAAAGTACAGGCAAAATATGTTGTCTTCTGTTTAAAAGAGGAAGTGATCACATTCAAATGTCTTTCCAGGGGATGGGAATAAAGGCTGTAAAGTACTGTATTTAATTTATCTCTGAAATTGCAATTTATCTTACTATTGATTACAAAATTCTGTTTAGTTTAATTGGCAATACTTTTAATAGTGTATATGTGTATATAGACACACACATACACACATAAACAGTATAGTTTTAATAGCATTTTAAATTTAATAAACTCATAGAAGTAGAACATTACTAGACTAAAATGGACAGGAGGGAGAAACTTCTGAACAAAGCCATCCAAGTAGGAAGGTACAAACCTTTTGGAGAACTTTGGATAAACCAGAATTCTTGCAGGGAAGCAATGAAAGGTAAGGCTTTCATACATGAGAAAGGCTTCAGAAACAGGTTCAGGCAGCTGACAGAAAATAGCCTGCATGTTTCATCATCTGGTAAGCTAAATTTGAGAATCTCCATAAAGGTGTGGTTCTGTAAATAACAACAACAACACAACAACAACAACTATTTTGGAATGGTTCTGTTTTTTTTTCTTTTCATTCTTGAACAGATTTTTTGCTTGCCGATCAAGTCCCATGATTATTTTACATGAATTTTTTTGGAGTTCATGTAATTTCTTTTTTTTTTTATTTTTTTTTAATGTTTATTTATTTTTGAGAGAGAGACAGAGCACAAGCAGGGGAGGGGCAGAAAGAGAAGGAGACACTCTATCCGAAGCAGGCTCCAGGCTCTGAGCTGTCAGCACGGAGCCCGATTCAGGGCTCAAACTCATGAACCATGAGGTCATGACCTGAACCGAAGTCAGATGCTCAACTGACTGAACCATCCAGGTGCCCCTCATGTAATTTCTTGATTGATCTAATTTGTCATCTGTTCCAAGTTTCCTTGTGTTCCTTTAAGTATTTCCATCCTTCCAGTTGTCTTTTATATTGCCTACACTCTGTTGTAGTTAGCCATGAAAAATAGAGAATTTATTGACTATTTAGTATTATTAGTATAAAATGTGTTTATAATAAAAACTGTAATTATGAAATTATTTAGAATATAAAGTACAGTATTATGTTAACATTATTAAATCAGTATTTCATGTTACATATAATATTAATAAAAATAATATTATTTAGTGGCAAAAAAAATCTATAATTTTCATCTTATTTACAAATAGCTCTATGAATAAAAGATTAAGGAGCACTAGATACTTTGATTTCACCAAAAAGGTAAAATGGTTGGAATTAATAAAAGTAATCAATGAGAAAACATGCATATATTCAGCATTTAAATAACATATATTGGAAAGGAATGTTCCAACCTGAATTTGCCAGAGTTTATTCATTACACTAAAACAGACTGTTTTTTGAGCGTTTGTATATGTGAGGAAGATATATGACAGCCTTATAATAGGCCTTTAAGAGATGGTATGTGTATTTCTTACAAGTTTGAGAGAAGTACATTTAATGCAAAGGAATATGGATTTCTTTTTCTTTTACAGAATATGTTAGGCTGATACCAAAATTTGCAAGGGGATTATTCACAATTGTAATGTTTTCGTTAAGGAGACTTATCTGAGATACATCTAGCTGTTTAAATCCCATCAGAAACAATAATTGTATGTGTGTGTGAGAGAGAGAGAAAAAGAGATCTCCATAGAACTCTTGAAGTCTGAGAGTTAATTATCTTAGGTAGCTGCAGGTTAGTCTAACCTCTCCAAATTCATCTTGAAGGAAAACAGTCATGTAATCAATTGTAGTGTGTCATATTTTTTCACATGTGATTGCTATGTTAATTAATCCCATGCTACCTGCAGACGGACTGTATCCAGTGCTGCAGCATAATTTGGCATACTGGCACAGAAAACCTGCACAGCAATGGCACACATGTACATTTCTGCAAAAATTTGTTGGTATTGTGTTAGGGTTTTCTTTTTCCATGCATACTGGAGGATATCTTATTGTTAAAAAGAATTAACCAAACTGCTAATTGGATAGTGCATTTAGCCGTCACCTTGTTTCTGGAACTGAACCAAGGTAGTCCATTGATGGGCTACTGAAGATACTATTTTGATTATCCTGTCTAAAAACTGAGAAGTTTTTGCATAAAAGAATTCTTAGACTGGTATGTAGAACAACACATCTCAAACTTTAATATGCATACAAATCACCTGGGCATCATGTTAAATATCCTTTTTGATTCATTGAGTCTGGGAGGGACGTAAAATTCTGCATCTGTATCAAGCTCCCAGGTGATGCTGATGCTGTTGGTCCATAGACCACTTTGGAGTAGTGAGGATATAAAGAACTGGACCTCAGGTAGAGGATGGACAAGTTATAACATATTGTGAATGCCTTTATCAGAAACATGATAATTTTGTGTCCCTTTGTCCACTCATGTGAGATTGAATGTGAAAAAAGCAAATAACATCTTACTGTTATGGCAGTAGTTTTGACCTCGTGGACCCCCCCCGACAGCCCTTCAGGGTTTCTGGGATCTGCTAGGTCTCTGCAGGGTCTTTGGGATCAGCTGTAAATACCCTGTGGAAGAGATCCAGAACCATCTTGTTAAAAGTGCATACCCCAACCACTACTTTTAAGAGCAAGAGACATAGCTGACTTTCCTAACAAAGAGAAACAGACAGAGAGTTAGGCAAAATGAGGAGACAGAGGAATATGTACCAAATGAAAGAACAGGACAAAAATCACAGCAAGAGAAACAAGAAACCTAAGTGAAACAGAGCTAAGTATTACACCTGATGGAGAATTTAAGGTAATGATCATAAAGATACTCACTGGACTTGAGAAAAGAGTAGAGGACATCAGTGAGACCATTAAAAAATTCAAAATGATAAAAAAAAAAAAAACAAATCATGGGGCACCTGGGTGGCTCAGTCACTTGAGCATCCAACTTTGGCTTATGTCATCATCTCACGGTTTATGAGTTCAAGCCCTGTGTCAAGTTTGCTGCTGTCAATGCAGAGCCACTTTGGATCTTCTGTCTCCCTCTCCGCCCCTCCCTGACTCATGTGCACATGTGCACTTACATGCTCTCTATCTCAAAAATAAACATAAAAAAAAAAAGAATCAGAAATAACAAAATAATTCCAGTTAAAAATATACTAGATGGGGACTCCTGGGTGGGTGTCGGTTGGGTGTCCCACTTTGGCTCAGGTCATGATCTAGCGGTTTGAGCCCCATGTTGGGCTCTGCGCTGACAGCTCAGAGCCTGGAGTCTGCTTCAGATTCTCTCTCTCTCTCTCTCTCTCTCTCTCTCTGCACCTCCCTGCTCATGCTCTCTCTCTCTCAAAAATAAATAAAAATTTAAAAAAAATTAAAATACACTAGAGGGGACACCTGGGTGGCTCAGTCGGTTAAGTGTCTGACTTTGGCTCAAGTCATGATCTCATGGTTTGTGAGATCAAGCCCCATGCCAGAATAGACTTCGGGAACTCAGTGGCTCACTCAAGCATAATAATATTTGCATTATAGGGACCCAGAAAAGAATAGAGGAAAGGGGGAAGAAAATCTATTTGAAGAAATAATAGGTGAAACTTCCCAGGAAGTAAATTCAGATCCAGGAGGCCCAGACATTCCCCTCCAAAAATCAACACCAAGACATACACTAATTAAAATGGCAAAAAGCAGTGATAAAGAAGTAATTTTAAAAGTAGCAAAAGAAAACAGTTACATCCAAGGGAAAACCCATAAGGCTCTTAGTGGATTTTTCCACAGAAACTTTGCAGAAGGGAGTGGCATGATACATTTAAAGTGCTGAAAGGAAAAAATCTGCAGCCAAGAATCCTCTATTCAGCAAGGCTATCATTCAGAATAGATGGAGACATAAAGAGTTTCCCAGACAAAAATTAAAGGAGTTCATTAGAGCACCTGGCTGACACCGTCAGTTAAGTGCCGACTCCTGATTTTGATTCAGGTCATGATCTCAGGGCCATGGGATGGAGCCCCACATTGGGATCCTCACTGAGCATGAAGCCTGCTTAAAATTCTTTCTCTCTCTATCTCTCTCTGTCTTCCCCCTCTCTCTTTCTTCTCTCAAATTAAAAAATTAAAGGAGTTCATGACTAACCTAGCCCTACAAGAAATATTAAAGAGGACTCTGAGTGGAGAGACCATGAATAGGAATATGAAAAGTGAGAAACACAGAGGTAGTAAAAATAAATTTATATGAAAAAATCAGCCAAGGGACTCACAAAAGGAAATAAAGTATGACATTGTATACCTAAAATGTGGGAAGGAGAGGAGTAAAGAATGGGTTCAAACTTGAGCAACCATCAACTTAAGATAGACTGCTCTATGCAGAAGATGTTACATACAGACCTAATAGAAACCACCAACAAAATGTAATAGAAATGTAAAGAATAAAGAGAAAGGAATCCAAATATATCACTAAAAAAAAGCCAACTTATGGTGACAAAAGAAAGCAAGGAAGAAAAGAACAGAGAAGATCCACAAACACAACACAAATAACAAAATGGCAATAAATATAATAAATACAAAATAAATATATACATATCTAACAATAATTACTTTGAATGTAAATGGACTAAATGCTCCAATCAAAAGACACAGGGTGGTGGACCATCTAAATGCTGCTTACAAGAGACACACTTCATACCTAAAGACACTTGCAGCCTGAAAGTGAGGAGATGCAAAAACATTTATCATGCAAACAGGTGTCAAAAGAAAACCAGGGTTTCAGTACTTAGACAAAATTGACTTAAAACCAAGAATGTAACAAGAGACAAAGGACACTATATAATCATCACAGAGACAATCCAAAAAGAAGATATAATAATTGTAAATATTTATGCACCCAACATGAAAGCACCCAAATACATAAAACAGTTAATAATAAGTACAAATGAACTAATCAATAATACAATAATAGTATGGGACTTTAACACTCCACTTATATCAATGGACACATCATCTAAACAGATAATCAAAAAGGAAACAGTGGCTTTGAATGACAAACCAGATGGATTTAATAGATATATTAATAGATATAGATATGGATATATTCAGAACATTCCATCCTAAAAGAGCAGAATACACATTCTTTTCAAGTGTACATGGAACATTCTCCAGAATAGATCACATATTAGGTCACAAAATAAGTCTTGACAATTTCAAAAAGACTGAAGTCATACCACGTATCTTTTCTTATCACAACACAATGAAATTAGAAATCAACTATAAGAGGGTTGCCTGGGTGGCTTAGTCGGTTAAGCATCTGACTTTGGTTCAGGTCACAAAATTCAGGTCAGCAGATTTTTTCCTTCCTGCAGTTTATGGGTTCAAGCCCTGTATTGGGCTCTGTTTTGATAGCCTGGAGCCTGCTTCGGATTCTGTATCTCCCTGTCTCTCTTCCCCTCCCCCGCTCACTCTCTCTCAAAAATAAACAAACATTAAAAATAATTTTTTAAAAACACCAGAAAAAATCTGGAAAGAACACAAATACATGGAGGTTAAATAACATGCTACTAAACAATGAATGGGTCAACTAAGAAATCAAAGGGGAAATAAAAATACATGGAGACAAATGAAAATGAAAACACAAGAGTCCAAAATTTTTGTGATGTGGAAAAAATGGTTCTAAGAGAGAATTTTATAGCACTACAGGCCCACAAAAAGAAGAAAAGTTTCAAATAAACAACTTGACCTTACACTTAAAGGAGATAGTAAAAGAAAGAGAAACAAAACCCAAAAGCAGCAGAAGGAAGGAACTAATAAAGATTAGAACAGAAATAAATGATATAGAAACTAAAAAAACAATAGAATAGATCAATGAAACCAGGAGCTGACCCTTTGATAACATGAACAAAATTGACAAACCTCTAGCCACACTCATCAAAAAAGAAAAGAGAGAGAGAAGGAGAGGACTCAAATAAACAAAATCAGAAACAAAAGATGAGAATTAACAACCAACATCACAGAAATACAAAGGACTATCAGAGAATATTTTGAAAAATTACATCCAAAAAACTGGGCAACCTAGAAGAAATGGATAAATTTCTAGAAACATACACTAAAACTGAAACCAGAGGAAATAGAAAATTTGAACAAACCAATTACCAGCAATGAAGTTGAATCAAAAAACATAAACAAAAACAAAAAACCAAAAACCTCCCAACGAACAAAAGTCTAGGACCAGACATCTTCATAGGTGAATTCTACTGAACATTTAAAGAGTTAATACCGATTCTCAAACTTCTTCCAACAATAAGAAGTGGAAGTAAAATTTCCAAATTAATTCTATGAGGCCAGCATTACCCTGATAACCAAAACCATATAAAGACACAACAACAACAACAAACTACAGGCCAATATCTCTGATTAATATAGATGTAAAAATCCTCAACAAAAAAATTAGCAAACTGAATCCAACAACACATTTTAAAAAATAATTCACCACAATCAACTGAGATTTATTCATGGAATGTAAGGATGGTTCAATATTTGCAAATCAGTCAACATGATACATCACACCAATAGGAGAAAGGACAAAAACCACATGATCATTTTTAGTAGATGCAGAAAAAGCACATAACAAAGTATGGCATCCATTCATTATTTTAAAAACCTTCAACAAAGTAGATTTGAAGGGAACACACTTCAACATAATAAATGCCTTATGTGAAAAACCCACAGCAAACATCATACTTAATGGTGAAAAACTAAGAGTTTTTCCTTTATGGTCAGGAACAAGACAGGGATATCCACTCTCACCATTGTTACTTAACTTAGTACTGGAAGTTCTAGCCCCAGCAGCCAGAAAAAAAAGAAAGGAATAAAAGGCATCCAAATTGGTAAAGAAGAAGAAAAATTTTCACTATTTGCAGATGACATGGTACTATATATAGAAAACTCCAAAGACTCCACCAAAAAACTACTAGAACTGATAAATGAATTCAGTAAGGTTGCAGGGTACAAAATCACTGTACAGAAATCCATTGCATTTCTATACACTAATAATGAAGCAGGAAAAAGAGAAATTAAGAAAACAATCCCATTTACAGTTGCACCAAAAATAATAAAATTCCTAGGAATAAATGTAACTGAAGAGGTGAAAGACCCATATTCTGAAAACTATAAAACACTGATGAAAGAAATTGAAGGTGACAATGGTGAAAGAAATGGGATGACATTCCATGCTCATGGATTGGAACCACAGATATTATTAAAATATCTATACTACCCAAAGCAGTATACAGATTTAATACAATCCCTATCAAAATACTAACAGCATTTTTCACAGAGCTAGAACTATCAAAAAATTTGTATGGAACCACAAAAGACCCTGAATAGCCAAAGCAATCTTGGAAAAGAAAAACAAAACTGGAGGTATCATAATTGCAGACTTAGGTTACATTACAAAGCTGTAGTAATCAAAATAATATGGTACTGGCACAAAAATAGACACATAGATCAACAGAATAGAAAGCCCAGAAATAGACCCACAATCTTTGATAAAGGATGCAAGAATATGCAATAAGAAAAAGGCAGTCTCTTTGACAAATGGTGCTGGGAAAAATGGACAGCTACATGCACAAGAATAATACTGGACCAATTTGTTACATCATACACAAAAATAAACCCAAAATGGATCAAAGATCTAAATGTGAGACCTGAAACCATAAAAATCCTAGAAGACCGCACAGGCAATAATATCTCTGACATTGGCCATAAGAACATCTTTCTAGATATGTCTCCTGAGACAAGAGAAACAAAAGCAAAAATAAACTATTGGTACTGCATCAAAATAAACAGCTTCTCACAGCAAAAGAACAACCAACAAAAACAACCTACTCAATGGGAGAAGATATTTGCAAATGACATATCCAAAATCTGTGGGTTAGTATCCATTTCTAGTATCCATTTCTCCAAAGAAGACATCCAGATGGCCAAACAGACGGATGAAAAGATGCTCATCATCACTCATCATCAGGGAAATGCAAATCAAAACCATAATGAGATATCACCTTACACCTGTCAGAATGGCTGAAATCAAAACACAAGAAACAAGTGTTGGTGAGGATGTGGAGAAATAGGAAACCTGGTGCACTGTGGATAGGAATGCAAACTGGTGGAGCCTCTGTGGAAGACAGTGTAGAGGTTCAAAAAGTTAAAAATGGAACCACCATATGATTTAGTAATCACACTACTGAGTAATTTACCCAAAAACCAAAAAGCTAATTCAAAGGGAAACATGTACTCCTATGTTTATTGAAGCTTTACAATAGTGAAATTATGGAAACAACCTAAGTGTCCATTGATAGATGAATGGATAAAAAGGAAGTGGTATATATATACAATGGAATATTATTCAGCCACAGAAAGGAATGAAATCTTGCCACTTGCAACAACATGGATAGAGCTAGAGAGTATAATGCTAAGCAAGATAAGCCCATCAGAAAAAGACAAATAGCCTATGATTTCACCCATATGTGGAATTTAAGAAACAAATCAACAAAGGGGAAAAAAAGAGAGAGAGAGAAAGAAACAAAAAAGCAGACTGTTAACTATAGAGAACAAGCACACAGTTACCAGACGGGAGGTGGGTAGGGAGATGGGTGAAATGGGTGAAGGGGATTAAAGTGTACACTGATCTTGATGAGCACTGAGTTATATATGGAAATGTTGAATCACTATATTATACACCTGAAACAAAACTGTATGTTAACTACACTGGAACAAAAATAAAAATAAAATCCTCTCTTCTTCTGACAGAAAAAAAGACAAAATGCTAGAAAATTTAGGAGAGATATTAGGAACTTGAAACATTTTTTATTTTACTAAATATCTTATATGAAAAAGTAACCCTTCTATAAGTGAATGTTATCCCCTGGAGCTGTGCAATAAGGTTATCCTGGTTAAGGTCAGAGGTGAAACAACTGGGCTGACGATGGGCTTTGGAGACTTTGGGGCTGGGGTTAAAAATGAGGAGTTACTTCAAATAAAGCAAAAATTGCTTGGGAGCTGATGGAAATGTTCTAAAATTATTGTTTGCGTGCCTGGCTGGCTAAGTCAGTACAGCATGTGACTCTTGATCTAGGGTTGTGAATTCAAGCCCCACACTTGGCATAGAAATTACTTTAAAAAATTGGATTGTTGTGGGGCACCTGGGTGGCTCAGTCGGTTAAGCATCAACTTCAGCTCAGGTCTTGGTATTACGGGTTCGTGAGTTCAAGCCCTGCATCAGGCTCTGTGCTGACAGCTCAAAGACTGGAGCCTGCTTTGCATTCTGTGTCTCTTTCTGTCTCTCTGCCCGTTCCCCACTCATGCTCTGTCTCTCTCTGCCTCAAAAATAAATAAACAGTAAAAAAAAAAAAAAATTGGATTGTTGTGATGGTTGTATAACTTTGCAAATCTACTAAAAGTCAATTGTACACTTAAAATGAAAAAAAAAAAAAGAAAAAGTAACCCTTCTAAATAATCTATCTTAGTTTAAAGAACACATGGGTGAATATTTGCGTTTTGTCATTTTTTTCCTG
The DNA here is from genome assembly GCF_022079265.1 of Lynx rufus. Lineage (NCBI taxonomy): Eukaryota > Metazoa > Chordata > Mammalia > Carnivora > Felidae > Lynx > Lynx rufus. Next base: position 157,503,521 of record NW_025814823.1, read on the forward strand.
GTTTTTGTATTCGCAAGCCTCAGTAACCCTCTTAATGAGATCTAGTGTAGTGAGCCTGATTCTTTACACGACTGAGTCTAAAAATTGTTTTGCATATTGATTTCTTATATTTATGTTTAGTCAGTTTTTTAAAATCTTTTTTAGTACCTTCTAACACACCTGTCTTTTGACCTCCTCAGCAATCGCGTTGAAGCATGGACAAGAGATGTTGCTTTCTTACTCAGACAAGAAGGCAGGCCTATGGTTAATCTTATCCCTAAAAAGACTCAAGTCAGAATAATGGAAGAAGACTGGAAGAATACAGACAGAGCAGTAAATTGGTTAAGAAAGGAAGCAAGTAATTACACTCAACCATTTGTTCTATACTTGGGATTAAATTTACCACATCCATATCCTTCACCATCGTCAGGAGAAAATTTTGGATCTTCAACATTTCACACATCTCTTTACTGGCTTAAAAAGGTAAGTACACTATTGTGTGCTCAAAAGTACAAGTTAACATTAGAAGCTGTATGTTATTGGTACTTGCCCAGGGTTTTTTTTATTGTCACTTTTAAAGAAAAATTTAAAAATCATTTACCTTAGTAAATCAAACTTGACCAATAATTGGTTCACAAAAACCAAAGGGACTATTTTACAGAGATAAATAAGTATTAAAACTCAGGAAACTACTTCTGAGTTGAACACATTTGCATATAATTTATCTATAAAAAGAGAAACTAGGGGCATCTGGGTGGTTCAGTAGGTTAAGTATCTGACTTCTGCTCAGGTCAAGATCTTGCAGTGCATGAGTTTGAGCCCCAGTCAGGCCCTGTGCTGACAGCTGGGAGACTGGAGCTTGCTTCAGATTCTGTGTCTCCCTCGTTCTCTCTGCCCTTCCCCCACTCACGCTCTGTCTCTGTCTCTGTCTCTCTCAAAAATAAAAATAAACATTAAAAAGAGAGAGAGAGTGAAACTAAAAGATACTCTCTTAAGAGTGCAGGCAGTCCTCACCTGCCACAGGTCAGGGTGGTAAAAGTGACCATGCAAGCTGAAACTGTACAAAGAGATCTCAATAATCAACTGAGAAAATGACTATTTTTCTAGGACTCCTAAATACATTTGTCAAAACATTAAACCTCTCTTCTTCTGGGTTATAAACATACAGGGAAATGAAAAAAAAATAGTAACACTAATGTTTAACGCACTAAAGTTTAATAACTAAAAACACTAGAAACTGAGAATTAAAGTATTTTGTGTCTTTGTGAAAGAAAAAAACAAATCAGGAGTTTGAACAGTGCTTGCCTGCTCGTTGTATAACAAGACATGGAGCAAGCAGCTCTACGTCTTGGCAGATTGTCATATTCCTTTCTAAACATGGATCACCTTCCAACATTTTACCCTTTGCACTTTCAATGTCATGATAAATTTCTGAGAGTTCCTTTAAGGTACAGATTTTTGCTAGTGTCACTTTCCCTAGGACACGCTCATCCTTTTTTGCAACGGCCTTCCTCCTTTATATCCACGAGTGTGTCTTCGCCAGGCTCCTCTGGCTGCACAGCTAGAGTGTATCAAATGGCAGCAGTGTCAGCATTCTCAGATTGGCTACTTTTTCTATAACTCTAATAAATGTTTGATTCAAATTTCACATCTAGTGTTACCACTTTTTCATTTTTTTTTTTACTCTACATTTATCTTTTTTGGTAAGTCCCCTCTTTTGATTATCCATTTTTGCAAAACGTCACGTGGATTTTTCGCTGGGAGGCAAGGAGGCAGCACAAGGATACACTTTGCTGAGGGTACATAACTGAAGAAAAGATATGCAGTGACCAATCACTGACAGACGCTTTTAAAAATGACCTGATTAGTCACTGATTTGATACACATCTGTAATTTACATAGTGATTTGTAGACTAAAGAGCTAGCAGTATTTGTGAAATTTGCGCTTTATGCAGTATAATTACAGTTAATGTACTTTGGTAACTAAAATTTGGACTGTGTTGTTGAGGGACTGGTATTCCTTAAACTGTGGTAACTGAAATCCATACACATCTGGACCATGCAAATGAGGACTACCTGTGTTATGAAACGTGTCAAGTTAAATTTAAGTTCGTACCTAATCAGGGGGTACCTGGGCGGCTTAGTCAGTTAAGAGTCCAACTCTTGATTTTGGCGTAGGTCATGATCCCAGGCTCATAGGATCGAGCCTCATGTCAGGCTTTGCACTGAGCACGGAGCCTGCTTAAGAGTCTGTCTGTCCCTCTGCCCCTCCTGGCTCTCACTCTCTAAAATTAAAAAACAAAAACAAAATCTCTAATCAAAAATGCTAGGGGCACCTGGCTGGCTCAGTCAGTAGAGCATGTGACTCTTGATCTTGGTATTGTAAGTTCAAGTCCCACATTGGGTGTAGAGATTACTTAAAACTAAAATCTTTAAAAAAAAAAAAAAAAAAAGGGAATGTTTAGTGAACCCTGTTTCAAAGGAAACAATGTAAAATTTTTAGATACTTTATGTCTTCTGAAAAACTTGTATCTAGCTCTATCTTGAAAAATTTGTCTAGAATTAGTACTAGCCTAATGAACTGAATCAAATAACTTTTAAGTAAATTGCAAGTAGAAATTTGAGATTTTTTAGTTACATGACTAAAAAAAGACATGTATGACTTAAGTCTAGTCTTTTCACCAAAACTCTAAGCATTTATATGTATTAAAAAGTTGTATTTGTTTTTAGCAAACATTTGACTGTCTCACTCGATATTTGCATTTTTCTAGTGAACTGCTGGGAAAATGATCTAGCTTCTGAGGTTGCTGATTCTGGAATTTTGAGTTGATCACACGCTATGTTAAAAAGCTTGGATACTTTTTCTGGACTAGAATAATGCCTAATATAGCTCATGTTTATTATTGTCATGTATAATTATAAAATAATTTTTATAACTGTCTCACTATATATGCAAGTATTAGTATATACCTTTTGTTGTTACTATGAATATTAACATTTGTTCCTAATTATGTATTTGATTTACTTTTACATAACTCATAATTATTCTCTTCTACTATCCTAAGTAATTAAGTCAGTCCAGTTCACCATACATACTTGTTGGAGGAGAAGAATATTACTACCTTGTTTTTCTCTCCTTTTTAGGTATCTTATGATGCCATCAAAATCCCCAAGTGGTTACCTCTGTCTGAAATGCACCCTGTAGATTATTACTCTTCTTATACAAAAAACTGCACTGGAAAGTTTACAGAAAAAGAAATTAAGAATATTAGGGCCTTTTATTATGCTATGTGTGCCGAGACAGATGCCATGCTTGGTAGGTGGTATATTTAATAAGCAATTAAATGAAGAAAATGTATAATATTTTTCCAATAAACTGTGATCATGCTGGTTGGTGACTTGTATGAACTTCCTCAGATAGTGTTTTATAACAGTTGCTTAGATGCTAAAAACTTAAAATTATAAAAATCTTGACACATAAAAAATTGGATAATGTGCATTATTAATTGTGGAATAAAAAGCCTTTTCTATCTTGATTATTCATAAATTAAGAAATGCTCAGATTTGTTCATAAAGATAGGAGCATACAAGGCTAGTATCTGCTTGAAACAAAACTTTTTACCTGCTTTAAACAGGAATCAGTGTTTAACCAAACAGAGGGACCCATGTGACAGGAAATTGTAAGACAGCTTAGGTTCTAAGTGGCCCTAAGTGTTTAGTCACAGATTCTTGTGACTTCTCCCAAGCTTGTAATAACTTCGAAACAAAACCATTCTTCCCAGGCCCTTTAGAGCAAGGTTTAACTAAACCTGACATCAGTTTGCCATCAGTGTATTCTGGTCCAGAATCATATGGAGTTTCCTTCCCTAGCTCATTTCAAGACCCTACCTGGTTCCATAAGATGCCTATCAAGAAAGTGTTTTGTCTACTCATTTGTAGAGTTACTTGATGGCCATTTCTAATTTAGATTGGAGAACCCTTGGTTTAAAAAAAAAATTTATTTTTCTAACAAGTTATTTTTCATATTTTGCTATACTGTGGAGTGGAGCAGAATTGCTTTAGTGAAATGCGGGAAGCACCTCTTCTGTACAAAGTATACTTTGAGAGTGAAGGAGTGGCTGTTTCTTAAAAAGCATTCATTGGGCAAAAATAAAAATAAAAAAAAAGCATTCGTTGGGCAAAAATAGAAAAGTATAAAACAGAAAGCAAAAGAGATATGGGTAAATTATTTATATATAGTGAGTATAATATGATTTAAAAGTCCTAAGGATCTTCCAAGTACTCAATCTTAAATGTAAATGAGATTTTAAGTAAATTTCTTTCATCCTCACATTTTCTGATGTTTGTGAATATTGACCCATTTGCACCCTGGAAATTGCTTCCAAAAGTTTGCAGCTATCCATTCATCTGTATCTACTAAGGTGAAATACTTTATATTTATAATGTTGCTGCAGGGAGTGTGGGAATACCTCTTGAAGTCTCTTCAGAGGAAAAAAATGCAGCAGCAGCTCACTTCTAGTTACAAAGTTTATGGAATATGGTGTATCTTGTTAAATCCACAAAAAACACTAAGCTCTTGGGACACCTGGGTGGCTCAGTCAGTTAAGCCACCGACTCCTGATTTCGGTTCAGGTCATTATCTCACAGTTTGTGAGTTCCAGCCCTGTGTCAGGCCCTGCCCTGACAGCTCGGAGCCTACTTGAGATTCTCTCTCTTCCTCTCTCTCTGCCCCTCCCCCACATGTGCTCATGCTCTCTCTCTCAAAATAAATAAATAAACTTAAAACAAAAAACACTAAGCTCTTTTTCCACCTCAGGGCCTTTATATTTGCTTTTCACCTCTGCCTGGAATACTTTTCCATTTGTTTTAAAAAAAAATTTTTTTTTTTAATGTTTATTTATTTTTGAGACAGAGACAGAACATGAGCAGGGGAAGGGGCAGAGAGAGAGGAGACACAGAATCCAAAGCAGGCTCCAGGTGCTGAGCTGTCAGCACAGAGCCCAATGTGGGGCTCAAATTCACGAACCTCAAGATCATGACCTAAGCCGAAGTTGGACGCTTAACCGACTGAGCCACCCAGGTGCCCCTCCATTTGTTTTTTACATGGCTGGCTATTCTCAGTCTTAAGTTCTCAGTTCAAGTATCACCTCCTCAGGGATGTCTTCCCCACCACCATAAGTTAGTATACCAGCCCCACCATCCTGCTTACTCTATACCTTATCATCCTGATTGTTTATATAATCTTTAATTATTAAGTTTATTTACTTGTTTACATCTGCTTCCCTTGAACAATGAGAGCCTCATGAGGGCCATGACTTCAGTCTTATTCAGAATTGCAACATCCATGCCTAGCTTTGTATCCATGATGCCTGGCACATAGTAAGAACTCAGGAAACATTTACTGAATGAGGATAAACATCATTTACAACCTGTTGTTGTAACTACAGTTGTATACAAGTTGTTGGGGCCTTGGAGGAGAGCAATTCAGTCTACGTGGAAGAGCAGGGAATGTTTCACCAGGAAGATAATACTTGAATTAGGTCATAAAAGAAGAATGGGAATCTGCCAAGTAGCTGGCAGGAGAAATTCAACACAGATGAAGGCAGAGTGTGTGCAAGAAAGTCTTAACTAATTATTATTAGTTCAGGGAATTCTAAGTAATTTAGGACTATAAAAGGTAAAGGCTTAGGGGTAGCTGAAGGTGCTGAGCTTGCTCGGGAATTACACAATGGAAAGTTTTGAAAAAGTTTTAAGGTGAGGTGTGACATGATCAGATATTTTAGAAAGATAGCCACCAGAGTGGTACAAGGTTGGGGGGGGATGGGGGCAAAGGAGACCAATTAGGAAGCCATTACAGTTGTCCAGTTGAAAGATCCTGATGGTCTGTATTCGGTAAATAACTCCATAGAGCGGTGGGTCTTAGTTCTGACTGGACTTCAAAATCACCTGCGGATTTTGTTTTTAATAATACAGACCCTTGTAGGCCAGATTCAGGAACTGTCAAAAGAAGGAGGATTCCTCCCTGGACTATGCCTTACTGCGATTCTCTTCATTACAATGAAGAGGAGAGGGGGCACCTGGGTGGCTCAGTCGGTTAAGCATCTGACTTTGGTTCAGGTCATGATTTCATGGTTCGTTGAGTTTGAATCCCACATCCGGTGAGCTTGAGCCCTGCTTCTCTTTCTCTTTCTTTCTCTTTCTCTTTCTCTCGTTCTCTTTTTATCTTTCTCCCCCTCCCTTCCTCTGCCCCTTGTGGAATTCTCTCTCTCTCTCTCTCTCTCTCTCTCTCTCTCAAAAAATAGTGATCTATGATTAAGAGGACACTAATAGACAGGGACTAGTCACAGGAATTTTACTGTCCAGTTATTCCCTATCCAAGAATATGCTAAGTCTGACCTGCAAATTGGGGATTTCAAGAAAGGGTAGCAGGGAGGAGTTCTGATTTCCCACTGGGCAGAAATTGTGGAGTGGCGGTAATATCAGTCCTTTCATTGTCTGAGACATGTGCAGTGCTGACATCTAGAGTTGTTTCTCTTTTTTCATTCAAGTCACTAAGGGGGAAAAAAATTGCCCAATCTCTGACAGAAACATAGAAAGCAAGCCAGCATAATCTCCAGATAAAGAATCTTATTCTATTGGTTCTACATTTTCTCCTTCCTCTCTCTAGTCTGTCAGCTGAGGAGCAGGAACATGAAACTTGGCATAACTTACTAGATGACACTCAGATGTTAAGAATTATCCTAACAAACTCCTGCAAGTTAGGGTTGTTATAAACTTACTGTGATAAGACACAAACTAAAAGCTAACTAAGACTTGATTTGTATTGTAGGAGAAATTATTTTAGCTCTTCACCAGTTAGACCTTCTTCAGAAAACTATTGTCATATACACCTCAGACCACGGAGAACTGGCCATGGAACATCGTCAGTTTTATAAAATGAGTATGTATGAAGCTAGTGCTCATGTTCCACTGTTGATAATGGGACCAAGAATTAAGGCCAACCTACAAGTATCAAATGTGGTTTCTCTTGTGGATATTTATCCTACTATGCTTGGTAAGTAACACAATTCTGTAAATATTTATTTGTAATGATATTGGAAAATGATTAAGCAAAAATACAGGCTTTGCTGACTTGTTCATAACCTTGAGCAATTTTAACTGAGTCAAATCCACATCTGAAAAATGAGGATAATACTCTCAGGATCCTGTAACCTTCATACTCTACAGTTATTTTTCCCTTCAAAAGATTCACAATCAGGACATGACTATACAGTAGGCACCAAAGATATTCAGGTTCATAACTTTATAGATATGATCTGTGTATCATTTGATTCTCTACCACTACCTCTCAAAAGTATAAGCATTTCCTTTCTGGATTATTCCATCTACTTTGAAACTACTAATTTTGTACAGTATTATAGAAAAGTCTCTTAATTCTAATGTATGCACATATTTCTCCTCAGAATCTTTAGATTGTTCTGTGCTATGTGCTTTACTAGCTTCTTAATGTCTATACGCATAATGATAGGTCAAGAACAGCAACATTTGGATAGAGGCAGTTAACAGTTTTTGTGAAGATAACAGAACAACACCATCATCAAATTCAGGGGAAATTATATAGAACTGTTAGTCTCTTCTAATTTAGCAGAGTACTTTAAATTAAATAACATTTAAATACTGAAATTCTTCTGTTCTAAGGCACCATCAATTGCAAAAAGTACCATCTATTTATAAATAGATTTTGGTGAAAGAAAAAGATAACACAACATATGTTTAATATGTATATATCAAAATGTGAAAGAAACGTATATCTGAAAAGCAAAGACAGAAAAAAAGTTCTTTTTTCCTCCTTCCTTCTGGTACAGAGTATTTCCCTTCATTTAAGTAAACGCTACTCCAGGGTCTTAAATTTCTTTACAGTTGTTTTCATCATTTTCTTTTCTCTTTTATTTCACATCACTTCTTGTATCTGAACACACTTCTTTGTTGTCCTTTTGTCTGGTGATATTTTTAATCTCTTCAGTTTCTTAGTTGTCATTTGCTGGCTCCCCTTTATCCCAAAGCAATTATCACACTTAGTCATATCTCTGCCACTTTCTTGCTCTATCAGTTTTCAGGCAACCCTTATTACTTGCTCATTTCTGTTTTGATAAGAAATGTATGTATGATTATGTATATTTGTGTCTGTCTTTTTATCATCTTTATAGTTTTGTGAATATGTGCTTCTTGATGATGACATCTTTATAGTTTCCTCCTCTAGTTTTCTCTCCTGCAGAGGTCTCCCACCCCACTTCCAAATTTGCCTTCTCTGTTTTCTTAAAGTACAGTGATCAAAAGTCCAAATGATTATGAAAGGTTGGGATGATTCATTATCAGTGTTCCCTCAATATGTTTCATAGTGATATTTGACATTTTGTTTGTCTTTTGGACTCTAGCAGTTCAATAGACCATTATGCATAGGAAACTATCTGCAGTGACTCTTAATCTATGCTTAGTCACTCTATCATCCAATATATTAGTTGGTTAATATGCTTTGCTTAATTCAGTTTTCTTTAAACATTCTTTTACATTTGCCTACAGCACAAATTTTCTACTTTATAATTTTGATACACCATTATTACTACCTGCCATTTCATGCATCATAGAAGTTAAAAGTCATCTGCAAGATTTCACAATGTATTTACCTAACAGATTATATAAGAAAACACTAAATAAAGTTGGTTAGAATGAGGGAATTTATTACCCACTTAGAGGAACACCTGCCTATCCCTGGCTACTTTGTACTGCATGACAATAAGCATTTCCAAAACCAAACATTCCCAGAAACTCCTTGCATTCATTCCTTCCCTACTCTTCTGGAAATTATGTAAGTTCTCTCTGATTGCAAGCTTTTTCCCTACTATTTGTCAGTTAGTACAGATTTTTAAAACTTACAGTTCTGTGTAGATTTTTACTTATTTTTATCTTTTACTGATTCTTCGTGATAGACTCCTTCTGAATCACATTTCCCTACAGAATATATTTTATTAACAGCATTTAGATCATGTGTTGATTAGACCTGCCCAACTAGAGTAAAGGAAGTGAAGGCAAAAATCAGTGTCTAATTCTAAAGTGGAAATTAACATCTTAAGGCTTAGCACAGTTTATAATATGTGTCATTACAAATATTTTTATTATCAAAAGGGAAAAGTTACATTTATGTGGTTGAGACAGGAAGGAGAATATCTGTGTATGTGCCTTTTTATATAAAACACTGAAACATCCTACGGACTGGATGTTAGCCAGAGATAAGGTAGAAAGAGAATGAAGCATAGATGTACAGGAAGAATCTTATGTTGGAGCCAGGAAACAACATGGCAACATTAGCATTTATCTAAGATTAACCTTTTTACAAATGATAAAAGGTTAATATTTATAGAGCTCTTACAAATCTATAGGAAAAGAGAAATACCCTACTAAAAAATTGACCAAAAGATATAAACAAACAACTCACAATAGAAGATACACAAATGGCCAAGATACTTTAAAGATTCAAACTTGGTAGAAAAATATTAAAACGAAAAGATATCAATTTTCTTTCACATATAGAGTTTGCAAAGTTTAAAAAGAATTAAAAAATCTTATTTTGGAAATAGGCCTTCTCTTATTCTGCTTTTGGGAGTATAAACTGGCACAGATTTTCTGGAGGCAATGTGGCATTATGTTCCAAATTACTCAGAGATGTGCATACTTTTTGACCTAAAAATTCCAATTTTAGAAAATAACCTATAACTATATACAAAGATTTATCGGGGCACCTGGGCAGTTCACTTGGTTAATCAATTGACTCTTGGTTTCAGCTCAGATCATTATCTCACAGTCATGGGATCAAGCCCCATAGGGGGCTCCACTGGCAGCACAGAGCCTGCTTGGGATTCTCTCTCTCCCTCTCTCTCTGCCCCTCCTCCACTCATGTAGATGCTCTCTCTCCCAAAATAAGTAAATATCAAAAAATAGTAAAATAAAATTTAAAAAATTAAAATGAAATTGGTCAGGGCTAGAAGAGTTTAAAGCTACCTCAGTGAGAATTAACTTAAAAATTAGATTTGCGAGGACAGTAAATTCTATTTCACCTCTGCTTAATAAATAATATACAAATTGGGGGGGCGCCTGGAAGCGTCCGACTTCAGCCAGGTCACGATCTCGCGGTCTGTGGGTTCGAGCCCCGCGTCAGGCTCTGGGCTGATGGCTCGGAGCCTGGAGCCTGTTTCCGATTCTGTGTCTCCCTCTCTCTCTGCCCCTCCCCCGTTCATGCTCTGTCTCTCTCTGTCCCAAAAATAAATAAAAAACGTTGAAAAAAAATTTAAAAAAAAAATAAATAAATAAATAATATACAAATTGGAATAACGTATCTACAAGTCACTTCTTATTTTGTGATTCTGCTAACCAGTTAGGAGTTTACAATAGATACAAGACAATCTATTCTTAGGATTCGAAAAGCCCCCACTTTATTAGCTTAACCATAGCTGTATTATCTTGTATGCATCTAAATTACACACAGACTATGGGATTAAATTTTTAGATCAAAGCCTCAAGCCAGATATCCTCTTCCCTTCCAGTCTATTGGATCTCATAAATATCATATAAAAGTTGGTGATTCAAAAAACCTCAAATAGGATATTCAATAGGAAAAACCAGCTGGGTTTCCTGTTTTAATAAACCTACCTTACTATGAAGAGGCTGTTCAAATTTAAGAGGCTACAATGCTTTTATTAAAAAGTCTGAATATACAAATAGTTTTTAAAGGGTATTTAATGACACCTGAAACTAATATTGCACTCTATGTTAACTAGCTGGAATTTAAATTAAAACTTGGAAAAATATAAAAGTTACTTTAAAAGAGTTTTTTTCTTTTCTATAAAATGATATTTTATGATAAAGTGGGTATTCTTAGTGTGTTTATCTTAGTAGGTGCTTTGTGGTATACTCTCACATTATCATTTTCTAATACTGGCAGAAAAGTGCCATTTTTATGGACAAGAAGTCTTTATACTATTAAAGTTGATACCATTTCAGAGATTATTCTTTAAAAATTACTCCCCCAATATTATCTTCTCTAATAATCTAGTACCAACATCTTTTGGCTCAGTTAGAAATGAAAGTAAATTAAAATTGTTTTAACTTTAAACTTATTTTCATGTGAATTTTTTTCTTTTAAAAGTTGATCTTTTTTGTAAAACACCTGCCTTCCTCTCATATGAAAGATAAATCCATGTTTTTTGGATTGTGAAAATATAATTATATAAAAATGCGGTTGTGTTTGAAAGAATACTTAATTGCTAAGGATTCAAACTGCAAACCCGTCCTTGTTACAAGATCTTAATGGAGGGTTGGGAGAAGCATTCTACACAGACTTTTTTTTTTTTTTTTTTTTTACCTAAAAAATATTGCAAAGTTGAATAACTACAGTAAAGTAAGACTTGTGTTGTAGTCCTGAAGAATCCAGAGATCCTGGAGTCAGACTGCCTAAATTCAAATCCCTCCTTCAGTATTGGCCTGGGGCAAGTTACTTAACATCTGTGGTCTACAGTTTTCTTATCAATAAAATGTAAATAATAGTGGGTAATGCATAGCTTAGAACAATGACTGGAACACTGTAAACAATTAAATGTTAGACATTATCATCATTAGTATTTTTTATTCTTAGGTATGCCCTCAAAAATGTACACGGCTGGGGCGCCTGGGTGGCGCAGTCGGTTAAGCGTCCGACTTCAGCCAGGTCACGATCTCGCGGTCCGTGAGTTCAAGCCCCGCGTCGGGCTCTGGGCTGATGGCTCAGAGCCTGGAGCCTGTTTCCGATTCTGTGTCTCCCTCTCTCTCTGCCCCTCCCCCGTTCATGCTCTGTCTCTCTCTGTCCCAAAAATAAATAAACGTTGAAAAAAAAAAATTTTTTTTTTTTAAAAATTAAAAAAATGTACACGGTTGGCATCATTGCCATACCAGTCTAAAACTTTATCTACTCATATGGTCAGGAAGAAATATATTGGGGCGTCTGGGTAGCTCAGTTGGTTAAACATCCAACTCTTGATTTCCGTTCAGGTCATAATCTCATGGTCATGGGATCGAGATCCTCATCCAGCTCCATGCTCAGTGCAGAGCCTGCTTGGGATTCTCTCTCTCCTCCTCTCTATGCCCCTCCTACATTCAAGTGTGCGTGCTCTCTCTCTCTCAAAATAAATAAATAAACTTAAAAAAATATACATAATATCTTATCTCTCTTCAGGAGACCATTATATATATATATCCAGGTCTGCATTTTTCCCCATTTATTTATTATTTTAATTTTAAGGCACTTTATTAAGAATCCTGCAGTTACTTTTAATCTTTCTTACGCTACCAAGAAAGATGAAACTTACTAAAATGTAATCAGAATGACAGATTTGCTAGAAGAAAAAAAATTACGAAAAATAGTTTTAAGCAAAGATCAAAGAGCTCTTGGAAATGCAGTTTAAACTAAAGTGCTTTTGAGGAAACCATTAATATATGAGAAGTGAATACCCAGCTTCCTGAGGCACAGAAAAGTAAATAAATATGTATTTATTAAATACGGTGGATATTTGATATGGCTTTTATTCTTCACCAGTTTACAAAGGTATATTATACTACTACTAATAGATTGGAAATAATTCGCCATTCTCTCTTTCCTGGACTCCTACAGTAGCTTCCTGATGTCTACCTACCTCCTGCTCATACCACCTTCAGTCATTTCACCACGCAGTAGTCACCGTCAGACATGTCATGCTTCTACTCAGAATCCTCTACTGGCTTCCTATTTCACACAGAGTAAAAATTCAAAATCTCTTATTGTGCTTGAGATTCTAACATGATATCTTCCCTCTCCTAACTCCTCTTTTACAATTTCATCCATCACTTTGACTCTGCTGTAGCCATTCAGGGCTCCTTGGTGTCTGGGGAATGAACTAAGCAGGTTCCTGCCTCAGGGTCTATACATATGCTATTCCCTGGGGTGTTGCTCTACCACTCCCATCCCCCACCCCACCCCCACCCCCAGATATCTTTAGGACTCAGCCTAGCCCTTCCTCAGGGTTTAAATGGCACCTCCTCAGAGAGGCTTCCCTGAACACACTATATAAAATAGCACCTGAACACATACTCGACATCCTTCTCTGTCTCCTTTCCTCTGCTTTCTTCTTCTTCATTGCACCTAGCACCATCTGACATGTTTATTTGTCTCACCATGTTAGAAGGTAAGCTCCAGGAGAGCTAACTGCTTTGTCCTCTGTTGTTTCCTTACACCTGAAATAGCACCTAGTTTATCGAATGAATTTAAAAAATATTTAAATGCACTCTTATCCCAGTTTACTACTGACTTCTCATAAACATAGGAGACCCATGTAAATTTTCTTAGTCTTATGAGCTTCTTTAGGAGAATTCAGCCTGGAATAAATCTGAAATAAAGTATTTCTTTTTTTTTTTTTAACTTTATTTGAGAGAGAGCGAGAGCGTGCGCATGTGCACGCATGCGTGCGCACAGACACACACACACACGCATGCTTGCATCAGCGGAGGGGCAGAGAGAGAGAGAGGGAGAGAATCCCAAGCAGGCTCCACACTTAGCACAGAGCCCAATGTGGGGCTTGATCTCACGACCATGAGATCATGACCTGAGCTGAAATCAAGAGTCAGACGCTCAAACAACTGAGCCACCCAAGCACCCCTGAAACAAGGTATTTCTAAGTATCAAAGGTTATTAAAATGCTGAATACAGGGACTTCATGGGCCTAGGTATATGCCAATTGGTCCTTGCTTTCCAATCATCTTCCAAGTCCTCTTCTGTTGCCACCCAACGGCTGCCATGCAGACCAGCCTGACCCAGCCTGTTCCCTCGATACTTGGGTTCCTTACGGTAAGACCTCACAGTAGTAGCCTACTGTCTTGTAGCTCAAGTGAGTTTTATCTCAGGCTGTTCCTTTGTCTCATGCACATCCTGCTTAATGTCTTTGTTCCTTTTGTTTTTAACCAGTTATCTCTGATCTTTCTCTTTTTCTTTCTTACTTTCTTCCTCAAAAAAATCCATAATTATGATTGGTTGGCAGAAGATCAGTACTTATAAAATGCCCCTCCCAAGGAAATGGAGGATACAGATTTTTAAATTACATCATATGTAAAACATGCACCTTCAGAAAATTTATAGAGGTTTTTGTCTACTTCCTTATTCTCCTTTAATTAACCTATTTTTCCTCAAATACTTACAGTCAAGTTAATTTTCCTATTCAATTTTGCTTAACTCCTAGAATTGCAGATATATTACTTCCTATTTTTTATTGAAAATATTTAATTATACTTAAAAACCATGGAACATGGAAACTAGAAAAGGGGTGGAGAGGCAAGTACAAATCATTTTGGAACCGTCCCAAGTACCAGCCATAATTAATGGTAATTTTTCTATAGGAAAAAGACAGTTTGAGTTCCAAATACCTTAAGAGAAAGAGAGACACACAGAGCATGAGTGAGGGAGGGGCAGAGAGAGAATGAGACACAGAATCTGAAGAAGGCTCCAGGCTCTGAGCTGTCAGCACAGAGCCCAACACGGGGCTCGAACTCACCGACTATGAGATCATGACCTGAGCCAAAGTCGGACGCTCAACTGACTGAGCCACCCAGATGCCCCAAAAGGACTTCTTTTTAAATTAGACATCTCTCATGCCTTATATATTTATATTTGATAAGGGAAAAATAAGTTATTTTTTCCTAAATCAGTATAATCCAGGATTTCCAACATATGTTCTGCAAAATACTAGCCCCTGAAGATGCTACTTGAGAATAAAATATTATGTCATCAAATAACTTTGAGACACATGGCATGCCACTATTAAAGGTTTATGAGAGGGGTGCCTGGGTGGCTTAGTCGGTTAAGCGTCCAACTTCAGCTCAGGTCATGATCTCACAGTCCATGAGTTTGAGCCCCGCGTCGGGCTCTGTGCTGACAGCTCAGAGCCTGGAGCCTGTTTCAGATTCTGTGTCTCCCTCTCTCTCTGCCCCTCCCCTATTCATGCTCTGTCTCTCTCTGTCTCAAAAATAAATAAACGTTAAAAAAAAAATTTAAAAAAAAAAAGGTTTATGAGATACATCAGCAATACATTTACATCTACAAAAAATTTACCTATTTGATTTTAATCCTTGTTTGTAAACATGTATGACTCCTAAGCCCCTTTTTCATATAGGTCTTATTAATATCTGGTAGAACAAATGTGAGAAGCAACTGTGATCATTTATCATTCGGAAATAAATGACTGATTAAATAATATATGTTGAGGATTTCCTATCAGGCACTGTTCTCAGAATTTTACATAAGTATCACATTTACACCTAATATAAGCCTTTGAAGTACAGGTGTGATTATTATTCCCCTTTTACAAATGAGGGGATTGAGTTTTGGAGTGGTTAATATCATGCCCAAGGTCACATGGGTAGTGAAGCATTTACTTCAAATAGACCTACGCAGTCTATTTACAAAATCCATATATGGTCTTTTGTCTCTGCAACCTTTGATGATGTCATATGTGAATGTTTCAACTAATAACTAGTAAAAGAATAAGTTATTTTAAAATATTGTGTTATTTTGTTACATAGATATTGCTGGAGTTCCTCTGCCTCAGAACCTGAGTGGATACTCGTTGTTGCCATTATCATCAGAAACGTTTAAGAATGAACATGAATTCAGAAACCTACATCCACCCTGGATTCTAAGTGAATTCCATGGATGCAATGTGAATGCTTCCACCTACATGCTTCGGACTAACCAGTGGAAGTATATAGCATACTCTGATGGTACTTCAGTATTGCCTCAACTCTTTGGTAAATCTGTTGATATGTTTTTGTAAGTGTGGTACTATATGTAATGAGTTGACCTATACAGTGTTGTTCAAGAGATCTAGTAATCTTTAGTTAAATGCATAAATCTCTGCTGCTTTTTGTGGCAGGAGAGTCTACAAATGGTTGTCCATTTGAGGTGAAGGTTCTTTGTAAGTCATCTGAATTCCACAGCAAGTGCCCGAAAACTTCTGATCTGAGTTTCAAGATTGAAACCACTGTTTTCTCTGATCAAGGTGTCTTCTCATATTCATGCTTATCTGTCTCAAACAGTGGTCATCACCCTCTCATTATACCATGGTTTTAGCTATTCTGGAGAAATAACCCTTATATGTTGTGGAGCCTGACATTCTACATCTATCATTTAATGTTTGCCTCAACTCTACAAGATGACACCATTATCCTTATTTTGTAGAGAAGACCAGGGGTTAAATGGACTCAGATACCAATGAAAAATCTCATAGCTAAGTGGCAGGGCTGGGATTTTAACCCAGGTCTAAGTTTCAAAATCCATGCTCCTTCCACTCCACAAAGATGCCTGCTAGCTTCACTACTCTATGAATTAATCTTAAAACAACATTATTAAATTAAGGCTTTACTCACCCTTCGCCCCCTTTTCACACAAAATACACCGTTATTAATATTCTTTTCTCCCTAAGTTTCCTTTCCAGTTACAAATGTCAAAATTATTAATTCCAAATAATTCTTCAGGGACCAAACTGATTGGCCTATGCCTCTCCCCATAACTGTAAGAGCAGGAGATTCTCGGCTTCAAAAGGAAGTCCTTAAATTTTTATCCTGATGAGTCTTGGGCATGTCTTGCTCATTCATTGGCCATGTTCTGCAAAAAGCAGATGTAACAGTCAAAGGACCAGTGAGTGAGCCTGCCTTTCCTATATTCTCTGGGGTTTATTGACTGCTTTCCCTGACCAAAGAGGTGTCATCTAAAGTCACCTAACAAAGTCACAAATGTCATTAGGGCTCTTCTGGCAAATGCACTCAAATAGGCCCAGAGAGGTTTTTTCCTCAACATGTAATGTTCATTTATTATCTCAAGTAAATTGTCATAAGATCTTTGACTTGGTATTTTTCCAATTAGATTGGCATCCCAGTTATGTCTTCCTTTTACCTAGGTAAAAAGGATGTTTGTGTTCTGAAAATATTTATCATTATTTTCTTGATGGTAGCAGTTAAGATACATCATTATTTCCATGGCTATTTGCTCAGTGGACAGTATTGACAAATCTAACTTTCAAAAATAGGAGCACAAGAGATGCTAAAATATATAGAAAACCAGGAGTAAGTGAAGTTGGGAAAAATAGGCCTTGACCATATAAAGAATTCTTATATCTGGCAAGTTTGGGACTGCTGAAATGGGACAATATAAGCATTACTATTTTTTTTTCTATGTATGTCAAAGTAAGCAAGGCATGAAAACCAGGAAGAATTAGGGCTAAGCCAGCTTACTAGTGATAAGAGTTTGACTTATTTCTGCCATCCAGGAATGGATAAGAAAAAGATTGGGACAGTAGGATGGTGGTAGGAAGATAATCTGGACATGCATTTAGAGGAGTGTTTAACTTTTGGTATATTATTTTACCATTAATACTATCTTTCATCTTATACTAAAAGGAACTGAAAATAAAAATAAATTCAAATACATTATCTGTCATAGAGTAATGACATTCTAAAAAATGTTTCTGTAGCAGATAAATATTTTGACCGGTATTTAATTTTTTTCTTTCAGATCTTTCCTCGGATCCAGATGAACTAACAAATATTGCTACAAAATTACCAGAGATTACTTATTCTTTGGATCAAAAGCTTCGTTCCATTATCAACTACCCTAAGGTTTCTGCTTCTGTCCACCAATACAACAAAGAACAGTTTCTCAAGTGGAGACGAAGTGTAGGGCAAAACTATTCAAATGTTATAGGGAACCTCAGGTGGCATCAGGACTGGCTGAAAAAACCAAGGAAGTATGAAAGTGCAATTGATCAGTGGCTTAACACCCGCTCTAATCCAAAAAAAAAATCTGAACAAAAGTTAGAAAATAATGTTCTAGAGCAACATACGGAGATATGCTAAGAGATCGTGATTAATTTTTATGTCTGTTCTAATACTTACTGAATTTTGGTTACTTTTAAAGAATGTATTCTATTTTAGGGGCACCTGGGTGGCTCAGTTGGCTAAGCGTCTGACTTTGGCTCAGGTCGTGATCTCGCGATCTGTGGATTCAAGCCCCACATCAAGGCTCTGTGCTGACAGCTCGGAGCCTGGAGCCTGCTTCGGATTCTGTGTCTCCCTCTCTCTCCCCTCGCCCTCTCATGTGCGTGCTCTCTCTCTCTCTCAAAAATAAATAAACATTAAAAAAATTTTAAGAATGCATTCTATTTTAAAATAAAATACTAACCATTATAGAATTATATATTTTCAAAAATGATTACTATCCAGACTTCATTCTTAACAACTTTTAACAACTTAATGGAGGTATTAAAAAGATGGAAGCGAGTAGTATAATATAAAGTTATGTTCCTGTGAATAATATGGAATATAGAGTATCTTAACAATTAGAATTACTTACAAACCATTAAATAGTTATCTATGAGTATCTGATGGTGTCTGATGAGTTATTTGTATCTGATGGGACATAGACCATTTAGATGTATGTGGTGGGAGTATTTAGAGTATTTGGTGGGACACAGATCTTGGATATGGCTGACTTTATTACTGTTTGTTTTTTTTTAATAGGTACTATATACACAAGGTAAAAGTTTTAAAAGGCACAAAAGAGTTAACAATGAGCATGAAGTCTTTCCCAGGTCCCCTTCCTGGGGCAACTACTGTAACCATCTTCCTAAGTATCCTTTTAGAGACAAACCATACATCTATAAACAAACTTTGTATTTTTCCCCCCACACATAAAGTAGCTTACTATACAAAATGTTCTGCATATTGCTCTGTTTTTTTCTCTCCCATTTAAAAATACCTAAAAGTGAAATTGCTGGGGCAGGATTGTATCTAGCAAAATTACAGCAAATTACCCTTAAAGAAGTTGTACCCATTAAAATTCTCACCAGCAATGCACTTCCTCACATCCTTTGCCAACCTGATAAAAATATATATTATTTTTATTTTTTTTAATTATGAGTAAGATCATATTTTCATATATTTCATAGCCATTTGAATTTCCTTTACTGTACTGTGATCTTTCTATTTCTATTCTTTGCCTATTTTTCTATTGGTTATTGGTCTTTTTTATTTTAGGCATGCTTTTAGATATTAGCTTCTTGTAAGAGAAGCTGCAAATATTTTTTTTTCCTTTTTGTAATTTGTCTTTTGATGGAGTTCTGGTGTTTTTTACTTGTGGAAATTGGTATTTTCAACCTGTGGAAATTGGTATTTTCATGCAATCAAATTTATGAATCTTTGCTTTTATGGCTTTGGGATTTTATGTCATACATATTCTGAATGGTATTCTCCACTTTCCCCATTTACCTTCTTTTAGAGTTTTATTTTTTGACCTTAGATCTGCACCCCATCTGGAATGTCTTCCATAGTAGAGATCTAACTTTAGTTTGTTGTTTAAGATGGCAACCCAAATGACCTTTTATTGAGTAAACTAACATTTGTCCCATTAGTTAAAAAAATGCCACTTCATTATGTAACACCTTTTATTGAATAAATCATCTTTTTCTCTATTGATTTGAAATGCCATTTTATCATATTCCAAAGTCTCATTTATATTTGTGTCCTTTCAGAACATTTTTTATCTTCCAGTTGACTACTTTGTTTACTAACGTGGTAGTCAATATCTGGCCAAACTAGTCCTTTTCCAACACTTTTTCAGAGTTTCCCTGGATACTCTTGCTAACTTATGTTTCCCACACAAATTTAGAGTAAGTTTGTCCAATTCAAAAGTGAAAAATCTTTTTAGTCTTTTTATGAAATCATATTAAATTTGTCACCTAGTTTAGACAGAACTGACCTCTTTATAATCCTCAGTTACTTTAAAGACTATAGCACACTTTTCCCTTTCTTCAAGGCTTCTTTGCCCTCTCTCATAATATGCAAGCGTTCTTCATATGGATCGATTTTTTTCAAAGATTTTTAGAAAAGTAGGAACTTTTAAAAAAGATACTGCCTAGGCCCTACCCCACACCGATAGAATTAGAATTCTAGGGAAGGCACCTGGGCACTGTTTTATTCTTACTGTTCTGTAAAGCTCTCCAGCTGATGATCCTGAAGTGTAGGCAGAGATGAATTTATTCCTAGTTGCTTCATCACTTGTTGGTGGTATGCTATTTTAAGTGGACCTTTCTTCCATTATCTTTTCTAACTGGTTGTTTATGTATACAAATTCTATTTCTATATATTTATTTTATGCCAAAAATATGATATTTTTTGGTACCAATAGTTTTTCAACTGGTATCTTATTTTTTTTCAGTTAAAAAGTTGATCTGCAAATAATATTTTTACCTAACTTCCTTTTCAAACTGCCTTTGAAGTTTTCTTTTTTTTTTTTTTAATTTTTTTTTTTCAACGTTTATTTATTTTTGGGACAGAGAGAGACAGAGCATGAATGGGGGAGGGGCAGAGAGAGAGGGAGACACAGAACTGGAAACAGGCTCCAGGCTCTGAGCCATCAGCCCAGAGCCCGACGCGGGGCTCGAACTCACGGACCGCGAGATCGTGACCTGGCTGAAGTCGGACGCTTAACCGACTGCGCCACCCAGGCGCCCCTGAAGTTTTCTTAATAAGCCAGTTCATCTCCTTTGTTTGCTCTTCTTCAGTGACTTAGTGTGAACTTATCTTTGCAGTTATGTATGAATTTCTGAGAAATAAACTTCACTTCAGATACATTTCGAAGTAAAACCCTTATGGAAAAGATCTCAATATTAAACTGTTGCGATTAAGATGAAAATACACAAATCTACCTCCCTAGTTAAGCCTAAAGAACATGAAATAGCTACTGTGTGGGTGAATATGCTAATTATAGGGGAAAAATAAAGCAATAATAATAGCAATGTGGTTCTGAAAACATAGGCATGTGAAGATAAATATAATCCATCTTGTCCTACCCAAACTCTTCAAGATACATTCATTGTTACGATTTACCAAGCATACACATTGTTTTAAGCATATTAGATACAGAATCATACTTAGGTATAACTGAGTGTTTAAGGACAAAAGCTAATTCAAAATGGTATCTAACAACCATGAAAACAGAAAAAGAAGAAAAACTTAATGCCAGAATCTGAGAGAAACCCACACCAATTATAAACTAGATTGAAGACAATCTTTGGGCTTCCTTTTTACAACCTCTACCGCTACCACCGTAATTCCTGTCAGCCATAGTCTCTTGTTTGGAATTTTGCAATAGCCTCTTAAGAAGTCTCCCTGAGTCTGCCCCTGAAGTTTCTTCAGTCTGTACTCAGCAGAGCAGCCAGAGTGATTCTATTAAGATACATCACATCCCTTCACTGGATACTCCAAACCTTCCACTGGTGTCCCATCTTAACTCTTTAAGAGCCAAAATCCTTACAAAGGCCTACAGCACCTGAACTACCTCGCTGCATGTTACCTCACAGACCGGCTCTCCTTCCATATTCCCACTTTGTTCACTCTGTTCTGGCCACACTGGCATCCCTGTTGTTTTCCAGCATGCCAGGCATGCACCACCTCAAGACCTTCGTGCTTGTCAATACTTCCTGCTTGGCATACGGTTCTCCAGATTTCCGTACGGCTGTCTTTGCTACGTCTTTCAGGTCATTGCTCCAATGCTACCTTCTCACACAGACTTCCCTGCTTTATTTTTCTCCATAGAAATTATTACCACCCAACATAGTATATGTTTTATATATATGATTTGCTTATACTGTCCCCTACCCCTCCTACCCCACTAGGATGAAAGTTCCATACAGGCGCAGATTTTTGTCCTTTTTGTTGCTTAAGGTATCCCAAGTGCCTGACACATAGTAGAAGATTAGTAAATACTTGTCGAATTAATTTTCTAGGAATTTGAGTTTTTCAGATAATACAATGGATTAGAAAACCAACACTTTAGGCAATGGCAGGGCAGAGCTGAAAAGGAGTACCCTTCTCAATAAAGCAGAGCCTTCCAAAAACAGTAAATTCTAGCAAAAGCCTGAACAAAAGGGTCAACAGAGGGACTTTCTATCCCTCTATGTTTGTCTTTTTCTGTGAAAAAGGCCAGATACTGAATTATTTTAGGCTTTGTGAACCATATGGTCTTTTTCACAACTACTCAGTACTGTGCTAGTAGCATGAAAACAGCAACAGACAATATGTAAACAGAGGAGCCTGGCTACTTTAGAATGAAACTTTGTTTACAAAAACATAGTATTGGACCTGCGGGCCATAGTTTGCTAAGGCTAGTGTAGAACAATGGTTCACAACTTTACTGCAAACTGGATTTACCGGAGGCTATTTAAAATCTATTAATGCCTGGCTCCCACCTCCAACCACTGAGAGTTTTCAAAGAGCCCCAGGTGAGTCTAATGTGCAGTGAGATTTGGGAAACAAGGTTCTGAAAACTTGTTCTTCAAACCATAATCCAGAAACATCCACATCAACTGGGAGCCTTATACATTTTTATTTGTCCCTGTTAAAAAAAAAAGAAATAAAATAAAATGGTGCATTTTGTATTTATCCTTTCTACTCTTTGTAGGTCTCCATCTCATTAAACCTAGGGCACCCTAATAAAAACTACTAGAAATGATGAAACTTGTTAAATGGCTACATATATAAAAATCAATACATAAGAATAATCACTAGATAAAAATGGGAATTAGGAAAAATATCTCACTCACATTAGGACAGTCTATAAAATAAATTTTAGCAAGAGGCCCAAACCTAGATAAAAAAAATTATAAAGTTCTACTGAAGTGTACAAACAAGATATGAACATGGAATGATAGTATGTTCTTGAATGGGAAGATCTTAAAATGTCACTGCTCCAGAACTAACGTAGAAATTTCATACAATCCTGATTTTAATCTCAGTAAGAGTTTCTTTTTTAGGGGCGCCTGGGTGGCTCAGTCACTTGTGCGTTCAACTTCGGCTCAGGTCATGATCTCACAGTTCGTGGGTTCGAGCGCTGCATCTGGCTCTGTGCTGACAGCTCAGATCCTGGAGCCTGTTTCAGATTCTGCATCTCCCTCTCTGTCTCTGCCTATCCCCTGCTTGTGGTTTGTCTCTCTCTCTCTCAAAACAAAACAAAACAAAAAACTCAATAAACATTAAAAAAAAAATAAAGTTATAAGGCAGCATCCTAAAGAATTCTTAGGTCAAAAAATTATACTTCTATGCTATTTTTATAATACTTTTTAATGTTTATTTATTTTTGAGAGAGGCAGAGAGACAAAGCACGAGTGGGGAAGGGGAAGAGAAGAAGGGAGACACAGAATCTGAAGCAGGCTCCAGGCTCTGTGCTGACAGCAGAGAGTCCAAACCAGGGCTCAAACTCAGAACCTTGAGATCATGACCTGAGCCAAAGTCAGATGCTTAAGCGACTGAGCCACCCAGGTGCCCCTATGCTACTTTTAAAATGAAAATAAGAAAACGTAGAACATATGACACAATCAGAACTATATTCAGAAGAATATTTTTAGCCTTAGGCTTTTAATTAAGAGGAAATAAAAATAAACTGTTCAAGAAGTTAAACAACAAAATAAGTATCAATTTTGTAATATTTATAGTAAAGGATTGCCATCCTTCAATAATATTTTGAGAGTCTTGCTTTCCCATAGGAAAGGGAAAGTTGCAAGGAATATTCCTCCCACATTAACAAAAATCAAGAAAAAAAAGGCTAGATCATCTAAACTTTTTTTGAGCCTATCAGTGACTAAGGTGCAAGGCAACTGGTAAACTGAATTCAAAAGGGTGGCAAGTCCCTCTGAGAAGGTGATACACTCAAACTGGTCCACCTTTGGCAGAACATCAGGGGAGGTGGAGGTGGAAACCAGTAGCCCAAAGAGTGGATAACAAAACAACGGATACTTTGACAAATTCTTAAAGCCCAATGTGTGTGAAAATAACAACACAAATTCTGGGAGCCCCCACACAAGGGAAACCACCTCCACTCACGAACTTTTTTTCATAGACCTCAAGCAGCACTCATGAGAAAGATTGGGGGCAGGGCTGGAGACCTAATGGAGCCCCTCAGTGGGACAGGTGTATAAATGCAGAGTGGCTACCTCTGGAGGACAAGCACAGAACCTAGAACCTTAGGTTTTAAAAACATGTCAAGTTTAACATCACTGATATTGAGACAAACTAGCACTATATATGCCCCTGAAATGACATACTATGGACACATTATTACCTAGGTAGTATTTCAGCCCAAAAACTCTGACTCAGATTTAATTATGTGGAAACAAAAAGCAACGTTAGAGAAATTCTACTAAACATGTATCGTGGACCCTTCAGACCTGTCAGAATCATGAAAGGAAAAAGAAAGGCTGGGAAACCGTTCTAGATTAAAGGCCACTAGAGGCATAATGCAATTAAATACAACCCATGACCCTTGATTGTGCCCAGCAGTGGATCAAATAAACACATCTTTGTGAAATTTTTCAGAGAGAAGAAAAGAATCAAACTTCAAAAATGGAAAAAACAATGATCATGTTTACACCAATGAGGATCCAGAATGGCTTTAAGCTTCTCAACACACTTAAAATCCAGAAGGTAATGGAACAATGCCATCAAAATTCAGAAGGAAAATGTTTCCAATATAGAATTCTAACCCCAGCCAAGACTTCGGTTAAGCATGATGGTAAAATAAAGAAATTTTCAGACATACAAGATCCCCCAAATATACCCTTTCTCAAGAAGCCACTGAAGATGCTTTCCACCCAAGGAGGGAAATAAAGAACAAAAAATACCCATGAAATTAGAAAGCAGGAAAAACAGCATGAGATAATGAAAGGAGTCTCTAGGATGATGGCAAAGGGAGATGCCTGGGTAACAGGTGTCCTGGAGGGCAAACGTGATTGAATCTACGTGACTCAGGTATAATAGGCACAGTGAGACTCTCGCAGCTACGTCCTCAGCCTCTGCACAGTCTTTTTAACCTTACAACATGTCAGGTGATGTTTTCTACCAAAAAGGAAGAAACCAAGAAAAAAGACCAGAAACCCAAGAGGCAGGAATTCCAACCCAAGAGAAGGGCAGAGAGTTTCAGTGTTGACAACAAACATATTTCAGGATGATAAGTGTGTAGCAGGCCTGGAAATAAACCAGCCCACATAGGAGAGAGAAGGGAGTCTCTGATAAGAAGGTTTCCAAAAAAAAAAAATTGGAATTGCTACATTATGTTACAAACCAAACTTATGGAAATCGAACTGAGGGACCATTTAAAGGAAGAATTAGCTGTATAATAAGGAAAATCAAGGCAGTTATTAACTTCAAGAAAACAAAAAAATGATATTCAAAATATACTATAACATTCAGCTGAGAATATTTTCATTTCATAATAATGTAAACACTAAACATAGATCTAACCTGAAATTACAAGATTATTGTATCTCATGAGAAGGTAATCGTGTCTGAAATCACTGAGTCAATAAATAGCATTACACATTTGTGATTTAGAATTCTGGAATTAAGTAAATGCCAGAAGAAACAGCAAATAGATTCTAAATTGGTTCCCTCTAGAAGGAGGAGTGAGGATGTGTGTATAGGAAACGATATTGTTGTTGGCCCTCTAGTTCTGTTAGACTTTCCAAACTATGTGCATGTGTTATTTTGAGAATCATTTTCTTTAATCCATGATTTATCAGGTCTTAGTAAAGTTCTGTGAAATGTAATGTCACTGGTAGAGTCTTATTTTGCTATACGAGAGCATTTCAACAAATTTGAGACAAATTATAGAATCACCTTGAGAAATATTAAACTGATATTGCTTAGAGGAATCCCTGAATTATGGGTATTGCTCACAGACAGCACCTTGGAAGAAGTGGATCATAAGCGGGGATGGTGTATGTTACAAAGAAAAAGGCCCCAGCAAAATCCTCTGAGGGGAGAATGTGAAAATTAAACCAAGAGTCTGATTTCCCAAGACTATTGCTCTTCCTCTCCCTTAAGTGTTCCATCAAGAATGGCTATCCCTACACCTGTTCCAGAGCTTCCTTGGGCTCCTCTGGGTGATACTGGCATAGGTATGAAAGGTAGTTTTTTCTTAGGTTGATGGATTTATAGTCAAAGCAGGAACATTTGCTCAAAATTATCTGAAATGTGTCATATATCGTCTAGTTCATTAATTCAAAACATATTTACTGATACCTAACCTGTATCAGGCCCAGTGCTAGCCACTGGAGATAGGATAATAAAAATGACAAAGGTCTCTGGCCAAAGGACAAAAGTTTAGGAATTAGGATTCCTCCAGGCAACGAACAGCACTGTCATCTGCATCTGCCAACCCCTCCTATCCTGAGCATCTTAAAGTGCCAAATGTGTCCTCAGTCTGGGAAAATGAACCCCAGCAGATGCCCAGGCCAGAAACACAGGAAATCTACTTACACTGTAATAATGTAAGAGGGTGGCTCAGTTAGTTAAGCGTCTGACTTCTGCTCAGGTCTTGATCTCACAGTTTGAGAATTCGAGCCCTGCGTTGGGCTCCGTGCTGACAGCTCGGAGCCTGGAGCCTGCTTCGGATTCTGTGTCTCCCTTTCTCACTGCTCCTCTGCTCACTCACTCTCTCTCTCTCTCTCTCTCTCTCTCTCTCTCAGATTAAAAACAGAGCATTAAGAAAAATTTAAAAAAAATAATATGAGGGTACATAAAAGACAAATTGATGTTTCCAACAGGAAAAGTAAAATTTGTTTGTGAGGAGGAGATAGGACTAAAATAAAAGACAGCATTTAATCTAAACCATTTCCTGTGACTTGAATTTCTTTTTTGAAAATTGGCCGCCTTATCGTTCTCTTAGTCACCTTTTCTCTAGGCTTATTGGGGGCGTACTCCCTCCCAGCAACCTCCATCTGCTTGGAAAACAGAATCAAGAGAATGAAAAGCCATGATGACACATCCTCCACTGGATGGAAATATTAGGGGAAAATCAATAAATGCACTACCATATGCATAAAACCTATGAATGTCCCCTTCAGACTAATGCAGCAAATTTTACATCACCGAGAGAGCAGCTGTGAACCGTGGCTTCAAGTAATGAGGAGTATTTGAAACATCTGCAAATCACTGCTCCTCCTAATTGCCAAGCAACATCATTACTTTAGTTCTCTCCAAGTAAATACTCTCACTGATGGCCAGAGGAAGATACATGTCATCTCTTGGGCTCCTCTTTGCCCAAAACGCTGTTGGGTTTCTTGTGTTCCTGTTTGTCTCATGCTGGTGCATGTAGATCCATGCCATTTCTGATTATTATTTTTTTTAATCAAAACTGGTCTTTTTTTTTTTTTTTTTTTTCCCTACTAGCAATCCGTAACCGTAATCCGTAACCGTTTTTGAGAGGTACAGTCTCGGTCAGGACCCTCCTCTCTGGTGTGTCAGTCCCGGTTAGCATGCGCTTTTGCAAAGGCCGGGCAAAGCGACCTTCTGCCCTGTTTTGTGCTCTTCCTGTAAACTGAAGAGCGAACGGGAGAGGCACCCAGAACTCAGTGGTCCCCGCCGCTACTGCGAGCGCGCTGTGGGAGCCGCGGCAGAGATTGGAAGAGCATCCACCGGGACTGGGAGGAGAGCCACGGAGAAGGTGGAGAATAGGAATCATGTGTGTTCCTCGAGTGTACAACCCACATTTGAGTGACAAATGACGAGGACAACCTATAAAAACAACTAAGCGCGAGTCTACCCGAATCCATTTCCCTCTCTGTTGCGTGTGCGTTTTCAACAAACTTTGAGCGCCCCTCGCAGCCTCGCCTCCACCTGGGTTTCCCTCGCTTCCTACCTCCGCTCCCCCCAGGCTAAGGATGGAGGATCCCTTCAGCCCCTCAACTTTCTCGCTGGCGCCCAACGTCTCCGTACCCGTCTTTCCCGGCTGGGGTCTCAACTTCACTTCGGAACAGGGAGCCCCGGCCCCGGGGCCGCCGCCGCCGCCTCCGCCGCCTCCCGGACCGCCCGGCCGCCGCGTCCGCCTGGTCTTCCTGGGGGTCATCTTGGTGGTGGCGGTGGCCGGCAACAGCACTGTGCTGTGCCGCCTGTGCGGGGGTGCCGGGCCGTGGGCGGGCCCCAAGCGTCGCAAGATGGACTTCCTGCTCGTGCAGCTGGCCCTCGCTGACCTGTACGCGTGCGGAGGCACCGCGCTGTCGCAGCTGGCCTGGGAGCTGCTGGGCGAGCCGCGCCGGGCGGCGGGAGACCTGTCGTGCCGCTTCGTGCAGCTGCTGCAGGCGTCCGGCCGAGGCGCCTCGGCCCACCTCGTGGTACTCATTGCCCTCGAACGCCAGCGCACCGTGCGCCGGCCGCAGGGCCCGCCGCTGCCAGCTCGCGCCCTCGCCGCCCTGGGCTGGCTGCTGGCGCTGCTGCTGGCGCTGCCCCCCGCCTTCGTGGTGCGCGGGGGCGCCCCCTCGCCGCCACCCGCCGCGCCCTCGGCCCCCCGCGCTTGGCCCGGGGAGCGTCGCTGCCGTGACATCTTTGAGCCTCTGCCGCGCTGGCACCTGCAGGTCTATGCGCTTTACGAGGCCGTCGCGGGCTTCGTGGCGCCGGTCGCGGTCATGGGCGTAGCTTGCAGCCGCCTGCTCTGCGCCTGGTGGCAGCGCCCGCCCCAGGCCCCGCCGCCTTCAGCGCCCTGGTGGGCGAGTCCCGGCCGAGCCCCTGCGCCCAGCGCGCTGCCACGCGCTAAGGTACAGAGTCTGAAGATGAGCCTGGCGCTGGCGCTGCTGTTCGTGAGCTGTGAGCTTCCCTACTTCGCTGCCCGGCTGGCGGCCGTGTGGTCGTCGGGACAGGTGGGAGACTGGGAGGCCGAGGAAGTGGCGGCCGCGCTGCACCTCGTGGGAGTGGCCAACAGCGCTCTCGATCCCTTCGTTTACCTCTTCTTCCAGGCAGGCGACTGCCGGCTCCTGCGGCGGCTGCGGAGGCGCCTGGGCGCAGTCTGCTGTTCGTGGGAGGGAACAGCGGAGGACGATGAGGGGACGGGGGGCCACCAAGCGCTTCACCGCCACCGCTGGCCCCACCCCCATTATCACCACGCTAGACGCGAGCAGCCAGAAGAGGGCTGCTGGCGCCCACCTCCGCCTCGCCCCCGGCCGCTGCCCTGCTCCTGCGAAAGCGCTTTCTAGCTGCTCGATGGCCACTCAGGTCACCGTCGCCGCCGCACGGCCTCCACGGAACACGCGGCGGGCCCGGGTCTATCCAGATCACAACGGGCAGGAGAGTCTCAGATTGACCCTGAAGCTGTCCCTTTCCTACACTCTCTCTTTCTAATGTTTACATTTCCCTACACTTTTCCAGTTTCTTCTCTCCCTTTCAGTTCCTCTCACATTTCCCAGTTTGGAGATGAGAGTTTGAGCCACTGGAAATTTTAAGAACAGTCAAAGATACACAGAGTTATTTTTGCATTTCTCTTTGACGTTCCCATAGTGTTCTGGATAAGATAATTTGTTTTAGCGAAATTGCCAAGCTTTCATTATTTGCTGTGTTATCATCTGTTTTTACTTATTTTGAATCGTGTTTAAATCAAGTGTACCTTCCAGACCAGAGAATTTGCCTTTGCTTCCAGGAGGAAAATCCCCACATTGCTCTCCCTGAGGAGCCTGGAAATTGTACCAGCGATACTGTCAGAACTATAATCGTGCTGTCACTTCAGAGCCACAGAGTATTTGTAAAATAAAAACATTTCCCACAGAGCAATTAGTACTTTTTGTTACATGGTAATGCGTTTTCACAGAAGAAAAGCAGTGAGGCACTTATTTCCAGTCTTCCCTTCAATAGAAGCTGGGGTTTTGGAGGGACACAAAAAACGCTTCCCTTTGTCCCTTTCAAATTTGCCCAGTTTCTGTAGGAAATTGTGCCCTTACCCACACGAGCCTCTACAGCTGAGACGCTGTGCTCGGGTGTAGCCTCTCAGCAGAGTCCCCAGCAAACTAGCTAAGGGAAACACCAAGGTGGTGCCTATGGGCGGGGCTCACTGTCCCGGCTGGCGCTGCAACCACCCAATGTTGCATGTACGCAGAAAACTACCTTTAAAAAAATGAAGGTAATGCCTATTGGTGTGGGCTGCTAAGAACAAGGTAAAGAAGCAGATTTAATTGATGACCTTCTCCTTTTAACTGTCCTTGGTCCTAGAGAGAAGTGGCAGCACTTATCAACAATATATCCATGTGTTTACCATTGCCTTTCATCTGAGAATCAGCATGCTTTCCATGATAGTGTTTCCTGTTTAAGCATAAATGTCAAACTAAAATGCAGAAAGGGGAAATGATTGCTGGAGTTCACTTGTAGGGCCAGTGCTCTCTGAGGGCTTTCTTTGTTTACTTCGCCTATGTATCCCAAACTCTTTTAAAAAAAAATTTCTTTTTTTAAATCTTTATTTTTGAGAGAGAGAGAGACAGAGCATGAGCAGGGGAGGAACAGAGAGAGAGGGAGACACAGAATCCGAAGCAGGCTCCAGGCTCTGAGCTGTCAGCACAGAGCCCGACGCGGGGCTCGAACCCACAAACTGCTAGATCATGCCCTGAGCCGAAGTCGGATGCTTAACCGACTGAGCCACCCAGGCACCCCATATGTATCCCCAACACTTAAACAATGCTTAACGTGTACTAGGCACTCAACACATATATGTTGAATGACTCATAATATGAGTCAGGCAAAGATAGAATGTATACAAGATTTACAAAAATCTTCATTAAGCTTGATTTACCTTCCTCCAAAGTTTTGTCAAAAAATGTTAGAGTTACAGGTTTTCCTTCATCTTTTTAATCATCCCCACCCTGCTTAGGATACCATGGGGTGTAATATACCGGGAATAAGTCAGTCAAAGAGAGAACACAGTGGTCTTCATGACATTTTTATTCATCATTATTTTTCTTCATTAATAAACATTAATTCCTTATTTTGTGCCAAGCAATGTTTTAGGGGTTGAACATGCTAAGATGAATAACACACATCTTTTCCCTCAAAGATCCTATAATCGTATGTAGGAGACAATCTGAAAATTACCACACAGTATCACATATGTTTTAACAAGGGCCCCAGTCATGGTGTCACGTCACCATGAAAAAGAACATCTGACAACCTCAGGAGACTGAAGCCGTCATTCCAATGATGGTATGAAGGACCAAGTAATGGGAAGGGGGGAATGTGTAAAGGGAGGGATCAGACAGAAGCTCTGAGAGACCTCAAAATATGACCTGGTGCGGCGCCTGGGTGGCTCAGTCGGTTGAGCGGCCGACTTCGGCTCCGGTCATGATCTCGCGGTCCGTGAGTTCGAGCCCCGCGTCAGGCTCTGTGCTGACAGCTCAGAGCCTGGAGCCTGTTTCAGATTCTGTGTCTCCCTCTCTCTGACCCACCCCCGTCCATGCTCTGTCTTTCTCTGTCTCAAAAATAAGTAAGCGTTAAAAAAAAAAAAGTTTAAAAAAAAATAAAAATATGACCTGGTATGTTGTATCACTTTGAATGCTTGCAACTGAGATAATTTAAGCCAGCTAAGTCACCTTTTCTGTCATCTGTAATTTGAGAGCACCCTAACAGAAAAATGAATTCAGCTGGTTTAAAGCCGCTGTCTCGCATAAGTCCAGTGGTAGGGCTGCTCCAGAGGTGGTTAGTTGAGTAGCTTCATAACTTCACAATCAAAGACCTAGCTCCTTTTCAGTTTTCTATTCTGCCATCCTGAGCTGGTGGACTTGACATTAAGGTTGATATCCCTTGAAGTCACAGAATGACTGCTATGGTTCCAGGCATCACACGCAAATGTGTCAATATCCAGAAAAAGAAGGATTTCTCTTGCTTTTTTTTTTTTTTTTCTTCACTCTATAGGAATGAAGAAACATTTCTCAGAAGTCCCAAGCAAATGTTTCTGCATGGCTCATTGGCCAGAACTATATCATATATCCATATCTAGACCATTGCAAGGGAAATGGGGCCACCACAATGGTTTAGACCTGGAGCTGAAGATGAGCTGCACAGGAAAGGGGTGAAAAAAATGAGACTTCCATTTTTTTTTTCCTTTTAAGAAGAAAAATGGAGGGGAAATGTGTATGAGGGCAAGACTAAACTTTTATATAATTGCCAAACTGTTAAAGAGATGAGTTTTATTCTATTAGAGCTTTTAATCTGTGCCATCTAGAAATTATGAGAAATCTCCCTCTGGGTCAAAAATACAGAATACAGGGGCGCCTGGGTGGTTCAGTCGGTTGAACATCTGACTTTGGCTCAGGTCATGAGCTTGTGGTCTGTGAGTTCGAGCCCCGCGTCGGGCTCTGTGCTGACAGCTCAGAGCCTGGAGCCTGCTTCGGATTCTGTGTCTCCCTCTCTCTCTGCTCCTCTTCCACTTATGCTCTGTCTCTCTCTCTGTCAAAAATAAATAAAACATTAAAAACAAATACAGAGTACATATTCATGTAGTTAATTTGAAATTAAACTGAACTTTCCCTAGATTTTGTGGAAGATTTGGTTAAGCCCAATTCATACTGAAATACTTTTATGGCTAAGGAGCTTTCTCTAACCTTAATTAAATCTGACACTTGAAGGTAGATCGAGGTGATTTAGTTCCCATCTCTAGTGGCATTTGTAGATTAAGAAATTTGAAGCATTCCCTCAGAATGATCAGCATCAATCCCAGGAAGCTGCATGCTATAGACAACACAGAGATTGAGTTCTGTCCCCATAGAGGAAGCCCCAAGGGTTATTCTAAACTTACACTCTAAGTTGAGTGGGACATACCATTCAAACTTCACAGCAAAGGTAAATGAATGGTTGACCCTGACTTGATCTCTTTTCTAGGTATCACTCAAATAAGATATGACCAGAGGAGAAATTAAACCACACACTGGAGTTTGGGAGGAATCAAATTACATCTCCTCGCCCACTTCCCTCACACAGTTCCCCTTGGAATTTGATTTTAACTAAGCTGCCACACACAGGCCCAGACTGCAGGACTCCAGGAGGCACTATTCATATAGATGACAATGTAAATGTCAGCACCTGAACTTTAAAGCTTAAATACAAAGAATTCTATATTAAAAAAAAAAAAAAAAGCTGCATGGTAACATACAGCTAAAATAAGTAAATATGACCTATTACATAATTTGAAGCAGATAGTATGAAGAAAACATCCAGAAGTGTAACTAAAACTACAATTAGTGACTAGCTATAACTCATTTACTAAAAATAGAAGAGTCTAGCTCATTTGTGGAAGAGGAGGTGGATTTTTTTCTAAGCCACTTCCTAGGAAACACAAAAGAAAGTAGAAAATTGGAGGAGCTTCCCTCTTATTCCTAAAATGTTCTGATTGATCAAAGGAAAGATATTATAAAGAAAATGAAGTCTAATTAAATTAAATTTGCTGAGTTGTGAGGCAGTATAATGAAGAAAAGAGTAGTCTGTAGAGCTTACAGACCTAGACCTGAATTTCATCTCTACCACTTAGTAGCTGTGTGACTTTAGGCTGTTTGCTGAATCTTTCTGAGTCTTGGTTTTCTTATCAGTAAAAATGGGGTTTGTGTTATCTACTTCATAGGATTAATGTATGTAAAATACTTGATTGGTGGGGGGGGGGGGTATCCTGTCAGCCTTCAGATTCACCCTAGTACTCAATATATGATAGTATTATTTTCTAACACTGGGCTGTGAGGGATAAAATCCAGTATATTACATGAAGGGAAGCAGGGGATCTTGGGGAATCAATCTATGGAAGATTAATGCAATGATGGTAACATCTAAACCAAGTCTAGAATGTGAAACTCTTCAGAAGCTTGAGGAGGGACCCTAGGTCCAAGAATTCCAAGCCAAATCATGCCTGTAGGATGTCCTTTATTTGCCCCAAAGGAAGTCATTTAGCCTTAGGGAACACTTTTTGTTTTCTAAAAAAGCTAAAAGTTGAGTATGTTAGAGAAGCCTGATATCCATGGACATCAGTAGAAGAGCAGGTATCAAAAAAGGAGCAGGCTCCGTGGTTGCCTGCAATTACACTGATTATTCTCTTGCCTTACTAAAAGAATCCAAATTTTGTTCAAAATTAACATGTTCTAATTACCTATTGTTATGCAACAAACTATCCCAAATCTTGTGGTAAAAAATAACAACCATCTAATTATACTTACGAATTTTGTGGGTCAGGATTTCGATAGAGTAGAGGAGGGCTGGCTTGTGTCTCTTCCATGATCTGGGGCCTTAGTGGGAGACTCAAATGACTGGGGTCCACAATCATCTGGGAGCTTCTCTACTCATATGTCTGCTGCCTTGGCTGGAATATTCAAAAGCTGGGCTCATCAAGAACTATTGATCAGAGTGCTTAAACTTGGCCCTCCATGTGGCTTTGGCTTTCTTACTGTATGGCAGCCTTAGAGGAGTCCAACTTCTCCTAAGGCAGCTCAAGGTTCCAAGGGCAAATGTTTTAATGGGCAAGGTGGAAGCCACATGGCTTTGTGTGGTCTTGTGGCAGAAGTCACATGGATTCCTCTGTACTCTATTGGCTGAAGCAGTCACAAACCTGCCCATATTCAAAGACATAAACCCCACCTTCTAATGGAAGAAGTATTAAAGACTTTGTCATATTTCACAGCTGCCATACCAGCCATCAAGGAAGATAACCTTACCCCTACCCTCCCGCCCCTGTTCTGGGAGATACCTAAATCAACCATGATAATCCCATTATGCCTGGGATTGATTGGTTGATTGGTTCTGGACAATGAAACTAGAAGTAAGGGCTTCTGGCAAAGGTTTTGTAACCTTAAATAGGAGATATCAGTAGAGGCCATTCTTTATCTTCCTCTGGAGGGTGTAGCTTGTACATGTGACCTAAAGCTTCTATAGCCATCTTGTAACCCACAGAGGGGAGATAATGTTAAGAGAAGGCCAACATCTGTGGCTCAAAGAGTGGAAAGGTAAAAAAACTCAAGTCTTTGATTATGTAGTTGAGCAGCTGAATTAAGCAAAGTTTAAGCCATCCAATCTGACTGTCCTATGTGAAATAGTAAATTTCCTCATTGTTTAATAAGTTTGAGTTGTTGTTTTCTCTAAAGTCATCCAAATGGAAATAAGGAATGTATTTGTCAGGGTTCTCCAAAGAAATAGAAACAACAGTGTGTGTGTACACACATATTTATTATAAGGAACTGGCTCAAGCAATTATAGAGGCTAAGAAGCCCCACAATCTGCTATCCACATGCTGGAGACCCAGAAGATCAGGTGATGAAGTTCCAGTTGGAGAACAGGAGACCAATATCCCAGCACAAACAGGCAAATAGAGTGAATTCTCCCTCTCTCTTCTTTTGTTCTATTGAAGCCTTCAGTTGATTAGATGATGACCAGCCAAATCAGGGGAAGGCAATTTTCTTTACTCATTCTACCAATTCAAATGCTAATCTCATCCAGAAACACCCTCAGATATACCCCAAAATAATGTTTAACCAAATATCTGGGCACTCCATGGCTCAACTTGATACATAAAATGAACTATCACAAGAAGCTATTGGGTTTCCTTAAAACTTCATCCCAGATAGGAACTGTCAATTATGCATGCAAATTTTTGTTTCTCTCTATTCCTGAAAGTGCTCTAAGCTATCTATTATTTCAGCTAATTCTTTAAGCACAGAAGGATACCGATGATTGAAAATTTAGCCTGGATCATCAACCATGAGGTTATACTAAAAGGATTTGGACAGTGCAATTCTAGACATTCAAGAATGCCTATGCAAGCTGTGAACTTCCCTTCCTCTGGCCAGTCACACCACTGTGTTAACAGAGTATTAGAACTGCCCCATCGTAGATGATGTAGCAAACGGGTAGCAAACGTTTCTTCAGCTAGCTGGATGGAGTTTCATGGTTTGTTTGTTTGTTTTTAAGTTTATTTATTTATTTTGAGAGAGAGACAGAGTGTGTGTGTGCAGGGGAAGGGCAGAGAGAGAGAGGGAGGGAGAGAATCCCAAGCAGGCTCCACACTGTTGGCACAGAGCCTGACACGGGGCTTGATCTCAGGAACAGTGAGATCATGACCTGAACTGAGATCAAGAGTTGGGCGCTTATTGCTTCTCGGCCTTTTGGCTAAGATCAAGTGAAGAGTTGGGCGCTTAACTGACTGAGCCACTCAGGCACCCCCAGATGGAATTTTTTAAGTGCATTCTGAATTTTTAAAAAAAGATCTGTATTCTTCACTGAGCATTTATCATTACTGAATATTTTTTAAATGTAGCCATTGAAAGCCTGACCTAGGCCAACATGTTCCAGGGTATATTTTGTGAAGCAACAGATGCTTCCATATTAATATATCATCAGGGAAAAAAGAGTTTCAGAGTTAAATGTTTAGAACACTAGGTTAAATAGGTCTTTCTTTTTAGTTTTTTATTATTATAAAATACTCAGAAAAGTTGAAGGATACAAAAGAACACCCACATATTCACCGAGATTCAACAGTTGCTAACGTTTTGCCATCTTTGCTTTTATACATCAGTATATATTGTTGTTTTTGAATAACTTGAAAACTAGCTGCAAACATGATATCATTACACTTCACCTCTGAATACTTGAGCATGCATCTCCTAAGACATTCTTGCATAACCACAAGAGCAATACCACACTTAAGGAAATTAACAATTCCCTGAGATCATCTAATACTCCGTCCATATTCAAATTTTCTCAACATAACTTGAATAGATTTTTTACTTTTGAACCAAAATCTAATTACAGTATATACATTGCCTCTGATTGTTATGTCTCTTTAGTCCCTTCCATTCTAAAGCAGCTTCCATGACCTTTTTAAAAAAAAACTACTGTTTTTTGAAAAGACCAAGTCAGTTGTCTTGCAGAATATCCCACATTCTGCATTTTTCTGAGTATTGCCTCAGAGATATCTTCTATCTGATTCCTCTCTTCAAAACCAGGTTTGTTAAAGCAGTACCTGTCAGAGGCTTCAATATGCTTAGTGCAAAATGACCCTCTAAGTGAACACCTTTTAGGAACCTCTGCCCTCTTCACAATAACCCTTTCTTTGGGAATTGTCCCCACCATCAACACACACACACACACACAGGGCTTCCAGCAGTCACATATGGACTTTGTAGCCTGACCTCTGGGGCGAGTCCATCAGAACCACCTCCTTGAAGACTAATGCAGATTTAAGGGAAAAGATTAGGAAAATTAGGATAAAATACTCAGTTTTTTAGGTGAGTTCAGAAGTGATACAGTTATTGCACTTGTGGATATTGGTAAGGCCTACAACTCGAGGAAGTGAGCAACAGAAATGTGTTGAGTAAGGGCTCTAGAAAAGGCACAACCACGATGACACATGCCAAAGTAGAGCCAGGTTGGACAATACCAGAGCAAGCACAGGTCTGGCTTAGATGTTGATCTGATGGAAGGTTATCTTCTCTTGGCATCCAGAACATTTGTTTTTGTACAGTGCTTCTTATGGGAAGATCGGGGGGGGGGGGGCAGGGGGGAATCTAGGCTAGAAAACAAGGAGAAAGTAAAAGGAAGGAAAGAAGGCACTCAGTTTTGGCAAGCAGTGCATATGGCAGATAAAGAGACCGACCTAAGAAGCAAATTAACCTGTTAGAAACTCACCCAAGCTTCCCTAGAAGGAACAGGGGCACAGCTGA
Source organism: Lynx rufus (assembly GCF_022079265.1). Taxonomy (NCBI): domain Eukaryota; kingdom Metazoa; phylum Chordata; class Mammalia; order Carnivora; family Felidae; genus Lynx; species Lynx rufus. Next base: position 157,541,098 of record NW_025814823.1, read on the forward strand.
GGGGATGGAAGCATTGAAGATATATTTCACTTTGGAAAGCCTGGAATATTCCAGATTTGAAATAAGGCAGTGTTTTGAAGAGCATGTGGCAGAGGTATTCTTGCTGCCTAAGACCTGAGGGAACCAGATCAGAAGCATCAACAGCAGTGTCAGAACAGTGCCACAAGGGATACCTGAGGTGGAGCAGAGGTAAGGAATACTGGGGAATCATCCCTGGCAGCATTTTGCATGAACCTAATCAATTCTGTAACAAGATGGGGAGAAGTCAGACACTATGTTCAAGACTTAAAATGCTGCTCACAAGGGATATGGGGATTTTGACACTAGATAGAGCCACCTTTAATGCAACACACACATGCCAGAAATATCAGGCTCAGCAGAGTGTTAGAGGGGACCACACAGCCCTTACCCTTTGGCCTTATGTGAAGGGACTTCAATTAGACCAGCACTGCTGGACTACCTCCACTGTTGGGGTTGGAGGGGCCAAGTTAAAGACAAAACAAAAAATAAAAACAAAACAAACATTCTCCTTATTTGAGTTCTAAACCAAAGTCTAGGGGAGAAGCTGAGGTTCAGAGTTTAAATCCTCTTGCAGGTTAAAGCCCAAAGATAACAAAATCCAAAGAACTGTGGTTCAGAAAGCAAAATTTCCTATCTCATCTGAAAAACTTAAAGACCTCCTTGATTGCCAATTCCACATAGCCTCTGCTGGCGAGTTCCCTGAAGCATGAGGATTTGTGAATCCTTCCTTCAGTAGAGGTAGCTGCAGACTGCTCTCCTTGAAACAGAGTAGTCCTTTAGGACCTCTCAGGTTCTCTTGATCAGTTCTCATTTCATGATGAGCCTCACTCTTTTAAAGAGTTCAAAGTGCTAAGAGGAAGCAGAACTGTATTGCAGTACTGGTTCCTCATCTACCTACTTAAGTTAGGAAACAACCCACTCCCCACTCCTGGAACAATGGCCAAGCAAAACTGTACTCCCAGAACCCAGTACTTGGTATCACCAAAGACTCTTTAGAATAGGCTTAGGATATGAGATAAGAAACACCCTAGTCTCGGCTACCCAGGATGGCTGTCAGTTGGTGGATGCAGGTCCAAATCTATAACAATCGGGAGACACCTTCTCATAAAAGGTTACTTTGGCATCATGTTAACCCTGGGGGTGGGGAGAAGATCCATCTATGCATTTGCCTAAGACAGAAGCAAGTGTAAAAATGAACTACTGGGACCTCATCAAAATAAAAAGCTTCTGCACAGCGAAGGAAACAATCAGCAAAACTAAAAGGCAACTGACAGAATGGAAGAAGATATTTGCAAATGATAAAGGGTTAGTCAGATAAAGGGTTAGTATCCAAAATCTATAAAGAACTTATCAAACTCAACACCAAAAAACAAATAATCCAGGGAAGAAATGGGCTAAAGACATGAATAGACACTTCTCCAAGGAAGACATCCAGATGGCCAGCTGACACATGAAAAAATGCTCAACATGACTCATCATCAGGGAAACACAAATAAAACCGCAATGAGATACCACCTAACACCTGTCAGAATGGCTCACATTAACAACGCAGGCAACAACAGATGTTGGCGAGGATGCGGAAAAAGAGGATCTCTTTTGCACTGCTGGTGGGAATGCAAACTGGTGCAGCCACTCTGGAAAACAGTATGGAGGTTCCTCAAAAAACTGAAAATAGAACTACCCTATGACCCAGCAATTGCACTACTAGGCATTTATCCAAGGGATACAGGTGTGCTGTTTCGAAGGGACACATGCACCCCCATGTTTAGAGCAGCACTATCAACAATAGCCAAAGTATGGAAAGAGCCCAAATGTCCATTGATGGATTAATGGATAAAGAAGAAGTATATATATATATATATATATATATATATGTATATGTATATATATATATACACACACACACACACACACACACACACACACACAATGGAGTATTACTCGGCAATCAAAAAGAATGAAATCTTGCCATTTGCAACTGTGTGGATGGAACTGGAGGGTATTATGCTAAGTGAAATCAGCCAGTCAGAGAAAGACAAAAATCATATGACTTCACTCACATGAGGACTTTAGGAGACAAAAAAGATGAACATAAGGGAAGGGAAACAAAAATAATATAAAAACAGGGAGGGGGACAAAACAGAGGAGACTCATAAATATGGAGAACAAACTGAGGGTTGCTGGAGGGGTTGTGGGAGGGGGGATGGGCTAAATGGGTAAGGGGCACTAAGGAATCTACTCCTGAAATCATTGTTTCACTAAATGCTAACTAATTTGGATGTAAATTTTAAAAAATAAAAAATAAAATTAAAAAAAAAAAAAGAAGCAAGTGAATCCACCTTCTCACAAGTTTAGAAATTTGCAAAGATGGAGGTCCCAGTCTCCAGGTGTCTTTCCCTTCTTACAAATTAAAAATCTCTTCATTGCCATTTCCATTCTGAATCCTCCTACTTCATGGAACAGGGCCTCTATGTCGTGCCATGGAGCTCTCTTGGAGCATGTATTTTCACTCCTGTGCCTCAGTGCCTGTTTTCAGCGACTTTGGCTAAGCAATCTGCCTCTAGGTATGCTTTCTCCAGCACCATCTGGACTGAAAGAGATGGTGTGGAATGACTCTGAGCATGTGACATCTACACGAATCCAAGGCTAGTTCTACCATGCTTCTCTTTCTGGACCAGAATGCAAATGGAACTTGGAGCAGCCCAGGCAGTGCCGCTTGCCCACGCTGTCATGGACAATTTCCAGTTAGATACTCATTAGCGCTCTGTAGCGGGCACAGAGCTCAGCCGCCTTGCAGTTTAAATGTAGCTCAGGGTAGATCTAGGTCACAATGGGTGGGAGGGGGAGGCTCTCTTTAAGAAAAAGAATACAAAATAATAAATAAATAATTAGGTATTAAAGTGAATATTCAGAATGGGCAAATAATCACAAAAAAACACAAATACTAAAAACCTAACAGAATAGCAGACATTTATTAATTAATTGCTACACACACCACTATTGTACTTTCTGCCTACAAGTTTTGGCTCCCTGCTCTTTACTCATCTGTTCACATGATAACAATTTTAAAACATTTTACATAAAGAGAATAGAACGATAACTCGATCTTTCTTACAGCACAATCTTTTTTTTTTAATTGACAGAAAGCATAAAACAAACGGTAATCCTGGTACAGGTTTGTGTATTTATGGGAATCATGATAAATTCTATGTCATATGCTTCCCATCAAGAAAGATATATGAATTTATAGTTTTTAATGTTGTATTGTTGAGCATGTCCCATGTGTACTATCTATGAGAACAGAATCCTGGGCTTACCATTTTACCAAAAATGTAATGATAAGATAAAAATTTCCATAGAATAGTTTCTAGCTCTATCTGTTCAAATCTTATTTCTCCTCCTGGACTTTCATATTCCCTGTTCCAGACACCAGAGCCCATACTCACATTTTGATAGAACCGTAGCCTGCATCTAGCATATAAGGAGAGCCATCACAATGGGCACTGGGAACATATTTGGAGGTTGTTTTTACACTGGGACAGCCAGCAGAAACTTAGCTATACACCACAACTGGCTGCAAACCATATAAATATACCCCACCAAACACAAACTAAATGCAATTCCAATTCAAATGCCTCTTAGCCAAATTCCCAAAATGCCTGTGTGACAGAAGGAAAAGAGACAATGGCCTTAATCCACTGAAGTTAAATTGTCTTACTTTTGCACATTTTTACAAAAACATATGACAATTATTCCTTTCTTTCTTCTCTTTCCTTCATGAACAATTCAGTCCTAAAGCCAGCAGGAAAGGACAGAGCAGGGTAGATAGACATCTATGCTGGCTAGGGGACTGACAGGACATGCAGTGGCTTAGAGAGAAGTGACAGAGCCCCGGTGAGGTAGATGACAACATGGTAGTGTAGTGAGTTGGCTCAAGCTGAGTGAGAAGGGAACAGAAGTACAGCCGTACAGGGGCTCAGGCCCCCATCTATGTGAAGTTCCTGCCAAAGATGCACAATCTGAATCTCATCATAGAGAAGTGTCAGACAAACCTCAGTTAGGGAACATTCTATAAAATATATGGCCTATAATCTTTAAACGTGAATGTCATGAATGCTGGTGAAGGACTGAGAAACTGTCCCACACAAGGAAGCTAAACATACATCACAACTAAATGCAACTTGATTCTGAACTGGATTTGAGGATTAGATGGTAGAAACATGTCAGTGTTAAATTCCTGATTTTGAGGGTTGTGTGGTGGTTACGTAGAAGAATGTCCTTGCTTGCAGGAAATACATACTAGAGCATGAAGGGCTGATGTGGCATCAGATTGGCAACATACTCTTAAATGGCTGTTGGGATAGAGTTCCCTGTACTACTTTTCTGTAATTTTGAGTGCTTCCAAATTATATTAAAAGGATATAAAGGATGACCATGTGAACACGTTACTAGGGTTGCTCAGGACCTTGGAAAGGGTCCACACGTGTGAGGGGACCTGAAGTTATGTTTCATTAACTTCACTATCTCTAATTGCAGCAAATATTCTAGGCAGTACCATCTGAAAGGTCAATGTACCAAAAGGCATTTTTTCTGCAATTTAATCCTTGCCTTAGCTATGCCTGCTTTCTGAGGTCTTTTTGGCCTTCCTACCTTTACTGAGAATGAATGGAGTGGAATGAAGATGTTGTAAACATGCTTCAAGGTCAAGGAACGGCAACCTGCACTCTGAAGCTCACATCACTGAAGGCCCTTTGGCCTGTGCCTATTTGCCCAGCCTGGCTTGGTACTACTAATGGCCAGTGTTTTGCTTGAGGCTCACCGCAGACAACCTGGTGTTCACTGACCACACTCCCTTCTCTACTGCCTACTTAGAGTTAGGGTCAGCATGTGTATCATTTGCTGGATGCCCAAGACTTGGAGTTCCACTTGGAAGATAAAATTCAGAGTGAACAAGAAATCTTTAAAATCTACAACCTTCACTCCCTTCTTCTGTATACTCAGTTCAGTCCTTCCCTTCTCCTTTCTACAAATCTGTGTTCCTAAAGAGAGTACAATGTGGTCCATCCTCTCAAGATGGATAGCTCGAAGGTAGAGGGCAGCAATTTGGGCACATAAATTTAGTTCAGGTGATGTTAATCCATTTGACTGAACATCTAAGCTATCCCAATCTAGATTTTTATCATTAACTAAAGTTTACACTTTGATCTCTTACTATATCTCTGAGTTGGTTCCAAATTCAGGCAGGGAAAAAAGGTGGTTTCTATTGGGTCCTCTTAATGTCCAATACAAATAAAAGATGATGGCACCTTCCAGAATGGTGGCAACAAATTAAAAAAAAAGTAATTTGAAGTACATTTTAGGAAGTAGAATTGACAAGACTCAGAATTGGATTAGATATGGGGGGATAGCCCAAGGGGTCTTAAGGCAACATTGTGTTTGGGGATTCACTCACTAGAAAGACTCCTGAAACTCATTATATAGTCCTTCTCATGCTAAGATTACTAGAGTGATATTGTAAGGATACAGAGCTGGATGGTAAGGAAAAAGGACACAGGTGGAAAATGGAAGAATCCAAGTGCAGGCTTCCTTATGTTCTCTCCCTCTGGGGAGGGATAACACAAAGCTGACTCTTCTGCCAGCAACGAAAATGCAAAAATAGGTGTGCAATGTTTTTGCCCAGGGAAGCTCGTTAAAGGCTCAGCACCCAAAGGTTTTTATTAGGGCTGGTCATGCAAGCACTTCTGCCTAGCATGCACCAAAGTTCTTGACTCCCAGAAGGAAAGCAGGTCATGGTCAGCATAAACCATATTGTTTGTACAAACAGATGAGTCACAGCGAGGTATCCTTACTATTTAGAGGAAATCTTATTTCAGTAGAGAGAACTATTTTACCAGCCACGTTCCCAGATGTCAGCCAGGGGCCAACCTTACAAGCAGAGCTTTATAAGGAGAGCCATCTTTGGTCAGCTATGTTAACTCTTTTCTGCACAGGAGAAGAAAAGGGGAGATGTGAGTATGGCATCCAGGTTTCTACCTTAAGCATGTGGATGAACAGGGTTGTCACTTATAGAGATGGAGGAAAAAAAGAAGTACAGGTTTACAGGAGAAAATTAATATTTCAACCTCGAACACATAAAACTGATGATAGCTATGAGACGTCAAATTAAATTATGCTTTGGTGTAATCATAAACAACCTTAGAATTTCAGTGGTTTAACACAACAGTTAATTTCTCACTTAAGTTACGTATCTTTTATGGCTTGGTGGAAGGTAGTGAGTGGGGGCTGATGGGTGGTCTCTGTCTCACATAGTCACTCAGGGACCCAGGTCAGTAGAAGTCCATCATCTATAATGTCTGTGGTTGTGACAAAAAAAAAAAAAAAAAGAGAGAGAGAGAGAGAGAGAGAGAGACTGGGGAGGTGGAGTAAGAACTCTTCTATGCTTCAATCTAGAAGGGACACATGACCTCAACCAACTGTAAACAGAGTGGGAAATGTGGGGTAGTGGATGGGATGTTTGGTGAACATCTGCCACAAGTAGGAATGTCACATAGGTATCCACAACAAACTCTCACTTATGTTATGAGCAGATAGGTTGTATTTGAAGCCACCTTTTCTCTTATCTGAATCACAATGGCCTCATAAGGGCAATGTTATCACCCTTTTCTGGTTTGAAAGAGTAAGAAATCCTGATTGGTTGATACTCCTCAAATCACCCTGTAGTGAAACTATCAGCACACTGAGGTCTTCATTATTCACAAAATAGATGATGGTTTAGGATTGAAGGCAGTTTTTGAACTTCTCTGAGAGGAAGAGCTTAGTACTAGAAAAGTCAGCCTAGAAACAGCCTGATGCTCAGAGGACAGAACAGGGGCTCACAATGGTGAGAAGAGACATTTAAAACTATTTTTAGGGCTCCTGGGTGGCTCAGTCACTTAAACATCCAACTTCAGCTCAGGTCATGATCTCTTCTTGGTTCATGAGTTTGAGCCCCACATTGGCCTGCTTCAGAGCCTCTGTCCCCTTCTCTCTCTGCCCCTCAGCCATTCACACACATGCTCTCTCTCTCTCTCTCAAAAATAAATAAACATTAAAAAAAAACAAAAAACTATTTTTAGAGCAAGATATTGGTGAGCAAGTTCACAGAGGAAAAGCTGGAGTTTTCCATGGTAGGTAACAAAACTCATGCCAGGGCTACCACTAGGTGTCAATAGCAGGAAAGGAAAGGATGAGAGAACAAATGGAGGAAGGTTATAGGGGAAGATGCAGATTGGCTCCAAGGAGTGAGAAGGTAGAAAGTGTCTCCATACTTACACTAAAGTTTTCCAAGAATTTCATATTATTACGTGATTAACCCCATTAATACTTTATATAGAAATAAAAGAAAGTTTCTCTCCCTCTTGTGTACATATGCATGTGTAACTACTGAGGTCTTCTGTTTATTCAAAATCAGATTTAAGGTCAAAGAACCTAAGATACGTCTTATTTTAATGCCCAGATTATGTCAAGGCAAAAAAGAAGGACTTTTCATTAGAAACAGCAAATCTTATTTAGCCCTTTCATGACACAAGCTAAAGACTGCTAACACCCTCCATGTGCCATAAAATAATTTGGAATGGCTAATAGATAATGTAATTTACAATAAATCCAAATATATTTTCACTTTGGTAAGGCAGTTCATCAAAACTAGATGATTAGTTTTTGCTTGGATCAGTGCAGTAAATGGTCAAAAGGGAAATTATCCCATAAAATATTACTATCATCCTAAAACTATACTGAACAGAATAGAAATCAGAAGAAACTAGCATTGGAGGCAAATCCATTATGCTGGGTTTCTCAATATTTTATATGTTGAGGCTTACAGAAAAATTGATGAGGAAGACGAACAAGGCACTGCATTTCAGCTGCCTCAGACCCACTGGAACACTCTATGATCTAAGATCAGTATTCAGGACATTAAATATAGATTGTGGTTTTCAACCTTGAGGTCACACTGGAATCACCTGGTAAGTTAGAAAAAAATATGTTAACCCTCCTGCCACCCCAGGTTTCATTGGTCCGGGCATCGTGACTGTCTAAAATTCCCAGGTGACTCTAAGGTATAGCCCAAGTTAAGAACCACTCCATTAGAAGAATATCGGGGACACTTTAAAAAACATGCCAGAGTGAAAGAATGAGGATGGTGGCTTAGGAGGACGCTGGGCTCACCGCGCGTCCTGCTCATCACTTAGATTCCACCTACACCTGCCTAAATAACATAGAAAACCGCCAGAGGATTAGCAGAACAGAGTCTCTGGAGCCAAGCACAGACGAGAGGCCCACGGAAGAGGGCCAGAAAGGATTGGCACGAGATCTTCAATGTGTTGAACAGAAAAAATATGCAGCCGAGAATCCTTTATCCAGCAAGTCTGTCATTTAGAATAGAAGGAGACATAAAGGTCTTCCCAAACAAACAAAAACTGAAGGAATTTGTCACCACTAAACCAGCCCTACAAGAGATCCTAAGGGGGATCCTGTGAGACAACGTACCAGAGACATCGCTACAAGCATGAAACCTACGGACATCACAATGACTCTAAACATGTATCTTTCTATAATAACACTGAATGTAAATGGACTAAATGCACCAACCAAAAGACATAGGGTATCAGAATGGATAAAAAAACAAGACCTATCGATTTGCTGTCTACAAGAGACTCATTTTAGATCTGAGGACACCTTTAGATTAAGAGTGAGGGGATGGAGAACTATTTATCATGCTACTGGAAGCCAAAAGAAAGCTGGAGTAGCCATACTTATATCAGACAAACTAGACTTTAAATTAAAGGCTGTAACAAGAGATGAAGAAGGGCATTGTATAATAATTACAGCGTCTATCCATCAGGAAGAGCTAACAATTATAAATGTCTATGCGCCGAATACCGGAGCCCCCAAATATATAAAACAATTACTCATAAACATAAGCAACCTTATTGATAAGAATGTGGTAATTGCAGGGGACTTTAACACTCCACTTACAGAAATGGATAGATCATCTAGACACACGGTCAATAAAGAAACAAGGGCCCTGAATGACACATTGGATCAGATGGACTTGACAGATATATTTAGAACTCTGCATCCCAAAGCAACAGAATATACTTTCTTCTCGAGTGCACATGGAACATTCTCCAAGATAGATCATATACTAGGTCACAAAACAGCCCTTCATAAGTCTACAAGAATTGAAATTATACCATGCATACTTTCAGACCACAATGCTATGAAGCTTGAAATCAACCACAGGAAAAAGTCTGGAAAACCTCCAAAAGCATGGAGGTTAAAGAACACCCTACTAAAGAACGAGTGGGTCAACCAGGCAATTAGAGAAGAAATTAAAAAATACATGGAAACAAATGAAAATGAAAATACAACAATCCAAACGCTTTGGGACGCAGCGAAGGCAGTCCTGAGAGGAAAATACACTGCAATCCAGGCCTATCTCAAGAAACAAGAAAAATCCCAAATACAAAATCTAACAGCACACCTAAAGGAAATAGAAGCAGAACAGCAAAGACAGACTGAATCCAGCAGAAGAAGAGAAATAATAAAGATCAGAGCAGAAATAAACAATATAGAATCTAAAAAAACTGTAGAGCAGATCAACAAAACCAAGAGTTGGTTTTTTGAAAAAATAAACAAAATTGACAAACCTCTAGCCAGGCTTCTCAAAAAGAAAAGGGAGATGACCCAAATAGACAAAATCATGAATGAAAATGGAATTATTACAACCAATCCCTCAGAGATACAAACAATTATCAGGGAATACTATGAAAAATTATATGCCAACAAATTGGACAACCTGGAAGAAATGGACAAATTCCTAAACACCCACACGCTTCCAAAACTCAATCAGGAGGAAATAGAAAGCTTGAACAGACCCATAACCAGTGAAGAAATTGAATCGGTTATCAAAAATCTCCCAACAAATAAGAGTCCAGGACCAGATGGCTTCCCAGGGGAGTTCTACCAGACGTTTAAAGCAGAGATAATACCTATCCTTCTCAAGCTATTCCAAGAAATAGAAAGGGAAGGAAAACTTCCAGACTCATTCTATGAAGCCAGTATTACTTTGATTCCTAAACCAAAGACCCAGTAAAAAAAAAGAGAACTACAGGCCAATATCCCTGATGAATATGGATGCAAAAATTCTCAATAAGATACTAGCAAATCGAATTCAACAGCATATAAAAAGAATTATTCACCATGATCAAGTGGGATTCATTCCTGGGATGCAGGGCTGGTTCAACATTTGCAAATCAATCAACGTGATACATCACATTAATAAAAGAAAAGATAAGAATCATATGATCCTGTCAATCGATGCAGAAAAGGCCTTTGACAAAATCCAGCAAACTTTCTTAATAAAAACCCTTGAGAAAGTCGGGGTAGAAGGAACATACTTAAACATCATAAAATCCATTTAGGAAAAGCCCACAGCTAACATCATCCTTAATGGGGAAAAACTGAGAGCTTTTTCCCTGAGATCAGGAACACGACAGGGATGCCCACTCTCACCGCTGTTGTTTAACAGAGTGTTGGAAGTTCTAGCATCAGCAATCAGACAACAAAAGGAAATCAAAGGCATCAAATTTGGCAAAGATGAAGTCAAGCTTTCGCTTTTTTGCAGATGACATGATATTATACATGGAAAATCCGATAGACTACACCAAAAGTCTGCTAGAACTGATACATGAATTCAGCAAAGTTGCAGGATACAAAATCAATGTACAGAAATCAGTTGCATTCTTATACACTAACAATGAAGCAACAGAAAGACAAATAAAGAAACTGATCCCATTCACAATTGCACCAAGAAGCATAAAATACCTAGGAATAAATCTAACCAAAGATGTAAAAGATCTGTATGATGAAAACTATAGAAAGCTGATGAAGGAAATTGAAGAAGATATAAAGAAATGGAAAGACATTCCCTGTTCATGGATTGGAAGAATAAATATCGTCAAAATGTCAATACTACCCAAAGCTATCTACACATTCAATGCAATCCCAATCAAAATTGCACCAGCATTCTTCTCGAAACTAGAACAAGCAATCCTAAAATTCATATGGAACCACAAAAGGCCCCGAATAGCCGAAGTAATTTTGAAGAAGAAGACCAAAGCAGGAGGCATCACAATCCCAGACTTTAGCCTCTACTACAAAGCTGTAATCATCAAGACAGCATGGTATTGGCACAAAAACAGACACATAGACCAATGGAATAGAATAGAACCCCAGAACTAGACCCACAAACGTATGGCCAACTAATCTTTGACAAAGCAGGAAAGAACATCCAATGGAAAAAAAAACAGTCTGTTTAACAAATGGTGCTGGGAAAACTGGACAGCAACATGCAGAAGGTTGAAACTAGACCACTTTCTCACACCATTCACAAAAATAAACTCAAAATGGATAAAGGACCTGAATGTGAGACAGGAAACCATCAAAACCCTAGAGGAGAAAGCAGGAAAAGACCTCTCTGACCTCAGCTGTAGCAATCTCTTGCTCGACACATCCCCAAAGGCAAGGGAATTAAAAGCAAAAATGAATTACTGAAGATAAAAAGCTTCTGCACAGCAAAGGAAACAACCAACAAAACTAAAAGGCAACCAACGGAATGGGAAAAGATATTTGCAAATGACATATCGGACAAAGGGCTAGTATCCAAAATCTATAAAGAGCTCACCAAACTCCACACCCAAAAAACAAATAACCCAGTGAAGAAATGGGCAGAAAACATGAATAGACACTTCTCTAAAGAAGACATCCGGATGGCCAACAGGCACATGAAAAGATGCTCAACATCGCTCCTCAACAGGCAAATACAAATCAAAACCACATTCAGATACCACCTCACACCAGTCAGAGTGGCCAAAATGAACAAACCAGGAGACTATAGATGCTGGAGAGGATGTGGAGAAACGGGAACCCTCTTGCACTGTTGGTGGGAATGCAAACTGGTACAGCCACTCTGGAAAACAGTGTGGAGGTTCCTCAAAAAATTAACAATACACCTACCCTATGACCCAGCAATAGCACTGCTAGGAATTTACCCAAGGGATACAGGAGTACTGATGCATAGGGGCACTTGTACCCCAATGCTTATAGCAGCACTCTCAACAATAGCCAAATTATGGAAAGAGCCTAAATGTCCATCAACTGATGAATGGATAAAGAAATTGTGGTTTATATACACAATGGAGTACTACGTGGCAATGAGAAAGAATGAAATATGGCCCTTTGTAGCAACGTGGATGGAACTGGAGAGTGTTATGCTAAGTGAAATAAGCCATACAGAGAAAGACAGGTATCATATGTTTTCACTCTTATGTGCATCCTGAGAAACTTTACAGAAACCCATGGGGGAGGGGAAGAAAAAAAAAAAAAAAGAGGTTAGAGTGGGAGAGAGCCAAAGCATAAGAGACTCTTAAAAACTGAGAACAAACTGAGGGTTGATGGGGGGTGGGAGGGCGGGGAGGGTGGGTGATGGGTATGAGGAGGGCACCTTTTGGGATGAGCACTGGATGTTTTATGGAAACCAATTTGACAATAAATTTCATATATTGAAAAATAAATAAATAAATAAATAAACCAAAAATAAAAAATAAAAAAATAAAAAACATGCCAGACTCAACTAGCTTCCAGCTTTGAATACAAGTGGGAGGTGTTGTTTTTCATTTGTTTTCAAATTCACAAAGTATACAGAGAAACAGCAAAGTTCAAAAACTTATCTACCACCTCTAATGCAACCAGTTAAGTTTTAAAAAAAAAATCTTATAAAAAGCTTACGTACATACATATCTATTTGTATCATGAGAAATATTTTTATTTACACCAAAGAATTGTGTATTGTATCCTTTCCTTTTTAATATTAATTACATTCATGATATCTCATGAGTATGTGGCTACAAAGTAATTCACATGTCTACACCATATTTTATTTGACCACCATTCCCTTCTTGCTGATCACTTTAGCTATTCTTAATTCTTTCGTGGCAGTAAGCATCCTTACACATAGATTATACGCATCGTGATGAACTTCTGTAAATATTTTATAAGGTAAATTCCTGAGACTGAGATCGTGGATGCATGTAAAATGTGGATACATGTAGTGAGATTAACACATATTTTAAAATAGATGCTACCTACGGTTGTCAAGCACACTTTCACGACTGTCAGTTCGGAAGCCTCGGCAGAGCGCGGTTGACCAGCGGCCAGCTGGGGACCGCGGTCCTCAGCCCGCAGGGCCACTGAGGCAGTCTCCGAGGGCAGGCGCTCTCGGGTCACGTGGGCGGTTTGCCCCGCCTCGCGGAAGCTCCGAGCCTCGGTCGGAGGCCTAGCTCCCGCAGGAGAGTCACGCGGCCTCCGCTGCTGGCAGGACTTGCGGAGGCGGAGCAAGGGACTAAAGGTAAATTCAGCTCTAGCGGCGGGGTTGGGCGGGGCTCGCGAGCGCCGCTGTTTCCGGCCGGGCTGCGGGCCTCAGGTCGGGCTTCCGCCGGCGGTGCCGGCGGTGGTCTGGAGCTGGTGGGGCGTGCTGTCGTCTGGCCTATGGTCCCGGCCCTTCTGAGCGTTGTGGCTCTGCCAGGAGTCGTCTCGCGTTCGTTAACCGTTAATCTCTGGACTGGCTTCCGCCCAGTCACAGCGAGGCCCTTCGGGCTTGTTCACCTTACAGTCTGGGCCCACCCGGGACCTGCCGCCTGTGTGGGGCAGGCGGGGCGTTTTTAGCTTTCCTGGCTTCTCTGCGTACCAAATCTGCTCCGCGGTTTCTGCAGCCCAGGCCGTGGTAGATACTGGTCTCCTGAAGTCTGTAGGCGCAACAGTCCAGAACCTCTGGACAGCCACGTGTAGCCTGTGCCCGGGGTTCCTGAGCGCCTCTCTGTATAACTACTGTAGACGGTCTTTACTAAGATGTTAAATACACTTTCAAGTCGTGCGTTAATTTGTCAGAACTGGAAGGGCCTTAGAGATGACAGCTAACATGGTTAGAGGTCCGGTCCTGCTATAAAACACTTGATTTGTAGTGAGCGTTCATTTCTCTTCACGTCCCTATGTGGCAGATCATTCTTACAGACGTGCAAACTGCAGCACAGGGAAATTAAGCAACTTGCCCCAAATCACGCAGAGCCAGGATTCAAACCGAGATGAACTCACCAGTGATTACAGATTTCTAATAGCAGGGATGATGGTAGTAAATTCCAGAGCAGCTACATGACTTTATTAAATGATTAGGGAACTATTCCGCTTTAAACATCTGTTGATGCTACTCTTGTGACATTAGCTTTCCTAAAGTAAAAAAAAATTCAGAACCATGTTTGGTGATAAACGTACATCTATGTATATATACATACACAGGTATCTTTATTTTGCTAAAAGGCTTTGTACCTTTAAGACAGTTTACTTGCAGGCCACGTGTTTTTATAAACCCATGGATGCTGCTTAGATGAAATGTTAAGATGTATACACTGTGTTCACTGAATATAGACTCAGAAGATGTAGGTTTGAATCCTGAGTGCTACTTTGTGGGTTTTGAATCCTGACTGCTACTTTTGTTAAAGGGGATCCTTTACCCTTAGTTTCCTAATCTGCAAGATAGGTATACTACTTACCCCTTGGCGATAGTGAACTCCTGTATGCAAACAGTCCAAGTGGGTGGCCACTCACTGAAGGATAACTAGTTTTATCTATAATATTCTGCCATCCAAAGAGATGCAAAACTAATATCTAAGGCTGGTCTCTTCTCTGAACCTAAAAACAAGGGTGTCACCCTGGAGCTATGCATTCTGATAATGTGTAGGTCAAGGCTCCAGACTTAGTAAAAGCACCTTTGTCAGAGATCAAGAGGAATAACAAGTAAGTTCTTTTAATTTCATGTCTCTTTTGTCTCCAGTGTCTTATGGAAACTTATTTATTTTTTTAATTTAACCTGAATGGATTCCCTATGCTGGAAAAGTATCTAATAGAGACTGAGGATCTATTGAACTAATCTGTAATTTTATATGGTGTTAGCACCTTTAGAAACCTATTTTAGGCACGGGCCAAAAAAATACTTCTTAAGGAGGAAAATGGAACAAAATGGCTAAATTTTTCAGAAGTGACTTTGCTTGATCTAGTCCCCAAACAGCACAGACCGGTTAATTTTTCACTTTCTTTTTAGTTAAGATTCTGCTATCTTAAAGTAGACTCAAAATGAGGAAATGTATGGGAGCATATGAATAGTGCATCAAAGTAACAGTAACTAAGGTGAATACATTGACTCTTATTATTGTCTGAATGGACCATGATATTCACAATATTTAATTAAGAATAATGTGGATGTTAATTATAAATATTACTAGCTATCATAAATACATATGACCATTATTTGAAGGGTATGATAATACTTGCCTAAGCAAAAAGCAAGACTGTAATCATAGTTCTCTGAAACCTTTTATCATTTAGCCCAGCGTTCTCTGCTCATTTCTTATCAGCTTGTGCAAAGTTCACTGCAGTTTTCCTTGGGGTGCAAACCCTGCTAAAACTGTATGTTCGAAGAGACTGAAACTTGAGGAAGGATTGTATTGGGTTCTCATTTCTTTGGAAGTCTGGAGAACGTAATTAACTTTTCATGCTGCACATTTCATATATTTTACTTGCTTGATACTAGTATTTCTTTTCTAACTTTTTGCCTGGACAAAGAAAACTAAATATTCATTTATTTCCCCTTTCTAGTGCCAAGTTTTTAGAGAAGCTGAACAAAATTCTCAGTCCATTCATGATCTTTCTGCAGAGGCACGTTTTCTGAGGATAGAAAGTGCCATTTTATCCCGTTTCTTGGTTTTGGGATCATCTATTACATAAATGTAAAGTAGGATACAACTTATAAGCTAAAAGAGTAATTTTAAATATAAGACTAAATGTTACATTTTTAGGCATTTAAGAAATTCCGTGTTTTCTATCCCCTTGCTTTTCTTTATAAATTTACTCCATCTACATGTATCCATCAATGATATATTGTTTTGTTTTGCCCATTTTTGCACTTGGTAAAAATAGAAGCATACTCCGAATTCTTTAAAAATTGTTTTCCTTTAAAGTTATATTTTTGAAGTTAATCCAACTTGATGCATCCAGACATTTTTTACTGCTACATTGCATTCCATTGAATGAATGTGAAAATTCTCCATTCTACTGTTGATGCATTTTGAGTTTTTTCCCATCGTTTGCTGTTATAACCACTCCTGTGATTATCTCTTAGTGTACCTCTGCATGTTTCTCTGGAGTGTACTTAAAGGGGGATTAATGGATCGTGAATATGTTCGACTTTACTAGGTCATGCCAAATTGTGGTAGCACTAATTAATGTCATCACTATCAATTTCTCCATATCCTCACCAATACTTGCTATAATTTTTGCCACTCAATTGGATAGAAAATAGCATCCCATTTGTGACTTTGCTTTGCATTTCTTTTACTTTTTCCTTCTGATGAGGTTGAGCATCTTTACATGTAATCACTGGCCATTTACACTTCCTCATCTATGCAATGTTTGTGTCTTTTGCCCGTTTTTCTGTGTGTGTGTGTGTGTGTTTGCACTTTACTGGTATAGTAAAGTCCTTCATACTTTCTGAGTCGTCATCCTTAGTCGGTTATACGTGTTGCAAACTCCACATTTCTTGTTTTTTTCTTCAGCCTGTTTCAGTTCATCTGTTCCCTTTTATCTTATCTTTATTGCCCCTCTGTCTGTTCTGTCACAAAATGTGATAAAGGCTGCACATCCAATGCTGTGGAGTAAATACTACCACCTGAGCAATTTGTATACTTTGGGTACCTGCCAATATCAAGCAAAACAAGATAATTGTTTAGGGATGTGGTAATCCAGCCTTCTGTTAGCCACAGCTAATCCAGGAAATTATGGCATGGCCCTCATTGCCTTTTCTTAAAAATACTATATTTTTGGTTTTTTTTTGTTATTGTGAAATGATTTTCAGTTTTTTAATTTGAGTATAGTTGACACACAATGTTACATTAGTTTCAGGTGTACAACATAGTGATTCAGCTTCTCTGTATGTTAGCTGTGCTCACCACAAGTGTAGCTACCATCTGTCACCGTACAACACTATTACAATATTATTGACTGTATTCTCTCTGCTGTGCCTTTTATTCTCATGACTTATTCATTCCATAACTGGAGGTCTGTATCTCCCACTCCCCCTTACCAATTTTGCCATTCCCTAACCCCCTTCCCTTTGGCAACCATCAGTTCTCTGTGTTTATAGGTCTGATTCTGCTTTTTGTTTCTTTGTTTATTCATTTGAGTGAAATCACATGGTATTTGTCTTTCTCAGTCTGATTTACTTATTGTGAAATAATTTTTTAAAATAGCATATGTTATGTTTTTCCATCATGTAAAAAGCAACTAGGTTAGAGCAGGAATTAACAGTGCAAACTTCAGAGTACAGACTTGACATTTCTATAATTTCCTAAGATTGATTTGTGTAATGCTTTCCTTTATACCTTGAATTCAAAGTTCCTTCCTGCCTCTCGTCATCAACACACATGCACACACACAAACATCCCTCATCCTACACCTCAGTTTTGGAGCACAGGCTGATGTAATATCTAGTATCTATGTTCCTTGTGGCTCAGAATTACCCTTCTCAAAACAGTAGCCTGTGAAGTCCTTCATCTAAGGCTCTCTCCTAACACATTCACATGGAGATTTTTTACTTCTAAATAATAATTTCTGTTTTACAAACTTATCCATGCTCTTTTTCTCCCAACATTTCCAGACTTCCAATCAATCAGTCATACAAGATTAAATAAATATTTAGAAAAGTCATCAGAAAGCCTGGAGCCTCTGCCATAAAACACATATTCCCTCTTGTTGGGAGGAGATTGGGTCTACAGCTTATGACCATTCTAATCTATATTCATCAAGGTCCAAGTGCCCTTTTTAAAGAGGTTCCACAAGGGGCACCTGGGGGGGCTCAGTCATTTAAGCGTCCAATTTCGGGTCAGGTCATGATCTCCTGGTTCATGAGTTCGAGCCCCACATCAGGCTCTGTGCTGACAGCTCAGAGCCTGGAGCCTGCTTCGAATTCTGTGACTCCCTCTCTCTCTGTCCCTCCCCTGCTCGTGTGTGCTCTCTTTCTCTCAAAAATAAATAAACATTTAAAGAAATTTTTAAAAGAAGTTCCATATATGCATTTATATGTAAAATGTTAACCTAAGACGAGTGAAATCAAAATGGCAGTTTCCTGTTCTCAAGGAAAGTTACATCATCACTCTGTATAACTTCCTTTGAAATATGACATTACTGTATTTGAAGAGGAGGTGGATTAGGAAGGATTGGTCATCTTCCTAAAATTAGAATATTTGAAGTTGACATGTGATTTATAATTTTGTTAAATATCTTAAATTATAGGCAACTGTATTCTGTTTAACACCATGAGCACTCCATGGCAACCTTCCTTTGTTTAACAGCATCTGGGTCTCTACAACTATCATGGGCCATCACTTTGATTCACTTCCTTTCCTTTTCTATATGTAATTCCTTATCTTGTATCAGGCAGAGTTGGATACCTCTCACGTTATCTGCAGCTTTCTCATTTCCCAATCTGATGAAATCCATAAAATAATTAAACTGTTAAAATGGACCTGAAACTGGAAATGTTGAGTAAAACCTAGCCTTGCCACAACCTTTAGAGTGGTTGTTACATTTTGTTTTGGAAGGCTTGTGTCAACATAAACATCTATTGAGACATTATGACTGAAGAGTTATTTTGGATTGAAAATGAACATATAAGCCATTTTTAAGGCTGATTGTGTGATTAATTTTGAAATAATAGCTCCTAAATGTCATACAGTGATGTATATAAATCATTATTTTGATTGAAGGGCTAGATCAGACCTATACAGAGAGCCAGTCTCAATATGAACAATATTGAAAGATTTCTTAGTCTTATTTTTCTCACCTTTCAATTTCTATATTTGGCCGAAAGGGTATTTAAGAATCTAATAGACAAACTTTAAAGATACTAGGAAGAAAAGTAGTAATAATAATTCTGGATGTAAACTCTTACTTGGAATTTAACCACTATTTTATTTCTAGGAGAGTGGAGGTTAAGGAAATAAGGAAAATTACAAGGAGAAAAGTAGTCCAACCCTTCATGAAAGAACCAACCTTTTGGGACAATTTCCTAGGAAGTCCATATTTTCTTCATGTATTGTGTAATACACATAGAGGTGGCCAGCATTAGAATGGATTTCACCTCATTGCCTGCCTTCCTGCAGGCAGTGGATCACCACTTACTTATCATTTGAGGAAAATGTAGGACAGAAAAGTAAACACCAAGTGAATGTCATTTGATTAACAGTATATTGGACACATACTGGTCTTGCCTCTCTTCAGGCTCTCTTCCACTTGATCTTTAACTGTTGATGCACCTCAGGAATTATATTAGACCTGTCTGTACTCCCTCTCCAACTTACTCCATTGAATTCTGTAACTTTTCAACTCTCAAATTTCTCTCTCTTGTGATTCTCAACTCTAGTTTCATATATCCAACTGTAGACATGATATCTCTGTCTAGAGTCTTTTAGTTACACCAAACTCAGTATGTGCAAAATGTAGCTAGTTCTTGATTTTCCATTTCTGGAAATACCATTCCATTTTCAGTCTTTCCTATCATAGTTACAATCTCGCTGGTTGCACAAAACTAAAACCTGGGAGCTACCCTTATTTATTTTCTGTAGCTCCTTTATTCCTGTTCACAAGCCCAACCTCTCTGCTCTTACTCAGTTTCCTCACTATACAATTAAAATAATACCTTTTTATAGTAACATGTTAGGATATTAAATGAGTTAAGTAAATGTAAAGTCTTAAAACAGTACTTGACATTTAATTAGCACAGTGTAATTGTGGCTACTGCTATTGTTGTTGTTGTTGTTGTTACTTTTTCACCCCCACAAAATCAACACCCTGGTCTAAACCACCATATTCTGTCCTGTGGATCACTACAATAGCTTTCTGATTTCTGTGTTTCCACTCTTGTTTGGGTACAATCTATTGTCCACACAGCCAGGGCATTCTTTTAAAAACAGATCATGTCATCTCTGCCTGCTTTACACCCTTTAACGCATTCCCTTTGCCCCTACAATAAAATTCACACACAGTACTGCATGACCTGGCTCCTGTTTGTTTCACCAAGCTCACTTGTTATGGTCCGGTCTCCTATCTGTTCCTCATTAGCCAAGTCTCCTTTCCTCAGGTTTTCATATTTGTTGTTCCTCGGCCTGGAATGCTCTTCCTTCAGCTCTTAGAATGTCTGGTTCATTTGCATTTTTCAGGTTCTAGCTCAACTGTCATTTCAGAATCATCTTCCCAGCCTATTCTTTGCAAAATGGCCTCCCCTTTTCTCTCTCATATTACACAGTTCATTTTATTCATGGTTGTTATGGTAGTGTGTAATTATATCATTTGTGTATTTGTTTACTGGTATTTATTTGTTGGTCTCACCAACTAGAATGTAATATCTAGAAGAAAGAGACCTTATCTCTTTTACTTCCTTGAAGTGCTAGTCACATAGTACGTGTTGAGAAAATATTTGTCAAATGAATGATAATCTCTGACAAGAAAAGAGAACTTTGCAAAAGGAGAATCTGAAGATCTATTGTTGAAATTTTCTTTTCATTTTGTAATTCTGTGCTAAAGATTACTGTCAATAGTCCCTTCTTGAGAAATTTTCCCGCTTACTTTTTAGACATATATTCCTCCCTAAATAGATTACAGAGAAATTTGTCCATCAATGATCCAAAGAAAAAGTAGGTTGTGATTAGATGTTACCATGAACTTTTAGTTTCTTTCATATAATAAAGGGGTTGAAGTAGCCCTGCTCCAAGGTAATGGTCTGGGTACATACAAGATCTCATGCCCAAATGCTGTAGGCAGCCTCTTTTCTGTCCACTCACATTGGGGAGTGAGCTTGCCTTATGCCACTTGTGGAGCTGGACATTGTCTGGATAGTTGAAGGTTCCCATTCTCCAGCAGAGGGCAGAAACCATGAAGGAATATCCAAAAATGCATTATTAAGAAATAAAAAGTAAAACTCTTTGAGTGGTCTCAGTTTGCGTTTTGTGATTTTTATTTCATTACATGCAAAGATTCAAAATATGCTCTTGCCTGGGGAAGAAAGCTGTTTGTCAACCCTAAGGTAATATTATATGTGGTTCTTTATACTTTTTGAAAGTTATAGACCACCACAATCTCTATCCTGAGAGGAAAAGCAGGAATGTTTCCAGAAAAATTGGTGATTACAACACTAATGGAAAGAGGGTGGCGAGAAGAAGAAAGATTTGGGGTTAGGAGTGAAGAAAGAAAAATACAGCAATTCTTGGCAAAACAGGATATATAGTTTTTTGTTTTGTTTTGTTTTGTTTTCCAGAAACTGTCATAGAATAAAACTTAAATACTCCCCCTATGGGACACCCTCAGGAAAGTCCTCTAGAGGCTGACACTCCTGACACTGATGTATCGTGATGTTTCCTTCTCACATGGAATTAACAGACTATGACTGTGTTCTTAAAGTATACAAAGGTCTCTTTGAAAGAGCTGCTTTCAAAGAAGTAGCCTAAACATCTGTGCTGAGAAAAAATATATTCAGAGTACCTGGAAATTCTCTACTAAAACTTCTTTGTTTAGAAATATATATACATATATTTCTATATATACTTCTATATATTACATACTTCTATAAATTAATTGAAGAGAAAGCCATCTCTTTGAATTCCCAACAAGGCAGAAGAAAGTAATGACAGTTTCTGAGTTAAGAAAATGTAATATGCCCATTCATACCTATCTCCTTATGGCAGAGTAGTTATCTGGTTGATTTCTAAGACTGGCTGTTCACTTCAGGCAAAATCAAATGAATCACCCTACCAAGATCTCAACCAAGAGATCCAAGACTGTTCAGACTATCAAAGAATCCTACCTTCAGAAGAAGGTTGAAAACAACACTGGTAACTGGCTGTTGTTTAGCATTGAATTGATAGGGAATAAAAGGACAATGAAACTTAACTCTTTGGGTCTTGGGACTTTGAAATATACACCTTACCCATTGAAATGAATCTAATATGAGTCCAGCCTCAAAGTGGGGAATCTTCCCTAATTTGGGCAAGCTTTAAGAGTCTCTAACTTGAAATTATGACCATGACCCAGTGTGTATAAATGTTTTATTTTGTATAGCTACCAAAAACAAAAACAAAAACACCATCCACCAGTCTTAGAGAAATCAAACGTCTATTACAGTATGATTCTCTCCATAGCCAAACTAGTGAAGACTACTTGCTTTTTGTTTTGTTCGACTAGCATGGATCTTGATGGCTCTGAACAAGATCCTGAAGTGAAGGAATATTCTCCTGTCTGTGTTGGCAGAGAAGATGACATTAAAAAATCTAAAAGAATGACAGCTGTTGTCCATGATAGAGAAGTGGTCATTTTCTACCACAAAGGAGAATATCATGGGATGGATATTCGCTGTTACCGTAAGAGTTTTTTTTTCATTTGTAAACCTTGTATTTGTTTACTAACCACAAAACTATCAAAATTTCAGGTGTTTTTTGTTTTTTTGTTTTTTTTGTTTTTTTGTTTTTTTTTAGTGACTAGATGTAATATTCAATTCCTTTTCAGACTCAGGAGGGCCTTTACATTTGGGAGAAATAGAGGTATGTAAAATCTATTCTCTACAAATTCACATTTTATTTATATTGTCTCATTCTGTATGCAAAAAAATTGTATTTGAGTTTTAACTGTCTTTTAATGCTTTGAGTATAATTGCTAATATTCTAGAAATTTACAGTCCTACAATGTAGAGAAAACTATTTCACAGATAAATATGAGAAGTATGCATGTCTTCTGACCTAACAATTATACTCTGATATCTACCCTGCAGATGTAATTGCACAAATGTTTAAGAATATATAAAGGAGAGGTTTACTGTGGCATTATTTGTCATAATGAAAAATTGAAGGCAACCTAAATGTTTTAACAATAGGAAACAGTTTCAATAAGCCATGAATAGCCATGCTGTGGAAAACTGTGCAGCCACTAAATTAATGAGGCAGATTTTTGTGTGTTGGTATGGAGGGATGTCAGCAGTATATCTCTGAGCAGAAAAAAGCAAGCCATAGAATAATAGGTCTAATGAAATCCAATTTTTTAAATAAAAAGTAACATTCACTTTTTACTTTTTACTGCACAGTTTGATTTTTTCGGTGATTATATATTACCTGTATAATGTAGTAAAAATGTGTGTATTTAAAAAAAAATTTTTTTTAAAAGGCTTATCTGAGGAGGGAATGGGGGAACTGTCTTACTTCCAAACTAGCTAGCCGCCTAATTTGTTTTCTACTTCATAAAACTGATCTCTCTCCCTCCTTCCCTCCCTCTCCTCCCTGAACAGTACAAAATGAATGCTTAAACTTAGTGTTCCACTCTCTCTACACTTCATATCTACCTATTTCCACACCTGTCCTCATGTTAAAGGGCATACATTATGAACATGAATGTATGAATTATGAAAATGTGAATGTTTGTTGACAGTTCTGTGGGGGTACAATATCAGCACTCCTGCACTTCTGGTGTAGAGAAAAAGGTAAGCACGTGGTGATGATAATGTGAAAGAATTTCCCTGAGTTTTGGACCATAATGAGAGCTCTAAGACTTTGCTCCTCCAAGTGTGATCCATAGACCAGCAACACTGGTGTCACCTGGGAGTTTGTTGGAACCACAGAATCTTGTACCCTACCCTAAGCCTACTGAACTTAAACAAGATCCAGGGGATTCCCATGCTATTTAAAATTTGAGAACCACTGACTTAAGACAGTTAAAAAGTTGAGAATTGACTACTTTGAGTCACAGATCACTCTTCAGTTAACATATACACTCATGCCTTTAGTAACCTTCTTAAATTTATATTTGAAGCTTACTGTGCTCCCAGCGGCTAGAGGAAATTCCTTTAGAAGCACTTGATGCCCTTGTCCCATTTCTGTCAAGGAAGTGACGTTCACATCTAATACATAACAGCATAGCTTCAGTCACATGGTGTAGTTGCCTGAGCTCATTTTCTGATACAGTTCTAACACACTGGGTTTCTAATCAAATGCAAAAGGGACCTGATGACTGCTAAGATTAGGCTCTGCCTTATGCTGAATAATTTGTAAATGGAAGTAAAAAAGAGGAGCTTGCCTGTTCTTTAACCTGGTTATTTTGCAATAGAATCTGTTCTGAGTCTGAGATTTATTGTGAATGTTGGAAATGTCAGACTATTAAATCATTTATTTCCTCCCCCAGGAGTTTGACGGACGACCATGCATAGTTTGCCCCTGGCATAAATACAAAATTACTTTGGCAACAGGAGAAGGACTATACCAGTCTATAAACCCTAGAGATCCATCAGCAAAACCTGAGTGGTGCTCCAAAGGAGTAAAGCAAAGGATTCATACAGTGACAGTGAACAATGGGAACATTTACGTGACTCTTTCTAAAGAACCTTTTAAGTGTGACTCTGATTTTTATGCCACTGGAGACTTCAAAGTAATTCAGAGTTCTTTCTGATAAAATTATATGGCAATGAAAAATGGTATGTGTGTTTGGAAAATATTTTTAGAATAACTTTGCTTCAATACCAAAGAGGATTAATTTTCCCAAAACAGGCACATTTATTACTTACTTTAAAAAAATCACATACATCTGAGCAGTTCAAAGTGATGTAAGGATTATTGTTAAGATCTATAGAATACATTTCACCCAATCCTCTGGACTGATTGGAACCTGAAGGTTATAGGTTTGGAATGTGCATTTTCAGGGTGAAAATAATTTGCAGTAACCACATTGAAAAAGGTAAAAATAAGATCTAATAAGAACCATTGGGGAGGGGGGTAATCCTTATTTTGATGTAGTAGACTTTATCTTGCAAAAGTTTTAATATATACAAACTAAACAAAATAGTGAAACAAACTCTCATCACCTAGCTTCAACAATTACCAGCATTCTTCCATTCTTATTTCCATTCTTATTTCACTGATACCTCCACACACTCTCCATCTCCCCTATTTATTATTACTTTTTAAAAGTAAAATTTAAATACACTGAAATACTTAAATCTCAACTATTCAGTATTTCTAAATACATAGCAGACTTGTTATACTTTAAAAATGTCTCCAAAATGGGGTTGATTTACATGCTTCATTTAAAAATAAGAAACTTATTCAACACTTACATACAACACCTGGTGCTCGTCACAAGTGCACTCCTTAATCCTCATGTACTGCGCATTGAAACCACATAAATCTTGGCTCAGTTTCTCTCTGGTCAAGGCATACACTCCTAAAGTAAGGAAGATACACACAGCTGCTTCCCAGACATGAAGGACGTGAAGTCTCTTACTCAGTGAGCCAAAGTACTGGGAGTGCCTAGATGAAATTGTCAAATAAAGGTGTTCTTTCTTTTTTCAGAATTTCGTGATGTGTGTAGAACTAAGCATTCCGTGTAAATGTTACAGAGAAGAGATATAGGATGTTCTTCCTCGGAGTCCTTTCTGCTGAGTTCACAGGCAGGGTTGATGTTAAATTGGTCCACCCTGTTTTTACATGCCAGTTATTTATGGCCAACACTATTCTGGTTGCCTCGTGCCACACTGTACCAGAACACTCTGGGTGCTTATCATCTAAAATGCGGCAGCATATAGTAGAATATAAGAATAAGAAGGACCAGAACCAGGATGAACAGATTATGAATTCAGAGAATTCTGTGAGAAAAGCTGTTTGTCAAAATTGGAACTTTGTCTCAAAAGCACAGTAATCTTCTTAGTGGCACAGGATTGAATTAAGGCTCCAAACATAATACTTAACATTCTAAGGGGGCCACCTGGACTCTTTCCCTTGGTTATTGTAAAAATAATAAGTGACTAAAATACTTATCATTAAGGGTCTGCTTACAGAGCCCTTTGCTACATATTACATTTCCTTTTCTGATGGAATATGGGTAACATGAGGTAATATAACACTTGTTACTCATTTCTCAGACTACTAAAAAGCCAGGGCTGGACTTTTTGTAAATATTGTTCATGGCAGTAGCTATTTACCAGGTACAGGAAATGTATGTACCATCACTGGATGGGCACATCTTCGCCTATTATATCAGGTGCTGATCCTCCAATGACCAGTCAGGTCTTAACATGTGTCCAGAACTTAAAACACATGGAAGAAACCTAAGTACCTTCTGCAGGCAAAACAGTGGCCCTCATTTGCAGGACCAGTTACAGAAGCATCCTCTCTCAGAAGCCAGTGGCAACAATGAGTAACATTAACTTGATTTCTGGTTCTAAATTTGTTCCTCTAAATCTGGAAATAAAAAATATCATATTCTATCCTTACATACAGAAATCTTCTGTAAGATTTTGAAACAATATTGTGTTTTATAAATTTATTATACGTGACTTACAACTCCTACAGATGAGTTATAAAAGGATTGATAACAGGCAGTTTCAAACTATGCAGCCTGTATATAGAAAAAAAAATCCCCTTATTATCTCTGAAAAAGTAATGTAGCATTTTGATACAGAGTGTGTTTTCCCTCCAGATAAATACAGTTGATCCTTGAACAATGCAGGGGATGGGGGTACCATCACCCTCACAGTCAAAATTCTACATAAAACTTTGGACTCCCCCAAAACTTAACTACTAATAGTCTACTGTTAACCAGAAGCCTGACTGATTACATAAACAGTCAATTAACACACTTTTTGAATATTCTATGTATCATACACTGTATTCTTAAAGTAAGCTAGAGAAAATATTAAAATCATAAGGAAGAGAATATACATTTACAGTACTATAATGTATTTATTTAAAAAGATCTGCATATAAGTAGGTTTGCATAGTTAAAACCCATGTTCAAGGGCCAACTGTAATTGGAAAGATACTTTAAACAAATCAGTAATAAAAACATAAATGCATTATAAATATACCCATGTTATAAACCATAGCATAAAGTCTAACCCTCCAAAGGGTACACTTTCTTGTTCATTAAAAAATATCATATAGGGGCACCTGGGTGGCTCAGTCAGTTAAGCATCTGACTCTTGATTTTGGTTCAGGTCATGATCTCACATCTCATAAGTTTGAGCCCTATGTCAGGCTATGCGTTGACAGCATGCAGCCTGCTTGGGATTCTCTCCCTCTCTGTCTGCCCCTTATTCATGTATGTGCACGTGCTTGCTCGCTCTCTCTCTCTCTCTCTCTCTCTCTCTCTGAAAATGTATAAAGTTTAAAATCATAGTCATACATAAATTCTACATCAAGATTCATTTTATTTTCTCCACTATATAAGTACTTGAGAATGACATTTTAGAAGTTCTCTACCCCTTTTCTAAAGCAGAGCATTCAGTATATGAAAACTAGTTTCTTAGTTTTGTCAGTTGAAATGTGATTAGATAGATAGCTCTTAAGCTCCACTCAATGATATTTATGTTCAGATTTGCTCATTCATTCATTTCAGTGCATTGGTCAAACACAGAATGTAAAACCTGGATCTTGTTACTCAACTTATTGGCAAGAAGTTTGGAGCAATCCAAAATACTGTCTGGTTTCTCTGGTAATGACCTGTAAGGTTTTGCTTTGATTTCACCTTCATCAAACGTAGGTTCAGAAAGCACAGGCTCTGAAAAGGCTTTTCTAACATTTTCACTCTCCTTTCTGTTTTGCCTTATGGATTCTTCTTCTTGGAAAATTTTCTTTACCTTCTCCAGCACAGCATTAACACAGACTGTCTAATAATAAAAAAATGTGTTTGAAAAGTAAAGTTTCTTCTTAAGCTACTGAATTTTCCACTAACAAATCCAATAAAATATTTAACATAAAGCCATTAATCTACTTAATTCTAATAAAGAAGCGCTTCCTTTCCTGGCACATGATAAACATCTAGAGATTGCTTCCTTGTTCTAAATATATTACATCATAAGCTAGAAAGAAAATTAAAGCCTGGTATACTTCAGTAAAGACAAGCTTTCCCTCTTTTCCCTTCAATTCACTAGTTGTCTTACATCTTTACTCCCTGATTTAATTAAACTCTTTTATTCTCCTGAATTAAATGAAACATTTTCTGGGAGATGAAATTTGTCACCAAACATGTTAATATCTCAAAGTAGGTTTTTGTTTTTAATTTTTCCCCCTAGACTTTGCTTATACCTATGTGTACAATTGGAAGGGCATTAACATTTTAGAAAGAATTTAGTAACCCAGTGGAGCAATGATTTCTAAACAAACACACGATCCATTTTCCCTCCAAAAAAAAAAAAAATGCCATTCAGTACTTTAAGAGTGTCAAAACAAAACACATAGAGAAATATAACTTTGAAAATTGAGAACCACTAAGAACTATATCCAGTAAACTTATTCTGTAAGTTTACTAATGAAGATGATGATGCCTAGTGTTTAAGACAAGTAACAAGAATAATGAAATCCACAAATATGAGAATACCTAACCAGCTTATTTTACCAAAGTGATGCCTAAAGCTGACATAACAGGCAATAAACACTTTGAAGATTTTCCTAAAGAGGGTAACGGAAAAAAGATCAAGGGCCTTAGATTCACAAGTTCTTCCTGACCTCCTGCCTCCTCCTCTCTTGGCCTGCATCCCACTGATGCTTTCCTTCACTTTCCTGTAGTTAGTATGTAGTCACCTGACCCTGTTCTAGCCAAAAAATAAAATAAAATATGTCTGCTGGGGGAAGGTCAGGAGGGATTTTTGGAAGTTTTTCTCCTATATAAAAAGGAAGGCTCTTCATCTTTTCCTCCTAATTTGGACAATGATATAGATAGGATGCCTGACCATGAGGTGACAAACCTAAGGATCAAAAACAACAAAAAAGGTAGCAGAAGAGAAAAATGGAAAGGCCCTGGGTTCATGATGACATTGTAGATCCACCGTACAAACCTGGGAACCACCTAACTCTAGACTTCTAATTAACTGAGATATTTAAATGTCTTCATTGATGAAGGCCCTGGCAGCTATTTTTTGTTACATGCATACAAGTATATCCCAACCAGGACCTATAAAATTTTGAGGTCCGTCACTTTCAGCTGCAAACAGCTTCATTCATTTATCCCCATATGTGATCATTTTCTGTGTATGCCATGCTGTGAAAGAAGATTAGGAAGCCCTGTCCTATTTGATGTATTTCTTCTTCCCTCACCTACAAAATTTTATCTGTGCCCATTATAACCACTTCTACCCCAGTCTCCGAAAATGAAGGGTCTTGATCAAGATCAGTATCTGTGTTTCTTTTTAACCTATAGCCTACCTGTTCTCTATTAATAATCCCCTGCCTTTTCAGCCTCTCGTTCTTGACTGGCTCTTCCCCTGCAACTTAGAATGTGCTCCAGTATCTTCCATCTTAAAATTAAATATTGAAAACCCCTGGCACCCTGTTTCCCTCTTGATTGCTATATATGCTGGCTTTTCTTGATCAAACCAGAGTCTCTATTCATGGCTTCCATTGTACCATCTCCTCTTCACTCTGAAACCAGCTTATTCCTGTCCTCCTTATCCTGTCGCATCACTGAAATAGTTCTCAAGATGGTTGGCTCCAACATCTTTTGTACTAGATCTAGACACTTTTCACAACTTTATTTTACTTGACTTTTTCTGCTTATATTTGACACCTAACTGCCCACAACTTCCTGAGTCTCTATTTCCTTGACACTTTTTCTCCTGATTCTCTTCCTACTTTTCTGATTATTCCTTTTTTGTCTCCTTCACAGATTTGCTCTTAGCTCACCGTAAATGTTGCTATTTTTCACATTTCTTTTGACTTTCCATTTCCAGACTTTTCACTTTTTCCACTGTGGTTCCATACACAGGGCATTAACTTCCAACATGTATGTTATTTGATTTCAAAATCATAACTCCAGCCCTGGCCTCTCCTAGACGTTGGGTTGGATACATGACCAATCATCAGGTCCCCCAAAATACTGTTTCTTTTACCTACTTAGAAAATTTATAGCATGACAAGTCATGTGGGATGATTTCAAAAGCCTTTGAGAAATTAGAGTTTAATTTTGGTGTTAGTCTCATTTGTTTTAGTTTTACCATATCTATTTCATTCCACCCATTTTTTGCAGCATTTTTGCATTCTAGTTCAGTTGGATGTCATTTTTGCATGAGATTCACATTTAAGATATTGAGCATTTCTCAAAAGTTTTAAATGCTTGTAAAATATTTATAAATTCAGTTATTTAAAAAAAAAACTATGAATATGTTTAAAAGTCCTTTTACTTTTTTTTTTCAATGATGTCTTGGCTCTTCTTGACCTTTTTCATTACCCTCTAAATTTTAGAATAAAATAGTCAACTTACACACCTGCTGATATTTAAATTGGGACTACAATGAATCTATAGATTATGGGAAAAACTGAATCTTTAGTATTGTGTGTTTCAATCTGATAAAAAATATTAACAAAAATATATAAGATCTTGAACAACAACAAAAAACCCGTAAGAATTATTGAGAAATTAAAGAAGACCTAAACAAATAGAGGGATAGACCATGTACAATGATTGAAAGGAGAACTTATTCTACTAGTTATCAAGACTTATAAAGCTCTTGTAAATAATACAGTATTGAATCTAAGAATAGAAAAATAGATCAACTGAATAGAACAGAGAGTCTATAAACAGACCTGCATATATAAGGACACTTGATATATGACAAAAGAAGTATTCTGGGGCAATAGGAAAAGTACCCCCCCCCATAAATTGAGTTGGATCAGTTGGATACCCATGAAGAAAAAATTTGTTCCTTACCTGATACCAATTCCAGATGGATTATAAATCTGAAAGTGAAAGGTAAAATAACAAAGTTCCTAGAATATATCAGGAGGAATAGTTTCATGACTTTGGGTATAGGTCAAGATTCCCTAATTAAGACATAAAAAGCACTTAACATAAAGAAAAGATTAATACCTTGAACTACATTAAAATTAAAAACTTCTGTTTTAAAGACACTGCTAAAAGAGTGAAAAGGAAGTCATTGAATAAAAGAATTAACCAAAAGAGGGTTTATTCCTAGAATATATTTTTAAAGTACAAATCAATAATAAAAAGATAGAATAGAAAAATAGAAGACTTTAACAGAAATTCACAAAAGAGGATATCCAAATGTCCACTTAGTGCATAAAAATGAACTCAATCTCATTAACGATCAAGGAAATGCAAACTAAACCACAATGTGATAATACTACATATCCACAAGAATCGCTAAAATGGAAAAGACTGACAATACCGACTGTTTGGCAGTATCTGCTAGACATGAACATGTGCATATTCTGGTGGTCCAGTAATTTTACCAAAACATATGCACAAGAATATTCATAGAAACCATATTCACAATGGCCAAAACTACAAGTAATATAAAATATATAATAATAGCATATATTATGTAACATATTATAATTATATATTTATATTATTAATACATTTATGTAATATATAAATATAATGTTATGTTTATATAATATAAACTATATATTATAGTTATAATATATATTGTTATATATTATAATGCAATGTAATATTAAATTCATATATTATATAAAATACATCATATTATATTATTATAATAATATTACATTTATATAATAATATTCAATTCAAACCACAAAATGGATAGTGGCACATATATTGAATGCATATATGTTCTATATATATACATACACATATATATATTTCAACAAATGGAATAATACACAGCAATGAAAATCAACAAACTACTACTATACACAATAAATCTCATAATGATAATGTTGAGCAAAAAAGAACAAATATAAAAGACTATATAGTATATTATTTCATTTATTTTTTTTTATTTATTTTTTTTGGGACAGAGAGAAACAGAGCATGAACGGGGGAGGGGCAGAGAGAGAGGGAGACACAGCATCGGAAACAGGCTCCAGGCTCCGAGCCATCAGCCCAGAGCCCGACGCGGGGCTCGAACTCACAGACCGCAAGATCGTGACCTGGCTGAAGTCGGACGCTTAACCGACTGCGCCACCCAGGCGCCCCTATTATTTCATTTATATACAATTTACAGAAAACTGTCTTTAGTGTTAGAAGTCAAAATAATGGTTACTTTTATATAAGAGGCAAGTGATTTGTGAGGGGAACAAGAAAGAAGCTTCTAGAATGATGATTACATTTTGTTTCTCAACGTGTGTGTGGTAGGTAGATTAATAGCTTTTGTGAGAATTCATCAAGCTGTGTAGTTTTCTGTCTTTGTGTGTTATACTTTTTTTAAAAAAAAAATTTAAAGGTAAGTATAAATGGCAATGATTAAAAGAAAATAACCCCTTATAATTTAAAAAACCCTTTATACTTTTGTCACACTTTGTAATGAACACTTTTGAATTACAGCATTTGTAATTCAAAATACACTAATATTTGTATTCCCCACATCATGGACCTAATTGATGGAATGCTGAACTTTAGCCAACCATGGCACAATGGCTGAAACAAAACAACCATAGCTAAGTGAAAGTAAAACCAAAACATTTTGAACAAATCATAATAAACATTATAAAAATAATTTTAGTTATTTAAGCAAATTAGTTTTTGGTGAATTGACTTGGGTCAGAAATGGGTTGACTTTACCTCAGAAAAGTAATTTTATTTTAGAAGAGTAAATTTTTAATGTAAAATTGTGTAACAAGAGAATAGTACCTTGGTTTATGAATTTATGATATATATCTATATCTTTAACATACATGAAATAAGTATATTTATATCTAGATTGTAATAATTTTCTTAACTCACCAAATAAATTAGTGCTGCATATGAAGCATACATGATGCTAGTTAAAGCAGTCTTTGCTGGAAAAGAAATTATTTCGAACAAAGAACCCCTTCTGACCTGCAAAAACAGAAGAGTTTTCTTATTATAATAAAAGTTTTCAGTGTTACAATGTTAAATTTTACCATGTTATTGTAAAATGAGAATTTCAATATTTCTTTCCAAAAAAAGTTATCTACTGGATCTATCTGGGTTTTTTTCACATTCTGAAAATATTTTGGTTTATTTTTCTCTTTTTTTTTTTTTTTTTTTACGAAAAGGTACTTTCTTTTGCTATGACAGATCTATAAAAACCTATGAAAGATCTATAAAAAACCTTGCATTTCCAAAATCTAAATTACTTTAACTTTTTTACATTTAACAAGTGTGCTCACTAGGGGGTGCCACTGTGCATGTTGTTAGAAAAACAGTCTTTTCTTTGTTCAAATTCATGTAATCATCCTTTACTAAATTATTCACCTCTTCATTAAGCAAGCAGCAATTGAAATACTAAGGATTTCCTGCAGATTAATGACCTGCTTGGAAATGTTAATCATGAGACTGCTGAAGGCCAGCATTAACCTTAGATGAACATTAAGCTTCAGGGAATGCTCTGTGCTCACATCCAGCGTGCATTTTGAAACAGAGGTTTACACCAATAACGAATTTGTCTCTTAGATGTTTCTAGCTTCAGGTGGTAGCTGTCTCTGCCTCAAACATAACAGAATATATTTAGTTTAAGGGAACTGTAGCCTCTTCTAGGTCACCTCTGTTGCCTTGAGTAGGATATGAAATGAGGACATTAGGAAAAACATTCCTTTCCCATTCAGCAGTGTAGTGGCAGTTAGCCATGCTCCTCTGAGGTAAGTGCCAAGACACTCAGTGGCTTCAATAACTCCCAAAGGTACAGGCTGTAGCTAATAAAATCGTGTAAATACACAGTAAAAATGCATACAAACTAGAAAGAACAGCATGTATGTGTATGTTATTTAAAACATTGAAAAACTGGAACAATTGATAGCAGGACGGTTAGGTAAAATAAGCTGTATCTACTTAATGGCATATTATAGCCTTTTAAAAGGTGCTTCTGAAGGATGCGTAATACCACTTTGTTGAACAAACATTTGTATGGCACTGTGTTCTATCTAAGTGCTTGTAGTATCTTCAGTTTTTGCTTACTGCTACCACTGCGGAATGAAGAACAAAATTGCCCATCACAATTTACCTTCCTCTCTCCCTTAAGTGATTATGGAATGCTGACGCCAAGAACACGCTCTAGCCTACTAGTTGAGAGATGGAGGTGGGGGTGGTGGGGAGGAGTTCCTTCTCCTTCCTTGTTTTCCAGGCCCGTACTAACTCCTAAATACAGAGACAGGTAGGGGGAGTTTTAGCCCACACTCCGTAAGTCAGTCTGGAAAACTTCCCAGAGTTCCTGGCTTCTGGAAAGAGTTTCCAGGAAACAAAGCAGCTGCTGCTCTTTCCCTCTTGCTAGAAGAATCAAATTGATAGTGTGCCTTTGAATCCCACTATTAGGCTACAGGGAGATAAACATACAAGTAGAGAGCTGATGTTAGGAAAGAAAACAGATATGCTCCAACAAAATGCCTCCTAGCAGAGTAAAAGATTCATGAGTACAGTGGGGGGGGTCCATATTCAATAATTCATAGGCCATATACAATAAAAGTAAAAGTGGCATCTGCATGCATGAGAAATTACCGTTTCTATTTTTTTCCAGATTTTTGTCCTTCACCTAAAGTAATTAAAACTGATTACTTTTCAAAGTTTCAAAATAGATTCTATATCTGATATACGTTATGCTTCTGAATGATGAATCTGTATATTGCTTAAGAGTTAGTTTTTCATCATTTTAATGCTTTTGATAAATACTTGCTATTCCCGTAACAAATCATTCCTGTGGAAAACACATTTCCTCCAAAATTTATGTGGCTACTGGCAGGTAGCCATTTTTCAATTTTATGATCCACTTCCAATACATGTTTTTCATATATAAACCATGCTGTTTCCTTTTTGGCTTGTTCTAAGCAGGAATAGCGTATGATAAAACAAATAAACAGGAGACCTTTCTATATCAAAGGTTTTATTTAGATTACCTCAGCCATTAAAAAAAAATTATCCTAACTTATTGTATTAGTTTTATTTGCAAATTTGAAAGTATCTTGATATCAGTATTATGGCCATATATTTGTTTGAACTTTTAATATTAACATTAATATGAGTGGGTAAGATATTTGGATATATAATATATGTGGATAGGTTATATGGTCATACTAACATATCAGATACATGGATATTTCAACAGTAAAAGCATTTCGATGTTTAATGAAATTTTGCCACATAACTTTGCCTCATCTCATTTAAGGAGTATCTGTGATTATCTTATTTTCAGTCATACTGAGATGAATCACAAAAAAGCAAACAGTAAATAGTTTAGAAAATAATAAAGATCCACTTATAGATGACCTGAAGGATAAAGAATCACCAGGCCCAACTTAGTTTATGTTGCTCAAAACCACCTTGAAGAAGGATATCCAGGGAGTAATGGGGGGAAACTTGAACTCCATGATTCACAAGTAAGTGTTGCAAGAAGCACTGACGGGTTAATAGGTCCAGAAAAACAGTCTTTCCTGTAAGTTTGGAAAAGCTACATGACCATGTCTTTGCTTGAGTAAAACACAGTATTCATGAGCATGGGGAAGCCTCCTAGCAGTGCACAGTAAAAAAAAGCTATTTGACTTTGTTTACCCAGTATTAATATCCTCTGTAACATTGTTTTTGAATAAGATCTTACTCACATAGTCCTATTAAAGCTCAAATGTCCCAACCTCTGGAGAAGTATGTCTTCAAGATTCCAAGTAGTCTACTTTCCAGGAATTGTCCTTTCTCCTCAGGTCTTGAATTATACCACCCAAGATTACCCCATAGGCTCACTGAAGACCTGTAGAGATTCTTGATATTTTTGAGGTTCACACATATTTGTTACACAAAATATGTGAAGTTTGGATTTAACCCCCAAACTGAAGTCTACCTTGAAGGGTTGGGGATGAGGAAAAAACTATACTTAGAAAAGTGTCTGATCTTCATTCTGAAAAAGGGAACACAAGTTCACTTGGATCCACATATATCACAGGCACTTTAGATGCCGCGGGTTTTCTTCCCCTTTGCCCGTATCTTGCCTACACCACTTCACAGTGCCTACACATCATCTCTTAATGCCACTATAAGGAAGATTCTATCATAGGAAGAGCTCCTGGTCCTGTGGCCCTGCACTGCCCTGCCAAAGTCAACAACTATGTCTGGGAGCTGACGTGTCTTGGCTGGAGTCAGCATTGAAGCTGATTATCTAGGTCACTGCAGCCTAAAGCAGCTGCAAGTTTTACTCATCCAGACAGCTTACAAGGCTAAGCAGATGCACCATTCCGTAAGTACTGATGCTAGGGATGTTGAAAACTACCAAGAAATATCTAACCAGAGTTTTCCATTCTGGAGGCCCTTTTAGGACTAGCAGATATCTTGCTATAATCTCAACCCTGCATAACCTGGAAGGATTTGAGGAGCAACTTGACTCAGCACCCCACCCATAAAGACAGGTGCAAAGGAAGTCTCTTTCAACAAGATGGCCAGCTGGAGAAGGCAGACTCGAACTATGTGCTCATGTTACAAAAGCCATTGGGATCTCTTCAGGTCACTTGCATCAATTGGGTCTTTGGATAGTTCATATTGGGCTCAATATCTTTGAATATGTTAACATATATAAGACTTACTCTAGGTCTGAGCACAGAACCAGAAAGTCAAGGGAGCTCCTGTAACAACATTCATGCTTTAATTATGTTGAGGAGACTATTACTGTATGCTTCATCCCAGACCACATCAGAAGGCTGAAATACTATCCTAGTCATAGTCAGTGTCCTAATGAAAAAATGCTCCTCTATTATGTGTTCTTGAAGGAGTAATCTGACTGGCATTCCCAGCTACATAATATCCAACAAGAGTATTGCTAGAACCATTTAAGGTGCTCTATGTACAAAAATATCTTTCTATCATTAATTATCCTCAGATCAGTGACAAAACAGAGCATATAAAGAGGATCTTTAACACACACTTTCAGATTATCTAGTCTGCTTATCTTCCTACATAAAATGATGTCCTCCATGCATCAACAAGCATATCCCCTTGCATAGCAATTCCAGATTTCACTCCTTTTACTTCTCTGCACACCAGGAAGTTCTACCTTGACACAGGCAGCCTGGCAATCCTTGAAGGAATTCATGCTGGAATCCACTCTGGGTAAGCTAAACTCTGTCACTGTGGAAAGACAGCCAAGCAATGTATATACCAGGGCTGGTGTAACTCACTCGTACTATGCCACTTACCTCTCTGGTACACTGACACCATGGATATGCTCCATTCACAGACCAATCCATTGACCTCCATCACACTTCTTGCGTTACTCTGTTTTTACTTTCACTCTCTAGGCCATTGTCTTCACTATTCATACTTCTATTCCCCCCTCACTGAGACTTTTATGTTTGAGATATGTTGTTTTCTTGCTTGTTACAACTTAATTTCCTCTCAGCGGCAATTCTGATTCTCCACCCTAACTAATAGATATTATTGAAGTATAGCTTATTCCTCATTCCTAACCCTCGAAGACCCTGGAATCTCTGACCGAAGGCTGTTCCCACTTGTCTCACTCTTGCGATGTGGAACTTCTTACCTTTCCTAAATAAGTCATGTTCTCTCTCAACTTAGCATCTTACTATACGATGTTCACTTCTGGGAATAATTCTCCTAGTTCTTCACTTGCTTAATATCTCCTCCCTCAAGATCTGGTATTATCTTCTCGAAAGCCTGCACCAACTACTCTTTGGAATTACATGCTCCTTGTTGCCGCTTCCAGAGTACACTTTGCACTCTCTGATTATGCACTTACTACACTCCACTGACACTGCTTATTTGCCTATCGTCCCCACAGTCCATATAGGGCAAAGGCAAGACATCTATGAATCCTAGTATCTAAAC
Organism: Lynx rufus; assembly: GCF_022079265.1. Classification (NCBI taxonomy): domain Eukaryota; kingdom Metazoa; phylum Chordata; class Mammalia; order Carnivora; family Felidae; genus Lynx; species Lynx rufus. Next base: position 157,579,054 of record NW_025814823.1, read on the forward strand.
TAGTGATCTTACATGTCGATTTTCAATAAATATGTGTTGAATAAATGGAAAAAGTAGAATAATAATTCACTTACTTCCAGAAAGAAATTTAACGGTCTTCTATTAAAACTCATAAAAAAGATACTAAGCAAAGCTGAAGGATATCTGGTTCTAGTAGCATGGCAGACTGAGCTAATGTGGAACTCCCCCCCCCTTCCCCCACATACCTAGAAATTTTATATAAAATCAAACTCCAAAATGTAATACAAGACTGTGTTTGGAAAAAAAAAGAAAAGAAAAAAATAAGGAAGGAAGGGAGGAAGGGAAGGGAAGAAAGAAAGAAGAAAGAAAGAAAGAAAGAAAGAAAGAAAGAAAGAAAGAAAGAAAGATTGATTCCTGGAGTGCCTGGGTGGCTCAGTTGGTTTAGCATCTTACTTGATTTTGGTTCGAGTCATGATCTCATGGTTCATGGGATGGAGCCCCTCATCAGGCTCTGTGCTGGTGGTGCAGAGCCTGCTAGGGATTCTCTCTCCCTCTCTCTCTCTCTCTGCGCCTCCCCCTCATGTTCTTTCTCCCTCTCTCTCTCTCTCTCTCAAAGAAATAAACATTTTTTTTTAAGAAAGATTCCCTGTGCTAGGAACGAAAAGGTGGAGCGGTAAGTGTGTGAGTATATTGCCCAGCAGGTATGAAAAAGAGGTAAGTGAAAGGAAAATATGAGGAAGGTAAATAGACATAAAGAATAAAATGAAAATGTCCAAGGTATATTGAATAGATATTCCAGAATAAAAGATTAGAGAAAATGAGAAAGAGGCAATATTTGAACAAACAATAGCTAAGAATTTTCTAGAATTGAAGAAATTATCCTCAGATTCAAGAATCACTATGATTCACAAGGGAAAAGCATTTTGACAACAGCTAATACAATTGAAGATGTGCATCCCTCATAACCCAGTAATGCCTCTTCTAGATGTACCCTTGGAGAGCATCTTACACACATGGATAAGGAACCATTTACAAGAGTGTTCATTGAAATACTGTTTGTAATAGAAACAGTTGTGGGATACCACAAACAAAATAAAATAATAAACCATAGCTATTCATATCAAAAATGTTGAGTACAGGTGCCTAAATGGCTCAGTCATTTCAGTGTTTGGCTCTTGATTTTGGTTCAGGTCATGATCTCATGGTTCGTGAGATTGAGCCCTCTGCTGTCAGCACAGAGCCTGCTTGGTATTCTCTCTCTCTCCCTCTCTCTGCCCCTCCCCCACTCACTCACACGCACATTCTCTCTCAAAATAAACGTTTGAAAAAAATGTTGAGTGAAAAAAGAAAGTTACAGAAGGATGAGTATAGTATATCATTTATATAAATTTTAAATATATGAAGAATAATAGATTGTACAAATGTAGTGAAAATATGAAAGTATGCATAGAAATGCTCACATCAACTTCAGGATAATGATTTCCTTTGGTAGAGAAAAAATGGGGAATGGATTGGGACATAGTTAATTATATTTCTTTTTATAGAGGAGATATCTGAAGGTAACATTGCAAAATATTACTACCAGTTTAAATTTGGATAGGACTTCTGATAAACTACCTTTTATATGTTTTGAAATATTTTATCAGTAAGAATTTTAAAAATTAAAGCTATATTCTAAGACAGAACAAGAGCAAAGGAGAAGAAATTTCATAGGTGTTGATTTTGAAATGATGTCAAAGAGACTGTCACAGTCAGCATATGGACCTTGGACAGGTCATTTACTCCATCACCCTGCTTCTCTCACTTCAGGTTCTTGGAATAAGTTATCACAACTAAGCTCTAAATTTACCTGTGAAATTCACTGTCAGGGCAAAAAGGCAAATGTGTGATGTTTCTTAGTTCTTATGACTAGATAAAAGGAAACACAAATTCAACTAGAAATACAGATTATTTTCCTGCCATTGAATCTTCATGAGTATTGGAAGACAATTCTTTCATGGATGTCTCTCATTCCTGTACAGATTGGACCTTCTGAACAAAGCACATGTTTGAATAGGAAACAGTTTTTGAAGCTAGAGAAAATATGTTACTCTGGAGGGATTTAGAGGTGTACTTCCCAAGAGCCTTCAACTTCCCCCTCTGGAGACATTTGCTTCTCTCCCCAAACCTCTCTGTCTTTCTCTCCCTTCCCACCCCTCCTCCCAAGGCTGGGTAGATACATCAACATCCTTTTTATTTTTTTTTAAGTTTATTTATTTATTTTGAGAGAGAGAGAGAAAGTGCAAGCATGGGAGGGGCAGAGAGAGAGGGAGAGACAGAGAATCCCAAGCAGCCTCTGCATGGGGCTCAAACCCACCAACTGTGATATCACAAGCCCAAAACCAAGATTTGGACGCCTAATTGACTGAGCCACTCAGGTGCCCCACCAACACTCCTATAAAAGCTGAGTCTCCTAATTTCAGGCTCCTCTCCTGTGATGCAACTCACTATATGCATAGGTATCATGTGGCTCTCATCACATTGTCCTGAGGGAACTGAGGGGGTATGGGAATGACACAAGACATTGCTCTGGCTGCTGCTTTTGCAGTAGATAATAAACAATCTCTGTCCCTGATTCAAGGGAGTCTTGTGTGTCTGTCAGTCGGTCAGTGTGTGCACGCGCGCGCGTGTGTGTGTGTGTGTGTGTATACCTGTGGCAGGCTAATTTGTTAGTTTCAAAAGAGTATAAAATCACAGATTCTTCTTCAGTTCTAACTTACCAAAGAGGAGCAAAAATAAAGATTAAATAACATAATGGATAGTGTCTTTAAATGTGATTTCATAATAAATACAGAAATATTCTTCAAAGAACACTTCTTATGTCAATTATACAGCTCAGCGACATTTCTTTCTGACAACCTAAAGATACAGGAATACTTAGAGAAACCAGTAGTTAACAAACACAAAGCATTTTTTACTTTCTCAAACATCAGGTATTATAAGGGAGCTTTTTATAATTGCTATCTCAAGCAATTCATAATTGAACTATCCAGTTATTTCTGAAAATGTTAAAATCTTTGATTAAAGAGAGATTCCTATGTAACGGATATTGTGTTGATTCTAACAATCCATCATCCATTTGCTCGCTCATCTTTTCAAAAGAGCCCAAATTTTGTTTGATGATTCATCCTTTCCCCCATTCTCTGGTCATGTGATCTGGATGGAGCTCCAACCTCCACTGCAGAGAAAAAATAGGCAATCAAGTCCTAGGCCAGTCAGTGCATCCCATTTCCCTGGTTTAGAGGTAAGCCCACCTCCAAGAGTGAAACTCAGGACTTGTCCAGGAATGCTGGGTCAAGAACTTTCATTCTTTGCTGCTCTAATTGAACCTGGAAGGATGGGAGTCCTGGGAAAGCTGCAAATCACCTTGTAGCCATGAAGGGAAAAGTCAGTCCGGGAATGGAGTCTACACAGAGGAAGCAGAGCCAGGAGATGGGGGAAAAGAGAAAAACAGGACCCTGAAGGCATCCCTTGAGCACCTATATATATCCTGAAGCCTCATCTACTCTGGATTGTTCAACTATGTAAACTAATACATCTTTCTGGCTTAACTCCGTTTGAGTGAGAGTTTTTCTCCCTTCAACAACAGAGTCAAAATGACCCACTCTGGGGTTTAGGTACCAGACTTGCAGGATTCCAAATCTTTTGTAGCAAACATTTAGAATGCTTTGAATAATGCCCAGATGGAAAAACTCAGAGTTCTACACCATAAAGTTTAGAAAAAAGGAAACTGGTCCTGAAAAAGTTTTAAGAGCTGCTGTCCTTAATGAAATATAACAGACCCTCAACAAAACCATGTAGAACATGTAATTTGAAATATACTTGGATGTTGATGGGTCTATCAAAATGAGTTTATAGTTGAATGTACTCAAATATATTAAGTCAAACAAAGACTTTCTTGGAAACATAGCAAGGTTATGAGGAAAAAGGAACAAAATTATTTTTAAGGCTTGTCATACGACTAGTTTTAGGTTTGCTATAAGTGGTAATTTGTATGCTAATATTTAGGTTGAACCATCTGAAATTTACAGTTTCATATATTTCAGTCACGTAACAAAGTAGGAAAAAAGTCCACATTACTTCCTCTTTCAGATTTACTTTAACCAGAATATATATGCCATATTGGAAAAAGGCCAAACCATTCATTTCTTATCCAAATATTCATGTTTTACATGTAGGACAACCAGATGTGCCACATTTTCATTTTTCAGATCTTGCAATTTCATATCTTGTGCACATGCAGTATTGACTCACCTGCATGTTACATATGGGTTGCTTTTGTGCATTAAGCTCCCTCAGCAAACGATGCGATATGTCCCTTAATTCTAAAAGTCTACAAGCAAGTTGAGGCTGCAGAAGTTTGGCCACTGATTTGGAAGATCTGGATATGCTGCTTAATCCTTGAATTAATGTTTCTCGGTTGATCTTCGCTAGAGCAACAGCCATTCTGATTTTGGATGGGTTTCGCATGGGTTCTCTTTTCTGGAAAATAAGCCTCTGAAAAGTGACTGATGTGTGATTCTCCAGTGGATCATTAAAATCTACTTCAGGCCGAGACCAAGTACCACATAACAGTACATTATGCATGGTCCTATGCATATACTCAGTGTCCGATAATTACATCCCACCCCATGTACCTAAATCTTTGAATAAATATATGATTTTTGCCTTAGCATAAATATCTAGACTTTAAGTTACTAGCCAAAAGATCTACATTTTTCATTTTTCTCTCTGCGTTTATTTATTTTTGCACTGATTTTTTTTAAGGGCACTTTCAAAAGCAAACAGTTCTTATTCAAATATTATTCAGTGTTTGAATAATTCAAACAATAATTCTTATCCAAAACTGTTACAAATATTTCTCCAGTTTACTTTAAAATCTTAAGTGATAATGCATACATACATAATGCATTGTGCAATGTAAGAAAATAAAATATCCTATATACTAATAAACAAGCTTAAGGAACTTTTACTTGTAAAAACTTAAAAACTTCCATGAACATTCTGACAGAAGAAAATTGTGGCATTAGCAAAACATATGACATGTAGATCTTTCCCTGCTGGACCAGAAGGTGAACCACAGAGAAATTACTTACAATGCGGTTAGACTGCATTCCAGGCAACAGGCAAGTATAGTTGCCATTATTCCTTTAAGTAATTTTATGGGCTATTCTGGCTTTTTTTGTATGTGACTTAGGGGAAACTAATGGTTCATAACATAAATAAGGAACTTTGAACCTCTATTTATTGAGTCTAAATATATAAACACAAAACATCTTTTACACGGATTTTTTTTTTTTTTTTGGTCTACAATGAGCAACATGCATTTGTTAAAGAGCTAAAGTACTATGTATAATTTTTATGCATCAACTTTTGTGCATCAACTTTAAATGCATCAACTTTCATCCTGAAGAAATAATTTTATTATTGCTGTTTTTGTCATTAAAGTTGAATACTCCTTTTACTGTTGAGCATTTGTCATTGGAGGTAACCAAAAGCTGTTCTAGCCTGTCAATGGGGATGTATTTCTGCAGATCTGGTGTCTTATTGTGGTTTAATCTGTTAACTTTACTGGGGTGCCTGGGTGGCTCAGTCAGTTGGGCATCTGACTTTGGCTCAGGTCATGATCTCAAGGTTCATGGGTATGAGCCCCACATTGGGCTCTGTGCTGACAGCTTGGAACCTGCTTAAGATTCTCTCTCCTTCCCTGTCTGTCCCTTCCCCTCTCTGTCTGTCCCTAACTCGTGCTCTCTCTCTCAAAAATAAACATTAAAAAACTTTTTTAAAATCTGTTAACTTTACTGAAAAAGTCCCATTAGACTACCTTTTGTCTCAACCCTCCTAGTCAATACTAATAGTCCAGAAAACAATCTAAGTTGCGGGCTGCTAGAATTGCTGCAATTCCAAGCCAATTTAGGGTAGAGAAACCCTTAAAAGTAATTATGTGGTGGGTAAAATAAGCAAAATCACACACAGGTGCTATCACTTGATATTATATCTAGGTTTCGAGCACACCAGGGAGAGAAACCACAATTATCTGCCATAGCCAAAGCTCTTGCACATACAGACTCAATTTCTCTTGCGATCTTATGCTTTGCTTCACTGATTCTTCTTCCCCACTCCTCCTTAAGTTGGAGCAGCTAGAATGTCTAGTTTTACTTCTGATTACAGTTTACTGTGTTTTCTCTCATAATTTATAATCATAAAGTGAGGCATAATGCCAGGGCAAACAGCAGTGGGACATGCACACTATACTGAAATTTCATCTAATAGTCATTCAGTGTATTAAGGACTCTATTTTTTGCAGATGCAAGACATTAACATTATGGAGCTTCCCTCTCTGTACTTTGTGCCTTTACAAAGTCTTGGTGATCTGTACTTGTTGGCCTGGATTCACTGGCTTTACTCGGATATTTCTGTTAACTAATCTTGATTCATTCCCCCAAACACTATACTAGATTGATCCGTTCAAACTTCTCCTCTTTTATAACATTGCCTTTCTAAATATTTTCCTCTGTAGAGAAATAAGTCTATTTGTAATTGATAAACTGTTAATCAAAATTCTCCTGTAGGATCATATCATTTGAATTTGAATATCATTATAAATACAGCATTTATGATAAACGGTATTTTAAAAAAATTCAAGTGTGCATTACAATAATGCTTTAGTGCCCTTTGCATATTTCTCCTTTCAGTATTGTCATAAATTCATAGCTTTTTCCAACAGACTCAACCAGTTCCTAATTAATATCATCTTTGTTTCCTTTTAATGCTGAAATAGTTACAATTTGATGACTTTGCTTCCCTTCATGATTTTTACATTGCTTTCCTTTTTCAAAACTTTCAGTTACCTCTGAAACAAATATTACCTCCAGCAATAAAATGTTTCTGACCCCTTTATTTTTCCCTGACACAAAGCATACAATCAACTTGTTCCCAAGAAGACCATTACTGCTTTTAAGAATAGTATTAGAAACCACAGGGTGCCTGGGTGGCTCAGTCAGATAAGCATCTGACTTCAGCTCAGGTCATGATTTCACGTGGGTTCACGTGGGTTCACATGGGTTTATGTGGGTTCGTGGGTTCACGCCCCACCTCAGACTCTGTGCTGACAGCTCAGAGCCTGGAGCCTGCTTGGTATTCTATGCCTCCCTCTCTCTCTGTCCCTCCCCCCTTCCACTCGATCTCTCTCTGCCTCTCAAAAATAAATAAACATTAAAAAAATAGTATTAGAAACCAAATCTGGGTACTGGGGTGAATATAAAGTGGGGCTTTTGTGACTCTGAGAATAGGAAGGTAACAACAGAGGCTACTTAACAGTCCTTTAGACGCAGAGTAAGATGTTCCTCTTTTTAAAAAAGCAAAAAAAAACAAAAAAACTCACTGGAGCACCTGGGTGGCTTAGTTGGTTAAGCATTTGACTCTTGATTTTGGCTTACATCATGATCTCACATTTCATGAGACTGAGCTCTACATTTGGCTCTGTGTTGACAGCGCTGCGAAGCCTGCTTAAGATTTTCTCTCTCTCTCTCTCTCTCTCTCTCTCTCTCTCTCTCTCTCTCTCTTGCTCTTTGCCCCTCCCCCCTCAAGATAAGTAAATAAACATTTAAAAAATACCAGTTTATGGTAATGATTCCAATTCACTTTTCAGTGAATTTTTATTTTTTTGACGTTTTTTATTCATTTTTTAAAAAAAAATTTTATGGTTTATTCATTTTTCAGAGACAGAGTGTGAGGGGGGAGGAGGAGACAGAGAGGGAGACACAGAATCTGAAGCAGTTTTCAGGCTCTGAGCTGTCAGCACAGAGTCTGAGGCGGGGCTCAAAGTGAGATAGTGACCTGAGCTGAAGTTGGACTCTCAACCGACTGAGCCACCCAGGCGCCCCTCATTTTTGAGAGACAGAGACAGAGCACAAACCAGGGAGGGGCAGAGAGAGAGAGAGGGAGATACAGAACCTGAGGCAGACTTCAGGTTCTGAGCTGTCAGCACAGAGCCCGATGTGGGACTCTAACCCATGAACCGCTAGATCATGACCTGAGTCGAAGTCAGATGCTTAACCAACTGAGCCACCCAGGTGCCCCTTCAGTGAATTGTTGAAAAAGGCTCCAGTAAAATATTTTAAAATAAAAAGTTTTTGTCCTTTTGTTGAGCTACCAGCTTTTCCTTTTGTCTACTATCTATGCTATGTATTTTCCTCCCAAACTATGTGTGTAAATTTAAATGTTGACCCCAAATTAAGAAGTGCTCATTTCTTTTCCCTGGGTTGTTTTATTTTGTTTGACTCCTGGCCTAAGTATCCTGGAATTGGTTGCAAAGTGTGCAAGTTTAGATGATTCTTATTGTCATTATCATCACCGGAGTACATTACCAAATGTATGAAAAGATATTCCAAGTCCCCTCACCAGCATCACCAGGCAATGTTCATTGATCACTAGAAACCTAGCATCAGTTAATCAGATTGTTTTGAGAATCCTGCTCCAGATTTCACTATTTGACCTCCATTCTTTGAATGTATGCTGCTTTCCCTTTTTCTTTTCTTTTTGTTTTCTAGAGCCATGCCCATTTCTCTAACATCAGCAGTTTTCACGCTGAACTCCGATTTCCATTACATCAGCTTTTTACTACTCCACATACAAAAAACCAGCCTGTCAGCAAGTCTCATTCAATTCTTTCTCTGAATAGTCCTAGAATTTGACCACTTCTCACTATGCCCTCTGCCAGCACTCAGTCCATTCAATTTATACCATCTCTTCTCCAGACTAGTCAAGGAGCCTCTTCAGTGGTCTCTCTCCTTCTCTCCTTGTCTGTTGCCATTCTACTCCTCAACACCTCAGCCAGAGAGATACAAGTAAAACTTAGATCCTATCTTGCTTTTCTTTTCAGCTGCTTCAGTGGCCTCCTAGTATGCTCAGTGTAAAAGCCAAATTACAAATGCTACAAAGGTTGCCATTTTTTTACCTCTCTACCCTCATTGTCTTTTTCTCTCCTTTCCTCCTCACTAGTTGTTGAGCTGGTTAGGTATACTCCCACCTCAGGGACTTTGCATTAGCTATGTAATTTGATTCTTCAAAGGTACCAAGATCTGCTCCTTGGCTTCCCTCAAGTCTTTCTTAAGAATCACTTTCTCAGGGCATCTGGGTGGCTCAGTTGGTTGAGTGTTTGGCTCTGGATTTTTGGCCCAAGTCATGATCACAGAGTCATGGGACTGACCCCTGCATCAGGCTCTGTGCTGAGTGTGGAGTGTGCTTGAGATTCTCTCTCTCTCTTTCTCTGCTCCTCCCCCTGATCATGCTCTCTCTCTCAATTAAAAAAAAAAGAAGTAAAAAAAAAAAAAGGAATCATTTTCTCACTAAGACCCTCTCGGTCACCCTAACTTAACAGTCAGTTGTTTTCCCGTTTCTACCCCTATTTCATATTTCTACTATATTTATTCTTCTTCTTATACATACCATTAACATAAATAAACTGGTTTCTTGTTTTTCTACCTGACTAGGATGGAAGTTCTATGACAGCAGTGTTTTATATTCATTTGGATCACTGATCTTTCCCCAGTACCTAGAATAGTGTCTGACACAAAATAGAGTGCTCTAAATATTTGTTGAAATGAATGAATGAATGAAGACTATCTGAAAATAGATTAATAGAGAGAAATAAATATACCAAATATTAAATTAGAAATCACCTTGAAAGTTTTCAGTGTACAATGTGCTCTGTAACTTTCACAATTCTGACAGTGCCATAACAACTCACCAAAAACAAAAATACAACTTAATCATAGAACACTTTAGTTACACTCCTATTCTCATCATATTTAGAAATATCAACACCATTAAAAGTGATTTCCAGACATTATAGGTGCAGCCCCAAGAGTTTTGTCCCACATGTTCAAAAAAAAAAAAAAAAGCCAAGAGAATTCAGAAAAGTACATCAACAGCTATAAAAATCCAAAATTTAAATGGATTCTAATATGTTCTATTTACTACTCCCAATTTTATAGTATAAGGCTAAATGCAAGATAATTACAGAATAAAACACATAATCACCTTTAATAATTAAAACCACAAAAATTGACCCTATTTACCACAAAAGATTTCTCTCATTCAAGTAAGAGTTCATCTGAATTAAAACTTTTAGTTCCCTAATTGTAGAATACAGTTTTCACTTGTTCAAATGTAAAAGTTTAATATTTTTAAGTCCTCATGAAGAAATCAGTTGTAATTGGCAAGTGTAAACCTTTAAAACTTACTTCTTGCTAAAGGAAGTGGATATTGAAGGTACTGGGATATGGGTTAGACTGAAGAACACATGACTTCAGAAGCCATGACCTCAAGCCAAAAGCCTAAAATTAAATTTTCTCAGCCCCAGGAAGAAAATTTCCTTCAAATCATTAGTCATGAAGAACTATTTAAGAACCATTATTCTTGGTATGTCCCTCTATACAAATCCCACCAGACATTTTGTTTGTTTGTTTCAGGCCAACAAGGTGGCCTTTTCCTAAATAAATAAATGCATAAAATTTTTAAAAAGAGAGATTTTAAAAACTAATCATGAAATCTAGAAACTCAATTTAAATTTAATAATGAAATCCAACTCAATTACCTACAGCCCCCTAAGTATTATTAAAACCACTCCTTTCAGCATGTTTGGGAACTATGGATCATTCCCCCAAAAAATAAAATTTGCAGCATTTACAATCTGACCTTTTAAAAATAATTTCGTTATCCAAGCATTAGTATTGTGTTCTGAATAATTTATTGTTGAAGTACAAGTAACTTCCATCTGTACAGTATCCCCTAACAACTTGAATTTCTTGCCAATCTCAGCAACACATTCTTCATAGTAAAATGGTGGGAAAAGTACAATGTAAGTGTTTTGAAAATGAGAAATAAAGTAACTATGCTTATATTCTTCTCTGAATGAGGTAAAGTTCTCATAAATAAATGACTTCAGTGACTTGGAAATAGGAACTCAGAGTTCTTTCTTTGGGATCAGAGTATCAATCTATTTCACTATTAAACCAAATTTATGGCTCAAGTGATAATGAGGTAAGTCAGAGGGTAGGAAGAGATGAAGGGAGTTGTGAAGAAAGCTGCAACTTCTTTCATTCTTTAGTGTTGGCCATGGTGAGAGAATCACAACGTGGAAGCAGCAAGAGGGGTTTCCAGACCAGTCTCTGGCTTCCTAGGATTCACCTTGAGGCTTCCTCAGGAATCATTGCCACTAGTGTGCTAGCCTTAATCGTTTTACATTCTAGACCAAGCATGGTCACCTGCCCATTTCCTACCGTAATATTCCAGAGCATACTCAAGAAAAATGTCCAAAAAGATTTGTCTAAAAAGATTTTATACTAAAACTAGGGGAGTGTAAAAGGGGGAAACAACTAGACACCGAGTCTAAGATACAGATTTATAAAGTCTGATTTGCTGTCTGGCAGACCACCATCTGGATGCCATCTTCCCACTATGTATCCAGATACCTGCACTTCACCATCATCCCTCCCCAAAGTCTACACCCAAAACCCATACCATTGGTTCCGATTTACTTGATATTCTGGGAACATGTTATGCTGTTTCATACTTTTTGACCTAAGTGACACTGCTTCCTCTGTTCCTATCCACTTACCCTATCCCTTTTTTCACTCTGAAAATTTATAATCATTCTCTGAGACCCAATTTGAGCATCCTTCTTCCATAAATCCTTCTCTGACCATTCAGAATGGTAGAGCCATTCATTCCTCAAAGATAAATTTACCTCTTACCATGTTCCAAAGACAATTACTTGTTTACAGTTCCAATTGACTCCACTAGATTAAGCTCATTGACTGAAAGAATCCTATTTTATCTCTGTATTCCCTGTCCCCAGTCCCAGCCAATAGGAAAGTATTTAGTAAATGTCTGATGCCTGGTGGTCTGGATGAATGGTTAAAAGTGGTTCTAAGATCCCTCCTTTGGAATGAAATATATAGACTTTGGGATTACTATGTTACTCAGAGTGTTTTTTGGGTATATTTCCAGGTTTTGGCTATGATCCTTATGTTTGACATTGCCCGAACACTGATATCTGGATAAGGAGGTTATTACTGTACTGTGTAACTTTACAACATATTCTATTCTAACTGTGGTCTAGATGACTAAAATACACTTATCCATTAAGAGCTGTGTACTTTGAAGTAAATTATGTTACAAGATATTACTTTTTCCTGATCAGATATCTTTTCAACCTATCCACTCTCCAACTCCCAATATTTTATCTGTTGCAAATTCTTTTGGGAACAGAGGTTATACAAAACATATGCACATATGCTTTGTTTAAATTGGTATCACTATTTTCTTTCCACATTAAAACATATACCCATACCATATTTATGTTTCTATTACTATAATTCATATCAGTTTTTTCACTGACTTAATTGCCATAGATTTTAGTTAAAATATATCTAGATATGTTCCTGATTTTATATTAAGCAAATCTTAAGCAAATGTAGCAAACTACATGCATTGCAATTGTGGCTATAAAAAGGTTCCAGATTTCCAGTCTGGAGATAGATTTATGTATCTATCTCACTTCCTTGTCCGCCATTTCTCTGCTTTCCATAGACTTACACAATGAGTAAGATTTGAAATTTGTTTTTCTGAGACAAAATTAATTTTTTCTTAAGCTACAGGCACTGATCTCAAAATCAAGCATTAAATAATTGGTATGATATTAAAAATTCAATATACTTTTTGTAATCCTTTTCAAAGTTATGAAATCACATTACCTGATCAGACCGTGATAATCTTAGGATGGTAGGGAATTCGTCTTTAAACTCATCTAGAAGGTCCATGATTATTTTCTGGATCCCCTCGACTAAGACAAAAAGAAATTGGGGTGGGGGTGGAGAAAGCTTAACTAAAAACATTCCCTAACCACAATTCAAAAGAACATGGGACACTGGGTCCACTTTGTAAGTGACTGGGAAAGCAAGTAAACCCTAGGGAACTTTATTCCCAGTTGTTTCCCACACCCATTATCCCCTTTACAATGAGATTGCATATACTTCTTCCAGAAAAGTTCTTCAACACCTGCCCACATATCCACCCAACAGGTTTGATTGGCATGACAAGTTCTTGCTTGGGTTCCTAGTGCTTGGCAAGCTTGCAGGCCATGGCCACTTGTCCTACTCTGTCATTTGTGAGGGATGAGGGCACCCTTCCACTCAGGAAAGCAGGCAAGGACAGAACCTACAGCTCATTGCCAGAATTCTCTGTTACTGCACAATGGGCCTCTGAGAACTTGTTACAGAATCTTCTGAAATCACACTGGCACTGAGAAGAGGAAGAATGTGTTTGAAGACACATTGAAGGGGAGGAGAAAGGAAAGTGAAAAATAAACTGTACTAAGGAGTTCTGCATTATACGTTGAATTTTGACCCAATTTCTATAATGATACCTCAGTTAATGGATCATCTGAAACAAAGCTCCCTTTGAAAAGAGTTGGCATATGCTTTAAAAGAAATGTTTCACATATGATGCCAAGTGGAAAAGAAACACCAGCAGTTAATTCAGAAATACTTCTGAACAGGTTGTTTTTCCTTTACTCAAATAAATATCACTAAGTAAAAGACAGGCAAAATTATAAAATATATCGTTTGTCTTCTTTAAAATACCAAGCTATTTTTTTCTTCTTCATCTTTTTCCCTCATAGTCCTCTCCCACTTCATTATTTTCCATTTATCAAGCCTAGGAAGAATTTCATGTCATGTGTGCTTGATTACCTAGTTACTATTTTAGTGTGCATGAATTCAGAGTCGATTAACATAAATCCCATTTAAAATTTTTTTCATGCTTATTTATTTTTGAGAGAGAGAGCATGCAAACAGGAGAGGGATAGAGAGAAGGAGACAGACAATCCAAAACAGTCTCTGCACTGTCAGCACAAAGCCCAACACGGGGCTCGAATCCACCAACCTTGAGATGATGACCTGAGCCACAGTCGGACGCTCAGTCGACTGAGCCACCCAGGCACCACAAATCCCATTTTAATTTGAAGACTTTATATTTAATTGTAGCTAGACCATTGTCCTCAGCAAGCATAAATCTGTGGGCGCTAAGGGTCTGCTCATAGGAACTGTCTAGGAAATGTTCATCAGAGGATTCTTTTCTTACGTAAAGCCTGCCAGATCCCTGGTTTCGATTTGTCCTTAGTCCTCATCTGAGAACACTCTTCACGACACCCAACCATTTCTCTTAACCTTAGCAGAACATGTTTCCCTCCATCATGACCCTTATGTTTAAGATAATTATGCCATTAATATTTAGAAACTGCAATCCACTGCCAGAAAGAAAATCTTATTAGACGATGAACACACAGACTGAAAGTCTGTAAGATAATGTAAACCTTTATTTGTCCTATTAAGTTATACGCCTATCAGAATTTACCCCAGGGAACAGCTGGCAGTACCTTCGTTCTCTGGTCTTCTTCCCTGTTCTCTTCTCCACTCTCCTTGGCCCCCTAATTTCTTTTCATCCATCTGCCTACCACTTGATGTCCTAGCTTCCAATTAGTTTCAGCCAGTTTTTGTTTTCTCTTTTTATCTTTTCTCACCCTCCTAGGCATCCTATGAAATTTGAAATTAACAAATCTATAAGAAAAGCAGTTCTCATGCCAAAAGGCATAATGGGACTCTATGTGTTATGCTAACAAAGTTCTTTGCTTTCTACTGAGTCTCTTCTTGGAAGAGGAATGATGAAAAAAAGACAGGGGATAATGAGATTTAAGAAAATCGCAACTTGTCACACTTATTTTATGTTTGTGACCATGTATGATAATATTTTGGGTTTTGCTTAATTACCATTTTTACCCATATCTTTATGTATCATGTTATTTCAGGTAATAATGTTAGACAAAATAAATTATGTTAATGGTTATGTTCTTTAACTACTATATTCTTTTTTTTTTATAGCTCACAATAGAGTGCTCCATACTTATAAAAATTAATTAGGAAACAGTTGCAAATACTTCCAAATAGTATTTACGTAAGCTCTGCAAAATTATTTGTATTTAAAAGGCTTTAATACAGGGAAAAAGAGAATCTTTGATTTGCACAAAGCTTAGAAGAAAATGAATATTTTACACACTGTAAGTGAAGGCAGTATCAGCTTCGAGAATGAAGAGTTTTGGGGTTCAGTCAGACCCAGATTTAAATTCCAACTTTATCACCTACATACTGGGCTGTGTAAACTTGGGCAAATTATGTTTTCTAAACCTAAATTTTGTCTTTAAAAAGTTGGCAGTACTTATTTGATGGACCAATTATGTTCAATAAATGGCAGCTGTTGTCAAATATACACTAGCTATTTTGCTTTTGGAAAATTTGCAAAATTTGGGTGAAAGTCAATACTAAGTTTGCCTTGTTCACATGGGTTTCAGCCTGTTTTCATTTCTCACACAACTGGCTGGAACCATCCTAAGTAGATTCTTCCCTCAGACCTTCTTCGAACTCAAATGATACAGAGCTACTCACCTGATTTCAAGTATTACCTATCAAGTCTTTTGAATGACTTCTTTCAGAATCATCCTTGGCCCAGTCAGGGATTTGGACTGGAAGCCATCTCTTTTTGGTGCCAGCCTCACAGGTGGATGAGTTCTGTTGGTCCCAGCGCTATATTACTCCAGTTCACAGCATGCTTTGAGACTATGTACATCTCAGACTATGTATTAAATGCTTAGTAATGTCAAAATAATTTTAAAAATCATTATCTGAAGGAAGGATACTGACACTTACTGAAGGCCAAATAAGTACTAGTAACTGTTGTTAAAGAATAAACTGAGGGACATTAAAAAGTTTAAGTTTATTTGGACAAAAATCTATTCGTATCAGGTATCACCAAACCAGAAGTGATTAGGCGTCACTAAACCAGAAGTGATTAGGAGCTCTCCACAGACAGTAGGTAGGGCCAAGACTCTCATAGGGAAGACGTGGAAACAAAGCAAGGAACTTATTTTGACTGTATATAGCTTAAGCGCATGCATTATTTAGGAAAGCCTAGTTGGCTGTTTGTGATTTGTTGCCTTAGATTTAAACGGCATAATCTTGAGGCATTTACAGGTTTAGGCATCAGAGGCACCTCAGTCTAATGGCCTCCATGCTTAATTAATTTAACACTGTGCTAAGAGCTAGGTTATACCACTTATCTCTTAATTCTCATAACAACTGTCAGAGGTAGGAATGTTCTGAAAGCAATCTGAAAATATCAAACAATACCAGTACATTGATATTACCAATACCAATTGTCATCGTGGGAATATATCCCAATTTTTAAAAATCCTCTATAATAATTTGTATAAAAATAGTTAATGCAAGGCTCTTCAGGATGGCACAAATTGGAAGTAATTCAAATACAGGTTTCCCCTGCTATCAGAAAGAAGAGCTTCCCTATTCCTATGAAATATTTTATAAGCTGAAATGGAATAAAGCAAAGAAGCAATTATCACTAACTTATATGGAAAATTTTTTGAGTGTTTCCAGACCAAAAATTAACTTCTCTTAGGCCTTTCCAATAGCCTAGGACACTTCTTGCTAAGTGATACACAAAATCAATTGAGGTAAAGCATAGGTGCTCAAAGACACGGTCCAAAGCTATTATGGCTGCTTGATACTGAGTGTAGTTCTGGGAAAGGAGCTTGGTGGGGCCACTGTTGCTGCTCAGGTCTGGACAGCCTCGATAACAGCTCGCCGCAACACAAACACTGAATGCTATTTTCATTTTTCTTTCCTTTTCATAAAAGTGAAAATCTTCTTTGGATTTCTTCCAGAGAGTAAAAGCAGGTAGTACTATCAAGTCTTTTATAAAAGCACAGTGGGTATAACACAAACTTTTGAAAAGTAGGGACTAGCTGTACATAGCATTCATCAAATTATTGTTACCCCAACACTATGGAAAAGCTTCTGCTCGTTGTATTCGTAAAATGTGGAGTCTTTAAAAATCTAACTATGTGCATAAACTAAATTTAACAAAAAGTATGGAAAACAAGTTAGTTTATAACCACTCAAAGTTATACGTACACAAACAAGGCTTAGAAAGGAAAATACTAATAAAAAGCAATGTTTATTGGGTTCTTTATGCCCTCTAAAATTGTGTCATGGAAAACAAAGCACATAAATTTTAAAAAACACTACAGAAAAACTGTTTCCATATGATTATTCACTTATGTCTAACTGATTAAATATCAAGTTTATGTCATGAAGTATAAAGTAAGATAGTATAAGATAGATAGTATAAGTAAGATAGTAAGATAGTATATCACTTTGTTCAGAGACTAGTGAAAAATTTTATATCAATAAATTTAGTGTGTAGGAGACGTCTCCACAACTACTGTTAAAGGCTCAGACAGGTCCTGATGTTGGAGAACTGACGGGGCAGACTGATAAAAGCCTATGTATATACACTAGACTACAGGATCCTTCTGGAGAGAACACAGATTTAAGTACAAGGGTCAGCTCTAGCAAAGACAGTCTAGTAACGATGCCTTAATTATCTTGGGAGAAGAGTGATTCTGAGCACAGGCTGCTGTATGTCATTCAGATCCCTCCAGTAGGGATTCGGAGTAGATGGAAGGAAAGAGAGGCCGTAAACAGTCTTTTAAGCTTTCTTAAGGCAGTGAGCACAAATTAGCTATACAATTAGGGTATCCCCCATAGAAAGTAAAAGAAAAAGGGAAAGGAAGCATTTTCAGGACTTTCCCAAAGATCTTGGCTCTCTGAAAGTGTCATCACATTAGTGCGGGAGTGTATTGTGAGGATGCAGTGTCCAGAAAAGAGCCAAAACTGAAACAGTGCCCGAGGGAGACATAGTAGCATCCATAGAAGTAGTCACAAATGCCAAGCAGATGCTACTTGCAAGGCAGCTGACCAGATTTGTTCTTAATAATTAGACACTTCGGGAATTCCCAAAAATATTTGCAGGAAAGGGAGAAGATTCAAGCCTTTGTACAGATTTGAAGTTCTGCAGGTGGGGCAAAGCCACTGAAGTATAGGTTATTGTTATTCTTGTGATCCTACTTACAATCATAAGTTGACCAAGCTTGGGAAATCCTGGGTCACAAGAGAAAATATACAGACCTTCTCATTATAGTAAGAATTAGAGACAGCTTGTGTGTCAACAGGATATTTCTAACTTAAATCATTTGAAAAATATTAGGGGAACTTATTTTGTAAAAGTAACCCTAGAGGGGAGGCTGGGTAGCTCAGTTGGTTAAGCTTCCGACTCTTGATTTGGGCTCAGGTCATGATCTTAGGGTTTGTGAGCTCTGCACTGACCCCACAGAGCCTGCTTGAGATTTTCTCTCCCACCCTCTCTCTCTGCTCCTCTTCCACTCCCACTCTCTCTTTCTCTCTCAAAATAAATATATAATATTTAAAAATATGTTTAAATATTAAAAATACTAAAAATATTTAAAAATATATGTAAAAATAAATAAAAAATAAAAGTAACCATAAATAAAATTCTTCTTCAAGGCAAAAAATCATCTTTTTAATACCCAACTAAATATCTGCTATATATCTTCTAAATATACATTTTTCAAAAATATTTCAAAACAGATATATTTATAACATTTTGTTTCCTCTGAAAAATTCTTTAATAATTCTCTTCTATAATTTCAGTAGGGTACCATTAATATTGAGTAGACTTGGAAAGCCCAATGGAAGTCTTCAAATAGTTACAGTAAAACGGCAGGACGTATAGGAGACAGAAATTGCAATGTTAGCACTACCACCCAATTGTAGGAATTGCGGAGGTTGGTTAGATGGTAGGAAGCTGACAAGGTCAAGGTCAGACTTTTTGTTGGCTGTTTCCCACAACACAATATAAGCTCCATGAGTTCAGGGTCTTGGTTCACTCAAGGCTGTATTCCCAAAACCTGGACAGTGCTTTTATAATTTTACAATATTACAAAATATTTCCTGAATGAATATAATCAAGTATATTACTTATATTTCAGATGGAATGAAAAATTTTACCATTAACAAATCCGTCATGGAGTCAACCAACTGATACGTAACTACAGAACACGTAAGACACATTACATACATAAATACATACATACACACACATACATACAATGTTTATCACACATTATGGGAAGAAAACTTTTCCCCTACATATGAAGCACTTTATTTTTATTTACTTTACCCATCATAGTGAATACTAACTCATGCGACATGTCCTAATTAATTAACTGATATAATTAACTCATTATGAGCTCAATCAATAAGAACTTGAAAACAGATACAACAAGAACATTTGTCTTTGATTTCCCTTTCTGCTTTTTTATTTGGTAAATAATTCTGGGTATATTCACTGCAGACCGTCTATTATTCTGTATATCTGAAAATATAAAATAAAAGTGTAGCAAGTTAATATGTATAGTATTGATAAACATGAGTAAAGTAAATGAAAATATGTAATGCAACAGAGATAAAAAGCATACATATGTAAAAACTTTCAAAATAGGTACTTTTAAGAACTAATCCCTAAAACAAAGAAATTTTAAAAAATAGCTGTATATTAAAATTTCTTGCAACACCTAAAAATGATTTAAATCCAGTGACTTTAGAACACAGCTCAGGGGCACCTGGGTGGCTCAGTTGGTTAAGTAACCAACTTTTGATTTTGGCTCAGGTCATGATCTCACAGTTCATAAGTTCAAGCCCCAAATCAGGCTCTACCTGCTTGGGATTCTCTCTCTCCTTCTCTCTCTCTGCCCTTCCCCTGCTTCCTCTCTCTCTCTCTTTCTCTCTCTCACTATCTCTCTCAATAAACAAATAAACATTTAAAAAAATAAGAACACAGCTCAGAACACCACAAGGACAAAAAGAACTACAACGACCTTTTAAATTTCCTTCAGTCATTTTCTTGGTAGTTTTAATATTAGTTTTGTTATTTGAAATTATGTTTCTTACAGTGCAAGATAAACACATGTTTTAGTTAATAATGTTAAGAATCAAAATTTCAGTATAAGAGAAAAAATAGACCTACTCAGGAAATAAAAGAACAAAATAAAACATTGTAATGTTAAAGAGAATTGCAAATGATTTTTAAGCATGCATTTTTTGTCTAGCTGTACAGACTGGAATGGCCAGAAACATTGCTAGCCCCGTAAAGAACACTCCTACTACTTACATTCTGGGCTTCAATATCATTCCCCACTATGATAAACTAGGAACTCTTGGTTGGGGCTCACGTCATGACCTCACAGTTATTAGGCTCAAGCCCCACATCAGACTCCACACTGACACACACTCTCTCTCCCTCTCTCTCTACCCCTGCCCTGCTTGCTCTTTCTGTCTCTCAAAATAAATAAATAAATAACTTCAAAAAAATTTTTGAAAAGTGCATTGTCTTAAAAAATTACATTTATGTAAAAAACCGGAAAGGCATTTTTAAATTTTAAAATATTCACACAGTCAAATTAAACTATATTTTCTTTCTAAAGCTTCTGGTTTTTTCTGTTAATAAAATTTATCCAGGCCCTAAGTTAAACATTCAGTCTCCTAAATTTTCTTAGGTTTTCTTTCTCTAAAAAGTAACTTTTTATAAAAAAAAAAAAACTTTTGGGGCGCCTGGGTGGCGCAGTCGGTTAAGCGTCCGACTTCAGCCAGGTCACGATCTCGCGGTCCGTGAGTTCGAGCCCCGCATGGGGCTCTGGGCTGATGGCTCGGAGCCTGGAGCCTGTTTCCGATTCTGTGTCTCCCTCTCTCTCTGCCCCTCCCCCGTTCATGCTCTGTCTCTCTCTGTCCCAAAAATAAATAAACGTTGAAAAAAAAAAATTAAAAAAAAAAAAACTTTTTTAATAGGGGCGCCTGGGTGGCTCAGTTGGTTGAGCGACCGACTTCGGCTCAGGTCATGATCTTGCAGTTTGTGAGTTCGAGCCCCACATCAGGCTCTGTGCTGACAGCTCGGAGCCTGGAGCCTGCTTCGGATTCTGTGTCTCCCCCTCTCTCTGCCCCTCTCCTGCTCATGCTCTGTGTCTCTCTCTCTCAATAATAAATAAATGCTGAAAACAATTTTTTTAAAAAATTTTTAAATAATTTTTTAATGTTTATTTTTGAAAATTTTTTTAACGTTTTATTTATTTTTGAGACAGGGAGAGACAGAGCATGAACAGGGGAGGGTCAGAGAGAGAGGGAGACA
Source organism: Lynx rufus (assembly GCF_022079265.1). Classification (NCBI taxonomy): domain Eukaryota; kingdom Metazoa; phylum Chordata; class Mammalia; order Carnivora; family Felidae; genus Lynx; species Lynx rufus. Next base: position 157,600,231 of record NW_025814823.1, read on the forward strand.
CAGAATCTGAAACAGGCTCCAGGCTCCGAGCAGTCAGCACAGAGCCCGACGCGGGGCTTGAACTCACAGACAGTGAGATCGTGACCTGAGCCGGTCGGGCGCTTAACCGATTGAGCCACCCAGGCGCCCCTTAATGTTTATTTTTGAGAGAGACAGAGAGAGAGAGACAGAGAGAGAGAGAGAGAGAGCGCACGTGAGCGGAGGAGGGGTGGAGAGAGAGGGAGACACAGAATCCGAAGCAGGACCCAGGCTCCGAGCTGTCAGCACAGAGCCCACGTGGAGCTTGAACTCACGAACTGTGAGATCATGACCTGAGCCGAAGACGGAGGTCAACCGTCTAGCCACCCAGGCACCCCTATTTAAAAATTTTTAATCCATCTATGCTTCTTCATTTTTAATAGGTTGCTATTTCCTTCCATCTGAATATCAAATTGTTTTAGTACTACTGATTAATAAACTATTGTTCTCATTGATATGAAATGCCACTGTTATCACACACACATATATGTGAACTATTTCTGGACTTTCTATTCTGGTTCACAGATCTATTTCTGTCATTATAATACTGATTTGACGACAGTGACTTTATAGTATGTTTTATTTTCTGTTAAGGAAAGCATCTGCTGATCTTCTTTTTCATTCATTGTGTCTAGTGGTATTCCCTACCCCTGCCCCTCAACTTGGTGTTTCCACTAATCTCTTAGATTTTCTATGTATGCACTGACATCAAAGGGGGAAAAAGATAATTTCATCTTACTTTTTCCCATGTCCATATCAATTATTTTATTATCTTATTTAAATACATTCACCAATGTATTTAAAACACAATGTTGAGTAATTATGATTGTTTTCAATGAAAACAGCTTCAATATTTTATTTCAATTTTTTACCAAAAAAACAACAGAAAATGTTATTCTAAATTATCTAAATCATATTTAGTTTCCCTCTATGCCCATTCTGGTTTTGTTCATTATTATTAGGAATGGTTGTGAATTTTATCAACTTCCATTTCATAATCTATAGATGTGATCACTTCTTTTTTGTTCCTCTCAATGTGTTCATATAATAAATTCTGTATTAGCTTTCCTGATATTGCAAGCATCTTTGCATTCCTGGAAAATAATGTGTACCTGATGATAGTATATTATTGCTTTGATATTTTGCTAGATTCACTTGCTCATATTTCATATATAGTTTTTGTAACTATATTCCTAAGTGAGATTTGTCCTTGGCTTTCTTTTCTGTACAAACAGGTGAGTCCTAAATGTATGTGACTACGAATTGAGAAGGCTTGTATCTTTCAGAGTATTTAGTATCCCTTTTTCTTTCTTTTTCCTTTTTTAAAACAGAGGTATAGGGGCATCTGGGTGGCTCAGTTGGTTATGTGTCCAACTTCAGCTCATGTCACAATCTCATGGTTCATGAGTATGAGCCATGCATCAGGCCTGCATCTCTGCTGTCAGCACATAGCCTGCCTTGGATCCTCTGTCTTCCTTTCTCTCTGCCCCTACCCTGTTTGCACTTGCACGCTCTCTCTCTCTCTCTAAAATCTTAACAAGATTTAAAAGATTTAAAACAAATCTTAAAAAGAACATCCAAAGGAAAAAAAACAGTCTCTTTAACAAATGGTGCTGGGAGAACTGGACAGCAACATGCAGAAGATTGAAACTAGACCACTTGCTCACACCATTCACAAAAATAAACTCAAAATGGATAAAGGACCTGAATGTGAGACAGGAAACCATCAAAACTCTAGAGGAGAAAGCAGGAAAAAACCTCTCCGACCTCAGCCGTAGCAGTTTCTTACTTGACACATCCCCAAAGGCAAGGGAATTAAAAGCAAAAATGAACTACTGGGACCTCATGAAGATAAAAAGCTTCTGCACAGCAAAGGAAACAACCAACAAAACTAAAAGGCAACCAATGGAATGGGAAAAGATATTTGCAAATGACATATCAGACAAAGGGCTAGTATCCAAAATCTATAAAGAGCTCACCAAACTCCACACCCAAAAAACAAATAACCCAGTGAAGAAATGGGAAGAAAACATGAATAGACACTTCTCTAAAGAAGACATCCGGATGGCCAACAGGCACATGAAAAGATGTTCAATGTCACTCCTCATCAGGGAAATACAAATCAAAACCACACTCAGATATGACCTCACGCCAGTCAGAATGGCCAAAACGAACAAATCAGGAGACTATAGATGCTGGAGAGGATGTGGAGAAACGGGAACCCTCTTGCACTGTTGGTGGGAATGCAAACTGGTACAGCCACTCTGGAAAACAGTGTGGAGGTTCCTCAAAAAATTAACAATATACCTACCCTATGACCCAGCAATAGCACTGCTAGGAATTTACCCAAGGGATACAAGAAGTACTGATGCATAGGGGCACTTGTACCCCAATGCTTATAGCAGCACTCTCAACAATAGCCAAATTATGGAAAGAGCCTAAATGTCCATCAACTGACGAATGGATAAAGAAATTGTGGTTTATATACACAATGGAGTACTACAGAGCAATGAGAAAGAATGAAATATGGCCCTTTGTAGCAATGTGGATGGAACTGGAGAGTGTTATGCTAAGTGAAATAAGTCATACAGAGAAAGACAGATACCATATATTTTCACTCTTATGTGGATCCTGAGAAACTTAACAGAAACCCATGGGGGAGGGGAAGGAAAAAAAAAAAGAGGTTAGAGTGGGAGAGAGCCAAAGCATAAGAGACTCTTGAAAACTGAGAACAAACTGAGGGTTGATGGGGGATGGGAGGGAGGGGAGGGTGGGTGATGGGTATTGAGGAGGGCACCTTTTGGGATGAGCACTGGATGTTTTATGGAAACCAATTTGACAATAAATTTCATATATTGAAAAAAAATCTTTTTTTTTTAATTTTTTTTTAACGTTTATTTTATTTTTGAGACAGAGAGACACAGAGCATGAACAGGGGAGGAGCAGAGAGAGAGGGAGACACAGAATCTGAAACAGGCTCCAGGCTCTGAGCTGTCAGCACAGAGCCCGACGCAGGGCTCGAACTCACGGACCGTGAGATCATGACCTGAGTTGAAGTCGGACGCTTAACCGACCGAGCCACCCAGGAGCCCCTGAAAAAAAAATCTTAAAAAAAAACCCAGAAGTTTATTTTATATACAATAAAATTCCCCCCTTGCTTTTTTTTAATGCTAGCTATAATTCCATTGTGGAAGTATTTAGTCTTGATTATTGTTTTAAAAATTAGATTTACCAACTTTTACATTTCATATATGTTAATTTATATATTAAAATTTTCTTCTTCTTGGGCCATTTTAATAATTTATGTCTCATTAGGAAATCCTCTTATATAAGATTTTCAAGTATGTTGTCACTGAGCTGAATGTAATTATTTTAATCTTCTGTATCTATATTATTTCTCATCTTATACATTCCTCTTTATTTCTTCTTTAATTCATACTCAGAAAGAATTTAAGTACAAAATTTACTTATTTTAGTCTTTCTTCTTCAATAATGAAAGTACTTTAAATAAATCTTTTACTTTATCCCATAAATTTTTTTAAAGAGTTCTTTATAATACTTCCTGTGATTTCCTCTTTGCTCCAAGAACAATCTTAATTATATTTTATAATTTCCAAGTCATTAAGATTTGATACTCTATTATTGTTTCTACTTGATTGGCTTTTAGATCAGAGAATATTGCCCATAAAATGTCTACTTTCCTGATTTTAATGTTTCTTTTGTGAACAAGTACATGACTAATTTTTTATAAATGTCCTAAATCATACAAAGGAACCATATATTCTTCAGTCAAAAGATGTATAAGTACATTTACATTATGAAAAAACTCAGCTTATTGATTATATTATTCAATTCTTATATAGCTCACTAATTTCTGCCTATTAGCTCTGTCACTGTAAAACAATGTTCAAATCTTCCATAAATTATATTCAAGTTTTCCTTGCAATTCTCATTGCTTTCATCTTGTACCAAGTGCTAGCAGTAATGTAGAGCTCAGAAATTCTCATTCAGTGGTAATAAGAATGTAAATTGGCGTGATGACTTCGAAAAACAGTATTATGAAGTACCAGTGAAAATATGCATAGCTGTGACCACCAATTTCAATTCTGGACAAATCCCCTCTGGCACCAGGATACGTGGACTAAAATGTTCACTGCTGCTCTAACTGTAATAGGAAAAAAATGTAAGCAACTCAAACATCTATTAACTACAGAGTTAACAAATTATAATATATCCATAATAGTTAATTACACAGCAGTAAAAATGAAAAAATATAGCTACACGCAACATCATGAATAAATCTCAGGAATGTAATAATATTGAATGAGGAAAAGATACAGAAAAAATAGCAATATCTCATTTATATGAAGTTCAAAAATATTCAAAACTAAGCAATATATTAGGAGTACACCTATGTGTAGTAAAACTATAGAAAAAGAAAGGGAACAATAAACAAAATTCAGTGTACTGGTTGCTATCTCAGAGGGTGAGACTAAGACACAGGATTTGTCCAAGCGCACACAACAGTTTCCAAGGTAATAGTACCCTACTTTTTTCTAAAACTTAATCGTGTGCACAAATGTCAATGTACTATAGTTATTTATGTCTTGCAACGATTTATAAATATATGTGATTTCCTAATATTTAATAAAAACAATAAGACAATAAAAACCTGGAGAGCAAATTCCTATAATGACTTTTGTGACAAAATTATCATTAATGGCTATTCCAGTAATAACAGGGAGGAGGCTTCTCTCATTTATTCAGTATTTACTGAGCAGCTACTATGTGCCCTCACTGTTCAGCACTGAGTGAACAAAATAACAAAATAAACAAAACCCTTATTCTATTGGAGCTTACATCCAGTGGGACAGAATCAACTCCTTATTGCTATTTTCTGTGAACCAAGAGAAGCCATTTCTTTTACTAGTAACTTGTTCAGGTTTTATGGTGAATTTAAACTACGTTATATATATATATATATATATATATATATGGTGTGTATATACCATATATATATATGCCATATACATAATACATATATTATATATACACCTGTGATTGAAAAATAGATCTTATTTTAGTATTAGAAAATTTTGCTATAAATTTACATTTTATTTATTTTTTTTTTTAATTTTTTTTTTCAACATTTATTTATTTTTGTGACAGAGAGAGACAGAGCATGAACGGGGGAGGGGCAGAGAGAGAGGGAGACACAGAATTGGAAACAGGCTCCAGGCTCTGAGCCATCAGCCCAGAGCCCGACGCGGGGCTCGAACTCACAGACCGCGAGATCGTGACCTGGCTGAAGTCGGACGCTTAACCGACTGCGCCACCCAGGCGCCCCTAAATTTACATTTTAAATTAAAATCATTCTTTTCTTACATATCGTTCATCAAATCTGTAGTTATCATTGTCCAATAAGGGTTTTTGAGCAGCTGCATATCTTGATAGATTCTTCCACCTAGGAAACAAGCAATCTAAATTGAAGCATGTCCAGTAAAGCAAATAAATACATATTAAATACACTTAAGTATTCATAGTCCACATTTCTTACAGCCTTTGGTTAGAAGTCTTAAATTTATCCACTTCTGCAATAACCTTTGCAGGAACTAATACAGATTGTGTATTTTGGTCCCTTCACTTAGGGTCACAGAATGTATAACTTAATTACCCAAATACTTAAGTATCTCTCTGGTCAAACCAATAATATTCAAGCACAATGAAAAAGAAAACTAGTTATTCCATGTAATTCTACATAATTATCAAAAAAGAAAATTATGTTCATTCAACAGTGGCAAAAATGAATACATTGAATGATGGATCCCATTCTTTATTTCCACCAAACACGTTAACAGCAAGTCAATGACACCTCTTTGACGTGGAGCACTGACAAGACTTAATTAACTAGGTGTGAATTTATCTCGTCATGAGATTACATTTATTTTCAGCCAGTACCAACCACTCCTCTTAGGTATTTCTAAATTATTTTATACACAATTTTTATATGTTAAAAGACTAATAAATAACCTACAGTCCTAAATTGTAAAGATTATATGTAACATTTATGTAAAAAACAATGCCTTTTATTTAAAATAAAGTGTTTCTGACCAATGATTTAAATTGTATCTGCCTAATTTGTGGTTTTTACACATTTGTACATGAATAAGTTTCAATCAAACTCAAAACTAAATATGTCTAATATGTGTTATCTAAGCATAAGATGGGAGAATGGAGAATCTTTATTTTTTTTCTTTTAAAAGAGTGTATTAAGCCACTTTTGTTGTGTTTTGTTTGGCTTTTTTTTTTTAGGATTCTATCTAAAGAAATAGAATGGTTACATAGACCATATGTAAGTATTATTATCTCTATCTACAAATGGTGAGCCAGGCTCTGAAAAATTTAGAGTATCTCCAAACCAGAAAATAGCAGAACGGAGACTCTTATCTAGATTCTCTATTCAAAATTTTGAATTCTTTTCACCACACATATTATTACCTCTCTTAGTTGGAGTGAGTGGCTTTCAGTATCAAGGGGAAAAAAATACCAAAAAGAGGAGAAATACTCTCAGATAGTCTAAAGTTTAGAAAAGATACAGATTATTAAAAATTTTATTTTGGATAACTTCCACCTTTTCAACAAAAATCTGAGTGTCCACTGTATGCCAGGCACATGGGAGACAAAAATGAATAAAAGTCCTTACTCTAAATAAAGGAGCACGTAGTGTAGCACAGACATATTCAGCGACAATTACAATAAAATATTATGAATACAAGAACACTGACATACAGAGGATGTTGTCACCTATGCAAGCAAGAGCAAGGGTGCCAGCTTTGGGTGGCCAGAGTCAGAAAACATTTCATCTAATCAACAAACATTAGGCACTGTGCCAGAAGCTGGAGCAGATAAATAAAACAGACCGGATCATAGCTCTCCTTGAACTTGCATTATAGAAGACACTATAAACAAGCAAATAAACGAAGTCATCCCATGTGATACTGGAATGAAATAGATCAACATACAGAGAAGACTGGGTCACCATCAATTGACATGTCAAGGAAGAACTCCCGTGAAAAAATGAGGAAGACCTGAGACGTCAGGGATGTATACCATTTTAAATAGTTATTGTTTAGCCTTTGGGGGAAAATCAGTATGTTTTTAAAAACTAAGTACCTTTATAGTCTACATAAAGTTTACTTTACTTTCAGGTAATGGTGTCATTTCGCTAAAGCTCAAAATCTCTTGGTTGAAGTTTCATCATCACCCAGTTGAAAAAATAAAGATGAAAGAACCCTCTCCTTTCAATAAACAGAGCTGTTCTCAGCAGAAGGTAGCCTGGGGTAGCAGCGACAAGGTGCTGATGGCACTGAGGGCTGTCCTCACCTAGGCCAGCTCTCCTGGAAGTGCGCCTTCCGAAGGAGGGTGCGGTGCGCTCCGTGCAGGTGCTGGTGCAGGTGCCAGGTGCAGGCTGCCTCCTTGCCCTCGGAGCTCGAGCTCGGCCGCTAATAACGCATCTGTCCCAGGCCCGCCCAGACCAGAAGGCTGCAGCCTCTGCCCTTCACCAGCAGCCTCCCACTTGGAAATGAAAAACCAATAGCGTTAAGGCCCACCTCCTCCCACTTCCAAACACGTGTAACCACGAGCCTCTGGGATAGTCCTTGCAGATCTGGTGGCACGTGCCAAACGCGTGACGTCATACGTCACGCACAGGGCAGAGCCACGCCAGTTGGAGCCTGGGACAGACATTGGTCTCCAGGCGCAGGAAGGTGGGTCCTGAATTGCGTGTGTGGTATTGTAACACTCAGGACCTCTCAAAGGCCCCGGGATGTGGCGCAGGCTCCGAGGGGTTTTCTTGCCATCTCCTACAACTCATCCCTCAATTTTGGGAGTGCTTCTGGCCCTAGCAACTGAGATTTAAGTGCGGACCCAGAGAACTGCGCTCCTAGCTTAAATTGGAGATCCTCTGGCCCCAGAGGTTTGGAGTTCAGTCTGTGGAGAAGAGTAAATGGGGCAGAATGTGGTTGATTTATTTGTGATGAAAACGAAGGCTCAAGAGACAAGGTCCTGCCATACATCATTTTGAAGAAAAGGAATGATGGATTTAGGAAGCCCAAAAATAGTACCAGGGAGCAGAAATATTTAATCCTAAAAGCTAACACCTTTCAATTCTTGTCAATTCAGTGTCCCTTATTTTTCAGAGGTTTATTCGCCCTCAAACCCTTTCTCCCAAAGTATCAAGTTTTTGTTAAAATTACACCAGCAGTAATTTTGGAAAATATCATCAAAAGTAATGTTGCATAATGTGATGCCAATAAGGGACCCCAGGATTAGAAGTTAAGAGACCTGGGATATTAGTGCCAGGCTTGATGTGGCCACCTGTAGGAACTACATTCCCTTGCCTCAAATTTATTGATCAGTAAAGTAAGGGAGTTGAAACAGAGCTCTTAAAAATTTTTTTGACCTTAGCAAAGGTCAAATTATCACAGATAGTCATGCAAATTTTTGTAACTGTAGTTTTGCCAGGATCAAACCAGATATTAGGAACGCTTAGTACAGGGAAAAAATCAAGGATAGACTTAGAGCATACTGGCAAGAAAAAAAATAGAAAAATTCTTAGTCAAAGCAGTATCTCTAAAATTTAGTTTATTAAATTTTTTTTATTAACGTTTTTTATTTATTTTTGAGGGACAGAGAGAGACCGAGCACAAGCAGGGGAGGGGCAGAGAGAGAGAGAGGGGGACATAGCGTGGGTTCCAGGCTCTGAGTTGTCAGCACAGAGCCAGACACCGGGCTCAAACCCACAAATGGTGAGATAGTGACCTGACCCAAAGTCAGATGTTTAACTGACTGAGCCACCCAGGCAGCCCTAAAATTTAGTTTATCAAACCATTTGGTTTAATGTAATTGAATACAATTCAAAATTGACCCTTATTGGCTTGTATAAAGAGTAAATGCTGTCAGTTCTTTGGTTCTTAAAGAACAGTAGGAAGGTACATATTTAGATCTTCTGTTCCTTAGATCTCACAACCTTCTTTTGTTACTTTGTTACTGACCAAAGTTTTCTCTTCCCTTTGTGGTCTCAGCTTTCTTACTTCCTACTTAGATTTGATTCTGGCCCTGTGCGGGTTTTGTGTGTGTGTGTGTGTGTGTGTGTGTGTGTGTGTGTGTGTGTGTGTTAAAGTCCTATCACCAAATCTAAAATTTTTTCAGTCTTCATTCTTTTTGAATTTTATAAGTATCTGATGCTAGCAATATCCTATACTTCTTAACATAACCTTCTTTTTCTTTCGTAAGATAAGTTTGTGTTTTATTTCTGGCTATTCTCTATGTCTTCTCTTCCTCCTTCCTCTCCTTTCTCCACACCCCAAAGTCTTGCACTTCATTCATTTTATCATTAAATTCTGTTTCATGGAAATCACATCTGAATATTGCCTTAAATTATTTTAGAAACTTTATAAATCTCTAATACTATTCTTTGTCCAGAGTTTTCCAAATATTTGCTGAACAAAATAATAATAAAATCAACAATTATTGGTGGCATCAATGTAAGCACTTAGTATATTGAATAAATATTATTAAAAATTTTTAATGCAGTATCCTCAGATATGTGATAAATATATGGTATATATAGTACTTATAAGTCTTGATACTATACCCACTGTATATGTACTTCTGGCAAACATTACTGTATTTCACTATGTACTTGTGTATCTTATAATGCTATTATAAATACTATAATTTTGGGGAAAAGAGTTTATAGTTATGAATAATAATAAAAGTAAGACATGAATTATCAGCTCTTGAAAAAATGCCCTGCATCTTTACCATGTGGAAAGCCAATGTTTGTATTACTAGAATAGCAATTCTCAACTTTTTGGTCTCAAAAGCTGTTTGCACTCTTACAAATTATTGAGAACCCCCCCAAATTTTTGTTTATGTGATTTGTATCTATTAATAACTTATTAGAAATTAATGCTGAGAAATTTAGAAAATACTTGTTAATTCATATGGTAGGAGTCTTTATGATGGCCCCCAATGATTCTTAGCTGGTGGTATTCATGCCCTTGTGTAATCCCCTCCCCTTGAGCATGTGCTGGATTAATTGATTTTTTTTTTTTTTTTGAAGGACACGGCCAAAATGATGGGATGCCACTTTCAAGATTCGGTTACAGAAAGACTGTGGCTCCTCTCTCTCTCTCTCTCTTTGAGGGAAGCCAGCTGCCATGTTGTGACTTTCCTGTGGAGAGACCGATATAGCAAGGAACTGATGTCTCTGATCGACAGCAGTGTGGAACTGGGTCCTGCTGACAGCCATGTAAGTGTGCTGAGCAGCTGATCCTGCCCCAGGCAGGCCTTAAGATGACTGCAGGTCTGTGGACACCTTGAATGTAGGTAACTTTTGGAGAGACCTTGAGCCAGAGGAACCCAAAGAAGCTGCACCTAGATTCCTGACACACAGAAATGGTGAGATAAGAAATAAATACTGTGAAGCCACTAAATTTTGGCATGACTTGTGATACAGCAGTATGCAACTAATACAGTTTCTTTTAAAATAACAATAACAATCTTTTCATGAAAAATCACTATATTTTTCAAAATAAAACACGTAGTGAGATGAGTGATATTGTTTATGTTTTTGTAAATCTCTCATATGTCTAATTTTATGGAAAACATCTGGCTTCTCAAATCTGCCTCTGAATTTAATCTGTTACAGTACACTATTTTGGTTGAAATACATGAGGAAATTTCAGCCTTAGATATGTAGTTGTATAAGGAAGGAGTGTGTTAATACTCTTTGCTGATAAGTGTGGACAGTCTTCTTTGATCCTGTATCAGCATTCAATAGGTGGTAGTTTCCTAAGGGTTAGTTGCAACATAGAAATCATATACTCTGTTACATTTAAATTTATTGGTCTGTTGTGTGCTTTGGATCTTTTATTAATGCATGATTTCGTAGCATCATGCATTGATCATTTGGATAATATTGGTCCTCTGATTTATGTAGACCTTCCATTGACATGTTTCATCATTCAACAATTTCCCGGTATTCCTCTATTCTCCCCTCTCCCCCCCAAAAAAACCCTCTTTGTTAATATTACCACTGCTCTTATCAGAAAAGTCTTTAAGTTTGGGGAAGCTATAGTATCATCTATTATTGCATAGCAAATTACTCAAACTTAGCAACTTAGAACAATAAATTTTAACTATTTCACAGTTTCTGTGGGTCAGGAATCCAGAGTGGCTTAGCTGAGTGGTTCCAGTTCAGGGTCTTTCAAAAGGTTGCAATCAAGCTGTTGGCTGGGCTGCAGTCATTTCAAGGCTAAACTGAGAGACAGACTACTTCCAAACTGACTCATGTGCCATTTGGCAGGCTTCAGAGGATCCACTTCCAAGTTGACTCACATGGTTGCTTGCAAGCCTCAGTTCCTTGCCAAGTGAACCTTTCCATAGGCTGCTTGAGTGTTTTCAAGGTGTAGCAGTTGGCTTTCTTCTCCCAGGGCTACCTCACAACCTGACAGCTTGTCCTAGATGAGTGATGAGAGACAGAGAGAGAGAGAATATGAATATAAAAGAGCTCACTAAGACAGAAGCATAGTCATTTTATAACCTAATCTCAATATGACAGCTCATCACTTCAGCCATATTCTATTTAGTAGAAATGGCTGAGCCCACAATCAATGGTTGGGAAACTAAGCCCTGCCTCTTGAGGAGAACTGGATCAAAGAATATTGGGACATAGCTACATAACCACCACAAGTTGTCAAACTTATGGTGCCAGATGTAAGTTTTCCCAAATTCTAATTTTTGTTCTAAATTTATCATTGGCATTAAACACTGTCACTTGTTTTCCTTGAAATGCCAACCTTCTTTCATTTTTTAGAAAATACCCTGGCAAACACTCAATGCTATATAACCATGGTTTCTGTCAGGTGTTCTTTCAAGTAGAAAATTATATTCCATGGAAAAAGTCACTAATTCAAGTCACAGGTCAGGACAAGTATACTATTAGTTTTTCCTTGAGGAAATCATGTATTTCAGTATGCAGCAAAAGGGCTTTATGCATACTTCCTGTTAACTCACACACAATATTAAAATGACATGTATCCAAGGGTCAATATTTAATAAAATTGATCATTTTTATTGCTTCATCCAAGGTATTCTTAGGTAAAATTGCCTTTTTTTTTTTTTTGGACAGACTGTAGTGCTCAGGACTTCAAACTGGGAAAACCATTGTAGGAATAGGTAAATCTGGAAAAGCTTCATGGGGAAGGGTGTGTGTTGAGATTAGCTGGAATTATATTTCAATTGACAGAGAGGAAGAAAGGTGGGAAAGGCAAGCAGGCAAAACCAGTGGAGCTGGAATGAAATGGGCACGTTCTATTCAAGAGGAAAGAAAGGGAAGGCTATTTGGGAGCAAGCTGTGGATTAGATATGGGCACCTGTGGAGGGACCCAGCCTAACATCTCCACAAAATAGACTCCACCTGAAGGGGCAGTGTGAGGGAGGAAGGCTGCTAGAAGCCCATGGGCTTCTCAGAATGGTAAACCAGATAGAAGTGCAATAGGAGGTTACCAGTAGGGTTCCATATAGCACAGTCACCTTTGACTATTTGTGGTTCCCGAGGGCACCAAAGCTAGTCACAACCACATAGTTAAGTAAGAGCTTTCCGCCCCCACCCTCCAACCCCCAGCAAAACTCAACTAGGAAAGGAAAGTTTTAAATGGAATGAGATTAGTGTTTGGATTATTACCCCAGACTGGACTCTAGGTACTAAAACTTCATTTATTACATGAGAGCCAGCACAGAACTATAAAATCTACCTGGGATTTCAAGATAGTGAAGGTGGAGCACAGAGAGTTGGAACAGTGCAAATTTGAAGGACAGCTGGAGAAAGGAGATTGTTACTTTCAGCTTGCACCCCATTGAGTTCTCCTGTAATAAAGTGGTTACAATAACTATCGAGCATTTATTTTTGCCAGGCTGAGGTTCAGCTGGGCACGTTTCCATGAATGGACAGGATGTATATATATTTAGGAGAATGGTGTTTTCAGAGTGATTGGAGCCAGGCTAACCTGTGTTCATGTCTCAGCTCTCCTACTTCAAAAAACGGGACACATTGTTAATCTCCTAGACTCTGGGTTTCCTCATCTATAAAATGGAGATAAATAATGCCTATAGTAAAATTAGGTTTCTAATTTAATAATATCCTAGTTTAAAAAAAAAACAACAACAAAACACAGTGGACTAAAATACCCCATGATGTTACTTTTACTGAACTAAAGTTAATGGAGTATATTTAAAGGATCATTCAGTAGCTTGTTCCATTTACAACTGTACTAATAGTTCCATTTCGTGATACCAAGATTCTCTCAAGGGAGAAATTAAGAACACAAAATACTTGCTTTTAGTCAACAGAGTTGACTCTCTACCAACTCTGCCAACAGAGAGAAAAAGAAAAGAAAAGAAAAGAAAAGAAAACAAAACAAAACCTTCTCTGCAAGAAGTATTAAACATAACTCAAAAAACCCAGGTATTTAAAAATAATTATGGCAAAAATAAAACAGGATAATATACATATATATATTCTCATGTTACCATCAAATTTATGGCAGAGGAACTGAGCCTGATTTGGGGGTTTAGATATATTTTGTTTCATATTTAAGAATAAGTATCTATTCTGGAAGTAATCTTTAAGGGATGGAATACTACTTAGAGACCATTTGCTTACAGATACTTAGAGGCATTAAGTGATTTTTCCCTTATCACCCAGCTGCTGAAGGGCACAAGTGGGATAAGAACCAAGACATTCTGACTCAAAAATGTACTGCTTTTTGGCATATTCTGCACTACTATCTACAAATCACTCCCATATCTTTATTTAAATAGAGCAGAACCTCTAGTGAGGAGCAGTCAGGACTTTGCTCTCATCTGTTGCATTTGCTTCATTTATTTCTTTAAAAGTTGCAGTGAAGCCCCATTTGATTTAGATCAGGTGACTTTTTTATTCAGTGAGATGAAGCTATATGTTCAAATGTTACTTTCTATTCTTTTGGAAGAGGAAAATTAAAATTAAGTGTAAATAGGGGGAAACAGCATTTGTTACATAAAAAACAAAGGCCTAAAATCCTCACTTCACATGGAATTCATAAATATATAAACGTGCCAACGGGAAAAATATTACCGAAGACAACCATAAAGGATTCATCCATTTATTTAACAGATATTTTCTTAATTTTTTCCATATATCCTGTACTCTGCTATGGTTTAGGAATAGAATTAACAAGTATTTGTTGACTTCATGTCATATTGCTAAGAAAAGGTTTATTGACAGTAATCCCATTTTGCAAAAATATGTATGTATATATACATCAAAATATCTGGAAGGATATAAAGTGGTTATCAATGGGTGGTCAGATGTGTTTATGTGAAACTTATACAACAATGGACATGGATTTCTTTTGTGATAAAGTTTTATTAAAGTGTCTAAAACTTACAGACATAAAATTATTCAATTATTTCACCTATTGTCAAGGGTTTTTTGGTAATAAAAATAAATGTATTTTATTCTTTTCTTATCCAATGGAAGATGGGTTCCAACAGAAATGGATTCCTTCCTTTCTTTTATACCACTAAATCCCACCTTCTCTATCCTGGCCCCAAGATACCACAGATACATAAACACGCACAGACAGACATGCACACAGAAACACAGACACACGGACACAAGACAGTCTCTCACACAATAGATACACATAAACACACCACACCACAGAAACACACACAGAGATACACAGTCTTACTAAAACTTACTTTTGTAGAAGTGAAAGACTTTGGCAGAGATCTGAATGTTTTAGTCTTGGAAATAGCATTCATTATTCTCTAAATTGCTCAGTTCTTTTTTTTTTTTTCATTTGCAACCCCTGAATGCAATATTTTTACATGCTTGCATATTATAAAATGTATAAATTCTTTTAGTGGAAACATAGCCTGTTTAAAGCAGAAATTAATTTTCCTTTGTGAAATTATATTGGAGAAATTTACTTCACAAACATTATTACCAGCTGACCTTTAAAGGTTTTAAAGAACTTAGGCGCGCCTGGGTGGCTTGGTCGGTTAAGCGTCGGACTTCGGCTCAGGTCATGATCTCACGGTCCGTGAGTTCAAGCCCCGCGTCGGGCTCTGTGCTGACAGCTCAGAGCCTGGAGCCTGTTTCAGATTCTGTGTCTCCCTCTCTCTCTGCCCCTCCCCTGTTCATACTCTGTCTCTCTCTGTCTCAAAAAATAAATAAACGTTAAAAAAATTAAAAAAAAAAGAACTTAAAGGACTTACTTTTATTTATTTTTATTATTTTTTTAGTTTTTGAGAGAGTGGGAGCATATGCAGGTGCATGGGGGGAGGAGGGGCAGAGGGACAGGGAAAGAGACATATGTAAAGAATAGTCATAGCAGTATTGTTTATGATAGCCCCAAACTGGAAACAATGCATAAATTCATTAACCCTAGAATGGATATATAAATACTGATACATTCATGTATTCGAACTCTATACAGTACTGAAAATAAATGAACTGTTGTCATATGTAACAATATGGGTGAAACTTCTGTAAATACCATTGAACAAAGGAAGCATGACACAACAGAATACACACACCATCAAGTTCTAAAGCAGGAAACTCTATTTTCTAGGATTACACACTTGGGTAGTGTATTGATATTCTCAAGCTAGGCAAGTGAAGATTGTTTAATAAAAGGTGTGGGAAGGGTTTGGGAAAAGCTATAAGGAATGGTACAGTGTCCTAGTCCAATAAGAGCAGGAGGCATAACTATCCTTAGATGGCAAGGGGTAAGCAGATTGAACGCAGAGGGAGAGAGTTGCATGAAGAGTTAAGTTTCACAGGAACAATGACCTTTGGTTGTTGTGATGTTTAATTTTGTATACCAACTGGACTGGGCCATGGTGTCCAGACATTTGTCAAACTTATTCTAGATTTCTGTGAGGGTGTTTTAAAATATGTAATTAACATTTATTAAACACATTTTTTAGTACAGTTGACACACAATGTTACATTAGTTTCAGGTGTACAGCATAGTGATTCATCTTCTCTATGTTATGTTATGTTCACCACAAGTGTAGTTACCATCCGTCACCATACAACACAATTATAATATCATTGACTATATTCCCTATGCTGTGCCTTTTACTCCCGTGACTTATTCATTCTAGATTAACATTTATATAAGTGCATTTTGAGTAAAGCAGAATACCTCCATAATATGGGTAGGCCTCATCCAATCAATTGAAGGCCTTAATAGAACAGACTGACTTCCCTCAAGCAAGAAGGAATTCTGCCAGCAGTCTTTGGGCTTGAACTGCAACTCTTCCCCAGGTCTCCAGCCTGCTGACCTACCACACAGATTTTTGATTCACCAAACCTCCACAATTGTATGGGCCAATTCTTTAAAACAAATCTCTCTCTCTCTCTCCTTCTCCCTCACATATATGTATGTCATATATACATACATATATATGACATATATACATACATGTATATGACATATATATATATGACATTTATGTCAGTTCAGGATGTATAACACTATTATATATATAAACACACACACACACACACACACACACACACACACCCTTGTTGATTCTGTTTCTCTGCCTAACTCTGGTGAACACAGTTAGTAATAAAACCAACCCAGCTAGCCCTTGGGGAGACTCTCCAGGAGAGGAGGCAGGGGAGGAAAATATCCTATTTCATTCCACTCCATCTGATCTCCCTGTTGATAAATGCAAGTGGAAGCCAGAGGCCAATAGAGCTTGTTGATACAGTTCATACAAGCTAGCTTCCCTGTATATAGAGCAGGGTGGAGAAGTGAGAAGAGTGGGCCTGAGCAGGCAAAGAAAGAGTTAAACTTTATAAGGAAAAGCTGGGAAACTGTTACCTTAAAATTCAGATTGGTGGTCACCTGTAGAAGTGTGAGAAAGTATCTAGAAGGGATGCATAGGTTGGGGTATTTCCTCACCTGAATGATGGTTAAATGGGTATTTGTTTTATAATTATTCATTAAAACATGTGCTGTTGTATATTTCATAATTTACAATAATAAAAACTTGTATAATACTTGAGTTTTAAGTCCTAACCATTTTCCAGGTAAGCAAGTTTGCAGCATTTAAAATGATCTGTTGAGGGGTGCCTGGGTGGCGCAGTCGGTTAAGCGTCCGACCTCAGCCAGGTCACGATCTCGCGGTCCGTGAGTTCGAGCCCCGCGTCAGGCTTTGGGCTGATGGCTCAGAGCCTGGAGCCTGTTTCTGATTCTGTGTCTCCCTCTCTCTCTGCCCCTCCCCCGTTCATGCTCTGTCTCTCTCTGTCCCAAAAATAAATAAACGTTGAAAAAAAAAATTAAAAAAAAAATAAAAAAAAATAAAATGGTCTGTTGAAAACACTAGAAATTTGCTATAGATAAGCATACAAGTCCTGACAAGTGAAGTAATTAAATAACTCAGGACTAAAAGATATTTTCTTTAAAAAAAAAAAGTTGCTTTGAGCCAAATGGGGAAGAAAAAATAGTAACTAGAGACTCAGACATGTTTAAATACTGACAGTATTGAATAGCAGAGAGGTAAATGTCGAAGACACCAGAGAAGAAAGGGGAAACAGATGGAGTGCAGTTCCTCCAGTGTCAAAAGGGGAAGCACACACAGCACTACCAGAGGCTGGTATACCAGCCTTAAATAAGATGAGGGAATCTATTGCACGGTAACTGAAGGGCAAAGAAAAGGATGTATGTGGTGACATGTAAATTTGTTGGCTTAGTAGTGGGAAGCTGAGGGTAGTTCCCCATCTGATGCTTCCTTTGTCTTGTCTTGTCTTGTCTTGTCTTGTCTTTTCTTTTTTCTTTTCTTTTCTTTTCTTTTCTTGTCTTGTCTTGTCTTTTCTTTTCTTTTCTTTTTTCTTTCCCTTTCCCTTTCCCCTTTCCTTTCCTTTCCTTTCCTTTCCTTTCCTTTCCTTTCCTTTCCTTTCCTTTCCTTTCCTTTCCTTTCCTTTCCTCCCTTTTCTTCTCTTTTCTTCTTTCTTTTCTTTTCTCTTTCTTTTGAGAGAGAAAGAGCACAAGCAGGGGAGGGGAAGAGGGAGAAGGAGAGAGAGAATTTTAAGCAGGCTCCATGCCCAGTGTGGAGCCCAATTTCAAGGCTCAGTTTCATGACTGTGAGATCATGACCTGAGCCGAAATCAAGAGTTCAACAGTTAACCGACTGAGCCACCCAGGCACCCCATGATGCTTCCTTTTTCTCTGGGACAGAAAACATTAGGGAAGATAAGGAGGGAGGAGATGTCAAAGTCTGAGACAGAAGACAGTGAGAAGGCTTGAACCACTCCGGAGAATAAGAGCAATAACCACATTTGGCAAGAAATACCCAGTGTTCAATTGAAGTTGGAGACTGTGAATTTGTAGCACCACCAATCTGCATGATGACTTTCTATAGTAAGATTTAGCCATCAAAATATGGGTGTAGAAAAAATCAGACAGCTGGATTGATCCAGGGTTGGAGTTTTGGACTGAAGGACTACAGAACAAGGGATGTGAGGCTAAACACAAAGAGATGCACCATGGGATTTCAAATGGATAGGGTGGGAAATACAGAAGAGGGCTATCAGAGAAGGAGAACATGGAAGGGTGAAGGGTTTGGATATTGTATGAGAGCATGAGCAGGGAGCAACTGAATGATGGAAATGGAAGGATGAAGGTTGCGTGTCCAGGTTGTGGAATATCTGAATGTGTTGTTGTAGGTGTGGAGCAGTTGTGGGTAGTGATAATGCCTAGGGACAGGACATTGAAAAGGAGGGATAAAGTGGAGTGGAGGTGAAGGTCACCAAAGAAGAGAGGCTAAGAAGTTGAAAGAGTAATTCATGTGGACATCGACATCATGGAGGATCATGAACATATTTGGAGCAGAGAGAAAAATAATGAACAATGTATGAAGTGGAGGTTGGTGGTTGAGTGGGAGGTTGCTAAATGACAGCAAGAGGAAAGATAGAAGGAAGTATAGCAAATGGCTCTTTGGATCAGAAGAACAGTTCTTCAGGAGGATAAAGGAATAATGGTCTGGTTCTCCCCTCTACTCCAATTGGAATTATAGAAGGTAAACTAGAAAAGTTTTGCAGGAAAAATGCATGGGCAAATCTAGGTGACCAGGATACATTATAGCTGGGCCTGTAGCAAGGAGGATATCAGGTTAAAGTGGCTGTAAAATTCAGGAAGAATTCACTCTAGAAATGCCCTAATATTGATTAGCAGGTGGTATTGATAGTCCCGATTGCCCAGGTTGGCTCTGGAAGATTCTAAGTTTTAGAAGTTTAGAAGATACCAAGTTTTCCCTGATATGAGAATCTAGAAGTAAAGAACACAAGTGCATTTAGTACAGTTGTTTGCATACTTGTTCCGTGGGCTATTAGATTCCTTTGGAGCTCTAGGTTAAGAACCATATTTAGAAGATGGCTTTGTAAATGTGGCTGTTGGATGATCTTTGTGGCTAATCCCATCATGTAGATAGACCTTAGTCTTTCCTAAGCCTGAATCTGCCAATCAGAAGACAGAACTGTAGAAGATTGAGCAAGTTTTAAATTGGCACAAAATTCCACTTGCTGGCTTAATTCCAATTAACCATTTATTTATATATGCAAAACATCCTTGGGATCAAAATGACCTATACCTTAGATGCCTAATAAATGCTTGTTGAGAGGCACCTGGGTAGTTCAGTTGGTTAAGTGTCTTACTCTTGATTTTGGATCAGTCTTGATCCGAGGGTCCTGAGATCGAGCCCAGTGTCAGGCTCTGCACTGGGCATGGAGCTAGCTTAAGATTCTCTCTTTCTTTCTCTCTCTTTCTCTCTCTCCCCCTCTGCCCCTCTGCCCTGTTCTCTCTCTCTCTCTCTCTCTCTCTCTCTCTCTCTCTCTCTCTCTTCTCTCTTAAAAAACAAAACAAAACGTTTGT
This sequence comes from Lynx rufus, assembly GCF_022079265.1. Taxonomy (NCBI): domain Eukaryota; kingdom Metazoa; phylum Chordata; class Mammalia; order Carnivora; family Felidae; genus Lynx; species Lynx rufus. The sequence goes on from NW_025814823.1 coordinate 157,620,249, forward strand.
TGAACTGAAAGGATAATAGTGGGCTTCCCATGTAGACTTCCCTACAGGGAAAAGAAGGTGTTGGCCACATATCATAAGTTTCTGGGCCCTTTAATAGTTACCCTTCTCATTATAAATGAGCAAATCTAGGTTATACACTGGCTTCTTGTGCACTGAGTTAGCACAAACTCATCCATTGAGTAGGATCAGCTCTGGGCACCCTGACAAAATTAAGTTTCTGGACTTGCAAAACTGAGGAATGAGCCCTGGAAAATGTGACTTGACTGAGGCAATGTCATCCTGAGGCCAGCCTGAGCAGCCCAGCTGGCCTCTCCCTGTGACACTTCTAACTCAGTTGTTTAGAACAGCAACTGTATTTACATCATTTTTAGCTCCTGCAATAAAAAGCTTTGAGACCATGACTGAGTTGTAAGCAAAACATCCTTGTAATCACAGTCAATGCAACAGGACTAAGTCATGTATTAGAAATCATAGTGAGTTAATAAAACCCAGTGGCTGAAGGTGTCTCCTAATTCTAGAGTCTAGCGTGGGGAGTTATTAACAGTGTATATAATTTGTGACTGTTCATGGGTAGTGACCTAGTAACAGACTGTTCCATTTAAGGCTACAGCTAGTGAGTACTAAAATGCTTGTAACAAAACAAAACAAAACAAAACAAAACAAACTGCTTTTTTTGTGTGTGTCTGCTTTGTTTTGTTTGTATTCTCTACTTCATTGCTTCTTGTGTTATGGCAGAGTTGCACATTTCTGAGTGTCTCATTCTTCTTGTTCACAGAATCATAAACTTTTCCCACTACTCTGAAGAGTTGGACATAATGACCAGTAAAAACAGGATTTTTGTCCGACATGGCAACCATTCCAATAACAAATACCGACGATCCTTTCGTTTCTGTTCACCTATAAAAAGGTAGTTGCTAACTAACCAGGTCAGTAAAATGTCATGTCTTGCTAGATTTCACTAGAAAGAAGAGTTTTCTTGCCTTTCAGACTTTCATGAGTTCTTATGATTTGCCAATTTGGTAGTAAAGCAAAATATGTGGTGGGGGGGGAACATCACAGTATAAATATGCACACCCTTTAATTTTACCTGCTGGTAAGTAATTTAATCTTTATTTTTATACTAAATCAGCAAGAATATGCTATGACTGAAAAGACAAAACTTGAGAACTTAAAGCCCTGGGCTTGCAGTGGGGAACTTATGCTGCAGCCTGGATGGGGATTTAGGTGTGGGCGTGGTAAGGGGTATTGCTCAAGTTCCTCTCTTTAGGGGAATATTTCAGTGGAAACTTTGAGAAGATCTAATTGACACCGGGATGAGTCCAGAAGCATCTTTGCTTTGTTTCTGCTACTTACCACTTCACTGAGAAAAGTCTAGACACTTTTGAATGAAGATGCTGAATCTTTTAATGTAGATTGAATTGCTCTTGTCCCACCCTGGTCCTAAAACTGGAAGGAGCTTGTTACACCGAACATCTTGAGAAAGAACACTGGACAAGCCCCTTCATTAGCAGAAATAGTATCGGCCCTGTAGGAGTAGGGGAAAGTTACCAGTTGGGAATGGAGTTTGGATCTGGCTATAGCAGGGAAAGAAACTGGTAGTATAACTGGAAAGATAATAATAACTATGCAAGTCCAGATATTTTAATTTAAAGATGAGTAGTGAGAATAGCAATAAAAAATAATAATACTGAAGTCTCAGATTAAGATTTAAAACATTGAATGGGCTCTAAAGAGGACCATGGAGATCACTGTCAGTAAGAATATGCCCAGGGGATCTCGGGATAAGGTGAAAAACAAAAGGAAGAGAAAAAAAAATGTCCTTAAGATAAACTGAAAGTTAAATGCCTGAGTTAGGTGATGTTTGAATGCCAAAGGACTATTCCCCAAGGATACAAGCTGTTAACCAGCTGGGCATTTCTTAGAGAAAAAAAAAAAGCTTCTAAGAAAATTTCAATTGTTCACTGTAAAATAGTTTTTCATTGCAGACAAGATTATAGAGTTGGGTGTGAAAAGTAAAAAGCAAGGTGAGAAAAATAAGGATCAGAAGTATCGTATGAGGGCAGAAGTGAGGTGAATTGGTTTGTTCTTGCCATTAAATGAAAAAGGAGGGGGCACCTGGGTGGCTCAGTCAGTTAAGCCTCCAACTCTTGATTTTGGTTCAGGTCATGAGCTTGGGGTTCCTGGGAACGAGCCCCTCATCAGGCTCTGCACCACGGAGTCTGCTTGGGGTTCTCTCTCTCCCTTTATCTCTGCCCCTCCCCCACCAACACTGTGCATTCTCTCCCTGGGTCTCAAAGTAAACATAAAAGAGAAAACAAAAAAGAGAACATTTCAAAGCAGCCTTGTAAAATGCCCAGTTGGGATAATGCCCAATGGATGGTCGTAGCACAGATGCATAGCAGAGATGGCAAGTAGAAGGAATATAAGAGATGGGGAACAGTTACGAGGAATCTACCATTGTAAATGGCACAACTTTTAGTACAGTTAACAGTAGAGCCAGATTATAGTAATATTGAAAAAATCTATCTTTTCATGTATTTAAGATTTTCACAAAGGTCTATCAGCAGAGTATTACACCATTTAAATCTAATATTTATATTAGATATATTTCTGTATAGCTACAAATGGAAATATTCACAAATATTATGCATAAGTAAATGATACAATCAATAATGTTTGATAAAGATACTTGTATATATATTTTTCAAGGACTAAATAACAGAGCAGGCATATTGAAGGCTAAACAACCTGATTTCTTTGAAGTTCAATCCTTTGAAAAATGATGGTAGCAACAAGCAGTCCTGGTTCAAAGGAACATATGTTCTGGTATTTTTAAGTAACATTTTAACTGGAAAGCAGAACGATTGTTTGAAAAACACGATTGCACACAATGATAGAGGTGGTGGCTAATATAAATTCAAACAAACAAATGCACATTTTACACCTTTTCTGAAAGAGTTTACGGTAGTTAGATTCTGGATTTTCACCTTGGCTTCTCCAAACAGAATTGACAGCATTGCAGCCTTGCAGTTTAGAAGAAATCCACTAGAAGAAATCCACTAGAAGAAAGAAGTAATAAACTGTCAGCTACTTCTCTGGGAAGAATTACCCAAGTAATAAAATGAATAAAGTCAACTTTCCTCATGACTGACTGTATGGTTACTGACCTTGGCATGTGACTCTGCTTAGGTTATTCTATGTGAAGTACATGCATGCTCTTGTTGTAAAAACAAAAAGATGCTAATCTTGAATTTTATGATTTTTGTGTGAATTTGCAAGCTTTATCTCTCATTAGATAAGTTAATACAATATAAATACGTTTTTTACCAGGCAGGTTTCTAGGCACGTAGGTCGACAGTTTATCTGTGTTGCCTCCTCCTATCTCCTCTTTCTTTCCTCTCTCCCCACCTCTATCACCCCAGCAGTCAGCCCTGATGCCCTATTCAACAGCACAGGACTCCACTATGGTGTTTTCCTAAGCTTGCTCTCTAGAGCACAGCCCTAGCTACCAGATCTGTAGTCTACAAACTTTTTTTGACTGAGTACCCGATAAGAAAGAATTTTGAACACACTCTCAATATCTTTATAAATTACATGCATATATTTCTGTTAATATATAATGAATACAATAAAACATACAGAAATAAAGATATCAATAGATGAAATAAAGATGAAGCAAATTATATTTTAAATAATTTTAAACTGTATTAACAATAACACAAAATACATTTTCTTTGAAATGTTACTGTTAGAGCTTTTTAGAAAGAACAATAATTCAGTATTTTTCTTAACTCTTAGTTTAACTCTTTGTGATACAGCAATGTAGATGTCTGCTTTTACGTTTTGTTTACTTCAAGTTTCTCTGAAAAGATCTCATGAAGATAAATGAATTTGAATGGAAGAACTGCTTCCTCAGCTGAGTTACTAAATCATAATGCTTATTTTTCAGCCCCACTTTTTATGTAAAGATTTTTGTTAATATCTAATGATATTAGATACATACATTTCCAACTTGCCTAATGTTACTCATTTGTTTCTACACTCTAATCAGAAGATGTTGTAAATGTTTATATTTTTAACAAATGGCTTCAAAACCCATGGAAATTTTATTTGGAAAATGTTTAGGTTAAAAAAGCCTATAATATATGCATTTTTATAGGTTACATGCAATGTTTTCCTTCACAAAAATTACATAATGAAGGAAGTATTTTCATATATCAACACAGTGTAGTGGGTAAGGGCATAGACTCTGGAGCCAGTCTACTAAGTTGGGATCCCTCAATTTTCTCTCCTGTAAATTAGGATAGTAAGACATGTACTCAACAGGGCGGATATTAAATATTAATAAGTAGTAAATAAGTCAATAATAGTAAAACAGTGTGATGCCACTTATAAAAAGTTCAAAAAGTTCAAAAAGAAGCAAAATTAAAATGTTTGCTTAGGGATGCACATGTAGTAAAACTACATAGAAAAATAAATAATCATCACAAAAGTCAGGTGATGATTATCTCTAAGGAAGAAAAGATAACTGTAACTGGGGGGGGGGAAAGGGGGCGGGCACCAGGTGTGTGTGTGTGTGTGTGTGTGTGTGTGTGTGTGTGTGTGTCTGCACATGCCTGTACCCTTGCATGAATGTTGATAATACCCTACTTTCTGACTTGGGAGATGTTTAGGAAAGTTTATTTTATAATTATTAATTTGTGATGATTTTTATGCAATTTTCTGTGTACAGGTGTTATACTTCACAATGAAGAAAAAATTTTAAAAACTCTCTACAAGTCTCATTTGCACAAAATTAACTGCATTGTTAACATCTTATAGTGCTGTGTATTCTGGCCCCAACTTCTTTGCTGGAATAACTTCCTATAAAATGTACCATGAATGAATTTCACATGAATGCTCTCATATAACTTTAGCTTGGAATCCTCCCCTTCATTTTTTTAAAAAGTTTTAGTCAAAACAATGAATCCATCGATGATTACACTACACAAGTTTTGTATAAAACAGTTTTTATTTTTACAAATTCAACTATTATTTAAAACATCATTTCAAGATGTAGTTAAGAAAGAATATCTTCTCTACTATAGTTTTTCTTTAGTGGCTCACACACAAAAAATGTCATTTTAAAATGTATTTCATTATCAAAACATAGTGTAGTAAATACCACACTGAAACAGAATCTATCATAACAGAATCTATCCACCATAACGTGAGACATATTAAAAACATCTGTGCTTTCAGTTTAACTTTATGGTAAACTTCCCACATTGTGTAACTTGTTCTAATACTTGTGTCTTTGGGTCTTTAGCAGTGTTTCATATGCATATTCTCAAGGTATTCACTGTCAAAGAAATGAAGTTGTTTTTTTCCATTTGTGTTCCATGTATAATTTCAGGGATTTTCATCTTGGCAAGAAAAAAAACTATTTTCCCTATCGTATGTTGCTTTTTGACATTCATTGTTATGAAAGCTCAGACAAAGCTTTTTAGCATTTGTAATATATGAATTTTCTTTAAACTATTGGCCTGAATAGTACATTACTCAATATGCTGGAGATGCCGAGTTTTGCCTTCATGTTTGAATGCGTAATTTTTAAATGGCTAGCTAATTGTAATCAGTTCAGAATATCATTATCTATTAACTATGATACACACCGGGTGAAGTCAGTTAGCAAAAGTATATGTAAATTCATACTTAAAACAAATGTTCTTTATTATTTCAATGATTATGGCCAACTTGTCAGATCCGATTAAGTCATTCATTTTTTACTTTGCAATGTGGCTTCCAAAGGACATCAGAAATGTCAACGCAGCCAACTGTGTTTGCTTATTCTTGCATTATTAACACTATCTCCATTGGTCCATGCTGTAACAGTTCATTTAAATATCCTACATAAATCCACTTAGTGAGACAGAAACTGCAAAATGTGGCAATATGTTGAAAGCGAACAATGGAGAGAGCCCTCCCCTTCTGTTCTGTGTGCTGCTGTGCTCCCACCCTCTCCCCAGAGCACCCCAGGTGCCTGTCCACCTATGGACCATGTGGGGGTGCTGCTGCCAGTCCTCACATTCAATATTATTAAAGCTTGACTTCTTTCCCTTTATTTTGATAAAAGTATATGTGTTTGCACATAGAAGTCCAAATACTTTATTCTCAAATTTCAGGTTCAGGTTCATCCTCTGTACCCCACTTTAGAGACCCTTGCTGTAGACAGTCTTAAAATTTTATTCCTCTTAATGTTAGAAATACCCTCTTTTTACTGAAAATAAACTTGAAACTCTAATATATTCTTTCAGGGGCTCCTGGGTGGTTCAGTCAGTTGAGCGTCCAACTCTTGGTTTTGGCTCAAGTCATGATCTGTGCGCTTGCTCTCTCTCTCTCTCTCAAAATAAATAAACTGAAAAAAAAAATAAAACATAAAATTAGATGACAATAACACTGCTCTGATTGACTATGAGATGGGAGAAGGTGGTGCTCAGACCTCTCTAGGTATCTTTCTCCCCCACCTCCTCAGATGGAAAACTAGTTCCTTTGAAACACAGTTGGAAAAATCTTAATGCCAAGCCTAATTCTTCAGACCTACCCGTAGTAACACTTGCTTCCTCTCTAGTCATTAAGGAATCAGCATATTTTTCAAAGACTGGTATATTAATATTCATGATCTGGGAACCAGTTAATAACTCTGAGTTACCTCACACATACTTTAACGCTTTTATGTGGCTACATTGTATCTGGAGATAAGAGCATCTATTAGAATGAATAGAAAATGGTGGCATTTCCACTGCAAAAATAGGGAAGCATGTTGTTTGGGTGGGAGGTGCTTGCTTGTGTGTTCCCCATGACCTTGAGACTGGAGGACTAATGATAATCCAATTTGTTATACCCCAGTAAAAGTAAATTTTTAATTAAATGCTACTGAGGGAAACTACAAATATATAAACCAAATAAAAATTGTAAATAAGAGGAAAATAATTATTAAAAAAAGTAGGCCTAAGATAATTATAAAAAGAATCTTTACGATATCAAGAAATAGACCATCTGTGATCTTGTATTAGCCAAGATAAGTAACACTAGCTGCTATAATAATTGACCCTAAAATGTTTGGCTTAACTCAATAAAGATCTATTTTCTCACTCATGTCTCGGTACAATGCATGCTGTGAAGCAGCTCTGCTCTAACCATTCATTCAGGAACCCAATCTTCCTCCATGCAGCAGACCAACAGATTCAAACAATGGCTTCAACATTGACCTGGCTTCACCCAGTTAGTAGAGAGGGATAAAAGAGAATAGAGAAGGCACACTTTTCTTAACAGCTCAGTAGGGATTATATTCTGCTACCTAGAATTAATGATATGGCCTTATCTACATGTAAAAGCTTTGGAAAATGTAGTTCAGCTATGGGTCCTGGAAAAGAAGATGGGTTTGGTAAGCATCTAGCTGAGCTCTCTGGTATATACAGAGGGACCCCTAATCTATAGTTAGTATTCCCAGGTCTGACTTTTGAAATCTCTTGGAAAGCCTCTACCACTCTCTTTTTTTGTCTGCTGTAATAAAGGAATCTGCACACCAGTGTTAATTTCAGCTCTGTTTCCTGAACAAACCATGATCTTCCATGTCTCTACACCTTTGCATGTGATTTTCATATAATGTCTGTCTATTCCTTCTAAAACTCTCTCCCTTCCCACCTCCCTCCTCTTCATATTAGCAATTCCTTCTCATCTGTTAGGACCCAAGCCACTGTTTACTTCCTCTGTGAACTTTTCTCTGGTGACAGACAGGCACAGTCTCTTCTTAATGTTCACTGAATTTTAACCTTGTACTTTGTACCTACCTCTGCTGTTGAATGCATAAGCTTGTATTATAATTATTTAAGCAACCAGTATGTTTTCAAAGGACTGGGTGCATTAATATTCACAATGTAGCAACCATTAATTATAGACTTGGTTTCTCAAGGGTAACACCTGAGTCTTATGTATCTTCGTATCTCCCATGCTACCTACCATGGGCCTGGCTCCCATACTCAATAATGGAGGATAAAATGCATGCTTCTTCCTGCCACTTCCCAATCCCCACCCCCCTTTTTTGTATTGTGACAAAACATAAAAATATAACATGAAATTTACCATCTTCACCATTTTAAAGTATACATTACAGTAGTGTTAACTATATGCACCTTGTTTGCATTAGATCTCTGGAGTTTTTTTCATCTTGCAAAACTGAAACTCTCCTTGTTGAACAACTCTCTATTTCCTCCTACCCTCAGCCCCTGGTAACCACCATTCTACTTTCTGTTTCTAAGAGTCTGACTACCTTAGATACCGGACATAAATGGAATAATGCAGTAGTTGTCTTTCTGTGACTGGTTTATTTCATTTAGCATAACACCCTCAAGATTCATTCATATTGTAACAGATGACAGGATTTCCTTCTTTTTTAATCCCAAATAATATTTCATTGCAGGTACATACCACAATTTCTTTCTGCATTCATCCATTCTAGTGTCTTTGTTTTTGACCTGTGGTTACCAGAAGGGATTGACAAAATATATTTTCTATTGACCCAAGAGAAAAGGTGATCCTATACTCTTAGATATTTCAGGATGGTTTAGGTTCTAAAGACTAAGGGAAATTATACTTAGTGCAAGGGAAACTAGATTTAAAAAAAAAAAATCAGTGATAGGGTGCCTGGGTGGCTCAGTCAGCTAAGCATTTTGACTTCGGCTCAGGTCATGATCTTATGGTTCATGGGTTTGGCCCCTCATCAGGCTCTGTGCTGACAGCTCAGAGCCCGAGGCTGCTTCACATTCTGTGTCTTCCTCTCTCTGCCCCTCGCCTGCTCACACTCTGCTTCCCTCTTTCTCTCTCTGTCTCTCTCTCTCTCAAAAATGAATAAACATTAAAAAAAATTGTAAAAATAAAAATCAGTGACTACATGAATAATGCCTCTTGCTATACCCTATGAGCATGAGAAACTATATTATACTGCTTCCAACTGAGCAACAAGGGCCCATAATCAAAAGCTGTTCACATTCCAAAGGCCTCTTATCCTAGTCTTTTCACTCCCCTACTCAGTACCTCAGTCCCTCCTCAGTACCTCATACCCTCAAAATAGCTCCCTTGAGAAAAGATATTTTAAAGTAGGGCAAAATGAATAAATAAGGAAAGGGAGAAATAACTCTTTCAACACAGAGCACTTGTGAGAATTTTCATGTTTATGGAGAAGCTGAGTCCCACAGTAACCTCTGGCCCTTCTTGGTATTAGTGGACTCGCGTGTTCATTTGCATTGGGATAGTTCGAGGCCCTTTAGAGGCAGTCATAACCTTTACTTCAGTGAGTTATCATGAAGGAATCTGAAGTATCCTTGCATTATTAGCATGATCGTTATTTTTTTCAGTTGGTCCAAGGAGTTATTAAATAGGTAGCCTTAATGTGCACTGGAAAATCTCCAAGCAAACTAGCATTTAGCTTATCCGTATGTTAAACACCTCACACGTAACTTAACATTATCACAATAAGAACCCCAGCACTCAAAAAAAAAGAAAAGCTGCAGTTTTTGGTAAACTATGCCAAATATAGCTTGAAATAGTAAATAATCCCTCAAAAGCGATATTAGCAAATTAATTGCTGTGTGAACAAAGAACTCTTTCTGCCCCAGCATGAATGTTGCCTTTATTTTTTTCTCCCAAGTATGATTTTAGAAAACAGCTGTAGTGCATGTTGACAAATGACAAAGCGGGAGACGTGGTAAAACACTTTCGGTCAAGGCCAAAAGGGGAAAAAAATTGGGCTGCTGGAGCGGCCAGCAGGCTTGAATGCCTAGCTTCCCCAGCCTCCTTTTTCCCCAGTCTTTAGGGAGCGGGGGCCTCACCGCCCCACCCCCCTTTCCCTGGCTCTGGTTACAGCCTTTCGAGTTGAACAAACTTGCTGCAGGCGGATTGGCGATCAGGAGCTCTCCGGCTTGGGCGTTGTATTTATTAATTTATATTCCGCGGGGCCCTTGCGCGGGCCGCTCCTTTGTATCCGGCAGCCGCTGCCTGGGCCCGGGGCCCCGGCGGGGAGCGCGCCCCCCGCGTCCGCTCGACCCCCAAGGCCAGCACGTGCTGCACCCGCCCGCCCGGCCCGCCGAGGGGGCGGAGGCCCCGGCTTTTCTCCTAACTCACTCTCGGCCAGAAGGAGGAGCCGCGGCAGCAGAAGGCGACAGCTGCCCGGCCCGGGGAGCGCGGCAGAGAGGGGGCTGCAGCGCCCGGGCGCCGGGCCACTCTTGGCGGCGGCGGCGGCGGCCGGGGAGGCGGGGAGCGGCGGGCCGCTCGGGATGTTCCCGGGCACTTCCTGACTGGCTGGCAGCGCGCACACGGCCCGACTCGCACGTCTCCGGCCCCCTGGTCGCTCGCTCGGCTGCTCGCGCGGGCCCGCTCTGCGTCGGCCGCACCGCGGTGGAGGCGCGCGAAGGAGACGCGGCCGGGGATGAGCTGATTGCGGGTGAATACGCCGCCGCCTGGCCCCGAGAGGCCGCGAGGAGCCGCTTTTCTCCGGGTCGCCGCCCTGCCCTTGGATTTGAGATCATGTACGTACGCGTCGCGGTCCTGCTATTGTCTCTACCCCAACGCGTGTCGTGCGCCCCAGCGCGAGGGGCTTTCGCTCATCCTCGCCGCGCGCTGCCCCCCGCACTTCCTGTTCTGATTAAAGAGATCCTCGCGCTGACCACGCGCCTCTTCTCCCCCCTCACCCCCTCCCTGTCGTGTAGGTCCATTCACATCGTGGCGCTCGGGAACGAGGGGGACGCGTTTCACCAGGACAATCGGCCGTCGGGGCTCATCCGCACTTACCTGGGGAGAAGCCCGCTGGTCTCGGGGGACGAAAGCAGCTTGTTGCTGAACGCCACCAGTACGGTCGCACGTCCCGTGTTCACCGAGTATCAGGCCAGCGCGTTTGGGAATGTCAAGCTGGTGGTCCACGACTGCCCCGTCTGGGTAAGGGGCGGCCGCTGCTCAGTGCCGAGGCTGACGGAGCTTTTCTTTCATTTGTTTTCCTCCTCCCCCTTTTTCCCTTTTCACGGATGTGGACCGTCCGGGTCACCTGGGTAGAGTTTTAAAACATTTTTGGGAAAAGCTTCGTTTTCCTTTGTTTCACCGGGCGGGGGGCAGCCTGGTCAGAGAACACTCTTAGAAGGCAAAAAAAGCCCCAGTGGGAACTTGGAGCGCTTACTCCTACAATTCACGACTGTAGGTTGTCCCTTGGTAGCTGGCAGTTGAATGTGACAACCCCAAGGGACGGGGTCACCAAGTGTCACCCGCAGAGAGCAATGTTTTTTCATGCCTACCCTGTTGGTGATAGTGTAATATTAGTGTTCTAAAAATAAAGTCCTCTGAAAGCTCAACACAAGCAAAAATAAATTTCACTGGGGCAGTTCAGAAATAGGACCCCTGGAAAGGAGAGGAAGAGACAGGGACTGAGAATTAATTTTAAACCACTCATTTGCAACACTATCCACTTTTGAAAATTTTAATTCATGTTTTTAATTTTAATAATGCAGATACTCTTGATATATTAGCCATTTGTTTTCAGTGACTCATAAATCGGAAATAATACTGCTTGGAATTTTCAAAAAGCTTTAAAATTTGCAATAATTAGAAGAAATTGTAATAAAGTCGATAAAATTCAGTCTGATTCTTGAGTACTTGATAAAGGAGAAAGGAATCTATCTGTGACACATAAATATTTTTAGTACACAATAATGTAATACTGAGGTATGCAATAATAGTAATAATTTTAATGTTTTCATTTAAACTTATTTGGAAATTTCTTATTCTTTACTGGTATTGGAGTTATAATATTATAACTAAAGCTCAAGATTGTATTTTATAACAGAAGAAAGCTGAGTGTCTGAAAAAGAAGATACAAATTCTCATTATGTGAGACTGTATGTTTAAATAGCAATTTAAAAAATCTAGATCAGGTGCTATGGGGAACTGATACACCTTTCTAAAGGAATGTATGGAATGTACATAAAAAATGTCTTATGCAAATTATGGCAAGAAAGGATCACTATAGCCCAAACAAATTTTCAGTTAAAGGATATTTACATTAATGGGCTAAAATAAATGCAAAACAGTTTTTCCATTACTGGGTGGTATTGAATTCCCATTTATGACAGTGATGATGCTAGTCATAAGAAGCATTGATCAGGAACTTGCTGGAGTCTATGCAAGCAAATGAAACACTTTTTTTTTTCTTCACTTTGGCCATTTCATTGTGGAAGATAGTACAGTCTAAAAACTTACTGATTTTACTACAGTCAGTGGAACAGATGTTGAGTGAGTAGAGTAAATAAATGTAGGGAAAATAAGCTGAATTTGGATGTTAGGTTTTACATTTCCTGTTTTTTCTTTGAGCTGTTAGCTCTTTCCTGTTTATGTTGATAATTTAGCAAAAAACAGTACTTGTGATCATGTGTTGTAGTTAGTGAATGGATTAGAATAAGCATCTGTAGTCTAGATTTTTGCCATATACTGATTGTTGCGTTTTATTGTGTTAATCTTAACCTTTTGTTTGTTTAGACTCTGGTCCTGTTTAAGGCATTGAGTTGGTAACCAGGTACACTTTGGGGGTTATAATGATCTTCAAACATGAGGGAATATATTTATAGAGTTTCTCTTCTCAGGTGCTTTTCTTTTTTTGGTGGTAAGTAAAAGTCCATCAGAGATATTCAGGTGGATTGTATTTATCAGCTGATACTTGACATGTACTGAAACATAATATTCAATATAGCAGAGCAGATAGAGCACAGGTTTTGACAGCAGAAGGACCTGCTTTCAGATCCCCACATTGCTACTTAGAGATTTTTCCTTGGTTAAGTCAGCGATCCTCTCTTAGCCACATTTTTCCTATGTATAAAAGGAAAATAATCCCTGCCTCCTAGAGCTGTGCTGAAGAGTAAATGAGGGAGCACGTGTAAAGTTCTTAGTGTAGAAGCAGACGTGTAGTAGGCACTCAGTAGGTGGTAGCTCCTATAATGTGTTTATTACGACTTCAATATAGCCATGTGTCACACTAAGCAGAAGTTTTCCTATACATCATTCAAGGTTCACACAAATGTAGTGAATTTGCCACCACACTGAGGCAGTGGTATTAGTACTTAGTACTAAGTGCAAAGTACAAAACAGTACTTTGCAGCCCCATAGTCAAGTAGAATACAATTGTTTTACTGCAAAAAATTAGATTATTTAAAAAAAAATGATTTCCATTCTCCCAATGTGGCTCCAAGCTTTGCATTGCATAACCTCCTAGAGGAAATCCTGGAAGTGATTTACAAGGGGTGGGAGAATTTGATTTCCTTCATATTTCTAGAAACCAGGGGAGCATTTTCTCTTTGACACAGTTTGACTAGGAATGTGGTGTTATTTCCTTGGAATTGGAATGAGACAGTTTGTACTTCTCTTGTTTTTTCTGTAGATCCATGGCCTTACTCTGGATCCTTGCGGTATATATATTTGGCACTTTTAAATTAATGCATTTCATATTCATTTTATGTAGTTCATTATTTAGGATGTCTCTCTCAAACCCATCCTCTTTTTTTTGTGTGTGCGGTTACGTTATTTTATTTCTAGATCTTTTCCTGTTTACCAGAGATATTCCACAAAAAGCAATGAGGTAACACATGCACACTTTTCTTGTGCAGGATTTGAAACTGATGTTTTAAAAATACAATTATTTACAGTGTTTATATCCTCAATACATCCGTGGTAATGATGCCAAAACCCATTTTCTCCTGACACTTCCCTCTCAATGTTTCCTTTTTTTCCTAGTACACCTCTCCAGTAACTCTGGAATTTTAAACTATTTGGAATGCAAAGAGCAGTTACTTTTGATTTGTTCTGTCAGAGTTAAATAGCTGTTTCATTTGGTCCACCTATTTCTAGTTGTTTGGTTTTTTTTTAATCCCATTCATCTGACTTTGTTCTCTTTCTTTGTTGTGCTTATATACCCTGTTATGCTTGTTTACTTTGAATTTGGATACTATAGCAGATACATTTGGAACTGAATGGGTTTGTGGTTTGGGATTTGGAAAAGAGCATGAGTGTGGAGCTCTGCTGGGAAGCCTTCACATTTTCTTGATCTGTGTCCCACTTCCCTTCTCCCCGCCTCTTCCACCCTCCTCCAAGCTTAAGACTTTGCCTTTGCTGTTTATGTCCCCATAGTTTGTCTACTTTTCTTTGTTGGTTTTTTTAATCTTCCTTTTTCAGTGCTCCCACTTTCAATAAATTCATGTCCAAACATTTCAAAAAATCCATGTCCAAACATTTTGCAGTTCTCATTACTCTGAGTGTACTCATAGGAAGTAGGTGGGTTGGGGTGGGTGCAGGGAATTGGGGGAGGCCTTGCTGGGGATGGTGGAGGTCCTGGTGAGAAGCAGCTCTCTCTTCTAAAGGGCATTGCTGTGTAACACTTCTCCAGAATTTTCCATCATAGGATGAAAGCTCTGTCACATGGATCTTGACTGATTGATTTCAGCATTATTACCCTATTTGGGGCTCATATTTTATTTTATTTTATTTATTTTTTTTATTTTTTAAATTTTTTTTTTTTCCAACGTTTCTTTATTTTTAAGACAGAGAGAGACAGAGCATGAACGGGGGAGGGGCAGAGAGAGAGGGAGACACAGAATCGGAAACAGGCTCCAGGCTCTGAGCCATCAGCCCAGAGCCTGACGCGGGGCTCGAACTCCCGGACCGCGAGATCGTGACCTGGCTGAAGTCGGACGCTTAACCGACTGCGCCACCCAGGCGCCCCTGGGGCTCATATTTTAAAGTGCAAACTTTCATAGCTCAACAGTTTTTGGATCTGTTAGCCACATCTAACTATTTTCTTAATCTAGCCATATTATATCCTGGAAATACATACTAAAGGCCACAGGAAAGGACAAATAATGATTAATAGTTAACTAGAATATGAGGAAAAAAGCCACTAATGCATACTTAGCTGTGGTATTAAGATATATAAACATATTTTTCTTATGCTACTATTCACATAAAGCCTTTGAAAAATACTTTTAAAGTATCAAAGCTTTTAAGGAGTAGAGTTCATAATAAATTACTTTTGGCCCTGATTCTATATAGTGGTAATTATTAACTGTAGTCCAAAAGTAAAAATTTCAAGATTGAAAGGTTTATCCTGAATTTTTAATTTATATAAGCTAAAAACAGGAATTGAAAATCTATTCTTTACCATGTTGACACTTTATAATAATACATAGTATCTTTTTATAAGTCATACGTCCCTATATACACACATACATTATATATATTTATACTGTACCGTCCAAAGGATGGATTAAGTTGAAAGGTATGTATAAATTTTGAAAATATGTATAAAATACATGGAACTCCACAGAATTCACAATGCATTGCCATTTAAACCACTTGAACACTCCTGCAGTGTCTAATTGGGTCACAGAAAATCCTCTGAAGCTTCTTTACTCATACTGATGGGCTGGCATCTACTACCGTAGTGTTAACATTTTCAAATTTATTAGGTGATAAAAGTATGGCATAATTTTAAAACAAAGTGCTTATTTTTAAGTGCACATATTGAAAGAAATTGCGTATTTCATCACACAGACAGTGATTCCCTAGATCTGTCTCAGAGTACAACAACTACACTGCTGAATAGGCTAAATGAATACATAAAAATTGAAGAGTTGGTAGGCTTTAAACATTTTTAATTTTAGATAGTTACTTATTTAAAAATAAATTCTTTTTATGAATTACAAAAATTATAGGAAAAAATTTAATGTGTTACATTTTATTTCATGATTCATTTGAAGACAAGTAGACTAAAGAGTGCTCTTTGCATTTTGGTTTAGGACATTTTTGACAGTGATTGGTATACCTCTAGAAATCTAATTGGGAGTGCTGACATCATTGTGATCAAATACAACGTAAATGACAAGTTTTCATTCCACGAAGTAAAGGATAATTATATTCCAGTGATTAAAAGGGCATTAAATTCAGTTCCAGTAATCATTGCTGCTGTTGGCACCAGACAAAATGGTAAGTATTTAATTTTTTTTATGATGAGAATGCAGGTACCATGTTAATTTTAAATAGTGCTAAGTTTATTCATGATTAATATGGGGCTTTTTTGGGAATAAAATCACTGCATTCAAATGCCAGCTGTTAATCTCTTCATCACATGGTATGATAGTGAGACATCAAAGTAAAGTGTCACGGACTACTGCTGTGATTCTGATGGGTACAGATTTGTCTTCTAAATTGTTATACAGTAGTGAAGGAAGTCAGTACTTATGTTCTTTTGATACGGGAAAGGTATGAGGCTGGCGTTGAGCCCTGGAAGATTCTTTCTGACATTCTGAAGGTCTATCCAGTGGGAAGGATAGATTGTCCGCAGAAGGAATTGGGCTTAGGTGCAGGGTTTTCAGGTAGCTAGTAAGGAGCAAACTGAATACACTGGCGACACCGCCTGAGGGAGAGGAAGCGTTGACTCCAAGGCTGCTGGATTCTTTTGGTTCAGCCGTGCCAGCATTCGCTGCTATGCATATCATTGTCAGATCTCCTAGGGCCAACTTGGAATTCACTTTGATTTGGTGGTATTTTGATAGTTCCATCTTAGTGGTATTTCCTCAGTGAGGCTGGCTTTAAAATTTTATTCATTTATTATTTTTCCTTTTCACTAAGGTAGAGCAAAGTAAGGGATGTAAAGTTCCCTAATCCCAGAGTGCAACTTAATGCCTTCCTACATGTACATATATCTATGCAGCCGCCTCACAGGTCAAGATTGAGAACATTTGCCTCACTTTGGAGGGCTCTCTTATGCCTCCTCCTAGTTAGTAGCACCCCTCTCTGGAGATAACTGCTATTCTGACTTCTAACAGTATAGATTAGTTCTACTTATTCTAGAACTTCATACAAAAGGAATTATTCCGTATGTAGTACCTTGTGTCTAATTTCAGTTAGCTTAATATTCTGGGCATATATCCATGTTGCACTTAACTATATTTTGTTATTTTGGTGTGTATTTTCAGTTGTGTGAATGTGCTGTGATTTATTTATTCACTCTCCTTTTAATGATGCTTAAGTTTCCTAGGAGTAGGATTTGGGGTCATAGTGGTAGGGTAGGTGTATGTTTAGCATTAGAAGACACAAAGTAGGTTTGACCCTTCCTTGACCGCACATCCCCTCTACTTCCCTAAGTTTCTTTTTATTGCAGGCCTCAATTCTTGAAAGAGTCATCCACACTTCCTGAGTCCACTTCCTGACTTCCCATTTATTCTTCAGTCCACTACAGTCTGACTTTGAGTTTCGCAATTATACTGCGTTTGTTCTCACCCATGGTTACCAGTTGAATGCTTATTGACAAATTTGACATCCATTTACATTTACCCTTTAATTTGATTTATATTTTAATAACAACTCATCCTTTGAAGTTATTCAAACACATCTCTCCCTTCAATTAAAAAAGCTATTCTTTGTTTCTTGGTTGTTTTAATTCTCTGTCTTCTTACTGGTCAACACCACCCCCCACCCCTGTACACATATTGAACCAACACAGCACTAGTTGTTTCCCAGGGTTTCATCCTTTGGCTTCACTTCTTGCTGTTTACTCTGACCTTGAATTTGTTAATCTGTTGCTTTACCTTTCCCTGTATAGACACTGATGAATACCCAGTCTGTTTCTCTGGCTCTAGTTTCTCTCCTGGCCAGTATCTCCACAGAATCTTCCTCTTTCTGCTGAGTTCGCTGCCTTGGTGAATGATGTCAAACCCATTCATTCACCCAAACTAGAATCATCCAACCCAGCTTTCCTCCCATTTCCCATATCCAGTTGACTAAGAAGCCCTTTTGGTTTTACATTTCAAATAAACCTCAAACTCCATGCGTTGTCTTTTTCTTCATTGGATTTCAGATCTTAGTCATGTAATTATCTGTCTTAGTGGCCTTCTTTTTGGTCTCAAGGGGTAGTTCCTGATTTTGTAGGACCTGAAACTTAAATAATTTCAGAGGTCCTTGTTGGGAAAAAAACTACAACATTACAAATACACACACGCACACTCATGAATATTTAGAATGAGAAAAGGAAGCATGGTGAGTTGCAAATCTAAAAAGCTGTCAAATACCACAGACATTTAAAAAACATTTCTACTATTTAACAGCTTGACATTTCTTTAATTTTCCTTATGTTTTTTGGCTGTGCAGTCTTTGATCACTTTTTCCTAAGGTAACTGCTTTTGTTATTTTCTATGTAGAGAAGAATATGAGAATTAGTTTTTCTTCCAGCATATTTCTTTGCTCTTCACATCTTTTTGGTGCTGGGCATTATAGTTTGTGTTGTGTTCCTCTTTCAGCTTGGCATCTTTGTCTTCAAGACACCAAAAAAGTCTGCACATTGGGTGACAGAAGCATTCCGGAAGGCTATTCGTGTACCAAGACAGTTCTCAAACATTTAACTGTACAAGGAAGTGACTACAAACCACAGATAATATCCCACTAAACCTAAATTTCAAGTCCCATTAGCAGGATCCCCAAAATGCCTGTCATTACTTCAGAGCTGCCTGACGGAAGGTGAAGGGAGTTGGAATGGAAAAGAGACAGTGGTCTTAACCAAGCATAGTTAGAATATCTTATTTTGCAAATTTTACAAAAGCAAATGATGATGTTAACCATCTATTGCTTAGGTTTCTCCCAGGGCTTTGGAAGGGACCCACAAGATAAGGGTTCATCGGCTTTATGGTAAATTGGCCTCTGGTCCTTCTGTTCTTGCCTTGCTTCTTCCTGAAATAAATCCTCTCAGAATAATCATCCTAGAATACAAGTCAGATCATGATAGCCATTGCTTTAATGTTCCTTAGAAACTCTCTTCTTTTTTCCTTTTATTTGCAAAATTTCAAACCTAAGAAAATTGACCAGAATAGAACAGTGAATCCCAGAGATTACAAATACACACATGCACACACATCCTCTCTCTTTCTTTTTCATTTGGGAGTAAATTATAAAATTATGGGATTTCTTCAATCCTAATTAATTCATCATGTGTTATGTAAGACAGTGCCATTCTTCTATCAACCATAATGCAACCATCATTCAAGAAATGTGACATACTATTATCTATTGTATTATTATTTTAAATACAATCCATATTCACATTTTCCGTTGTTGCAAAGCTGTTTTTTTTTTTTTAATCCAGAATGTCATTAAGGACTACTCATTGCATTTAATTGTTATGTCTGTCTAGTCTTTTTAAATCCAGAACAGTTCCCCATCCTTTTTTTTTTTATCTTTCATAACATTGACATTTTTACAGAATCTGAGCCCATTATTTTGCATAATTCCTTCAGTTGTGATCATTGTGATTGCAAAATAGTGATTTTCTGTCATTCCTCCTACACTTATTAGTTGGTATTCTTCTCTAAATAGAGCTTTCCCTTCTCTCTGCTCCCACATTTTTTAGAATCATTATGGTTCATGGCTTTGTTTTTTAAATTACATATTTTATAATGTTTTCTTTGTATTCTTTCTGTTGTTTGTATTACCCCAAATTTGCATGAAGGAAGGCTTTTCAAGCTAGTTCTGATTAATGTTTGAGTCCTTCCTTATTTTCTGACATAAGATGTTCTAGGCTCACCTTATTCTGCCTGCTCCAGCCCTGGAAATCAGTCATTTCTTCAGGGAGCCTGGGTTCCATTTGGTGAGCAATGATATTTAGAAACCAAGATCTGGACTTTAGGGGTGCTCATAACTTTAAGTGTCATTGCTTCAAGACCCTTTCATTGGATAGAACCATGTATTTCTTTTAATCATGGGTTCCTACTGATTCCATTATTTTCATCCAGTATTTGGATCTCACCTCAATAATTTTCTCTTGTAAAGTCTTATCTAAAATGCAGGATCCTTCATGATATAGCTCCTACTGCTTCTTCAGCCTTGTAGAGTGTAATCTTTTGTGTCTTATGTACCTGTTGCACAGAACTGCTTGATGAACTTAAGGTCTTTCTTTAGATCTGGGAAAGTCTCAACTTCATGATTTCTTCAGATACCACCTTCCCTACATTTTCTTTACTCTGTCCTTTTTGTTCTCTTATTAGACTGATGATGAGACTTATGGATGTCTCCTCTGTTACTTTTATCTTTCTTTTGTATTTCCGAACCCTTTATTTCTCTGTGTTGTATTATGGGAGAATTCTTTGGTCTTTTTTCCTAGCTCACAAATTACTTCTACTGGGTCTCTCCTGCTCTTTTACATTATTACTTTTTTTTTTTTTTTTTATTTCAACAGTTTCTCACATCCAAGATCTCTAATTGGTTGATTTTCTTTTTCATGTGTTAAGAATGTAAATACTTTAAGAAGAAAACCTCTCTCAATTAATTATATTTACTTTAAGATTTTGTTTTGATTGCTCTATTAAGTCTTGTTTTGAGGGGGGGCATTCTAAGTCCTTTCATCTGATGAGATTTTATTTCATGGTATGGATGCTCTTTAAACTTTGGATAGTTTTTTCTTTTTTTTAAGTCTATTTATTGACTTTGAGAGTGGGCTGATATGTGTGTGCACACACATGAGGAGGGGAGGGGCAGAGGAAGAGGGAGAGAGAATCACAAGCAGTCTCCATACTCAGCATGGAGTCCGACTGGGGGCTTGATCCCATGACCCTGGGATGATGGCCTGAGCCAAAATCAAGAGTCGGGTGCTCAACCACCTGAGCAACCCAAGCGCCCCTGGATAATTCTTAATTTGCCTCATTTTGCAGTTTATATTCTCTGTTGGATTAACGCCTTTCTCCTCCTCTGTCCAGTTGCTCTCTGGGGTCAGGGTAGGAGTGAGAGCTCATATGAGATCTGCAAGCCTAGCTACTTCCACTGAGGTCTCCAACTAATCTCCACTCAGTTGCCCTTGGGCCTCCTTGTTGTGCCCCCATCAGTGAGCACTGAGTACTCTTAATGTTCTCCAGTGCAAGACTTCCCACCTGTCCCCTGAGCCTCAGCTTCCCTCTTTGGTCGTATGCTATCTGCCTTCAGCCTTTCAGGTGCTCCCAGTTTCTGGGCTGATGAGATTCTCTCCTCTTAATTTTTGAGTGTGGCTGTATATGCACATCTCCCTTCCTCCTTCCCCAACCCCTCCCTTTGTTCCTTCCCTCCTTTCTCGCTTCCTCCCCCTCTCCTCTCCCTCCCCTTTATTTAATCATTTCTGTGATTTCTCTGGGAGAGGAGATTGCAATGTGAGCTTAGCTTTCCATTTTGAAACTGGAAGCTAACATGTTGTGTTTTTTCCTCACATTCAGACCTTGCATATGCTCCCCACCCCTGACTGGAGTGCCCTTCTGCACAATTCCTGATATCTGTATGGCAAATTCATCCTTGTCTAGTAAACCAGTGCCTCCTTTGTGAAGCCTTCCACAATCCCTCAGGCAGAGTTAATTTACTCTCTTATGTTCCCATGGTGATTTTGTACACCTTTATTTTAGTATTTATTATATTTATTATATTATAATTCTGTGCAGTCCTGTCTCTGTTGGCCCAATTGACTCTGAGCTTTTGTCTGTGTATCTTTGTATTTCTTGTTTGATATGTGGTAGGTGTTCAGTAAACATTTGTTCAATTAGTGAATGAGTGGTCTTAAGATGAAATTAATTTCACATAGACATGTGATTGCAAAATAATTAATTACCAAGCTAAATCTGATATTCAACCCAAGGACTTGTATTGCTTCCCTCCCCGAGTCCCTTGCGATACATGTAGCTGTGTTGGGTGTTCTGGTAATTCCTCTCTTGAGTTCTTTTTAGAAATAGTTCAGCAAAAACAATCAGTCTTACTATTTTCCTTTGTTACACGTGTTTTGACAAGCTTGACTATCTATGTATGTCTTCATCACATTTGGCTTTGAAAAAATTTTTGGCTTTTTACTAAATATTGAATCTATCTCTGAAAGAGAATTTTTTTTTTTCTGAACATGCCTCAGGGTATTCATAGCCTTGAGCTCCCCCAAATGGGCATCCTGTCTTCTTTTCATTTTGAAGTTCTGATAGAGCTGAGTACATCGCTAAGCTAGAGTTCTTAAAAGTTCTTTCTAAAGCTTTCAGGCACTGGCAACATTGTAAGAATCACCCTTCAGATTCTGAAAGCTGCTGCTTTGAAAGAGAAGCAGTTCATTTGAATTCCAGAGTTACTTTGTGTTTGCTTTAAAAAATAGACATTTCTGATAACACCTTAAAGATTATCATGTAAGAGGAGTAAAAAAGACTACAGTGTTAATGAGAAGTCTAACACTGATTCACAGAGTCCCTGTGACCCTGAGGTAGGCTCACAGAGTGATCTGAAGAAAACACCACAATTTAAAATTATTTGGGTCCTCTGATTGTTCCTAATGAAATGCTTAATATAGGTTTATTTATTCCATAAATGTTTTACTGGCTTTCCTGCTATATCCAACACATAACGATGAGACATTTTTTTCCTTCCGGGTGCATATGAACAAAAAGAGGTGTTCTGTGACACACGGAGATTGTGAAGATTAGATGTGAAGAGGGGTTTTCTAGGCATGTGTGTCAGTAAGGGTAATGGCTACACACAGCGGAAAACCTTTCTCAGCTGGGTTAAACCTGAAATTAGTTGTATTTTCCTTCAAATCAAGATTACTTGTTAAAAATTTTTTACATTACATTCACTTAATTTTCCACTTGAAGCACTTGGCTTTATTTTTGTTCAGAAATACAGTTTAATAAGATGGTCTGCCTACTCACCCCATTCCATCAATATAAGGAGAGCTTTGTAGACATAAGAAGGCTTCTGTCTTCAGAAAATCAAAGGCACTGTTTATCAATCTTTGTAAAGAATGTGAAATACCATTGTGTTATTTTTCAAGATAGGCTAAATTCTGTATAAAAACTTTATGTGCTCTAGAACTAAAATGATCTTTTGCTAAAAGTAAAAGCAAAAATTCAGAACTCATGGCTTAATTTTGAGAACCCACACTTAACTTTTAAATCACTGTATCTTTACTCAGTAATTCTTCACTCAGACTAAATTTTTATCCTATCTTTTGTTTCACTTTACTTACCAGATAGAGCAAGTAACAGTTGTATCATTGTTTTCCATTTCTGACACACCAGGAGACTTGTCCAGGGCACTCATCTTCCCTGACCCTCACTTTCCTCCTCTGCAGAAGGAGGATGTAAATTCCTGGTCTCTGAGCTCTAAAATGCTTTCAGTGAAGCTGAAATTATTACATAGTTATGTACATAGCAGGCACATGCACTAAACCTCCTTAGAGTATACTCCATATGTATATATACATGCTCTATCTATATGTAGGTGCTTGGTAAGGACTTTGCTGTGTATGCTGTGGTAAGTTGCCCAAATGCCCTTTGAGGGCCACCATACTTCCTCCCTCAGGTACTGAACTGCTGGCTGCTGATTCACAGCTGAATCTCCTCCCAGGGACTGGGAATTACCTTGTGCTGGTAGAAGCTGCCTACCCAAGGTTCTGCCTCACCCATGGCAGCCCTCATCTAATTATTCATTATCTTATTTGATACAGGGACACAAAGGCCCAGCTCTCTTTCCCCCAAATGAGGAACCATTCATTCTAAAGGGCCATCTGAGCTTCAGACTTCCCAGTAGGATCTGCTGAGATCTTTGTTGTAGCTATATTGCAGTTCAAATTTTTTCTCTGCCCAGCCCCACTTCCCTCACCCCTGAAACCGTTTGCTCCCAAGAGCACCTCCCTCCCCAATAAACCTCCTGCACACCAGTCTCCATCTCAGAGTCTGATTCTCTAGGGAAGCTAATCTATAACAAAATGCATTTCTAGAAATGGATTTATCCCCCTTTGACTTGGCTGTCTTTTATACAATGACATATCTGATGTGTCATGAAACAAAACAAAGCTAGCTGATGAATTCACAGATGAACATACCTTTTTAGCTTTACTAAGAAGTATTCTTATAGATGCTTGATCTACCACCTTCCCAGTCATAGATCTGTACATGGTGCAACCATGACTCTTGAGATAGTTCACATTTTTAATAAAAACGTTTTTATTCTTTTAGTTTATGATTTTTTAATCTTGAAGAGAAAGATAAGTGGTTGAATTTGGTCTTTGTAGTTGAATACTTTAGAGTCTAATAATTAAGATGTTTGGATTAATAAGAATGTACTTTATGTGAACTCTCCAAAGAGAGTGGCAGTTTTGTAGCCTTGAAGATTCAGATCTAGTCAACTTGGTGAATATATTTCAAGTTTATCACAAAAAAAAAAGAAAGAAAGAAAGAAAGAAAGAAAAGAACAAAGTCCCAACCCATGGCAATTAAATTGTTAAATTTGTACTGATACTCAGGATGTCAGGATTGTATAAAAGGAAATATGTCCTCCATTACTAGCTGATTGGCTTAATTACTATAATAGCCTTGGTAATGTATATTCACTTATTTTTAAATTCTTTTCTAAAATATGGTTTCTTCTTTCACTTAAAGCTTGTTTACTTTGGGGAGCTTTATATTAACATTGATGCTTTTTATTCAGAATTTAGTGGATAGATGGTGGGTGTACTAACTGTCCCTGAACTGTGGTTCTCGTATGAGCTCTTACTTTGTTGTTTAATGTTCAGATTGTCTATGTATATTTTTTCCTATTTAATTTCAAAGCTCTTTGTTACTTGTATTTATGTTCTCAGAAGAATTACCGTGTACATGCCCACTGTGTACCTCAGACAGAGGGAGCTGTGTCAGTACAACCGAAGGGATCCAACTTGCTAAAGAACTAGGAGCCACCTATCTTGAACTACACAGCCTTGATGACTTCTACATAGGAAAGTATTTTGGAGGAGTGGTAAGTGGTAATCCCTGTTATGTAAATTAAGGTCCTTTGTCAGGTTGGCTGGGAAGGTATTTTCTAGAACCTCAGTTAGAACTTTAGTTTTAAAAACATGATTGGTTTTAACTTTGAGAAATAAAATGAGAGTAGAAGAAAGGTTTTGTCAGAGTCAAATTACAATTTTATTTTTCTCTCCAAATTAAACATTTTCTATCATCTAATAAAATATTTTGGAATTTTCCACTTGGTGACACTTTATTGGTTTTTGTTGTATATATCAAAAGCATGTTTACTCACACAAGCCTGTTACGTCAATTTTATTAGTAATCTTCACACAGTTCAGTGAGCCTCAGAACCTGATCATTGGGCTCTGAAAGGTTTTTATTTCTATCTACTATTTGAAAAGAATGATTTTTCTTCCTCTGTGTGTGCTTCGGCAATATTTCACATACTCCTAAGTGATGCAGCTCAAAAATATCCATAGAAACTACTTCTACAAATAGCTTGTTGTTGGATATGTGAGAAGTTGGGATTTGTTTGCTCTGTTGCAATGGCATTTGTTGGGTCTTGCAGGCATTTGGAGGCCCTTCTTAGCCCACAGAATCTACCCTACAATATTAGGACTGCATGGTGCTTGGAGAATACTGTGGAGTCATGCCATTTAAAACTGCCTTTGAAACTATCGTTTCAACTCCCCAACAGGTGACTCCTTTCAGCAGACAAATTTGGTAAACACGGATAAGAGGTTTAAACCAGTGT
The DNA here is from genome assembly GCF_022079265.1 of Lynx rufus. Lineage (NCBI taxonomy): Eukaryota > Metazoa > Chordata > Mammalia > Carnivora > Felidae > Lynx > Lynx rufus. The sequence goes on from NW_025814823.1 coordinate 157,645,830, forward strand.
AAACCCTTCATTGAGCAGAAGCACTTTAGACTTCTCTGTTAGTTCCCCAGCTCTTCATCAAGTACTCTTTCCAGTATGCCAGATTATTCATTATGTAGATTTGTGTCCAAATGTTGAGGTCTCCACAGATGACTGTAGAAATTTCATTTGTTGTGAAGTTACTAAACTCCAAATAACAACCAATGTTAAACTTGGAACCAAATATAAATGGTCCTCATTTCTATCACGTGTAAGTGGCTATTTTTAACTCAGTAATGTAGAGAAACAATAATATGGCTGCATTAAGAAAGATATACTCATAATATTCATATTATCAATGACTGTGAGAAACTTTTTAAATTTATTTACAGTGACAAAAAGTAGAAAGGGTTAGAAAGATAGACAGGACTCAAATCTAATATTGTAGTGGATTAAAAAAAGTCTTAGTCTAAGAATCTTGTATTTCCCTGAAATACCTAGGAAACTGGGGGAAAATGATAGTTTGGTTTCTTTTGTTGGAGAGGGGGGGCCTGGTTCTCTTGGGGTATGTAGGTCTCCTTGTGTTCTGCTCCACCTCCCGAACCTGAAATTCTCATGGTCACACTTCCCACCTGCCACCTCCCATGTTCTCTGCTCTCTTTCTCTTCCTCCTCCTTGTTTGTCTTTGTTCCTAACACCTAGTGTTGCAATTAGGGTTGGAGGCATGATAAGGATTGAAGATGTGGTCAAGGTTGGGAGAAAAGACATGACAGTTTCTTTTTTCCCTAAGACTTAGTGAGAATATGGAAATAAGATCAGAGTGACCCTTTTCAGATTCTTGAGTAGTGAAGTATAGCTGCGATCTTGAGTGTAAGAAATAGTGGCATTTGCAGGAATATAGATGGAGATGATAATGTCAGAGTGAAATCTTGTGTTTGAAAAAATACTTTCAAACAGAGAGGGAAGCAAACCATAAAAGACTCTTAAATACAGAGAACAAACTGAGGGTTGATGGGGGGGCAGGAAGGAGGGGTAAGTGGGTGATGGGCATTGAGGAGGGCACTTGTTGGGATGAGCACTGTGTGTTGTATGTAAGCGATGAATGATGGGAATCTACCTCCAAAACCAAGAGCACACTGTATACACTATATGTTAGCTAACTTGATAATAAATTATATTAAAAAAGAAAAAAAAAGAGCAACTCTTGTGTTTGAGAGTCGAGGATGAAAACCTGGGAAGAAGACTACATGCCCTTGAGCTTTAGGGAGCCCCATCTGACCCTCCTCCAGTTGCACCCCATCCCTGCTCCCACATATGGCACGAGATGATGGAGCCAAGCGCATTTGCCCACTGCAGCTAGTAGCCCCTTCTAGACCTGCACCATCCAATATGGTAGCCACTAGCCACATGTGGCTATTTATATTTAAATTAATTAAAGAAAATTCAGTTCCTCAGGTGTACTGTCCCACATTTCAGGTCCTCAGTACAGCTAGTGGCTACTGTGTCGAATAGCACAGATATTACAGAGCATTTCCATCAACACAGAGCAGAAGGTTCTGTTATACAGTGTTGTGACCATGTTCCAAAACCGAGGACCCCAGAATTCTCTTAGCAGTGCACTCAGTCTGTTTCCAAGGCCTGTGCAGGCCTTTTTCCTGGGTCCGTCATCCTGAAGGTGGACTGCATTGCTAGTGTGTATGTCCTTAGTTCTGAAAGGTGGCTGAAGGGTGACTGCTTATGAGGAATGGGGGAGGGGAGGCAGACTTTGGGGGTGTAGTCATGGATGTCTACTTGCATACATAAAGCTCCTCGAGGTGTGGGATGGAGCGGAGAGTGAGAAGAAAGGACAGCCTCCGGGCCCAGGAGTTACAGGACAGTTCCTTGTGCTACATGAAGCTCTGAGTCGTCTGAGAATTTAAATCTAAACTTGGCCTTCTCGGCTTTTATGATGATACCTATGTCAAAGTAGGATAGAATATTTTCTACGTAATAGTTCTTTATTTATGACGTTTAAATATTTGTGTATGTGGTACATGGATCTCTGTTTGTATTTTTGCCCCAAGTCTCACAGTGTCAAGGCATAGGCCTGGAGCTGTGCGTGTGTATGTGCTTAGGATTTGTAATTTCCCATATAAAGGATGTATTTCAAAGTAATTTATTCAAGAAAAGAATAGAACATATGAAAACATCCCTAGCTGATATGAGCATCTGTGACATAGAGCCAGATCTGCCCTGCTTTGAATGTCTCTAGTATTAACTGCTGTGGTTGCGCACGAGACAGTTATTCACAGTCCCACAGTTGTACTGCTGGGCCTTCTTGATTATTCAAGAGAATGAACAGTTCCTTCTTGAATGGATAGTTTATTTATGCTTAGACAAGGCACAGTCTGTTCTACTTGATACATTTTTTTGTCTTTAAATGAAAAACTTGTTTACAAGTGTTTGCTAAACCGTACTTGTACATGGTACCAGCATTTGAACATTTGGCAAATGTGATTTGGGGTACAAATAATCATGTCAGATACATAATTTTGTTGACGCTTTACTTAAAATTTGGTTCATGTTTTAGTTGGAGTATTTTATGATTCAAGCCTTAAATCAGAAGACAAGTGAAAAAATGAAGAAAAGGAAAATGAGCAACTCGTTTCATGGAGTTAGACCACCTCAGCTTGAACAACCAGGTGCATTTACTAACCAATGTCTGCACATTCGATTGATATTTATTTATTTATTTATTTAAAAAAAATTTTTTTTTTCAACGTTTATTTATTTTTGGGACAGAGAGAGACAGAGCATGAATGGGGGAGGGGCAGAGAGAGAGGGAGACACAGAATCAGAAACAGGCTCCAGGCTCTGAGCCATCAGCCCAGAGCCCGACGCGGGGCTCAAACTCCCGGACCGCGAGATCGTGACCTGGCTGAAGTCGGACGCTTAACCGACTGCGCCACCCAGGCGCCCCTCGATTGATATTTATTATCGATCACTTCACAAGTCTTAGAGCAACTGTTGCCAAATTTGAGTATGTTGATGACTCACCTGGTATTCTTATTCAGTAAACCTGGGATGGGGCCTAGAATCTGCTTTTAAAATAAGTTTCCAGGTGATTCTGAAACAGGTGGCACTTGGACCACATTTCGAGGAATAATCTTTAACTTGAATCTGTAGATTCTTTAAAAAATAATGTATGTGGTGAAGAGCTGTTCTAGATTAAAATCTAAGAGGGGCGCCTGGGTGGCTCAGTTGGTTAACTGTCTGACTTCAGCTCAGGTCATGATCTCTGAGTTTGTGGGTTCAAACCCCACGTCGGGCTCTGCGCTGACATCTCAGAGCCTGGAGCCTGCTTCAGATTCTGTGTCTCTCTCTCTGTCTCTCTCTCTCTCTCTCTGTCCTTCCACCGCTTGTGCTCTATCAAAAGTAAATAAATAAACATTAAAATTAAAAAAAAAATCTAAGAGAAATAACAACCAAATGCAGTGCATGAACCTTGATTGGATACTAGTTCAATAGAAACCTTTAAAAGACTCTTTGGACAGTTGGGTAAAATTTTAATATGGACTAGAAATTAGATGACATGATGGAATTATTGTTAATTTTCATATGTAAGGTAATGGTCCTGTGATTAATGGAAGAATGTCCTTATTTTTTGGAAATGAATATGAGAGTATTTAGAGCTAGAGTATCCTGATGATCACGACTTACTCTTAAGTGGTTCAGCAATAGGAATGTGTAAGTGTGTGCCTATCTAGAGATAAGGCAAACATGACAAAAAAATTTTTCCCTTAAGTTTATTTATTTGAGAGAGAGCGCAAGCAGGAAAGGGGTAGAGAAAGGAGAGAGAATCCCAAGCAGGCTCCATGCTGCCAGCGCAGAGCCTGATGCGGGGCTTGGACTCACAAAACTGTGAGATCATGACCTGAATCAAAACCAAGAGTCAGAGGCTTAACTGACTGAGCCACCCAGGCACCCCAAACATGACAAAATATCAATAATTGCAGATTCTAAGTGAAGGACATGTGTGTGCTTATGTATCATTCTTTCAACTCTTTTGAATGTCTGAAAGTGTTAATAACACAAGGTTAGAGGAAAATACAGTTAAAAATAAATAAATACAGTTTTTATCAAAATTAAGTTTTATTAAAATTTTTGCCTATTGTTTTTAATGTTTATTTATTTATTTTGAGAGGAGAGAGATCACGGGCATGAGAGTGTGCATGAGCACCAAGCAGGGGTGGGGGGGGGCAGAGAGAGAGTGAGAAGTAGAGAGAGAGAATCCCAGTCAGGCTCCCCACTGTCAGTGCAGAACTCAGTGTGGGGCTCAAACTCACAGACTGTGAGACCATGACCTCAGCTGAAATCAAGAGTCAGATGCTTAACTGCCTGAGCCACCCAGATGCCCCAAATTTTTTGCCTAATTTTGTGATAGAAATAAAATAATAGTACTCTGTGAGATCAATTTGTTATGGATATTGTTTTAAAAAGCAGGTACTTGGTAAGTATTTGTTAAATAAATCAATATAAATTAAAAATCAAGAAAATAATAAATTAGTACAGGAAGTCAATTCTGGGTTTTTACACACATGCAGATATATAAATCATGAGTGATACACATTTGCTTTGAACTTCCTGGTGTGCAAAGTGAGAGGAGACATTGTTATGTAGCAAGCTTGCTGCTTTAAATACTTTCTGGATGAGAAGATGGGTGGGGAATAGCCAAATAAACAGTGTAGATAGATAGATGATTTCTTCATTCTTATTATTCAAAGCAGATCCTCTGAGAAAAGCAAAGTTCCTCTGAGAAAGCAAAGCATTTCATGCCATTTAGCACTAAAAGAAATTTCTCATGTGGGTCTCCGCTGGGGGCAGTGCTGGGGGCAGTAGGTGACCTAGTAGACAGGGCCTTCAGAAGTGTCTGTAAATGCAGCCTCAGCTGTCCCTGTGCCCTTCTGTTAGGTATCACCCTGAGCATTCCTTTTGATGCTGACTTGTTCTAAGGATTGATCCTGGGCTCTGGGACAAGTGGCTTTCAGATTGCTCTTAGCCACGAAAGGTCTGTGAAGGTGCCTTAGGCAGTGGAGAGAAGGATGAGTGGGGTATAGTTCAGGAAGAGCCTAGCCACCAAATTACCTTGTTATTATCTGTTTTATAGACTGGAGCTTTGCTTTAGAGGAAAAAATTTTCATTACTAAAGAAGTTTGAATTCTGATTGAGAAGACTGCATATCCTTCAGGCAACACTTTCCAGATAACACTTTCCTTGGCTCAGCTTTGGATAAAAGCTAGACAGCAGACATTCTATAGTTTGAGTCTGTGATGAGGGCCTAGGGTGTGATCCTCTGTAGGGGTATTCTGAATTGACTGAGGGCTAATCTTTGTTAGTGATCAGACTAGGAAATGGAAGATTACATCCTTTTTTTTGGAAATTGGGAAGTCTAGCCAGCACTTTACCTCAGGTGTGCTGAGAGGAAAAAGCTGGTTCTTGTTTTACCAGGAAGAAAAAAATATTTAATTTTAGGATCAAAATAAAATGGTCACGATAGTTTCAGACAATGGAGTCTAAGACTCTGAGCTTTGGCCTTGAGAGGTTGACATTTTAAGTTGAACAATTTCCTTTCCTTCCATTTCCAACCACGAGAGGAAAATGACTTTAAATGTGGGTTAGGTTCTTCAGAACTTACTCAGTAATTTGTTTGAATTTTTTATTTGGATAAAGATTAACTACCAACATACTAAAATTCAGTATTTGTTGAAATAGCTTATTTGGGGACACACAAATAGTGAGAAGTACTATTTTATTGCTGTTTATGGCATTTAGTACAATTTTCACTTGCACTATAAAAATTACGATATTTCTGTGACTATTAACTCAGAATAATTAATTTATATATATTTATAATTAGGTTAAGTTAAATACAATTGCTGTTTTCATAGGTCAAAAATGGCCATATGTTGGCAATTTCATATGGTTCAACTTAATAATATTAAAAAGAATTCTTTTGTTGTGTTTAAAAGGAACCTGAGATGTTTGGGTCTATAGACCTAAAGAATAATTTATCATATTTGTTTTCTTTTTTGAAATAGAAAAAATGCCTGTCTTAAAGGCTGAAGCATCGCATTATAACTCTGATTTAAATAATTTGCTGTTCTGCTGCCAGTGTGTGGACGTGGTATTTTACAACCCAGATTTAAAGGAAGTTGCCGAGGCCCACAAGATTGTTCTCTGTGCCGTAAGCCATGTTTTCATGCTGCTTTTCAATGTGAAGAGTCCCGCTGACATTCAGGATTCCAGTATCATCCGTACCACCCAGGACCTCTTTGCCATAAACAGAGATACTGCATTTCCAGGTGCTAGCCAGGATTCTCCAGGCAACCCACCATTACGTGTCATCGTTAAAGACGCCCTCTTCTGTTCTTGTTTATCGGACATTCTGCGCTTCATTTATTCAGGTACCTTGTTAAGTGGTTCTGGTACATTCTTGTAAGATTTGAAATGAAGTGTGCCTGTGGTCCTCAGGTGTATTGGTTAGTTTCACATTTCTCTTCTTTCTACCATCTGAGGTAAGGATTATACATAAAAGAGTATCTACTTTATATACAGGAATTGGTCCACACTTTCCATCTTCCTTATAAGTTTACTTGCCTTGGTTTTAAATCTACTTGTGAAAATAGTAATTTCTTTTCCTACTGAGCAGGTATGGTAGTATTTTTTTTTAATATCTAAAATGTGAAAATACAAGAGTTTTTTATCTAGTTTAAATTTAAAGAAATAAAATTTTCAAAGTATGAATGGAAATAAATCTCAGCATCTTAAAACCTGACCGTTAATTCCCTTTTCTGTTTTACTGTTAGATTTTGGAGGGCATTGAGAGAAATTAGCAAGGTCCTTACATTCAGTTTAGGAACTGGAAACAGTATCTAAAGTTAAAGCTGAGATCTGATCAACTTTAACTATTTTATTTTTAAGTAATCTCTACACCCAATATGGGGCTTGAACTCACAACCCCAACATCAAAAGTCACATCCTTCACCGACTGAGCCAGCCAGGAGCCCCAACTTTGACTATGTTAGGTTTTACTTTTTCTTCTGTGCACTTAATCTTTTTAGGATTGAGCTTAAAAATTATTTTTCTTCTCCTCTTAAATGCTGTAGCAACTATATTTTTAAAAAATAGAAGTTTTATTTGAGTCATTTTAGTCAATGAATTGAAGGTGTCATATCTAAATATCCCATATAAGAATGGAAAAGAATTGATGTAAAATAATTGATGTTAAAATAAGATTTTACTTTTTTCATTTGGGCTGTGGTTATATAATTTTCTAAGTTAAAATAAAAATCAATGGTTTTGAAAAGTACAGTTGTAGCATGAAGATTTAAGTGGATTAAAATGTACATATATGGGGGTGGCTGGCTGGCTGAATGTCAGTAGAGTATGTGACTCTTGATCTTAGGGTCACGAGTTTAAGTCCCACGTTGGGTGTAGAGATTACTGTTTTAAAAAGTTTTGGGGCACCTGGGTGCCTCAGTAGGTTAAGTGTCTGACTTAGGCTCAGGTCATGATTGCACAGTTTGTGAATTAGAGCCCTGCATTGGGCTCTGTGGTGACAGCTTGGAGCCTGGAGCCTGCTTCAGATTCCGTGTCTCCCTTTCTTTCTCTGCCCCTTCTCCGCTCATGCTCTTTCTCTCTCTCTCTCTCTCTCTCTCTCAAAAATAAACTTAAAAAAATAATATAAAAGTTTTTAAAAATCTTCATATATGTATATGCATATACTACCTAGGAGTAGAATGGTAATGATAGGTCTTAATTAAATCCATTGTTTAGTGAATATTGGCTTGGCAAAGGTGTAAATAACCACTCCTACAGAGCCCAGTGCCTTCAGTGTGGCAGGGTATGTGTTGGGTGAATTAATGAGTAGACTCTAGTGGCTTGTGAAGCATCACATGGATAAACCAGACTAAAGATGTCATTTACTACTACAGACTTTTATGTTTAAACTTTGAGTCTCACAGTTCAGAATTTAAGGCTAATTCTGAAAATCCAAAATGTTTACATGGTAAAAGAAAAAAAAATGTCTTTAATGATGTTTAGAAAACTGTGAAGGAAGTGTTTGGCTTTGCTTTTCGATGATGTTACTGTTGAATTATTCAGCAAGTTTACTACAGTATCTATGGAATACTTTTGAAGGCACATTAATACTTTGAAGTCAGTTATATCCTCTTTGATAAGGTAGCAGTAAGAGGGCTTGTTGTGTCTCCAGTGACAGAACCTACTTGTTTTTTTAAATTGCAAAATTAATACATGAAGATGAAAAAAAAAAGGGAAAGAAAAAAGTTTCTTCCATCCCTCAGTCCCCTTATGTATTCACTCTGATGCTGTTTGAGATAAATTAATGTGTTGGGAAATACGCATTAAGGAAAATGTAATCTTTAGGAACTGCTATTTTCCAGGAACCACACACAGTTTCCTATGGCTGGAGCATAGCGTACAAGGTGAAGGTTTGCAGGAGACGAGGCTGGCAAGCTAGGTGGAAGCTGCCTGTAGAAGCTGTTCTAGAATTTTAAGCATGATCAGAGTGGGTTTGGGCATACTCATCTGTGGTGATAGAGATGGAATAGAGCAGGCTAGACAGGAGTTTAGTAAAGAAGTTCCATTGCTCTGGAGATCAACCTCAGGAAGGTCATTAACTCTGATATTATGTGGTTGGTGCTTATCTATCATTTGAACAGTGCTTTTCAAACTTAATGTGCATGCAGGTCAGCTGGGGATCTTGTTCATGCGTCTATTCTGATTCAGTAGGCCCAGAGGGTGAGGCATGAGATTCTGCGTTTCACACAGTCTCCCAAGTAGTGCTAGTGCTTTGGACTCTAAGCAGCTGCAACACCTGCTCTTGGAAGAACTGAGTGCCGGCCACAGCCAGGGGCTAAGAGCCTGGCATTCAGTCCAGGGCCCAGGGGAGGAGCCCAGTTATCAGTCTGAGGGCACCAAGTCAAAATGGGGTCAGGCGCACTGACTGATGTGAGCTCTTCAGAGCTGGAGCTGTCAGCGCCGTGTTGTAGCCCTTGCCCTTAGCTGTGGCGGGGAGAGCTTGCTAAGCTACAAGCCCTCGACCCAGTCAGTGCACAGGCCTCCTAACCTGACACCAACATGTTGCATTTCTGCTCTGTTCTCTCCTTGTATGTCAAGGCTCAGAGAAGAGGTGCTGTCAGGTAAGAGCTGGGCCACAGACCATTGACCTGGGGCTGCAGGGAGATCCTGATGCTTTGAGGAGAAGCAAAACTAAATGCTTCAGCAGGTGCTTGTGACCTATTCTTTATTTATAGAATATAACCTCCGACTCAAGCAAAAGTTACATTATGTTTAAATTATGTTTAAAAAGACATTAAGGCTGTATTTGTAAAGACAATTTTGAAAAATGGAGAACACTTGTTAAGAGAAAAAAATCAACCAAATTCCTATTTCAAATGTCTAAACCCTGGTATTTTGTTTCATCCTCTGGCCTTTGTGCATATTTTACCGTTTATTTAGAAAATATTTTTTTTATTTTTATTTAAAAAAAAATTTTTTTTTAATGTTTATTTCTGAGACAGAGAGAGACAGAGCATGAGTGAGGGAGGGGCAGAGAGAGAGGGAGACACAGAATCAGAAGCAGGCTCCAGGCTCTGAGCTGTCAGCACAGAGCCCGACGCGGGGCTCGAAGTCACAAACCATGAGATCACGACCTGAGCCAAAGTCGGTCTCTCAACCAACTGAGCCACCCAGGCGCCCCTAGAAAATATTTTTTATCAAATCACAGAAAAAGTTTAAGACTACTTTTTTTTTTTTTTGAGACTTCAGTAAAGAGGACAGGCTTATGGGGTTTTTTGTTTTGCTTGTTTTTCTTGCTGTTGTTGAGCATTTTTAAAAAAATTTTTTTTAACGTTTATTTATTTTTGAGACAGAGAGAGACAGAGCATGAACAGGGGAGGGTCAGAGAGAGGGAGACACAGAATCCGAAACAGGCTCCAGGCTCTGAGCTGTCAGCACAGAGCCTGATGCGGGGCTTGAACTCACAGACCGCGAAATCATGACCTGAGCCGAAGTCGGCCACTCAACCGACTGAGCCACCCAGGCGCCCCTGTTGTTGAGCATTTTAAAACTTTGGAACCGATCACAAGTTTTAAGACCCAGTTAGGCAATGGTTTCCTCACAGAAGCCCTGGCCTACCCGCTAGTTCTGTTGGGTGGACAGTGAAGACAGCAGCCGTTTGTACATGTGTCTGTTGGGTTGCTAACACAGAGGCAGAACTCCGTGACACAGACAGCCCAGGAATATTTGCCCTGAGTAAACAAGGACTGAAAAACCGTATTAAATCTATCTCCTGCTTCTTTTGTTTTTAAGAAACAAAATTACAAAGAATGCCTTTTCTCTAAATGACACACTTCTTTTTAATCTTTAGGAATTTGAAATTTTGGGGCGCCTGGGTGGCTTGGTCGGTTAAGCGTCCGACTTCGGCTCAGGTCATGATCTCACGGTCTGTGAGTTCAAGCCCCGCGTCGGGGTCTGTGCTGACAGCTCAGCCTGTTTCCGATTCTGTGTCTCCCTCTCTCTCTGCCCCTCCCCTGTTCATGCTCTGTCTCTCTCTGTCTCAAAAATAAATAAACGTTAAAAAAAAATAAAAAAAAAAAAGAATTTGAAATTTTGTATGTGTTGTGTCACCACGGACATTTGGGTCCTCTATTTAGGAGGGATCTGTTTAATAGTCTGGTTAACAGAAGGCTTCGGTTTATTCTAATCAGATTTTTAAATAAATAGACACAGTAAAAGTATGTGTTTTGCAGATGTTAATTTTTTGTTGGATAACAGCTAACTCTGGATAAGTACTGAAAGACTAATACTCAAAGAGAAGGAGCGAGGCCAGCGGTTTCTGGGTCTTCATCGACCCAGAATCCTGTATTGGCATACAGTTCTGACATTCTTACAATACTTGATAGTCTTTATGCTTGCAAAGTCCTGACTCATGCAGTTTCAGATGGTTAGGAATTGAAATATATGTAAGGACCTCAAGAATTTTGCTTTGAGCTCTTCGTACCACAGATGGCCCTTAGAATTTCACATCACTTACTGAAATGCTGCCAGAGAAAATGAACGTGTGGAAACAAGCTTTCATCTTCAGCTTGCCTGGTATCCTAGCTCTTGGAATTCTTCCGTGGTATGCTCTTTTCTGCACTGCCTAAAAACACAGCTTGTATGCACGAGTATATCATGCTCTCTAAGAACCTAAGTCAATCAGTGCTCTGAGAGGTCAACTAAATAGAAAATCCCAGTCAGTTATGCAAGATGAATAGTTTCTAGATCTCTGCTGTACAATACCATGGCTATTGTTAACAATACTGTACACTTAAAATTCTGTCAAAAGGATAGATACATTAAGTGTTTTCACCACAATTAAAAAAAAGCAAAGAAAACTCCCAGTATAAGGATTATTGCTTTATTTGAACAAAAACGTGTCAAAAATGACTTGATTAGCATTTCTAATTGTAAGAACAGCCCAATCTTTAGAGTGCCCTGTGAACTATTATTTTCATTTTTAGTTATTGGATCCTTCTGTGTCTATTCTTAGACAAATGAGTGGCCTATAGGGATTTACCTACTAATAACCCCATATAGTTAGACTTATTCTTGCCTTCTCTCAGATAATATTCTGAATGGAGACACTGTGTAGGTATTCATTAGTTAATACAGTTTATTTTTAAGAGATAATATGTGTGTTCTCCTTTAGCATGCACAAGTGTAGACAGTAAAACTTACCCACTGTTTCTGCATACCACTGATCCTGGGTTTTAGTAATGAATGAAATGTTTAAAGGAAGAGATAGTGACGGCCCACACTCAGTGCACCTTAAAATCACCTGCAGCGCTTTTAAAATATCTGGGCCCCAGCCCCAGAAATTCTAATTTAATTGGTCTGGGAATGAGACTTCCTCAATGATATTTTATGAAAGATCTCCAGGTAAATGTAATACACAGCTATAGTTGAGAATCACTGGCATAGAGTAAATCATTCTAAAGTGGGGTCCGTTGGCTTCTCAGAGGTTCTTCTTCTTCTAACATTTTAAGGTGGATTGTAATTTTTATGTGTGCATGGGAAATTTTCTAGAGAGATAGTCCAAAGAATTTATCAGATTTTGAAAGAGTATGTGACCTTAAATTTAAAAATCCTTAGTGCAGAAAAATTAAAACAAAAAAACATGGGCTTTTCTAGACAGCACACCTTTGGGAATCTGAGGAGGAAGGGGAGCTGACAGTGAAGTCAGAAAAAGAGCATGAAAGGTAGGAAGAAGCAGTGATGAGCTGGAGCTGCCTGGCACCAGCTCGTGAGAGCCGATTATGTTTATTCCCAGCTCCGTGCTCTGTGATTCCATGTTGGTGGCTTGAGTGTGGCCATGGTAGGAGTCTTTACACCACAGAGGTAGCGGAAGGCCCTGATCAGGGCTCTCCTTCCCCCTTCCCCTCTCCTCAGGATACACTGTAGTGATGCTGAAGGTCAGGTGAGGAGAAGTTTAAAGATACTCAAGAGTGCCAAGTGCCACAGAGGTCGACTGCATTGACGCCTGGGAGCCACCGGACTACCAATTGACTCTTCAGAGCAGCTTGGATCTGGTTGTTCAGGCTGGCTGCAATTGCCCAATCTCACTGCTTCAATAAATGTCTATCATGTGCTCTCCCCATCCCTAATGTCTATGAAGGCATCTGGCGAAGTTCTGGATACATAAAGGGAAACATCAGAAGAAATAGATTGAGAACTGATAGAAAAGGGTTTTGAGTTACTTATATGTGAAATGAGTTGCTTAAAGTCACACCAGTAATGGCAGAGAGAGAACCGGAGCCTGAGTCTCCCAACTATGCCCACCCTCACTACACCTGGGTGAACTATATTTTAAGGAGTTAGGACTTTCTGTAAGTCAGGGATAGAGGGGAGTAATCTCTTCAGATATCATCATCAGAATCATACTTTTAGAAACTTATGGTCATTGAGTATTGGGATCAATTCAATGTGGACAAAGCCACGGAGGAGTAGGTAGGCTGGATAGGAGGCTGCTATAAGCCAAGCAAGAGGGTGCTTAGAGAAAGGTGAACTTTCACTGACCATCACACAGGAGTTTTGTAACATACAGAGGAAAGGGGCTAACAGTGTGAGACAGATGTGAAATGAGCCTAGGGAGAGATAGCTTGGAAGTGGGTTGGGATGAGGACAAGGGGAGGAGGGACCAAGTGCAGTGATTTTGCTCCATTGCCATGGTCATATAGCTCATCAGGTCATTATTTACCTCCCTTCTTCAAGTTGGTTCTGTAGAGTTGGCTATAGAACATCCTTATCTGACCCTGACAATGTGTGAGACCTTTTGAATGCATTCTGTTCCTACTGCTTATTCTTCTACCTGATGGTAGTCACTGCTGTCCATGATTAGTATGATTTAACTCAATCTTGGAAAAAAACAAACACATCTGCTTTCTTACTTAGAGCAAGTAAATAATTTGAGTGTAGGAAGGACTACTTGTGATGGCAAATGATATTCTGGCCATTACTGTCATTTTTAGCTGACTGTCTATTACAAAGAGGTGGCATCTGTTTAGGAAGGAAGACTTCAGCTTTGGAGAAATACTTTAGGGGAAGGCAAACTGATTTTTTTTTTTTTTTTAATGTGAGAACTGTTTAAATGTATTAGTGTAATTACAAGGATATATATTTGGCAAAGAAAAATCGAAAGAAAATACTAAATAAAAAAGGCATACTGATATCTAATAAGAGATTTACTTTCTGTACTTCCTGTTTTTACCTAAAAATCCATCATATATTAATTTGTTTATAGGTGCTTTTCAGTGGGAAGAATTGGAAGAAGATATCAGGAAGAAATTGAAAGATTCTGGGGATGTTTCAAATGTAATCGAGAAAGTTAAATGCATTTTGAAAACACCAGGAAAGGTAAAACTACTTTGTTGCAAATCAGTTTACCTTGATGTTCTCTGAATTTTAACAGATATACTATGATAATATAATATTGAGTCATTAGAAGAGTCAATAACATATAAATATGTTTTTCTTGAATCTGTTTTTGCCATTAAATATTTTAAACACAAACTTGTATTATTTCTCACTATCTCAGATTTTAATTCATATAAGAATTAGAATATGTGTGAGTCATGTCTTTAAAATGTTGACTTGTGAATTCCATCCTCTGAAACATTTCCCTAGAGCTCCAGGAATATGCAATCTATGTCAAGAATGAAGTGCTGTTGAATTTGTCCGGTTACGGTTAAGCTTGTTAAAGGGAATGCTTTCTCACTTCTCAGAATTTACGTCCAGATAGTTTTCTGGAGCAAGGCTGTTTCTTTGTGTACCCTTTTCAAGAGTCCTAAGAAACCTCTTTCATCAGGTGGACAGTTAGGGATTTGTTTCTCATCTTGTACAGGTTTAAAATTATAAGTTAAGTCAGAGGTTGTAAAATGGAGACTTTGTAACAAGTCATAAACATGTGCATGTTAAAACTCCAGTCACTTAGACTGTAAAGAGACTGAAGGGCTTCAAAAATAAATTTATTTTAAGACAACTACATTATACAATTTAGCCAGTGTATTCTTATTTCAGATTCTGTGATAAACAAATTGGCTACAGTAGATAAAAAGGTAAGTATGTGCAATGCCTGGCAGAATATAGACATGTAAATGTAAGAAATGTAAGAAATGTTAAATGTAAGAAATGTAAGAAAATATAAGAAAAAAGTAAGAAAAAATATTATTCCTTTAATTTTTTTATACAGATGACTGTCAATTCTAAAACCTAAGTTAATGATGTTTTAAGTTAATATTTTATTTTTTAAGTTAAGATTTTAAAACTGTACTAGCTTTTAATGAAGATTCCTGGCTTATTGAGTTGGGGAAAAAAATTTGTAAATGAAGTAACATGGAATTAAGGAGCAAGACTTTTCTTGTTTCAATAACACACTGAAGCTGGTATACAGAAGCTGTCCAATTCTACAAGGGTATGGCAGAGTGGTAGCTCTTGCAGTCTAACCCAACTAACGCTTTTGTAGAAATGTGCGCATAAAGCTATATTCTGTTTTTCAAAATTTCTCTAGATTACTTGTTTATAGACTAGTGAAAATGTATAATATGTTTATCAGTGTTCTGTCCAAACAACTATCCTTCAATATTTTTTTCTTCAAATTCAAGGCATTGATCACACAGGAATCTGTTTATAAGATTATCTATCTATCTACCTATCTATCTATCTGTTATCTATTTCTATCCATCCATATATAATATACATCTACATATTATTTATGATATATAGACTTATAATCTTTATATGAATGGTTAGGACAGAAGTGTTGCCTTTTGTTCTAAACCCAAGCCTTTCCTTGGGTGTGATTCTGAACACAGTCATTGCTTTGAGTATTGAGGTTAAAAAAAAAAAAAAAAATTGTTGGGGAAGAGGAGGCTGGGGACTATGGGATTCCATGATATTGAGCTAAATTTTCTCCTTTGCACAGGAGGAGAGAGGAGTTCTATGCTTTCTTCTTGTGCTTTCCCGGGGTCATGGTCTCTCTCATTAACTGAGTACAACACAGAAATATATTCCAGAATTAGGAATCAGGAAATGTACATTTAAATTGTGAGTTGGCCATAAATTGTCCCTGGCTTTAAGCATGTCTCCTCAGGACTTTCTTACAATGAGGGATAAATTATGATTTCTAAAGCCCTTGCTAGTTACCAAATTCTTTGATGCTCTCTGACTTGCTCTGCTTTGTGTGTGGCTCTCCCTGAATCCTCTCCACCAATTCCTTAGATATGTATTAAGGTATGTTGTATGTAGAATCTGAGAATAGACTTTATAAGACTAGGATTTGTATGATCCTGTTTTGCTTCTCTGCCTTGCTAGTGGAAATCATTCTGGAGTGTGTTTTCTTTCTCCTTGTGAGTAAGGATAATATTTTTGTTTTCCTCTTACCAAAGATTTTAACTTCCCACCATAGTGGATTAATCCAGAACGGAGACTAGGTATCATTTATTCTTATTGTTCCAGTTGTATGCTTGGTTATTTCTTAGGGATAAAGCTTTCTGTATTCCCTAGATAGCCAAGCAGAGGTTCTGAGATTCAGCAAGGAAAATGGGTGGAGGGTGAGGGGAGAGGGGCTGGCTCTCAAATTTTGGGGTTGGAACAAAGAAATGTCTGAAAGATTACAGAAAGGATAAACCAAGTGCTAAATCCTAGGTGGAGGCTAGAGACGGGTTGGAGACTGCTAAGTCACACGACCACTATTATTGGAGGCCACCATCTAGAGCAAGCAGATGTGAGAGTGCAGATAGGTGTAGTCATGGAAGAGGTTCTCTGGAACTCTGGATAGGAGATCCAGGCAACCTTTTATAGATTCCAGGAGTCCCAGCTGTGGGTAGAAAGACACTTAGGATTATAAGATTATACATTAAGATGGAGATGAACCTATTCATTACTCTCAGGTATTTTAATGTTGATCCTAGTAGGACATGATTTGATGGGGGAAATGTGTATTCTTTTAAATTACAAACAAATTTTTGTGTATGTACCTTCTTAAAGTGAACAAACACACAGGTTGTATGTAAACATATTTTACTAGGCATTCATAGGAGGTTGGACTGTTGTCTGTTCCCCAGGTAACAGAGGCCTGCATGGATTTGGGACCCCACGTGTCTCAGCCAGCGAAGTGAGTTTTCATTTAGCCGGTTCACTCACTGCTAAGAATACTGCACAGGGCTTATTCTCATGTAGCACATGCCATACTTGAGGGCAAGTTCCCCTGACAGCTATGATCAGAGATGCCGTAGACTAGGTAATCCTTATTTCTTCAGACATTTCAGTACAGTTTTCCAGATTCTCTAACCAACCTATATATATTACCAAAGCATATTGTACATTTCCTTTTTTTTTTTTTGTCTTCCTTTATAGATAAATTGTCTAAGGAATTGCAAAACTTATCAAGCCAGAAAACCTCTGTGGTTTTATAACACTTCCCTGAAGTTTTTCCTTAATAAACCAATGCTTGCTGATGTTGTCTTTGAAATACAAGGTATGGTTAATTTTTTTGCAAAGTTCATTACTTGTTTTTATTCCTTATTTTCTTACCTAACTCTCTATTTCAGCTTTGAATATTTTAGATGAAGAAATGACTATTCTGTAATGCAGATATAGATTAGTACTGTTTGAATTGCAGCAAAATCTAGGGAAGTGAAAGAAAATTATATTTTCCTACTTTTTTTTACCCTTAACATATGCTTCATTAACTTTTAGGGACCAGTGTGCAATGGAATGAATTGTAATATCACCTCATTGTGTATTTTTGTCTGTGTATTTCTTTAAGATGCTACTTCTTGAGTCACCTGAAACCAGCCCCCTTTACATTGTATTACCTGTAACTGGTTCGGTTCTTTTTATTTGAGCAAAAGGAACTAACTGTGCATTGAGGGTCATGCCCGGCTTACATTAGGCATTGGTAGATATTGCTACACTTATTCGTCACAGTACTCTGAGAATTATCACCAGAGCAACTGAGAGTTGCTTTTTATCTCTGTAGGAAAGTAATGCTGCCTAATTTTAATAACGGTAAGCTGTTTTCATGCCCATTATTGATTATTCGCTTGGATGATTTTGCCACTTGAGTAGATTAAAAGCATAATCATAAAAATGAAGAGTCAGGTACCTTTAACTGTGCAAGAAGGCTAGGGGTTGTTTCCAGATGTATTAAATAGAACTTCAGGTGGGCTATTACTAAAAGCAAGATATGATGCTAATTTTATGATAGAAATGGATGGCAGCTAATAGTCACTTGCCTTTTAAAATTTTCCCCCAGAAAGATTCATTTTAACTTTGGCCACTGGCCAAGACAGAATTGGAAACTTTCCCAAGTGCCTTCAGATAAGCTACAGTCAGTGCTGTTTGAAATGTGAGATGAGACATTGAGAATGGGACAATAAGAGTGACCTTGAAATACATAAAGAATGATTTGGGGGGGAGGAAGCTAACAAGAGACCGCATTTGCTTATAATTTGCCTAGGAAGCCTTCACACCAAATATCATGTTAATGTAACCCACCGAAAAGATGTTCGAAGGGAATATGCAACATATGAAAACACATGTTAAGAGAAAAGAAAAGGGGCGCCTGGGTGGCGCAGTCGGTTAAGCGTCCGACTTCAGCCAGGTCACGATCTCACGGTCCGTGAGTTCGAGCCCCGCGTCAGGCTCTGGGCTGACGGCTCAGAGCCTGGAGCCTGTTTCCGATTCTGTGTCTCCCTCTCTCTCTGCCCCTCCCCCGTTCATGCTCTGTCTCTCTCTGTCCCAAAAATAAATAAACGTTGAAAAAAAAATTTTTTTTAAAAATTTAAAAAAAGAGAAAGAAAAGAAGCAATGATGTGGAGAATTCTTTCTCCTTATAGTCTCTTGCTTTTCTCTCACAATTCTACATCCTAACCCTTTTGTGGGCACCTTCCCATGGCCCCTACCTATGTGGAGGCTGGGTGCAGGAGGGCCCGCTGTGGGCTGTGCTGATGCTCAGCTCCTGGGCTGTCCTTTGTCTCTCATCAGCTCAAAAACCAAGGCCTCCCAAGGAGTCAGGAGCTGAGAACAAGCAGACATGAGTGGAAGCAGGGTCTAGCAACAGCTTCTCTGCCATCTGGCCACCTGTGGGAGGAGAGGCAAGCTTAGCTTCTGAAGAGTTTGAGGAGGGGAGCTCTAGCATGCAGAAGGGAGCAGTGTTGTCCCCTCTGGAGAAAGGCTGAACCTGAGGTCTGCAACTTGAGCTTTAGCCTTGGCTCTGCATTCCCACAAGAGTGTGTTCTTAGGGCAGTCACTTAACGTGGCTTGCATCGTTAAGTCTTTTCGTTTCCAGAGTGATGAAGGTAAACCATAAGGTTCTAAAAGGTCATTTTTAGTGTTAAGCTTGTGGAGGGGGTAGTGGTCAGGACTAGAAAGACCCGGTTGGGATCTTGCATGGGTACATATTTGCCATATTGGTGTGGCTGCTTTACTTTATATCTGGTCTCTTGTTTCCTTGCCTATAACATGGGGATACTCATTTCTTTTTTTTTTTTTTTTTTTTTATATGAAGTTTATTGACAAATTGGTTTCCATACAACACCCAGTGCTCATCCCAAAAGGTGCCCTCCTCAATACCCATCACCCACCCGCCCCTCCCTCCCACCCCCCATCAACCCTCAGTTTGTTCTCAGTTTTTAACAGTCTCTTATGCTTTGGCTCTCTCCCACTCTAACGTCCTTTTTTTTTTTTTTTTTTTTTTTTTCCTTCCCCTCCCCCATGGGTTCCTGTTAAGTTTCTCAGGATCCACATAAGAGTGAAACCATATGGTATCTGTCTTTCTCTGTATGGCTTATTTCACTTAGCATCACACTCTCCAGTTCCATCCACGTTGCTACAAAAGGCCATATTTCATTTTTTCTCATTGCCACGTAGTATTCCATTGTGTATATAAACCACAATTTCTTTATCCATTCATCAGTTGATGGACATTTAGGCTCTTTCCATAATTTGGCTATTGTTGAGAGTGCTGCTATGAACATTGGGGTACAAGTGCCCCTATGCATCAGTACTCCTGTATCCCTTGGGTAGATTCCTAGCAGGGCTATTGCTGGGTCATAGGGTAGGTCTATTTTTAATTTTCTGAGGAACCTCCACACTGCTTTCCAGAGCGGCTGCACCAATTTGCATTCCCACCAACAGTGCAAGAGGGTTCCCGTTTCTCCACATCCTCTCCAGCATCTATAGTCTCCTGATTTGTTCATTTTGGCCACTCTGACTGGCGTGAGGTGATACCTGAGTGTGGTTTGTTTTTTTTTTTTTTTTTTGTCCAAAAAACTTTATTAATATTTAAGTTCACTCTTAAGCTGACATTTTATTTTATTTTATTTTATTTTTTATGAAGTTTATTGACAAATTGGTTTCCATACAACACCCAGTGCTCATCCCAAAAGGTGCCCTCCTCAATACCCATCACCCACCCGCCCCTCCCTCCCACCCCCCATCAACCCTCAGTTTGTTCTCAGTTTTTAACAGTCTCTTATGCTTTGGCTCTCTCCCACTCTAACGTCCTTTTTTTTTTTTTTTTTTTTTACCTTCCCCTCCCCCATGGGTTCCTGTTAAGTTTCTCAGGATCCACATAAGAGTGAAACCATATGGTATCTGTCTTTCTCTGTATGGCTTATTTCACTTAGCATCACACTCTCCAGTTCCATCCACGTTGCTACAAAAGGCCATATTTCATTTTTTCTCATTGCCACGTAGTATTCCATTGTGTATATAAACCACAATTTCTTTATCCATTCATCAGTTGATGGACATTTAGGCTCTTTCCATAATTTGGCTATTGTTGAGAGTGCTGCTATGAACATTGGGGTACAAGTGCCCCTATGCATCAGTACTCCTGTATCCCTTGGGTAAATTCCTAGCAGTGCTATTGCTGGGTCATAGGGTAGGTCTATTTTTAATTTTCTGAGGAACCTCCACACTGCTTTCCAGAGCGGCTGCACCAATTTGCATTCCCACCAACAGTGCAAGAGGGTTCCCGTTTCTCCACATCCTCTCCAGCATCTATAGTCTCCTGATTTGTTCATTTTGGCCACTCTGACTGGCGTGAGGTGATACCTGAGTGTGGTTTTGATTTGTATTTCCCTGATAAGGAGCGACGCTGAACATCTTTTCATGTGCCTGTTGGCCATCTGGATGTCTTCTTTAGAGAAGTGTCTATTCATGTTTTCTGCCCATTTCTTCACTGGGTTATTTGTTTTTCGGGTGTGGAGTTTGGTGAGCTCTTTATAGATTTTAGATACTAGCCCTTTGTCCGATATGTCATTTGCAAATATCTTTTCCCATTCCGTTGGTTGCCTTTTAGTTTTGTTGGTTGTTTCCTTTGCTGTGCAGAAGCTTTTTATCTTCATAAGGTCCCAGTAATTCACTTTTGCTTTTAATTCCCTTGCCTTTGGGGATGTGTCGAGTAAGAGATTGCTACGGCTGAGGTCAGAGAGGTCTTTTCCTGCTTTCTCCTCTAAGGTTCTGATGGTTTCCTGTCTCACATTTAGGTCCTTTATCCATTTTGAGTTTATTTTTGTAAATGGTGTGAGAAAGTGGTCTAGTTTCAACCTTCTGCATGTTGCTGTCCAGTTCTCCCAGCACCATTTGTTAAAGAGGCTGTCTTTTTTCCATTGGATGTTCTTTCCTGCTTTGTCAAAGATGAGTTGGCCATACGTTTGTGGGTCTAGTTCTGGGGTTTCTATTCTATTCCATTGGTCTGTGTGTCTGTTTTTGTGCCAATACCATGCTGTCTTGATGATGACAGCTTTGTAGTAGAGGCTGAAGTCTGGGATTGTGATGCCTCCTGCTTTGGTCTTCTTCTTCAAAATTCCTTTGGCTATTGGGGGCCTTTTGTGGTTCCATATGAATTTTAGGATTGCTTGTTCTAGTTTCGAGAAGAATGCTGGTGCAATTTTGATTGGGATTGCATTGAATGTGTAGATAGCTTTGGGTAGTATTGACATTTTGACAATATTTATTTTTCCAATCCATGAGCAGGGAATGTCTTTCCATTTCTTTAAATCTTCTTCAATTACCTTCATAAGCTTTCTATAGTTTTCAGCATACAGATCCTTTACATCTTTGGTTAGATTTATTCCTAGGTATTTTATGCTTCTTGGTGCAATTGTGAATGGGATCAGTTTCTTTATTTGTCTTTCTGTGGCTTCATTGTTAGTGTATAAGAATGCAACTGATTTCTGTACATTGATTTTGTATCCTGCAACTTTGCTGAATTCATGTATCAGTTCTAGCAGACTTTTGGTGGAGTCTATCGGATTTTCCATGTATAATATCATGTCATCTGCAAAAAGCGAAAGCTTGACTTCATCTTTGCCAATTTTGATGCCTTTGATTTCCTTTTGTTGTCTGATTGCTGATGCTAGCACTTCCAGCACTATGTTAAACAACAACGGTGAGAGTGGGCATCCTGTCGTGTTCCTGATCTCAGGGAAAAAGCTCTCAGTTTTTCCCCGTTGAGGATGATGTTAGCTGTGGGCTTTTCATAAATGGCTTTTATGATCTTTAAGTATGTTCCTTCTATCCCGACTTTCTCAAGGGTTTTTATTAAGAAAGGGTGCTGGATTTTGTCAAAGGCCTTTTCTGCATCGATTGACAGGATCATATGGTTCTTCTCTTTTTTTTTGTTAATGTGATGTATCACGTTGATTGATTTGCGAATGTTGAACCAGCCCTGCATCCCAGGAATGAAGGGGATACTCATTTCTACCTGGTACAGCAGTCATGAGGATTGAGATGGTGCATTATTATAAAGGTATATTTAAAGGCCTGATGGTACATACTCTAAGTCTCTCTTGTCCTAGGCAAGTTTCGTGTTTTCATAGTAAAACAGAAACATTCTAAAAATTTGATTTTTGAAACCTGGAAAGTAATGTGAAGAAGGTATGACAAATGTAGGATTTTATTTTAATAAATAATAAAAACAAAGATCTTTGATAATCTGCGTTATTAGAAAACTTGGGATTTTAAATTTTATTTCGGTCTTAAACATTCTTTCTTAAAAAAAGTTTTGGGGATCCTGGGTGGTTCAGTTGATTGAGTGTCCTACTTTGGCTCAGGTCATGATCTGACGGTTCATGAATTTGAGCCCCGAGTCCGGCTCTGTGCTGACAGCTCAGAGCCTGGAGCCTTCTTCAGATTCTGTGTCTCCCTCTCTCTCTGCCCCTCCCCTACTCGTGCTCAAAATAAATAAACATTTAAAAAAATTTTTTTTAAGTCTAAAACTAACAGAAATTAAATACTACAAAAGGAAAGTTACTTTAGACCTTGATATTTTCAAAGAACATGTTTATCTTTTAACTAGAAAATTGATGCTTTTTTTCTCCTTTAATTGTTCAGCTTTATCTTACTGCTGGTTGGTATAAAAGCCCTGGATTGTGTTCATTCAGCATATTTTATACAGTGTTTCTATATTTATACAGTTTATATACTATGTTGAAAAATGTGACTGTACTGAGGTATAGTGTTACAGTTTCACAGTAGAACAATTTATAATACCGAACAGTAGTTTGAAAAGGTGAGAAACAGAAGTTGTGGTTTTCTTAACTGGAGATATAACGGTTTTCCAAACCAAATTCCAAGCTTGAAATGGGCTGAAAATGCTTTAATGAGTGTTTTGTTGCTAGTTTTGTAACTCTGTTGGAACTATACTATCAATGGAAAATTTCTGTTAAAATTACAAGGTTACTTATCAAATTCTTTCCCCATCTCCTGTCCACTTGGCATTTTTGGTCAATCTTAAATCCCTCCTCTCAACCCAAATATTATAAAATTAAGCAATACTTCTCATTTTCCTTCTCTTTTTCTTCAATAGTTCACTACTTAATATTTTTAAACCTTAGAATTACAAGTCCAATTGTATTACCTGTTTGAATTCTTTGTCAATTGCTGTGTACAGAGCTCTCCAGTATGTTTAATCATGGAAACCACCCATCGGTGGACACAGGCCACCTAATGGTAAAAGGGCAGGGAAGGGAAGGAGCAAAGAGGGGATGATGCCTGCTAGCAGGTGTGTGATGGCCCGGTAGCAATGCTCGCTATTATGTAGCCTCTACTCCCTGCTCCTGTGGGAGGTGCATTTGTGCAAATCATAGCTCTAAGCACTGAGCTCAGAATTGGCAATGGTGGGCATTCATTGTTTGTGAATCGTACTGACTTTGGAGAAAGTCACTGGGCTTAGGTGGAACTCTTCCCTTCTTTTCTGAACCTGAAGGTGTTTTGCTTGGACCTGAACAGGCTGAGTAATCCAATCATTATAAATATTTTAGAGAAGAATATATGCTCCTGAGAGGTAGGAGACTTTAAGGACGTATAGGCGAAAACTCTTGGGCAGAATGGAGTGGTTTGGCTCATACTTTTTCGAAGTCTTTCTCATTCACACCGGCTGTGGTGTCTTGCACCAAACTAAAAGCTTGACTGCCTGAAAGCAGGGTAGTTTTGTCTTCCTCATCTTTGTATCTTTAATACTTAACACGGTGATTGGCTCATGGTGGCTGCTCAGAAATGGTGTGTGAAGCTGATCTAGACTGAACTGAAGGCTGCTGTGGATTCGTGGTCTTCTAAGGTGGTGGGAGTGGTGACAAGTGCTTCTCCACCCACGTGCCATCTGGTGCTGCCTTGGTGTGGTGGCACAGTAGCTGCAGACCTTAGCAGGCTTTCGCTAGAGAGCCAGTGTAGTCTCCTGAGTTTCAGTGAAGGGTATGGGCTGAGGGGCCTTTAAAAGTTAAAGGAGCTCCAGTTCTCCCAGAAGCAGCACTCTTCCCTGAGGAGGTGGTACCTTGGGGAGACACCTGGGGACTAGGTCATTCCCATCCCAAGTCTTCCAGAAGGTCTGAAATGCTCCCCTTGACTCCATAAAAGATCCCCTCACCATATTTGCTGTATGTAACACATGGACTGCTTAAGCCGAGGGATAGTTCACTTTCTACAGTTTCTTGTTTCTGATAAGGGGAAGCCTGGCCAGGACCTGCTCTTTGAGTGTGTCCAAGACGGGCAATGGCAGTGTTTTCTTGGGAGGCACATGGGTAAGAATGGGTGATGGTATTTCAAGCCAATTGCAAAGGATACATGTTTCATTATAAAAATAGGAAGCAAAATATTTCATGTCAGTGTTTCTGTCTTCAGAAAATATGAACTAAGTAGCAAATAATTGCCAGTCTTAATTTCCTGTCTTCTAATTGTTGGTTTCAAAGTCATTTTTGAACTCTTTGTTTTTCAAATAAAAACTAAAACGTTTCTGGTTAATGCTGGTCATCTCCCCAAAATTTGCTTTCTGACATCAGCTTAGCTGTGCTTAATGCAATACCACTGTCATCAAAAGGACAATTGCTAGACTAAGAATTCTGCAAGTTTATGTAACTTAACTTTGTTTCCCCTTTGAACCTTGCAGGTACAACAGTGCCAGCCCACAGGGCTATCCTGGTGGCCCGTTGTGAAGTGATGGCAGCTATGTTTAATGGGAATTACATGGAAGCAAAGAGTGTTCTGATTCCAGTTTATGGAGTTTCCAAAGAGACTTTCTTGTCATTCTTAGAATATCTATACACAGACTCCTGTTGCCCAGGTGAGCAGTATAAATATTGAGTCATATCTCCTAATTCTTTATTTCCTTGTCACTCATTTTGATAAATTGCATTCTGTGAAATTTGTTTTTGTGTAAGACTTATCAGAGTTGACATCATGGCATGTGCTAATCAGGTGGAAGTGGTGTTGGGATAACAGTGAGTTTTCAGTCAGCTCAGGTGGAGGAGCAGTGGTTGGATACCTCTTTCAGGCTTTCAGACTCAGGCATAAGTCCCAGCCAGCACCAATAGTGTGGTGATTCTGTGGGCACCCTAGAAATGGAGGTGTCTGATGGTCCCCAGTGACCACTCTAATTCTATAGATTGGGACAGAGAGCTCCTTGGAGACTGTCCTTCCATAAAGAGAAGAGGGTTAGGTAGTTGCTTTTATGGCTCTAACTTCTGATTGAGGCACTTTCAAGGACTTTGGATATTCTGAGACCCCCCCACCCCCTTAGTTATCTGTGGCCCAGAGAATGTGGGTTTTTTTTAAGGCCTTCTTCTGACTTTTAAAGTCATATTCTCCTTAAGCTAACTTGTCCAAAAACTTTATCTAAGATGTTTAGGATGCCTAGTGGACTATAGGATTTATTTCCCTACTCACTGACTTAAGACTATATTTGTCTAAGAACTAATCATCTTTGGCAGCTGCAGGTTGGAACAGATCTTGTAGGTTTTTTCCAGCTGCAGTGGTGGTGGTGGTGGGGGGGAAGCAGAGGGGAGGGGGTCCTTGGAGAAATTGCAAAATCCTTTCAAAAGGCCTAGAGCCTTGGGATGCAGGAAGCCCCTTTAATTAGTCTTCGTCCTCTGGCCACCAGATGGCTCCCACCACAAACAGGACTAGAGTAAATCTCTGGTGGTTTACTTCATTCAGGAGCCCGTGACCTTGATAACAGAACCTGGCCTAGCGAAGATAAAAAGAAAACACACATTTCAGACCATCCCTCTCTTCAGATTTATTGCTTTCATTTTTAGATTTGGGAAGATTTCCCAGTGTGTTATTAAAATCTCTTAAGTTTTAAACAAGTCATGAGCCCTCTAGTGAAAGGTTTAGAAGATAAAAAAAAGAAAATTCCTTTTTTAAAAAGAAAAAAAATTTTTTAATGTTTGTTTATTTTTTAGAGAGAACAAGTGGAGGAGGGGCAGAGAGAGAGAGAAGAGGGAGACACAGAATCTGAGGCAGACTCCAGGCTCTGAGCTGTCAGGCCAGAACCCGACACGGGAATCCAGCTCACAAACCTTGAGACTATGACCTGAGCCGAAGTCCAGTGTTCACCCGACTGAGCCACCCAGGCGCCCCAGAAAATTCCTTTTTTTAACTGAATTAATTCTGGTCTTGCAGCGAGCTGTATAGTACTTTGGAGCCAGTTATAGTTGCTACTGTCAGTGTTAAAGACTGGCTTATCATTTTTGCTTGATAAAAAGGAAAGATCAATTCTCATCAGAATGTGTGTTATTGTTTACTTCATTATTTTAGTACTGGCAAATTTGTATATTAAATAAAAACTTGGACCCACATTTAAAATAAGAAAAGTTCGTTTTGGGGCGCCTGGGTGGCTCAGTCGGTTAAGTGGCCGACTTTGGCTCAGGTCATGATCTCACGGTCCGTGAGTTCTAGCCCTGCGTCGGGCTTTGTGCTGACCGCCCAGAGCCTGGAGCCTGTTTCACATTCTGTGTCTCCCTCTCTCTCTGACCCTCCCCCGTTCGTGCTCTGTCTCTCTCTGTCTCAAAAATAAACAAACGTTAAAAAAGAAAAAATTTAAAAATAAATAAAAAAAAAAAGTTCGTTTCTCAACCATCCTCCCACTAGAGTAATTGAAGCTTCAAATTTTAGGTTTTCTCTTACTAATTACAAAAATGCTCAGAGAAGTGCGAATAACTATAGGACAAAGCACTTTAAAAGTCGGTAAAAGGTGTGGGGAGAAAGTGAGTCAAAATGAACAGTCAAAAAGTCGATCAGATACTAAAATGTTTGCATTGGGAAAGAAAGGTAATCTAAGTTAAGTATTGATCATACACAGTGTTCTTGTTTCCTAGCTACAAAACAATGTGAGGAATTTAAGGAGGGATTAGAAAGAGAATTACCTGAAAAATCACTTAGAAGGAAGAGTTTAAAAAACAACAATAATAACAAGAGGCGCCTAGGTGGCTCAGTTGGTTAAGTGCTGACTTCACCTAGGGTCATGGTCTCATGGTTTGTTTTCCTGAGTTCAAGCCCCATGTCGGGCTCTGTGCTGACAGCTCAGGGCCTGGAGCCTGCTTTGGATTGTGTTTCCCTTTCTCTCTCTGCCTCTCCCCTGCTCGTACTCTGTCTCTGTGTCTCTCTCAAAAATAAAAAAAACAACATTAAAAAATTTTTTTAAATAATTAATTAAAATAGCATAACCTGAGTGATTTCCAGGGGCTAAGGGAAGGGGGAAATGGGGAGTTATTGCTTAATGGGTGCGGAGTTTTGGTTTGGGAAGAACAAGGTTCTAGAGAAGGATGATGATGATGGTTAGATAACAATGTGGATGTACTTCAATGCCACTGAGCCGTACACTTTAAAATGGTTAATGATAAATTTTATGTTATGTTTGTTTTACCACAATATAAACAAACAAACCTGGGAGTAAAGGCAAGAGAGGAAAAATTTGCAAGGATTTAGTTTAGCTAGCAGAAGGAATTACACAGTAGCCTGCGAATTGGTTATTAAGGGCAATTGTAGATTCCCCTTCTCTGAAGAAATAAAAAAAAAACAAACAAAAACAAAAAACGAAAAAACAATGGGGGCGCCTGGATGGCTCATTCAGTTAAGCTTCTAACTCTTGATTTCGGCTCAGATCATGATCTCACAGTTCTTGAGATAGAGCCCTGTGGGGGCTCTGCGCTGACAGTGTGAAGCCTGTTTGGGGTTCTCTCTCTCCCTCTCTCTCTGCCCTTCTCCTGCCTGTGCTCTCTCTCAAAATAAAAAAATAAACTTAAAACAAACAAAAAAACATCGAAAAGATTCACTCTGGAGTGTAAAGGTTTAAATTAATTTTTTTTTAATTTTTTTTTTCAACGTTTTTTATTTATTTTTGGGACAGAGCGAGACAGAGCATGAACGGGGGAGGGGCAGAGAGAGAGGGAGACACAGAATCGGAAACAGGCTCCAGGCTCTGGGCCATCAGCCCAGAGCCCGATGCGGGGCTCGAACCCACGGACCGCGAGATCCTGACCTGGCTGAAGTCGGACGCTTAACCGACTGCGCCACCCAGGCGCCCCAATTTTTTTTTTTTTAAACGGTCTAATAGGGGTGCCTGGCTCTCAGTGGGTGGAGAGTGGGACTCTCCATCTCAGTGTTGTGAGTTCAAGCCGTGTTGGGCGTAGAGATTACTTAAAAACAAAATCTTCAAATTAAAAAAAAAATAAATAAAATGGCATAATAGTGTATAATGCAGACTCACTCCCTCAAAGCCTTTCTGTGCATTCTATTGTGCATTGGATGATACGGTCAGCATTTTTTGTTGTTGGTGGTGGTTTGCCTGTTGTTGTTATTTTGTTTCAGGTCATAAAAGAAATGGCTTTATTGTCCATTTTCTCTTATTTCCCTTCCCACATCAGCTGGCATTTTTCAGGCTATGTGTCTTCTGATCTGTGCTGAGATGTATCAGGTGTCCAGACTGCAGCACATCTGTGAGCTGTTCATCATCACACAGCTGCAGAGCATGCCAAGCAGGGAACTGGCGTCCATGAACCTGGATATAGTTGACCTGCTCAAGAAAGCCAAGGTAATTGGCCCTCTGCATCTGGTTGTTGGTTTAAAAAAAAAATCTTCTAAAAATTATACTTAAAAAATGTTTCTGCTTATGGAGAGATTTATTAGTGTTTGTCTCAGTCTGGAAGTTTGGTGAAATGAGGGTAAAGTGCCCTCACAGCAGTTTCTGTGGCTAGACAATTTTGAAGCGTACGATTTTTGCACAGTCCTTTTCTAAGGAGGTCGAATTTGCTGATAGGAAATGCTTCAACTGAATGGCAGCCTCTATTAGAGTCATTTAAATGTGTTGCTTTACTATGCCATATAGGCATTATAGGAAATGGAATTTACATTGCATTTCCCCCAATCACATCTTAGGGTTCATGAAAGACAAATGATAGAATTGGTCTGTACACACTGATAGAGATGGTTAGGCTAAACTCATTTATTTGTTCATTCATCCATCCTTCCACTTCATGGACATGTTTTGAAGTTCCCAGGTGTTTGTAGGAAGTATTGGTTTACTTCATTAATCTTTGCAAATGCCTTTTGTTGATCTGGCTCGTGGTATCATGAATATATTCAGTAAAAATGTTTCAGTTGACAGTCACTCCAGCACACTGTACTTTCTGGCTTCTTCTAAGCTTAGAGCCATTTTGTTTTTAAGGACTGTATTCCTACACATTCTAGGGAACAGAGTTTACATAGTTAAGCTAATTGTGAATAACTGCAGGTACAAAGATCCTACAATATGATCTATAAATAAACTCAGATCTATAAATAAACTCAGTCTGCCTTTTTGAAATCTCCTTCTGGAACTTGGAGATACTGTTACAGTCAGAAATCTGCTGTTTCCTCATTGCAACTCTTTTATTCCTAGGAGTAAGAAATGTATCCAGACATGTCAACCTACCCTTGGTTATTCTACCATTCTATCCCCTGTCTTATGAAATTTTTAGGGCTTACAGCAGTCATGGGATATAATGGTATATATTGAACTTACAGTGAGCTGAACCTTCTGGTCTCTTTTACAGGAATATATCTGACCCATCTTTGGAGACTATCAGGACTTTGTAAAATATTATCTGGCATACAACATATTGGCTATCCCTATCAGTTTTGATATCCAAAATTAGAAAAATATAATCACTTTGTTTTCAGGTTGCTAAAATGGAGCCACATAATGGGGCCAAGGACAGACTGACAGCTAAACGCTTGCCTCCAGGTTGGGATGAATTCATTTAAGCAACGTGTATATTTCTGGGTATAGATGGAATTCATTTAAAGCATCTTACTGTCTCCTTAATGATTTGGGGGTTCATTTCTTTCATAATCAAATCTCAACATTGTATGTAGTTAATTTTAAAAATAAAAACGAATTTACAAAACCGAGTAACCTTTTGCACATGGTTGGAGCTTGGGGCCGAGGCTGTTGGCTGGCCGATGCATGCACAAGTGCAGTATGCTGCGAGAGGGCAAGTCTTGCCAACACTGCAAGGGTCTCTAGCCCAGTGAGTAGACTTCGGTAGTAATTCCTATTGCAAGTAAAAGAGAACAAAACAAAAAGAAAAGAAAAAAACCCCACAACACCGAGTAACTTTGATCTTTGTAATAATCTTTACACTGAGTGTGGGATAAATAGCTACCCTCTAGATTTAGTTTAAAAATTCTCTTTTGTCCTTTTTAGTATTTTCACAACCTCAGTTCATTTCTGGTGTGTCATTTTCGTACTATTCTAAGAAGTCTGTGAGACAAAAAACATGCTCATGAGCTTCTCTTTCCTTATCTTGTAGTATCCTGTTAGTTCAAAGAACTTCTTGTATGCTTGCATGGATTTTTTAGGTGCCTCCGTCCCCCAAACACACACAAACACATGCACACATGCACATACGTATATGTTTCCTCACCAGTGTCATTGATGATTGTTTTGTCAGACATTTTTTCCCTGACTGTGTGGTTTTGATTATGTAATTATCTTTACTTATTTCTCTTCAGTTTTAAAAGTGTAAGATACCAGAGGTGCCTGAGTGGCTCAGTCGGTTAAGCGTCTGACTTCAGCTCAGGCCATGATCTCACAGTTTGTGGGTTCGAGCCCCTCATCAGGCGCTGAGCTGACTGCCCAGAGTCTGGAGCCCGATTTGGATTCTGTGTCTCCCTCTCTCTGCCCTTCCCCAACTCACACTGTCTCTCTGTCTCTCAAAAATGAATAAACGTTAAAAAGAATGAAAATAAAAATAAAAGTGTAAGATACCAACTCCTTTGGAATCTTATTCTTTGTTTCTGAAGACTATTCTATTTTCTAGGATTAAGTCTCCATTTACCAGTCTTCCTTTATTCTAGTCTATTCTATTCTGGTCCCTAACTTGGCAATTTACAAATCCAAGGTAATAGGATAATTTTCTTGCTCAGTTGTCTTTGAAGTTCCTAGTTTGAGGCTTTAGTTCACCAACCAGTTCATACTGTTGGTCAAAATTTAGTTAAACTTTGCTTCATTGTTTCTCTAATAGAAGGGGAAACTGTCTTTTAGCAGAATTAGACTTTGAGTAGCTTTCTGAATAAGCAAGGTTTCCGATCACTCTGTTATCCTCTCTGCTAGTTTTGTAGTGTTTATCAGGAAAGCGTCCTTCATACCTTCCATGTGGTGGAGCAGTTTGGTGTTCTGTTACTTGGCCTTCTCTAACCTTTCTGGGTTCGTTACCATGATTCTACCTTCAGGTTAGTATCCATCAAGTTGGACTCTAAAATACAAAAGAAGCTTCTTTCCCTAAATCAGATTAATTTCTCTGAATTGAAGTAAAGATCTCCTTAGCCCTACTCCCTTTTAAATCCTATCTAGCCAAACATTGGTGATGCCTGTGAAGTCCTGTTAACTCTCATCTTAAAGTTTTAAACTCCCTATCTTACTTATGATCTATGCATTAATATTTGGCTGCTTTAGGCCACCAGTTTGGTTTCTGGCCTTTTCCTCGTGAGTTTCTGGGTGTTTTCTCCACCATTATTATTCTTCACAGAACTATTAAATGCTATAGCATTTGATTTATAGTATTTTTATTCTGTTATTTATTGCAGTTTAAACCTAGCA
This sequence comes from Lynx rufus, assembly GCF_022079265.1. NCBI lineage: Eukaryota > Metazoa > Chordata > Mammalia > Carnivora > Felidae > Lynx > Lynx rufus. Next base: position 157,677,754 of record NW_025814823.1, read on the forward strand.
CATATTTTTTCCAGAAAAGTAGTTTTTACAGTGAAATGCATTCTGTCTCTGGCTAAAAGCCTACAATTGTGACATCTTAAATCTTGGTCAAAAATAAAATTCTGCATTATAACCATGTTTTTATAGCCAGCTATTCATTTCAGTGATCTTCGTTCTATTTAAAGTCACAGCCCTGGGGGCGCCTGGGTGGCGCAGTCGGTTAAGCATCCGACTTCAGCCAGGTCACGATCTCGCGGTCCGTGAGTTCGAGCCCCGCGTCAGGCTCTGGGCTGATGGCTCAGAGCCTGGAGCCTGTTTCCGATTCTGTGTCTCCCTCTCTCTCTGCCCCTCCCCCGTTCGTGCTCTGTCTCTCTCTGTCCCAAAAAAAATAAATAAACGTTGAAAAAAAAAAAAAAAAATTAAAAAAAAAAAAAAAAAAAAAAAAGCATTTTAAAGTCACAGCCCTGGGGCGCCTGGGTGGCGCAGTCGGTTAAGCGTCCGACTTCAGCCAGGTCACGATCTCGCGGTCCGTGAGTTCAAGCCCCGCGTCAGGCTCTGGGCTGATGGCTCAGAGCCTGGAGCCTGTTTCCGATTCTGTGTCTCCCTCTCTCTCTGCCCCTCCCCCATTCATGCTCTGTCTCTCTCTGTCCCAAAAATAAATAAACATTAAAAAAAAAAAATTAAAGTCATAGCCCTTAGGTCATTTTCTGAACCTTTATTTGTGAGTTATCTTCTCTGGGTTAATCATCTGATAGTCTGCTGGCTTCTGTTAAAATAGCTGCACATTCTTATTCTATCTCCTTGAGATCACTCACATTTGCTAAAAGATAAGGTGAATAAAAATTGTTAAAATGTGACATCATAGATGAATTAAAGTGTCTTGCACAAAGTGTCAGAATTTGTGATTTTGTATAATGAAAATCAGAGGGACCTGTGGGTTTACATGTGAAAATATTCCCACGTTATAACTTTTTAGAAGAGCAATACTGGAGTTTCCTCCTTAAGATTTGAGATTATAAATTTTTCTTCAATTTCTCATTACTTATTGCTTATATTTTTGAGCTTCCCTTTTTTTAATTTTTTTTTATGTTTTTTATTTTATTTTTGAGACAGAGAGAGACAGAGCATGAGCAGGGGAGGGTTAGAGAGAGAGGGAGATACAGAATCTGAAGCAGGCTCCAGGCTCTGAGCTGTTAGCACAGAGCCCGACGCGGGGCTCAAACTCACAGACGGTGAGATCATGACCTGAGCCGAAGTCGGAAGCTCAACCGACTGAGCCACCCAGGCGCCCCTGAGCTTCCCTTTTAAGAGCTATATTTAGCATAAAGGTGGGAACAACCTAAATGCCCATCAATAGATGAGTGAATAAATAAAATGTGGCATGGACATACGGTGGAATATTACTCAGCTTTAAAAAGGTATGAAATTTTAATCCATGCTGCAACATAGATGAACCTTGAGGACATTATTCTAAGTAAAATAAACAGAGAAAGCATAACTACTGTCTAATTCAGTGCTTATGAGGTACCTAGAATAGTCAAATTCATAGAAAATAGAGTAGTGGTTACCAGGGACTAGGGGCAGGGGTAAAAGGGGAGTTACTATTTACTGAGTACAGAGTTTCAGTTTGGGATGGTAAAAACATTCCGGAAACAGATAGTGGTGACGGTTGCAGAGTAACATGAATGCACTTAATGCCTCTGGTTTCCTTAAAGAAGGTTAAAATGGTAAATTTTATGTTACGTGTATTTTACTGCAGTAATAACAAACAGAACTATACTGTATCGAAGCTGTCTGCCAGCAAGTTACTGTAATCTGAATTGAGTGGTTAGATGGATCTCACTGGACTGGCACAAAGGTGATGATGTCATAGCTGTGTTGCTCCGAGTTTCCCTTCCATTAGCTGTTGAAACTCAGAGTGAGAAATATGCTGGAAATCCTGCTCACTGTTACAGTATATCCTAGTTTGAAGCAACTGTTCAGATAGAACCTTCTCAGAGACATATGTACACGTTGAAACTCATACTTTAGGTTGATGACATTTCCTTCACAAACTATTTTTTGGTTTGCTCCTCAGGTGCACGGGTTCATATTTGGCCAAGTGTGTACCTTTGCTAACCAGAATCTTATCTCTGCAACCCAGACAGAAGTGCAATTGGTGAAGGCCGTGACCTTAGATTAAAAGCTTAAACCAAATCCTCAGGAACCTCAGCCAGTCTTGTTAACTCCTGGTGCAGGTGCCCCTGCTTCAGACGTTTAGCCGCTCCAGCAACTGGAGCTTGTTGTTCATTTGATTTGGTGTCTTCACTGCTATAATTTTATGATTACACGTTGGCAATTCCCCCCCTTTCCTTTCTGCTCTCAGAGTAGGCGGAAGCATGGACACAGTGAGCTCCCAGTGGGGTTCTCGTCGCAGACTGCGCTCCCCGCCTGGTGTCCGTGCATGGTCCCTGCATGGTTTCACACTCCATTTCTCTTGCAGTTTCACCACTCCGAGTGCCTCTCAACCTGGCTGCTCCATTTCATCGCCACGAACTACCTCATCTTCAGCCAAAAGCCTGAGTTTCAGGATCTTTCAGGTAGGTTGCTAATTACTGTTTTGAAAAGAAAACTGTTTTTGTTCTTAGATTTGAGACATAACTTGTAGGAATTGTAGCTGTTAAAAAACAAAAAGTTAAAAAAAGTAAGTCAGCATCATATAGTCCTCTAAATATGCGGTGCAGGGGCTCCTGGGTGGCTCAGTTGGTAAAGCATCTGACTCTTGATCTCAGCTCAGGTCTTGATCACAGGGCGGTGGGTTCAAGCCACATGTTGGGCTCTGCGCTGGGTGTAAGCCTATTTAGAAAAACAAAACAAAACAAAAACACAGTGTGGTAATTGAGGACTCTCTAACTTAGAATCAGCTGGCTATATAAGTAGCTTGACCTGTGTTACACAAGAAGTTTTCTAATGATTGTTTTATAGCTCCATCCATTTTTAAATGCACCTTTTTTCCTGAAGTAGAGAGATAAGGTGACCTCAGGTGGTATTTGGTTGTGATAAACGAGATCTTGGTGTTAATCACCTAAGTCAGAAGCAAAATTTAAATAGTACAGATTTCAAAAATTTTTCTTGTGAAAGAATTGAAACTATCATTTACTGTTTATATCAGTTCTATTGTTCTGATATCTATATTTAAGTATATCTATATAGGAATCCATTATATTACTTGGGAATAACAGGGTTTTTTGTTGATAAATGTTGCAAAACTTACTGAACAGAGAGTATACATAATGTGATCTGTAAGATAAATTATAAACTTTAAAACCAATCACAGTGTGAGTTTCTGAGTACTGCATAAGAAAAAAGAAAATGAGAACAGAACAGTCATCAGAGTAGACAGTTTAGATCCAATGGTTTGCTCATGTTACCTAGAATAGGCTCAAGGAATAATCAAGTTAAAAGGCAAAGGGAATTAAAGATCACCTAGTTAAGTAGTTTCAAACTCTAAACAGGGACGTGTCCTTGAGATGCCTGAAGGTTTCCTGAAGTGGGGGCAGAGAGCTGGAAGTAGCTGAGGGAAGAGGGAAGGAAGAAGAGAAGGCTGGAATTTGTACTTCTTGGATGCCCCTGCTTTTATATCTTAGAGTTTTCCATAAAGTTTTACTTGTAAAAGATAATTTGCTGCTAACAGGTTTGAAAATCTCTGGTTTCTTTCAGCTTCTTGCACAGTATAGGAAACTAGGAAACACATAGTCTATTTTTGGCAGCTGTATTCAGTTAGGTGACAAACACTGTATACCTATTGGGAGCCTTCTTACATATAATTTAACTATTAGTGCAGTGGGGCAACATAATAAATTAAAGCAGAATATAGAGATTTACTAACCATATACTTTGTGCAAAAAAGAAACCCCTTCCATTCATAAAGATAAAGCCTGCTTCTTGCTGTTAGTGGGGACATTCTTATAGTTATTCTTTAAGAAGTTCTTTCAAAATGAAACGAGTGAACATTGTGATTTTAGAACCATCTTCATTATTCTGCCTTAGGTCCCCTTCATTTGTAAAAAAAAAAAAAAAAAAAGAATAAGATTATTTTCCACTTACTATCTTGTATAGAAGTATGCCACACAAGGGAGTACTATTAACAACCTTAGGAGAAAGGTGCTCTATAAATCTGTTGGGTTATAAATTTTTATTTTATTTTATCACTTATACAATTGACTGTGAAGTATGTTATGACTGCCTGGCAGAGTGAGAAGCAGGACTCCAGGGTGTGCTTTAAGAAGGCAGGTGAGAAGATGAGGCAATGTCAGTGACTGTCTTATGTTCCTTGGATGGGAGTTAAGGTATCACGAATGTTCTGATTCACTGGTACCTGTTTATGTTTAGGACCTGCTGTGGTGTGTCATTGTAGGCAGTGAAAAAAGCCCCTGGTGGATAAGGGAGAATTTGCTAATCTAACTTAGTAGTCACAAACTGAAAATCTGTGGGTTGAATGTAGCTGAATATAGTCTGCCAAGTGTCTTATTTGGACCACGTGGTATTACTTTTTTTTAGTGGTCATCATGTAAAAATTGTAACAGTTTCCATTTCTGTCTTCTTTTGAAAAGTTGGAAGACCTGGTTACTCTCAGCCCCTCTTCCCACATGGCAGCAACCTGGAACTGAGCAAGTAGCTGCCCTTTTAAAGGACCGTGTCCCCTCCAGAGTATCCTAGTCACCTCTCCTCCTCCCTGTTGCCTTATACTGGACGTACTTCACAGTGTTACTTGAAGTTGGAAGGGTTCTTGTCACCATCAATTTACAGCTCCCTTAAATAATTTCCCATTTTCGGTTTCAGATATTATCAAATTATTATTGGAATTATGTGAACTGTTTTCTCTCGACTAAAAATTCTTCTTTGAGCGTGTTTAGAAATTGAAAGGTGAGGGGCGCCTGGGTGGCTCAGTTGGTTGAGCATCCAACTTTGGCTCAGCTTATGATCTCGCGGTTCATGAGTTCGAGCCCCACGTCGGCGTTGGGCTCTGTGCTGACAGCTCAGAGCCTGGACCCTGCTTCAGATTCTGTGTGTGTGTGTGTGTGTGTGTTTGTGTGCGTGCGTGTGTTTCTCTCTCTGCCCCTCCCCCACTCAACACTGTCTCTCTCTCCTTCAAAAGTAAATAAACATTAAAAAAAAAGAAATTGAAAGGTGAGAATAGACAAGATGTCATGTTAATGCTGGCATTGATGCAACAGAACTTAGTTAAATAGCTTTTAAATGTTAGATACATTTTATATGCTGGACTGTTTTGAAAACAAATAGCACTACACAGGAATATGAGTTACCCTTGGCATTTATGGATTCATTATTCCCACAGTTTAATTTGGCCCAATATTGTGTTACATATTATATACTGCGAAGTTTTTTTTTGTCTTGTTTTGGTTTTTGTTGGCTGCCAGAGCTCACCTGTGATAACTTTTCTATTTTTTTAAATCTTAACCAAGGGAGTAGTCTTAGGTCACCTTTTCTTCCTAATGAAACTACAGCTAACTTCCTTGAGCTGCTAGATTGTTTCTTTATATCTGTGTCCTGCAGCCTGGATCAGGTCCTCATTAATCTGAATTATAATATATGAGGTCAAACAGTAGATGGAGAAGTGGGAACTGACTTAGCAGAAAGAAACCTAAGTACCCACAGAAGGGAGTACTATGAGAAACAAGCTGATTCAGCCAGCAGAATACCAGGAAGCCTTAGAAACCTGAGGGACCAGGTATTTCAGAAAGCAGAATAAGGGTTGGGGCTGAAAGCAGTACTTAGTTGAAAGTTGATGAAGAAGCTTTTGCTGCACTCTATCCCACCCAGGCAGACAACTCCTTCTCCCTCATCATCCTGGAATGGGAGGTTTATTACTGGAGAAATTAAACCAAAAATGTTATAGAATCACAAACTCCAGGTATAGCTGAGAATGGGTTAAGGAGCTGGACTGAAAACTTAGGGGTCATGTGAAATTGTGCATGTTGTATATTTAGCCTCCAGGCTCCTTCTAGGATTTGTGGCAGCCAGGTGTTTGCCTGGCTCCCATACTCTGGGCATGAAATTGAAGCATCTTTCTCTGGCCTCAGAGAAAAAAAATATATAGGTGCATTCATTTGGGAATTCTTTCAGTGAACCCAACAAGTATCTGCTCAGTTATTCTACCAGTCAGTAAGTCCTACCCATGACCACAAGATATCCAAATAACTTTCTAGTGTCTCACTCTTAAATGTAAGGAGATAACCAGGGATCTGCAATTACTTGAGGCAGTGTCCAACATGGAAGACAGAAACCAAAACCAAAATAAAATTAATAAACACACAAGAGAAAGAATTTAGAAGCACAAAAAATAGGGAAAAAAACTTTAAAAATTGTAAATTAATATCTTGAAAGAATAAGAGATATAAATCCATATATATATCCATATCCTATAAAGCAGGATAGTTATAAAAAAAACAATAGTTAATAGAGTTTTAGTTTTGCAAGATGAAAAGAGTTCTGGAGATTGGTTGCACAACAATGTGAATGTGCTTAACTATATACCTAAAAATCGTTAAGATAATAAATTTTATGCTGTGTTTTACCATAAATTTAAAACAATACAGGAACAAGAAATAGTTCTTGGAAATTACAAATATGATAGTAAAAACAAAACAAAAAACCCTAAGTAAATAAAGGAGTTGAAACAACTACATAAGAGTTGAAAAATAAAGATAAGGACATCTCATAAAAAGGAAGACAAACAGCTAAAGAGACAAGAGAGAAAGATTTTTAAAAAACTGGGGGCTCAGTCCAGGAGATGAAGTATCTGAGTAATAGAAGTTAATACAGAATAAAATTGGAGAGAGGAAATTAGCAAAGAAGTAATACACGAAGTTTTCCTAGTACCAGTGGACCCAAGTCTTCAGATTGAAAGGATCTACTAAGTGCTCAGCTTTATGAATGAACAAGGTCCATCACTGGGACATGCAAGAACACTGACTACAAATAGAAAAATCTAAAAGTTTTAAAAGAACACAGATCACTTGCCAAGAACTATGAATCTTAATGGTAACAGAGTTTTCAATAACTTTGGAAACTAGAATGCAGTGGAATTCTGTCTTCGACGTCTTGAGGGAAGTTTTCAACCTCGAATTTGGTACCAAACCAAATTACAATTGTGTGTAAAGAGGATAAAGATGTTTCATCACAAGCATGGTCTCAAAAGTACTTCATATGTACCCCCTTTTTCAGGGAGCTAATAAAGGTTGTGCTTCACTAAAACTAGAAAAGAAACTGAGTGAAGGACCTAGAGTCTACAAGTGGAGGGATCCAACACAAAAGAATGAAGCAGGCCTAGAAAGCAAGAGGGTACAGGGCTCTGAGGAAGGGACGTCTCCAGGGCCATGACAAGACCGGCAGCTGCTACCAGAGTAGTTAGATTATCCGGTGACTGTGGTTGGGTGGAGAATGGAATTGAGAGGATGTTAAAGAGTTTGGAAGAATAAGTCAGCTATAAAGAAAACTAATTAAATGAAAAGCAAGTCTGTTGTCATCTCCAAGAAAAATAAGTCTTATTTGGGAGAAAAACAAAAAGAACATAAATACTACTTGATGAAGAAGTGGGCAAGATGTATATTATCGTAAATTATGTAATATAAATCCTGATGACTGATTTGACCAAAATTATGTTAAACAATTTTGGAAGCATTGAGTGAAGGGCCGAGGATACAGAGCAGAGCTTGGATCCCATCTGTTAAATAAGGAATCAATAGTTAATGTCTAAACTTGATCCAAAATAAAATATTTGCAATTAACATTGTTTTTTCTAAAAATTTTAGTGGAAGAACGCAGTTTTGTTGAAAAGCACAGATGGCCATCGAATATGTACTTGAAGCAGCTTGCAGAATACAGGAAGTATATTCACTCCCGGAAGTGTCGTTGCTTAGTAATGTAACCCAGAGCTTTTATATACATACACTTTTTATTATTATTATTATTATTATTGTTATTATTATTATTATTATGAAGAATGGGATACCTCTGTGTTCCAGTAAAATTCTGTGACTGAAACCAATATGGGCGTTAAAAAGAATTATCATACAGCTTAATGTGTTTGTTAGTCCTTTGGAAAACAAACAAACCAAACAAACAAACAAACAAAAAACTACTATTGTGATCTTAAAAGGGAACAAAATATACCATAGGCTAAAACTAAGGCGTCACCATACTAATATATAAAGTTGTTATACAGCTATTTTTTCCCTTTAAGATGCCCTGTTGCTTTAGTGATACTAGTACCCCTCCCAGTTAAGAAATGTTTAAATTAAGAAAAAAATCATGTAGGATTAATTTTAAAATTTCATCATGTCTGATTAATTGCTCTATTAAAATAATGGGCATTTTAAAGACCCGGTATGACTATTTCAATAGTGAAAAAATCTAAGGTAGAGCTGATCAGTCTGAAATTTTAAGGAATAGAAATTTGCATGGAATTTTGAAAGTGAAATGCCACATGGATTCAAATCAGTGACAATGTTTAAACCATCATGAAAAAAAATTATTTTTTTATGTGGACAACCCAACTGTGCCACCTTGTCTCTTCTCTGGATTCTGACTGGGCAGGAGATCTAAACAGAGCTGGCTTTAAGGCCATGTAATGTGTGTTAACACAGGGGCCCATGCTTGGTTCAATGCTCTGCCATTGCCATCTTGATATTCTTCATAATATTTAAAGAAAGGCCCTGCATTTTCACTTTGTACTGGGGCCCCCAAATTATGTGTATCTCCTGGCAGGATATGTACTGTATTTCATCGCTCAAACATCATTCTCTCTGAAAGCAAAAAAGAGTCATTGACATCAAGGGAAGAGAAGGAGGCATGCTGGAAGGAAGAAATCACATGGGGTTTCCCATCCTTGGGGAAGTCTCTCCTGCCTCTGCTGCCACCTCCTCAGGCAAGGGAGATGTGCCTTGTGGTGTCTCAGCATTAGGACGCTCATAGCTCTGGTTCCATAACAGGTGAACAAATGCTTTCTTGATCATTGTGAGACCAGGATGTTAATAAAAGTGACTGACCAGTGTGACTTTAATGCATCATTTATAAAGATGTTCATAGGAAGAGATGCTTTCTGGAGAATTTGTAAGCAAAGGCTCAAGAGTTTTTTGTTTAGTAACTTACTAAGCTTAGGATGTCAGCAGCTTGAATTGTTTGAATTCTGAGGACCGCAAGGTTATTTAATGAGGAGTAGCATGAATTTTGACCTTCAAGATAACCCAGTAAGTTAAAAGAAAGGATATAAATCAGAGACTCATTACATGTAGAGAAAATGGTACTAGGATAGAATTATAGTGTCTCTTGTATCAAATGTCAACAGAAATAATTACATTAGAAGCTCACAAGCTGAGCGATGGAAGATCAGATTACTATTTATTGTTAACATCATTTTCATTTGTAATTCAGTATTGGGATATAATTTTCTTTTAATTTCTAAGGACTTTCGAGGACACCTAATTTTTCCAGCTATTCAAAGGTTTAATTAAATGGTTTTATACCATAGTATTAGACAAAGTACTATATAGTTAGTCCTTGGATGTATATCAGCACTGTTAGAGTAAGACAGTAAAAATGCCCTATATATATTTTTAATTAGATTGTATTGATGAAGGTTACTGGAATGCATTTTATGTTTTTTGTATGTTAATCACTTGGGTTCATCAATTATTGGCAAATCCCACTTGACAAGGATAAGCATTGTAAAGAATAAATACTACAGTAGATTTCTAGAAATTCATCATATTTAAGGTCTTTTAAAACACAATAGTCTTATGTTCTTCCTAAGCGTAGTCTTACCCTGTGTGAATTACAGCACTTAATGTTCTAAATCAGTAATTTTAATCTAGGAAATTGAAAAACATTAAGTTCTAAAGCAAAAGAAAGTATTTCTTGAAAATACTTGTAAATCTAACATTTACCTAGACCATAGATACTATTTTAGGTTGTTTGACCTGAGTGGAAGTTAGGTTTGGAAGCTGGTGCTCTGTTAGTGTTGAGCGTGTAGTTTTTATTACGAAAGTGCTTTACCACCTGTGTGAGTGACTCAGACACACTGATGTCATGGCTCTTCAGAACTAGTCAGAACAGTAATCAAATTAGTTTTTAAACCTAGACTCTTCAATACCTTTGAATTAACTCAATTTAAAATAACAGGAAATTTAAAAATATTTATCAACTATCTTGGAGAAATGAGTGCTCTTTTTGAATTTTTTTTTAAATTGAAAGATTATTTCTAGATGAATGTATGCTTTGTGCACATCTCTGCTTCAGTATATTTACCAATCATTTTAATTAGAGAAGATACTGTGTGGTAGAACTAAGGCCTTTTCTTTATGGGCCAAATTTTCACCTTATATAACCCTTTGTATACTTCTGACCACTCTCTGTTCATATTATAAGAGAGTAGGCTTGTAAAATAGACGTTTCAGTAACATAACTGAAATTCACCCTGTCCAAGCCAGCATGGTGGCTTCATATTGGACAGTAACAGAAAACTGAAGAATTGGATAAATTTAACTTCTAAGACAGCTGAACTTTTCAATTGTAATTTTAAAAACTACACTACACTGACATAGTTAATTAGAAAAAAATTTTCCTCAAGAGTACTTTATTTTATTTAAAGCATCTGTTTAATTCAATCTTTAATAATTTTGCTAAGAAGGGTATGTGTGTATTTTAATATAGCCTGACCTGGATTTATATGTTTTTAGTTTTAGTATTTAACATTTTGTAACAAATAAACTTTTTTTAAAACAAGTTTAACATAGCGTCCTGCAATTATTTTACCTTGGATGTTGAAATGCTGAAATAAATTTGGGAATACTGCCTGTGTTTCTCACGCATAATTATGTTTCACAGATAATTTCCATTACATAGAAGATACTTAGAATATGCTGATGTTGCTGATGCCTATGATGAGATAAAGAAATTTATATTTCCCTTTAACAGCTGCTACTGGCATTTCTCTTACCAAAATAACTGCCTTTATTTAGAAAAATGCTTTGATAATTATTTAGCATAGAAGTAAGCCCTGTGGCTTGAGTGTTGGCTGAGGCCAAGACTTTTGAGAAATATGAAGCCGTTCTGCATAATATAGGGTTAAGAAATTGGAACTTTCCAACAAAATGAAAAGGCAAGCCACTGAATGGGAGAAAATATTTGCAAATCATTTATCTTATGAGTTAATATCCAAAATATGTAAAGAACTCCTATGTCTTAATAGCAACAAAACAAAATAAAACAATGTGATTGAAAAATGGGCAGAGAATCTAAATAGAGATTTTTTTTTCCAAAGAAGACATAGAGATGGTCAACAGGAACATGATAAGATGCTCAGCATCACTCATCATCAGAGAAATGCAAACAAAACCACAATGAAGTATCACCTCACACCTGTCAGAATGACTATTATCAAAAAGATGAGATAACTAATATTGGTGAGGATGTGGAGAAAAGGTAACCCTCATGTGGTGCTGGTGGGAATGTAGATTGGTGCGGCCACTGTGGAAAACAGTGTAGAGGTTCCTAAAAAAATTAAAAATAGAACTACCATATGATGTTGCAATTCCACATTTGGGTATTTATCTGAAAGAAAAAAAGGAAAATAGCAACTTGAAAAGATATCTGTACCTCCATGTTCACTGCAGCATTATTCACAACAGGCAAGACATGGAAACAACCTAAGTGTCAGTGAATGAATGGATAAAGAAAATAATGTTGTATATACACAGTGGAATATTATTCAGCCATAAAAAGTATGAAATCTTGCCATTTGTGACAATATGGATAGACCTTAAGGGCATTACATTAATCGAAACAAGTCGGACTGAGAAGGACAAATATGACGCGATCTCACTTATATGTTGAATCTTAACAACAGAAGCCACCAAGCTCGTAGATACATATAACAGACTGGTGTTTACCAGAGGTGGAGGTTGGGGACTGGGGATGGGTGAAATGGGTAAAGGGAAGCCCAAAGATATAAACTTCTAGTTATAACATGTCATCATCAGATGTAATGCACAGTATGGTGGCTAGTTAATACTGTATTCTCTGTTTGAAAGTTACTAAGAGAATAGATCTTAAAAGGTCTCATCATAAGAAAAAAAATTATGACTATGTGGTGATGCATGGTAACTAGACTTACTGTGGTGATCATTTCATAATGTATACAAATATTGAATCGTTATTTGTATACCTGACACTAACAGGATGTTACATGTCAGCTATATCTCAATTTAAAAAAGAAAAAGATGGGAATGCAAGCTGGTTCAGCCACTCTGGAAAACGGTATGGAGGTTCCTCAAAAAAACTAAAAATATAACTACCCTATGACCCAGCAGTTGCACTACTAGGCATTTATCCAAGGGATACAGGTGTGATGTTTCGAAGGGACACATGCACCCCCATGTTGATAGCAGCACTATCAACAATAGCCAAAGTATGGAAAGAGCCCAAATGTCCATTGATGGATGAATGGATAAAGAAGTTGTGGTATATATATATATATATATATATATATACACACACACACACACACACACACACACACACACACACAATGGAGTATTACTCAGCAATTCAAAAGAATGAAGTCTTGCCATTTGCAACTACGTGGATGGAACTGGAGGGTATTATGCTAAGTGCAATTAGAGAAAGACAAAAATCATATAACTTCACTTATATGAGGACTTTAAGAGACAAAACAGATGAACATAAGGGAAGGGAAACAAAAATAATATAAAAACAGGGAGGGGGACAAAACAGAAGAGACTCATAAATATGGAGAACAAACTGAGGGTTACTGGAGGGGTTGTGGGGGAGGATGGGCCAAATGGGTAGGGGGCATTAAGGAATCTGAAATCATTGTTGCACTATATGCTAATTTCGATGTAAATTTTAAAAAAAATGAAAAAGAAAAAGAGTGTGGAACTTTTCAGGGCTGAGGAGGTCAGATAGGAGGAGGAGAAAGATGAGGCAATCATAACATGAAAATGGAGTGTGCATTATATAATACAGTCCTTCCCCAGGTTACTAAATTGCCAGTAAAGTCTAAACAAATAAAGGCTTCTACGATTCCCCTGGAATTATGGTCCTACCACAAACCTGACCTGGCAACACTCTCTTCCAGAGGACCCGTACTGCCTATAGAAGAACTTCCACAGTTTTTACTGCCATCATGGCCTTTCATAACCAGCCCCATTGTCCTGCCTGGACACGTGGAATCCATCCACATCACCTGTGTACTTACACAGCTCATACTCTTCTCATGGCTTGGATTGGGTTGCCATTCCCTATTGTGCAGACTTCTGCAGATCCTGTAAAACCCCACTTACACATCATATCTCTTTTGCTTTCTAGGACTTGAGAATTGCTTCTGCATGTGAGTAAGAAGTAATTGCTTCTACATGTGTCTTTCCATAGCTCTTTACTCATACCTTTTTTATGGCACTTATTGCATTTTAGATATTAATATATTGGTGGTTTAAACTTGGCTATAACTTAAGAACAGGACCATGTCTTGATTTATCTTTGTGACCCCTTCCCAAACCCTCCAACAAGCATGGGACTGACATAGACTCTATATAATAAATGGCCCTTGAGAAGGCCAAATTGCTTCTGTTGGAACAATAATCAAAAACTTGTTATTGCAAGTGAGTAGTACCCTCACACTTGAGGCTTTGTTTGTCCAGGAGTAGGCAGAGTCAGCTGGCATGTGGGACTTGGAGTGACCATGGTGGTTGACTCTCTGGGGACTTGATGAACAAAATGGAAGAGAGAGAAGTACTGGACAATTGAGGGGGATGCAGAACATATACACAATGGTCCTGCCCGGGAGTTGCCATTGGAGGTCAGCAGAAAGAGCTGAGGGGGGAACAGAAGGGTTTCTGTTGTGAATAACAGAGGGGAAGCAGCTCCCAGTGTTGCGCATGTTTGTATGCAAATGATCCTATAACTGCATGTAAGTGATTTTCCTGGCATGTGAAGCTGTGTTCTCAAACTCTTGGTTGCCCTGCTTAACTGTCAGAGCTTGATGTTCTTAAAGGCTGAGCTTAGCCCCTCATCTATTTCTTCATGCCTGTCTTGTTTTTGTTCCCAAGAATGGGTGTTCTGATATCTTAATTCCTTTTCCTCTAGTAACCACATCACCATTAGAACACTTTTCTTTTAATACTTACAACTTCTGTGATTACAGAGTTGCCATGGTTTAGTCTCTGATGTCCCATGTTCAAGTAGAACATTTCAACGGCCAAGAGTTTTTAAAAAGTTTCTCATTCTTTTTGTTGTTTAGTGTTAACTTTTTCTAATAGGTAATATGTCTGTGGGGCTGAAAGTTCAAAACAACGTAGAGTATACTTTGGGAAAAGAGGCCTTGCTCCCATCTCTTTCCCTTTGCCCTATTTCCCACATTCCCCATAGGTAATCATTTACATTAGTTTCTTAGGTGTCATTACAGTGTTTACTTATGTGAATATGAGCAATGAAAATGTACATTCTCATTTTCCTCCTGTGGTAGACAGAATAATGCCCCCCTGCCTCCAAAATATCCACATTCTTATCCCTAGAACCTGAGAATGTTACTTTCCACAGCAAAGGGATTTTGCAGGTAATGATTAAGTTAAAGATCTTGAGATGGAAAGATTACCCTGAATGGGTCCCTTATAACCTCAAGTGCCCTTATGAGAGGGAGGCAGTACAGTAAGAGTTACAACAGGAGGCAAGGTAGAGAGGAAGGATTTGAAGATGAAGGGGTCATGCGCCAAGGAAGAAGGGTAGTCGCTAGAAGCTGAAAAAGGCAAGGAAATGGATTCTCCCCTGAGCCTTCAGAGGGCAACAGCCCTGCTGACAACTTCAGCCCCGTCAGACTGATTTTGGACTTCTGACCTCCAGAACTATAAGGAAATAAATTTGTGTCACTTTAAGCCACTAAGTTTGTGCTCATTTGTTACAGCAGCAGTAGGAAACTAATATACCCTTTTCCTTCATACAAAGGTGTCATGAATTACATCCTTTGTTCTCAAAACCATTTAAGGGGGGGGGGTTGAGTAGAGTCCAGTACCTTTAACTCAGTAGTTCATTAAACCAGTTGTTCTCAAACTGTAGCAGTTACCAGAATTACCTGAAGGGCTTTTAAAAGCAAAATGCTAGGCCTCAGCCCCAAAGTTCTGACTTTGCTGGTCTTGGTTGGGGCCTGAGAATTTCCATCTGAAACAAGTTCCTAGGTGATGCTGATACTGCTGGTCCACAGAACATGCTTTGAGAACCCATTAAACAATTCATTTCTCTTGGATCTGAAGCACCTGACTACTTGAGAGCCTATCCCCTCCCCTTCCTTTTTCAGTTTGAACGTTGACCTCTAGACCCAAGTCCCTCCCCTGTCTCCTTGATAGTTTTTCTAGCTCTTTCACCATTTCCTCATTTTCTGTTTTTGCTTCACAAGAGTTTGTCCAAAAGCCAACAGTTTCCCCCTAAGCCTCGGCCTATGGGGCAGCCAGGCAGAGCAGAGACTCCTAGGACTATTTCTGCCTAGTGCGGGCGGGAGAGTTTGAGGGTGGTGAGTCAGGGGAGGGAGGCTGGACTCAGACACTCAGGGTCACCCACTAAGCCTCCTGCAGGCCTCATTTCACACGACTGTTGGCCTTCCAGTCTCCTCTTGAGCTTGAGGTTTCCCTGGGCTGATGCTGTGTGCTGGACCTTTGACTCTCTTGCCCAAGAGGTGATGCAGGGCTCTGACTTCTCAATGATTTAAAGTAAAATTAACTTTCAGAAAGCCTTAGACAGTCTGTATGTGTACTCTTGAGAGAGTTTAAGTAGGAAATGTGAGTCCCTAGATCTATTTTGTTTACAATGACAGATTTTGCTAGTCTCACAGTATGCATTTTTTCCTGAAAATTACCTACCTTTTTGTTATCTTCTGATTTAAAAAAAAAAAATTCAGTTGTCCTGTAAGAATTGGAAACAGCATTAGAGCATAATCACAAATAATCTACTTTAAACTGAAGGTCCTAGAAGGACAAAGTTTGGTTAAACCAGTTTTATGGGCCTCAGGAATTTTTACCACAGGTGGCAGGGAGTTACTGAGTAACCAACTGTCCCCTTCACGTGGGCTTACTTTGGACTTCATGCTTTTCCCTTCCTCCTCCTGATTGGAAGTCTTATTTTTACTTTTACTTTAATAAGTTTAAAGCTGGATAAAAATAACCAGTTTTCTCAGTCAGTTTTCATAAAATTTATAGCATTTTTTAAAAATGTGTATTCATTTTGAGGGAGAGAGAGAGAGAGAGAACGAATGGTAGAGGGACAGAGAGAGAAGAAGAGAGAGAACCCCAAGCCGTTCTCAGAGATGTCAGTGCAGAGCCCCATGTGGGGCTGTATGCCACAAGTTAGAGATCATGACCTTAGCCAATATCGAGTCGGATGTTTAACCAACTGAGCCACCCTGGTGCCCCAGGAGCTATACAGCTTTGATGAACAATCTTTTACTGAACTATACAAGTGAAGTGGATGAATTACATGGCCTCTAATATATGCCTGAATAAAGTCATATAAATAAAAAACAAGAAAGGAAGGAAGAAAGATAGAAAGAAAGGCAGAAAAGAAGTTAAGTTGGGAATGGAGAGAGGGGAGGAAGAAGGAAGGAAGGAAAGAAAATAAAACATGAGTAGCTAGAAAAATGTTTTCCAACTGGTTCAGTAACCACTGTAAACCTGTGACATGAGTTCAGTGAAGAGCAGCAAAACTGGATAAAAACAGAAAAAATTTGTTTCTGGAGAAATGATTTCCATGCCCCTAGTGAAGTTATTAACCCTCCCTTCCATGTCATACCTGCAACACAGCCTTGTGACCAGGGGATTTTACTTTCCATGAAGAAAAAGCATAAACACCTGTGTGTGTGTGTGTGTGTGTGTGTGTGTGTGTGTGTGTGTGTGTTTGGTAGTGGCATGCTTGCTGCAGTTAACAGAAATCTGAAAGATTTCAGCCTTAACGATGCCATTTATACAGTTGCTAATGCCTAAGACTATGTTGATAAATCAGCTATCATAGGGTCTAACAACTCTCGGTACAGACTGAGTTACAATGATGCTTGAATTGCTCTAGCAGATGAGGATTTTGATGGATTTTGTTTCACTATTGAGAACTTCAGGATTTATGCCATTTATCCGTAAAGGCATAAATAGGTTAGAGGACACTAACATGGAAGATATCATTGACGTGATGTACCAGTTGAGCATCCTTTACGTGCAATGCACAGAAAAGCACATGAGAATTGGCAAAATCAGGGGAGGATAAGTGAAAGGGTAATAAATCAGCATTCTCAATGCTTGTGACTTAAATTCTGAGAGGTGCTTCTTGAGGAAAGGACTGCTGGTTAAAAGCTTTGAGAAGTAATGAGTACTTTATTATTACTTTGGAAATTCAAAATGTACATTGGTATATTAAAGGCTCTGACAAGTTCTGAGGTAAAACTGCCAGGCCTTAAGGGCTGGCAGAGTCTGTATGGGTGTCTGTATGGGTGTCTCTTGGAGAGATTTGATAGCCTGAGAGCCTTTCTTTCCGTGTTATTGCCACTGCTCTGCTGCTAATGCGCAGGACAAATCAAACTTCCACATCTAACACATCACAGATGCTGATCTAGTACATCTGGATGGTCCAGGGTGTCAGACTGGGTTTAGAGTGTGGTTGAGCCCACCTACTTAGGACCCTAAGTGACCTACCCCATATCCTCCAAGCTGGAGATGCCTTTCAGGGAGGCTGTTTCCCTACCATTTATCCTTTGTTGTCCCCTTCCTATAGCTTGGCAAAGGGAGAGACGTTGTAAGTTTGTATGTAGGTAGGATTTGGTGAGGCTAAGAGCATGTTTTTTTTAAATACACTTTATTTTTTAGAGCAGTTTTAGGTTCACAGTAAAATTGAGCAGAAGGTACAGAGATTTCCCATATACTCCTGCTTTCACACATAGACAACCTTCCCCATTATCAATACCCCTCACCAGAGTGGTGCATTTGTTACAGTTGATGAACCTACATTGATATGTTATAATCACGCAAAGTCCATAGTTTATATTAGGGCTCACTCTTGGTATTGTACTTGCTGTGGGTTGGTACAAATATAATATGCATCCATTATTATAGTATCATACAGAATCGTTTCACTGCTCTTAAAGCCCTCTGCACTTTGCCTATTCATCCCTCTTTTGCAACCCCTGGCAACTACTGATATTTTTACTGCCTCATAGTTTTACCTTTTCCAGAATGTCATATATTTGGAATCCTATAGTATGTAGCATTTTCATATTGGCTTCTTTTCCTTAGTATTATGCTTCTAAAGTTCCTCTGTCTTTTCATGACTTGATAGCTCGTTTCTTTTTAGCAATGAGTAATATTCCATTGTCTATATATACCACAGTTTAGTTTCACTACCACCTACTGAAGGACATCTTGATTGCTTTCAAATTTTGGCAGTTATGAATAAAGCTGCCATAAACATTCATGTGCAGGTTTTGTGTGGACATCAGTTTTCAACTTCTTTGGGTAAATACCAAGGAGTGCAATTACTGGATTATATGTTACAAGTATATTTAGTTTTGTCAGATGCCACCAAACTGTCTTCCAAAGTGACTAGGCCATTTTGCATTCCCACCAGCAATGAATGAGGGTTCTTGCTCCATATCCTTACCTGCATTTGGTGGTATCGGCTTTCTGGATTTGGGCCATTCTAATGGGTGTGTAGTTGTATCTAATTTTGATTTGTATTGTCCTGATCACAGATGATGTGAAGCATCATTTCATATGCATATTTCCCATTTGTATATTTTCTTTGGTGAGGTATTTGTTAAGTTCTTCGGAACATTTAAAAATCAGATTGTTTTCTGAACATTGAGTTTTAAGAGTTCTTTATATATTTTGGGTAACAATCTTTTATCAGATACATTGTTTGCTAATATTTTCTCCCAGTCTGTGGCTTGCTTTTTCATTCTTTTGACAGTGTCTTTCACAGAACAGAATTTTTAATTTTAATTAAGTCCTGCTTCTCACTTTTTCCCCTATAGGTTGTGCCTTTGGTGTTGTATCTGAAGTCATCTCCTCCCATCACAAAGATGAAAAAATAAAAAAATAAAAAGTCATACCCAAACCCAGGGTCATCTAGTTTTGTATTTTGCATCTAGGCCTGTGAGCCATTCTAAGTTTTGTGAGGATTACAAAGTTTGTGTCGAGATTCTTTGTTTTGCATGTGCAAAACAAGGTCCAGTTGTCCCATAACCATCTGCTTAAAAGACAGTTTTTGTTCCATTTCATTGCCTTTGCTCCTTTGTCAAAAATCAGTTGTCTACATTTATGTGGGTCAATTTCTGGGCTGTCTGTTGTGTTCCATTAATCTATTTGTCTATTCTTTTAACAATACCATCTTGATTACTATTGCTTTGTAAGTAAGCCTTGAAGTCAAATGGTGTCAGT
Source organism: Lynx rufus (assembly GCF_022079265.1). Taxonomy (NCBI): domain Eukaryota; kingdom Metazoa; phylum Chordata; class Mammalia; order Carnivora; family Felidae; genus Lynx; species Lynx rufus. Next base: position 157,697,217 of record NW_025814823.1, read on the forward strand.
CCTCCAGCTTTGTTCTTCAATATTTTATTCAGTATTCTGAATCTTTTGCCTCTCTGCATAAACTTTTAGAATGAGTTTGTTGATATCCAAGAAGAAATTTGCTGGGATTTTGACTGGATTGCATTGAATCCATATATGAAGTTGGGAAGAAATGACACCTTGACAATATTGAATCTTTCTATCCATGAACATAGAATATCTCTCCATTTGTTTAGTTCTTCTTGTTTTTTTTTTTTTAATCAGACTTTTATAGTTTTCCTCATGTAGATTTTTACATATTTTGTTACACGTATACATAAGTATTTTTTGAGGGGTGCTAATATAAATGGTATTGTGTTTTTAATTTCAAATTCCTTTTGTTCATCGCTGGTATAGAGGAAAGTGATTGACTTTTGTATATTAATCTTGTATCCTGCAAATTTGCTATAATTGCTTATTAATTTCAGGACTTTTTGGGTCTCCCAATATGTATACTTTCAATTTCTTTTCATGTCTTATTGAATTTCTAGGAAGATGTTGAAAAGGAGTAGTGAGAGAGGACATCCTTGTCTTGTACTTGATCTTAGTGGGAAAGTTTCAAGTTTGTCACCATTAAGTATGATGTTAACTGTGGGCTTTTTGTGCATATACTTTATCAAGTTGAGGAGGTTCACCTGTATCCTTAGTTTACTGAGAGTTTTTATCATGAATTGATGCTGGATTTTGCCAGATGCTTTTTCTGAATTTATTGATATGATCATGTGATTTCTCTTTTAGCTTGTAAATGTGATTGATTATGTTAATTGACTTTCAGATGTTGAATCAGCCTTGCATACCTGGGATAGATAAATCCACTTGGTCAAAGTATATAATTCTTTTTATGCGCTGTTGGACTTGATTTGCCAATAATTTGTTGAGGACTTTTGCATTTGTGTTCATGAATGATATTGACCTGTAGTTTTCTTATGATGTATTTGTTGTTATTAGGGTAATTCTGGCCTCATAGAATGAGTTAGGAAGTATATTCCCTCAGTTTTTATGCTCAAAGAGATTGTAGAAACTTGTTTGGTAGAATTCACCAGTGAACCCATGTGGGCCTGATGCTTTCTGTTTTGAAGGTTATTAATTATTGATTCAGTTTCTGAAACAGATATAGGCCTATTCAGATTGTCCATTTCTTCTTGTGTCAATTTTGGCAAATTGTGTCTTTTAAGGAATTGGCCCATTTCATCTAGATTATCAAAGGTGCAGGCATAGAGTTGCTCATAGTATTCATTTATGGGCTCTGTAGTAATGTACTGTCTTTCATTTCTGATATTAGTAATTTGTGTCCTCTCTTTTTCATGGGAAGATTGGCTAGAGGCTTACTGATTTTACAAATCTTTCACAGAACAGACTTTTGATTTTGTTGATTTTGTCTATTGATTTTATTTTCAGTGTCATTGATTTCTGCTCTTATTTGTATTGTTTTTATCTTCTGCTTTATTTGGCTTTAATTTCCCCATCTTTTCTAGTTTCCTAAGATAGAAGCTTAGATGATGGGTTTTAGATCTTTGCCTCTTTATATATATATACATATATATTCAATGCTATAAATTTGCCTCTAAATACCATTTTTGCTGCATCCCACAAGTTTTGATGAATCATTTTTCTTTTTTATTTTTATATATGTCAAAAATATTTTAAGTTTCTCTTGAGATTTCTTCTTTGAATGATGTGTTATTGGGAAGTGTGTTGTTTAATCCCCATGTATTTTGAAATTATCTAGGTATCTTTTATTGATTTCTTTTTTTTTTAATGTTTATTTATTTTGAGGGAAACAGAGACAGTGTGAGCAGGAGAGGGGCAGAGAGAGAGGGAGACACAGAATCTGAAGCAGGCTCTAGGCCCTGAGCTGCCAGCACAGAGCCCGACTTGGGGCTCAAACTCATGAACCGTGAGATCATTATCAGAGCCAAAGTCGGACACTCAACTGACTAAACCACCCAGGTACCCCTCTGTTATTGATTTCTAATTTAATTCCACTTTGGTATGAGAGCAGATATTTTATGATTTCTATTCTTTTAAGTTTGTTAAAGTGTGTTTTATGGTTTATCTTCATGAATGCTTCATGTAAACTTGAGAAGAATATGTATTCTGCTGTTTTGAATGTAGTCTATAGATGTTGATTATATCCAGTTGCTTGAATGTGATTTGAGTTAAACTATGTCCTTACTGACTTTTTGCCAACTGGATCTATTTCTGGTAGAGGGGTATTGAATTCTTCAATTATAGTAGTAGATTTATTGGGGTGTCTGCATGGTTCAGTTGGTTAAGTGTCTGACTCTTGATTTCGGCTCAGGTCATGATCTTATGGTTATGAGACTGAACCCCAAATTGGGCTCAGCACAGAGCGTGGAGCCTGCTTGAAATTCTCTCTCTCTCCCTCTCTCTCTGCTGCTCTCCCACTCGTGCTCTCCCTCTCTATCTAAATAAATAAACTTAAAAAAATAATGGTAGCTTTATCTAATTGTTGTTCTATCTATCTATATGTTAAAGACTGTTGTGTCTTCTTGGAGAATTGACCCCTTATACTTATGTAATGCCCTTTTTTATCCTTGGTAACTTTCTTGTCTTTGAAGTCTGCTCTGCCTAAAATTAGTATAGCTTTTATCTGTTTTCTTTTGATTAGTGTTAGCATGACATATCTTTCTCCATCCATTTAGTTTTAATGTATGTATCTTTACATTTTAAATATATGCCTTGTTTTTTGATCCACTTTGACAATGTCTTTAAACCAGTGCATTTTGACCATCGACATTCAAAGTGATTACTGGTATACTTGGATTTGTTACTACTTTTTATTTTTTGCCCAGTTCTTTGTTACTATTTTTTTGTCTTCCATTCTTTTTCTGTTGTTGTTTTGTTTGTTTGTTGTAGTTTTAATTGAGCATTTTATTTTTTATTTTTTTTTTTTTTTTTTTTTCAACGTTTATTTATTTTTGGGACAGAGAGAGACATAGCATGAACGGGGGAGGGGCAGAGAGAGAGGGAGACACAGAATCGGAAACAGGCTCCAGGCTCCGAGCCATCAGCCCAGAGCCCGACGCGGGGCTCGAACTCACGGACCGCGAGATCGTGACCTGGCTGAAGTCGGACGCTTAACCGACTGCGCCACCCAGGCGCCCCATTAATTGAGCATTTTATAAGATTTAGTTTTTTCTCCTTTCATAGCATATCAATTTTTTTTCTTACCTTTTCTAGTGGTTGTGTTAGAGTTTGAGTATGCATTTCACAACTAATCCAAATCCACTTTCAAAGAACACTGTATTGCTTCACACATAAGTAACAAACAAATCCTCATTCTCCCTTCCCTCCCTTGTATCACTGCTGTCACTTGTTTCACTTACACATAAGCCTACGTATGTCCATATACTATATACCTAAGCACGTGCAATCAAATACATTGTTGCTATTTTTATTTTGGATAAATTGCTATCTCTTGGTTCAGTTATGAATACTGGCAACAAATTCCTTCCATTTTTGTGTGTCTGAGGAAATCTTTATTTCTCTTTCACTTTTGAAAGGTAACTTTACAGGGCACAGAATTCTAACTTGGTGGGATTTTTCTCTCAACATTTTAAGTATTTCAGCCTACTGCTTGCATGGGTTATGAAAAGAAGTCAGATGTAATTTTTATGTTTGTTCTTCTATAGGTTAGATATTTTTTTCCTCTGCCTTCTTACAGGGTTTTCTCTTTATCTTATATTTCTGTAGTTCGAAATTATACGCCTAGAGACAGTTTTTTGGCATTTACCTTGCTTGATGTTCTCTGAGCTTCCTGGATCTGTGGCTTGGTGTCTGATATTAATTTTGGGAAATTCTTAGTCCTTATTGTTTCCAGTATTTCTTTTGTTCCTTTTTCTTCTCTTTCTGTTGTTCCCATTTTGCATATATTTCATTTTTTATAATTGTCCCATAGTTTTTTGATATCCTGCTCTCTATTTTTTTCCCCCTGTCTTTTATTTCTTTGCTTTTCAGCTTGGGAAGTTCCCTTTGAGATATTCTCAAACTCAGAGATTCTTTCCTCCATCTTAGTTTGTTTGAACTGCTTAACAAATTACCATAGACTGAGTATCTTATCAACAACAGTGAGATTTGTATCTCACATTTTTGGAGGCTAGAAAGGTCAAGATGCCAGGTGAGAACCTTGTTCCTTGGTCCTGGCTTCTCACTGTGTCCTTACATGGTGGAAGGGGTTAGTGAGCTCTGTGGGTTCTTTTATAAGAGCACTAATCCCACTCATGAGGACTCCACTCCCATGACCTAATAACCTCCCCAAAGCCCCACCTTCTAACACCTTCACATTGGGTATAAGAATTCCTACATGTACATTTGGGGGATAGGGTCATTGAGACCATAGCAAATGTCAGTCTACTAATGAGCCCATCAAAGGCATTCTTTATTTTTGTTACAGTGTTTTTTATCTCTAGCATTTCTTTTTGTTTCTTTCTTGGAATTTCCAACTCATTGTGTACATTGCCATTTGTTCTTGTGTGCTGTCTACTTTATCTACTAAAACCCTTAGCATATTAATCATAGTTGTTACAAATTCCCAGCCTGATAATCCCCACATCCCTGCCATATCTAAATCTGGTTCTGAGGCTTTCTCTCTCTCTCTTCCAGCTGTGCTTTTTGCCTTTTAATACACCTTATCATTTTTTCACCATGTCCTGGGTAAATGTTGTAAATGAGACTTCAATAATGTGGTTATATGATGTGTGGGGGGAGGGGAAGCCTTCCACAGTCCTTTTGGTAGGTGTCAGTTTTTAGTGAGCCTGTGCTTCTGGACTGTAAGGTTCACACGTCATCCCCCCTCCCCTAGCCCGGTACAATAGGACGGCTAGGATGGAGATAGGCATTTCCTTTTTCCTTTGTCGAAGACTACAGGGAGTACAGGTGGGTTTTCGCCTCCCCCAGATCAGTTAGTTTCTGATAAAAGCCCAGCAGTTTAGGCCCAAATTAAAGAGTTAACTCCCGAGAGAATAGACCTTGTTAAGAAAAACAGTGTTCATGTGGCACTGACAGTGGCACGTGTCAAAGTTGTTTTTGTTTTTGTTTTTGTTTTTCTCCCCTCCCCCTGCTGGAAGCATGAGGGGACTTTTCTCCAATATTCACTGTGAGAATCTCTTTAGAAAAATAGGAAGCAGACCTCACAAAAAGTGGGGGCTCCCTGGAGTTTTTAACTCTTAGATTGTCCACACTGGGCCTCCAGCAAATCACTGATTATAGTTCAGGTCTCCCTGCACTGACACTATTCCTCATGGAGCTCCCTGCTCTGGTCAGTTGTGATTCTCTGTATCTGCCTGTCAGTCTCTCCAATGTGGAGGGCAGTGGTTTAACCTGTGACTTCATTTCTCTTACGGATCTAAGAAACACCGTTAATGTTTCGGTTTATTCAGCTTTTCACTTGTTAAAGTGGAGTGTCAACTTCTAGGCTTCTTACATATTGAATTGCACGCTGGAAGTCCTCAAGTGCGTAAATTCTTAATGTTTATCAGATAAAATGCATAGACTTTGAAAATGAGTGCAACTCCTGCAGCCAGCCAGTTGTGCAGCCCAGCATTCCCCAAACTCATTTGACCATCAGACCCATTTTTTCATGTAACATTTATCAATGTGGCATGGAGCCAGTGTTCTGAAGAATCTATTCTGGGAAACCCTGAGCTAAGAGACAGTCATGCTGGAGAAGTATCAGATCATTTCTTGTGGTTGTGGCTCAGCACCCAGAGGCCTGCGAAGGCCCTTCAGTCATTCCTTTGGACCAGGAAATACCTGTAGGTCTTCCTCATGGTGAAAGGCCTAGTGAAGGACAGTGTGGTTCTAAGTATGTGCACATGTGCTCCTGGAAGCCTGCTGGACTCAAATCCTGGCTCTGCTGAGAGATCCTGGGTAATCTACTTAACCTCTCTGTGTGTTGCATCTTTAGAACAGAAATGATGGTGATAGTGATGAAGTTTTGGGGTGATGGTGGAGTGGTCTGGAGCCAATGGCCAAGAAAGAATTCTTGAAGATGTCTTTGGTCCAAAAAGGTGATTTTATTTTATTTTAATATGAAATTTATTGTCAAATTGGTTTCCATACAACACCCAGTGCTCATCCCAACAGGTGCCCTCCTCAATGCCCATCACCCACCCTCCCCTCCCTCCCACCCCCCATCAACCCTCAGTTTGTTCTCAGTTTTTAAGAGTCTCTTATGCTTTGGCTCCCTCCCTCTCTAACTTTTTTTTTTCCTTCCCCTCCCCTATAGTCTTCTGTTAAGTTTCTCAGGATCCACATAAGAGTGAAAACATATGGTATCTGTCTTTCTCTGTATGACTTATTTCACTTAGCATCATACTCTCCAGTTCCATCCACGTTGCTGCAAAAGGCCATATTTCATTCTTTCTCATTATCACGTAGTATTCCATTGTGTATATAAACCACAATTTCTTTATCCATTTATCAGTTGATGGACATTTAGGCTCTTTCCATAATTTGGCTATTGTTGAAAGTGCTGCTATAAACATTGGGGTACAAGAGCCCCTATGCATCAGTACTCCTTGTATCCCTTGGGTAAATTCCTAGCAGTGCTATTGCTGGGTCATAGGGTAGGTCTATTTTTCATTTTTTGAGGAACCTCTACACTGTGTTCCAGCGTGGCTGCAACAATTTGCATTCCCACCAACAGTGCAAGAGGGTTCCCGTTTCTCCACATCCTCTCCAGCATCTATAGTCTCCTGATTTGTTCATTTTGGCCACTCTGACTGGTGTGAGGTGATATGTGAGTGTGGTTTTGATTTGTATTTCCCTGATGAGGAGCGACGTTGAGCATCTTTTCATGTGCCTGTTAGCCATCCGGATGTCTTCTTTAGAGAAGTGTCTATTCATGTTTTCTGCCCATTTCTTCACTGGATTTCTTGTTTTTTGGGTGTGGAGTTTGAGGAGTTCTTTATAGATTTTGGATACTAGCCCTTTGTCCAATATGTCATTTGCAAATATCTTTTCCCATTCTGTTGGTTGCCTTTTAGTTTTGTTGATTGTTTCCTTTGCAGTACAGAAGCTTTTTATCTTCATGAGGTCCCAATAGTTCATCTTTGCTTTTAATTCCCTTGCCTTTGGGGATGTGTCAAGTACGAAATTGCTGCGGATGAGGTCAGAGAGGTTTTTTCCTGCTTTCTCTTCTAGGGTTTTGATGGTTTCCTGTGTCACATTCAGGTCCTTTATCCATTTTGAGTTTGTTTTTAAATTTTTTTTTTAACGTTTATTTATTTTTGAGACAGAGAGAGACAGAGCATGAATGGGGGAGGGGCAGAGAGAGAGGGAGACACAGAATCTGAAACAGGCTCCAGGCTCTGAGCTGTCAGCACAGAGCCCAACGTGGGGCTCGAACTCACAGACCCTGAGATCATGACCTGAGCCGAAGTCGGACGCTTAACCGACCAAGCCACCCAGGCGCCCCTTGAGTTTGTTTTTGTGAATGGTGTGAGAAAGTGGTCTAGTTTCAATCTTCTGCATGTTGCTGTCCAGTTCTCCCAGCACCATTTGTTAAACAGACTGTCTTTCTTCCATTGGATATTCTTTCCTGCTTTGTCAAAGATCAGTTCGCCGTACTTTTGTGGGTCCAACTCTGGAGTCTCTATTCTATTCCATTGGTCTATGTGTCTGTTTTTGTGCCAATACCATGCTGTCTTGATGATGACAGCTTTGTAGTAGAGGCTAAAGTCTGGGATTGTGATGCCTCCCGCTTTGGTCTTCTTCTTCAAAATTACTTTGGCTATTCGGGGTCTTTTGTGGTTCTATACAAATTTTAGGATTGCTTGTTCTAGCTTTGAGAAGAATGCTGGTGCAATTTTGATTGGGATTGCATTGAATGTGTAGATAGCTTTGGGTAGTATTGACATTTTAACAATATTTATTCTTCCAATCCGTGAGCATGGAATGTTTTTCCATTTCTTTATATCTTCTTCAATTTCCTTCATAAGCTTTCTATAGTTTTCAGCATGCAGATATTTTACATCCAAAAAGGTGATTTTATTAAAGCATGGGGACAGGACCCGTGGCCAGAAAGAGCTGCACTGGGGTCATGATGGGTAACTGATTATGTGCCCTCAGGTTGGGAGGGGGTCAGGAATAGAGTAGGTCTCTAAGCTATTTTGGAAACGAGGTTTCCAGGATCTTGAGGGAGGTGAGCTGTTGCTAGGGAAGCACCATTTATTACAGTTTGGTAAAACCTCAGTCATGAGACTTTCAGATGTATATCAGGGGGCCATAGGCTTGGAGTGTGATTGCCAGCATATACCCTGGGGGGTTGAGATAAAGGAAGTTTCCAGTGGAATTTTTATATGTTAAAGTAGGCTTACAGTATGCTCAAGGTTGGGATAATGTGAAGCCAAGATGCTCTTTTGCCCCTAGCAAAATGTTATCAAGACAACGAGCTCCTAGAGGGAGGTCACTCTGCTGGTTTCAAGGACTTGTCAGTGGGCTGTTCGCAGTAAGGGAATTTAATTTTTCATTTGCTTTTGTTTCTTGCATCACCATGGCAAGCACTTAAAGCTCTTTCCTATGTTCTTGGGTAGCCAGGAGTGTCCGAGGAACATCACATATTACACCTTGGGGTTGGGGGTGCTGTTAGCCTTTACTTTGCCCTCAGCTTGCCCCACGCTCTCTCATCAATAATAGTTGGCTTGTAGGGCCACTGGGAGGATCACATGAGTGAAAACATGTTGAAAACATAGAATGAGCTTGGCCTCCGGTGATAGCAGCTGAGTCTATCTAAGCTGCTTTCATCAGAGCATGCAGACTTTTATATTCTCCTATTCCAGCCAATGGGTAGATTCTATAACCTTTTAAAAATGCCTGGGAAACATGGGATAAAATTCATTATACACTGACTTTGATAGGAGTTAACCATTATTTGCTACTACCTTTAGTCTGTGGCTGTTTTCTAGATTCTGATCTGTGCAAATAGGAAGGTTGAGAACCAGGTGTTAGCCATCTCTTTGGTATAGGACAATAGCTTCTGATATTTCCAAACTTCTGGATACTCCCCTCCCCATTTTTTCGATATTAAAAGATGGGACAGACCACAGCCTCTCCACATATAGTGGTTATGCTTTAGCCACTGAGAAAACAGTAATGGTCAAAAGCTACTATAACTGCTGAGATGCTTTTTTTCTTTTTAAGTAAATTAACTATTTTGAAGAGATAATTCTATGTACATGCAGTGATCCTTTAAATGAATTTAGCTTTTATTCCCTGCTGCTGTTGCCATACAAGGAAATAAACCAAGAAAAACTTCTAACTAGGTAGACCAATTGTTCACCTTTTTTGAAATACTAGAAAAAAATAGATGTAGTAAAAGATACATAGAAAGGTACGTCTTTGTATATACCTGTGGAAAATGGGAACATCTGTGGATGTTCTGACCCTGTCAACAGCCCTGAGACCATGCCAGGTTTCTGTAGGTCACAGGGTCCACTCTCCATAAGCCAAAGAATAATCAGTGGAGAGAAGAGGCCTCACACTAAAGATCATCTCATTATGGGGAGCACATAGCCCTCACTCCCCAGATTCTCACAAAGGGATATTTCTCTTATGCCAGCTCAGGTGTGCGTGAAGGGGCACTTTGTGTTCATTGCTCCAACCCTCACTTGGACAAGGGGAGTTTTCCTTGTTATATTAAGGACAGTCTATTGGGACATACCTGAGTGGGATAAGTTGTCATCAAAAATGGCCCAGAGCCACATTTATCCCTTCTCTGGTGCTGCCTGTCTCAGGCTTTCTGGGTTGGGAAAAGAACCACGGCAACTTTCAGGTTAGCTTACATTTTTTCTGTCTCAGGCTACTCACATTCTTCTCTTTTGAGAGGGCAGCCTGTAATCCATCCTTTTCTTCCCTCACACTCCGCACTCTCTGGTCATCCAATGACTGTGTTTGTGAGTGACATCTTCCACTCAGGTGACTGGTTAAAGGCAATCAGAGTCAACCCTGTGTGCACACTCTTGCCACAGAGGGGGATTGCATTCTAGATGCTAGGGGACGGGCCTTGTGGCCACAGCTTCCAGCCAGAGTCTCTGATTTGGTCTTCCCAGGAGTTGTTGGTTTTTCCTTCCCAGAGTGGATCATCTGGTCTGTGTCTGACACCTCTGGTTAGAAGGCAGGGCAGATTGTCTTAAAGAACATTCATACCCGATCCTTAGGATGACTTGGAAGAATAATAGCAAAAGACAAATAGAGTGCCTGGGTGGCTAAGTCAGTTGGACATCTGGCTTGGCTCAGGTCATAATCTCACCTCTGTGGGTTCGAGCCCCATGTTGGGGCTGTCTGTGCTGACAGCAAAGAGCCTGGAGCCTGTTTTGGATTTTCTATCTTCCTCTCTCTCTGCCCCTCCTCTGCTTGCGCTCTCTCTCTCGAAAATAAACATTAATTTTTTTTTTTTTTTAACAAAGAATAAGGGGCGGGGTGGGGGAGTGCGCCTGGATGGCTCAGTTGCTTAAGCATCCGACTTCAGCTCTGGTCATGATCTCACAGCTCACAGGTTCAAGCCCTACGTCGGGCTCTGTCCTGATAGCTCAGAGCCTGGAGCCTGCTTCAGATTCAGATTCTGTACCTCCCTGTCTCTCTGCCCCTCACCTGCCTGTGTGCTCTCTCCCTCTCTCTCAAAAATAAATACCTTCATACCCCACCTTAAAAACAACTTGTAATTTTATGTATAAAGTAGTTGAAGTCTTATGAGGCACACAAGAGAAAATCGAGAAGGCAGTTCTCTCTCCCTGAGTGAGCTCAGCTGCAGGCACCCGGAGGCTACTTCAGCCCTGCTAGCAGGGAGGGGCCTTGACTGGGCAGGAAGAGCCATAAAGAATCAAACCCCAGGTGCACTAGGGGCAACCCCAGAGGGTGACACGAAGCTCCGCACTTTCATTGGCTCTCCTAACACCCCTTCTTCTCCTCTCCCCCCTCAGCTCTGCACAGCTCACCAGAAAAGTCCCCTGGGGACAGAAAATAGATATCTGTGTATAAATATAGACCTGAATTTAAATATCATCTGTGTTTAAAGCGACCAGGCTAGAATTCTCTCCCATTAATTGGCAAGATTAAATTCTACTCTTTCAAATGTTTAATGTATTTAATAAGAAAAGACTATTAAGAAAAGAAAGAAATTTTACTTAAAACATTTCAGGAGCCAGGTTCTGTAACATACATCCCAGGACCTACTAACAATTGCTATGGTACAGTGCATTAGGGCGTGTGGCTTTCTCTTACAACCAAATATTAAGATAATGGCCTAAAAATAGTCACTGGGGATATAAATAGTGTGGTCTGGGCCATACAGACCACACTGTCACCCTGCGAGTAGTCTCCCCATAAGGACCATCTTTGGACAGCCCTGGAATTTGGAGGAATGGCTGTTAGGTGTCCCACTCCAGGGCCCAGGCTGGAAGCAGCAGACCGCAGGCCGTTATGAAAATGAGACACCCGCAGAAGATTGAATCGCTTTCTTTTTAAAGTAAACAGAAGGAGTAGAGCTTTGGCTAAGATTTTTTTTTTTTTTTTGGCCTGGTTATTCTTGTTGCCTTCTTTGCAAACCCCTTGTGCCAATGTCTTGGTGTCCTTTGGATGATACTCCTTTTTCTCCCTGAGTATCACAGAGAATTATTCAGCCAGCAGCTGACAGAAACCAGGAAAGGACATGAGAGACTGCACCCTGGCCCAGAAGCTGCCAAATCCCTTTCCCCTGCTCGGCAGCCAGCACCTGGCAGCAAGACCCAATGCCCCAGCTTTGACACTGGGGAAACCGAACAGCTTAAAAGAAAAACACCCAGGAACTCACCATTGAGGGATCTGCACATGATCGTTCATTCATTGATTGAGTCATTTATTCATTGATGTATTCATCCTAACATCTGACAGATATTTATCAAAATGCCCACTACGTGCAGCCAGTTTTCTCGATGCTGTAGATAGAGCAGTAAATCAACAGACACAATATCCTGGTCTCAAGGGGCTTATATTTTAGTGAAGACAGACTGTAAACAAAATAAATTATGCCTTGTATTAGGGGATGAATGCTGTAAAGAAAAACAAAACAAGGAAGAGGGATAGGGAATGCCACGTGAAATTTTAAGTCAGGTGTTATGGGAGGCCTTGTTGAGAAGGTAGCATTTGAACTAAGACTGTGGTGAAGGCCACCAGTTGATGAGCCCAATCTGTGCACACAAATCGTCTAACCAGGTTTTGGTGCCTCATTCTTAAATATGCACAGATGGCCAGATGTCACCTGTTCAGAGCAGAACATTGAATGGCCTTCAAATGTAAAGCAGAAATGGAAAATTGGGACTCAGAGGGAAAAGAGAAAATGTAAGAATCAGGAGAGAGCTTTTTAAAAAAACCCTAACTGGGGGCACCTGGGTGGCTCAGTTGATTAAGAGTCCAACTCGATTTCAGCTCAGGTCATGATTTCATGGTTGTAAGATGGAGCCCCACATCGGGCTCCATTCTGGGTATGGAGCCTGCTTAAGATTCTCTCTCTCTCTCTCTCTCTCTCTCTCTCTCTCTTCTTCTGCTCCTCTCTGGCTCACACTCTCTGTCAATAAGTAAATAAATAAGTCACAACTATAATTAGTATCTTTGAGAGATTAAAAAAAAACATTTGCATTCATAAACAAGAACAAGAGGAAAAAGAAAAAATGAAAACAACTAAGAACAAGAAAGAACTCTGGGAAATAAGAAAAAATCATAGTTGGAAAAAGTTCAGTAAAAGTTTAAAAAAAACACAATAACCTCAGAGAGATAAGATATCGCATTCATGAAACAAAAACATTTCTACAAAAAAGAAACATTCAGACAATACTGAAGAGCTGTTGGCAATTAAAAACATAATATTAGAAATTAAAAACTCAATAGAAAAGTAAGATGAAGATGAGTAAATCCCTCAGGGAAAGAATAAGAGAAAATATAACAAAAATTAAAGGACAAGTCCAGGAAAGCCAATGTTTGACTGCTAGGAGTTCCAGAAAGAGTATACAGAGAAAATGGAGGGGAGGAAAGTATCTATGAAATAATCCAATAAAACTGTGGATGGACCCTTCAAACCTTCAAGGAGCCCCCAAAATGAATGAAGATAAATAGACCCTTACCAAAGCATATCACCGTAATATTTCAGAGCACAGGTCTTAAAGGGAAGATTCTATAAGCTTCCACAGTACAAAACAAGTAAGAAAACCAAGCAGGTCATCTATAAAGGTTTAGGAATCAAAATGATTCCTAACAGACTTCTTAACAGTAGCACTGAAAACAATAGACAATGATCAGTGTCTTCAAACTTTTGGCGGAAAATGATTTCCAACTAGCAGCTATAGCCAGATGAACTATCAATCAAATATAAGCGTAGGATAAAAGCATTTTTAGCCAAGCAAGGTTTTACAACTTTACTTCCAATTCTCTTTCTTAAAAACCATGGAGGATATTCAGCCTTCCCAAATAAAAAAGACTGAAAAAAGAGAAAGTCACAATCTGATAACTTGCTTTTTATAACCATTCTCCCCTTCTTTCTTTTGGTGTAGACACCTCTGAATTATAGCGGAGCAAGGGGTTCCCATTGAGGACACCATTGTTTGGCCTCCCTTGCAGCTAACAGGGACCATAGATCAATTCTGGCCAATGGGATGTGAGCAGAAATGGTGCATTCAACCCTTGGCTGATTGTGACTTTGTGGAGTAAAGCCACCTGCCTGTCTCTTGAGTGTCATGAGAGAGAGAAACAAGCTTCTATCTATAATAATACTACATCGTTGTTAAAGCAGTTTAGCTGTAACAAATATGTACGGAGAGTGGGAAATAGGAGATCCATCCCAGGAGAGAAACAGAGTACCCAGAATGACAGCAAAGGAGATCCTTCCTTCACAGGGAAGAGAGGTGTGCCCAGACATAGAGGGCAACCAGCCCAGACCAGAGCAGTGTAATTATCCATTTGGTGGTTCTCCAGTTTGTATCCTTTTTTTTCCCCTAACTTGAGCACAGAGTACCCAAATGAGCCTGAAGCAGATCCTTAACTGTACTTAGCTTGCCTTGTGCTGTTGACATTTCTTCAGACCACACACTTGACTAGGAGAGGGCACAGGCGTGCCACACTCACATAGAAGTGGTGTGCTTTGACCTGCTCCTGACAAATGGAGTTGGGCCATGGAAGGAGAGAAGGCAGAGCAGCCCCCTTCCATTGACTCTATTTCTAGAGGATGCCCAGTATTTGTTCACACACTAGCTTTCCCAACCATGGGGTGCCCAGTGTTTAGGGGCTGCCCCTTTGGTAAACTCCTAGGGAAGCTGAAGCCAGTCTAGGACCCAGAGCCTCTATTCAGCTTATCTTCTCCTGGGGCCATTCACCTGATTATGATAATGTTGTCCTTGCCTTACTCAGCTGGGTTGGTGTTTGTTACTGCTTTTCAAAACTAAAATGTGTCGCTTAGGGATATTTAGGGAGTAAAACCATAGGGAAATATCAGAATGATTACAACAAGAGTGAGCTAGTGATTACCTCTGTGGAGAGAGGAAGGGGATATGTTAGGAAGGGGCACATGGGCCTCTCTGGTGCTTTATCAGTACCTTAGAAGTACTCTGTTATATAGGTGCTTTATTTCTTTACCTAGGAGGCAGATACATGGCTGTAATTTAAATAGAGCTATGCATTCTATACACTCTTATATATGTCTAATATGTCTTACAGTATTTCTAGATAGGCTTAAATGAAACAGATAAATATGTGGTCAGACAGGGGTTTTTGTGATGGGTGGAGTCAGGAGTACTTTAGGTATTGACATTGTTTTAAGTTTATTTATTTTGAGAGAGAGAGAGAGACAGAGAATCCCAACCCGGCTCCTCACTGTCAGTGCAGAGCCCAATGTGGGGCTTGATCCCCTGAACCGTGAGATCATGACCTGAGTTGAAATCGAGAGTCAGGTACTTAACCGACTGAGCCACCTAAGTGTTTCAGTATTGTTTGAGATTTTAAACCTCATGCATGTATTGCTTTGATAAAATAGATCTTCTGTGCTAGAGTCTGGACAAAGATATTTAAGTTGGGACTCCTCCCTTTGAGTATTTCTGAATGTGGCAAGACCAGTACAGAGGATTAACTTCAATTCAACCCAGTGAGAATTTTGAAGTACCTATATGCAGAGTGCTTTGGGATACAGAAGAGAGAGCAATAGTTTTTTTATAGTCAAAAGGCAGTGAGAAGAGGGGGTATGTACAGGGGAGATGGTCTGTTAATCAGGCCTTGAAGGAGAAGTTTGAAAGTAAATCAAAGGGGAAGAAAGGGCATCTTAGGATGAAGTGTGAAAGAAAGTGTTAGCAAATGGTCTGGAGTGGATCACAGACTGCAGGTTGAATACTGCACAACCTCTGGAGGGCACAGTGTTGTGCAGTGTGTAACTTGCACAATCATGGACAGCAATCTGGTTGAAGGGTATTAGGTAAGAAATGGAAAAATAGAATGTGAAATGAAAAAGACTGTTTTTGAATTCTAAACATTATTCAATAGGTTAGTGTTGACATATTCAAACTATTTGTCATTTCAATATGAAATCTAAAAATCACATCAACCATTTGTACTTAGTGAAGGATAATAGCATGTGCCTTTATTTATAATGATTGAGAACAAACATGAATAAAGTTTTAATTTGGTGTATTTCACAATACCATTCCTTAAGATACTGGGAACATAGAAAAGAATTAGGCAAAAATCACTGTCATCTCTGGATATTAGAAAAGAAATTAACCATTCCCACTAGAGACCACAGAAGAAAATTAACTTAATATTGCAGTTCTAGATCAAACTTCACAATGAAGAACTCTTAAGTTTTCAGAGTGAAGGACAAAGGAGGGAGAGACAATCATTTAGGACCATGTTTCTCAAATTTGGCCCCTTTTACAGACATACTTTTGGGGAAGGGGTTTGTAAATTTCCTGTGGTAACATTTTAAATGTTGCATTTCACTTCTGTTCATAATCTAAACAATACACTCTTCTTCCGGATTGCCTGGATGACCATCTTCCATAACAGAGGAGCCCCGTGATTGCAGCAGCTACACTGATACCTCTGATCCCTGTGGCACCAAGTGAAGACCAACAGTGCTTAACGTTTCATGTGGTGTTTCCCAAGTTGGGTCCTTAAGACCCAGTACAGAGTCTCTGTACTGGTTCAACAGAATTGTTGAACATGTCCTATGAGATCTGTGAGTTGTCAAGGTTAGAACACGGATTCAGAGCAGTGATTCCCAAGATAGGATGGGGTGGGTTGGGGATAATGACTGGGAGACACATATAACTTGAAAAAGCACATTCAAAATACCTATTGTTTTTGTAATGCAAATTCTATCAAGCTAAACTCAACCAAGTAACTTTCAGGCAATAGCAGGAAACCAATTATAGATTAATCCTAAAGAGGATTGGAGTAATCTTGGTTGAGAAACACTGGCTTAGAGGTAGAGGGGTCCTAGCATATGGAGAACATAAGAGACATGTGCCCAAGAGAAAGAACGTCTTTTGGGTCACTGAGTCAATCCTAAGCTATAACTTGTCATGGTCTTTTGGAACCCAAAGTGCCAATGGAGAAGAAACCCAAAATGTCTATCAACCTTCTCCAACCTGTGGTTTGGGGCAAGTTGGTCCACTTTTAATACTGAGTCAAAAGAAGGAAAAGCTGTTTTTGCCAAAAAATCCACCCCCCCCCCTTTTTTTGGGTGAACACATTTCAGAATTTTAAGTAAACAGTTGCTGTGGCCGTTAGCCCCAGATCCATCTGCCAGGAAGTGTGGTCCTCCTTTGAAATGCCATCCAGCTCTCAAGGGGGTATCATCCTGGCGTCTGCCCTGCCAGGAAAACAAAATACAAAGAAGTGGATTTTCTTGGAAAGGTAAATTCCCTTCATTTTTCTTTCATTACCAGAACAATTACTCTTGCTATTTAAGCACATCTGTTACAGATAGCCTTGAGATACAGTTGGCACCAAAATGCTAAGATCATATAATGCTGAAGGACAATGCAAATAAAGAGACCTTGTGAATAAAAGGGACTCGAATCCCCACCCCTACACAGACGTAGTGGGGGCAGTGGTCTTTCATATCTCTCCAGGTAAGTCATTAGTTTTCTTCTATTTTTAATCTAAGCCTACATTGCTAAAAAGTGTTCCGGAATAGGAAACATTTGGCACCACAGTTAATTGGCTTTTAAGTGCTTTGGTACACGGGGTGAGGCCAGAAGGCTAACACAAACAGACGTAGTGTTCATTGGCTGTGGTGATGCAGTAGAATTGTGATTAGGAGCTTTCTGATATTGGCCACTTTATTTCAAGGTATTCAATTACACTTTTTCAGACTTTTTAAAAAAAATTCTGTTTCTATTTTGAGTAACCACCACAAATTACATATGTGCATTGCTCAAATGTAAGTTTTTAATAAACACCCCTCAAAGAATATTTGGTCTAAGAACTATACATTAGTCAAAGTCTCCTTTGACTGATCAAAACCACCGAGTCTCTCTGTGTGGCCTACCTAACAGCTAGCTAACAGTAACAAGAGCTGGGGGAAAGAGGAGCTTGTCAGATCCCACAAGTACCCGGGTTCCTTTTTCAGGAGGTCATCACCCTCTGGCTTTCCATTCAGCCAATGATTTCCTTTGGGTGACAGCTGTAGAAAGCTTTGTTTCGATGTTTGGGAAGCCAATTAAATTGAATTGATTTTCAGTGCGAACATACGCAATGCAAAACAACCTTGCTTTCACATTGCATGTAAAATAATCAAATTACTTACCAGGGCCTGTGCACCCTGCCCCCACCCACATTTCTTGCTGCTACTCATTCTCATGCACTTCACTCAATCTGTTCTTGCTTGCTTTCTGCTCCTTGAGTATTCCATACTTGTCACCCAGGGGCCTTTGCACTTGCTCTTCCTTCTGCCTGAAAACCTTTTTGGCTTTATCTTTACATGGCTGTCCCCTTCTGGTCAACCAGGTCTCAGCTCCACCAGCTGAGAAAGGCCTTCCCTTAGCTTATTAGCTAAATTGGCTCCCTACCCCCTGCCTCATTCTATCACATTATTCTATTAATTTGTTTCAGGAATTATTTACTTACTTGTTTTTGGTTGGTCTACCTCTCTAGAATGTAAGTTCCATGTTACCTTTTTGTTTGTCACCATATTCCCAGGGCCTAGTACAGTGTCTGGCATGTAGTAAGTGCTCAATAAGTATTTGTTAAATGAAGAGCGAGTGAAAGCATTTCCTCCCACTGACACAATCTCTTTGTAAAATGGGAAGCTCATAAATGACATCACAGTTCTTTTTTTTAATTAATTTTTTTTAATGCTTATTTATTTCTGAGAGAGAGACAGACAGTGTAAGCAGGGAAGGGGCAGAGAGAGAAAGGGAGACACAGAATCTGAAGCAGTCTCCAGGCTCTGAGCTATCAGCACAGAGCCCGACATAGGACTCGAACTCAGGAACTGTGAGATCATGACCTGAGCCGAAGTCAGATACTCAACCGACGGAGCCACCCAGGTGCCCCAACATCACAGTTGTTGAGATCACCCCACATCACTCTTTCTCTAGCCAAAGTGTCTTTCTGGATTATAATAAAACATAGCAGGGGCACCTGGGTAGCTCAGTCAGTTAAGCATTGGACTCTAGATCTTGGCTCTGCTCATGATCTCCAGGTTTGTGGGTCTGAGTCCCTTTGAGCTGCATGGCGGGATCTGTGCTGAGGGTGCAGAGCCTGCTTGGGATTCTGTCTTTCCTTCTCTTCGCCCCTTCCCCACTTATGCACAGGTGTTCTCTCTCTCTCAAAATAAATAAATAAACTTAAAAAAAAACCACAGCAGAATTACACCATCTCTCACTGTTCCTGGCCGGGCGTGCTGCCCTTCACTCACCTGTAATTACTGTAGAGCTCCAATCTGTTTTAGCCGCTTCAGCAGCTCCCCACTCTGATGCATATCCATTAGGTCAGTGCATCCACCTATACAGTCTTTACCGATAAAGACCCGAGGTACCTAAAGAAAGCAAACGAGCCAAGATAGGTAAGGCCCTTCATCATTAGGTTAGAAAGAATGGCATCTTATCCTTCCTCTAACATTTCCCATGACCCAAAGCTTTTAAAATCACTTTACAACCTCCTCATGTATATTCTTTCCGGTTAGAACTTGGTTAGAAGCATGAAATTATTCACTAAACAATTATTTTCAAGCCAACAAGTCTGTCAGCTGGAGAATGCTGTGCACAGGTTTGTCTAGCTCGTCCCCATGACCTAAAAATTTCACTCCACATAAACACGTTTCAGGAAACGAATTTCGGCTGGCTGCAGGGAGACCACCCTGATTGAATGCTGGTTTCTCTGCAGTTGGCGCCACACCAGAGCCCTTATGCAGACTGAGCCAGGACAACCAGGAAGGAGTTTTTTCTAAATACAGCCAGACAAGTATTTGCATTAGATCTCTGTCCCTGATGTTCAGATTCACAGTATATTAGAGTCATTTCTCTCTGTTGTGTGCTCTGTCCTCAGCTGGTGAAGGGGTGGTGATATCTGACTCTCCCTTCATTCCTGGCCTATCATAAGATGTTTAAATGCTGTAGCTCACCTGTTTTGGTATCCCTCTGACACATATGAGTTATCGAAGGCATCATAACTGACGAAGGGTTGGTTAAAACATAGGTTTCTACTACCTTTCCCCCACCTGCCCAAATTTCTCATACAGAAGGTCTAGGGTAGGGCGCAAGAATTTGCATTTCTGACAAGTTCCCAGGTAATGTGGACTCCTCTGCTTCAGGGATCATATTTGCAAATAACTGGTAGACACTGAGCAGTTTATTCCTCCCCAGTAAGTGAGGCTTTGAAAACCCAAAGCTCAGCAACAGCCCCCAGCCACCTGAGACAGGTTCTGAAATATGATCGGGCTGTCTCCAGGGTGGAGTTTTTGCACACCATCTGGCAAAGATGGGGGTTTGCCCGAGAGCTGAGAGGCCCCTCTGCCCTTACACCCACCGTCTAGGCAAGAACAAAACCACCTGAGGCACAGCAGTGACTGACTGGAACCCACACGCAGAGCTGACTGCAGGCTGCATGTGACAGCGTGGGGGGCAGTGGTGACAGAACCACAATCTGTTGATTCAGTTGAGGAAGGAGAAGCACGTGCTCTGTGCACACCCCTCCTGGCCCCAGCCGCCTCTTCCAGGAAACTGAGAGTCTCTTACCGTCAAGGAGCAGAAAGTAAACTGCCACCATGAAAGCAAGCTTGCTGTTACTGGGGACTGTACTCTCCTGGCACACCTTTCTAGGGGCCCCAGCCCCAGCTCGGCTCCTCCTCTGTGCTCCAGCCTGCTCAGACCCAGCTCGGCAACTGCCGAAACTCGTCACCACCTCCTTGGCTAAGTCCCTGGGACAAGCCACCATTATTTCTCATCTGAGGAACTGCTCTAGCCTCCAGATGTCTCCCAGCTTCAGCCTTCATGCTGGCCTTCCTACAGTCACTTTTCCCCCCCAGCCACCAGTGACCCTTTCAAAACGAACATTAGGTTATTCTTCTGCTGACAACTCTTCAGTGGAATCTCATTGCACTTTAAAAGCCACAGTCCTTATGATAGCTTGAAAAGGCCTTCCCAGCCTGTCGCTCATTACCTCTCCAACCTCATCTCCTCCTACTTTCCTACTAACTCAACACTGCTCCAGACACACAGACCTGCTTGCCAGGCATGCAGCCACCACAGGACCTCTGCATGTGCTGTTCCCACTGCCTGGAATACTCTACTGCTGAATTTCTGCATGCCTTGCTCTCTCACCTCCTTTTGAGATCTACTAACATCAGTGAGGCCCTGATGACTCCATTGAAAGCTGTCCCTTGCTGCCTACTGTCTATCTCCCTTTCTTACCTAGTTTTTCCCCATAGCACTTATCACTGACCACCCTCTGCCATACTGTTTTACTTCTCACGTATACTAGAATGTCAGTTCCACAAAGGCAACAGTTTTCGTTTGTTCTGTTCACAACAGTTTTCCAATGTCCAGTAGAGTGTCTAGTATGTAGTTGGTGGTTTCAAAATTGCTGTAGCCAACAAAACTCTCCTTCAAAAGTGACGGAGAGATACTTGGTCACACAAGCAAAAATTGAGGAAATGCGTTGCCAATAGATCTGCCTTGCAAGAAATGTTCAAAGAAGTTCTTCAGAGAGAAGGAAAATGATCAATTTCATGAACTTGGATCTACTTAAAGTAAAGAAGGGCATTAGAGAAAGAATAAGCCAAGATGCCGATCTAGGAGCTTTGGCCAGAGTAAGACCAAAACAATTGCTCAGGTACAGGGCCTGATTGAAGACCTAGGTTTCTGTCATCAGTCAAGTCCTGCTCGGCTCTTACTGTGGGCAGTCACTACAGGTCATTACAGGGTAAGTAAGATAGCAACTATTTCCAGGTCTCCAGCCTCTTCGCATATAAACCCTTCACTCTTAGGGAACAGGAAGCATACGCCTTAAAAGGATCTGTTCTTTACCTTGGAGGAATGCATTCAGGACTCAAGAACCTGTGAGAAGTATTTTTAAAACTTCAAAAATAGACTTAAGACCACATGAAAAAGTGTTGCTCTATGAAGAAATGGAAAAAAAAAAATGTGTTGAATGAAGAGGTTTCTCCTGCTAAAGAATAGAGGATGCCAGGCTGAGAAGTAGCTCCCAAGATTTGCTGGACTTTGGAATTACCTGAGGATCACAAACATTCCCCCCGCCCCGGCCTTATTGAGGTGTGATTGAAAAATAAATGTGTACATATTTAAGGTCTCCAATATTGTGTTTTGATATACATATACACTGTGCAATGATTACCACAATCAAGTTGATGAACACATCCATCACCTCACATAGTTAACTTTTGCATCCGTGTGGTGAAAACACTTTAGATCTCCTCCCACAGCAGATTGCAAGAGCACAGTACAGTATTCTTAACTGCAGTCAGCATGCTGTCCACAAGATCCTCAGAACTTACCCGTCTTAAGACCGAGAGTTTGTACCCTTTCATCTGGGGATTTAAAACTATTGCTGGCTGCTTCTTCTGACATGTGATTTAACATGTATGAGGAACGACTCAGGCATCTAGATTTTGTAAAAAGCTCCTCATGTGATTCTCATGTGCAGCAACATTTGGGAACCACTGGCTGAGAGGGATCCACCCATCGCTGCGGGGTCCTGGGCACCGCTTTCTCTTCGGACTCCAGGCAGCCTGCACAGCTGGCGGTCCAGCCTAGCAGCAAGAGTCTCTGACCACTGAGCCCTCCCGCTGCAGAGACAAGAGTTCTCAGCTCACAAGTGGCACCCTGAAAGCAATAGG
Organism: Lynx rufus; assembly: GCF_022079265.1. Taxonomy (NCBI): domain Eukaryota; kingdom Metazoa; phylum Chordata; class Mammalia; order Carnivora; family Felidae; genus Lynx; species Lynx rufus. Next base: position 157,719,574 of record NW_025814823.1, read on the forward strand.
CTAACAGGTTTAGCCTCCCTCTGTACCAAAATACTGATTTCTGACAGGAGAGGAAAGGAGAAACAGCCTCTAACGCTTTATACTCAGAACCCAGAGAAAATCCTGAGTCAAACTAGAATGGAACTAGGGTACGTGCTTCTGCAAATGCTGTGTCTGAGAACGTGCATCCCGAGAAGGGCTGGCGTGAGCTGGTGGACAGGCAGTTACCACACCCAGTACCACAACTGGTAGAAGCTACCTGGTTGGCTGTCCATCCCACCAGAAGCCATGGGTGCTGAGGAAGAGGAAACCTTTTGAGGTAGAGAACAGCAGTTCTTAGTGGGGCTCACGGTCTAAGAGCAAAGGGGACTTGGAGGTGCCTTGCGCTAGACTGATCTTGCAGCCAGGGAGGTCCTTGAGGATCATCGAGGTGGGGTCTTGCCCAGGGTCACGCAGCAAGCCATTGTGAGAGCCAGCCTGAAACTCTGGCCCCTGAACTTCCTACCAGGAAAGGCCTGGAAACTTCTGTAGTTCAGAAGAAGGGACAAATAATGAGCCTTTAGATTTTTCCAGTGGGAGGAGTTAGAGAAGATATGGAAGAATGAGCTAATTGGGTAATAAAGAGAGCTTAGAGAAAAGATTGAAGGACAGCAAATCCCACTTGGCCAAGTGAACACAGAACAAAGAGCGCACACGATTCCCATGTTCATAAAAGAACCGTACGGATCACACTCGGCCCCTCCACCCCACCTTCTAGCCCCAGCCCTGCAAGCTGAAAACTGTCATTTCCCCGGCAGTGCTTGAAACAAAGACTCGGGATGGCTCAACAACTCCCCAGACAGCTGCTGGACCCGCGCTCCCAGACGCACAGCACAGGGTCTGCGAGGACCTTTGGCTGCAGTCCAGCTGCCTGGTCCCTGGAGCAGTGTCTTCTCTCTGGCGCCCTCCCCCACCCCGCAGAGCCCTCCCGCGCCTTGAGTGACGACTGAGTGACGGAGCCCTAGCGGTGTCCTAGAGAAAGGCACAGGCAGGCAGGCATATCCTGTGCACAGCCCCCACAAGATAAAGGAATCTGAGAGCTTTCGCCCAGCCTTTGAGAACTCACTGTTCTGGCTCCAGTGAGCTGTTGCAAATAATCTTGAATCTTGCTAGTGTCACTGGTGGCTGTGATATCGACAAATTCCAAAGCCCCTTGTTTGAAGGGCAATTGGCTGAGGAGCTCTTGGGTCCTCTTGCAGTAGGGGCAGGAGGGCTTGATGAACACAACCACCTTCCCGGGCTGGATTTTGCAGTTCACAAACTCTTCAGCCATGCTGACAGGCAGCCGCCTCCAGGGGAGGAATCCTCAATGGCAGGTAATGCTCCGAGTGTAAACCGGTGGCCTGGCCAGCTGGCGCTTATTTAAAGGAACCTCCCTGGAGGAGGAGTTTGCCCAGCAGCGTGCTGGATTTTTAAAGGGACAGATCCAATGTCATGTCAGTCTCGTATGATTCACCAGCTAGAGATGCAGAGAAGAATGCATACTTCTGTTTAATCAGTGGCTGTGCCCAGGGTGGCAGTGTGACCTCAGCTCTTTCAGGAGCACCTGCCCTTTGGCAGAGAGCACAGTCAAATTACCCTTTGGAGAAGCATATAAAGTATGCAGACCAGCCCCAGGGAGGGGGCCGAGCCAGCAGTGACTCCTTAGAGTCAAATCTTTGTTTTCCCTCCCAGAGATGGCAAAAACTCACACAGAGACAGAATCTTTCATGAAACAGAACACAGTGAAATCACTTTAGAGGAAGTGAAACTGAAATTGTGAATTGCATCCATCTTGAGGTTGCTCCCCTGGGCATTTTGCTTGGTCTGGTTGATGGTTATTAGTTCCCAACACATAGAAATCCAGAGATTTCACAAAAGAGTCTGGACTTGCAACCTTTCTCTGAAAAGTCTGGTCTCAGTGACCTGTGGCAGCTGCTGGGGCTGAGTAACTGCGTTCCATCCCCACAGGGCAGATAGGGACTCTGGTTTACTACCGATGGTTAGCTCCTTGACCGCCAGAAGCATTTGCTTTTGTGACCCTTGAACATCAGTTTTCCATGAAAGCAAATTCCAACATCCGCCCTGATTTCAACTGCAGGCTTAATGAGGGTGTATTTCTCTGTTTAACCCTCTGTTTGTGACCCTTCCTACCACCTTCACCTGAAGCATATGAAGACACGAAGATATGAAGCAAGGGCTGTAAGACAGGAAGTTGTGATGTTCTTTGCACACCCCACAGTCCCTAGTGGGGGTGAGTGGAGTCTTCTGTTCTAGGTTCAGTTCTGACCCCTCTGTGTGCAGTAAGTTAAATACATAAATCAAGGAAAAGCCACCTTTGAAGGTGAATCATCCTTTTCCCCCGGAAGTAAGTTATTTATTTATTATCTTATTTTATTTATTTTTAAAATACTTACTCATTTTTGGAAGAGCACAAGTTGGGGAGAGGGAGGAAGAGGGGGACAGAGGATGGGAAGTAGGCTCCATGCTGACAGGCTGACTTCAGTGAGCCCAATGTGGGGCTCGAACTCACAAACCGGGAGATCGTGCCGAAGTCGAAGTCAGATGCTCAATTGACTGAGCCACCCAGTGCCCCTAGGAAGTTTTATACTGAAATGCTTTTCCAAGAGGTGGGACTGGGGCCTGTGCTGGACACCTCCACTGATTGTTTTGTTGGTGGGATCCCCAACATCGTGTGACTGACAGAGGGAAGAAGATGGGCTCCTAGAAGCAGTTCTAAATATCACTAAGGTTAAATGGCAAAATGAAGAACCCAGATTTTGAGTCACAGACAGGGAGCTGATAAGTGAGATCTCTGTCAACAAAAAGAATGTGTTTAGGCTCCAGAGGCCTGAGGGAACTTGTCCTGCTCTGGGCTTGGAACTGCCCAGCCCAGCCCTTCACTTCCCTCCTGCATAAGCACGGGGCAGAACCCTGAATTGGTTACCTCTGTTTTTCCCCTTCCTTTAGCTCCCACTCCTGTGGCCTCCCTCCTCCCTCAGGCCCTGGGTCTCTTCAGGGACCTCAGGGCAGCCACCTTCTGTTCCCTGGGCCCAAGGTTCATCAGCAGGCCTTGTACCTGGCTATTCCCTCAGAGCCTGTGTCTTCTCAGTGTCTGGGATTCGCCTGGCCCTCGCTTCTGGCTCTTTTTCGCCAGTGTGTGATTCTGTTCAAGTCCCTCCTTGTTAAAAACCACCACCACCACCTTTCATCTCCTTTGACCCTACTCTCTTGCGTCTGCCCTTTCTCAACAGCCAAGTTGTATGAAACTTGCTGTTATGTTTGCTGTCTTTAGTTTCCCCACCTCCCACTCCTTCCTCATGTCCTTGCAATCTGACCTCCTTATCAAACTCTTATCAGACATTCTGCTCAAACTCCTTTGCTAAGTCACTGTGTGGCCAGGTGTCCTGACCGACTAACTCAAAAATGTGGGTGTGGAATTTTTGTTAATTGGTGGAGTGATCTTCCCAAAGATCTGTGTACACAGGATCCCCTGGGGGTTGGGTACCTAGGGCAGAGACTGGGGTACGTGGGGTGGGGGAAGACTCTGTCATCTGCTCCACAGCTCAGTCCCAGCAGCTGGTGTCTGAAGCCTTAGGACAGACGGCCCCCCCAGCTGGAGAAGGTATTTTCACGAGGAACTATGTGAGACATGGAACACAAACAGATGGCAAAGAGTGGGTGTCCTCTTAATTCCTCAGAAAATTCTGTGGCTTCAGCTCAGGGAAGAAGAGCATAGAATACTCTGTGTGTTGGCATCATGAAGGTGTGTAGCTTTGGCACGTGAAGAGATGGAACCTGTGGACCTCGGGGCCATCTCGGCGGTGGGTGTCGGGGCTGTGGGGAGGCCTGTCCTCAAGTGCTGTGGACATCAAGAGGCGGTGTGTATGGAAGAGCACGTGAGCATGTTTCTTGGGCTTGGGCGCCACACTCCCAGGCACTCCCAGAAATAATGGGAAGTGAGGACTTTTATTCAGGGAGTAGAAGTCCTGCTAATGCAGATGGTTGGCAAGAAGCTAGTGATGTGTGTGAAACAGTGGCTAGTTCTATTAGTGTGGCTTCATGTGTACCCACAGGCTGATGAGGGCTGGGAAAATTTGGCCACAAATGAACATTTTTTCAGGCTTTTTCATGACTTGCCCGCTTTGTAGAACTTGACCACACAAGAAACTGCCCTGTCTTGAAGCTCTCCGCTTCAAAAGGTCATTTGCAGCTTGCTCTTTTTTTTTTTTTTAATTCTTCCTGTATCCCTGGGTATTCTGTCTCAGACTCTTTCTCAAGAATTTTGCCCACTCATGTGATGTATCCTGGGGCTTGATCCTCTTCTCACTAGGTACACACCCTCCTTGAAAGATTTCATCTGTCCATGTGGCTTCAGCTGTTACTTGTTTGCTGATGAGTACTGTGTTTATTTTTCTTGTCCAGACTCCTCTCCTAAACCTCAGAAATGGATAGCTCATTGCCTACTGAGAAGACCCATCCGGGGGCTCATAAGGCATGTCAGCCTCAGTGTGAACAAAATTGGAGCCACCCTCCTCTTTTCCATACCTGTGCGTGCTCCCATGAGTACCATCATCTGCCGTGTCGACCAGGGCAGAAAACCGTGGGCATTTGTGCTGCTACTTCCCCCCAACCTCCTGCTTTTGTTTATGCCGAGTGTCCAAATGCTAACAAATTTTGCATCCTCTGTACCCCTCTGGTCTGAGCACCCTTTTCATCCTGACTGCCCTGTCTTGGACCAGCCCTCATCAGTTCTCAGCTATATCTTATTAGAATTTCCATCTTGGACTCAAGGCCTGGCCCCACACAGATCCTGGGGTGCTCTTTGTATTTGCAAATCCTACCATGTTCTCTCTTTTTCTTAGAAGCTTTACATTTTTCTTTAGGAAAGACTCCAGATTCCCTAGTGGGGTTATGGCCCCGTGTGATTGGTCCTCCCTGCCTCTTTAGCTGTATCCCTGCCTTTCCCCCACATTTCTCCTTTATTCAAGCTCTGTGGAAACTGAGCCATTTCCACACTTCTGCTGCACACACCCACATTGCTTTGGACCTGCTAATCTCTCTGCCTAAAGTGCTCCTCCTCCCCTATATGGCTGACTCCCCTGGTCCAACAGGATCCAGATGTTGTGTTATCTTCGTTAGGAAGTATCCATGAGCACCCACCTCTTTACCGAAGCCTGAGCTGGTAACCCCCACAGCTGGGCTCTCATGCTGTGCCCTGACTTAATTTCCTCTCATTGTCCTTTGTTCCCCTTTTCTACCATCTGCAGTGAGCTCTTTGAGGGTAGGAAAAGGGCTTTCATCCTTGTATTACCCTAACTGAGAAGATTAACAGATCCACACTGGCCCTTATCCATTCACCCATGCCTCCATCCAACAAATGTTTTAAATCAACTACTCTGGGCCAGACACAAGCATCCATTTCATACAGCCCCAGTCCCTAGGAGTTTATAGTCCAGTAGGGAATACAGACACAATAAATGGACACAAGTATTGTAAAGTATTCTAGGTTGTGTAATAGAAGTATGTATGGGCATGAGACTGACCAAAAGAGAGTGGTTATTCCTGCCTTGAGTGTGCTTAGGGAAATGTTGACAAAGGTGAGCTAGGCTGAATCTTGAGAGATGAGGTGTTTGTGAGTCTACAAGGGAGGAAAGGGTATTGCAAGCAGAGGAAGCAGGAAAAGCAAAAAAGACATAAATAGCATTTGGTATTGAATGTAGTTGTGTGTGGATAGAGCATAAGGATTGTGAGGTGGGGGAAAGGGAGAGAGACAGCTGCAGAGCAGCTGATGATGGGCAGATGATGGGTGTCCTTTACCAAGCTAAATATTGAGGACTTTACACATGGGCAGTGAAGAGCCATGATAGGTGTATTTTAAGCATGGCTAGATTTGCAGTTAAATGATCAATTAATGACTATATCATATCTCCCAAGTAACACAGTGGGTACCTGAATGCAGTTTGACTACAGAAAAGCTCCAAGGAATGCTTTGAAGCAGCCAAACCTTCTAGGGTCTCTCAGAGCTCACCCTGGGACCAGTCCTGGCTTCTCCAGGGCTTGAGGTGGTGAAAAGGGGCAGCTTAGCAGGCTACCATGGTTCTGAGCTGCTCTCAAGACTTCCCAGGTTAATCATGGCTGCTCTCAGCCCTTGTGATGTGCCACTGTAGCAGTTCAGGTGAATGAGCCATGTTACCAGCAGCCCTTTCCAAACTCAGACACATCCAAATTCCGGTGTGAAGCTGTGTCCCTTATCAGAGTCTAGTCTGATCCTGTTTGGTGTTCTCTCTCTGGACTCTCTAGATTTGACCACAAAGGACCACTGACTTTGATTCTAACTGTAGTCCCTTTGGTTGGATTGTTTCTTCACCTTCCACCTCTATGCAGGGCTGCTCAGTGCTGAACTCAGTAGCACAGATAGCTACCACTTACTTTGTACCTACTGTGTGCCAGGCTCAGCGTTAGGGGCTGTACATACATCATCTCTAATCCTCACAGCAACTTTTAAAGGCAGATACTTTGGATACTTTTGGATCCCAAATGACTAGAGGAATAAGGAGATGGTCCCCAACTTGGAGGACTTGAAGTTCAACCAAGGTCAGAAGACTAGGCTGCTTTCCAACAGGCTCCACCATATTATATTTGGAAAGTCTCCCTTGTTGCCACTTTTTCTAAGATCCAGGCCCAGTCTCTGTATAGTATTAATAGTGTATCATCTATTAATACTGGTGACTGAAGAGTCCCCTTGTCCCACTGAGGTTTATTATTATCATTTAAGTTCAAAACTGGTTCTTTGACCTTTGCAGGTGTTTTACCACAGGTAATCTTACTCTGGCTATTGGCTTCATGGGAAGGAATAAGCCCTATTCCTCTGATCTCTTCAACCTAATCATGTCAAACCACACCAAGCTTTTTATTAGGAATCTCTTTATTAGGGGAACCAATAAGGAAGTGATATTAGGTTTCTTTCTTTCCCAGCCCTTGGTACCAAGGTAGGATATCTCATAGAGCATTATGCCTATTTCCTTTGGGATGGATGTGGCTGGAAGGGGATGGAAGGTTGAGGACTCCCCTCAGGCTGTGACTTGGATTTCCTCTAAGGAATTCTAGGGTAGTTTGAGAAAAAGCACATAGATTGATATTTCAGAGAATCATGTGAACATGCTGTAGCAGGTGCAAGCACCCATCTTTACACAGCTGTGTTCGAAGGTGGAAGGCAGAGGGTGGCACAGGCAGGGCATTCCTCCTTTCATGCTTTTCCCCCAGCAGACTTCCCTTATATCTCCTGAGCTGGGACTGGTTCAAATGCCCACCCCGAAGTCAGGGTCTCTCTTGCCTAAGCACATTGCTGTGTGCTTGATAGCTGAGTTCTCTTGGCCAGCAAGACGAGACAGCACAGTTGGTTGTAAGGTTGTTGGATAGTCAGTCAACCTTACTCTGTACCACATGTGGCACTCTGATTTTATTGTCTACTATCCCCTTTCACCACCAAGAGCAGGGGTCTGCTTTTCCCTGATCCATTCTCCATTTCGCTGCCCTTATCCATGTGATGGGTTCGCCCTCACCCTGATGGTGGGATGCCTCATCTCTGAACAAAAATGTTCCGAGGAAGCTAGTGAGGGTCACTTCTGAAGTGTTCCCACAGTAAACCTCACCTTGTGCTACTGGTCCAAATTCTTCACAGGATCACTCCTGACTTGAAGATTATGAAAAGGAATGGGATAACTCTACTTTTGGAGAAGATCTGGTCCACACCTGGAGTGGAGATGGTTTTAGCTTCTCCTGAGGGAATGGGCTATGTTGAGGAGGAGTAGATTCCCTAGGAAAGCTGGAGTTCTCTAGGAAGAAGGAAGGAGAAAAGGCATGTCAGGGAGGCAACAAACAGTATTCATGACCAACTCTCAGGGCAAACTTCTTAGAAGCAGTGAGTCACCAGTAGGAACTATCTTGCTTAGTCAAACACTGAAAGAAAACATGGCTGTCTCTCTTGTTCCACAGACTGTTTTATCTACTTCTTTGATTGAGTGCAATGCCTTCCAGGCCTAACTGTTTTTAGCAGTTTCATATCTGTCATTTATGCCTTTCCCAAGGTAGGTTATCAAAACAATTTAACCAATGAGTATCCCCCTATGGTAGGTATCTGCCATTTGCGGGTAGGAAAGCAGACTTAGGGAGGTGTGAAGACTATTTAAAGTCTCAAGTGATGACTGTTGAGTTGGCAGTTTGAGGTCCACTAGAGAGAGCAAGGATGCCACCCAAGAATCAGCAAGGACTGGTGGAACACTAGGAACCATACAGAAGTACAGTTGTAAAGCTGAGGGAGGGATTTTATTTTTTAGAACAGTTTTAATTCCACAGGAAAAAAAAAACGGGTAGAAGATACAGAAATTTCTTATATACTCCCTGCCCTTCCACATGTATAACCTCCCCATTATCAAGCTGGCCCTCAGTGATACTGGGGTCCTGGAATGGGTGTCCTGTGTGGCTCCCTCTTGCATTGAATAGGGTTGACATTTATGAACCAACAGAATGTTGTGGAGATGAGGTATGTGACTTCTGAGAGTAGGTCATAAGTCTCTAGTAAAGCCAAGGTCTCTAGTCAATAACCACTGAGGAGGCCATCTTGAAAGTAGATCCTCCAGCCCCAGTCAAGCCTTCAGATGACTTAAATCTCAGCCAACATCTTAACTGCAATCTCATGACAGACTCTGAGCCACCCAGTGTTTCTGGCTTCTCAAAAACTATATGAAATAAAAGAAAAGATGTTTGTTGTTTTAGGTGGATAAATTTGGGGGAATTTTTGCACTGAAATGGAGAACTAACACAGAGGTCTAGGCACCCCACCCCACATACCAGAGTGGGGCTGGACAGCATCAATATGTCTCCAAGATGACTCCAGCATCATTTTCAGGTCAGGGTAAGTCTTCTGCTAAGCTGCTCACATGGGATCAACCTAGGGTTTGGTCAACATTCGGCCTAAAGATCCTCAGCGCATACAGCGGGGAAGAGATGGGGCAGTATGTGTGTGTGTACACATACATGTGGAGTGTGTATATGTGGGTATGTGAATTCATGCTGTTTCCTTGTGTCCTCCATAAGGGAAAAAAGGCCTGTTTTCTCTGCCTTTTGCCTCCACGGTAACCATGAACCCTACTTTATTTATGACACCTCCTCAGGTTTGTTTGTTTATTTTTTAGGGATAATTGACATGTAACATTATATAAGTTTCAAGTGTATGTTTTTTAAAAATATATTTTATTTTTTAGAGCAGTTTTAATTCCACAGAAAAAAAATGGGTAGAAGATACAGAAATTTCTTATATGCTCCCTGCCCTTCCACATGCATAACCTCCCCATTATCAACATCCCCCACCAGAGTGATGAATACATTTCTTACAACTGATGAACCTACATAAACACATTATGATCACCTAAAGCCCATAGTTCACATTAGGCCTCTCTCTTGGTACTGCACATTCAACCCATTGAATGTGGTTTAACAGGTATATAATTGCTTATGTCTACCATGCAGAGAAGTTTCATTGCCCAGAGAATCCTCTATGCTCTGCTTATTCATCTCCCTCCCGGGCAAAGGCTGTTTATTTTCCATTCCATACCTTCTTCATTGAATCTTTACTGTATGAAGGTATTGTTCTTTTTTTTTTTATTTAAAAAATTTTTTTTAATGTTTATTTATTTTTGACAGAGAGACAGAGCATGAGCAGGGGAGGGGCAGAGAGAGAGGGAGACACAGAATCGAAAGCAGGCTCCAGGCTCTGAGCGGCCAGCACAGAGCCCGATGCGGGGCTCGAACTCACAGACCGCGAGATCATGACCTGGGCCGAAGTCCGACGTTCAACCAACTGAGCCACCCAGGTGCCCCTGAAGGTATTGTTCTTATGTTTAATTTTTTACTTATTTAAAGTAGTGATTGGCAGTAAGGAAGTGAAGAAAGGCAGTGCAAAGTAACCTTTCAAGACCTTTGGCAGAAAGAGAAGTGACAATAGGGCAATAGTTTAAGGAAATAGCAGGGTTGAGAAAAAGTGTTTAGTATGAGGGAGCATTAAGTACAATTGTTTGTCTGTTTTTGCAGAGGAAGGAACCAGTTGAAGGAGGAAAATATGAGTGAAAGAGAGGGTGGTTGATGGAGCAAGGTCACAGACCAGAACTGAGGATCAGGGACAGAGGGCAGGCAGTGGAGTTAACCTTGGCAAGAAGAAGGGGCGCATCTCCAGGGAGAGTGCTGCGGTGACAGGGACCGACTTGAGGGGTGCTTCTGGGGCCAAGAATGGGCAAGTCAGGGGACCACAGTGAGAGCCCAAGAGACAGGGGACTCTCGACTCTGACACTTGGCTGCAACAGCGAACCATGGCCTCCAGGCTGGCGAGGAGCCAGGTGAAGCCAGTAGATCATGAAGGAGCAGAATGGAAGGAATTAATGACAAAATGAAGATGAAAAACTGGTTGTGGTTAGCAGAGATTAAGAATCATATTTAAATAAAAAAGAAGTTTATGCTCAATGACAGGGAATTCTGGCTCCTGGACACCTGGTCGATACTTGAAAGCATGACTAAGTATGAGTAGCTGAAACAAAACAAAATTTAAAAACAACAACAACAACAACAAAAAAGCAGTTTCATGCCATTCTTGGGAAACCCACTTTTCTTTGGCTAAAATGACCCTACAACGAACTGAGGTCTGAGGTCTGTTTGACCAAGGAGGCAGTACTAGAGGAAAGCAAACCTCCTAGATCAATTAGTCACCAATACGTCAAAATCTTAAATTAATGTTTTCGGATTATCAGATGTACAGCACCTGCCTTCTGTAGCTGTAGAAGCTACATTCAGGTTTAACCGGTTGTGAAAAACATTCCTGAGCCCTGAGGGACAAGCCCCAAAGGCAGTGAGTCACAGGGCCGGAACCCCTGTAATGGGAGGACAGCTGCTGCGCCCATGCAGAGGCCACTGCTGGGCACAAGTGTATGGAGTGCTATTGGGAAGGACTCGTCCAGGGCGCTTGGGGTAAACCTAAAAGGAGCTAAAACTGGCAAATAAAGATCTGAGCCGACAGTAAAGATTGAACAAAATCACCGGAATGGTAGGAGATGAATCAAGAGGAAACAGCTGCCCCTTGGCCCTTCCTTGCCTGCGGGCCCTCCTGTCATCCCCTTCTGCTCTGCATCCTGCCCCACACAACAGCCTGCAGGGTTCAGACTTCCTCCGCAGAACATGAGGCTTGACTGAAGATACACGGCAAGTCTATTTGTAATAAGAACGTTCTTCATTGGGCTTCTGGTCAATTTTGGCACATCCACAGGCTGGAAGAGGGTGCAGCTGTTAACAATGAAGAGGGAGCTACGTATGTGCTGAGTTTTCTGGAGTCTGAAAACCCAATGGCAGAATCATATATATAAGACAGTGTCTTCTGTACCAATATAAAAGTGTAGGCTATGGGAGTATTATATGTTTGTGTGTGATATATACACATATATATGAATGAGATATATCTATGTATCCTAACATGAAAGATTTCTGAGTGAAAAACATAATCAAGTATTACAAGATGCAAAATAATATCTGTATATAAAATATAAGAAATAAATGATATCGGTGCATGGATCCATCCACTACGTATGATGTCAATGCCTAGAAAGGAGGGTCGTAGGATGCATTGCAAATGGTGGGTAGAGTAGCCTCTGAGGGGGAAGGTCATGGGAAGGATGGCGCAGGTCCTCAGCCTTGCTCTGTAGATGTCTGTATTATTTGAAACTTGTTTCATGTCTTACTGATGTAAGAAAAATAAGGAAGAACAAAGACCAAAAATGAAAACTGTGTGATCACTCTTGAAACCCTCTTGGGAACTTGGAGAACTGAAAGGTGATAATACAGACATGAGGGGACACATCCCACATTTATTAATCACGACTGTGGTGGGAACTGACCAATAGAGGGTCGTAAAAGGGACAGGGAATGCCCCAGGCCAAAATCCCTCACTTCCTCAGTTATGAGGCTACCAGAAAGCTGCGAAGAGGCTAAATGACAAAGTCTGGATCAAACAGTCAGAATCCCTCAGCAGCTAGAGGGCAGTGGGGAAGGGAAGAGAAACCAACTGCAGCCTTATCAGGACTGTGGAAGAGTAATTTCTGTACAGTTTTCAGAATATGGAATTTTAAGAATTCTCTTTTGGACTCTCAATTACTAAAAAAATCGAACTATTTTTGGAGAAGGCAGATTGTCACCCATGGCTTTGCAGTGCTGGAGCCAAAACATGAGGCTGTCCTGTGGTCCTGTAGTGTAGGGACAGGTGCCAACAAAGGCCAGTTTGTGTGTGATAGAAATAGCACATGCTCAGAAACTGAGGGTATTTTGTGAAAATGAAAAAGTCATCCCGCAAGAGGGAACATCTGAGTCTTGGCTCAAACTACGATGTTGCATGAGTGGCTGGTCTCAAGGGTCTCAAAAAATAGCACTGATGAAATGGCTTGGAGACCCAGCCTTCAAGGCCTTTCTTGTGCTCAGGGTGAGCATCACCTTACTCTAACTGGATTTCTGGGACCCCTCAGGCACACGGAGAGCTGGGAACTGGAAAGGGCTACATAGAAGTCTTCTGAATCCCTTCTGAAAGTCTGGGGAATGTGCTTGTTAGAGCATGTAGGTTAGAAATATTGGTGCAGAGCATTGTCATTAGGGAAGGTTAGGGGAGGGACAAGCCTTGTCCATTTATAGCAGGACAGAGAGGGACAACTTGAGTGATGTCTCCATCCTCCACAAGCCTGATTGACTTCAAACCCTTCCTAAGGTCTTCATTGCCTCATGAGTAAATAGTCACATCGTGTCAACAGCAGGGGAGTTGGTGTAGAACTCACAGCTGGCGGAACTGGTGAAGGAAGGGGAGAGAGCTGGCATGCTTATCTGTCTCTGTGGATGTGGGGAGTGCAGCACAGAAGGGAAGTCTGGGCCTGGCCAGCTGGGGAGATGAGGGTGTGCAACTCAGTTGTCGAGACCCTGGATCCCCAGTGCACAGCTTTCTGCAACCCTGCTCTGCCATTTCATCACTGCCCTGCTCTGCCACGTCCTACCTAGCTACCGAAGCAGAAGGGTCTCAGCTTTCCTCTAAAGTCCTAATGAGGGTGACTGGGACCTCCACTTCCAACACCTGGTACTGAAAGGGAGACACAGGAGGAAAAAGGGCCCTAACACTAAAAAGGGGACATTGGCATCTAAATGTGTTGCTCTGGAGACTGTGTAGAGCATGAATTCTTGGAGAACATGCACAGAATGTTTACTTGAGGATATGCTGGGGGGATATAGAGATTGGGATTAGGAAACCAATCTATGGCACTGGTGAAATTAACAGCTTTAGGCTTATATGGGTCTGTCTGCACATAAGATGCACCTGAGGAGCTTTAAAAATATACCTGCCTGGGTCCCACCCCGGACTAGTTGAATCAGAACTGCTTGGGTTTATGCTCCCACTCAAGACCTTCCTTCCTCAGAGGAAGACTCAGAGATATGTCCCTTCCAGGAGGCAGGAAATCCTCTTTGCGTTCAGGCTCACTTGCCAGACGTTGGGAAGCTTACCTCCCCTGTGAGGTGCTTTTTTTACAGTGGAAATTTCTCCCTTAAGTCAATAGTAAATTGGCACTAAATTCAGGAAAATGGATCTCAGCTACCCTAGCTAAAAAGTGCCCTTACCTCCTTGTGAAAATATCCCTATTTATTTATCGAAAATATTTCCCTCTTTTTATCAAGCAAAGATTGAGTACATTCATCCAGCGTACTGGATTAATAACCACCATGGAGAGATTTTCTGTGGTGCAGTTAACTTCCTTTCCCCCCTTATAGGCAGGACAATCAGGCCTTTGTGTTCTGAGTTCCGGATTATCTTGTCCTGGATTGGAAAGGGGTCAGCGTATGCTCTATTGGGTTTTATGATGGAAGTACTAGTTTTGAAACATTAGGAGCTGGAAAAAGGAGGGGATGGGAAGTGGGCTTTGAAGGGAAGAAGGGAGGGGCCTGGCTCTGATGGCAGGGGGAGGGTGGCAGGTCTTGAGAAATGGGAACCTGTGTGCCTCTCACCATCCAGCATCCTCAGCTGTGATACACCAGTGTGAAGTGCAGGAAGGTGGCCTGGAGGTGTTGAGCCCATTTGAGGATGCTACAGACGGAGCCGAGGGCCTGGGATAATGTGCAGGGAGATGGGGATGGCTACCATGGTGCCCTCAGGGCTCCTGCCCAATGTTCCTGGATCCTAGAAACTTTAGAACTCTAGAGTTCTTTGATGATCCCAAAGGAGGGATGGGGCACATCCAGATTTCATTTTCATTAGAGAAACTAAGCGATGTGGCAATTCTTATGCCCTAAGGTAGTGGGATGATTCCCACCGTGCACAGAGATTTATTGGTTTACTGGTAGGTCATTGAGGGAGGAAGTTTCCATCTGTGGCTTTAAAAGAGGGGGTAGAATTGACGTTTGATGTGCAGAGAAAGGAGGATGCATGAACAGAGCCCGCAGAGCTAACGGTGTGATTGGGAAAGGCTGGCAGAGGAGCTCCTGATAGCAGGTGTTCAAAGAGGGACTGTGGGACCAGAAATCTCTACAGTTTTCTGCAGGGTGTAGATATGGAGAGCCCTCCTCTGCCTCTTCCAAGACATCTTCAGTGAAGTTGCAATTTGTTCCCTAATGCTTTTGTGTGGGCAGCTGCTTCCCCTTCTTCCTCATTAGAAATGTTTCTCAAAGTTAACTCTGGTTCATTGCTACCAAAAATCATTTAAAAAGACATGCTTCCTCCTACTCCTGACCCCAAGCCTCAAGTGCCTCTCTCTAAGTGCAACTACATTTCTGGAGATAGTTGTTTATGTATTTTTTTCTTAAACAGTAGCATAGGACTGTGAGTAAGCTCACTGTTCTGCCCTTGCTTGGGTCAGGAAGACTATACTTCTGTCCCTCCAACTCAGCTTTGTAAAGGCTACTTAGTTCCATTTAATGAATGAACCCTAACACATGTAACCATTTTCCTACAGTTGGAGTTTTTGGGTTATTTTATTTCTTGGTCACATGAGTGTGTTCTTTCCCAGAACTGAAAGGGAGCTGGGGTTTTGCACCCACAGTGGGAGGGGAGTCGGGAGCTTGCAGTCAGACGACTGAGAGAGATTAAACCCAGGAATTGTTAATATTGGGGAACTTTGGGGCTTTTTCAAAAGCCTAGAAATTGGAGATTTGACGTCATCCTAAAGAGATCTCAAGAGCTGATTGTTCAGGTTTCTGCTTCCTCAGAATCCCAGAAGTACCTTGACTACCTTCCTCTAACATGCCTGTAGTTGGATCTAGAGGAAGGGAGCTCGCCTTTACATTCCCGGGAACACTTACCCACAGATTCTCCATACAGTTTGATGGCATTAAATATATCTTATTTTTTGTGAACAAAAATACAGCATCTGTTTTAGTGTTTTTATTTATTTCTTTTTCTCTGAATCTACCAGTGGAGAAGTGGTCCTTGTGAAGACCTTCTAGTTATTTCTGGGAATCAACAAAGGGTTCTTCACATGGACTTAATAATAAATCCTTTCAGCAGCCACATTGTATCCATGAAAGTTTTTAACTTTCCTTCTGACTCTGGCCCCACCTCTTTGGAGCCCTTCTGCTCTTTTTTTTTTTTAATGTTTATTTTTGAGAGAGAGACACACACACAGAGTGCAAGTGGAGGAGGGGCAGAGAGAGAGGGACACACAGAATCCGAAGCAGGCTCCAGGCTCTGAGCTGTCAGCACAGAGCCCGACGCTGGGCTCAGATTCACAAACCCTGAGATCGTGACCTGAGCTGAAGTCAGACACCCAACCACTGAGCCACCCAGGTGCCCCTGCTCTGGACTGAGCAGTGCTCCTTACTTCTGACATGACCTGAAGGCTCAATGCCGGCATGTTCACAGGAGGGGCCAAGGTCCCAGCCATGTCACCAAGCTCCTCGTTTCATCCATACAAGAGCAGAAGTGCTCAGGTTTGGGTGTTGGCTTCTCTCAGGACTGGGTCAATGTTCATGGATTATGAAACCAAATGGCACACCCCCTCATGACTTCACAAGCTTCCTTTGGGAGGACTAAGTGGGTGTATGCTATATAGAAACCCACTAAGTTTCCTAATAGTTGAATTTTGAGATGAGTAGCAGGGTGATGCCCCCTGATAGAAACACAATGGAGTGTAGGTCCTCATTCTGACACACAGTAGCCCTCTTGGCTGTTGTTACTCATGGTGGAAAATTCCATTCCCTCGTACAAGAAGAAATTGTTAAGGAAGGAAGTTTTATGTAAAAGAAAGGAGAAAGAATCATGCAACCTCCAGTTTTTTTTCTTCCTTACTTGGTGGAGGTCTGTGGCTATATTCGCAGAAACACTAGGACCTGTTTTAGTTGTTTCCATTTGTGGTGGTGGGAGCGGTGCCCTCAGGTAGTACTGCAGGACTCCTGGCTGGGTGGACGGACAGATGTTCTGGTGGTAGTCATCAGCATGCTGTAAGGACCAGGAGCAGTTCTGATTGGTTGGGCCCCATGCCATCTGAGCTGTTAAATATTTTAGGTATAGTTGGGCATATTGTGAAAATCATATTCAATTTTACACAATAGTTTTATAGATGGAAAATAGAAAAGGGGATTTCTCTTGTAATTCAAACTACAGGAAGTGAAGTTCAGTGAAATCCTTTGGCTGATGACAATGGTGACATTGGGGTAAAGCAAAAGACAGATGGAAGGGAAGAGACTACTGGGGACCAATCCAGACTTTGGGACAGTGGTAGTAAGAATTTTGCACTTATCAGAAGGGCACTTGAATGCAATAAGGTTGAGAAACTCTCAGTTACATAAAACAGAGGTGATTTTGGCTAGGCATCAGCTGGAGTAACAGGTGGAAAGTAACCTTATTATAATAACCTCTTCTGTGTATGTTGACTGTGGGGGAGGGGTACATTGTCAGACATCGGGATTGAAATCACTCATCCCTGTAACCACTGGAGGTGCAAATGGTGTTCTTGAGTCTGGGGCTCCTAAGTGGTCTTCCAATATACCCTTGTCTGGTCTTGTCATTCTGTGCCTTTAGGCTTCCATGCTGAAAAGGGGCTTTCTGAAGCAGAGATCCATGGAGGACAGTGCATAGTGGGCAGGAGCATGGTTTGAGTGTCAGGCATACCTAGTTTCAGTCCCTTGCCGTCACTGACTGGTCATGTGAATTCAGCCAGGTGACTTCATCTCTCCAGCCCCCAGTGTCCTCTTTGATGGACAATATTAGATTGGACAATATGGGATCCTCCCTCAGAGGAGAGGTGAGGATTACATGACATAATATACTGAAGTATTTTCCATAGTGCCCGGCCCACAGTAAGTGCTCAGTAAGTGGTAGCTGGTACTGCTAATATCCAGGGTGGGAGAGAGATTCTGGGGGTTCCACTTTCATGCATGTAAGAAGAGACAGAAATGTTATGAAGGTTCTGGAACTTCTTAAGTTTAGGGACCTGCAAAGGGTGGTGATCAGGAATAATGAGCATGAGAAGACTAAGACTTCTGAATCTTAGCTTGTTTATTTATTTTTGGGAGAGAGAAAGCACTAGTGAGGAGGGGCAGAGAGAGGGAGATGGGGTCTCCAAAGGGGGCTCTGAGCCATGAGATCATGACCCAAGCCAAAGTCAGATGCTCAATTGACAGCCACCCACGCGCCCCAAGACTTCTGAATCTTTGATAGTTCCCAGTCCTCAGTATATCTCTAGTTCTAATGAAGAAGAAAATCTTGCTCCTCATCTTCAAGAGTGTCAAAGGTAGCTGGAAAGATGTGTCCTAGGCCCAAAATTAGCAGAGGAAAAAACTCCCAGGAAGCAGAAAGAAAAACGAAACAGCTGGTAACCGGGACCTATAGGAAGGAAGAAAAAGTAGCTGACAATCAGTCAAGGCTCAAAATGTGGCCCTGAGGATCTGGTCAGTCTGTGGTACTTCCTGACACAGTGGATCCTGGAAGTAACCCTCCCCACATGAGCTCAGTCCAAGTTCAGCGCTTACTACAAAAAAAAAAAACGTTTGTTTAATGATCGCATAGTTGAATGGGCAGGGTAGCTTAGCTAATGGTTCTGTTGACTGCCAAAGGTATCAGGTGTGTATTATCCAATCAGCAGAGGGAGCAGCAGAGCTGGGCAGGTGGTGGGAGTGGCCAGCTGTGGTGTTTGCTTGCTCGGAGTCCCTTCTTCCAGCAGCAGAACCTATCTTTCCCTTTTGGAGAACTGCCCCTGTCCTACTAGTGGCCCTTGGTTTAGGTTCTACCCTTTAAGACTCGGTTCTAGCAGGACACGACCTCTGGTGAGTTCTCAAATCCCACTGTGGGGGTGGGCATGCGACACAGGCTGGCCCATCAGAACCAAACCAGTATGTCCAAAGTGAGGCACGTGATACCACCAGAGCCAATGAGATGCAACTCCCTGGAGCTATTGGGATACAGGTGTTCTGTTCCTGGAAGGCTTTACATTTGTATACCTCCAACTGTTGACATTTTGCCTTCCCTTCAGGAAAGTCTGAGTGATGATGAAATCAGCCAGAATGAAGTGGAGACAAGAGAGGGAGAAATAGATACCTGATAAACTTATTGGAACACCTGCCTCTGGTTCAGCATGATCCAACCCTGAACCTTTCCATTGCCTGGGCTTATCAAGTCTCCTTTTGGCTGAAGTTGGTTTGAGGTGGGCTTCTTTCACCTAAGTATAGCAGGAAACTTAGGAGGAACTTTCTGTTTTCTTTTCACAAGGGTAATAGAAAAGCAACAGGGTCCTTCTCCTTGCGACCTAGATAATAGATTTCCCACCATTTTTAAAGAGTTGATCTTTCTGTGCTCATTCTTGGTTTTCCAAACTCATGTCTTGACTTAAAGTCTTGAACCTACTCTGGAAATAATTTCACATTTTCCAAAATAAGGGGAAACAGAAGTTGGTGAGAATGAGGAAAAAAATTCAAACTGATATAGGTTGTTTTTTTGTTTTGTTTGTTTGTTTGTTTGTTTGTTTTTGCCAATGTCTGGTAGTGTATCCACTGCCAAGCCTGGATCAGGGTCTTGATCAAGCTTGGATCAGGCTCCCAGGAAGGAATGTTGCCTTTTTCTTCATTGTATTTTGACAAAGAGTAGGAAATGGCTTTAAGAAAGTAAGTGAAAAAGATGAAAAAGAAAAAAAAATGCATCTGGACTGTGGACGTGAGTATTCTGTTACTTTTCAAGTTCTATGGCTGTGTGTTTGGGTTTAGTAAGTATGAAATATATGTTGCATCTGAGGTTCCATGCCTGTGTCTCTGCTAAGAAAAAATGTATATCTTAATTGAACCTGTGAGGCAACTGTAAACTGCCTTTAGGTTCACCTGGCTTGACAAATATTCTTTTTTTTTTTAATTTTTTTTGAGGTTTATTTATTTTTTGAGAGACATAGAGAAAGCACAAGTTGGGGAGGGGCAGAGAGAAGGAGACACAGAATCTGAAGCAGGCTCCAGGTTCTGAGCTGTCAGCACAGAACCCAATGTGGGGCTTGAACTCACAAACCGTGAGATCATGACCTGAGCCAAAGTCAGACACTTAACCGACTGAGCCACCCGGGTGCCCCCCAAAATATTCTTTTTTAGCCCGTGGGTCAGAAGAAATTTGGTTCTTTCTTGTTCCTTCTCTCTTTTTCATCATATCCAAAATGTTCCCTACTGTGTGTGACTTAGGGAAGGTTCCTATCCTAAGTGTTCTCATTTGTAAAATGGGAAGTTTGGATTAGACCAGTGGTTCCAGCTTAAAAAGCAAGCAAACAAATAAACAACAAACAAACAAACAAAAACCAGAAACAAGCGTCAGGGTTCTTCAAACATGGCTTGTGCAGAACTCAGCCTTCCCAGGGGACTCCTGAGGGTAACTCCTCGAAGCCCTAGGACTCTGAGGGACTGTTTGGGATGCCCCCTCCCCCCAGATGTTTGCCAAGGCCTTTCCAGCTCCAAACATTACACTTCTGTCATTCTAAGTGCCACCTCCTATGAGACTTCTTTCTTGCCCTGGTCCATGCAGATCACATCTTTTTCTGTGCTGCTGTAAGCATTTGGGAGTATAGCACACACACCGTGGCCCATGTTTGTACCCTGACCTAGATATGGAGGTCTGTCTTTTTTTGAAGTTAGTATGTCCTTGTGTTTCTTTTGGGAAGTGGCTCAGAAGTTACTTGAGAGACTGAATGTAATGGAAAGAACTCCAGGAAATGAGGAGAGAAGCTTTGTTCACAGATTGGGGCAATCTGGATTTTTGCCTCCTGTGGCAAGCCGCCTGTCCTGGCAGAGGCTGAGCTTCTACCCCAGACCACATACCAGGGCAGAGCAGGGCCATCCTACTGGAGGCTCCCACAGTGGTCCTTTGCCTAGACCTTCTTTCCCTAGTGCGCATGCCAGCCAGGCTGTGGTAGTTGGAAGGTCATGGAAGAGCTCTTTGTGAGCTGGGTGCTGGCCTCACCGTTCAGCATCACTGGGCCAGTCCCTGGAGTGGGAGATTAACTTACTATTGAAAGCATGACCAGGAAGAACAGCCCGGGCCAGTCACTTCTACCCCACCTGCCTTAGTCATTTCCTTACCACTGTGGGTAGATGTCTGCTTTTCTGAATAGAGTACCTTACCACTATCGTCCTCGCTCTGGGGATCTGGGTCAAGTTTATCGGGCTTAGAAACATACTTCATAGGGTATATGGTGCAGTTTCATTAAAATCTGGCCGTGTCCAGTGTGGGGACTAACCTAGGACCTGGTGAAAGGCAGATGCTCAGGTAGAGACGTTAATGTGTGAGCACCACCTAGTGGTGGTGAAGAATAATGTGTGCGATGAATGAATCTGAGGAATCTTGCCAATGGGTGGATAGTAAGATAAATAGTATTCAGGGATCTTTGATCCGTAAAAACAGTTGTGTTGAGAATATGCTTTAAAGAAAAATTATAATAAGCATACTAAATTATATACACTAGTTATACTAAACATAAACATAATTTTAGTTTTTCCTGAATGATTCCAAAGACATATGAGTGTCCATAATGAAGACCGGTTATTATTATAGAATGCTGTAAATGTAACAGATTGGGGAAAAAATCTATAAGAAATGCCATCCCATCTAAGGTTTTATTTTTTAAAAAAATTTTACTTCCAGAAATAATGTACCATGTAACCATTGAAAAAAAGAGGCTTATATAAAGAGCTGACTAAGAGATATTAAAAGATAGATGTAAGATGTAGAACAGTATCAATAGAACGTTGCAATTCACATGGGAAGCACAGAAAAAATATATATGTATAGAAATCCATACATACATATATACTATATACACACATATATATTTATGTGTATATATGTGGGATTTACAATATATTAATACATACTTGTTTTGTTATCCTGGAAGGATACCTAATGAACCAATAATTGTGGTGGTCTCCGGGGAAAGGAACCAAGGGACTGAGGAAAGGAACTGAAAGAAAACACACACATACATAACACACACACACACACACACACACACACACACACATTTAATTTGTTGATGCTTTGTTTCTTTTATAACTTTTGTATTCTGGCAGATAATATGTTACATATCGAATAAAGAAAAAACTTAAATATAAAGTGCTTAATAGTACTTATCAATAAATAATAGCCATTATTATGGTTATTGGTAGTAGCAGTATTATGGTTATTGGTAGTAGCAGTATTAGCAGTATTAGTCATATCAATGACTATTGATAGTCATATCAATAAATAATAGCCATTATTATGGTTATTGGTAGTAGCAGTATTATGGTTATTGGTAGTAGCAGTATTAGCAGTATTAGTCATAATATTGTCAGTTTTCACTTCCTCCTAGAAAAGCTGTATGCAGAAAATAAATCCGATTCTTTGAGCTCTTTGGTTATTTGCATCCTGGAGAAGTGGGGTTGAAGATACTTTCCAAGCTAATTAATTCAATTGCCTAGAGCTCAATGTTAATGAGTCTAAGGAAAGGGTTCTCAGTGACAAGATTCTTAATACCAGCCTATAAATGACTATCATCATTTATAAGAGAAATTAGGAGAAAGAATATAGCTGATTCAATGGAAATTCACAGCTCAAAAATAAGTCAGGCTGCCAGAAGCTCTTCTGAAATATCGAATCTTAGAATCCTTGTGTTGTAAAAAGTCTCAAAGTTAATACAGTCCTGTACTTATTGTTTTCTTGGCCATGGAACTCTTTTCTAATGAAATCTTATTCTGCACTCTATATTTAGGTTTGTAACCCATAGCGTTTGCAAGAGGGGAAGCTATGCAGTTGTCTGTCTGTTTGAATTCAGTGTACATATGAGGTATATCTTGTGCTGCATCAGAGTTTTACAACAAACATACTGACGTATATAATAATTATCATTAAAGTAATTATCTTGAGAGGCACTTCATTTACTCCAATGGCATGTCATTGATCTTTAAAATTTGGGGACTCCTCTTTTGGAATTGCCTCTTTATCAGTTTTCACTGGTGAGGCGAAAATCACATTACTTTGGGCCATACTCCTTTGGAGCTAAAAACTCCGTTATGCAACTTAGCCAACTTTCTTAGTCATCACATTTATTAGAGATTGTTTATTTCTAAAAATTCAATCTCCCCAAATGAGGCAATGGAACTGTTCCTCCAACTCCAACAGATGCTTCAAGAGAAGGAGTTTAAGATGCAAGGAAAGGGATAGACGGGCAAACAAGTGCAATAAATTTCCACTTAGAAGATGTTCCTCATGTGGGGCTTTAAAATGGTGGAGTGGGTAAGTCTAGGATGGGTGGAGGGGATGCCAATGAGAAAGTCTTTAAAAAGAGGAACCCCACTCACTCTTTCCAGATGGTTTTGGTATAATGTGTAAAATTGTAGAGAGACAGAAGATGCAAAAATTAAAAGGCAAATATATTCTTTTCATCATAAAATATTCAACATGAACAAAGCAATTTGCCGAGGTTAAAGGCCGATCTCTAGTTAAACCTAGCATATAGTCATAGTACTAATCACAGTACTCTTTGAATTAATATTTGTTCATTTAGTTTAGGTGGAATGGAAAAATAAGCTTTACAAATATAATTTAAATAACTTGAATTATTTTAAATAAGCAACCTACGTCAATAATTGGTTTAGAACTGTGCTCAGCTGTTAAGAGGTTAAGAGTGTGGGCTCTCAACTCCCCATCCAGGTTCAAATTCTTGACGTCGGGCAAAATACTTAACATTTCCTGTGCCTCAATCTACTGCTCTGTAAAGTGGGGATAATAATAACCGCACTATCTTAAAAGGATGCGGTGAAGAATGTAAAGGGAACTCTTCTGCTTACGGCAGTGCTTGCTTAGGAGAGATCACAATTGGCAGTGTGTTTTTCACAGCTGGCTCTGACTAGCTGGAGCTGATAAAGAACCATGACCTTGGATTGACCCTGAGACATCAGACTTGTGGTCCTAACTGAAGATTTTCCTAAATAACGGGCACTATGGTTTGTTTTAGCTGTGTTTCAAGCCGTGGACTCATTCCGTCCTCTCCAGAGTACTAGATTTCAGTCCTTAGTTAGCAATAACCACATGAATACGTCCTTACCCTCAGGACTTTAAAAGCTCTGACTTCTGGAGCACCTGGGTGGCTCAGTTGGTTGAGTGTCAGGTCATGATCTCACAGTTCATGAATTCAAGCCCCACATCAGGTTCTCCGCTGTCAGTGCAGAGCCCGCTTCAGATTCTCTGTCCCCAT
This sequence comes from Lynx rufus, assembly GCF_022079265.1. Lineage (NCBI taxonomy): Eukaryota > Metazoa > Chordata > Mammalia > Carnivora > Felidae > Lynx > Lynx rufus. Next base: position 157,743,330 of record NW_025814823.1, read on the forward strand.
CTCTCTGCCCCTACCCCACTCGTGCTCTCTGAAAAATAAACATTTAAACAAAAAAACAAAACTCTGACATTTCCCTCTCAGTGACCTCTTATTTACTCAGTGAATTTTTTTTCACTAGCCTGTGTTCCTTTGTGTGGCAAATCAATAGACTCAGCTTTTATTTTTATCTATTTATCCATCCATCTGTCCATCAGTCTATCCATCCATATATTTATCCATCTATCTCTTCTCCACTTATTCATTACCTCTGATGGCCTTTTTAAAAGAATTTTTTAAAAGATTTTATTTTTAAGTAATCTCTACACCCAAAGTGCGGCTTGGATTCACAACCCCAAGACCAAAAGTCGCATGCTCTGTTGATGGAGTCAGCCGGGCACCCCTTACCTTTGATGGTCTTTGTTTTACTTGTTGACAGGCACAAATAAACTAGCTTATGTAAAGCACTGAAATGTGACAGTTATTATTATCTTATTCACTCACTGGTATCTTGTGTATATTATAACAACAACATGTCACTGAAATATTTTAATTCTATCTCTGTACAAGTAGACATGAATAATAACACAGACTTTAGATGATAGAATGTTTCTAACTCAAATTTGTAAGTATGATGTGGTATTCAGGAGCAGGAACAGGAGCCTCATTTAGCATCTAGAGAAATGGCTGGTAAGATTTTGAGTCTGACCGACCAGTGGGGATGAGGCTTACACATTCAGGTCTAAGTTCAGGGTCAGACACTGACCTTCAAAAGATCTGTCATTCTGATTCTAACTTACGGGTTTTTGAAAATTATAACTCTGAACTCTTTAAAGAAACAGGGTTAAAAGGCAGTTTGTTGGTATACGAGCTTCTACAAAAAACCTGTTTCAAAAGCTCAGCATATGCGTGCATGCACACAACATAGCCTTAGCCTTTTGCTGTAGACTCCTAGCACAGCACACAAGGACATGCCTTTGTTACCAAGGAAATGACTGTTTCTTGGAGCGAAGAGATATTGAGGACACTTCTCAGTAAGTGATACAGAACAAGGCCCTATTATTTCCTAGACCTGCTGGTTGGTGTAACCTGAAGCTCTCTGTCCTGTCCCTCTCCACCTGGCCCATCACTGCTATGGTGGCAGCAACCAATCCAGGCTTTCTTGGTCAAGTCCACCGCATAGCTGACAATCCACCTTCTCTTCCTACTTTCTCAGGCAGTTGTGGCACATGTTTAAACTGACTAATGAAGAAAGGTCTTAGGCAATTTTGAATCAGTCTCCGAGTGTGGCAGAAACTTCAAACACAGATGTGGCCAGGGTCACCGACAAGGTCAGGACTCTAGATGCCATTGCCTTATGGTCAGATAACCTGCTTCTGCATGTCAGGTATAGGACCATTGGGGACTGTATGACAAAGACGATAATAGGGACACTCAGGGACATCACAAGCTGGGAATCAGCTTTGCCTTACATGTGAGTTCTTCTGCTTCTAATTGTCCTTTTAGTTGAAATTAATTAATTATTTGGAATCTGCACTTCCTGACAACTGTTCGCCTGACATGACTGCAGCTCCTTTCCCCAGATCAACACTGGAGAAACTGTAGAAGCAAGAAAGAAACAGATTTTTAAAAATTATCAGGAAACCACCCGCCTCCATAGTCTTCTCTTAAGGGTATTGCAAATGGGAATGAATAGGAGCAATGGTTCTAGTGCTTGGGGCTCATCACCTCCCCTTTTCTTTTCTTTTTCTTTTTTTAAACATTTATTTATTATTGCGAGACAGAGACAGGCAGAGCATGAACATGGGAGGGGCAGAGAGAGGAGGAGACACAGAATTCAAAGACAGGCTCCAGGCTCCAAGCTGTCAGCACAGAGCCCGACGCGGGCCTCGAACTCACAAACTGTGAGATCATGACCTGAGCAGAAGTTGGACACTTTACCGACTGAGCCACCCAGGAGCCCCGTCACCTTCCCTTTTCTTAAATGCTTTTCCTGATGTGCAGTACCAGAGAGCAGCCGAGTCCCCCTTTCAATATAAGCTCAAAGGAAAAAAAGACCAAAACTGGACAGTACATACTACACAAGGCAAAAATATTAGAACAAACAGAATGAGGATATAAAATGAGGTTGATGTAAACATCCTGAAGGAAATGAGAATATATTAGCAATTTGAAACAAGCATAGGAAATCATAATAAGAATCAAGTGGAAATATTATTTTTAAAAAAGTTGAAATAAATAACACAATATATAAGACAAATAATAGGATAACTATAGTTGAAGAATGAATTAGATAAGGTTAAGGGAACTTTCCCAGAAGGGAGGAAGAAAGGAGAGACAACAGTATGAAAAGAAAGCTAAGATATAAGGAGGAAAGAAGAGGTGCTAATAACATCCAGATCACAGGAGTCCCAGAGAAAGAACTAAAAACCAAGTACAGGAAATATTTGAGGAAGTGATGGAGCCACATTTCCCAGAATTAAAGAACTTTAAAGGTTCTCAGATTGCCTAGACTCGTGGGGTACCACACAGAGAGAAAGAAAAACCCATCCCTACACAAATTTTAGAGCAATTAAAAGTTTCATAAACCACAGGACAGTCTGAAAGCTGCTAGAGAGAAAGCAATCATCTTGTAAAGGAGCAAGAATCAGATGACAACAGATTTCTCACAACAGTACTGGATATAGTTAACAAATGGAGTAACCCACTGACAACTTAGACCCTTGTATTCCAGCCACATTCAGATGGGAGGGGATTTTCCAGAAGAAGGAGGACGTTCAGATCCTGGAGGAGGGTGAATGACAAATGTCCACTATGGTAGCTTTGGCAAGTTTCTCTAGCTCTCTGAGCATCATTTCTCTAGGAAAGACAATGACCCTTTGAAGTCATCAATCCATCCATCCATCTATCCATCCATCAGCACACATTTATTGAGAGCTGTTCTAGTTATCTATTGTTTTATAATTACCCCAAAGCTTAGTGACTGAATCAACCATTTTATTATATATCATGATTTTATGAATTTGGAATTTAGGCAGGGTAAGCTTAGCTGAGTGATTCTTCTGCTCCATGTGGAGCCAGCTGGGGTTCTTTGGGACATTCAGTTGGTGGCTGATCTGACCTGGATAGTTCAAAATGGCTCTGATTCTTTGGAAGGGGTGGTTGGAAGGCTGGGATCATTTGGGCTCATCTCCCTCTCCATGTGGTCTCCACATGGACTGTCCAGTAGGATAGCTGCATTTTGTATGTGAAAAGTCAGGGGTTGAGGACACCAAGTGTTTTCTCTCTCTCTCTCTCTCTCTCTCTCTCTCTCTCTCTCTTTTTAATATTTTTAAATGTTTATTTATTTTTGAGAGAGAGAGACAGACAGATCATGAGTGAGGGAGGGGTAGAGAGAGAGGGAGACACAGAATAGGAAGCAGGCTCCAGGCTTCATGCTGTCAGCACAGAGCCCCATGCGGGGCTCAAACTCACGAACCGTGAGATCATGACCTGAGCCAAAGTCGGACACTTAACCAACTGAGCCACCCAGACGCCCCAACACCAAGTTCTCTTTAAGGCTAGGCTTGGAGTTGGCATAATGTCACTTCCACTCTACCCAGTTGGTCAAAGCACAGGCCAGCCCAGATTCAAAGAAAGGAGAAATAGACTACATCTCTTGTTGAGAGTTGTCAAAGAATTTGCAGCCACCTTTAATCTATTGTAAGAACCAACTATGGGCCAGGCATGCATAGCCATACGAAAATAAATAAGACATGGCTTTGTCTTCAAGAAGCTCATAGTCACAGTTACAGGGCAAACAAAACAAATGAAAGTAGTAAATGAGATCAAAGCAAAGATGCATTGTAAATCGCAAAACACCTCTACTATGAAGATTTGCTCTCAAATAGGATATTACAGACTCCTCTAATGCTCTCTAATATCAGTTACCATTTCTTGACTGGTTTGCCAGGAATCAAGAACTCAGCTAAGAGTTTTCCCAGCATAATTTTCCCTACCTCTCAAAAGAACACTTCAGTTACAAGTTGTACACTGTAGAATCAATGCTTCTTGCTTAATTACACATCTTGAGATCTTGTTAGATATCAGCACCCATCACTCTACTGCCCATCAACACCATTTTATAGATGCTTCTCAAGATGCCCAGACAGGCCTCTGGCTACTTAAGGAAAGATTTTCAATTCATAGTGACTCACCCAGCTAATCTCTCAAGGCTCTGATTTCTTCTTCTCAAAATTTTTATTTTGTTTTACATTATTTTAAAGTTTGTTTATTTGTTTGTTTAGAGAGTGCACACAAGGGGGGTAGAGGCAGAGAGAGGGAGAGAGAGAATCCCAAGCTGGCTTGGTGCTGTCAGTGCGGAACCAAAGCAGGGCTCAGTCTTGGAACCGTGAGATTATGATCTGAACTGAAATCAAGAATTGGACACCTAACCGACTGAGCCACCCAGAGGCCCCTCAAAATTTTTCTATTAATCTGCTGCCCTCTCCTGAGCCACGAGGCAACAAATTGTAAGACTCCAAAGCTGACAGAGGTGAAGACATATTTAAAGGTCCTTGTATTTTATTAGCAAAATGTATTAAGTTCCTACTGTGTATAAAGAACTAGACAACAGAACACTTGGAGCAAATATATTTTCTGCCACAGAGACTAGTCACCGAGACAAGATTTTAAAACCGTACATTTGTTTCACCTGGTTGACAAAGTGATACGTAATAAAAACAGACAAAATTGTAATGTAGCAAATTTGAAGAGTAAAAACAAAAAAGAAATTAGTCATAATTGCATCATCCAAAAAATGGTACTGTTAGCATTTTGATTATTTCCTTCTGGTTTTTCATTTATTTGTTTTTAGTTTGTTAGCAAAAGTAATGCACTTCATTCTTTAGCACTGTTTTAGGGTCACAGGAAAGTTGAGCAGACTTTATAAATACTTCCCCTATATACTTCTTCCCTGCACACAACTTGCCTCATTTGCTTTTATAATTGATGAACCAATATTGAAACACTATTATTAACTGATATCCCTTTGTTTACATTAAGGTTTATCTTTGTGTTATAGGGTTCCGTGGGTTTTGACAAATGCATAATAACATGTATCCACCATTACTGTATCCTACTGATTAGGTTCACCATTTATGTTTTGTACATTCACACGCACACAGCTGTTTTTCTCTGCTTTTCTGTCACAGCCTGACACAAGCCTTCCTTTACACAACGGCGCTTCTCCTCTATGTGGTAGTAAACTCTCACAAACATCGCAGAGTATAGCGGCCTATACTTAACCGTTCCCCTAATGGTGGACATTCATGCCGCTGACAGTTTTTCAGATGTCATAAGGTATTTTACAATCAGCTCATGGAAATAGCTTTCAGGATGTAGATAACATTTAGAAAAAAAAAATATTTTTAGAAAGAAATGTGTTGTGTGGCATCTCCCGGCACCTCCTAGACAAAAGGCTTTTGTGTGAAGGCTTGAGGCCTGTGCCACCTAGAGTACCAGCGTCCTCCTGCTCACTGCTGGAGTGTGGGGGGCGGAGGGGAGATGGGGGGACGGGCCTCGTTAGGAGGCCAGGGAGAGAGAGACTAGCTGCGTCTTAGCACCCCGTTTCCACAGTGAAGCTCAGGCTTCTGCATTCACTCCCCTCTCACCTTTCTCCCTCCAGCGCTCCTCAGAGCCTTGACTATTTTCTTTTGCTCTTAGGACTGATTGGCCTAATGGGGAAATAGCACTGGGGTTGGCAGAAGCGACCTTGGGCTGTACAGGACAGCTTTGATGAGCGTGTCAGTCTGGTGAGCTAGCCAGGTCAAACTGCCTCACAGAAACCCCAAATTATATAACTCCATCTGGAAAGTTTTCACCAGAGGGCAAAAGCCTGCGAAGGTAATATCCCTTTACTATTTCTCATAAAAGTGCATGCCAGAAATAATGAGAACAAGTTGGGTTTTGTGTGTGTGTGTGTTTTGTTTGTTTTTGTTTTGTTTTAGCTGTGGAGCTGATAACCGTACAGCTATATCTGCAGAGCCCTGGAACATAACAGCACTTGCTCATACACTGGCTCATGTTACCTGACAACAGTTTAGTGTGCTGGAGGTCATTACTGCCACTTTACAAAGTGAGAAGCTTTGGTATATCTCAAGTTCTCAGAGATGCCGCCATATGCCATAGGCCGCCCTTCACGTCTGTCCCACGGGTTCACAGCTGGTATGTGGAGGAACTGGAAGCTGAATCCAGGACAGCGTTTTCCTCATCCGCCCCAGCTGCCTAAGAACGGGGCAGGCCACCTTTCATACCCAGGGATCCCATTCTGAGACACGTGTGCAAGCCCCAACCTAACGGCCCCCACAGGGCACCAAGAGCCACTTTGAGAGGTCTTGTTTGTCTTTGCCCTGGGAGTCTGGTCTGTACCCTGACCTCTGACCTAGAACTATTTGTTCCAACCACTCTTAGGCTGTCATCCTGGCTCAAAACAAAGTGAGCGAAAGTTCTCTCTTCAAGCCCTGCTTGCATACTCAAGGGGTCAGTGAAAATGAGCGGTGTGGTCATGTGGCTGATGAGTCATTTTGGCCCTGAAATACCAAGTTAAAATATTCTATAGTTCAGGGCCTATCCGGGCACTAACAGCTGGGGAGCAGTAAACATTAGGAGCATAGTCTTTGGACCAGAGAGACGTGGGTTTGAGTCCTACCTTTACACCTCTGAGCTGTGTAACCTTAGGCCACTTAAATAAACTCTCTGGGCCTCAGTTTCCATATCTGTAAAGCAAGGCTAAGCCTAGTGCTTATCATATAGAGCAGTTTCCACATCCGCCTCTATCGTATAGAGGATTACATGAGGGAAAACAAGGTAAAGTACTTAGCCTACTGCCTGGCATGAGTAAGCCCTCATAATACTGTTGTTTTTATTATTCAGTCACCAGGAAAACCCAGAGGAATCAATCTGTTGGGTCACAGGTGTTCCTAGAACTGTCTGCAAACACTTCCACATTGTCAAAGCGGCCGTATTCTTCACGAAATACCTTTGCTTTTGTCTTTCAGGCCTCCTGCTTCAACAAATGTCCACGGTTTTAGGTCAGTAACCTGTAGGTAGGGAGAGTCACCTCATAATTGTGACAAATGTGAGTATATCTCTGAAGCGCCAAAGAGGTTCTGGCAAAAACCCACACGTGCAGGTTTGTCTGAGTTTCCCGACGTACCCACTACCAGCCTGTTGGAGGTGGTTGAGGTTTGATCGCTGGCTTCTTCCCACAGCTGGCTGGAGTTTACTTCATGTCAGAGTCTGCCCTTGATTTCCTCCCCCGTGACGACCAGTCTTGCCTGGCCAGGGGGATTGTGACAGTCTTTGCTTCCATGCGGGTGAAGTCTTTTGAAAAGGGAGAAAACTCATTAGTTTGCTGTCATCCTCAAATGTGCTTAGGTTATGAGTAATTCTGCCACGAGAGCCAGGGCCCTGGGCGTGCACTTGGCTGAGACTGTTTTATCTACTTGTACAGGGTGGTGGGAGATTAAATGGGATAATTTACGAAAGAGTGTCTGTCCACTGTAGACCTTCCTACAAATCCAACGAGGAAGATGACGATGATCACGCTTTCCCCACCTCTGAGAGATCACCTACAGACACCCTCAAATGCACAACCACACTGTATCTGGACACACCTGCGTGTGCACACACACCACACTGCATTCTATAGTGAAGAAAGGATCGCGTTTGCCCTTGAGGACTGGTTTGAATAAAGAGTGCATATTTCCGCTAGTGTTTCTGTTCTCCTTCCCGTCAGGCCTGGCTGCTGCCTCAGAGCAAACAGGGCACCGACAGCGATCGGGTCTCCGCGGTCAGCTCCAGTCTGCTGCTCCATCGGCCGGCGTCCAGCAGGTGGCGCTGCACCCCGCGCGGCCCCGACCGGCCGGCCCACGCTCCCTAGGAGGCCCAAGAGTTCCTGGGAAGTCGGGATGTGGGTTTTGGGCGGACTCAGAGCTGCAGCCACGGCAAACGCAAATGCTGACACACCGGCTTGACGAGGGCCTTTGTCAGAGGCACGGGGGATCTGGCGTCACCGCACAATGGAAAACAAAGTGCTTTGCCTGCCTGGCCAGATTTCACATTTGCTCACCATTGATTCTGGGGCATTTACAGGCAGAATGAGTTCATGTGAAATTTCAGGCCCTGTCATGACTCAGATTCACTTTCTGTAAACCAGAGTCAGCATTACACTTCCCCTCACTTTGGGCCATTACTTGAACTTTTAGGAGACCCATTGTATTTGTGCTCACTGAAGAGCTTTGAGTATTTCCTAAGCACTTTTATTTTTTTAAAGGGTACTTTCATTTTTTAAAACCATCTTGGGGCAGATATGTATTTTGAGATATGTCACTCTTAGCTCCAAAAATAGGTTTGCCTTGTATATTATTTACATGTTCAAAAGTGTGCCATTTAGAAATTCAAGTGAAACTTGCGAAATACTATTCTGGCAGGACGCCCAGGAGGGGATTGTTCTCCAAGATGATGATTTGGTTGGTGCAAGAGCAGGAAATGTGGGTGAGGAGGGAGTGAACTGAGGGGACCTCCCAGAGCTTTTTTTTTTTTTTTCTACACCTAAAGAAAAAAGGTAGATAACTGGAGTTGATCTGTTCTGAGGATTATGGCAGAATTTTGGTATTGGGGAAAAGACCCAAGATGGGATTAGTATTGGAGAGAGAGAACAGACCTGAGAGGATCTGAAAGGGGTTGAGCAGGTGATCTGGGAGCCTGTAAGCCTGGGTTTACAGCAGGAGAAGCACCTGAAGAGAATTAACTTGAATTAACTTGGGAGGAGGGTGGCACAGGAAAGCTTTTCACCTGCGGGAGAGGGGTGGGAGCAGCAGCCGGGCTGGACAGGAAGGTACACTGGGTAGCATCTGGGCCATGCAAATGTGATTCTCTTATCTGCCTCTTGCCAGCATGTTGCTCTGACTCTTCCTTCTCCCACATAGAGGGAAACCAATTCTGGAGAAGTTCCCCACATCCTCATTCTTAGATTCAGCTAGTTGTTCCTCCTGGATTTTTCCTACCCTGACCAATCCCCTTTCACACCTTTTACACCTTGTGTAATCTCCAATCTCATTGTTCCCTAAAAATTCTCCTGCAGAAATCTATATATCTGGTTAATTTTTTTGTGCTTTTATTTATGTCCCCCCCCCCCTGGTTTTGGGTTCTTGTAGGTTTTTATTGAGAAAAATGATATTTGGGGACTGGAAAAGGTAAGGGAAACCCTGGTTTCTCTTGAGCTCCCTTTACCTTCCAGGGCTCCCTGGTGAGGGAGGAGGGAGGAGCTCTCCAGCTGCCCCAAGGTCTACTGCTTTAGTGGAATTGGATAGGGGCCCATGGGAGAGATGTGAGTGCAAGCGCTGAGCTCCTTTCAGACACGAGGATGTGGATGTGTCAGGTGAGTGAGCAAACAAAAACACAAACACTTTGAAAACCAAGTCCAGCAGAGTTTAGCTTGGTCCAGATAAACTCACCCCCATCCCCACCCCTTAGGGCACACAGGAAGAATGATGCTTGTGTGTGTAATATATTCTCATGGAGGTATGCAATGTTATGAGTAATTCTTGGCTTGTGATGTCACTTCTATGCTGTTCTTGCTCAGAGAAATGTATTGGAGTTGAAGAAAATGAAAGAATTTGGACTCTTTGTAAGTGTGTCTGTTTGAGTGGGTTTTATATGAGACAGGAAACAAATGGAGACAGAAACTTTGCTAAGACATTATGACTGATCCCAATTTATCAGGATAGCAGGTAAGAATAAGGCCAGAAAACAACAGTTACCCACACAAAGAACCATGCTTTTGTGTGGCATTTTGTAATATGTGACCTTTGTAGAGTAAATAGGTCAGGCAAATTCACATCATTTTGGAGATGATGAAACAAAGACTTTTAGAGGATTTATGTGAATTTTTTAAGTCCATGGTATGTCAGAAGTGCAATGGGGTATTTCAGCTTCTGATTTATGCCTTTAAACACCTCTTACCCTTTGGGAGGTGAGTGGGGAAGACCAGGTGCAGGTCTGAATCGTGCCTCATTCCATTTTCAGAGAGGCTGAGGTCAGGTGTCTCCTACAAGTCAAGAGGGCTTGCCAAGAGGACGGCCATGTTCCCCAATGCTCAGGTGAGCGTGCTCTGAGTGACAGTGTGTGATGAATGGAGCATTTGTGAAGCACGCAGGCAGTAGGCTGGTTAGAATTGTGTTGAGTATTCTCAGGTTGACAGCATTGGTTTTATGTAATTTGAGACGTGTGTGGCATGACAGCCAGGCTTTTATCACTCACCCCTTTCCCCTTCCTGAGAATTGTTTGTGTTGTTGAGATTCCGGGTCTGTATTTTTAGCGTCTGATTCTCCATGGTTGCTCAAGTATCTGTGGCCATGTTTTACTGACTCACGCAGATGTCCTGATGCCCCCGATAAAACTGATGACTGCTGAATGGAAAGCACTCCGCGTGGAAAGCCAGGAATTGTCCCCATAGCTTGCCTTATTAGTTCCAGCTGATTTTTCAGAACAGGGTTTGCAGAGAGCTTAACTTTGAGAATTACAGAGTTCTGTTAGCTTTCTTCATGCTAAATTGGGGGGAAAAAAAGGCGATATTCTGGGGTAAAGCAAAAGGGATTGGGCGCAGCAGATATTCATACAGCATTTCTTTCAGTGTCCCCTCTCCTTGCTGCTGCTTTTATGCCAGCTGGTGTTCCCCAAGCCCCGCGTCTGTGGGCAAGACTACATGGTGAAAGAGCTGAGTCACAGCTTTCCTTCTCTATAATTATAAATTTTTATCACCTCATCTGACATAGAAAGGGTGTTGGTTGTAAATGAAACACACATTAGGAATAAGCTCTTTAGATAGAGCAAAAAAACAAAAACAAACAAAATCCATACAAAAAACAGCTTTCACAGAGTGAAGGGTCTCCCCCGCCGCCCCGGTTGTTAAGGTCATGAAGAGACAGAGGAGTCATTTCTCCTTCTCACCCATGCAATCATGAAAATTAAAACATCAAAATAAGCAACACTATACATTTCTCATCAAACCCTCTTCTAGTTGTTTTGTTTAATGTCCTCACTGCACATGCCTGGATAACCTACCATGCCAGCTGCCACCACCCCATCTTTTCTCCCATCTTCTTTGCTGTTCTCACTGTCTCTCAAGACCTTAGTCAAAATCACCTTCAACATGAAATCTTGTCTCCCTAGGAGATACTGTTTTATGGTACATTATTGTGCTTCTGAATCTTAGAAAATTGTTCTCATGTCATTCTCTGTGTACATCACATCTCCAACAGATTGGAAGTTCTTCTAGAGTAGAGGTAGTGTCTTCTAATGCCTTATTATTATTATTTTTTAAATGTTTACTTTTGAGAGAGAGTGTGAGTGGGGGAGGGGCAGAGCGAGTGAGGCAGAGGATCCAAAGTGGGCTCTGTGCTGACAGCAGACATCCTGATGTGGGACTCAAACGCACAAATCACGAGATCATGACCTGAGCTCAAGTTGGGCAGCTTAACTGACTGAGCGCCCAGGCATCCCTTCTAATGCCTTTTTATTCTCTTTGTGCATCTTCCTTCCATGGGGCAGTCTGTAGTATGAGTAGCATCCAGTCTCAAATGTCTTTCTTTTCCAACTTAGACCAATCAAGATGCCCCCTAGCCATGCTGAAAACGAACTCCTTTGCCAACTGTGTGTGTAAACAACCCCTGAAAATAGCCAGGACATGCAAACCAGTGAAGTTTCCTATTCCACCTCTACCCAGATATGACCTTGTTGATACCATCTCCTGTTAGATGACAGATATGAATGTTTCTATTGCTTGGTTGCTATTTGCTACACGCTTCCTGGACAGGTTTCTAGGTAACCTTAATGGCTGTGCTTCTGGAGAAGGAGGAGTAGAAAATAATTCACCTCTTCAGTAAGTGGTCGTAAAAATATAACCGCATTTAAAAGCTTTTATAGAGCAGCTCTCTTCTTCCGGTGGCTCAGGCCCTGTTAGCTTTGAGATAGGAGCCCCCATAGTGCTTTGTTCTTGGCAACCTCTGACTAGGACAGAAGGCAGATGTAAAGGCCAGAAGGATTGATTTTTTTTCAGTGGAGGGCTTTCCATGAGGGGTGTGGGAGAGGAATCACTCAGGGAAACAGTGGTCAGTGAGGCTTATTCTCTATCTGCTCCTCATTCATGTGTAAGGCTGAACAAGCTCCGTGTCTCAACAAGTGAGTCCCAGACCACAGAGGGGAGCAGTTTATCCTGGAGGTCCTAGGCTGACGGGGGACCTGGATGGTAAGAGGTAGGGACTGCCACAGCCTCTCCTCCCACTCACATTCCCATCAAAACTTGCAGGGCGAATGTTCCCAAATTGCATGTGTGTTCTGCTTTGATGTGGCCACAGTGTGGCCACCCAGGCTTACTCCAGTGCAGCTGGATCCCATGGTTCAAACTAGGCCTGACTGTCCAATTTTGGAAACTGGGAGGCGTTTTCCCGTCTGTCAGGACTTGGAGTTTACCATCCCTAGAGCATTGAGTAAGAACCTCATGTTTACAAAATCCCCAAGCCCCATGATTTCTTCCTGCCAGGTCTGGAGAACAAGTAGGCACATAATGTCAAGTAGACCTTGCAACTGCTGTCCCTTCGTTCCTGCCCAGCACAAAGTTACCAGGGAAAAAATAGGTATAGGTGAGGTGAGGGATGTACTTGTTTGAGCCCTGAAAATAGAATTTTAAAATTCTCACTGAAAAGTCACTGGATTTTCTGCCTATAATTTTATTTTTTCCAAAACTATTTCTAAAAGCCAAATATAAATTGAATTTAAAAATGTACACTGTATTTTAAATGCTTTGGGTAATGTAGGTTTTTTTTTTTCTTTAAAATTTTTTTAATGTTTTATTTATTCTTGAGAGAGAGAAAGAGAGAGAGAGAGAGAGGAAGGGGCAGATGGAGAGGGAGACACAGAATCCGAAGCAAGCTCCAGGCTCCGAGCTGTCAGCACAGAACCCAACATGGGGCTTGAACCCACAAGCCGTGAGATCATGACCTGAGCTGAAGTTGAATGCTTAACCGACTGAGCCACCCAGGTGCCCCCTATTCTCTTTCTTTAAGAAGTGCTATTGTGAGTCCTCTAAACGATGTACACTCTCAGGATGCCTCAGTGGCTCATTCGGTTAAGTGTCCCACTCTTGGTTTCAGCTCAGGTCATGATCTCATGGTTCATGGCTTCGAGCCCTGCATTGAGCTGTGCTGTCAGCATGAAGCCTGCTTGGGACTCTCTCTCCCTCTGTCTCTGTCTCTCCCCCTCTTGTCCTCTGTCTCTTTCAATAAATAAATAAACATTAAGAAAACATATATACTCTCCATGTGATTTATTTATTTATTAATGTTTATTTATTTTTGAGAGAAGGAGAAACAGAGAGCGAGTGGGGGAGGGGCAGAGACAGACACACACACAGAATCCAAAGCAGGCTCCAGGCTTTGCACTGTCAACACAGAGTCCAACATGGGGCTGGAACTCATGAACCGTGAGATCATGACATGAGCCGAAGTTGGATGCTTAACTGACTGAGCCACCCAGGTGCCCTGTCCATGTGATTCATGTTTTGTACAAATTTATCTATATATTTTTAACACATTTTTTTGAGAGTGAGCAAGAACAAGCTGGGGAGGGATAGAGGGAGAGGAGGAAAGAATTTAAAAAAAATTTTTTTTTCATGTTTATTTATTTATTTTGAGAGAGAGAGGGAGGGAGGGAGAGATTCCCAAACAGGCTCTATGCTGTCAATGCAGAGCCCAATGCAGGGCTCAATCCCACGAACAGTGAGACCATGACCTGAGCTGAGCTCAACAGTCAGACGCTTAACCGACTGAGCCACCTAGGCACCCCAAGGATGAGAGATAATCTTAAGCAGGCTCCACACCCAACCTAGAGCCCAAGGACTTGGGCCTCAATCCCACAACCATGAGGTCATGACCTGAGTTGAAATCAAGAGTCAGATGCTCAACTGACTGAGCCACCCAGGCTCCCCTCTATATTAAAGTTTTAAAACCAGGTATTCCATATTTGACAATATCTAACAGCTACTAAATCAACCCCAAATCTTCTCTATGTTTTTTCGCCCTTTGGTGTCACCTTGAGCAGAAAACCACTTTTTCAGGGCAGCCGTGTGCCCATCCATATTGACTCTCATGGACATATTGATCATGAGCTTTTCCACCATAATGTGCAAACTGCTTCTCATGGTTTACAGAGAGCTTGGTTACACAGCACCTCCTAGGTCTTAAAGTTAAAAATATCAATGTCCATTTTATATAATGGATCTTGTGGGACCTAATTAAAATATGCACATAAGTCTTTTATAAGACATGAGAGGTAGGGGTTGTGCAATGTTCTATCTGTGAAGACATAACCAGGTATATTTTGGTGCTCATCAACTCCATGAAGATAAAGATTCCAAACAACCACCAAAATATCATTTGGCTTTGAACATTGAAAGTAGTGGGTTTCTATAATTTCCTTAGATAATTGGGGCCACGCGAAAGTAAAACAACAGCTGAAAAGTTCATGTTAAGGCAGATTGAGGCTCACAAAGTCCCACATTTCCAGCAGGAATAAATTCTCTGAGTCACATTAGTATTGGGCAGAAGATATACTAAGGGGGGGGGTGCAAGAAAAGGACTGTAGGACACAAGGAAGCCTAAAGGCTTTAGAGTCCCCACAAGTAAAAAATATTAAGATTTATTCTCCTCTCGGGAAAGTGGGTGATGGGCATTGAGGAGGGCACCTGTTGGGATGAGCACTGGGTGTTGTATGGAAAGTGATTTGACAATAAATTTCGTATTAAAAAAAAGATTTATTCTCCTCTCATCCCACCATACATATAAATATATCATTTGAAGTCACATCAGAAATCCAAAAAATTCTCCCGGTAATCACCTGGTTGATTAAAATGTTTTTAATTCTTCTTTTTCTCTGAATTGCTGCCACCGTCAGTACGTGCTTGGTCCGCCTGTTAGCTACCTTAGCACACTAGCAAGGTGGGGAGATGAGGAGAAGGGCACCAACGGAGGTGGTCATTTGACAGAATGTAGGGCTCTAGCTGGAGTGTCATGTTCGTGCCCAGCCATGGGGCAAACCAGAATAAAGACACGGCCGACAAGAACTCTAGAGTGGGTGGATTTCAAAATGTGTAGAATAGGTCTTGTAGGTCTCAAGCACTGGGTACTTAGTTTATAATTTGCACACATTCATTTTCTGGCTGGAAGGCTGGAGGCAAACAGACAGCTCATTAGGAAAATAACTGAAGAGCTAAATATAATGGAGGAAGTAGGCAGCAGGTCCCAGACAGAAGAGCATGGCTCACAGTCCTTCACGGCAGATCAGAGGCCAAGCCAAACCAATGTGTCTGTCCCTCAAAGGTCAACCCTCTAGGGCTTTGTCAGACCAGGAAGGGAACAGAGTTTCAAAGGGCCTTTTGTGGAACACACACAGCTCTGGCCCCTGAGATTCAAATCAGGATCTGGAAACCTGTGTAGCAACCACTCACATGCACACTGCTTAGAGACCGGCAGGGCCCTCCAACCTCCTTTTTTTTTTTTTTCCTTTATATGCATACCAACTTTCCCTGTAGTTGGGAAAGAGATTAAAAAACAAAACAACCAAAAGATGAAGTTATTTACTTAAATTTGAATAAAGTCAAAGAATGTTACATAATTTTTGTTGGATATTATTCAGAAAACTATATAGGAAATACTGTATATTTAAAAACCACTGAAGACATTATTATTATTTGTATCATAGGTCATATTCCCTAGTGGGTAATACAATATACATATATTATGTTCCAATACATATAAATGAAAACCAAACCTATGAATAGATAAGCAATAAACTTGTTAAAAATTGAGATACAACAAAGTAGATTCTAAATGGTTTCTTTTGCTTTAAAGCAGTTTCTTTTGCTTTAAAGCCAACATTGCTTCTCTGTCCTTCTCTATCTTCATTCAGTGTTAGAAACATTAGGAAGTGCTTATGTTTACTGTTTTGCTTCTGAGTCTCATTTAGTTTTCCATTAGTACACAGTTCTTTGTTCAGTTTTTCTAGGGCAGTACCCTCAGGGCTCTGGGCTTTTCAGATTTGGGGTTGTGTGGAGAAGCCCACACCCCGAGAGTGGAAAGCCGAGCCCTCTGCTCTGGCTGGTGCTCCACTTTCTAATTTGGGGTGTGTGGCTGGTTCCTTATGTTCTCTGATATTCAGCTCTTGTAACTGTTTTTGGAGTTGTTAAGGACATTGAACCAAATAATGACCATATAAACCCTACTCACATGTAAATTATGTGTTATTCTTAGTAAAGTTTCTATTTTATTCCAAGACAAAGAGCCACTGGTAGTCATTCATTTGTTATACAGTTTATTCCTATCATTCATTTTACATGTTTTCCCTTCTATTTCTGTCCATGGTTCCCTTCAAATTTTATAAGTTTAAAACGATGTCGTCATTATTGAATCATGACTCTGAGTCAGCCACTGAAAATATGAATCAGCTGAAATTAAGGGAAGAATTATCTCAAGTCCAGTAGGACCTGACACTATAGAGTCAACTTCTCTTGGAAACAAAGAACCTTCTTTCATTGTAAAGTTCTAACTGAAACCCTGAGTCAAAGGAATAAGCTAGAACTTCTAGGGCCAAGACCAGGGAACTCAATGGGCAATAAACAAAGAGCCAGAGGAATTTACAAATAGCTGCAGAGGGCAATTTTGAACCTGCAGGCCTAGTAACCTATAATCATTCTTGAAGACAAGAATATCATAATCTCAGCAAGCTGAATAAAGGAGGCCAACCAGCAAATCAAGCCTATGGTTATGCAATAGCTTGCCTTGCAGTTCTGAAAGCTTGCTGACGGCAGGTTCTCTTTCTCTCCACCCTTTCATTGAAGTTCCTTGACCCAGGAGAGTTGAACACTTGTTAGAAGCCCATGTCTAAATCAGATTTCTTCAGCATTAGTCATTATCATTTGCCATGTTTCAATTGAGATGATGTATTTATAAACTAGCAATTCAAGTTCATCTGTGAAACCCTGGCGCATGAAGTCTCAATCTTTGATTTTGAGCCCTAGTCCTGTTGGGAAGTCTTGGTGGAGCCTATGGACCATTCCTAAGAATGATGTTGTTAAAAGTACAAAATAAAATAGATAGGATGCTAAGGAAACAAATTGTATTGAAGAATATTTTAAAAAATCGTATGTGAGACAGTAATATAGATGCTGCTTTATTAATACATTAAATAAGATCTGGTGGGTTTAGTAAAAATTGTACCTTCAAAGTGTTGATGGATAGAAATGATATTTCAAGGTACTGGCAAATACTAATGGTGACAAAGTCATAAGGAACTATTGTAGTTTGTTACCTATCTTAATAATTAAAAGAACAGCTAAATTTCAGTTACAGGGTAATGAAGATAAATAAGTGGGTTTTTCTTCCCCCATCCAAATTTTTAGACCCTTTAAACTCTATCCCAAGAGCCCCCTGGGTGTTTGTGGTCCTGAGGGTAAGCAGCCCTGCCAGAGGGGTGTCTTTGCTGCTGATTCAAAGGACAGACTCACGAACTAGGAAGAACAGCTTTACTTAACATCTTCTTAGTATATCTACTTAAAAAACCCAACTCTATCAGCTGATTCCCAAACGTCATACTTCTGTTCAATGGAAAGAAATGAAAGTGAAATTCATTTGGTAACTAGAATGTATAATTATTTTGTGCTTTTACTATGGTGACCAGATATCCCTATAACAGGTAGTCAAAGTATTAGAGTACTTGACAAAATAAACTTTCAGGGCCATCTTGACTTTATTTGAGGGCTTCCAGGCCCCATAGGAAAGCTGAGGAGATTAGTACAAACATGGGCTGACAGCCAGACAAAGGTGAGTGAAGGCCCCAAGTAAAGATCTGACATGAAAGTAGGAGCCAGAAGAGGCAGGAGACATCCGAGCCCAGGCATCGATAGGAGCCCGGGCTGGGCAGAGTCTTCTAGAACTCCAGCTCCCAGGCCTGGGCAGCCACACAGTGTGGGCCAAACAGACATTTTTACCAGTTTCACAGTGAACGCATTTATAATCATTTCCCCAGCGTGAATGGAAATACCACATGAGTAGAAGTAAACACAAAACCTGCCATTTCTTGGTTTGGGAGCATTGGTTCTTTTCGGGGGTGGGGAGCCTAAAAGGAGGCAAATAGGTACTACTATCCACAATTTGGCAATATACATATAGTGTACTTAAGGCACCAGAAGGATTTAATAGATCCTAGAAATAATATGTTCTATTTCATCTTTTCAGTGATGTAGTTTTAAATTTCAGCATTTTTGTTTTAGGAGATGTTGCTACCATGCTTTCTCTTAATGTGTACATCTTTTGCAGATTAGCATCAACCAAATTTCATATGCATACATAAATACGTATGTACATAAAATATGTATTATATATGCACATATGTATATGTATGTATATCTGTATAGTTTTAGGGTTTTTTTTTCTTGTTTTGTTTTCTTAAGGGTATTTATTTATTTTGATGGAGGGAGGGGCAGAGAGAGGGAGACAGAGAATCCCAAGCAGGCTCTGTGCTGTCAGTGCAGAGCCCCATGCAGGGCTCAAACTCCTGAACCATGAGATCATGAACTGAGCCAAAGTCGGATACTTAACTGACTGAGCCACCCAGGGCGCCCCTGTATAGTCTTTGTATGTGTTACTAGCAAATACCTGGAAAAGCATCACTTTTAGCAAATAAAGGATAGTAGAACAAAGGGATGATACCTGAGTGCTCTTGTTTGATACCTGAGTCACATGCACAGTATTTCCAGACATATGTCTGAGAGGGTGACACATGCTTTGATAAAGGTTGAGTCAAAACCAGATGAGCGAACTGTTATGAATAGAAAAGGGAATTCAAGTTGTGTGGTAGGTTTAGGAAATTGTGAAAATAACTTCTAAAATGGTAAATAATGTGTGGCCTAGCCAGTGGACAGTACTCGGGGTGATGGAAGGGCTGCCAGTGTCTCCAGGAAGTGGACTCGTTTGGCCTCTGCCGAAGGCAGAGATCTGGGAAAGCTGGTGCTCCTCTTGAGAAATGGGTGCTTTGAGGGAGCAAGGAGGCTGCTTTCCAGGTTAGCCTAGCTGTCATCTGTGTGCTTTGTTCAACGCTGCATCTTTCATAGCAGTCTCTGTGTGCCCCATGGAATTCTCAGAGTTTGTTTTGGTTTCTAGGCTTCTGAGATGTGGCGTAGTCTCACTTTGGTCCCAGCTTGGTGGTTTAGTGTAAGCTCTCTCCAGCCGTGTTTGCACCATCCTCTGCACTCACGTGTGGTGACACTGGCCTCTAGAATCCTCTCGTTTTCCATTCTCTGTTCAGAGGGCTAATGGTTAAAGTTCCTGTCATGGTTGTATCCAGGGATGGAATTTCAAAATTTAACTACAGAAAATAGACCAACATGAAGATTCCCTAGAACTCATCTTTGCAGTGCTGTAAATGGAATTGTGACACATTTAGGGGCCCTTGCTGCCATGAAGAATGTATTCCCCGCTTTTCTTCATAGAAGCTATTTCCTTCCTGGAACATTTGAAAAACCATTGCACACAGCGTTCTGGGAGCTGGGGGGAGGATTAAGAATGACCTTTAGCGGAGGAAAGAGGCCGCTCAACTAGAGGAGATTCTGACCTATTTTTCTTTTTGTGTGTATAATGTTGCATGTCTATGGAAAACACTGGCAGGGTCCCAAGGCAGCATCAAACAGACTCTAAATATTCTCAGAGAAATGGCCTCCAGTCAGTACAGAAATTGTCTAAATACACAGCAGGGTAAAACCCAGTTCAAGTCAGTTAAAGGTGTCTCTCTTTCATAGGGCTGGGATTTCTTAATAAAGGAAGGAGCATAACATCAGGTATACATTATGATAATACTATTTCCTTACACTGGTTATTACTTAACAGTTTGTGGAGCACTTTCATGATGGTCTCATTTGATTTTTCAGAGATAGAATTAATAGAGCAATGATATAGTTAAGAATTATGCAATTATATGGCAGGCAGGTATAATTAACAAGGGGTGAGAGCACTCATTTAAAAAAATCCTCCCATGTATTAAATAGTTCATATAACAGATATGGCAATTAAGGGGTGAAGCCTGATAAACAGAGTTAATTTGGCCAGAAAATAAACATTTATAAAAACACCTGCTGTGAGCCATGCACTGTGAGGGGATGTTGACATGCATCATTCCACTTGGTCCGTACAACAGGTTGGTAGTATTAGGTATTTTTACCAAAGGCAAAACTGACAGAGGAGTTTTTTCACTGAGAGACGTGGTAAGTGTACGATTTGAGAGGTGAGCCTGTGTCTGTAAAACTCCAAAGCACATTGTCTTGTCATCACGTCACCCTACCTCAAGTTATGTAGGGTGCATGTTGCTTATCAGTTTTTCTTTCCCTTTTATTTTTGTCCTCCCTTCCGTTGACCTGGATCACACTCTTCCATAGCTCCTGTCATCATCATGACAGCATCATAATAATAGTGATCATTCCTTGGCCTTATTTAAAGCATCTTACTATTGTTACTTAGAGATTTCTCATCTTACCATGTCATACTGTAGCGTTCCCTGAAAGAAGGCCTTGAGTCTTACTCATTTTTATGTTTTAAGCAGCATCTTACATACTGTTCTGCATCTAGTATTTACTCAATACATTTGTATTCTAAGTTATTTAGTGGTGTAAATGACTCATGCCAACGTTACATTCTAGTACTATTGATG
The DNA here is from genome assembly GCF_022079265.1 of Lynx rufus. Lineage (NCBI taxonomy): Eukaryota > Metazoa > Chordata > Mammalia > Carnivora > Felidae > Lynx > Lynx rufus. The sequence continues at coordinate 157,764,099 of NW_025814823.1, forward strand.
ATTTGTGCTGGGGGCAGGGAGACTTCAATAAGCATAATAAATGTTTAGTAAGTGATTTTGAATGAATCTAAGTAAAGCAAAATGCTCATAATCCAGGGAGCCTGTTAAGCAGGGAGTTTGGGGCGGGGTTGGGGGCGGGGGAAGTGATCTAGCTAAAAGATGGTGGTGTAAAGTTGTGTGTTCTGTAAACGTAACCCTTCTGTGAAACCTACAAAATGGATGAAGTTAGACTGGATGAAATTTTGATGGGAAAAGTCCACCTTAAGTAAAACTAGGAAATTGCTAAAATCTCAAATTACATTGTCATCCAAATATGGTGAATCTGGACCAAGTCAAGGGAGACTGGAAAGAGTGGAAACACACCTTTTGGGTTCTAATTAGGATTCAGAGTTTTCTGAAAACAAGTGATATCAGGGTTTCAGGTGATGCTCTTTTACTCAGAGCAAGGACTGAGGGTGTGGATGGGGTACAGGAGAAATCCAGACCGTCCCTTCAGGGGTTTGCTCTACAATGCAGAGGAGAGGATGGTCATACAGATGGAAAGGAGTTACTGGGCAAGACATACTTATTTCCCAAAGTAGAATTCCTCTTTAGGAGGTGAGGCAGGAAGGATGAAAAGGTGTAAGTGGCAGCCAGCTTTGTGGTAGTTGGTTGATTCAAACAAGCAGCTATAGATAAACATAAATAACCCAATAAAAGGTTAGAGAGCTGGGAGACTCCACCATGGCCTTTATATTTTGCTTGGGCAATCTGCTCACCCGAGAGGTCAGAGAACATTGGGAATATGGCTAAAAACTATTGAAACCCAATAAAAATCTGATTTGAAGCCTGTGGCTGCTCTAGCTAACCCCCTGACTCTTCTCCATAATTAAAAGAAATAGCAAGTTCAGGAGAGAACAGCGTTCCTTTTAGAGCAGAGTCTATGTTTTCAGGTAGACTTAGGTCCATTAATAATACCAAAAGCAAATAAAAATAAGGAACAAAAAGGAGCAAAGAAACTCAAAAATCAGAAGGCAAGTGAAGAATACTCTTTAGAAGAATTATTGCAGCAAACCAAAGCATTTCAGATGCATATTTACCTGCACCCTGAAAGAACTTCTAAAAATACACAAGGTCTTTGTGAACTAATTCTAAGGTGAAATATAAGATCAATGAAGAATAGGCAAAAGAAGACAGAGTAAGCTAAGAGTGATGAAAGAAATGGAAGATAATAAAACTATCCTAGAAATGAAGATCACATTAGAATAGATGTTTGCTGAAAACATATCCAGTGATGAAGAGGTCAGACTAAAGAGAATAAAATAGCATTTATGGGAGGGATTGCCAAATAAATAAAAACTAAGTAGATAATGACAGCCAGACATCATATGGGATGATGGTGTTCCTGAAGTAGAGAACAGAACACATGGAGCAGGAAATAAAAATATCACAAATAAAATGAAATAAAACTCCAAGGAAATAAAGCATGATCTGACTCTGTACATGGAAAGAGATCTTAAGGGGAAAAATACTCGTAACAGAATAATCAACACGAAGATACACAGTGAAGCTACTTGAACTTTAAGGACAGTATAAGAATCCCATGGGCATCTTGGCAGAAAAAGCATGTTTCCTACAAAAGGGGGAAAGAACAGACTGACCTCACATTTCTCAGTAGAGATATTTAATTAGGGGAAAAAAGTGCACAACAAAATCTGGTTAACCATGAGATGACTCAAAAAAAAAAAAAGTCTCAGGAAAAGGTAAGGGTGAGAGTCAAAAAACTGAAGTGGACCCTTAAATCCATTTAATTATAGAACGGAACCAAATGCACACACTTATGTTTAAGAACACAACATAACTAATGTAAATCCTAAACATAAAGTATCATATAAACATATAATAGTCCAAAATTGTCAGTACGGAAATTTGCTTTTTGCTTCTCTCACTCATAGCATGGAGATATAGTTATCATCAAATGTTGTTGAACTCAAGAAACAAAATGTACTTGATGACTTTTTAGAGACTGATGTACAATATTTAAATTTTTTGCACTTGTAAATGATTTCTGAACATCCTCTGAACACTCTTTATGTTTTGCGATTCTCTCATGCTTAAAGAGGATTTGGTGAGTGAGGTAAGGTAAGGTAGGGATGTCAGCAGGGTTACTGACTAAAATGTCAAACTGTCCAGTTTAAATGTTTCCATTGTGGGTGAAGATTTCAATTTTTCACTATTAGGAATAATCCTGAATCTCACGGGTGATGAAATCACAAAGTTAGGGTATAAGTGCTAGGATACCATACAGCTGTTAAAAATAATGAATTTAGCCAACAGGGACTAACATGGAATGATGTGCAAGTAGCGGTTACTGAATAAAAAATTAAGTGGCAGATTGTAGTTTGCTATCCTATTTGGACAGAAGAGAGAACTGTGTATGATACTGTGTGTGTTTAGTGGCTCTGGAGCTTGAGGGAGATGAGTGAGAACAGGGGGCTTCTGCTTTTTATTTACTATGTACTTTTGGAAATTTTTGTCAAGAGGTGAAAGGACTTTTTTTTAAAGAACAGAGAAAAAGACAAAGGACATGTGTTAATTTGTTATTGGGTGGCCATAACAGTCATGTTATGAGTTAGGAAATAGATTTGCTTAGGAGTGTCCTTTAAGATTCTGTTCCCACTGCTGGGGGAGGCGGGGGTACTTAGTCTGGCTATGAGGGAGGGCATCCCACCGCCCAGTAGAATATAGGAGAAGGGGATGGTTACAGTCATGGATGGGAGCTTGGGAGGGCTGTCCGTCATGTGGAATGGCCTGAACTCAAGGGTGGTGTTAGCAGAAAGGGGCGTTTTCATAGCAGACTGAGGAGACTAACCTGGTTGAAGAAGCCAAGGCAATGAGGAATACCTGATTCAGAGTGCAGAGAGGGGAATGGAAGTTTCACCCTCTGTAAATGGGGGTTTATTTCAACACTCTTACAGGGAAACTAAATCTCAAGGAAGCAGAACACGAGTTGGCTGTGAGGAACCTTGTTGGGTCCCCTTAGTAACTAGGTAAGTCTTGAGGGTCGGCACCAAGTCCAAGAGGGCAAGCCCCTGAGGCAGGAAGTGGGGAACAGTAACGCAACCAGATTGGCATTCTTGCCCTGGTGTTGATAGCATGTGACCCCTCTAGGCCTGTTTTTTCTTGGTGGGATATCCCACCTCATGCTACAAAGGTTTAAAGGTAGGATTGAGAGTATGTGCAAAAATGCCTGGAAATGGCACAAAGCAACATAGGCTGTAAAATGGTCTCTCAGAAAACATCCACCTTGCTTCCCAACTTTTGCTCATTTTGATTACCAGAAGTGCTCTTTTTTTCAGCTTCTCTGACCTTTTGGCCTCTTTCTCCATTCTTCTTGTTTCGGTTTCCTCTCTGCCCACCAATTACCTCCTTAGAATCACACCATACAGATGGTTTGCCTGGCTGCTGGTGGCAGAGAGAAAAGGCTGGCTGTTACTTCTTTTTCTCAGAGAAATTGCCTCTGGCTGATAGGGCTCTATCCCTGTGGCCAAAACTTCTTGCTGTAACCCCAGAAACCTCTATCAGTGGAGGGCACTCACCAGTCTTGGCTCTCTGTGCACTCATTCTGCACTAGCGGAATTCTCCAACCTCAGGGGAGAAGAGGGTGGTCTGGCTAATTCCTGGGTAAGGCGGTCACTTTCCTCCCCAGCTTACACTTTGCCATGTGAAAGCTCTTGGGCCCGTCTGAGATCGACTGGCCACTAAACTGATACGGGTCTATTTTGGAAACTTTCCTCAGAACTATTAGCAATATGAGAAGGCCACCAGATAAGAACCCCAAGTACCAAAGTGCCTGAGATAAGGCTATAACCTCAAGTGCTTGGACCTGAGGAGTGAATCGCATCTGGGCTTTGTGTCCACAGAAATGCTTAGTAAGGGCGAAGCAGCAATTGAGAAAAGTTCAACGACAAAAAAGCAAGACTCTAAATGGCTTTTGTTAATGAGAAGCGATTTGGAGGAACATGCATTCAGTGAGTGGTAAAGGCCTTCTTCTCAAGGACTTGCCAGCGTGTTCTCTCTTTCTGGTACAGTCTCCTCTCATCCTGCTTCTCCTCATCCTCCAGGTATTAGCTTCCATGCCACCTCCCCAGGAAGACCCTGCTCCATTCCCACATTGCCTTATGCCCCCTCATTATTCATTCTCATAGCTACCCTTTGATTTTGCAGCATTTACCACAAGTGGAATCAAATAATCTGTGTCATTTGCATTGGTCTGGTTCAGTGAGAGATTCCCAGCACCTAGCACAGTGCCTAGGTGCACATAAATATTTGTTGGGTTAATGCACTGGGGCCATGACTGAAAATCCACACGCACATATAATAGGGTTGAACATGGGACTCCTTCTGACAGCTTTGGTGGAAGTCACAAGGCAACAGATTGCTGTGCACCCACAGCTGTAAAGCACGATGCTACATCACATATGCAGGGCTTGCAGAAGTTGTCAAAATACCCAGTTTTGCTCCCCTTAGCTTTTGGCTCCTCTCACTGGCATAAGGACTTTTAGTTGAGAAGTCAGCTGATGTGAGAAATCCGAGGGCTTCCACAGAGGGCTGGGATTGTGCTTCCCTTTACCACAGGTTAATGATAGCAGCTTCCTGAAGACCACTTGGATGTTGGCATGGATATAGAGTAAAAGAAACCTGGTGCACTGCTGGTGGCAATGTAAGTTGGTGTAGCCACTGTGGAGAACAGTATGGAAGTTCTTTTGCAAATTAGAAATAGAGCTACCATATGATCCAGCAATTCTGCTTTCTGGATATTTATCCAAGGAAATTAAGTTCTCAAAGTGAAATCTGCACTCCTATGTTCACTGCAACACTATTCACGATAGCTAAGATATGGAAGGAAACTAAATGTCCATAGATGGACGAATGGATAAAGAAAATGTGGTGTGTATGTATACACATCACACACAGGAATATTTCAGCCTTAAAATGAAGTCCTGCCATTTGCAACAACATGAATGGACCTGGAGAATATTGTGCTAAATGAAAAGCCAGAGAAAGACAAGTACTGTATTTTCTCGTTTACATGTGTAATCTAAAATAGCAAAACTTGTAGAAGCAAAGTAGAATGGTGATCACTAGGGGCTGGTGGAAGGAGGAGATGATGAGGCGTGATGGCCAAAGGGTACAAAATTTCAGTTATGCAAGTTCTGGGGATTCACTATACACCATGGTGCCTGTAGCTTACAGTACTATATCGTATACTTAAAATTTTGCAGGAAGGTAGTGGCACCTGGGTGGCTCAGTTGGTTAAGCGTCTGACTCTTGACTTTGGATCAGGTCATTATCTCCTGGTTGTGGGACTGAGCCCAGCATTGGGCCCCGTGCTGGGCGTGGAGCCTCCTTGGGATTATCTCTCTCCCTCTGTCTCTGCCAAAATAAATATTTTAAAAAAGTTCCTAAGAGGGTAGATCTAACGTTAAACATTCTTGCCACATACACAAAAATAATGTTAGTAAAGGGTGTGAGAGGAAACTTTGAGAGATGATTTGGTATGTTTGTAGCCTTGATGGTGGTGATGGTTTTATAGGTGTATCCTTCTCCCCAAACTCACTGAGCTTTTTACATGTCAGTCATATTTCAATAAAGTGGTTTAAAGACACAAACAAAATCCCTTATTTGTGATTCCTCAAGTTTGGGGGACACAGAGGACTGGTATTTGCCTGAAAAAATACACAAAATGCCCCTAGAGCAGGATGGAGGATGCATTTGGGAAGTTGCTGCACTCTGAGGGTGGCAGGCCCAAAGTGCTAATTTTTGTTTATGGCTGGGGTGGGAGGGTGGATGAGACCAGATGGAAGACTTCTAGTTGCCGTGTTGGTGTGGTTTAGAATGAGGCCATAGGCAACTGGCTTCCTACCCGAAGAGGAAGGTGTGTGTGTGTGTGTGTGTGTGCGCGCATGCTTGCACACACAAGCACGCTCTTGGAAAGGCTGGCTGAAGAGGCCCTGTCAAAACCTTGCAAGGCTGGAGGAACTCAGCAGGGCACCTTCCAAGGTACCTGGGATGGGTTCTGATGATGCCTGTAGGAAGTCAAGTCCAGGTTCGGGAGGTGCTAAGATCTCTGCGGCCCTTAACTCTCCTCCCTACCATCTCCTCCATCAACCCTGGAGGTGGCTGAGTGGTGGGACAGTAGGGAGGGTAGCAGGAAGCACTTGGCTTCCAGCAAGCCTAAGCTGGAAGAGGGGAGAGACTTCGATTTTAAATGCATTTCAGAGTTTTGGCTGTTACAGAAGGCTGGACTTAGTAGTTACTGAAAGGAAACTGATTCGAAGAGTGACCACAGGGCTTATCAAGAGCAACTGTCCTGGAGGGATTGAGATCTGCCAGAGATTTCTTCCCTGAAGGCAAGGAAACAGCTGCCGGGGTGTGTTTGCAGGGGCACGTGTGAGAATACATAGTGTTGCTTTATGATTGCCCCACCCGGTCCTTCTCATTGAATGCACCCATCTCTCTTGAATCCTTGCACAACTACGGGAGATAGGTACTATCCTAATTTATCAGAGATGTTGGAAGGGAGATCTGGGGAGTAGGCAAATTGCTCTGGGTCACAGGTTGGTGGATCTCAGATCTAGGACTCTATTCTTTACTCTCTATACCACAAAGCATTTTCAACTTCCCGCACTTTCACGTCGTGCTGACAGGTCTTTGGTTCTGAACTCGCTTTCTCACCTATAAGCCAAGTCATCTGTAACCAATGACAGGAAAAATGCTAAGATGTTAACAGAAGCGAGGAGCCATAATAGTTCATTCAGGCAAGAGCAGTGAGTTAAGAGAAGGGAGGAGCAGGTGAGGTGGTGATGACTGGTTACCAGGGCAATAAAGACTTGTCATCAGTGGCAGAGAGAGGAAGGAAGATGAGGGAGGTGAGGAGGTGACTTTGCCAACAGTCCCCAGTGTGCTCTTATAGCTGCTCTCAGCTGCACAGTTCTGTGGCTCAGGTGGCCCCAAGACCCCTGGAGACCCTCTTGGCACTACTTTGACAAGGATGACTTAAATGAACTCTGCCTTTGAGAGGAGAATGAAAAGCTTCCAGGTGTAAGAGAGTCTTTTCCATAGCAGGCTTTTCCCCAAAGCCTCTTACCTGAAATGAACTGCGCCAACCCACTCTGGCACCTGTCTGGGCAAGAAGCACTCAGGCTTACAGACAACAAGGCTCTTTTTAAAACTCTCCTGTATGAAGACAAATGGAAGAAATAATTAATAGAATATTCAAAGTTAAGCTCAAGTTTGGAAGAAGTGCATCAGCACTAAGTTACTAGTAGCCATGTTGTTAAGTGAAGCTAACTGACACTTGGAAAGATTCACAGAGAAAACTTACTTCACAAGGCAATAAGTTGTAGAGTCTTGAAAATGTTCTGGGCTGTGTTTATCATACAATAGGGGCTCAGTCACAGTGATACAAAGATCTAAATTAACCTAATAGGATTTTTAGTCCTGCTTTTAGGCTGCTTGTTTGTCAGGTATATTGTAACAAAACTTTGCAAATCCAAATAAAAGATGGAAAGACATAATTAGAAGATAGTGAAAAATATACAGAAAACTTACTAGGTCCCATGCACCATTCTACCTATACATTATCATAATCCTCTGATGTAGGTACCGTCCGCTTCACGGATGGGAAACAGGCTGCAGGGCTTTATAAATTTGCCTGTGGTCTGTAGTTTGTGAGTGGCAGACCAGGACTCTAAGCCAGGCTGTCTGGCTTGATCGCTCTGAATCATATGTGTACGGTGTGCCTTGTTTGGTACTTTATGACTCTGTATTGTTGGCCATTTGTAGCTATGGGCTGCTCTCAGTCCCTCCCAAGGAAGAGTGTATAAGCTCCTGGGGTCTCATCCTGCTCTGTGTGGCCGTCATTTAAGCATCTTCGTTTCATCATCTATGAAATCCAGACAGTTCTGGATGCTGTTAACAGGCTCTGCTCGCTCTATCATTACAGGAATCCCTAAGTCCTTCAATTGTCCTCAAAATGTCTATGCTTGGAAGATTACAGAAATGCTAGGCATAAAATAAGTGTAACCAAATCTCATGTCGAATCTAAAGAAATGTCAGACCAGAGTTGCTTTAATGAAGATAAAAAAATGATATATAACATCTGTAGACTGCTGTCCTCTACCATGTCTTTGACAAGTGGGAGAAAAGCTATAGAAAAAATATAGTAGGAAATGAAATCAGAACCTGTCAGTTATTATAAATAAAAGTAACTTTTAAAATCAGTTCATTTTATATTACAAACCATTATATACTGTTGAGATGCTTAATATTCCAGAGGCAACTAGAGGTGTGAATGCCAAAGTTGGAAAGAGACATCCCCTATGCAGGTGTCCAGTTTGTTAAACATGACAAAGGGACTCTCAAAGTAAGGTCAGTCTGCCATTGGTAACTAATTCCTAAATCACGAATTTGGGAAGATATGGCAAGGCACATAGACCTAACTGACACAGCAGACTCTTGCAGTAATCCAAATCCTCTGGCCATGTTAATTTTAAATAGGACATATATGAATAGCCTGCCTCATTTATTCTTTGAATAAATTATTATTGAACACCTCCTCTGTGCCAGATCCTGGGCTAGGATCTGGGAACAGCCTAGAGAACAAGATAGTCTCTACTCTCTTGGAACTTATTTAATAATACAACTAGTTGTTAGTTATAATTGTGATAAATGCCACAAAGGGGAAGTAGAAGATGAAAGAGAGCATATACCATTGTGGCCTGAGTTAATCTGAGATAGGTTGGGGAAGGCTTCCTGGAGGAGGTGATGTTAAGGGGAGATCTTGAGTGTGGGGAGGACTTAGCTAAGTGAGGAAGGGGTGGAAGATGGACCTTGTGGGACAGAAGGGACAGCAAGTACTGAGTAAGGCCTTGGGATAGGAGCACCTGAAGGCAGGTCTGTGTGGTGTTCAGAGGGTGGGATCAGCAGGTGATGAGGCTGGCGAGGTGAATCACGCTGCCTATTGATACCACAGTGGAATTCTGTAAGCCCTTAGGAATCCCTAAGTCTAGGAAGGCAGGTGGCCATTCCTCTAGAAGCCCAAGCTTTAGAACTCAAGCGTAGTGGCTAATCACATGAGCTCATCTTTAGGAAGCACTCTCCTACATTTCACAAACCCAGAAATGGAATTCTTCTTCATCTACAAATACCCATATTGCATCAAGGATCTAATTACAGTAAGACAAACCAGCCTGGCTGGCCAGTTGAATTCAGCAGGCAGGAGTTATAAATGACACATCTCTATTGTCATGCATAGCAGAATCATCTGACCCCAGCTTGAGAATTGAGCAATCATAAAATAACAGAGCTACTTCCTGCCACTGCCAGTCTCCTGTTCCAATCTCAGAAAGGTAAAACCAGTGGAGCAGGTCTGCATAGGTCTTGGCATTCAATAAAACGAACCCCAAACACTCCACCTGGAAGCCTCAAGCCTCTCTCTGCCTTTGCCCCCGCTGCAATCAGTTGAAAATCAGTTGAGGCAAATTCTCCCTATTGCCTTCAGCAGACAATCCATAATTTAGATGGCTGTTTTTCATGGAACTCCCCTGTGCTTTATAAACAACGATGAAGCCTCTTCCATGCCCCAGTAAGAAGGCATGTTTTCACTTTACCTGAGGAAGGGGTTAAAAGACAAGTACAGTGTTAAATGTCCAGTGGGGGAGGGCTACGGACACAATCATAACATTGAGGACCTCATTTGCTCGTGAGGCTCTTTGTAGACCTAACCAGAATCACTGCTGGCACCGACTGACCGATTGTTCTAGGTTTTCATGTCAGTGTTTAGTTGAGGATTTCTTCCTTTCCCTCCTATTATTCCTTCAGAAAATGTGTAAAACTTGGAAGTTAAAGATCTAGCTAGGAGAATATCCTTATGTCTAATTCAGACTGGTTAGCCTCTAGAGCAGGAGTCTGTTACTGAGATGGCTTTTTTTTTTTTTTTGAAAGATAGTGAGCACAAACGAGGGTGGGGCAGAGGCAGAGGGAGAGAATCTCAAGCAGGTTCCACACCTAGCACAGAGCCTGACGTGGGGCTTGCAGGCTTGATCTCACAACTGTGAGATCATGACCTGAGCCAAAATCAGGAGTCGGGATGCTTTAACCGACTGAGCCACCCTGGGGCCCCTGAGATAGCTTTTTACTATGAAGAAGAGATCGTGTGATTCCAGACCCTGCCTCCTGTCTCCACCTGCACTGTCCCAGTCTCCTTCAAATAGCCTGTTAAGACTGCACACATTCAAAAACAAGGGAAACATACTTTTTCTTAAAAAGTACTTGGCCTTCCTTCACATTTACCATTTCTGATAAAATCAACTTACAGACAATAATCTAGATATTACCCCACCCCCCACATTCTAGTCTCCTTTGAATCAGGAGTTTGTCTAGCCTGTGTGGTGTCACTGGAACGGTCACTTTGTGAAGCTCATTGTAAGGTACCAGCACATGAGGGGCAATATGGAGAAACGGTTAAGAACGCAGATGCCAGGGTCAGGTTTCCCAGATTCCACTGTTTACTAGCTGTGTCATGGACGAGTTTCTTAACTTCTCTAAGCCTCAGTTCACTCACCTATAAGATGGAGATAACAGGGTTGAGGTGAGGAGTAATGGGACAATGCACGTATAGGAAACAATCGGTAAGTGATTCTTGTTCTCCAAGTAGATGTTGCCTCTGGAGGGCACTTTGAAAACAGGCAGGTCTTGGAACAAATACCCTGCCCCCACTTCCTAGAGTCGCCAACAACAAATAGCTCTGTCCCAGGAGGATCATTTACATTAGGGCATCAGAGAGCACTCTGTTAGGGGTTTTTTGTTTTTGTTTTGAAAGATAAATTTAAGAGCCTTGAAAGGAGACAAAGGAAAAACAATTCCCAGAATTGCAAAGTTAACATTTTTATTGAACTGAAATTGGTGTAGAACAAAAGGGACCACCACAGCTGCTGAAAAGTCCTTGTGACATTTTACCTTTGAGGGTCCTAACATGGTTTGGGTGGAACAACTGAGAAACAGTGTGTTACGTGTGTGTGTGTGTGTGTGTGTGTACACACACACAGAAATACTTAGAAATGAGCCTCACATCCTTGTTTAGTTTTGGGTTACAAAGAACAATGATAACATCTTCTGTTGCCTTCATTTAGTAGTGTCAGTTAATATTCTTTCACAAAAAGTTCCTCAAAATGCTGGCTAGAATTTTCCCCCCATCCGGTACACGTAAGAAAAGGATTCAATAACACTTAGGCAAGTAATAAACCATAAGAACTTCAATAGTAGTAAGGGCATATACCACACATACATGACTCAACACTCACACTGCCAGAAATACAATGAACTGGCTAAAGAGTTTCAGCCAAGTTCCGGAAGCAGAGAATGCACTAGTGGAAGGGGTAAGGCAACCAAGGAGAGTGTTGGAACTGATGGACTACTTGTGTCTAACCATTTCAGCATCTTGCTTCCAACATGCAAGTATGCATTTGTTTTACATCATGAGGTGAAATGCTTTAAGGGAAAAGAAAACTATTAAGTTTAAAAGATCAGAGATGAAATGAATACTGAATTTTTACAGTCACTGTGCATGGAGCAATGATATAAACTGACCACACCAATTATTTTTGTGAGAGCAAGTACTGAACCACCATCAAACTCAAGAGTTGGAAGTTACCCCCAAGTATTCCAAGGGAAATAAATAACAAGATAGGAAACAGAACCCCTGCTTAAAAAACAAAACCACATCTAGTGAATGTTCCTTTTGGTTTGTACTCAGCTGCTCATTCAATCTGGAGTTAATCTGGTGTTGGTAAAAATTTCCAAAAGTGCTTCAAATTATTTTAGATGAAATGTGACAAATGCACACACACGCGCACACACACATACACACACCCCTCATTCTCTCATCTTGATAATGCTGTTTTATACTTACTGAAAACAACTAAATAAATCTTTCCACTAGAGTAACTGGTACTAAGTGGCCACTCATTCCTGTAGCAATTATTTGAGGGAATCTAAAAATCTTGCAGTAGGAGATAAAGGATGACTATAAATATTTTACTAGGCTCATGGCCATCTTCAAAATAGCAGATTCAGAGATTTATAGCTCAAATTTGCGCCAACAAACACACATTTTGCAAGGATCTGCCCAATGTATATAACAAACATCTAAATTAAGGCTTTTATAGGTAGGTGGTCAGGTCTGTGAATGTGCAATGCTGGATTTTCATGACCTATCTCCAGCTTCCATTATCACCCAATTTGTAAACCAGAAGATGTGCTGTTGTGGGTAGGTGGGAGCTCCAAGGGCTAACAACCAGGGAAGGCTTGTTTGTAAACAAGATCTGAAATAAGAGTTGGCAGTGAAGCAATTGAGAGGATGCCTCATATCATGTAGAGGGAAGAGTGATTTGTACCTGCTGACATGGATAGGCATGAGATTTAGAGACCTAAAGGTTTAGTGCCATTACTAAACCAATGGTCCTCACACTTTGACTTGCAAAAGTCACCTGGAGCATATTTAGGAAAATGTGGATACCTGGGCCCTATACCCAGAGATTCTAATTTGGGTGATGCAAGTGTTTGTCCAAGTACCTTGCTTTTGAAAAACACTGCTCATAGCAAATAGCAGCAGACAATCTTTGATTAAAAGGCCAAGATGTCCAAGAAATGACACCAGTGAGGTCATTACCTATAGACAAATCCCTCAGGAGACTCCACCATAATATAAGGAACACATTTATTCCCATTTCCTATCTTTTTTCAACTCAAAGTTTGAAATCAATGAACATTTAGTAATGATTGTACCAATTCTGAGGTAAAAGGAAGAGCACCAGGGATCTCAACGCTAAAAGAAACCAATTCTTTAGGACGTCTGTGCTACAGAAAAATCAAATTCCTGTAGTAATGTTACAGAGTTATAGTGTACAGGGTCTTGTATCAGTCTTTGTATCGTCTTTTACTTCTGCATACATTTCTATCTTATCTACTCTTTCCAGTTAATGTTTTAGAAGAATTCAAAGAGAAAAGTTCATCTACATGCTCTCAGGTTCTCTAGATACCAACATTTTCTGGTTTATACCGATACACAACAAAGTTACTTATTTATTTATTTATTTTTTGGATGCTGGAGACAAACATCTTTATTAAAGATACTACCAAAATTTTGGCAAACATTTCAAAACAGATTTGTAAACATAATGCTTCCCTTTTCAACTGGCAGCACTTTGAAAAGACAATACGATAAGACAACACAACTTGAATCGACATTAGTTCAAAATCCTTATATTTTTGACCACATAACTTATGTTCCCACATGATAAAACAAATGATAGTTTAAATCAACGTCAACAGATAAACTCCATGAAATGAAAGTTTGTGCTGTTTGATGAATCACAGTATGTTATGGTTAAATATATCTGCTCTTTTTTATATTCCTGGCTCCCAGGATGAAAAAAAATCTTTAAATATACATTTCATGTAGGTAATAGCTTCTTTGCATATCTCTCTTCAAAAAATACTTTATAGCAGTATATAAATAGGTTACCTACATGTTTAATTTTATAATTTTGCCCCAAAACTATAGATCTGTTTCATTTTCATAACATATTGATTTTGCCCAACATTAATAAAGCTGACAAACTGTTGAAATGGAAATGCTTTTGTCTTCCACGATAGAAGTAGCAATTTGACAGAAAAAAAAAAAACAAAAACAAAAACAAAAAACCCTACAGTAACACTCATCTGTTGTTTAACCTGAGCGTTTGGCCTACTGAGAGTAGCAGCTTTTTTCCTCCATGCACGCTCACATCCACACCACCTCTGCACACATACTGGTCGAGCACACGCTTTCAGACGCTGGTAGGCCACAGTATACTTCCCATTGCTCTAACCAAGTGGGAAGTAGTGTAGCTAATGATTAACCACACTATGTACACAACTAGCAAACACCTTAAGGCAACCATTGCAATGGGGGGTTAACTTGCAGGGCGGATTTACTGTTCTAGATCAAGTCAGCCTGTATGTACATATGTGTGCATATTTATACACATACACATACACCTTTCTATTTCTTAACCCTCCAAAACAATGTTTTAAAATTTTTTTTTGTATTTTGTGCAAATTTCTAAATATTCTACCATTTAAGGCAAAGAGTTTGCGTTAAGAAAGGTCAGAAAATAGGCTTATGTTTATCCAAAAGCATTTCACCTTGCACATTACTGTTTTTTTTTTTTTTTAACACACATAACTTTGAAGTATGGACATTGGATCCCCAATATCTTAAAAAAAAATCATTTCTAATGACAAACATAAGTTTTTAAGGAAAAGAGCTGATTTGAAGTATAGACACTGGATCTCCAATATCTAAAAAAAATTATTTCTATTGACAAACATAAGTCTTGGGGGTGGGGTAGGCATGGGAAGAAGGACCAGAAAAAGCAGCTTCAAAAATGCAGGGAAGCAAAGTAAAATGGAAAAAAAAAAAAAAAAAAAAGTAAATAACTCAAGTTTACTAATACTGAAACTTTCAACAAGCAAAGTTTCATTTTTTTAGCATCTTAGAGCAACTCATTTGGAATTTTAAATAAATAAGCTTAAGTTTATTCACATCTTCTGGTCCAAGCAGAGATCTAGTGCCATGACTCTGCTTGCTGTTGGTCAAATTCACCTATTAGTCTTTTGATGTGAGCCAGCTTGTTATGAAGATACTCGCATCTGTATTTTTCTTCATGATAATTGGGACTGGACTGCAGAGGAAACAGACGGCAGGAATTAGGTTGCAGAATTTATAATACTGCCCCAACTACGGGTCAGAAACCCACAGTGATGATTCCTACCTGCTTGATCTTCTGATATTCTTGTAAGACTTCTTCATGAACATTCTACAAAAATAAAAATTAAAATCAGAAGGGAACATTTTTTTTTTTTTTTTGGCAATATAAACAGCTAACACACATTCAGCAAGGGTGGGGAAATACTGATGATGGGAATGTAAATTGGTATGCTCTTTAAAGAAGGCAATTGGCAACTGCTATCAAAACAGCAAATGCAAAACTGACTCAGCACTTATACCTCTCTTTCAGATTTGCTTGCTCCTGAGTGAAATGCTGCACGTAGAAGGTTATTTGCTGCAGTACCGTTTGTAAAGCAAAAGATAGTAAAGAAAATTTAAATGTCCATTAATCCATACAAAGGAATACGAAAAGGCTATTAAAAGGGGTAAGTGCTTCATGTACTTATATAAAGTTCTCTAAGATGCATTATATTGTTTAGTGAAAAAAAGCAAAGTGCAGAATGACTTATACAGTTTGATATCATTTGAGAAGAAATATAATACATTCTAACAACTTCCTTCTAAGATGCACGTTTCCTCTCATTTTAATGCAATCAAATAATGTGTGACAGTTTAACTTACTGGAACAGAAGACAATAGTACATATTGTAACTGATGACATCTTAGATTCAATTACATATAGCACACTGGTGAATTTGCTTGTGTATATACATGTGTATATACATCTTACACACACAAACCTCTGAAAGAATGCACTGGAAACCAGTACCATTGATTGCCTCTCAGGAGGGAAATTGGGTAGCTAGGGAAGATGGCTAATACTTATCTAACCTTATGTACTATGGACTAAGCAGTTTCCAAATACTTACATTTATTCTGCACAACTCTATCTAATCACTTTATTTTATGGATGGGGATTCTGAAGAAAGTTAGGTAATTTGCCCAAGGTCACACAAATATTCAATGGTAGAGCTGGGAATCAAACCCTGGCAGTTTAGCTCCGTAGCCTGCTCCTAACCCCTAAGCAATCCTTGAATTACATTTTAGTTTAAATATAATCATGGTACACTGGTAAATAACTACATGTTGAAAGAAAGAAAAGAAAAGAAAAGAAAAGAAAAGAAAAGAAAAGAAAAGAAAAGAAAAGAAACACCCCACCATATCAATGACCTCTTGCACCCTCAAACACAAATTCCTCTGGCAAAGTCTTCCATAACTCTAGGCAGCCTGTTTAAAGATTAAGACCCACTAATGGAAGGCATGGTCTTTAGAGCACAGATGCTCTCAGGTTGTTTTGCCAATTGTGGGAAACCCGTTCACGTTCTCTCATGTGGGTCCCTGTCAGAACAACAGTTACTAGGCCAGAACGAAGGCATCGTCTATGGTTGTGAATTGTGACAAATTTATCTGGCCTACATAAGGAGGGACACATTCATTTGTATTAATCCTTTTGCTTATAACTATGAGGAAGAACAACCAGTATGTGGGTCTGGCTTTTACTGGTTTGCCAGCTATGGTAATACTACTAATTAAAGTAGGGAAGGGAAAATGGCTTAGTATCTGTTAACAAATGTCAGTCTTTGGAATAGCTGGAAACACCAAGCTTTTCTTCACTTAAGCCCCAAATCTCTGTGGTATTAAACCCTTTTTATATTTTATGTCTATATCTTCCCTATTCTAGGCCAGATTGAGTTTTTTTCTAAAAAAACATAGACTTGAAATAGCAATTTTTGGGAACAGCACAAGATCTAACAGCTATGGTCTGAGTTGGCAATGCAGTTAAATATTTCAATGAATTCCAAATCAACTTTTTTCCTATTTAGTTGTGTTTGCTTTTTACCTTGATACTCTATTATGTTACAGTAAGTATATAAGCCTCTATTACATATTTTATACATATTATATTATATAAAGTTATTTTCCACTGACAGAAATACAGTTCGTTGTGTTTACTTATTTTAGAGAACTATTTCAAATACTGTGTTTAGTTTCCTAGCTAATTTTCAATGAAGACCAAAACCTGCAGAGAGGCTGGTTTGCCAGAGGACATTCTCCAAAGGCCAGTGGGATGCCTGGGGGTGGACCGGGTAGAGAACAAAGAAGGTAAAATATGGAAGTGAGCCTGTCTAGGAGCAAACATGTTTACCTGATACTCTTTTGAGCCTGGAGAAAGCCGCTTTCGTTGTGCATCAAGTTTGATAAATCGTCTAGCTACAGTCTCCATCCTGGCATGCAAGGCCCTGTATTCATCATATTCAGCATTGAAGTCATCCTTGTAATTCTGGCGTTGCTCATAGGAGACGATAGCAATGTATTTTCTAATAAGAAAAAAGAAAAAAAATATAAATGGAGAGAGACTACAGAATAAACATAATGCACAAGTCTGACATTTAAAACAAATATTTAGAAACTGTATCCAAGCCATGTTTCCCTAGATTGAAAGTTGCCCTGCCACTGTTTGCTGCCATGTCACTCCTTCAAAGAACTTTCAGGTGAAATTATCCCACAGGAGAGCTTAAGATGTTCAGTGAAGGAAAGTTAAATGTGAAAAGAACACGGTGGCAATGGAATTGAAGTGTGACTAGAAAACAAGGCTTATACAGATTTAGCTTCCTAAACCTTTCTCTATCCAAAATAATTCACCACCACTCTAGCGGCAGAGGCCAACCCATCTGTTCCGAGTCACACGGAAACAGAAGGACTCGGTGGGTAACATGAAACCAGGAGAGTGTCACCCAGTCACTAAGTAAACGCTGAAGTCAAAGCTCTCTCTAGTTGTGCGGCTAAGAGGAGGTCTGTCTTTTGGCCATTTACACCTGCTGCCAGTAAGGCGCCTGAGGCTTGTTCCCTCTGCCTCTTTCCTCCCATGTTTGACTAGGCAAATGTATAGAATACAAAAGGGAATGAATAATTTTCTTCTTTTGAAATGACAGACTGGAAGAAAAAAAAAAAAGAAAAAAGGGCAAATCTCTCTAGGTCTTTTCAGCCCTAAAGTGTCATATTCTATGTAACTGAACGTCAGTGTCACAGTATTATTCTAACTTAGTTTCTTCACGAATCTGTTTTACTTTAGGGTGTAAATACCTCTAGGGAACTGGTGAGTGAAGGCTATTTTCCCAGCGTGTCAGTTTATTCAGTGGTAAGCAAATTAAAACATCATTTTAATATTAAAACACAGTATTATTTGTTTGTGGCTCTGGGAAGTGGGATCACACCAGGGGCTGGCCTGGGTCTCTGTACTCTGTGTTCCTGCCATGGAATGCTAAGTACCCTTGACTTTCTGAGATAAAAACTGACATTCCAAAGCAATCTCCATCAGGGGCAGGTGCTTCAGCACTCCCGGACATGCGCAGATATTCTTAACTGTGGGAAAACCTTGGAGTTCAGTCCTTCACAAAAATGGTTTTAGATAACCTTACCAGTTTTATTTAAAATGAGATGGCACAAATGTCTGGTTGGCAATGTGAGAAAAGCGATGCAACTGAGCACTTAATGTCCTCATTAATATTTTTATTCATGCCAAGTTAGCCTCTGTGGAGGTTTGGTTTCTAAGTGTGAGGGAGACAGCACTGGTATGCTGATGTCTCTGATGTAAGAAGAGTGTGGTGAGCCAAGCAGTGACGCAGGGCTGTCCTGATGTCACAGCGGAGGAAGCCCAGGGCGGGAAAGAGCTTCCTGGGGACAAGTGCAGGTAAGCAAAATGGCTACACTGCTCGAGAAACTCTGGCTTAATGTGTTCTATGAAATATCCTGCTTTCTCAAGATCACACACAAGGCTACACCCTCAGTATTTTATTTAATAATTTCCTTAGGGAAAAACACCAATCTGGCCAACAGTTGTGTTGCTATTATAGAAGATTATTTGGTTATATTGGCACTTTAATGAAAGGCATTTCACTATTTTTAACAAAAATTGTTATGGCTCTACAGCTGGCTCTAAATGTAATGATGGAATAAAATTTTAAAGGGTTTGGATATTTCACAGCCACAAGTAACAAAAGTACTCTTATTATATAAAAATTAGGGATATTGTGGTTTAGGTATGAATTATTCAGAGGCTGATCATTAAGGTTTTATTGTATGTCTTTTTGGTTTTCTTAAGAAACAGCTTAAGTTCTGTAATTGCAGTGATTTTTCTGAAAATCCATGCTTTCTCACCATTTTAAGAAAATTGTCTATAATCATATAAGACAGTTTTGTGACAAAATAAATTGCTTTTACTTTAATAAATTAAGCAAACGATTACACAGGTTACATACTTTTGTGATTTTTGAGAGCCAGAAACGTGACAAATGTGCCAAAATGCACTGAGGCAGATGCAGCGACCATCCCTTAGATTAGGATGTTAAAAACCAGTTTTTAAATATAGAATTAACTGGTTAAGTTGACAAAGCACAGCAACATCCTGAGTGCATGAGGAAAGGGTTAGAATTCTTTTTTAGCCTCCCCACACGATTCTGTCACATAGAACTAGTTTACATCACTATTACAAAAAAGAGGAATTCAAAATCCACCGCAAGAGAATGAGAGCACAGTCCTGCAGTTGTCAACGGAGGGGGCCAACTTCCGCAAGACTTTTAAGGAGAAGTGGGTTTGCAGTAGGAGAGGCGAACCCCCTCATCAGTGGAGCCAGATGCTATGCTGTCCCCCAAGCAACCCTCCCTGGGCCAGCTTGGTGGTGGCCACTTTTCAAAGCTCCCCCACGCCCCGAACTCTAAAACCAAATACCGCCTCCGATGAGAGAGTGCTCGGTATGGTTTCTTGGGTTCTTTTTAGTCAAGAGATGATAACCAGCATTATGGTTTCATGCTGTATCATTCCCCAATAAGTATAGCTTTCACACTACTGTTAAGCAAAAGTAACACATTTTAAGTATATTCTTTACTCTGGAAATCAACATTTTGTGGTACACGGAATGCTAAACAGCACAGTTTAACTTTGTCCACCATGAGATGCTAATAGAGAAAAAACGTTCATACAGCTCAGAGTCCATTTTCCAATCTACATTCAAATTATTTTCCACACTTGTTCATTTTCAAAGCTATCTGCAGTCAAATCTGTTTGTTCTTCCACTCTCCATTTTTCCAGGCTCTTGCAACTTAATTATTTCTTCTTACAGAAGCCTTTGAGTCTATAAAAAAGCTAGAATTATGTCTACAAGTTATAATTTTTGTGATAACCAGTTACAAAAATGTCCCCAGCTCAGCATTTAGCAACTTGTTGTCATAACAAGAAAAACATTATAACTGGTACTAAAGTGAAATGATCTGATTTTACTCTTCTCTCCTTTTAAAATTAATTCCATGGCAGAACTTTATTTAAATGAAAATCAGTCTATCTCTACTTTGTATTAACTGTGGAGATTTAAGCACTTTATCAGTAATAAACTCTCTCTTTGGGGCAACAAGTGAATGTGCATTGATAGACTGTCAGCTTTGAAGAGTCAGACCCCTGAAATCTTCCACAATCAAATGCCTGACCTGGCCACAGAACAAAGGACAGGCTTCTCTATACTTAAAGGCCACAGAGCAGAACTCAGCGCTGGGGGAGACACAACCTGCTTAGGCAGACAGGGGTGGATTTGGGACGAGCAGGCTTAATGGCAGCCTTTCAAATGCAGGGGTGGCTCTGGGACTCTATTTCTGGAACTTCTTTTCTCATTTGCAAATTATGGGAAAAGAATTTGCAAACTTTCTAAAATTAAACAGTTCTCTCCCATTGGCAGACATCTGAACTTACATCAAATAATCTGGGAGTTCAATTGTTGAAGAAGGCTCCGTGGAGGCAGTGCAGCCCTCTTTAACTCCTACAAAGAAAAAAAAAAATCAAGCTTTCACCCAACAGTATGGTTATAAAATGCCTATAATTCTAAAATAGATCAGAAACATCTGGAACACTCTTCCTCAAATTCTATTCTTCCATCTCAATAAGCAACAGTGAGCAAGGAATACAATTGCACACGAACAACAGAGGCCCTGTGAGCAGGGCCAGCAGAACTGACGCCAGGCATTGAAAGCGCCCTGGCTACCGCAGTGTCTGCACAATAAAGGAATTCCGTCTTAACCCAAGGTCAGTCTTCTATTCTTTCAGTAACAGTTGTGGCATCTGCCCAGCAATTCAAAGACTGTGCTGGCAGATGCAGCCACACAATGGAAGATACAAATTTTACATCAACATCTACTTTTCATAGGATTCGAACAAGGCAGATGAGACAATGAAGTCAGGTAGCAGACCGCTTCAGTCACTGTATTTTATTGCTACCCTTTTTGTATGCAGACAGTGGAAGGGGTAGGAAGTTTTCCCATATGGGTTTTGAAGTAATTTAAAATAAGTCATTACTGAACACCGATGTACACTCCTCTGGTCTCTTATCTCTAAATCTCGTATTACTACACAGATTTGTTTAAAAAAAAAAGACAAAGTGCCAGTCATTCATGGCTATGCTATGAAAATGTGTAAAATCCCTCACTCAGGATTCTATTTGTTTGAACACAACCAACATTTCCTGAGGGTAAGTTTAGACTTTTTATTAGGGTAACTTTTTATCATTCAAACTAGAATTAAATTAATAACTCACATCCTAACCCTGCCTGCTGGCAAAATGGACATATTCAATATAAAACAAAAGTGAATATTTGATAATTCCTTAGTTCAACATTTTAAAAGACCAAGTATACGAAATAAATTATGCAAACTCTGTGGCCTTATTGTTATGTGTGTGTGTGTGTGTGTGTAGACTTTGAGACTCCCCTCACTCCTTTTTTTTTTTTTTTAATAATAGCCTGAGTCTTAAAGGAAAAGGCATTAAGTGCATGTCAACCTGGCTTCTTCTTTGCCATAGACCTAGATAAATTCCAACAGATTCAGGGGATGTGGGTCTGGATCTATCCTCAGTTTGTGATAATCTCAAATGGCTTTGAAAGGTACTACATCCTTAGTGAAGGATTCAGAGACTCAGTCTGTTTCTTCAAGTCTCCAACTCTGAGAACACTCAAACTTTGCTGTACATCTCAACATACTGGGATCCAATCCTCCCAGCACTAGCCTGACTCAGGATCACCATCTCAGCGTTGGAAGTGTGTGGACTGGGATATACCCAGGTATACTAACTCTGAACACAAGGTGTTATTACTGCTTGCCTCTTCCTGACTTGGCAAATTTAAGTACAACAGTGTTTGAGGGAAAAAGCTTACACCTACCTTTTGGGTCACTATATAGTACCACACTGATCTAAATATTTCAACAGATAAGCTGTGATGTGCAGTATAGTCAATCCAGGTCAGTGAAGGCACTGCATTTTACTATGCTGCAAAGTTCCTCTCATGTGGTAAAAAATGGTCAGTTAAATCTAAGAATTACAGACTTCCAGTATTATGGGCAAATTACAGAAAGGCAACACTCTTTAACCTCTTCATTAAAGTAACTTTTCTAAAGTCGTATTTTCCTCGAGAATTTTGCTTTGGTTATGCTGAGTTTAAAATTGGCAGCAATGCTAAATGAGGGGCTTGAATCTTGGATGTGCTGTTTGGGGGACATTAAAGTTTAGAGCACAACTTTTTTTTTTTAAATAAGAAAAATATAATTTTGTTACTAGGTGTTAAAAATCATTACACCTTAGGTAAGTGGTCTTCCTATGATTAGTTTTTCTTTAGAAGTAAAGCATTATTTTAAGCTTCTTTGCATCTCTAGGTTATCTGGCTTTTTAAGTTTTCAAAAGCTTGAAATGGTTAAATTTTACTAATGCTAGTTTACTAAAACAGTGTTCTCAAAATTGAAAAAATAATTTCTTAAGCTCTATCAAGCAAATTGCCAACAGCCTTGCATAAGACAAATTGCTTTCCCTCTGAATAAAGATGATGTTATGGATCTGCATATGCAATCTTACCTTGCTGGTTTTATAAAGAATTTGACATTTCCCCTGTGTTAACATTAATTAAGGCAGGGGTGACCCTGTTTCTCTGGCAAAGAAGGAAAAGAATTATTTTTATCGCTAATTGTGTGTCTGGTAAAATTAGTTCAAGAATGGCAGAGAATAGGTCACGTTGAGGTTGTGCAATACCCTGACAGTTATGGAAAAGAGCAACAAAGTCTACCTTTTAAGAGGGGGTCTCTAGAGGATAACAGTCATTTTCAAATGTTACCATGTTATTATCAAATTTAGAAACTATGTTTAATAGTTGGCTAAAAAGAGACCAAAAATTACTGATGTTAAATATAAGAAAAATCTGCTCCAAAGCACAACACTAAGATTATTAACAAAAGGTCATTTGATAAAAAAGCATTACTAATTATATAAACAGCATAATGTCCCTCACGATAGTCTGCTCTGCCCGATCATTTAACACATGTAGTTGGTTTTACAAATGTAAAGTGTACCTTCATTGGAATCTGGACTGGAGTTGTTCAGCTTGGCAATTTCCTCTTCTTCTCTTTTAAGGTCCTCTTCCTTTTCTTCAGTCATCTCAATGTCGTGCTTTTTAATTTGGTCCTTTTCCTTGTGTTTTTTAGACTTCTTTTTGGACTTTTTGTGAGACATTGAATGGGTTTCTTCCATAGGCTTTGGACACTTTAGTAGAACTGAACCAGGGGGTAAGGTTTCCAGAGAAGTCCTAGAGGTATATTTGTCTTGCTGGTCCTCATAGATACTACTGTTTTGACTAAAACTGTCAACAGGTAGGTCTTGAGTCCCCCGGCCTTCTGGAGTGCTAGGGGAATTGGAGTTAGAATTTACAGTCTGAGGAGGGTTGGAAACGGGCAGGTGGGTTGAAGGCAGTGGTGGAGGGGTAGGGATGGCAGCAGCTGCAGGAGGCGGCAGGAGGCCTGCAGCAGATTTTTCACTCGTGGGATTCAAATGACCATTTAATGTTGGCGGCACTCTATTTGTCAGGTGAGATATTCGAGCTTTCTTATTCATTAAAGGATCAATGAAATCTGAATCTAAAAGCCGTTTCTGTTGGGGAGGGGCAGAAAAACAAAAACGAGCCACTTTGCATTAAAACTCAATACGTGCATCATTGGCTACCATATGAACAGCTGTACTTATACTTTCTGATCATATAGCCCCACCCTAAGTTCTTGGAGAGACTATGCCATTTATGTGGACTGTACCACTTAGGAGAGTACTAAGAAGAGGTAACCTTCTTCCTCTGAGGGCTGTGGCTGACCTAGTTATATTAAAAGAGAGGAAGGAGAAAGCAGTTTGTACCAATTCACTCGGTGAGGACTAAGAAGGGTAGGTAAAGGGCAACAAAAGCCTACACTTATTTAACCTCCTCTAATGTGCTAACATGCTCTACTTATGAATATTTTGGCTGCCATTTATTATTTTACCTGTCTTAAAATGGGAACAGCCAGCACCTTCAAAGTAATTTCTCTAAGTATCTCTATTATTGCTGAAATGCTATTCAGTTTTTTTTCCTCTCTAAATATATCTCTTCATCAGATTGGAAGGTAAGTTTTAATAACTAGTCCATAAAAATGATATGGAACTAGTATTTCAGAAATTTAAAAAATTATGCTAATACTATCCCAATCCAGCAATAACAATATTTAAATTAAAAAGGGAATTCAGATAGTCGAAAAGTACAAAGCATACATCCAATGTAATAATGTGGCCTAAGCTTCACCTTGAAAAAAAATAACAGTTAATCATCCCATTAATTATTCTGTTGCCAATTTAGCACCATTGATTTGGCAGCCATTACATAATTAGATTACAGTATGAATAACTTCATGGCAGTTGGCATTAAAAGTAAGGATTCTATAGACAATGTACATGCAAGGACAAAATTGCTTTTATTTTGTTCTCCCTCTGTTCCTCACAATAGGTTTCTAACAGTTTTTGACATGTGAGTAGCCTTTTGCCCACAGCAAGCTTACTGTTGTCCACACATCTGTCCTGTCTCCCGAATCCTTGGGAGGAGGGTCCAGAGAGAGGAGCACTGTGTGAGCAGCACTGGGGTAGATAGGTTTGTCCCACTGTCAATCCCCAAATCAGGGAAATAAAGAATCTTTTGGGGGAAATTTTAAGCTGGAAGGAGTGAGGTCTAATTGGAATATTCTGACTGGGATTTAATTGAAAAATATGTTAAGGACACACATGTATGAAAAGGACAGAATTTTTTATTTGCTTATTTTATAAACATTTTTCCTTAAGAATATTTTTCTGGAACATGTTTCAGGTAGTATTAAATGCCTCCAATTTTCAATATAATCTG
Source organism: Lynx rufus (assembly GCF_022079265.1). Lineage (NCBI taxonomy): Eukaryota > Metazoa > Chordata > Mammalia > Carnivora > Felidae > Lynx > Lynx rufus. The sequence goes on from NW_025814823.1 coordinate 157,789,131, forward strand.
AGACTGAATACAGGACTGGGTAAGTCTTCTAGGTAGTGACCAAATAAAAAAGTAGATAATCTTATAATAAAATGGAAACTTCAAATATGGAAAAGCAGAGTAGATATTAAGCACTTTGACAAGCAGTGCTGTGTAGTGAAAAAGAGGTGTGGGCTGTGAGCCAGGACCTGAATTCTAAACAGAGCTCTGCCATGAGCTGGCCATGTGACTTTGGGTAGGCAAGCTGTGCGGCTTCTCCGGGCCTCATTTCTCTCATGCACAAATCAGACCACGTGAACTAGCTGGTCCCTAGAGTTCACTTAGGGGCTATGGTTATGTAATTTTAGGAATACCTGAGGAGAAGATGCAGCATCTCTACCAGAACATACAGGAGATTCTGAACGGCTGGTGCTGGCAGCATTCTGAGATGGATTTAGTTTTCTGTAAAGGATACATACATATGTTCCAGTTATGAAGAGAATTTTCAAATGTTCATGATAAAAAGCTTACCCTTGCTTCTCTTTTCCTTCTCAACACTAAAATAACAATAACTAATATTATCACTTACTTGATCGGTTTCAAAGAAGAAAAATTTACCTCGAGAGCACTGACTGTAATGACCGTCTGTCGATTTCATTGTATCCAGGCCAGTCTTTTTGAAGTTCTTTAAAAACATAATCCTTTAAGGTATACGAGAGGTCCTTAGGATTCAGATTGGCTACCTGGCACATAGTGTGAAAACGGAGCATTAGCCGTTTTTGCTATTTCCTAACCCAAAACAGGCAACATTTTGCATTTACACTGAAAACAACTGTACCAGTTGGCTACAAAGGGACTGCCAGTTTTGCATATGACAGGTCTCAATAAATGCTGTTTGACTTCATTGGGGAATTAAAACTTTATATATGCAGCTAAATATTTTTTCCCTGAATGTCCACCACATGACATTTCTATTCAAACAGCCTACTGAGGCAAAAAAGTGGAGGAAGATTTATTTATTTATATATATTTTTTAAGTCAAGTTTTTCTAGTCAAAGGAGTTAGGTTAACAACTTCATTATTTACTTCTGGCCATTAACTCCCGTTACTTGTGAATCACAGTAAAAATCTGATCATTTGTATTACGTACAAACCAAACAGTGCCCAAATGTTGGGTTATAAACTTTCCCTTCAGCAATCAGCAGAAATTATCTCCATAAATAGTATCAATTCTGATGCCCTTGTCTGTCATTTCCTTGGCTTGCTAAGCTTGCTTCTTGTAGTTGCCAGATCTCCTGAAGAACCACTTATTCAAAGTCCTTGAAATTCCCGAAAACCAATAAATGGAAACGTACAGCAAAATAACCCCCAAATTACTGTTACTAGTCAGTTAGTTTATTCTCAAGTGTAATCTCTTCTTTTTTTTCAACGTTTATTTATTTTTGGGACAGAGAGAGACAGAGCATGAACGGGGGAGGGGCAGAGAGAGAGGGAGACACAGAATCGGAAACAGGCTCCAGGCTCCGAGCCATCAGCCCAGAGCCCGACGCGGGGCTCGAACTCACGGACCGTGAGATCGTGACCTGGCTGAAGTCGGACGCTTAACCGACTGCGCCACCCAGGCGCCCCGTAGTGTAATCTCTTCTTATTGCTTAACTGCAATTCGTACAGTGTCCAGGCCTAGATTCCATCAACGATACAAATGTACAGATTCAGGTGCCAAAGCAAGAGTCATGTTTAAGGCTGGTGGAAAGGTAATCCTCCAGTTATTTCCTACTGAAATGTTTTTTTTTTTTTTTAAGTTTATTTATTTTGAGAGAGAGAGAGAAAGTGAGCAGGGAGGGACAGAGAAAAAGGGGGACAGAGGATCCAAAGCAGGCTCTGTGCTGACAGCAGACAGCCTGATGTGGGGCTCAAACTTGCAAACTGCGAGACCATGACCTGAGCTGAAGTCAGACACTCAGCCAACCGACTGAGCCACCCAGGTGTCCCAAAAATGCTCTTTTTAATAAATTGACTTCTTTCTGTGTCTTTTTAAAGTACTATCAAATATACTATGATAGTTTATGGTTTTTTTACAGCTTAACATTAATCTAACATTAATACTGTTATAAAGTAGAAAATGGTAGGCTTAAGATTCAAATTTGCAAATAAGATGACACAAAACCATATTTCTCAAAGTGGAAAAATACAATGCTTAGCTTTTTCCTATTATCCTCAGGACTACAGACTATCCTCAGGTCCTCATAATGGGACCTTCTCCTGCTTTCCTCCTTCTCCCTTTTTGTCTTTTTTGTGCACTCTTCTATATGCTGGAGTGCTTAGGACCTATTGTCTGCCTTGTATTCTTCATTGTCATCATTATTTCATTCAGCCTTAGGGCTTTCTTCTCTGCTTTCTTTCATCTCTACAACAAACATGGGCCTGGAACTCATGACCTTGAGATCAAGAATCCCATGCTCCTCCAACTGAGCCAGCTATAAGGCTTTCAATAGCCAATTGATATACTGCTATCTCCTAATTTATAATTCTACCTCCAATTGTTGTCTCAACACCATGGCCTTATATGTAACTACTAAACATGTATCACTATTGGGTTATGGCTAACAGACATCTCCTGAACAGAAATCCTAGTGCCCCTCCATACACCTGTTCCTTTGCCATCCCTCCCCCTCTCAGTTAATGGTCAGTATTCATTCAGTTGCTCCATTTAGTTGGTCTGGGTTAGAGTGCAGACACTGGCATTTTTTAAAAGCTCCCCAGAAGATTATAATGTGCAGTTAAGATTATGCTCTAGATTCTGCCAAATGATTAACATAAAGACACTCATGTCCCATTTGCTGCTGAATTAAGCATACCTACATTTTAATGTACTTATGTCTATATACATATAAAGAATCACATAACTACTGACATCAATAATACCCTCTGTGTGAATGAATTGCCTCTGCCATCATTTTACATTTTATCGTATAAACTTAGGAGGTAATTTACAACCTCCCTGGAGATTCAGTCACCAGATATTTTGTGATATGTAGCCTGAACCTCCCTCCTTCCCCCCCACCAAAAAAAAATTAAAACACACACACACTCTGACACTCATTCATTCTTTCACCCTGTCTTTTGAGCTCTTAAAACTGCTATGTGACATATGGATTTAAATTGTTTCCAAAAAGTGTTCAAACAATTTAATAAGATCCTTGAGAATGTCCAAGATACACTGGGGGTTGATTAACCTAGAATTGGAGATTTTGGCTTTATTCTTTCATAATATTTAGTATCATGACTTGAATGTAAGAGAATAGATGAAAAAATGGACTTAAAAGTGTCATTCTTTGAATAATAAATGAAAACCTATAGGTTTATTTTTTTTAATGGTGAAATTTAAGAACTGTGGAAATGTTACTGCTTTAGAAAAAAAATTCTTTGATTTGAACAGTAATCAATATTTATGACCCCAAATCAATATGAAAAATATAGCAAGTTATAGTTTGACAAACTAGTGACATCAACAAAATCTACGACCTACTTTAATACTTAAGCTTGTGATTATAAGGTAATTGATCAAAGGTAATACTTTACATATTCATATCCCTTAATAAAGACAACTGAATGATCTCAGCACGCTCAGTGGCAAAAAAAGGTAGAGTAAAAAGCATGCAGGGCAAGACACATTTGAAACTATTTAGTAGGTAAACATATTCTAGCTTATACAAACCAAAGACTGATAAGAATAAACAGTACAACTTCACCTATATAACAATAAAAATTACAGCAGTACTTTAGTGACCCAAGACCAAAATCAGCCAACAAAAACTTCTTACCTTTTTGGGGTGCCCAGGTGGCTCTGTCGGTTAGGCATCTGACTCTTGATTTTGGCTCAGGTCATGATCTCACACTTTATGAGTTCAAGCCCCACACTGGGCTCTGCGCTGCCAGTGCTGAGTCTACTTGAGATTTTCTCTCTCTCCCTCTCCCCTGCATGTGCATTCCCTCTCTCTCTCTCTCTCTCTCTCTCTCAAAAATAAATAAGCTTAAAAAAACTTCTTTTATAATGGAATTTCAGAGCAAAATTTGTTTAACCCAAATGAAGATAATGACTTGAAACTTCATTTTTAAAGCTTTTTTTAAGCTTCTAGCTTATAAGACCTACTATAAATGACCACATTTCAATGAGCTTTTCATTAGGTGTTTAAAACAAGATGGCTTAATATTCAAGAGTTATAATTCATATACCATTGATCAAAATGATCCTGAAATTTCTCTACCTTAAATAATACTAACAACAAGCCTTCTAAAATGAACTTCTCAACAAGAAGGCGCACAGAAGGAATTCTCTCCGCATGTCTCACCTGTTGCAGAATTGCTCCAAGGGAGTTCTTGTCTTTCTGATTGACACCATCTTTCTGCAGTCGAGCCAGGAGCTCCGGTTTCTTGTAAGCCTTCAGTGCCAGTAAGTGAATCACCCTGTCCCTATATGGACGCTGAGAAACACTGCTGCCTCCGTGAGTCTTTCGAATCGTATTTGCAGGATTCATGGGGGTTGACCGTTTCCTCTCAGGCACTGCATCTGAAACAGCTTGAGGCGCTTTCCGAATTTGCACTCTTTTCCCTAAAGTCCAGTGGAAATGACATTGTTACACATTTGTGGGTAAGATTATAATGAGCATCTCAGTTTCCTCAACTCTGATTCAGGTACTTCTTCATTTCTGGAGGGAATTATAGGCCACTTTGTTTCAGTTTTTACATTAAAGAGATATGCAAACAGAAAGCTTTTTGAATAAATGGCCTAAGATTATGGATTTGAAATTGTCTTGATAGAAGCATTTATTGGAATAAATATGTATATAGAATCATTCTGTCCATTTAGCTACATATGGATATTAATTAGTGACACAAACTGTAGCAAGTGGTTGGGAATTTTAAGGTTGTAGGTAGTTCATGTTAAGTGCAAATAAAGTAATTTCCATGCTTACCCATGCTATTTACTGACGTTATATGTACATATTATATGTCATTTCTTTGGCAGAAATGAATATAACAAATGTGAAATGTGACCAATACCTGTTGTATCTCACTAAGAACACAGTTTTGGCTGAGCTGAAAAATTATCTTAATCTCACAGATTCAGGGACCACAAAGAGGGGAGTCAGACATAATTTGGGGTCAACATTCACAAGGGCAACCACAAGACATACTCCTTTTCAATAGGCCATAACAAATTTTAGGAGTCAAAAGACAAAACCAAAACCAACAAAAAATCTCAGAGGGCCAGACAAGCAGATACCTCCTCTGCAGGGCTGAAGCTACACAGGTGAATTAGAGGAATGGAAAATGGTAAAAATGAGGCCTTCCCATCATTCCTGCCAGGCGAGTGCCATTTGGTAATTAACCCACTTTCTGCTTAAACTTAACACTGAGAAGTGGCAAATGTTTCCTTCTAGAAAAACAAAACCTGGTAACAATTCCTTGTTGAAGAAAAAATTAGAATTAAACTGCTGTGTAAGACCCTCATTTTATCATTTTTGAGGTGGACTCTTATAGCACCTTTCATACACTCTGAACCTCCAACTCTATGCCATGTGGTTGGGGGGTGGATATTAATAACATATAATGTAGGACAACTGCATTAGGAACAAGACTAGCAACTAGAAACAGCAGATAAGCAAAAGCAGTCTCTTAAGTGCTGCAGTCTGGGGTGAAAACAGCTTAATGGAGCAAGAGCAGTACTGATAGTAACTCTGTCCATGCAGGGGTCCTGAGGCCTGGCCAGAGGGGCTGTTAGTTTGACACAATCCTACGTAGAATAGAGGAGAAAGGGTGAATGATCTCACTGGCTTTTGTATTTCCCTACTGCCTGGACATAACAAATTGTAAATATCAGATCAAAATATTGCACAACAAGAGAACTCAACATTAAAGGAGCACTACTCAGTGATAAGAAAAGCTATTAAGGTGCAATTAGAGTTTTGGAGATAGATTTAGATTTGGTTTCTGTATTTTTCTTAGAGATAGATCAATGTTAGATGGGCAGGGAGCTAATATTTATCATGAACCAATTATGTGGTGGGGGAGCACTATATTAAGACCTTTACACTCATTAGATCTCACAATACAGTAACCGGATGAAACAGGCATGGTCCCACTCACAGATGAGAAAACTGAGACTTTCAATGGGATAAGCTCAAACGGTAAAGTGCTCACTTAACATGTGGAAGGTTCTGTTATTAATTAGTACCTAAGTTTTCCTACATGTACTTCTTTGTGGGAAAGGCATTATGAACAAATGCCCAATGTCTGCCATTGTTTCATCTTAGGCTGTAAACTCCATATGGGCAGGGCTGTGGCTGCTTTGTCCACTAGCAGACCTTGATTCAGTATTTGATGACTAGCAAAATGTCAATGTGAATGACAGAAAGAGAGCAAGTAGACAGCAGAGAAGCCAGAATCAATGTGGTCTGTATTTTCCCACACTGCCAGAATGCTAGCATATGAAGACACACTAAAATTTCTAAAACAGCAAACATAAACCTTCCAATCTACCACTTCTTAGTTATAATCGTATTAACAAACACTACTGTTCCTCGAAATTTGAATAGGAATTTGTGGGGAAAAAAATCCAGGGTCACAAAAGTTTAGGAAGTGCTATAAATCCCACACTCCTACCCTACCCTTTGTAACCTGTTTAGCTTATACTTCACCAAACAAAGCTGACTATGGAGCCCTGCCCACCACTCTTCTCTGGGGAGGTGAGTGGACAGAGAATGTTTTTTAGCTGGGCTCACACACACCATGATTGGTCATTTAGAATGAATTCAAGCCAGCAAGGAAGGCAAATAAAAACAAAACGTGACAGTACTACCAGTGTTTTCCAGGCTGCCCTACCTCCTCTGTATGTCTGACCCACCTCCGATCCTCAGTCTCCAGAAAGCCCCAAGGTCTCCTGAGTTTGCCCCTGCCCCTCCCTGAAGTAAGCATAGGGCAGACAAATACGGGAGGCTCTCTAAGAGGAGCATGGGTATGATGTTTGACGAAAAATTAGAATCTGGTCTGGGATATGACAGCAGTGGAGTCTCACCTGGGGCCTAATGCTAGGCTGTCACCGGTACATGAATCTCCTACCCCTAGTACACTCACTTCACCTTTATCTCATTTTTCCTTTATTTATTTTTTACTTATTTTTTTTAATGTAAGCTTTATGCCCAAAATGGGACTTGAACCCAGGACCCTGAGACCAAGTGTTCCATGGTCGATTGACTGAGCCAGCCAGATGCCCTGTTTTCCCTTTGAACAGCCACTTGTGGGGTAACCCATTTCTTTTAAATGCTAAAAGAACAACAGAGCCACACTAGGCTACTGAGTTTCACACAAAGACTGCCGCCCCATCAATCTGTGCCTATTTAACCAGGAAGGAGTCCTCTAGTTCAAGGTAGGACAGGCTACAGATGAAGAAAACATCAGTACTCTAAGTAGTTACAGAATTGAGATGCTAAAAAGAAAAGCAAGAAAATGTCAGTTCAAAGTGGGCAGAAGAAAGGCTTTATTTCTTTACATTTGCTTCAGAAAAGCTCTTTTAATAAAGCCCATGGGAGAACTTAATTCTCTTCCCAGACCCAACTGCTAATCAATTCCCTAGGCTCCTTATATAAACAGCAGCAGTGGGTCTGATAGAGTTGGGTAATCTGGGACTATATCTGAACTGCTGTTTCATAACAAGGAGTCTACTTCTAACTTCTCCATTTAATATGAGATGGTGAAAGTATTTATCCCTTTGTCTAACGGCTGTGAGTAAACAATCTGAAAGGAAGGTGTTAAAATAGTACATCAGAAAGAGAGCAGGGACTGCCATCTTCTGTAGCTGTTTTTCTGTTCTGTGGAACCTGATCAGAAGCCCTGGCAACACGGACCCAATGCTTTAAAAACACTGGTAGGACCTTGATGACGGGGTGACTGTCATGGTTAAATACATAAGCCAATGCAATGGAAACCATCTCCACATTTGGCACTTATGATCACTTCTTCCAAAGGTTTATGATTCAAATATATATTCGTAATGGTCAAAAATGTTATAATTACAAAGGACTTTCGATGTTATCCAGTTCAAATACCCCTTATCTAATAACTGAGAAAATTAAGGTCCACAGATGTTAAATGATTTGTCGAAGGTCATTCAAACATGTACTACATCATCAAAAATAAGCAGGATGAGGCAGAAGTTGGGAAAATTGGAAAAAGAATCCTAGAAATTAGATTGGTTGGGTTATTTTATAAACCTAAATAAGTATTAGCATATATCACCAATTTACAATTCAATAACATTTCAGAATTTAGGTACAAGTCAGTGAGCAGACTTATTAGTAAAATGGAAGCAGTGATTAGTGATTTTGTTTTTTTTAAACAAAGGGAAAGGATTATGACAACACAACAATGCTCACCACTGATATAAATGTCATGACTAGAAGTGGAAATATTCTGAAGAAATACTAATGATGTTTTCTAGGTTAAAGCCTCTCCTGCTCCTCTGCAGGCAAAATAGATTTTGGTTTTGCTCAGTCTACAAGAGGGTCGCAAAAGCTTATATTTTTGGGTGACTAGGCCAGGTGACCCCTAGGGGCAGTCTTCACCCTCTCACACTGAGCTTGTGGCCCAATTCAGCTGCCAGAGGCCTGTCCTGGCACTGTGCCACCACAGCCCCTCAATGAGACTAGCATTATTCCTATTTGTCCTCCACCCAGGCTGACGCTGTTGAAAGAAGCCTTGTTCTGCAGGTACTTCTAAGGTGGCAAAGGTGAGCTTCTGGTATCATTTTATATGATATATTCAATTATGAACTAAAGGAAATAACACAACGTGTTAAGAGGCCAAACCCGTATTTGATATTTGTTGATTCTAACTATGTGATACGTAAAATGGAGAGGCAATGATAACTTCCCTTATGGGGTGATTTTGAGATCTAGATGAGTAACTACATGTAAAGTGCTAACCAGTGTCTTTGCATAGCAAGTACTCCGTAAGTACTGGGTACTGTTAGTATTGAAGGGTGAATGATGAGCATTCCAAAGTAATGAATGAGTCAGTTTGGAGGTACTGAAAAAGGCAGGAAGACACAAACTGAGCTGCCTAAAAGAAAGAAACATGGTAAAGGACTAGCAATGAATAAGATTAAAAGAAAAAGGTCAAAATATACCATAACAAAGAAGAGTAAAAAATTAAAAAGTTTTGAATTCTGAGGTGAGGAAATGGAGGCAGTGCAGAGGAGAGCAATAAAAATAATTAAAGAGTTGGGATACAGGCCATCTTAAGAAAAGTTAAAAGGAGCTGGGGTTATTTGACCCAGAGAGTAAAAAGCTGAGGAGGTTAATGACAAGATTTAAGACCAGAGAAGAACACTGTACTGTGCTGGCGGGCCACCAGGGCACCGAGGACAAGCAGAGTGGAGCACGTAGGCTGGCAGATATCACTACAGGGCTCTGTGGGGCAAACATATGTGTGTGCAGAGGGAGGCCAGCTTGTCTGAGAATGGCGTGGATGTAATCTGGTTCAAATTTAAGCTTAGATAACCTCAAATTTTATGTAGTCACTCCTAAAAAATGTATGTAAGTTATCTGTAATGCCTATAAGAAACCCTGCAAGTTCTAAAATTCCTTGAAGGGTATGGTTTATGTGATTTTACGTGTTGAAAATTCTGCTGTGTAACATGCTGTGCAGATAAACTGTATCTGACCCTATCAAAACAAACAAACACACAAACAGAGGGGACACCCAAGGATAATTCTATGGAAAGGTACAATCACTGCTTATTTGCAGACTTTGGAACAAATCAAGGTAAAGTTTTTCAGCTAGTTCCATTGAGAGGGAAAAAAAAATCATTTTGATGGCTTCAGTCTTCTTTTCCTTTGTCAAACACACCAATTTGTCTCACTGTTTATAAATGGTGGTATTGGACAGAGTGGAAAAATATTTCACAGTTTGTACTTAAGTGTGCCAGATTGTGTGTGTTTTTATTTTTTTTATTTTTATTTTTTTTAATTTTTTTTAACGTTTTTTATTTATTTTTGAGACAGAGAGAGACAGAGCATGAACGGGGGAGGGGCAGAGAGAGAGGGAGACACAGAATCGGAAGCAGGCTCCAGGCTCTGAGCCATCAGCCCAGAGCCTGACGCGGGGCTCGAACTCATGGACCGCGAGATCGCGACCTGGCTGAAGTCGGACGCTTAACCGACTGCGCCACCCAGGCGCCCCAATTGTGTGTGTTTTTAGAACAATTTAAGATTTAGCCTACTACAGAGAAAGTTAATTAAGTTACTTGTGAGCACAAAGAGAAAGAAAGGAAGTTGGAAGTTGTTACCTCACTCAGCAGGAAAGGGAAGGTGAAAAATCTCACTGCTGGTAACTTAGTGGGTTGGGAATGGGCCCCATGGGTACAGATACCTGGGGAATCCATGAATTGTTGTTAAACCAAACTAAATGTATCTAAGCTAAGCACCAAGTCCCAAGAGCACTGGCTGTGTTCCAAAGAAATACTTATTAAAGACACCAGTGGAGCTTCTCAAAGCTGAATGTACTGTAGCTGGGTCAGCAATGGGAAAATGCAGAAGAAAAATTAAACCAAACCATGGAAAGATGTTAATTAAAGAATTTGGTTATTCAAGAGACTCTTTTTGTGTGCACTTACATTTCCAAATTAATATTCTTTCATCATTTATGTATGGTGACTTATGTCATTAAACTGACCAAAGCCTCAAAGAGCTCTTCTTCACTCCTGATAATTCTCCCTATTACTGTAATAGTCACTGTCAATCAACTCTTTAAAATTGTTAGGGTCACTGCTCATAAAGGAGAGATTCATCTTGCTGGTCTGGTCCTACTTCCCTTCATTCTGATGGATACTTGTGTGAGCTGATGATAAAGATGATGGGGCTGGGGCAGACTCTTAATTAATGGATACATGAGGATGAGAATCCATAAACGGCATCACAACTGAGGTACCAAAAAGGCATCACCCTAATGCTTTGCTATAAGCACATTTTATATTTTGCAATAAAAATTCCTTGTGCAAAAGATCCTCTGAAATTCTACCAATGGATTTTACTGTAAAAATAACCCTACAATGCAAAACAAGACCTATACTGTCCATCACTGAAATGACATCACCCAGTGTCAAAGAAAACACAATGGTACCACTATTATAACCTCAAAAGTAACATGGCCAAACCCCAGTATTGTGAAATAATAACAAACAGCTAACAAAGGATTCAGGATTTTCTACCTGTTGAACTTACTATCAGTGTAAAGAGAAGAGATGATTTTTGACCATGTTATTTAAAATGTTCTAGAAACGAATTCTATGTTAAAATTAAATTAATATTACCAGTATTTACCTACAGTGGTCTTGAATTATTCCAATAATTCAATGAGAAGGAGAACGATATCTATACAAACCTACATATGGTCCACCGGGTTTGATAACTTTTGTGCTTCGGTTGCGGGATTCCTCCTCTGCCTGGGTCATTCTTTCTCGTGTCATCTGATACGAGTCATTCGTTGCACACACTGTAATTTTATCTTGTATGAATCCCAGGCAATTGAGCTGGGAGGCTCCAGAGCTGTCAAGTAAGACAGTGGCTTTGTTAGAGACATCCCTCATTTTGCACACTAAAAGCAAGTGAGAGCTGTATAACCCTAAAATCGGCAGCCCAAATAATAGCTTTGCAATCTGGAAATAACTAATATTAATAACTTAAGATGTTGAAATTTAAAATATTTAAATTTCTCTCCATTTCATATCACTTTTTTTTCATAATCTGAATAGAACAGGTAAAATGAACTCTCAGAGACCAAATCTGTAAAATTCTGAAAAAACATTAGTATTTATGTTGAAGACCAGAGTCTCAATGAGCACTGTAGTTCTGTCATTTTTAAAAAAAATTATCTACCACTGATACGAAAAATGTTTAGTTTACCCCTATAGAAACCATAATATGCATGCTTTAGAACTAACTAGAAGACACAGACCTACTGTAATGCTTTTTATTTTCAGTAAGATAATTAATTTTAAGACCAAAATATTGTTCAACACTGGGATTTCTTATTAGCCCAAAGATCCTAAACATTTGTATCCTTCATATTTACCATTTTGTTAAATCTCTATAGAAGATGACTTATTTGTATGGCAAATATTGAAGAACATTCTGGAGAAGAGGCTTTTGCAAATATTTTTTTGAAAACTTTTATTTAAAAAATCATGCATATTAACACTGGCCTAGAAGATGGCTCTGTTTCAAAGTATTATGGCAAAATTAGGGGATCATGGTAACAGTTGTACTGGTATTTTAAAAAGAAATTGCTATGGCCTTAAAACAGACTGGAATATAGAAGTAATAAAAATGTCACTATAGCTCTGATAGTCTATTTCCAAACTTACTTGGAAGCAGATTTGTTATGATGTCATAAAATAGGATTAATAAAATTTTTATAAATTGCGAGTAACTGTACAAATGCTCTTTAAAAAAACAAAACAAAACAGTTCCTTCATCTCATAAATATTTTTTAGGCAGGGACTGCATGCCAGGCAATGTGTGAGGGACAGAAAGAGACAGGGACTAAGACAGATGTGGTCCCTCCTTCAAGGAGCTCTCTAATGAGTGACAAGGATGAGCACATTAGAAATTATGACACAGTGTGATAGATGCTGGGACGGGGGCAGGGTGGGGGGAGAGACAGGGAACCCCAGGAAGGTACTTCATCAGGATTGTGGGCAAGGTGGAGGCTTTCAAAAGGAAGTGATGCCTTTAGAAAGGAGGGGGAGGGGCAGGGAGGACAGAAGTTTTCTGGGAGTATAACCAACCTGTGCAGGCCCAGGGGGAAGTGTGGAGGAAGTTTTCAGTTTGGCCAAAGGGAGTTGGAAAGGACAATTAGAGAAGAGTCTGAAGAGGGCATGAGAAGTACGTCATATAGGGCTTTGGAGGTCATGGCATAGATTTTGGATTTTATTCCAAGAAAACCAGAGGCTGAAAACAGGGGAGAGAAAATATCTCATTTGTACTGTAAAAAGATCAATCTGGATGAAGAACAGATTGGGAGGTAGGGGGCACAAAAGTGAATGCAGGAGACCAGTTAGAAGTCTACTGAAGGATTACTGGCAAGAAGTGAGAACTTGAACCAGTGTAGGGCAGTGTGAATGCAGAACAGTAAAGAGAGTCCAGACAGTGAGGAGAAGCAGAATTGACAGGATTTGATAAGTGATTAGCCACAGGTAGAGACAGAAGTTAAAGATCATACCTAGGCTACTAGGTGTGTGGAGCTGCTATTTATTGAGGCACTGGGGTAGAGCTACAAGAGAGAAAATGAGTTCAGTGTTGGACATGATGACTTTGAAGAAATAAGGCGAGGTCTCAGGAGGGAACCAACTGTGAAGAACACTAACATTTAAAATAATCAAGAGGAAGATGAAAAGATGACCACAGGAGGCTGAAAAAGTATAACTGAAGAGGTAGAGGGAAACTCTAAGAACAGTGTGTCATGGAAGCCATTGGAATAGCATGTTTCAAGAACCAGAGTGGTCTACAGTGTAACATGCTGGCAATGAGTCTAGAACAATAGGAACCAATAAGCATCCAATAGATTCTTCTCCAGTGGTCAAGGCCCTGTTGGGGGGTGCATGTTTCCACTGAATGGTGTGGAATGAAGTCAGATTTCAGGTACACAGTGAGTGGGAGGGTGGTTGTTTTTGTTCTTATTCTCTTTTTTATGAGACAGACTTGCACATGTCTGAATGCTGAAAGACCAGTGAAGGGAAGGGAAGGAGGGAGGAAGGTTTAACTCTCAGAGAAAGTGGGAAGAAGAATAAGTGAGAAGAAAAACTACAGTATGAAGATCTGGTGACAGGAAGTTTGGATTTCAACATCTCCCACCAAATAATTTAAGTAATTTACACAGTGAGAATAAGCTGAACCTACTGCCAATCATGATGAAGTTACAGCTTATACCAAGTAAGAACCAGATCATTACATGAAAACACAGTAGAGCTAAACCCTGCAGGCAAGAAGGGGTACTCTCTTGTAGAACTGTCCACTCATCCCTTTTCAACTGAGCTACCTTAAAAGTTTAAATACTTTGACATACGCATGTAAACATTCCTAGAGTCTTTCTCTAGCCTAGCTCACTGTTTCCTGTAATAGAGTGTGTATTACTGTTCAAGAGGCCTGTGAATGGAGAGATTTAAGGAATTTTTTAAAGGTAATTTTGACTTTGGGATTTCCTCATTTTAGATATGATTAAAGTGAGGTTCAAGGAGATGTAAAAACAAAGAAAGGAGAATAGTTAGTATCTATTTTGTGAACATCTACTTATAGCATTTAGTTTGAGCTCAGCCAGCATAGTAAGACTAGAAAAGGGGTATAAGGAAGCCTCTGCCCTAGAGGAGGCTGCACAACTACAAGAGAGACAAGATTCATGGGAAAAATAAAAATTCAACAGAAAAGGTGGAACAAAATTATAAAAAAGTTTGCTTGCCAGGGTGAGAACTGAAAGCTTCAGTGCTTTTGTTTTCATAGTGGCAAATTTCAATTTATACCCATAGAAGACCATTTTATAAAGCACCTTAAACACTTTCATAGTTGGATCATACTTTATAAAACACATTTGGATCATACTAATGTATTTGACCCAATTTTCTCACAATAACTGTTTCATTTCTCTTGCTGCATCATGTAGCATTTTGTAAGTGACTTTAACTCAATTCTCCAAACAAGCAAGGTAGAAATAAATACATAGGGTATTTATGATCTGAGGGAGAAACCATATTACCTATGATGCTATCACTGGTTTTGAAAAGGGGATTGTTGCTCAGAATTCCTAATGGGACATTTAGCTGAATTTGAGGTCAAAGTGTTCTTACTATAATAAAATTCTCTAAAGACAAGCATAATAGGTGATAGCACCACCATTAGAAATCAGTGCGCCTTATGGTATGTAAAGGACACTGGACCAGGAGAACCCAGTTCTCATTCAGCCTTGTCATCAACTAACCACCTGTCTAACTGTAAAATTGTCATCTGTGGAATGAAGGGGCTGAACTATACAATCACTCAGGGCCCTCATACTTGATGCTTCTGTCATCTTTTACAATGCTGTCCTATAGCACTTTCTGCAATGTTGACAATGTTCTGTATCTGTGCTGTCTACTATGATAGCCACGAGCCATGTGGCTATTGAGTTATAATATGTGGTAAATGTGAGCAAAGAACTAAAATGTCAATTTTATTTCATTTTTATAAATTGAAATGTAAATAGCTACATACAGCCAGTAGCTATCACAGTGGACAGTAAAGAAAGATCTAGATAATTTGTAACATATACAATTTATACCAAAGAATATATGTTTGAGGTGGGCAACTTTTATATACCAAAATTAACATATACTCAGGGAAAATAGCATATTAAGATAGAACAGAAAGTTATTTAGTACCCTAAATAGGAAGAGAAATTTAGAACTCTTTCAGTGAAGTGTCTTATTTTGTATCTCTGACTCCTATGCTCCCCTGGAACACAGCTTTCTTTTCCTCTCTCCCACGCACAACAAGCGCTTACATAGTTTCAAGTACTGCACAGAGGAGAGATAGGCATGGATGATGTCCGGGGGCACTTTGGGCCAATTTCAATGTTCTCGGGATGTTGCGGGTTCTAAGGCCTTGTCTTTATCCATGGGCAGAACAAACTCCCCCTCCTCAAGGGGCACATTCTTTATCAGAAACAACCATAGCAAAGAAGAGTCAAACAAGTAGCTTATTGTTTACAGAAGACCTGAGTGGATAAGGGTTCCATGGTACCCTGGGATATATATGGGTATATATTCTTGTCTTCCTCCCTGCCCCCCCCCTCCTTTTTAATTAGAAGTGACTGCTATCCTGGGGTTAATTTCTAGTTTCCATTATGTTGCAGCATAAAAAAGTTTGAAAATCTATCTTAAAACAAGGCTTGTGCAGGCAAGAAAGAAAGGGATATGTATTTATTTTTTTCCCCTCCTTTACCCTTGAATATTACTATAAGCCACTCTTATTTAAATACAGTGAATACAAACTTTAAAAAAATGCTTAAACTTGTTTTGAATTAAAAAATGTTTTATAGATAAAAAATCTATACCTTAAAAAATCCCTGAGAGCAAGAATCTTAAAATTTTTATGACTGTATCCACAGTGACAAATGTAATTTGTAGCACATAGGTGCTCAATATTTCTTAATAAATGAGTTCTATAATTCAATTCAATAAACATTTATGGAATGGCTATTATAGATTTTATTGTTTAATCAAAAAAAAAAAAAAAAAAAAAACCTCTCAAAGAAAAAGTATTCTCCCTTCAGCATACCTTGACATGTACTTACCTGGAAAATGTTTGCTGGATGCAGTCAAAACTGCCCTGAGGGTTGTCCTTACCCACATTTGACAAATAGAAGTTAAAGGTATGTACTTCATTGGGGGGGTCATTTTTAGGGATTTTGACAAGCTAAAGTGAGGGAAAAAGAGAAACACCTCAAATTACAAATTTGACATACCATGATCTGACGACTGACTTAATTGTTTTCAAGTGACATCCATTTTATAGGCAAGCCCTCTTGAGCATTTAAATTCATAGCATTTAAATCACCAAATCATTGAAGGAATCTAGCAAGTATGCCTATAACTCACCACACTCTTATTTCCATTTTTCTACCCTTAAGTATCAGTAATCACTTCTGCTCAATAGTTTAAGAGGAACCATCTTCATTTCAAACTAGCAAATGATTACAGTTCACAAGAAACAGTTATTAGTGAATTTGCTAAAAAGCTCTTCCTCTTTTGTGCTACAGGTTCTGTCTGGCTGGCATGCCTCCCTGCTGAATATCTTCTAGATATTTAAATAGTCTCTGAGACAGAATCTATATTTCACTCTTTACCCTCTTATTATATGCACTTTTAACTTTAATTCTTGCTTCTTTGAGTAATATTTTTGAAGAATAACTAGCAGTGTAAGGTGAATGCCATAATTACATTCACACCAAAATGCAGATGGACGTTTCTCCTTGCCCTAAGATTCTCTTACTCATCCTCATGTTTACTGAACAGGGTCGGCAGCCTGGAGAGATGCTTCTGTAGGGCACTCCAAAGCTGAGCCCTACACAACACTGTGGAAAAGGCAAATGTTTTTATGCTCTTACTCAAGGTCTAATTTCTCTATTAGACGAGAAGCCCAGTTAAGTGAAGGGATGGGGTTGCTCTAGATCAGTGCACCCCTGTATTAGGCACATCATCCTGGTACATGGTAGGACCTCAATAATCATCTGTGAACAAATGAACTGAAAACTTCTATCTTTCAAATGCTCCACCCTTTCCACCTCCTAAGACCTTTCTTACCTTGGTTTTGCAGGGGCTACCATGGTGTTAAGTGATAATTATAAAAAGGATTCGTTGGTAAGAATTACTAAAATATGACTTCTTGTTCTCCAGCCCCCAAATACACAGGGTTGTAGCAATTTAGTAGAAAAGTTGGGGGTGGGGGGAGGAGGAAATACTTTTCAATTCTCATTCTTTTCCCCCAAGTTTCCATTATAGTAGATTAAGACTCAGAACTAACTGGCTGCCAGGGAGATAGATAGAGGAGAGAATATTCATGAATGTGTTAGAAAGATAAACATGTATAACTTCTGCTTGGCTCTGGAGGACACTGACACTGCAGGCAACTCTGACTTCCTCGCTCTAAAAGACTGATAACTTTTGACCAACAGAAAAGAACCTGGAGGTAACAATTCCAACCCCCACGCTACCAAAAAAAAAAAAAAAAAGAAAAAAAAGTAAAGAAAGGTAAAAAGGGAGATAATTTGTAGTGTCTAGTGCATAGTAGATATGCAATAAATGTTTGTTGAAGGGATGAATGAACGGCAATAAATAAGTCAAAGAAGGGGTGCCTGGGTGGCTCAGTCGGTTGAACATCTGACTTTGGTTCAGGTCATGATCTCATGGTTCTCGGGTTCGAGCCCCAGGTGCTGACAGCTCGGAGCCTAGAGCCTGTTTCAGATTCTGTGTCTCCCTCACTCTGCCCTCCCCAGCTCACACTTGGTCTCTCTCTCTCTCTTTCAAAAATAAATAAACATTAAAAAAAAAAAAAAAGTCAAAGAAAAACATCTTGACAGATGGGGATTCAGAATACTATGTAAAGTCTGAGAGGCCAAATTTTACCAAAGATGTTGAGTACTACATAATAGTACTCCATAGAGCCTCCATCACCCATGAATTTCAACTATCTTTGACTCCTTATTATAAATTAGTTCCAGTTGCTAGGGTAATAAGCTTCTACATTTATTATCTACTCTATAAATTATACCTTTTTGGGTCCCTAAAGTTACTTTTATTTCTCAAAATTTCCCCTAGTTCTAAAATGTTGGAACCTGGTGAGCAAGTCTTAAATCTAATGTTTTACTTCTTAATCCTATAGAGGTGTGGGAGAGCAGGAGCCAATGGAAAGCTGTGTGAGACACAAGGGAACAAAAAGTCTGTCCTCAGGCTAGTGTAACAGCATTCACTGATGTCTGTCTGCTTTTATTTTTTGAGGAACTGCAGGGCTGTTCTCTGCTGGGATAGAGAAGGAATGTGCGCTGTAGCTAAAGCCTCCTTAAAGGCCTAGGAGAGGAGGACAGGTAAAGAAGGTGTGAACACTTGAATGGAATGCCTTCTCCAGCTGTTAATTACTTAACTTCCATTCCCCTTCCCTGTTAACCCTCACAGAGATGTGCAGAACCTGGCTGGGGACACTGTCACAGTGGCCGCAGGCTCATCTCAAGGCCAGGCTGTGGTTTCGCTTTAGGTCTAAGGTCTTCGTTCCTGTGCAGCTCAGGTCTAGAAATGCAGGAGTACTTCACCCAGCAAAGTATGGAAGTTTGTCCCTTTGGGGAGATTCTAAATTGCACAGTTTTTTCTATTTTTCAAGAGTGACTAGACTTTATACTCAAATTCTACAAATGTTCAGTATTCTTCCACTAAAAACGTTTTACCTTAATTAAGGGAGTCCTTAAGCGCAGACACCTATGAAACACAGCATTTTAGGAAAGCCCTTAATAAACCTTTTTATTACTTAAACGTAGGGTTTTCCTTTCTCATCCTCTAAACCACGATTCTTCTTAAGTAACACTTAACACTTTTTAAGGTAAAAAATGATCTATATATTAAATTTTTTTTTTTAACACACACAGTGTCTTGTGTAAATCTGGAAGGTTCAATAACAAAAAAAAATATCTCATATGGATCAATTACTGTGTACACCCCTCAAAATATTAGGGTCTGGCTTGATGGTGGGCACAGAAGGCTTTCATATTCTCTTTCTTTAAAAGTTTCTTGAATAGAAAAAAAAACCCTATAGTCATTTAAAAAATATAAACAGAATAGGAAAGAATCAGATTAAAAAGAAAAGCATACACAACCCGTGCTATACATCCATTGAAGATTTTGGAAGCGTGTATTACGCATATATCAGAACAGTTGCTCCCAACAAGGTAAAATTTTGCCCTCTGGAAACATCTGGTCTGGGTTGGTGCTACTGGTACCTCCTGGAGGGGAGCAACATTGTCTGACATGCTACAGTGGACAGGATAGTCCCTACAACAAAGAATTACCCAATCTAAAATGTCAGTATGGCTAAAGGTGAGAAATTATGGATTAGAATTCTCAGTGACTTTTGATTAATGAAGTAGAAGGAAAAATAGTATCTTAAAAAAATAAAAGTTCCTAATCAAATGGCGGGGGCCATTTTAACTTATTTGAAACACCATTTTTTAAAAATTCTGATCAGAAGACAACGAAAGGCAAATAAGTGCACCTGAGCCATATTTAAAGTATATTTAGTTAAAGAATGAAGATTTAAGTACCTACTGCAAATTAATTTCTGCAACTTCTTCTAAACATCATGAAGTCAAGCATGTCAAATAAACAAGTCTTTTTAAAAAATATTTATTTAGAAAGAGAGCATGTGTGCGTGTGCACACATACACACACACATGCGCGAGTGGGGAAGGGGCAGAGAAAGAAAGAATCTCAAGCAGGGTCCATGCTCACAGCGCGGAGCATGATGCGGGGCTCGAACCCATGACCCTGGGACCATGACCTAAACTAAAATCAAGAGTCAGACGCCCAAATGACTGAGCTACCCAGGCACCCCAGATTAGCAAAAGTCCTAATGGGAGTTATTAAAACAAACAAAAAAAGTACTTTTGGAATGCCTACTTTATTATTTTATTCAATGTTTATTTTTGAAAGAGTGCAAGCAGGGGAGAGGTGGAGAGAAAAAGAGGGACAGAAAATCTGAAGTAGGCTCTACACTGACAGCAGACAGCTTGATGTGTGGCTTGAACTCAGGAATCATGAGATCACGACCTGAGCCAAAGTTGGACACTCAACTGACTGAGTGACCCAGGCACCCCTGGAATGCCTACTTTAGGTATCAGTAAAAAAAAAAAAAAAAAAAAAAAAAAAGAAGTTCTTACAAAGAGATAATAATTTACTAAGAACCCTCAAAATGTGAAAGGATAGCTTTGGAATAAAGAAAATGAATCTCTGTAGTGATGGTCTCTGACAATTCTGTTCCCCTAGTAAGTTCCCAAACCTTCGCTGGCAATCAATAACGCTTAGAAAAGACTGGTATAGTTTTCAACTTTGTTTCAGAAAAACAAAACAAAGACTTATCTGGAGAGTGTTTGTAGTCCCTACCATTCCTCCTTATTCATACATATATCACACATGTAGATAACATTCTCAGGCTGCTAATTACCAGAGACAAGCAAGCTTTGTCATCAGTTCTTTGTAAGAAAGGGAGCATGATGGAGAATGACAGAGATTCTCAACAATCTCTCCTAACCACTATTCCACTCTGTGGGTGTGTTTCTAAGTGAGCACTGTGCAGATGGGGGCAGGGGCAGGTCTCTGGGCAAATCACATTCACTTTGGGACTGGGCTACCATCATAGGAAAAGAAATACTGATATCTGACTTAGAAACAATCTTGGAAGAACATCCCATTGTGTGATAGGAACTTCTCAGTTTTAATTATAGTATTTTAAGCTTTTCCTACAGTGAGAATGCCATCATATTTAGGGACACATTGGGTCTATTTGAAATTTTTAGCTAAATGCCTTAAGAATGAAATACTACTTAATAAGTATCAAAGACTATGATTACAAACAGTTACTTATTCAAGATGAAGAATATAAAAATATACCATCATTTTCTGGGCAATTGGAAGAGTAGATTCTAATTTTCATTCCAAAAATGAGGGGCTGAAAATCAAAGGCTTGGGACCACAGTCCACAGCCCTCCTTCCAAACTCCAGTCTGTCTCTGATAAAAAGCTACACAGAAAGTTTCAGGAAACTTTCAGACATTTATAATTTACATAAACACTGTATACCAAGATGTATAAGTCAAAACTTCTAATTATTCTGAGATACAAGCTCAGGCATATAGCAATGGAATACTGTCTAGAAGGTCATTTCAACATCAAGTCACAGACCTCCTATTTACATAAAGACTACAACAACAGTAGCACAATCTGCACACTGCTGCAAATTACTCATACAGACATGCTAACATCTGCTTAAAAGCCATTCATACCTTTACTGCATAGGTTTCTTACCCTTAAGTCAAACACTATCTACTTGATACTGGACTGAGGTACATGCCAGATTAAAAATGGGACCATCAAGGGTTTTTGTTGTTGTTGTTGTTTTTTGTTTGTTTGTTTGTTTGTTTTTTTTTTGGTATTCATTTAAAATGAATGCTTTGTTCTTTTGTGGGTATTAAAAAATGATTAAACTTACAGACTTTGTGAATTTTCATATCCAACCTTTTCTGCTAAAGTGATTAGAAAAGCTCGGTAAGATGCTCATGAGCCAGCAGTAACACACTTGGATATGACAGCTCTTGGTCCTTAAAGGAAACCTATAGTTCTGGCAGGGCTTTGAAATAAGTTAGTTGAATTTCTTCATTTTAGAGATTAGGAAAACAGAGACGCTCAGTGATTACTCAAGATTATGACTATTTAAAATTGTAACCCTTGTACTCCTGACCCCCTGATCCTGCTCCATGTTTGCCTAAAACACTTGGTGACTGTACTACTTACAGATTATGTTTATTGTCTTTCTCCCCGACCAGAAAATAATCCTTGGAAGGACAGAGCCTTCTGTTTTTTTTCCCTGAATATATCACCAACATCTCAAACAGTGACTACCACAAAGTAGTCGCTCCATACATGTTTGTTGAATGAATGAAAATGCTGATTAATGTGTGAGCCAGGACTAGAACTGAAGTATCTGCTTTCTTTTCACCAGTATTTCCAAAGTAGGCTAAAAAATTTCCTTACAAGAAAAAGGAGTTGTATCCTGAAATAAATTTGGGAAATGCCAGGTTAAATAAAATGACTTTCTTTGTTGTAGGTCCTTTCATACTGAATAATACTTTTCCATTTGTAGAATCAACCTCCTCCATTTCTATACTATCTCAGGGGAATGAATAGCTTATATTACTGTTACATTACTAGTACATCTATTACTTTACTATATATAAACTAATATGTTTTAGCTTGGATTAAAAAAATGCTACAAATATTTAAACATTAGAATTCTCTATTCTCAAACCCTCTCAACGATTCTGTGATTTCCTAAAAATCTAGAAAATTCAGTTTAGTTAGAGAAATGTATTTGCATGTACTGTTCCAGGGTTTGGGGGCAGAATGAATAATCTAGAATCAGAACAGAAAATAGAAACCTCAACCTGAAAGCCACAAGTCCTATTTTTCAAGCTAGAGCAGCAGTTATGACTTGAGGCCTAACATTATGGGTTTAGGAAGGAAAAAAAGCCTGTCAGATCAGCCCAGATGTGCAAACCAATGCCGGGGTGGATGTGGGGGAGCAGAGATGGAAGGGTATCTCTCACCATCAATTGAAAAAGTTAAGTATTAGGGAAATCAGTAAGAACTAAATATTCCTACTGACACGGAAGAGCAGGAGTTGAAGAGGATCCCACACGTACTAGATACATCTGAAATTTCCACATGATAGATACTGTACTGAGGATAGTAGTGAAATATGCTAACTTTAGCACAAAGAGAAATATTGGTAGTTATCCAAAAAAAATTATGCCAGGTAGCAATTAATATGAATAATTTATGACAAAATAAATCCATTTATTTCCTGCATTCTTCCTCTTTATCAAGAAGTTATTATGGAAAAAGGTAAAGTGGAATAGTTTTCCCTATTATTCTTCATATAGCTCCTTTAGATTCAGTATTAGAATTTCGTAGAAAGTTCTCCATGAAAGGGTAGGCCAATACGGAACTTCCTTGTTTCTGTTACTTCTGTGGGATATAGTGTTATTAGAAAAATCATTTCTGAGAATTGCATTCTCATCTCTAATGTATTCTTTTAAATTTATAGCCATCATGGGAAAACATCACTGATAGCAACATTTCAAAACTAATTTTAACTGGTTACAAGATGATGGTGGTTTGGATCAGGAGATGGGGAGGCATGGAGGTATTCAGGATACGTTTTGCAGGTAGGTGAAACAGGATTCCTACAGCTATTGAGTGCGAGGGATGAAAACAAGAGAGAAATCAAGGATGACACCAAGGTGTTTTCCCCTGAAAGAATAGCGTTGATTGAGTATGAGTGTGCATGTTGTCTGTGTATGTGTGTATATGTATATATAAATGTATACACACACACACACACATACATACATACAGTATCTTGGATATGATGATGAGTACCCTTAATATAACTGAATTCATACTAGCTAAGTACACTAAAATACAATTAACCAATACTGGTTTCACCAGTTAAAAAGAGGCTTCAAAGTGAGTTTTGCTATGACTCATTTTGTAGCTTCATGGTTAGAAGAGACCAGGTGGCTGGGTATAGTAGGTTGGTACCTGGTTATTTCCAGGAAAAAAAAGGGGGGGATGACAGTTATTGGCAGGGGAAAGACACAAACAGCAGGTACCAGAGTTACTGTATCAAGGAAAAGGTATACAGACTATGGAGCATAACAGAATAGAAATTTGGATTAAAAAATGACTACAAAATTGAGCAAATGCCAAAGCTTTTAGAAGGAAAGTGAGAGAACCACTGGGAGAATCTGAGAAGTTTTTTCAAACTTCATGGCTGGGTTAATCCACAAGTCTGTCTTTAGCAACAAAAATTAAAATGTCCCACTGAGTTCCATAACTCTTATCATGAAACTGTTGTTCATTTTCTTTATATTAGCTAGTCCTTTCTAAAATTTATATTCTACAGAATCAAAGTGTATATAGAATTCTCACTTTATCCCTAAATCTGTCCACTTTCCCATGCTGTTTATTTCCCAGTTTAAAAACCACCATTTATATAGTTACTGAGGTTATTGGCATCCTAGGGAGTCAACTGACTCTTCTGTCACACCACCCAACACCCCTCAATATCCAGATAATCACACATCATACTGCTTTCACTTCCTAAATGATCTCTCAAATATATGTCCTCATCTCCTTCCTCTGCTTTGGCTCAATATCACCTTTTACTTGAACTTGTCTTTCAGCATCTATTTTTGTCTGTTTTTGTCTTGTCTTTAACCATTTGGCTGCCAAAACTACCTTCATAAAATGCCAATCTGACCATGTCATTTCCAAACATTTATTTCTTCATGAGTCTCTGTTACTATTTATCTACCACCCAGTCTGAGCTCCTTAATAGGATATATGAGGTTCCTCCCAATAGACCTAGCGTTCACTCTCCACCTTGTGTATGATATACCCACTTCTTGCCTAGGCTTGTGCTAAGATTCAGCTCAGGAGCTTTTCTCTCAGGGAACCTTTCCTTTCCCAGTGAGGTGAGTTTAAAACTCTTTTTCTGGGTCCCCATAACCCCTTGGGTGCACCTTTAGTGCTGCCTTTACTACACTGCATGCATAAGTATTTGTTTATGTCTTCTTCCCCACCAGTTAGTTGGGGGCAAAGACCATGGTCTTACTTTCATATGTATCTGGAACACAACAGATACCTAATAAATATTTTTGGATTTTTTTTTTTTTTTAAGAAACTTGGGAGTAGATTCCATTCATTCAGATGAAGCCTTATGCCAGGGATACTAAAAAACTAGAGACGTATCTGAAATAGATCACTTAAGAGTCTGTGGAAAACCAGAGGTCCCCAGAGCAGGCAAAAACAAATAACAAAATGAAAGGCGGAGGGGAAAAAAAAAAAAAGTCCCACACAGCTGTGTGCTGTGTGGTACAAACGTCAGGATGAGAAAATTTCTGACCTGTCTTGGTCTATGTTTAGCCCTGAAACCCAGACCAAGTGGTTGCCTGGGTTTGTGGAACTTAAATTTACAATATACATTTCTTTTTTAAAAGTATTTTCATCTTTATTAAAATACTCACAGAATACTCTGCCCTCACTGAATTCCATTTGAAAATATGAGTGTTTTTAAGACCATTTTGCATTTCAAAGGACTTAGGGAGACTACACTAAATAATTCTAAGTTTAGTAATTCTCTTGGTCAAGTAGAAAGCAGAATTTTAATTAAAAAAATGATTTGTTTCTTGGAAACAAAGCCCAAACTTGAATTCTACAGGGGGAAAAAAAAAAATCCTAAATAAAAATGTCAATTTCCAAATTCACTGCCAATCTTCTCTCCTTCTTGCTCTCCTGGAGTCTTGAGGAAAGCACTCTTTGCATATGCCAGGAGGAACTGCTGCTGAGTGGAAGTTAAGAATAGAATTCATGCATGGCCATCAGCAACAGTTGTGTAAATTTGGGGGAGAGACTGGTACCTGACAGATGTGAATCCTCAAGATTAACATAAATTGCTAAAAGTGGCCTAGGCCCTAGATTTTGCAAAACACATGGTATTATCCCAAACCAAAGTTACAATGAAAACTCATTAAATTCAATAACATAAACAGTATCAAAGTCTGAGGAATATTTTCATATAGATTTGGAAGTATATTCAATTCTTAAATCTGTTTTTCAACACCAACAGTAATCACACTTTTTTTTTTTTTTTAAAGCTACCAAATGCTTTTTCAAAATAAATCTTACAGAGAAATCTACCATGTATTACAAAGAGAGTCAGCACTGCTCTGGTAGAGGAAAGGGATGACAAGGGACTGGGACTGCTGAGGCAGCCACTGTGGTGACATCACAGAACCCCCAGGCTCTGGGGGACCGAAGACACAACATCAAGGCTCTAAGCTAAGGAAAAAGAAACAGCAAAAAAGATGCACAATAGTTGGGGCTACAATTTTATTAATTACATTTTAGTCACATCTTAAATGACACTTAGAAAAGAGTATACACAAAATATGAACTTTTATGTGCCATATTTTGATGAGAATTAGTGCCAAATATTTGAAGGATACCAAAGATAAAAATTAGTGTTCTGCTGCCTTGTTCTCTTCTTTCCTTTTTAAAATGATTTCTTTGGGGCCTGGGTGGCTCAGCTGGTTAAGCATCTGACTTCAGCTCAGGTCATGATCTCCCAGTTCATGAGTTCAAGCCCCACGCTGGGCTCTGCACTCGCAGTGCAGAGCCTGCTTGGGATTTTCTCTCTCCCTCTCTCTCTGCCCCTGTCCTGCTCTCTTCTCTCTCTCTCAAATAAACTAAACTAAACTAAACTAAAATAAAATGCTTTATTATTGGATCCCTTTGTATTTCCAGTTCTAAGCTGGGTCTTCCTCAATGGCTTAAGAAGAGAAGAGTGAGTTTGCACTGCTCTTTTTTCCTCTGTATGTATGTATCTTTTACATACAGAGGAAAAGAGAGCAGTGCAAACTGGCCATATCTAGCATGCTATATATTCTGGAGCAGACTGCTCAGTTTCCAACGTGGGCCCGGATTCTACCATCTGTGTTACTTTGAGTAAATAACTTAGCCTTATTCATCCCTTGTTTCCTCATCAGTAAAATGTGGATAATGATATTATTCACCTAATAGGACTGTCGTGAAATCTAAAGAAATAGCCCTCCTCAAGGTGCTTGGCACAATGTCCAGTATGTGCCTCAAAATGTTTGCTCTGGTGATATAAAGACACTATTGGGGAGCTCCCGCTCTGATTTTCGCTTGTTTGATTCAAACACATATGTAATGATGTGTTTGACTTTTAAAGTAATGTTCAAATGGCAAAGGACCAATGATAAGTGTCCTATGGATAATCAAATACTCTGAATCCTCAGTATTTACAAAAGTAAGGGATTAGAAACCTTCAAGGTCAAACTTTAGTGTTAGCTTAAATATAAGTCAAGGAAACTATCTGGGAAAACAACAAAAAGACTAGCAAAATTTCTAAATATTTCAAACTCAAAGTACAGAGATATTAGGTACAAGAATGAATAGGCCACAAAAAGGTGTCCATGAAAGGCTGAACAATTACAGATACCTGGTGCTAATCTAGAAGGGGAGCAAACACTTTTCCCAAGTGCCCTACCTATAAAAAAAATATGCTGCCTTCAGAGCCCTAGATAGCCGCTACAGCACAACAAAGAAACAAAGAAAACAGAATTAAGAGTTCTCATGAGGACCAAAACTTTGTGACTTTAAAGCATTCAATCTTCATAAATGCAAACAATATTTTAAAGTTTGTAGGGATTTTTAGTGTCAAAGCTACTGGTAGTCCTAAAGATGAATAAAGCCTATATAGTATTTTAATTTTTATGGATGTCTTTTCAAACAAGTACCATGAAAATACATTGCTGAGATAGGGTCTATTTCATAAAATTTATTTCTGTTCAGTTTTCATATGTCAATTTCACATGCTAATTTTCTTCAGGACTATAAAGGAAATAAAATGATTTGGTTTAATGGGTATAAAGCTATTGATATATACAGTGCATCAAGAGCTAAGCTGAATTAGAAACTGCAGTTCTAATCTCTAAGACACTTAGCAGGTCTGATGTAAATAAGAGAACATTTCAAATCTCTTAGATCAACTCTAGTGTGGTTGTAAGAAATACATGACTAAAAAGATTCATTTTTAAGGATGGTGTGCTTGAGCTACTGGCAAAGCCCTCAAATCTTTGCCTTCAAATAAAGGAATATATGTTGTCAAAGAAAGGGCAAAGATTTACATATAGACAGCTAATTACTGTACTTAGATAATTCGTAGCACAAAAGTGTTTAATTATCTTCTAGATGGTTATGTGATTTTAAGAGGCAGAATGACACAACACAGGCTCCTCTAGAACACTGAAACTGTTATCAAGTGGCAAAATATTTTATCCCCTTGCTAATAATTCACTGCACTGACCCATTAAAACAAACAAAAAAAAAAAGCATGGGTTTCATGAAAAAAGGTTTCTTGAGAAGTCTGTAATGTTCTTTGCAGGAAGATAGGCATCTAATGATGAGGATGAAAACTCAAAAGCACTAAATTATGAGGACTATCAACAGTGGGAAAGAGAAACAGTAAAATAGCAAAATATATACAAAGTTAGAGAATTGAGTAATTATTTTTAAAAGTTAGAGAAATAGAGTATTTATATTTCAAAGAAAGTCCTTGAACTACCAAAATAAAATTACCAAAATAAAAAATTTTCCCCACTATATTGGGAAAGATAAATAATATAATGAGTACTCAAAACCACTCCTAGCAATATCAGTGGAGACAGTAAAACATATGACAGTATTTCAACTATTTCTTAAAATATTGCATTTTACCTGTGCCAGATATTATCAAGCAAATCACAATGTCAAACACTTTTTAAACATTATCAAATGATTATTTTTGAAATTAAGAACATGTATTCAGTATTGGTAAGGGAAAACACCTTGTGACAGGTATTTTCAAACAGCTCTGGAAATAAACAGCAGCAGCTTTTGGGGGGTAGAGGGGAACATGTGGTAGCAATTTAGCAACAGTTATCAAAAATTTTAAAAACATTCATATGTTCCAACCCAGTAATTCCGCATCTAGGGATCTAACCTGAAGAAATCATTAGAAATGAAAATAAAGATTTACACAAATTGGTTATCAAACCATCACATCATGGTTGTATAGAAACTATGTAAGTAATGGGAGAATAGCTAAAGAAATGTTAGTTTATCTATAAAATGAAATGTTAGGTAGCTATTTTTTTTTTTAATTTTCAGTGTTTTTATTATTTTTATTTTTGAGAGAGACAGAGTGTGAGAGGAGTAGGGGCAGAGAGACAGGAAGACGCAGAATCCAAAGTAAGCTCCAGGCTCTGAGGTGTCAGCACAGAGTGTGATGCAGGTCTTGAACTCAGGAACTGTGAGATCAGGACCTGAGCCGAAGTCAGATGCTTAACCGACTGAGCCACCCAGGTGCCTCTAGGTAACTATTTAGAAGTAACTTTTCCTATTTTGTGACATAGGAAAATGCTCCTATGTTAAAAAGAAAAAGTAGGATATTAAAAAGCAGCAAATACACCGTGACTACAGTTTTTTAAAACTTAGGTGTAAATGTAAAAAAAAGACTAGAAGAAATCCAGCAACACCAGCTGTTTTTCATTGTCAGGACGTTTACTCATCTTTGTCCTTGTATGTACTTTACATACAATCCTAACATGAGCATTCATTTGTTTTTCAATCAAAAAACAATAAAGACTGCTTTAAAAATAATTAGATTTTAAGTTACCACAATGACATTTGCCCTTCATGACACTATCACTTTAAATATATTTTTTTTAATTAGAGATTTTTTTTTATAGAATTAGAAATCGTGAAATGTAAGACTATCCAAAATTAATCCTGAATGCATGATTATCTTATGCTTCAAGTTCTCTATGAAGGAACAAAACACTACCTTCCTTAAAAAAAAAAGATAAAACAAAATACCAAGCCTCCCTAGAACAAACTTATGAATAACTGTGGAAATGTGAAAAACGGAACATTGTTAAGTACCATCCCTCATTCCTAACCTGTGAAAACTGACTTCAATGAATTACCAACAAGAGAAAATTAACAAGCATTCAAAGAATTTCTTAGTATTAATTAGTAGAGTATTACCATATTTGTGAATATGGCTATACCTTATATTCTCAGTCCAAAATAATATATCCCCAATGTTAATTTATTGAATGATTAAACACTAAGCTGTGTAAATATTATAAAAGATTGCCCCTTTCCTCTATGGCTACTATAAGTACCAACCCTCTAATAATACTACGGGCCCAATTTAGTTATCCTACTGCAGTTTTCTACTGCATTCTGAGTTTATTACCTAAAAATCCCTAAGGATTTTATCTTTTTTAAATTCAGCTGACTGCTACTTTTCATTCCCATAATTTGTCCTTTCTAGACAAGACCTATTCCTAGGGCATGTCACAATACTACTGCTCCAAAATGTCAACTGTTAACGCCAAAAGAAAAGTGGCCTTTCCTCCCATACCCTTGTTAACACCAGTAAGTCAGCTTGTACCTTCTTTCCAATGGGGAGAAAGATCACAGATGAAGAGAAAACTTTCTTTCTCTATTGATAGATGACAAAGCAACTCTATCAAGTAGTTGACGAGCAAGATATTTAGCTGGTGTCCAGCTATAGATAACTTTTCAAGACCTGCCTTCTTTATTTTCATTGTCAACATGTTTTTTAAACCTTTAATATTCAGCCTTTCTCCTAGATTCTTGACATATTTAAACTTGGCATCTCAAAACATTTATGTTTATAGAGTGATTAGGAAATACAAACATATACATATATATGTATAGCTCATGTAAATTACTAGCAATGACATTTTGGTGTAGAGCATTTCATATTTACTTTGTAGGTTTACATTTGTGTTTATGTATTTAAAAAAATAGTATATATAGGATATCTTATTACTTACTGATTAACTAGGAAGATGAAATGACAACTTAAAAAATTTCTTACCTACATACATGGACAGTCTTGCCATTTACCACTTACATGTTCTTTTATACCCACTAGGAAAGTAATATAGCCCTTTAGAAGGGTCTAGAATAATATGGCCTATACTTAATTTTTGGTATTTCATTTTGGTAATTTTTTTTGTTGCTACCATAAATGAGATCATTTTTATGTTGAAATTCTAATGGCTAGCACTTAGAGAGGCCAGTGATTTTTTTAAAAATTGTATTTATCATTTATTGGGCATGTTTCATGTGCCAACACATTGCTAAGCTCTAACATTACTGGACAGTGGCCTATGTAATTTGTCTTTAGATGGGAGATAAGGCCAAAGAAATGATCCAACAAATAACAGGCATTTCAAAATCTGCACTCATATACATGCCTTCCTACTAGCCTCCATACACAAACCATCTTTGCTCCTAATGCCAATCTCTCCTCTGAGCTACTATCTCTCCAACCTACAAAGGGGCACTGCTCTAGCAAGTCTTTCTTACATTATCAACTTTTGCTTTCTACTAGATCATTCCCATCCATTTACAAATGTCCTGTTCTTTCTTCCATTTTGAAAGAAACGTCTCTTCACTTGAGCCACCCAATGGTTTTAAAAGTTATTTCTCAAGTGACTACTTTACTGGAAGAAATCCTTAAGTTTTTAAAGTTTTTTACTTGGTGTACTTGGATTACCTGCAGTTACTGGCAAACTTATCGATTATCCATGGTTTTTATTTCATTTTCTTTTCCATTACTGAGCATTCTCAGAACAATGTTATATTACAGAGAGAGTAGTGGGTATGTGTACTTTATTGCTAACACTAATAAGGATATTTCTATTGTCTTATGACTAAGTGTGGTAATTGGCTATTAGTTTGATAAAGATATTTTTAATCGTGTTAAGGAAGAATTCATTCTATTCTCTACTTATTGCCTTAAATTTTAATTCAGATTTAATACTGAATTTTTATCAAATGCCTTTTGGTATCTGTTGAAATAGTTCTGGATTTTCTCATTTAACCTATAAAGATGACAAATCACATTTAAGGTTAAGGATAATGAGAACAAACTATGTATTATTTGTTTCTACAAAATAAATATAGCTTGAGAGTCATGAAGTTTGATGATAAAATGAATACCTATGAAGTCACTGCCCAACTTAAATACATTAGCAATGATCTATCTAACCATGTGCTCCACACTTATGCCTGCCTTTCTCTATCAAAGGTAACAAATACTCTAACTTTTATGATGATCATTCCTTTTTTTGCTTTCAATAATTTTATCACATGTGTGTATACTTATACAACATATTAATTTTGCTTGTTACTAAGCTTTATAAACATGCTGTGATGCCATCTGCAGTCTTCTGCCCACATGAGATTTTTCTGTTGTATACTCTTCCACTGAATCAATATGCAGTTTATCTCTATTAGTTTGCCATTATTCTTAATTAGTGTGAACAAAATTTGGCAAAAGGAGCTTCAAATTCCCTAAATGTTAATAATTAAAAGTACCAACACACATAAGTATTCATAAGTTAACCAGTATTTTTTTTTTTTTTTAATTTTTTTTTTTTCAACGTTTATTTATTTTTGGGACAGAGAGAGACAGAGCATGAACGGGTGAGGGGCAGAGAGAGAGGGAGACACAGAATCGGAAACAGGCTCCAGGCTCTGAGCCATCAGCCCAGAGCCCGACGCGGGGCTCGAACTCACGGACCGCAAGATCGTGACCTGGCTGAAGTCGGACGCTTAACCGACTGCGCCACCCAGGCGCCCCAAGTTAACCAGTATTTTTAACAGTTAAAAAAAAATAACTCTTTAAATATAGCTTTGTACCAGAATTCCATCTGTAAATACACCTTTCTTCCTTCTTACTACTGAGTTTCCAAGTATAATTAAATCCTATACAATGTCCTTTGGAGTTGTTTCTTGAAAATCCTTTTGTTCCAAATTCTCAGATGCCACTGATTCTTAGAAAGCTCCATCCTGACAGAATGAGGTATGGATTATTACCTAAACATCTCACGTATAGCATGTCCCAAACAAAACATACCCCTGTGCCTCCTGTCTCAATCTGGTTTTTTAATCTGTTTTGGGTTTGTATAATACTCCCATCATCCAACCAAATATTCACCATAAATATGGAGTCTTGACTCCTGCTTTACATCCTTCCCAAATAAAAAGAATAAGTCAGGGAGGTACTGAATATGCATGTTACAATGTAAGTCTGACTACATGGTTCCCTGGCTAAAATTTTTAAAAAAGAGGATAATCTGCTGCAGTGCTTTTTTAAACCATAGACTGTGACTCACTGGTGGGTCATGACGTTAATTTAGTGGATTGTGACTATGATTCTTTTAAAATGAAATAGAATAGAATATATCAAACTACACAGATAATAAATATTGTGCTGTGAAACTTCTGTTTCAAGTTAGGTGAATGAATACACCTGTAGTGTAAAGGTTCATAATGTGAAATGTTTTTTCTTACCATGAATTGTTTCTAAATGTGTTTGAAAGCAGTGACTGCAATAGGTTCCACCCAGAAAATAATGAAAACTGTGAACCTTCTCCTGAGAACAGAATGTACATACACACCTTTACATACACATATTCTTATCATGTTCTTCATTATAGTGAACATAGCTATCATAAGAAAGCCTAGGGAAAAAATTTTTAAAGTCATGATTTCCAGACCTCATCACAGACTCTCAGGAAATTTTATAAATAAGAAGCATTGATCTCCAAGGTAAAATTAAAATTCTTTAAGAAGGTGGGAACATTTGATAAACCTGTTTACCACTTTGCTCATGCTGAACTATTGGACTGAATGGCATTTTCTTCCTCTCTGATCAGCCAATTCCTGGTAATCCTTCAAAGCCCAATTCAAACATTATTTCTTCTCTGAGACCTTCCTGACTTTTGCTCTTCCTCTTGCTGGTTGGGGAGGTGCTCAACAAATGTTTACATGAATGAGAGAATGAATAAAATGCTTGGTAAACATTTATTATAAGCAGGTGAGGATCACTGTAGTGATGAGAACAGGCTCTGGAATCAGATGCTAGAGTGGACTGTAGGCTCCTTTATTCACTAATTTGTGTGAACTTCAAAAACTAACTTCAGAGCCCTGATATGTATACACACCAGGAAAATGAAAGTATCTGCTTCACAGCATTCCTGTGAGGATTAAACTAGAGTAAT
This sequence comes from Lynx rufus, assembly GCF_022079265.1. NCBI lineage: Eukaryota > Metazoa > Chordata > Mammalia > Carnivora > Felidae > Lynx > Lynx rufus. The sequence goes on from NW_025814823.1 coordinate 157,823,171, forward strand.
ATATGTAAAGTGCTTAGTATAGAGTACTTAATACTAAATATTTATTGTAATAAATATTAATTTTAATTGTAATTATTGAAAAATAATTCAAATCTAAATTTGTTTTCAAAACAAGTTACTTTTATAAGACTTTTAGCTTAAAAACAAATTTGAGATTTTAGCTTCAAATTTTTGTTCCTTCCAGTTTAATTTTTTTTTATTTATTTTGAGAGAGGCAGAGAGAGTGAGTGCATGCACAAGTGGGGGAAGGGCAGAGAGAAAGAGAGAGAGAGAGAGAAAGAGAAAGAAAAAGAGAAAAAAAATATGTAGGGTTCGATCTCAAGAACCACGAGATCAAGACCTGAGCCAAAATAAAAAATCAGACACCTGACAGACTCAGCCACCCAAGTGCCCCCGTTCCAGTTTAAATCACAATTCAAGAATGGTTGTAAAAATATACTCTTCCCTATAAACTCTCCAAATTATCTAACACAGGGAGCTAACCATGGAAGCTAGTCAAGGGTGGGGTCAGAAGAGAAAACTTTTGAAAAGATTTTATTTAGATAAAATCTTATCACACAACACACAGACACTAAATACTTCCACTGCTCTGCTGTAATTCACTGAGTCTACAATGCCAGCAATTGTAAGACTATTTATGATTTTATGTGCTACCACATAATATAAAATGCTGACAAACTTTGACACAATACTAAGATGCCAATGAGATGCATTCCAATTCCAAAGACATTAAATGTTAAAGAAAATCTCAAAACACTGTTTGAAATAAGATCTAGGGCTTGGACATATTCTACTAAATTGTTTTTCTTGCTTATTTAAATTTCGACTTTTAAATAAAGCTCTTATAAGCTCATCTTGTATGCCTAGAATAGTGTCTTGAACATAGTAAGAGGTCAAAAGATATTTAAGTAATGCTCATGATCCAAATTTAGGGGTGGTTTGGCTCTAAGAACCACAAGGTATTATAGAATGGCAAAATATTATTTTCCAGGCTTAAATGAGTGCTATTTAAAAAAAAAAAAATTAACATTCATTTTTGAGAGACAGAGCTTAAGTGGGGGAGGGGCAGAGAGAGAGAGGGAAACACAGAATCTGAAGCAGGTTCCAGTCCCTGGGCTGTCAGGTCAGAGCCCGACCCAGGGCTTGAACCCACAAACTGTGAGATCATGGCCTGAGCTGAAGCCTGATGCTAAGCCACTCAGGCGCCCCAAGTGAGTGCTATTAAAGTGACAATTTCTGTAACATAGGTGACTCAACTTCACAAGTTTCAGTTTTTGGTGGGAAACAAAAAGGCAAAGCCATCAGTGGCAGATTTTATTGACAACCAGATGATGTCAGTTAGGAACAAGAGCTGGCATTTCAAAGTCCTATTTACCTTTGTCTACACAGTATCTGCTGTGGTGCCTGGTACACAGTGAGTATTCATAAATACTTATTGAATGCAGACAGTAAGCTTAACTCACTGCTAAGAATGCAATTTATGGTATTTGTGGCTGCTTCAGATTTCAATCATAGTTCCAATTGCTGCTTTCCAAAGTAACTGCAGTTTGGTGAAGGACAGAGCAGAATGCCTTCATTCCTGTTTGTCATCATATTTCGGGAGGCTTGTCCTGCTGCAGCCTACATTTGAGTCTGTGTGAGGGTGTGGTAAGCAAGCACTTCGAGATAGTTTCTGCACGTACCACAAAGTCAAAGTCATCTTCCCACCCTCTGCCATCTTGCACTCTTCCAGAGCAGGGGATGGGCCTGGAGCCTGGTGCCTGTAGTGTTACCCAGCCATCATGTGAGGCATGGATGGTGAATTTAGCTCACTGCTCTCCTTCTTTAGAAACCCTGAAGCTAGTTCTTATCTAGAAGAAAAGGAGGGCAGAGGTGTGGCAGTATAAAATATACAAATTGGTCAATTTACAATAGCTTCAAACTGTGTCTGATTCAATTATTGTGTGAAATAAAATAAGTTTCTACAATGTCAGCCCATATTCCTGGTGAAATGAGATTTTATATAGGTATAAGTTTTATGTCATATATTATATGATATGTAAAATTATCATATGTTATATATAATATAATCTTATATATGGAAGTTAAATATTTCTTTCAAATTAAATTATTGTATTAATGTCTTAGTAAATTAACACATGGTTGAAGAGTTATAATTCAATCAAATATTAAAATGCTATCTATTCATGTCAACCACTGTAACATTAAAAAGATTAAAGCACTAAATTGTTAAAGCACAACTGCCATTACAAAAAGATATAATTTTAACATCCTTCTAGTATTAATTACACTCAGAGCTGAGTGTATAAAGGTAGTTGTTAGTCAGCAACCTTTGAGCAGACTGACTAAACACAACCATTGGCCAAATCAGTGGGCTAGCCAAACCAAAAACAGCAGGGGAAAGCAGTCAGAGTACAGGCGTATCATCTAAGAAGGAATGGCAGTGTTGGGGATTTATTTTTATCTTTGCTGCTGTTTCAAACGGATAGTTATCTTTGCTTCCCAGGTATCAAGTACGTTAGAGAAGGGTAGTCTGCAGAAAGCATTTGTAGGTGGGTTGAAATTGCCTACTAATTTCAAATACTGTATAATTTAGTTTTTCAGACCTGATCTCCCCAGCCCCGCAAAGAAAAATAAGCAATTGACAAAGTATTTCTGAATGCTTACAAGAAAATGCAACCCTCTGTTCTTTAGGGTTAATGACTCTACTGCAAGAGTTTTATAGCATTATTCAAGCCTTTAAAGTTAGCAGTTAAATGCTGATTTAATCTTCAGAAGGTCACAGTGCCTTTTGGAAGACATACATTTTAAACTTGTTTGGCTGGCTATTCCTTGTTCATTCCTGGAAACGCATGTGTGACTCACTATTTTACAGGAGACACTACATGGTACTTACAGAAAATATTTTCTATTTTCAGGTCTCCTCTTAAAAATAATTTCTAGGGGCGCCTGGGTGGCTCAGTCAGTTAAGCGTCCGACTTCAGCTCAGGTCATGATCTCACAGTCTGTGAGTTCGAGACCCGCATCAAGCTCTGTGCTGACAGCTCAGAGCCTGGAGCCTGCTTTGGATTCTGTGTCTCCCTCTCAATCTGCCCCTCCCCTGCTCATGCTCTGTCTCTCTCTGTCTCAAAAATAAATAAAAACATTAAAAAAATAATTTCTAAATTATGTATGCTAAACTAGCTTCTATTTTCTAAAGCCTCTGGGACTGCTGATTCTGAAGTAACCAATTTTATTAGAAAATTTTGGAACATTCTCACAACAAATACTGAAGTCTGGAATCCTATTTACTGTGACAAAGTTAACATTATTTCTCACTGCCCTGGGGTAGTCATTCCCTGGACATGAGTCCCTGAGGCTGCAGCCAAGTGCACTCTGCAAGGCCACCAAAGGCCCATGGGATGTGGCCATTATTTGCCATTGAAAACCTTGCCATTTCAGTTTTTATCTGAATGATACCACAGATTTACCTTTTTATGTATATGTACATAGATTTTAGTAGGCCCTCAGGAATTTTACATACCTATCACCAGGATGTGATATTTTGCATTTAATGAAATCTTTGTTTAAAATGCTGATTCATACCAATCAGAAATATACACATAAGCCCTATTTCTGACAGTACCATTTATTTTTTTTTTTCAACTTTTTTTTTTTTTTTTTTTTTTTTGGGACAGAGAGAGACAGAGCATGAACGGGGGAGGGGCAGAGAGAGAGGGAGACACAGAATGGGAAACAGGCTCCAGGCTCCGAGCCATCCGCCCAGAGCCTGACGCGGGGCTCGAACTCACAGACCGCGAGATCGTGACCTGGCTGAAGTCGGACGCTTAACCGACTGCGCCACCCAGGCGCCCCAACCGACAGTACCATTTATATAGAAGTTCTGAATGGAAGGTTCTGGATAAGTCCTACATTATTAATTCTTTCCTGAGTATTAGTGTATGTATATGTGTTTGTCAGACTCTGAGTTCCCTGAGGGCAGAACCCATGTCTTACACATCCTTGTATCTTTGCACACTAAGCACTTAGCAAAGTACTTGGCACCAGTAAGGACTGAAAGAATGTGCAGTAAATAAGAAATAAATAGCACAACAAACCTTTTAGCACAACCATTGATTAGAAATGTGTTTAAAATTAGGTTAGCACATAACTGCATCAGTGACAACTGCCATCACTTAAAATCATGAATTCAGTTGCTCCCAGTGCCTTTCCTCTCAAAGCTGTACAGTATACTGGGGAGAACTTCCCCTGATGGTGTCAAGACATACACCGTAACTATGCTCTGTCTCTGTTGCATCTTTAGACAAGAAACTTTCAGCAAACATAAAAAATACAGAGTGTCGTTTTTAAAATTTCACTGGAACCAACACTTTTGGAAATTTTTCCCCTGCTACATTTGCAGAATCCAGCTAAAATACAAGATAACTGTATTTCTATATTTCTATAAAAATACAAATGATTTGTATTAAAGCTTACCTGACAATCAGGAGATGGCTTTTGGAAACCAGGTACATTACACCAACACAACTCTCTGAACATTATAACTTAAAACACCTTATTACTATAGCCCATGTGAATCTTTCCTGCTACCTTTTCTGTTCAATTAGAATAATCTATAGAAATTTATAATCCTAATAAACCTTTAGTTATGAGTTTCCTAGGTATCATCAGAACTGTGAGGATAATTGGTTGATCCATACCCTTCAGAATCCACAAGGCATTTTTGGCTGATTTATTCAGCTCCTGATATTTATGAGTTTAGAAATCATACTCAACTGCTCCCATAGATATTTCCTCATCTTTCTGAATCCAGAAAATGCCTTCAATGACCACTCAATTTACTGAGCACCCTCTTCCACTAAGAGAAAGGGATGAGATGGATTGTGAAAGACACAATTTACATTTTTTTATGATATAAAAGCTGCAGGCCAACTGCGGTGATAAAAATCTAGGTAGTCAATGGTTCTCAGCATTTTCACTCCTTAACAGCATACTGCTATAGTTTGTTTAATGTTCCAGGCTACATTTATTTAGAGGAAAATTCAACCTTAGAGAACATGTTCAGGCACAAAAATAAATATGCTTAAAAGTTAACCTGCCAAGACCTAAATTCTGACCTTCTAAAGACATTACTGAGGCAAGAAAAATCCTATAATTAGTTACTAGGAACAGCAATAGCCACACCGTGCTTAGCATCAGGGAAATGAATTACTCTTAACACTAAATGTTCACTTTTGAAATGATGTTTTAACAGTACTTCAGTTATGTTTCAAATATGCATACATTTGACACTACCATGATAGTTCATGTCTATTTCCAATCACATATGATGTAAAAAGACTATAAATTTCTTAGATTCGCCAAATCCTTTCTAGGAAAACTTTCAAAGTTTCTGAAACACTGTATTAAAATATAACTAAAATTTCTCATTACGAAAAACTATCTTTTGTGGGAAATCTAAATTTAAACCTTCTTAAAGCCTTCTTAAAAGTTCTAAATATTTTCCACATAGGAAAACTGTAAGCATACTTCTTCAGAGCTTTTAAAGCAATCAGCACAGGCAATGTTAAATTATCATGGCTCTCGAGAATAACAGAGGAGCACTGTACATAAGACCCTCACATTTGTGGCTCTGCGTACTCCCTGTAGGCTGTGCCAACCCACTCTCTCCCCTGTAATGACTCTTTGTTTTTACTAAGTCCCAAAAGGCTGGTGAGAGCTCTGCAAAGAGAAGGGGGGGAAGGGTGGATGGAATGCAGCTGCAGGCTCAGAAACAATGCTGAGTCCATATATTTTGTTCCCAGTTAGAATAATAAAAAGGGGGCCACGGGTGGAGGTGGAGGGGTAGAGGAGACAGAAAGCAAAGTAAGCAAGGTAGGGCCAAGTATTCCATTGCTCTCAGTCTACACCCTCCTGCACCAACACCGGACCCAATCCAATAGCCATTCATTTGGATTAAAAAAGCTTATTTGTTAAAATTCAAACACCATTAAGATTTAAACCTATCAGTCATTTACATCTAAGTTATCTTTATCAGTGAACTACACCCAGGCAAGGAATGGAGTAAGGAGAGAGAATGGAGCTAGCAAAGATACACTGTGGAGGCCTAGACACATGAGACAGGAAAGCTTGGGGGAGGCAGGTAGGAGAATTCAGAAAAGGATGTCCAAGTTCTCAAATAAAAACAGCCACTCTTGCAATGGTGCCTGGGGCCTTTTTGGGGGCAACTGGGATGCCAGAAAAAAAAAAAAATTCTTTCGAAGACTGCTAAAAGCTGCATGTGCCTGAATCAAGAGTTTGGAAGGCTGCACATGTTGGTTCCTCATTATTCAGTCTAACTTGATGCCTCCCTTCTAAGAAAATGTTCTTGTCTTGCACTTCCCTGGCCTTCATGTCCTGATTGGGAAAACAAGGAACTAAGGGAAGAGGCTGATCCCAAACAAGGTAACAGCTGCTAGTGAGGGAAAAGCAGCTCAAACGTTACTCTCTTCTCCCAGGTCTTGCCCTCTCATCTCAGATAACCTTTTATCTGAAAATACTTGAATCCCTCCAGGGCTCACAGACTCAGGCCTGCCTCTGGAACACCCTTTCAGATATTAGTGATACCATTAAATTTTGTGAGAAAACTTAAGAAGCCTTAAGTAAACAACCAAAACCAATACCTCAAAAATAGAGTCAGCAGGTGCTAAAGACCACCTATGAAGCTATAAAACAAAATTCAGAAGAATGCTAATAATAATTAGGATCCTATTCATGAACACTCAGTTACTAGGCAGAGAAAGAAAAACAAGACTTCATTGTAAAGCTATCATGTAGAAGCAAAGCTCTGACGTCCACACACAAACACTTCCTTGAAGTTAGCATTACTTAGAAGTACTCTCAGCTGGTATTGAATGATATAATTAATCTCTTGACTCTTGAAATGTTTTCAAGTTATAAAGTTTAGAAAGACTGTATTTACATTGAATTTTTGCATTTTGTGACAAACAAAAATTCACAAATGTAGATCTACAATCTATTTATAAATGTAGGAATACGATCTCTCTCCCTCAGCTTGCACTTTTTTTCTATAGCTCTAAATCCATTTACAGATATTCCAAATCTCCATACTATAGTCAATATATAGACACAAATTCAGAAACACATATTAATTTAAGGGATTGGATGATTGAGTCTTTATTATTAAACATTAATAAATAATGTAAATAATGTAAATAAAAAGTAATAATTTTAAAATAATACTGAACACTCCTGTAAAGTTTATCATCCAACATAAACATAAAATTCATAGATATATTTTATTAGGAGTTTATTATGCTTTTAAATGCAACAAAAAAAAAGACAGTACTTTGCTTATTCTGTGTACTGGAAAAACTCAAATTTCTTTGTACATTTTGTTTCTTAGTATGTATAATCCAAGAAATTAAGTCTACAGATAGCAAAAATTCACTAATAATAACAATCATGTAATCAGAACTTGCCTGAAATTAATTCCTCTTATGTTTGGTCAATTGTGGTAAAAGAAACAAACAAACAAACAAAACGTTTCTCATAATACTGACTCATGTGTTATACTTCGAAACAAGGTAAAAAAAAAATCCTATTATTCATGATTTAGGGGGGAAAAACTACTCTCAATAAGTCTCTGAATTATTTTTTAAATAAATCAAGAAAATATAATTCAAGTGTATTAAAGGTGTCAGAAATTTACATTTAGTCAGAAAGTTCACAAAATATGAGTGATCTTATATTAAGAGGCACAAATGAAAACAAATTTTAAGAGTTTCAATATAATACTATGTGAGAAGAATATTAGATTTTCTTGCTACATCAGTAAGAGTACTCACCCCTTGGAGCCCTTGGAACTGAATTGAAGGTCGAAAAGGAATTAAATTCTATTAAAAGAAACATAAGAAAAAAACAGGTCAACCTTGGTTACTGTGTCACAGAACTAAATGTTTAAACTTTAAATCTGTGTATCTGGTCAGTGCTATAGTCTGTGAAAGTATCTTTTCATTATATACTTAGTTTACATATCATCATATTAAAATGCCTTAATGAACAATACCACACACACTGTTGACATTTCTCTGAATCACACAACCACAGGTATATTTTGGCAGTGTAGTCAGGTTTTTTTAAATGACTGACACAATTTGGCAAAAAATGATGGCTACACTAACTCAATGTTACATTAAAAAAACGTATCTTGCTTAGTTTCTAAATATGTTTTTAAAAGGGGTAATGAGAGGGAAGAGCTAATTGGAAGAACTTTATAAAACTCTAACAGGAGGCTATAAATGTAAAATTGAAGTATTTGATAATGAACTGTGGTTCCCAGGTTCTCACAATTTACCAGAGGTTAGTTTCTACTTGAGGGTCAAACAGATAACCAGTTTTCTCACAAGGTTTTCACCAGGAGAATATAATTTCTAGAACAATTTCTTTTTATGAGCTTTGTCCTCCTCATAACTTTAATAGTTTATCATAGAGTTGTGTATTTAGAAGAAATGCGGTAATTGTGAATATCTGCTGTAGTCTCAGGCACGATTTCCTGTATCCAAAGTCACCAGTATGTTTCTCTACCAGAATGCTTTTCCGCACTCATGTGAGGCTAGTTGTAATTTCCTCCTTGACTCTTTGCAACCCAGAAGCTGTCTTCAGCTCACCACTGGAATTTGAAATTCTCTATCAATGTCATCAGTTCTTCTTGGTCAAACAAATGCTAACTTCTCTCAATTTTCAAATCGCTCACTTCTCTTTTGGAGATCACAACTTCCTTACACTTAGAGACACCAGTCCTCCTGGTTCTTTTATCATGTCTTTCATTTCAAAAGCAGTACTCTTTGCTTTCCGCTTTCTGGATCCACTCTCCCTCCTGGAGGCTCACCTCACCTGTTTGGTGATGACTTTGAATCTCTATTCCTCAATTCTCTTCTCTCCACAGCTTAGTACTTATCACTGCCCAGGAACATTTTGCATTAGAAACTCTTAATAACAGCAACACTGGCAAACTAACTTCCCTTCCCCAGCCCTCCCTCAACCAAAATGGCACCGGTTTCCTACTTTTCTGGCAAGGGTACTTCTATCTTTTTGGTTCTCTGGGTTCGTAACGTTAAATTTAATTTCTAGTCTCTTTTCCCTCACCCCAACCATATTCTATTAGGCCATTATACACTGCTAGAATTACAGAATTCTGAATCATAGATAATACAGTCAAGGCGTATCCCCCACCAGCCCTGCATCCCATTAATAACTAAATTGGCACCAGAACCCAGGACTCAATCCTATTTTGCCAGGCTCTTTCTTCTACTACCTTGTGCTCCACACACATCTGCTATGGGAGATTCAAGAGTATGAGGGCCCATTCCTTCATGCCAGAGTTCACAATTTAGTTGGGGAACATGTGAGAGAATGATTAAATACTAGGTTAAGTACTACTAAAAATTCTCAAAAAAGGAGGAAAGAATATGGGTTAGAAGAAATACTAGAAAAGACAAAGAGCTTATGGAAAAGATGAATCTTAGTAGCAATTTTGAAAAAAACAAATTCAAGGAAAGGGAGTGTCCTCAACAAAAAAGCAAGGACACAGGAATGGATATTGTGTGAGCAAAGGGCAGGTCTCTGTGTGTATACAGAGTTCTTTCACACTTGAAATACAATACAAAGGATGAGAATTGGACCTGCCTAATCTTTCCTTGACCTCAAAATTTGTCTTCAGTTTTAGCTTCTATACACTACAGAATAAATAGGACAGTAATTTAAATTTCAGATCTCAGGATTTCAAAAGGTTTATCACCCTGTGAAATAACCCTGCCCTAATCTCCTCTATTACTCCCTCAGGGATGGTCTTTAAGTCTTGCCTTTGACAAGATAAACAATTGGAGGGGCTTCTAATTTTTGGAATAACAAAGTGAGTTGCTGAAAGAAGTGTTTCAGGGAAAGCAGCTCTTTCCGTCATGTGTAAGAAAGAGGGAGAGAGATGGATTGAGGCTAGGGAAAAAGATTAGACATCAGTTCCAGGGGATGCTTTATTTAGAAATACTCTGGTGATAAAGGCCTAAATTAGTATGACTTCATCCACAGCAAACGAGATGGTGGAATGAGCAGACTTTCCCAAGGAAGAATGATAAAATGTGCTGAAAGCTTGAATATCAGGCACCAAAGGAAAATGAAGCAAAAGTGGCTTCAGGGCTCTGAATCTCTGGCCAGTCAGCCCCAAATCCCCTCATATTAGGCTCTTAGTCTCTGCTTTGAAAACCCCTGGACTGTTTCAGGTCCCTACCACTGAACACCTAGATAAAGGCCTTCCTTCAATTCCTTCCAAATGCTGCCCATCATTCAAAGAACTAGCAGAAGCTCTCTGGGATACCATCTCAGCATAGCACACAGGCTGCAGCGGGTTCCTTCTCAGTGGGCTCTATCAAAGCAAAGCAAACTCCTCCACTTGGAAAACAGCCTTTCCATCTACAGGACCAACCAGTTTCATCTTCCACTTCCTCTCAACTGTGCCTCAGCCACTTTTCTCTTTCTTTTTCTTTTTTAAGATTTTATTTTTAAGTAATCTCTATACCCAACATGGGGCTCAAACTTACAACCAGGAGAGCAAGAGTCACATGCTCCACTGGGCACGCCAGCCAGGCACCTCTTCCCCTCTATTGTTACCTCCTTCCTTTCCTTCCAGATGGCATACCTTCCCAAACACTGTTTTGTCAATCCATAGTAATAACGTATTTAACATTCAAGTTTCAGCTAGGCCTTCCTTTGGATAAATCAGGAATCAAAGACTCAAATGTATTTAAGGACCCAAGGCAGATAAATGTGGAAGAGACAATGTCATGCAACAAGGAGTGGCAAGTACTGGGAGAATAAATGCCCATCTCAGAAAGGATTCAAATTTTAAAATGTTAAACCTTTCCCATTCAAACCAAACACTGATGCCACCATTTTGCTAACTCTGAAATATGCCCACTTTGAGCTAACTCTCATAAGCTGTTGTTTTTCCAGATGCCTGTGCCTAGTAGGGTTCCAAAACATTGGGGGGTGTATTATTTTCATAGGCTACTTTACTCCTGGTTGTTATGATACAGAGGAGTCTAACACATATTTAACTTATATGTATTTACATTATGCTCAACTAAAAAAAAAAAATCTATTGTAAAATCATTTTGGCCATGTTCCTTTTATACTACTTTATAGCAGTATACTACTATACAGATATATTTTACAGGTTACTATTCATGATTATATAGACAATACAATCACACTTTATATCCATTTGGGAACTTTCAAGAGTAATTTTGACTTTAACCAGTTTTTGTTTCAGGACTTGAATTTAGAACCTAACCTCCTGACATACGTATAGCTGTATCTGTCTTGCATGATTCCTCAACAGAAATGATAACTTTTGTTTAGTTTTGTAATGCGTTGGGCAATTTTTATAACCATTGTCTCAAGTGAGCCTCCTAAAATCAGCCCTGGGTGGTAAGAAAATATCATTGTTACCCATTTCAGAGGGAGATAAATGAGTCTCTAACAAGTAAAGGGCATTACCCATGGACACCAACCTAGTGATTAGCAAAGCTGCACTTCAAAGCCAGTCCTCTGAATCCTAAATACAGAACACTTTCCTTTCCTTCTCTTGTCTCTGTTAACAGGTTACCTTCCAGTGCTGAACATCTAAAAATTCTTAAATGCTCATTCAGTTCTGGCATTTTGTTTCCAAGGAAAATGAATTTCATAAAATCATTAAAATTTCCAAACTTCAGTTTCTTTTTTTTTTTTTTTTAATGTTTATTTATTTTTGAGAGAGAGACAGAGCATGAGCAGGGGGAGGGGCAGAGAGAGAGGGAGACACAGAATCCGAAGCAGGCTCTGAGCTGTCAGCCCAGAGCCCAACCATGGGGCTCGAACTCACAAACTGCGAGATCATGACCTGAGCCGAAGTCGGACGCTCAACTGACTGAGCCACTCAGGCACCCCCAAACTTCAGTTTCTGAATAAAAACTAACCGATAATATTTTTTTGCCATAAGGAACATGTATAATAAAGGAACATATACAAATATGTGTTATCATTTTTCATTTAAAAAGTAATAAAACCCTCATCTATGGGATAGTTATGGGTGCTTATCCAAACAGGACAAACTAAGGTCACAGTTACTGAAAAATTCATTTAAGATTATCCAACAACCCAGAGGAGAAAAATACATAAAAGAAAGGCCAATGCATTATTGATTTTAATCCTGATTTTAGACAAGAAGATGCTACTAAGTTACCAGATGTTACTAGCTCTTGAACACTTTGAAAATGCAACAAGAGGAGATAGTTAGAACTTTATACCACTTATTATGTATGCATCTGACCACTTGTGTTAATGGGATAGCTACCAGGAATAAATTCTAAAATTCAATACCGTTATAAGTAAAAGTCTCATGCATGTTAGTTTTTCTAAGTGTTCTTTAGCCTAAGTTTAACCGCACAAACATGACCTCAATTCTGTTTTAAAAGATAAAGCAATTACAGGTGATAAGGCATGTTTTAAAATAAATGTTTAACTTACTAAGTACATTCCCATTACAAATGAGTTTCAATAAGGGCTTCAACTTTTGATTTTTAGCTTTTATTAGATATACACACCAAGTAGCTCATTTGAAAATCAAGTAACTCTAGAGTTTAATTGAATAGTGGTTGAGCTATAAGTAAGAAAGTGATCTGGTATCTTCACCCAGTCAAGAAACAACATAGACTGAAACTGGTTAGGGAAACTCCTTTAGACAAATGGTTCAACAATCTCATAAAGGTGGTGTTTTGTAGTCAAAAGGTTTTGTTAAACTCGTAGTTGTTTCACTGTTTTTACAGCCCCTTGAATTAATCTTCTGTACTTCATAGGAAATGTAGGACGTTCTTAAGCATAGACTAGAGTGTAGGCAACACTAAAATGCTCAGAAGTTTGGTTATACTCTTGATATCTGCCCATTACAAGCCAATTCTAGTGAAACAAAAACTTCTCTGTGACCAAAGAAATCTATGCCCATTTATATCCAGAAACTATTCCTCACAATATATCAGGTCTATAACAGTAATATGTAATTTCCTAAGTAATTTTATTAAGGAACCTTAATTTGCTGCATAATATTCATTTCTGACATGATACTTAGAGGGTGGGAGAGAAGGAATAAAGCTAAGGTTTTTTGGAGTTGCATAAAACAAAGTTTTTTATCCTATAAAAGTTGTTATAACTATCTCTTCATTTTTTATATATTGCTTATTGACATAGACAAACTAAATCTATGGTTACTTTTACTCTATCAACCACTGTTGGTTTTGTGAATATGCAAACATAACAAATAGCATTCTGGGCCTAGAAAAGAGTGATTTCTCTAAGAAACACATTATAGAGACCTAACTCTATTCCCCTGGGTTAGATGTCTACTTGAAACATCTCCAGCTTTCTTTCTGAACCCATTGTGGGTCTCTGACTTAACTGAAAGTTAACTTCAACTTTTTAGCAATCAACAGACATTTATTAAATACTTGGTATTTATCTGAGTGCCTAAGGTGCATTATAAGTCATGATAAAGATAGTGCAAAAAGATTCAAAAGTCAAATGTAATTTCGGAACTTTGCCCAAACCAGAAAACTTTCTAGAAATGGTGTCAAGTGATATTTTAAGTGGAATTGCTTATACCTACTTAGTTACTGTTTATTTAGTGCTTAAAATGTGTCAGTCACTATAATCATTTTTACTACCATCATCAGGAATTCTAAGAATACTTTTGTGGGGTAGATACTATTATTTCCAATTCTCAGTTAAGTCCTATGAATTACCAAAGGTTACATAGCTAGTGAGTGGCCTGGGACTCAAATACTGGCCAGTCTCAATTTAAGAAATGTGCTCTTACCTACCACTTTATACAGTAGCCTCTCTTGCCACTTCTTTTTTTTTTTTTTTTTTTAATTTTTTTTTTTCAACGTTTATTTATTTTTGGGACAGAGAGAGACAGAGCATGAACGGGGGAGGCGCAGAGAGAGAGGGAGACACAGAATCGGAAGCAGGCTCCAAGCTCTGAGCCATCAGCCCAGAGCCCGACGCGGGGCTCGAACTCACGGACCGCGAGATCGTGACCTGGCTGAAGTCGGACGCCCAACCGACTGCGCCACCCAGGCGCCCCATCTCTTGCCACTTCTTAACAATGGTTACATAAAATGTGAAACATCTAAAAGTTAGAAAATTAAGAATTGATAATAACTGATAAGCACTGATAGATTATTAGTTTTGTACTACAGCTTAAGGAAAATACCAAGTACTTGAATTTGTTGTCACTTATGCAAGTAAATAAGAAAATGTATTTGTGATTTTTCCTGGGATATAATTTATATAAAAGATCATTTTTCTTTCCTAAAAGAGGTACTACACCATTTTAAGAACTTTTTTTTTTTTTCATTTAGAAAGTCATTTTATTCTGTTCTTTAAAACATCACCTTACAGAGAAACCAAAGACTCTAATAATTATATTTTAACCACTGTAATTAAAAAAAATATATATCTACGTGGGGACAGAAGAAGAAAGAAAACTGGAGCTAAAGCAGGAAACAGTGCAGGAAATCAAACACTTGACCCTGAAGAAATCCAATATAGTTAGCGCTTGTCAAAAGCTGGTAATGTTTAGAAAGATACCATGAATGTAAAATTTACTGATAATTCAAAGCTACCTTAAATAAACATTATCTCCTTCTTTGCCCCCAATATTTTATTAGATGCTAAAAAAGAGTCACCAGGCTTCACAAAATCTAGTATTTTGCTTGGTGAGTCAATCCAACCTAACACATATGAGAAACCTCTCTGCAGATCTGGAAGAACAAGATTAAAGTGCATGTGCAATAAAGAATAATTTATTTCTGGTCATTATAGCATTGAAAAGAATGAAATATAAAAGGATTGTCAAAACAGTAATGAGAAGAGGTCAAAACCTAAACTAGTGAACACAATCCTTGTTTTTAAAGATAGCTTCTGGAAAACTGTAGTTATCTGGTGCAGGCCAAATTAAAAATATATATCTTATATTTTACTATTTCAAACAGTTATTAAAGAAACATAGAAGGCAAATCTAAACTGAAGAACCAGTTAAAAAGTTAGTTACTGTAACCAGCCTTTAAAACACCAATACTTGAAGCATAATATCCCATTATCTTTTTCCAAGAAAGTCTGATGTAGGCTTTGTGATTATATAAAAAGCTTACGTGTCAAATCTGACTATAAATGCAACTGAAGATTTCTTCCTTGGGATCATGATCTCTAGAACATTAAGTCTAAGCAGAAGCAATAAAATAAACTTGGGAGGGAAGACTGAGATTATTTTTAAAGTACTAGAAATTTATAAAATAAACCATCCAAAACATCCAAATAAAACATCCAAAACAAAGGGAGCCCTAAGAAGGCTTGAAATCAGGAAACTACATTTTCATATTTAATGTTGTTGTTGTTTTTTTTTTTTTTTTTTTTGAGAGGATGAGTAAGTGGAAGAGGGCCGGGAGAGAGAGGGAGAGGGAGAGGAAGAGAGGGAATATTTTCAGAAAGCTCCACTCCACCCCCAGCACAGAGCCTGGATCTCACAACTATGAGATCATGACCTGGGACAAAATCAAGAGAATCAAGAGTTGGACGCTTAACCAAGCCACCCAGGTGCACGCATACTTAATGTTCTAAAAAGATCACTCTGGGGGCGCCTGGGTGGCGCAGTCGTTAAGCGTCCGACTTCAGCCAGGTCAGGATCTCGCGGTCCGTGAGTTCGAGCCCCGCGTCAGGCTCTGGGCTGATGGCTCGGAGCCTGGAGCCTGTTTCCGATTCTGTGTCTCCCTCTCTGTCTGCCCCTCCCCCGTTCATGCTCTGTCTCTCTCTGTCCCAAAAATAAATAAAAAACGTTGAAAAAAAATTTTTTTTTAAATAAAAAAAATCAAAAGATCACTCTGGCTGCTGTGTGTAGGATGGACTATGGGGGTAAGAATGGATACTTGGGGGCTGGTTGGAAGTCCATGGTATTGGTCCTAAGAGAGCACGGTGGCTGAGACTAGAGTAGTGGTGAAGGATGGGGTTAACTTTTGAAAGTTTGGAGATTTATAGGACTTGTTGATGAATCAAATAAGCCCAGAAATGAGAAGAGAAATCAAGGATTATTAGTTGATTACTAGGCAACTGGTGACAGGTGCTGCCACTTACTGACATGGGGAACACTTCTGAAGATGTAGGTTTGAGGAGTGAAAGCAAGAACTGTGTTTGGATTTGTTAAATTTGAGATGTGTCTTAAACTTTGATAAGGAGATGAGGTGTTGGAAGTAAGTGCCTGGAGTTGGAGGAAGGTCAGAGCTGGAGATAAATATTTGGAAGTCATTAACATATGGATGACATTTAAATCTATAGGACTAGATGAGGTCACCTATAGAGAATGAATAGATAAAGAGGAGGAAGCTGGGATCTCCAACATTCAAAGACCAGTCAAACAGGGGATGGCCAGCTGAGACTAAGAATGGGCAGGGCGGTAAATCAGTTTCATAACAGGAAGGAGTGGTTAACAGGATGGAATGCTGCTGAGGTCAGGTAAGGGAAGAACAGAGAGATGTCCACTGATCTGAGCAACAAGGGACCTAGTCAGGTGTAATCTTACAGGTGTGGTGGAGACAACCCAAAGTGATGGGAGGTAAAGGAGCAGACACTGCTTTTCAGATACATCCTTAAACATCATCCTTCTCTCTTTAGGTGTTCCCTTAAACACAGACTTTATTGCAGTTATTTTTTCACATGTCTGTCTGTTTCTACTAAAGCACAAGCACTTTCTTGAAGGCAAGGACCATCAAGGACTTACTTGGCTTTATATCCTCACTGTGTAGTTGTGTGCCTGGCACATGTCTTAACATTTAAAGTGTTTGCTAAATGAATAAAAAAAATTTGGTAATTATAATTCGGACTCCTATCTCTTAATCTTTTATTAAAAAAAACTTAAGACACTCAACTAAGTTTCTACTATATGGATATATTTTCTGTTTCTCTGAGACATCATGGTTTCTGATAATGGAAACCAAAAACAATGATACTAAGTATAAGTTATTTTAAAATAGGCTAACACTTGGGGGTGCCTGGGTGGCTCAGTGGGTTGAGCTTCCGACTTTGGCTCAAGTCATGATCTCATGATTTGTGAGTTCGAGCCCCAAGTCCGGCTCTGTGCTGACAGCTCAGAGCCTGAAGCCTGCTTTGGATTCTGTGTCTCCCTCTCTCTCTGCCCCTCCCCTGCTTGTACTCTGTATCTCTCTCTCTCAAAAACAAAAATAAACATTAAAAAAGTTTTTTTAAATATGCTAACACTTAACTTTCCAGATAAGCCTATCTAGATCCTGAAGTATCTCAGTGAATCTTATCAAAAGTTTAAGCCTGGCTTCACCTTTGAATAAGCTCACTGTTGAGGGGAAAAGTCCTCTAGACAAGATTACCTCCATGAACCATGAACTAAGCACCCATACCTAATCCATTACAATGTATAGGTATAAGGAAAGCTTTATGTAGTAAGGATTATTTTTTGTTTTGTTTTTCCACAATGACAACAACAACAAAAAAGAAGAGCATCAAAGCACCAAAACAGAAATGGAGACAATCTGGAAGAAGTGAAGACACTGACTCAAGGCCTTCAGAATCATTTCAAAATGATGATTGAAAAGTAAATCCAGGTACTTTATACACAGTTTCTTAATGTTTCAATAATCACTAAAGACAGAAACCAGAGAAGGTATGATCTTCAGGTTATAATCAAATTCTATTTTCATATTATCTGTGCTTGATGATTGTCTAAGTGCAATTAATAGAGAAGGTTATTAAATAAAGGAAATGCAAACAAAATATAAATACAAAATTATAAACAAAAAATCCCTTCTCAAAACCAAAATTTCTTCCAATTAACACTTTCACCTTCCTCCCGAATATCACCAATCCCATTGTCATCCAAATTTCCATCCAAATGTCAGAGTTTATAGGAGACATATAAACAATATGGCATTGTTCTAGTCTAGCCTCAAACCCCCAAATATACTTCTCAAATATAAAACACCTAATCAAATCTAAGTCTCTTGGTCAACAAACAAGAGACTGAATGAATGTTCACTAAAATGGTACTCATCATATTTATGGCCCCTGTGCCCAACCCACTCACCCAACTGCTTCTGATTTCCCCTTTTTCTACTAAGAATACCTCTGGTGATGATGGCTAGAAATCTCAATTCAATCCTATTTCTTTAAAATATGTTAAAAGTCTATAGATTCAATTCATCTCTAATGTCTCCCACAAGCATCCTACTTTAGACTCCAATCATCTCTCACCTGGACCACATAATTCCTCCTAATTTGTCTATTTCCTTCCTGATTCATTTTATATTCATCATGTAACACTGAGGACAGAATAATCCTAAAACACACCTTCAAAACACTTTAGATTTCTACTCAGTGTCTCGTTAGTGTTGACAGAATAAAATTTAACCTGCTCCAATCTCCCTTTCCTCTCTTAAATCCAACTATATTTTTCTCCTATATTAACTTCGGGTTAAGTGGAACACAGTATTCCTTGGGACTCCCACACCCTACCCTAGCTTTTCTACTGCTGTCCTTTCTTTGCCTGTGTCATTCCCTCTGCTGGAGATATGGTCCCCCATCTAGTCCCTGCCTTGCTAAAATCCTTTAAGACCTGAGGATGTTTTTTAGACCAATAATAAGTAAGATCATCAATAAGAAAAACTTAGGCCATTTGTCTAACAATCTGGTTACTATATAACTGGTAGTCAAATGCTCTGACTGTAGAGTTCAATTCAAGGTGCTTAATAGGACTCATGAATCTTTAAGGAGCATATAGCCTAATTAATAAGATTCTCTCTTTTTATGTCCTATATTAAACTGCCAGCCATGGAAATGCTAGTTTGGCCTTTGCTGGCAAAGTATTGTGGAGGCTCTTAAACCAGTTTTTCCTACAGGTTTCACATGGCTCTCAAGGGCCATAATGCCATGACAGAAATTATAGATGGGTAGATAAATTGGAAGGAAGGCGAGAGAGCAAAAGAAAAGAAAGAGCAATTCTCCTTGGTAAATTTGACCTGAGTTATATCTTTTTTTTTTTTCAGCTTCAACTTGGCTGTGGAGATACAGCCATCAATTTACTGTATTGTACTCCAGACCTGCTTTTCTACATTTTTGCATTAAGTCATGGAAAATGTAGTATGGATCTGAGGTAAGCAAGAGAGTCAAATGTGGGGTTATATACACACTGTTTTCTTTATTCTAAAACTTAGTTGATTTTAAATGCAGAAATGCCCATATCATCACATTTTAGGAACATCTTCTCAAATACTCTAAATACATTTGGCCCAAGTGGGCAAATACATTGACTGGACACCAGTGCCAGGCTCCTGAGCCTCTCTGTGGTCACTGCAAATTGTTAAAAATGACCTAGCATTGGTTAGGCTGAAATTCTAATTTTCCTGATTTAATCACAAATTACCTAGTAAGCATTATGAGCATAGCTTTCATAGTTTTTTTAGAAGTGCAAATGGAACAAATGGAAAGGCTGGATCTGGTGATTGTCTTCCATAAGCTTTCCTGTAAATCATTCCAAGAATTCTACACCCCTTTCCTTTTAAACTCTTTTCTTGAACATGTTCCAATCCTTCACATATGTTCTTTCTTTCTCCTCCCAATTCTGGTGCCAAAGTTCCCTGTCTATCATTTTAGGCAATCTGGCTACTGCTTTCCACAGGGAAGAGCACCCTTCTTTGCACTGAGTACCTGATCATTTGAATAAATGTTTTAAACACCGGAACATGAGGTACAAATTTGACTTTACTGGATAAAAAGCACTTTAAAATCAAGTTTATCCTGAGGATGGGTCTAAGTTAAAAGTAAGATTAACTTTTTTTTTAAATCTTTTTTTCTTTTTAATGTTTTCTTGAGAGAGAGCGAGCGCGCATGTGCGCGCGTGGGGTTGGGGTGGGGGGAAGTACAGAGAGAGGGAGACACAGAATCCAAATCAGGCTCCAGTCTCTGAGCTATCAGCACAGAGCCAGATGCCGGCTCAAACTCACGAACTGTGAGATCCTGACCTGAGCAGAAGTTGGAAGCTTAGCCAACTGAGCCACCCAGCCCTTAACTTTTTTTTTTTTTAATGTTTTCTTTTTCTTTTTCTTCTTCTTTTTTTTTTTTTTTTTTGAGAGACAAGAGTGTGAGTAGGGGAGGGGCAAGGAGAGAGGCAGACACAGAATGTAAAGCAGGCTCCAAGCTGTGAGCTGTCAGAGCCCAATGAGGGACTGGAAACTCAGAAACTGTGAGATCATGACTTGAACTGAAGTCGGACGCTTAATTTACTGAGCCACCCAGGTGCCCAGATTAACATCTTAAAATCTGGCTACACATAAAAGTGCAAGAAGAGGAATCTGATAATGCAAACCTCTTTGTTTTAGTTAATAAACATGTCCAATGGCAGTGGCAGTTTGTGCTGGCAGTTCTGGATGCTTGAGCAGTGCTTTAAGAACAGTGTCTTCTATATTTATAAGGAAGATTACTGAATACATACACACATACTCAAAACTGTTTGAGGACAGGAAGAAAAATGAATAAGGAAGAAGGTATAAGTTTTTTCTTTGCCTTAAATCACAATGAATCAAATGCTAAAAATTTCACCTGGTAGAAAGATAGGCTAGGAGAGAAAATCACCTACCTCATGACCTATAGAATTAGTGATTTTAAAAGATCAAGTAATGCTTGATCTAAAGGGAGCAATTGTGAAGGACAGTAACTTTGGAGATTTGAATTAGGCTTTATGCTTTGACTGGCAATAATAATATCTGGTAATACTGAGAGAGACTGAGTTCCTCATGCAAAATTAAATGTAAGTGTATTTGTACACATTTTCAAAATACTATCATTTTCCTAGAAGACACTTACCAAAGAAGGAAAATTCTTTTAAAGCCAATAATTAGAGTTGACAAGAGACTGTGTTAACAGAATCCTTCTCAAACACTTCTGCTTTCTTATCTTTAAGCACAAAGCATGAAGAACCCTTGCCCCCAAAAACATCTATGCAAGACTTTATGTAATAGTTAGGTAAACATGATGATATTATTTGAGCCACCATCTTTGAAATTTTGAATAAACATTTTAAAAAAATAAACTGACAGGCTCAGCAATGACAGAATCTGATAAGAATATTTTGATAAGATTTTTGTTACTATAAATGTCAGCATAGGACAGCTACACATTACTGAATTAGCTAAAATATATTTAAAATTTGGGATTTTAATTCTAAATGCAGTTTTAGGATACATTTTGGAGAAATATGTAATTACAATAATATATGTCCACTTAAAATATGTAGTGCTTACACAAACCATGTAATCAGAAACATCAATTTAGAATGATTATAAAGTGGTAATATGTGACTTTATTTAGTAACTTTCCTCTCACTTAAAACAATCTACAGTTAAAAAAAAGTACCTTTGCAATATATCCTAGATATCTGTATTAGTATGCCTAAATTTTCTTTCTTTTTAACATTTTTAAATAAACAATCATTTTGAAACTGTTTCACACTTAGTGGAAAACAACTTCTAGGAGATATTTACTCCAACTAAAACTCCCATCGCTAGATTCAGTGTCTCTCTCCCTGACTCCAGTCCCTGTTTTGAAAGATTCTCAAGTTAGCATTTTTCATTTCTCTAAAAATAGAAAACTTGAATAATGATAGTCAATTACATTTGATTGTCTTTTGAAACAGTGAGGAATTGTTCCCAATCGAAGATTGTTTCCATGCACCCTAACAATTTCATATACTTATTCAATTCAATTATATCTAAAGAACTTCTGTATTCTGCTTAAATCATAGTTTACTAAAATCCATGAATTTACTTCTCTGAAGTCTTAGGTCAAGTGGTTTAATTTGTAAGAGTAAATCTAGTGTGCAAAATAATTTGGATAAAAATAACTTTCTGATGCTTAATTTAGGAAATTGTTGAAATTTCTGGCTCTTGGAAAGTCATTAGAAGAGGAGGACTAATAGTCATAACCTTGCACAGGCCAAAGCCACTTGGAGGCCACTTGTCAAGCACTGAGCATCCTCCTATCTGAGCACAAAAATGGTGGGCACAGTTTTATATGAAAATGAAAGCAATTTTCCCCCCAGAAGGAATTGGCTTGATCACCAGAAACAACTTCTCACTTAGCCAACAAGTGTCAACATATTTCGAAACAGCTGCTACAATTTCGAGTCATGAGCCCCACTTCTGATATGGATGTAAGGTATAAAGACCAAGTAATTTATCCTCCTACTGTTAGATAAAAGTCCAGCCAGATGCCTACTGCCAGCAACTCCCTGATGGGGGAGCCCTGGTCTGGCCTAGCGTGGAGGAAGGTCATGAGAACACATTTGTAGGAGACCTGGCTGAACATACCAGAGGATCCTGCAGTAAGTACCAACAGTGTAGTCACCTGAAGGGTCCCTCATTTCTTTATCTTCAGTCTCTTCCCACTTTTCAACCACCTGGGATTAACATTCTTACCCCGATTCCTGCTTTTCCAAGCCCCTTACAAAGTATTTGTAGCTGAAATGACAGTGAGGCCTCGGACAGAAGCTGGTTAAGTCAGAAACAAGGCAGTGTCCAATTGCAAAGGCCAAGTCAGTTTATTTCTTCCCCCTCTCCTTGCATGCTACTGCTTCCACCACCAGCCCTTCAGGAGAAAAGGATTACCAGGACTAACTCAATCTGCCTGGCTCTAACCTCAGAAAGGCAGAAGTACTTGAAAAAGTGTTCTCCGTCTCCCTTCTCTGCTCCTGTACATATTGATCAGACCCATTAATCTGCATGCACAGAGATGGAAAAAAGAGAGCAATAGTAAATGGCAATTGAAGTAGTTAGCAGCAGAAAAAGTAATTGACTTCCATACCTTTGACTATAAAAAGTAAAAAGAAAAAAAAAAAATCAAGAACTAAGTGGTGGGTCCCGAGAGAATTTTTGATTTCCTGTTTCTTGGAAGACACTGGTATATAAATGTGAGGGTTTCTGGGGTCAAAGGACTCCAACCTTAATCCCATGCATGTAAACACTAAGGTGTAGGAGGCAGAAATGAAGGTAGAAAAAACACTCCCTTCCTGGGCCCCAGCAGTCATGCAGATCATTGAACACTGGAAGCCTCTGGCACCTCACATTGCTGAGCACCATCCTTTCCCGGTGTCGCTCTCCTCATCCATCTCTTCCCTACCAAGTGTACAGAGTCTGTCAATCTTGCTGTAATCAACTGTACAATTTCCCTATTGTTCCCCCAAGGTGGATGGTGGCCTACTGTCCTCATAGATGAATCTCCCTACCCTCTATGTGTCAGTCTTTTTTTTGACTGGAAGTTGGCCTTCTCCTGCTGGCTTCTTCCTCTTCAGCCTATGTGTTTTTCTCTTTACACCCCTGACCTACCTTCTTCCCTGTGCCGTTCCTTCCCACGCCCTCCCTTTGGAACTGGCAAGCTTATCTCTCCATCTTGCAGGGCTGAGTTTCTCTCCATTGTCTGCCTCTGTCCCTCTGCTTGCCTATCTGGCTTCCCCCCATATGGGCCTCCTACTCCATGCTAGTTGGTGGTCTTTCCTTACAGGTATACCAGTCTGGAAGCAGTTATTGACATATGCAGTTTTGTATTTCTTTTATCTCCTTGCATTCCTATTACGGGCTGCAACTATCTTCCCAGCCACAAATGAGACTCTTTTTCCCTAGGATTTCACAGTGTGTAGAAAGGTACTCCCCCCTGCCCCCTACATGCACCCTTCCCTCCCCTCCTCAGTCTGAGTGTTTTTCACCGTACACTTCTCTGGTGGATAACACATGGGCCCTGAAGTGTACATCCATGTAACCACTCAGTTCTGTCAGTGCCTTCCTGAGCAAGCTCACCTCTTTGAGTCTCTACTGTTCACACCTATACTACCAAGAGTTCATGCACTTCCCAAGCTGTTCACAACTGTGTGCTTCCCCCTGCATGCACCCATGTGTAGGGGGCTTCTCTGAAGATGAGCGTCCCCTTGCCCAGCTTCACAAGCTCCCACTGAACCACAGGGTTCACACCTCCCTTGCAGTTCTGCTTCCAAAAGCTCTGCTTTCCAAATTCCTTCTGTGTATTCCTTCTATGTATTTAGTGGGAGCTCAACAGATGTTAATTCTGTTCTCCACTTTTATCTGAATAACTATATGCGTCCGGGTGTCCCTCTGGCCCTCTGTGACTGTTTCAGTTAACTGAAGCAGGTTTCCTTGGTATGAAGTGGGCTATTTGTCAGTATGCCCTGTGGGTTACATTTCCCTCCGATTGTCCCTCCCCTCAGACTAAATGTTATCCATCTCTCATATCGTATATCCTTCCTTTTATACTTCCACACACAGTACTGCATGCCCATAAACGGCTTCCCTATGCACCCTGGGTTGTGGCACGTCTATTCCGTGTCTCTCTCCCACTTTTCCCCCTCCGCCCTAACAAGAAAACGCGTTTCTGGTTTGTACTCCCCAATTGCGGTGTGTGTGCGTCTACGTGAACCCTAGCTGTACTCGAGTTCCGTGTGTAAACGGGTATCTCTACCCAACGCGGTGTGGGGAGCGAGACAGGGGTCTCTGCCCAGGGTACAATGTACCTTTCCCCCACCCTCACCCTCGATCCACTTTCCTATCGCCGGGAGTCAACCCGACACCAGCGTGTCTTTTGGGTACGAAGAGCCTCCGCGAACCTTTGTCTTGTTCCTGGGTGAGCGCTGTGTGTGTGTGGCTCCCTCGTACACGGCGTTGGTCCCTCTTTGGGAAGGTGAAGCGCCCGTGTCCCCGAGTTCCTGGGAGTGCAAGGTGTGACTTCCCTTTACCCCCCGTAGGCGGGGTGTCGTGTCCCGTCCTTTGGGACTACGTGGTGTGCCCCCTCCCTCAGGGTGTGTTTGTGTCCTCAAGTCCTTGCGAGTACAAGGTGTGTCCCATCTCCATATGCGGAGCTGCTGTGTCCGAGTCTCTGCGGATCCGCGGTGTTTTTGTGTTAACACCCAAACGCTGACGGCTTATGCCCTCAGTACTTCGGAGTTCGTTACTGGTACGCCGCACCCGCTCCCCCTCCCCCGCCACAGACAGCGTAGTCATCTCCCGTGTCTCTTTGGTGCTTCCCTTCCTCAATGGGACAGAAAACGCCAGGAAACCCGCGGGCGCCGTCGGAAAGTCCCGCAGCAGCCGCGCAGCCGAGCCGAGGCTGCGGCTGCCTCGGCCCTGCCGCCAGGGGCCGCCCGCCTGCCCGTCTCCCAACGCTCCGGCTCTCGGCCGACCCGGGACAGCGGCGTCAGCGACCCTACCCGGCCCTGCCCAGCCTGCCGCCGCGGACGCTGACGGCAGCTGAGGCGAGCCACTGCTCCGCGGCCCCGCGCCGGTTGCTCGGAGCCCAGGGTGGCGCCACCGGGAGGCGACGGGCGCCCTCTCGCTTCCTCAGCCCTGCCGGTTGGCCGGCCGACCCGCTCACCTTGTGGCTCTGGTAGGTCTCGAGCGCCCGGATCGCCGTCTCGGTGAGCTTCACATGCAGTACGGTGATGTTGTCTTGTCCCAGCCGTCCGCACGACAGCCCATAACGCTGCTCCTCCCGCAGGCCCGCCGCCCCCCCTGCCGCCATCTTAAACTCCCAGGGGTGCGGACGCCGACGCCGCTCGGGCTCTAGCCTCCACTGCGGCCGCGGCTGCTAGGGCTTCTGCAGCCGCCGCCACAGCTACGGCCATCCCGCTGCTGACGTACTGTCATATACTGCGCGCAGCCAGACCTCCGGCTGCCACCGCCGCCACCCGCCCCACCCTCCGGCCCGCGCCCCGCCCCGGGCTCGTCTCATTGGCCTTGTTTCCTCACAGAACCTCCTTCATTGGCCGTCCTCCACTCTCACGGGGGCGGGGCCCAAAGTCGCTGGAGTTTTGCTCCCGGGACGGGACGTCCGAGGTGAGCGGCTGACGTCAAGGTGACGCGCCAATTTAATCACATGTGACGTCACATTTGGACCTCTTGGCTCGCCGGCCGCTATTGGTCAGGCTGCCTTCGGGGATCCCTTGTTAATTGGGTATTCACTTTGCCTGGCCTGGTAACCTAGAGTCGGAGCCCCGCCCCTTAGGAGGTGGTAGTGGAGAGTCGGGGGAGTAGGGGAATCTCTTCCTCCCCGAGTGGTCCTTGAAGAGGAAGACCCCCACCCCAAATGTGTGGCCAAGTAAGGACTTCGTCCCCCGACGGTTGCGGAAACTTGTGGAGCTGGGTTTGTGCCTGTGAGGGAGAACAAAGTAGGCGGGGTCACTGGAAAGCATGTTCTGAAAACTCAGTTTAGTGCCGTTGAGCAGATGGAATTGAGGAGAACGCCCTTCTTCATTTCACCCTAACCTTGAAATTAGTGAATCGACCCTAGGCTTTAGGAGTTGTGCTAGAATATATGTAGCACCTTAATTACAACACCATGCCTAAAGACTTAAGTGTCTGGTGTGGTGGGCACAATACTATAGAAAATTGAACTTCTAGTTCTTGCCCAGTTTATGCCGGGTTCTTATCCCAGAGGAACATATACCGTATCTCTGGAAGTCGCCATAGGGACAGGGTTGTGCCTTTTTATGGAATTTGGAGTATCTCCTTTCAAAGGACCATTTAAATTAGACCTGGGCTTGACCTAAATTAAAAGATACATCTACAGCTGTCATTTTTCGGCTTTGTTTGAACTCTGCCCATTTTATTCCACAGGGATGTGGGAAAACCTAGCTAGGGCTTAAGCAATTGGAGGTTAAGTAGAGGAGCTGGTGGTGTGAGGGTGTGCGGAGGCTGGGCATACTTTTCCGTTCCTCGCGGTGCTCCGTGTGTAGGCGTGGCTAAAGCAGAGAGCCTGATCCAGAGCCCTCTTCAGGCTCTGTTTGGGTAGACTGACAGGCTTCCTGTCGGAGAGCAAGAATTAACAGGGTGATGTGAAACACCAGATGAAAACAAACCATTGAAAGAATTCAAACCGTTAAAAGGCAGTGTAAAAAATTTACTTTAAAAAAATTGATAACGGTTGTTGTTTCCATCAGAGTGTAAAACCTTATTGTGTTTTATAGGGATTCCCCAGAAAAATTGATAGGCAGTTAAACAGTTTTTCCACCCTTTTAAATTGGATAGGGCTGTGATTTTCCCGAAAGATCCAAGTGGGAGTTTTTCATGATTCATCCCCCACCCCCCCACCCCCCACCTGAATTAATCCCTTCCCCAGCCTAAAGGTACATTGCCTTTTGATTCAGACCTTCAAGAATTGAATGTATGTAAAATGAATTACAGAACTAATTCTCCTTCCACAGAGTATAGGTTAAGTGGAAACATCTGTATTAACTGTTGGTTACATCACAGGAGAGCATTTTTAAAATTGACTTAATTTCAACCCACTAGAATTTGCTAGCTGTTAAGACATAATTAACATTTATTAATTCAGTTTACTAAAGTGTAAATTATCTTAAATTC
This sequence comes from Lynx rufus, assembly GCF_022079265.1. Taxonomy (NCBI): domain Eukaryota; kingdom Metazoa; phylum Chordata; class Mammalia; order Carnivora; family Felidae; genus Lynx; species Lynx rufus. The sequence continues at coordinate 157,850,698 of NW_025814823.1, forward strand.
ATTGAATAGAGAAATTAAGGCAATCACTGAAAATAATTTCGTATTTGAATTATTCTTTTCTTATGTTTACTTTACTTTACTAGGGAAGGACTGACCACATATCTAAATCTAAAACCTTAATTATCTGGGGGAGGGGGTGGGGAATGAGGGGGAGAGATTTGACCAGAACAAGGAGAACCTGTGTCTCAATACTTTTCTGGTGAAAGTGGGTAAATCCCTGCCCACATGTCATCTTGGCCTCTTGTTACTCAGGACTTCTGATGACACACAGAAGGTGGTGGAAGATCAAGGGTGATTTTCACTGTAGTTTTCAAATGTCTGACCTGCAGCACCTTACCAGTAACTGATTTTTTTTTTTTCCTCTGTTGCAGTAGGAATATTTTTCTCATACCCGATTTAGTAGGTAACATAATATTTCACTGTGTAATATTATTAAGATATCAGGAATATGTTATCACTTATTATTAGTGAATTATTGTTTGTTTATATTTTTCCCCTTTTGAGCTTTTCAAATAAGGAAGGAAGCGATAACCATGTACAAAGTAATACAGTAATCTAGTACTGTGTCTCTTCATTGTGTAGTACCATTATGCTTACCTGAATCAGATGGGCAAGCTGATAAGGGTAATTGGTTTGGGGGAGGGGGACTCTGATAAAAGTTGCTCTTTGGGAAGTTTTCCAGTTTATAGATATTTTCTGTATCATTCAGAGTAAATAATTAGCAAATAATTATTGAAGGCCAATTAAGTGTAAAATGCTGTCGAGGATTTAAAAATTGAACTGCATAGTCTTATTTAAAGGAATTTTGTCTCTAAATCTGGCAAATGGACCAATGCACTCAAAGCAAAGCAATTGAGAATTAGTAAATGCTAATTTGGGTGGTGGTGGTGGTGATCAGCTCAAAAATTCAAAGAAAGAAGTCTGGAGTCAGTGGAACTTGAATCCCTCTATAGGGGTGAGTAGATTCTAGATAAGAAGACCTGGTATAGATGGGGAGAGGCCAACTAAAAATTATCTTAATGGTAATTCTAGTTGAACACATTCATATTATGAGTGAGGAAACTGAGATTTTGTTTATTAAAAAGCACCCTATTAAAACCTGGAAAGGTAGGTCTGAATTGGCTTTTCTAGTCACTATATACACTAAGTAGCTCTTTGGGGCGCCTGGGTGGCTCAATCGGTTGAGCCTCCGACTTCCGCTCAGGTCATGATCTCACGGTCTGTGAGTTCGAGCCCCGCATCAGGCTCTGTGCTGACAGCTCAGAGCCTGAAGCCTGCTTCGGATTCTGTGTCTCCCTCTCTCTCTGCCCCTCCCCTGCTCATGGTCTGTGTCTCTCTCTGTCAAAAATAAATAAACATTAAAAAAAAATACACTACGTACCTCTTTGGAATTAATAACTGAGAAGAAATAAATATTATATGATAATTTAGTGCAAAGAAAAGGCAAAAAGAAGTAAACTGATATAAGGCCTGCTTCATTTGTTATATTTAGCGTACAAAATGGAAAAAGTTCAGGGTGCCTGGGTGGCTCAGTCGGTTAAGTTTCTGACTTTGGCTCAGGTCATGATCTTGCAATTCATGAGTTTGAGCCCCTCGTTGGGTTCTGTGCTGACAGCTCAGAGCCTGGAGCCTGGAGCCTGCTTCGGATTCTGTGTCTCCCTCTCTCTCTACCTCTTGCCTGCTCACACTCTGTCACTTTCTATCTCAAAGATAAACATTAAAAAAAATTTTTTTTTTCAAAATGAAAATAGGACTGTGAACATCAAAGTCTTTGCTCGTCTTGAAATGCCAGGCCATGCCTCTTTCCTGATCGCCATGTATTTAATGACCATTTCTTACTTCTCTATTGGAGCTGAGATCACCAGTTCAGATGCCTTCAGGTGTTATTAGGTTCACAAGATAAATGAAGTGGACCAGACAGTGCCACAGGGACTGAAGGTGCTGGACTGTGGTGAGCTAGGGGTGTTGAAAGAGTTTAGCAGTTTCCTAGTCCAGCTGATTTTTGTAGGGTGAACATGAAGGGGCCCAGTGTTGTCCAGTTTTTAAAGAAAACTTGAAAATCTCAGATTTTTATGTGAGCTTTCTGATTTCTACTTGTTGGCACCTACCTGAAGTTTTCCATAAACATTTTGTGAATATTTAAAAAAACTCTTTGGGCCTCAGGTAACCCACAGCTTTCTGGTTTTCAACCTTTGCTTTCATGATTTCCAGTGCACAAGGCCATTCTTTTTTATACCTGTCTTGGTAGTTTTGTGAGTGTTTCTTTAAGGTACCTATAAAACAATTCCTACTAATGTCTTAATATAATGCATGGGCTCCTGTTAGGAAAAGAGAACACATAACCTTATAGAAATACAGCAGAGGAGCTCTCTGGAAGAAGAATTTCCAGGTGGAACTTCTTCCCCTTGGAATTCTCTCTCCTTGATGCCTCATGTCCCCATTATGTTTGACCTTTTACCATTACACTGCTCTCCTTTCAAGGACTTCCCTAATTCTGTGCAAAAAGTCTCTTCCTATCCTTAGACACAAGTGAAGTAGGAGCTCTGTGGTTTTAAAAGAAATTCACTAAATATTCATGGAGAAAGTGAAATACCTACAGGAGAGACATAAATATTTGTTGCCTAAACACAGATTTTAAGCTAAACAATTATTATATCACATGTGATTATTTTCTACTCCACTCCATTTAAGTGTAAGAAATGTCACATTGTGTTGCTTATCATCATCATCATCATTGCTAAATCTGGCTCTAAGCGCCCCCCCCCATCTCACTGTGTGGTAGAACAATAAATCCACAGGTGTTACAAAGGTCCCAGAATATATGGGGAAGACTATCTGGTCTATGTCTATCACTGCTGACGTAATTCATGAGAAGCTCAAAAATTTCCCTTCAGGAAGGGTTTATTGGGTATGATCTAGATGGAAGGAACCAGATGACCTGAATTGAAACTGGGCTTATGTAGCAAACATACTGGTTTTACTTAGATTGTGTATTTGTTTGGCAGTTGGGTTGAGGGTGGCACTGATGGAAATTATAGAAAGGGAGACTGAAACTCTAACTGCTGCTTGGCACAAAATATATATGATGATGGTCCGTTTGATTTTCTGGAAGGTATGCGCATCTGGGAACCTTGCTGAGACTGGCAACTTTGGGGGACCAAGTCTAACCTTCTCCAGGTGTGGTCTTTCTAGAGGAGCTGAAAGGGGATTTGGGGTGTAGTCTTCCTGGAATTGGCAGCCTTTGCCCTTCCTCATCCTGGGGGAAGCTATTTAAACTCTAGACTTCTACCTCTACACTCTCTTAGTCTCTAAAGTCTTTTCCTTTTCTTAGGACAGTAGGGTTCTTCTCAAAAGTTGTGATGTGGGAGTGACGAAAGTACCCCTCACCACACTTTTATCCTCCCCTCCAGTTCAGATCCCTTCTTGGTGGAGCTGAGTAGAGAAGGCTAGGTGGGCAGAGCTGTCACTCAATCTTCCAGATATACCAAAGACAAAACTCTGAGAGGGCGATGATCGGTATTCACTAATACTTCTTTGGACTGCTTTCCCTCTTTGTTGCTTGCCTTCTCCTACTTGAAAAGCAGTCTCAAGGAAGTTGTATGTTCTTTGGAAGCAAAAGACTCAGAGTTAATTCTCCTGCACACGAGGAAAGTTCTCCCCTCCCATACTGATTGAGAAATATGTCCTGTCCATAGAATTGCACACTATAGTGATCAAAGTGTCCCTTTCTTGCACATAAGAGTTGTTTTTATGGCTTTTCAGTGCAATTCAAGATGCCCTGAAAGGTGTCAAATAAGTTCTGAAAAGGGGAAGGGTGATAGAGTGACCTCACAATTCTTATTGTTTCCATGTTGTTTTGTACTAAAAAGGAACACAAATGTATATCTGAATAAACTGAGGAAGTAGGAAGACCAGAGGAGACAAAACACCTCTTCACCTTTTCACTTTTAAACATGCTAATAGTGAGCCAGATGCCATCAACATGAAGAACAATATTGATAATTAATAATAGCTTATTTTTTTAAGAGTTTGATTTTAAGTAATGTCTACACCCAAAACTCAAACTCACAACCCTGACATCAAGAGTCATATGCTCCACCAATTGAGCCAGTCAGGCCCTTCTATAATAGCTTATTCTTGATGGAACTTTACAGCTTAAAAACAACAAAGTTCCATTGTGTTTTTGAATTCTCTCCCTATTCTGTGAGGTAGCCATTGTTTTATATATTCATTTTACCTTTGAGGTACCTGAGACTCAGAGACACTGTTGGTTTTGTTGTTGGTCTTGAAAGTAAAACTAAGTTGAAGAGGGCATCTTTTGGGATGAGCACTGGGTGTTGTATGGAAACCAATTTGACAATAAATTTCATATATTAAAAAAAAAAAGAAAGTAAAACTAGTCATTTGAGTCACCTACCCCCCCACACACAAACATCAAATATCATATTAAATAGTAAGATGGCAAATAAAGTGATCAATTCATCTTAGGTTCATTATAATTAGCATATTGACTTTACTGAGATTTATGAAAACTAATTCTATTTTTTTGTTCAGCATAGATAATTTGTGATATATTAGAACCTCAGTATAATAAATATGCATAGTATGTGGACACCCATTTGAAAATGCTCATATTATAATTTTAAATTATAAAGGTTTACAGTTGTTATATCTTTGTTTTTATTGAATGTTGCTCCTATCTATGATTTATTTGATAATGAGTCTTTGTTGAAAAGCACAATCCCCAAAAATATCACTGTTCCCATGGGAAAATGATACTTTATGACCTGGTTTCTAGAACATGTTATGGTGAAAAGCACAGAATAAATATATCACACATATAAATTCAGAAGGCTTTTTGTTTCTACTTAAAGAATTAGAATTGCAGGCTTCCTTGATTCCATTTTGTTTTTAATCAAGTATCATATTTATCATCTTTGATCTTTTGATCTGTTATGGCCTACTATTTTGGGAGCTTTTGCCATTGCTTTGGATTTTGGAAATTTAAGAGTCAACATGACCCTTACAGGATAAAATATTTACAAAATTAGAAACAAAGCAGGGCAAAGTATGAAGATGAGTGTTATTGGATGAGAAGTACCATAAAGGCACTGATTCAGTGGTATAGGAAGTTCTGGATTGCTAGAACATATTCAGCTTAGGTGTTGGTGTTGGGTGTTGGGAAAAGCTTCATGGAAAAGTTAGCTTTGGAACATCAGAGATTTGTAGTTGTGATAATGAGATTATTGAAACATTCCTTTTTTTTTTTTTTTTTAAGATACTGGCTCCTGTTTTCTTTTTAATTTTTTTTTTTTTTAACATTTATTTATTGTTGAGAGACAGAGACAGAGTGTGAGCAGGGAAGGGACAGAGAGAGAGGGAGACACAGAATCTGAAGCAAGTTCCAGGCTCTGGTCTGTCAGCACAGAGCCCATTGTGGGGCTCGAACTGACAAACCGTGAGATCATGCCCGGAGCTGAAGTCAGACGCTTAACCAACTGAGCCACCCAGGTGCCCCTGAAACATTCCGAATTTAGGGGTCTTAAGAATACTGGTTTGCTATCACAAGGTGTTTTGGTGAAAGACTGTAATCTGGTTTAACTGATATACAGGGCATATGAAAGCCGTTGTGACAGATGCAGATAGAAAGATGTGTTGATGACAGATTGTGAAGAGAGTTTTCATTATTGAATTAAGTACTATGGACTTTTATCTGTGAGCAATGCAGAACCATTGGCATCTTCTGACCAGATCGTGATATACTCTAATCCATAGGTTAGGACTATCCAGATGATAGCAGTATGATTAATGAATTGGAATGGGGGAATACTGGAAAAAGGAAGCTAAATTAGAAAGGCAAAAGGTAATGAGGCCTATGCTAGGATATTGATAATGGGAACAGAGATGAGAAGAAGGATATGAAAGACTTTCTGAAGGCAGAGTTGACTGATTTGACAGCTTTATTTGGGCATGAGAGGTGAGTGAGCATGAGGAACCAAAAATAAGTAGTAGCTTCAAGTTTGTTTGCTAGAAGATAGTATTGATTTGAAAAGAAATAAGGAAATCAGAAGGGGGAGCTGATTTAGGTTAGAGGTGGTGGTACAATATATGAGTGAAAATGTTCAGACATTTGGAATTGTGGGCCTTAGGCCTCGGAGTCAATCCCACTGAAATAATAGTAAGAGTCATAGAACTGGACAAGTCTTCTGAGGGAAGTTTTGAGGAAAGAGGAGGAGAAGAAAAAGAACAGGGGAGTGTACCCAAACTACACCTACTATAAGGGCTGTACACCTCTTTCACATTGAGAACCATGGCTATGGTGGGCCACTGTTACTGACAGGAGTATTTAATACCTACGATATGTATGTATCCCTGTATATATTTCCAAGATTTTCCCAGTAGTACCATCATTCTCAGTCATTTTACATTCAAATGTATTTTGGAGTGGGGAAAAAAAAAAAGAGGGTAGGAAATTAACAGGTGCTTCTCAGGCATTGCGCTTATTTAGGGTACACCCATGGGAATGTGTTGACCTTGGACACTTTATCCATTAGATATATTATGACAGAAAGTAAGTGTTGTAGGCAGTAATGGGGTAGCCTGAAGTCACATTGGTCTGAAATGTACAGGGAACATGAGATGATTGGGGAGAGAATAAGCAGGGCGACCAATGATCAGAGGTGGCTGTATATATCATTTGGAAGGTGAAACAGTACTATCAGTCGAATAATGACAGTGTGAAGCTGAAGTGATAATTTGCAAAAAGAATTTAGTAAGAGGTCATTGCTGTTGGTAGTAGCCGCATACTTACTGAATAAATTTCGCTGGGTGTACATTGTACTTAAAGTGATAATGCCCCCTTTAAGTTGTCGGAGCAAATTATTTTAATGATAACTTATTAACAGAAATGTTTTTGTTTTGTGTTTGTGATCTTGAAAGCAAGGCCATTAAAATTAATAAGATAAGTTGCTCTCTGTTTTTGATTCTGTCCTTCTAACCTTTACCTTGAATAAATCACTTCTCTTATGTGTAAAATGATTTAGGTGATTTAAATATGCTGGGTATTTGAATTGTGATTTATCTTCAGGATTTCTCAATTGAGCCAACATTAAAAAATGTAAAAGGTATAAGGTATGATATGATTTACCTGCCAAAGAGTTTTAGCCTCTAACAGGGATATTCACATTTCTTAAAAACAACAACTGTCCAGAATGTTAATGATTTGTTATAACTCTGACTCCTGGTGAAAATACTGGTACTACAGTCAGTGGATTGTATCAAACTTCAATAGTATAGAAAGCTAAGCAGCATGATGTAACTTTGTTAAATGTTGACAAATTGTACATGGAAGAAGAGGTCTGTCCTATGTAATTTTCACTTGGTCAGTATCTTTGCTTCATTTTTAGGGTCCTGAAACTTTAAAAAAAAGTTTTTATTTTGTGATTTAAAAATTAACCTTTTTTGGGTGCGCCTGGGTGGCTCAGTCAGTTGAGCATCTGGCTTCGGCTCAGGTCATGATCTCACAGTTTGTGAGTTCGAGCCCCGCGTTGGGCTCTGTGCTGACAGCTCAGAGCCTGGACCCTGTTTCGGATTCTGTGTCTCCCTCTCTCTCTGCTCCTCCCCTGCTCATGCTCTGTCTCTCTCTCTCTCTCTCTCTCTCTCTCTCTCTCTCTCTCTCTCTCAAAAATACATAAATAAATATTAAAAAAATTAAAAAAAACCTTTTTTGTTTTACATACTCTCTCTAAACATATAGGTTTCAACAGATAGATGTTATTTTTTAATATTTGCCAAAAAAGAAACATGCCATTGGAAACTTACTTTAAAAATAGAAAATTTGAGGGTTTTTTTGGTTTGCAATGACAGATATCTCTGAAAGTTTACTGTAAAGTATTCAAGTGTTAGTTCAGAATAAACTCTTTAAAATTTATTTTTAATTTACATATGGTAAAATTTACTTTTTTTAATACATTTGACAAGCAGGGCAGTTCTGTCACCCCCAGAAAACTCCCTCGTGCTGTTCCTTTGTAGTCAGACTTTTCTTCTTGACTCTTGTGACAACCACTGATGTGTTCTCTATCCCTATGGTTTTGCTTCTCTAGAATGTTGTATGAATGGACTCATACAGATGTAGCCGTTTCAGTGTAACTTTTTGCACTTAGCATAATACATTTGAGATTTATCCATGTTGTTGCATGTATCTGTAGTTTGTTCCTTTTTGTTTACTAATCAGTATTTCATTGTATGCATATTCCACAGTTTTTAGCCACTAGTTGAAGAACATTTATTTGCATCATATTCAGTTTTTGGTGATTTGGAATAGAGCCACTATAAACATTCACAAATGATTTTTATGTCAACATAAGTCTTACTTCTCTTGGGCAAATACCTAAGAGTGGAATTAACTGCATATAGTAAGTGTATATTTACCTTTTAAGAAACTGCCAAACTGTTTTCCAAAGTGGCAGTACTGTTTTGCATTTGAGTTCAGGTTTCTCTGCATACTAACCAGCACTTGGTATTGTTAGTCTTTTGGTTTTAATTTTAGTCATTCTACAGGGTCCATATTAGTATCACGTCGTGGTTTAACTTGAATTCCCCTAATGACTAATGATGTAGAGCATCTTTTCATGTGCTTATTTACCATCCTCATATCTTCTTTGCTGAATTGTCTTTTCAAATATTTAGTCCATTTTTAAAATCGGGTTGTTTGTTTTCATATTGTTGAGGTCTGAAGATTCTTTATATAATCTGGATATAAGTTCTTTGGCAGACAGGTGATTTGCAAATGTTTTGCTCCGGTCTGTGGCATATTTTAAATTCTTTTAAAGCATCTTAAGCAGGGGGACCTGGGTGGCTCAGTCAGTTAAGCATCTGACTCTGGATTTCTGCTCAAGTCATGATCTCACAGTTTGTGAGTTTGAGCCCTGTGTAGGGCTCTGCACTGACAGCGCGAAGCCTGCTTGGGATTCTCTTTCCCTCCCTCTTTGCCCCTTCCCCGCTCATGTATAAGCATTTTCTCTCTCAAAATAAATAAACTTAAAAAAAAAGTGTCTTATGCAAAGCAAAATGTGTCTTTATAGGGCAATTTTTTTTTTTTTAATTTTGATGAAGTCCAGTTTATAAGTTTTTTATGGGTAGTGCTTTTGGTGTTATATCTAAGAACTCTGCCTAGCTAAAAGTCACAAAATTTTTTGCATCTATTTTCCCTAATGTGTTATAGTTTTACATTTACACTGAAGTCTGTAGCCCATTTTGAGTTAATCTTTGTGTAAGATGTGAGGTATATGTCTAGGTCCTTTTTTTTTTTTGCGTATAGATTTGTACAAAGTAGATGATCTTTTCTCTATTGAACTGCCTTTGCATCTATGTCAAAATTAATTGATCATAGTATTTATGATATGGTTATATTTCTGGGCTCTCTATTCTTTATTGATCTATGTGTCTATCCTTTTGCTAAATACCACACAATGTCCTTATCATAGCTTTATAGTAGAATTAGCTTTCAGCCATCTCTGGCAGAAAGAAACAAGTTCTCTGCAGCACACTAGTCAAATTCCTTTTCAATTTTCTTCCAAACAAATAGATTATTCCTACTATCTTCATTCAGTTTACATATTCATTATAAATTCAGCATGGGCTGTGGTCATACTTCTTATATCCCTTTCCTAGATAGAGAAAAAGCTGTGGACTATGGTATTCAATTATAGCATTCTCTGCATCACCATCAAACTGCAAATTTTTAAAAAGAACCATTTTCTATGCTGCTCATCTACAGAAGTTCCCCTGATGGGCTTCCCCTCCTCTTACAAACCCACCACCCAGCCTGAGCTGCCTAGACACCCTAACCCCCATTGACAGCCAGCTTCCTGTCTGGTGGAGTGGCGGTTGGTAGAAACCAGCTGTCATGATTCATCCCATTTAAGATTTCTGCCTTTTGAGAAGTGACATTAATAGAGCCAGGCTGAATGATGTCTGATTGAGAGAATTTTATGAAAGAGGTTTGATTTCTGGTGCCTCAGCAATTGAACTTTTTATTTTTTAACAGGTACCTTCCAGTTTCCAGAGTATGTATGAGCTCAGTTAGATAGATAAATGTTTTCATCAAGTGTTTGAACCAGCTGTTAGTTCTTCCTGAAAAACAAACAGGCATGGAAACTTCTGTAAAAAAGTTCTTGCATTACCAATTCTTTAATAGTTACATAAGCTTTTAGACTTCTGATATTCTCCAAAAGGCAAAACATTCTCTGCCCAAGGTCTTGTTACATTTTGGATTTGGTGAAAGAATTCTCAGGTGCCTAAGGGATAACCTCACATACCATGAGGACATGGCTTTTCTCTTGGAATGCTGAAGCCAATTTCATGCCTTCACATTTTTGGGGGGTCATTTTGTCAGTTCTTAAGAACTTCATCTTAAGATGAACTTAAGAATATTATTTAAAAGCAGAATATTTGTTAGGAGGTTGAAGAAATTTGCAACCATAGGGACAAGTTTTTGTGCTAGTTGATCAGTAAATACACTGAAAAGAACAATAAAAGAAAAATAAATGGCAAAATACTGATAAGGGAAAAGTGCACTAGCTTTTATGAGTTACCTAAAATTAACATTATCCTCACTTTTGGGAATATGAGAGAACATGATAATGAAAGAGAAAGACAGTGATTAATTTGGGGAGGTAACAATTCTGGTACCAGTTGTGTGCAGGGAGTGGGAAAGAGAGCCTGTTACTGCAGCCTTGTACAGGGTGCTCAGATTTCTGTAGCAGTGCTGTATTGCATCTATACTATATGCTGAATCATGCACCTAAATATGAAAAGTCAAATTGTGGCTGGAATTTTTCTAGTACTAACAAGTACTGGTTTTCTATAGCCAATCAAAGTTATGCTAGAAGTAGAACATTTTATAACATTTGGTAGTAGTAACAAGTGATTTTTAGCTTTGGATCGGTGATACCCTAGGGCAGAAGTTATCAAACTTTAGTGTACTAAAGAATCCCCTGGGGAACTTGTTAAAACTTAAGGTCCCTGGGCTCTAGCCCTCAAAGGTTTGATTTAGTAGGTCTGGGGAGTGGTCAAGAATCTGCATTTTAACAACAACCTCACTCCATTTGGTACTCTGAGTCATCTCTCAAGAAGTTGCAAAATTCCCCTAGGAAAAAGTATTGTCCCTCAACTGAATTTTTAAAATACTATTTCACTTAGCATAGTAGGTGTTGTGAAACTTAATGACTGAGTGTCAGAGTTCCAAAGAGGTTAGCACTAACTAGTTTAGATTCCCCAGGTGTGAACTAAGATATAACATGCAATGAACAGTGTACACAGACTTAAGTTAGATTTCTTTCAATTAGAAATTATTAGTTACACAATTTCCATTTCCAGGTCATCTGTGCCTCCACAGATAGTATTAGATAAGGGAGGTAGACCAGGAATAGATACCTAGGGAATTTCACAAGGTTCTTTATAATCATTTATTGCTTACTGTGCCCTTAATGATGTTAGTCAGGATCCCATTAAATTAACTGTGAATATACTAATTGGTCCCTTGACGTTAGCTAGGGGGTATCAAATTCTGTGGCTCCACCCCATTCTGGTCATATAGGAGACAATGTAGAAATTGTTGCCTGTGTAAGGGTTCTTTTCTTTCTGGGGACAAGGCATCTGTGGGCCAAGAGAGATTTCTTAAAACATAGCAGGCATCCCTAGAGAATCTTCCTCTAATTCAGACAGGCACCTATGACCTACTTTTGAAAGTAATTTGAAAATCTCATCAAACATAAGCAATCAAAATTCAGATTCTCTATCAGTATTCTGTAGACCTAGCATGGCATCATTTCCATCTGTCCATACCAATGGCTTAAATATATTTTGGACAGGGCTTTCTTCTGTCTTTGTAGCTAAAACAGAGCATTTCTAGTTTGTGGATTCAAAGCAAGTATACAAACAAATACAATATGGTGTAAATTGTTTTTTTCTGTACATGAGAAGGGAATCAAATTTGCTAACTTGGTATTGCAGTTGCAGAATTAAAACACCTAAGCCAGAGCTTATTTCTCCTTATTTGAAGCCTGGAGTTTGGGTTTATAAATGTAACTAGCTTATGTGAACCTTTTTTAACTTTTCAAACCAAAACTGACAAGACAAAGTGTTTCACAGAAACTTCCAGAGTTGGAAGGTACTTTAAAGAACATCCAGTCCCATCTCTTACCTAATTTTTGAAACTTATGTTGCTTGTACTTTAACTCTCGCACTAAATTGTTAGCTTCTTAAGGGGAAGTTTCCTACTCATATGCATTTCTAATCACCCTGAGATTGTTCAGCTTCTTGAGGAGGAAGGCTTCATTTTGCACAGTTGGCCTAAATAAATATTTGTGAATTTGATCAATAAATTGGCAGATGGGTTTTTTTCATTCCCTATTTTCCTATTGCACAGGTTTGGCTGCCACATTTGTTCAGTTTCGATCCTTGCCCTGTGTCTTGCCAGGTGTATGACCTTTGACAAGTTACTTAACCTCTCTGTACTTTAGTTTTCTGTAAAATGGCCTTCGATAAATGATAGCATGTTCCTGATCACTACCAGCAGAACTTGCTGTCTGAGTTTTAATCATTTCAGGGTATGTTCTGTCTAGAAAATATAGTGGGAATACAGAAGTTACCTGAAACCTGTTGAAAGTATGAAAAATTAAGAGTTACAATTATTTAGTATGTACATACTGGATACACTTTATTAGGATAAATTCCTCATGATTGTAAGTCAAGTCACAACTGTAATAAGGAGTTTTTAGGCTGCTTCAACTCACCTTCCTACAACATAATATGGAAATCACTGGTTTAAAAAACAAACTTCATGTTTCAGTTAACAAAGTCAAGATATGTAGGCTCATGTAGAGCAGAGGAGCAAATTAATTGGGTGTTTAGAGTCTGATATGTTGTAATGAATTGGGTTATCAGGTGGTGACTTAATTAGGCTATTGAATGAATTAACACCCCTGAAATGTGGGAAATTCGCACTTAGCTTTCTCACTTCTGTCAGGGGGCTGGTGGCAGTATCCAAAAGATCAAGATACATTTCTGAAAAAAAATCCAGGTGGTTCATATTACAGAATAGCAAGTATCAGAGGCATTAGGGCCCTATCATGTAATGGTGATAATGTCCCCTATAATATTCACTATGGACAAACTGGGAAAATACAGAGAAATAGAAATAAGAAGAAAATTAGAAGAAAATTAAAACCACCAGTAATCTCATGCCCTAAGACAACAATTACTGAGAACTTTATATTGAGGAGGGCACCTGTTAGGATGAGCACTGGGTGTTGTATGGAAACCAGTTTGACAATAAATTTTGTATTAAAAAAAAAACTTTATATACCAGCTCTTCCTAGCCACAATTGTATTTATTTATGAGATTCAAACTGGGATCATTCTACAAATAAAATTTTGTATTTATCCCATTAAACAAACTCACTGAGAGCATCTTTCCAGAAAAAAATACTCTTTAAATTTTGCTTTCTCTTTAGTTATATATGAGATATACTCAATAATATTATTAGTTCAAGATAAAAGATTTAAGTAAAAGGAAGATTGATACTGCCCAGAGTAGAGAAAGAAGAAAATGAAGAGTAACGTGTTTTATTACTGAATATGACTTTTTTATTCATTAATATATTATTTATGGAAATAGTGCTTCAGAGGAAAGTGGTTTAAGTTCACTAGTGACCTTTTAGGGAGTGGCTCAATAAGTAATAATTCTATGAATGGATTAAGGGAGAGCTTAACATATAGCAACTATAAATATAGTCCTTAAATCCTTAAATCATTTCTCTTTCTCTCTCCCTAAACTTATTCCAAAGCCCCACTTTTTTTTCCCTATTCTGCCACTTAGGAACTTTAATTTTTAAAAGCATAGGAAGTGTTACAGTTGGTCATATCTTTGATTTTAAAATGTAGAAAATATGGAAGCATACCTGGGTAATAGTATAAATACAAAGAATTAGGAGATATGTGCTTACATTCTCGGCATTGGCTTATTTCCATGGTGGAAAGTCTCCTTTAAAGAGAGAGACAGGAAAACATGTTGGTGAGGGATTCCTGGAGCCATCTTACAATAAAGGCTGTTTTGGTACCCATTAGAGTTCACCACTGGGCCCATGCATCTGCCATGCAGATGCTGGCAGTTCATCTTTTGATTCCCAATGACCTCTGCAGTACTGACTACATGATTTTCCAGGCCTAATGCAAAGTGAAAATATATGGAGTCCCTCCTTCAAAAGACAATAAAATTAAAATATAAAGCTTTTTCCTTTCTTCCACTGTCTTTTTCTCTATCTGTAATGATGTTTTTATTTGTTATTTAATGTTTCATGTCCTTAGGCATGGGGATACTCACCCAGCAAATGCAGATTCTCACAGAGTCCCATTCTGTACCTAAGCAGACATGCCACCCACTCACTTCTTGGATTCCCCCCTCCACCAGCCACTGGACTGGCCTATGTCCTGGCGAGAGGTAGGGAAGTCATGCCAAGTATCTCCTCTTCCCCTAGGCATACCACCTGTGGGAACCCATGGTGGATGGGGGACCTCTGAAGGTAGTACAATCTCCATGCTGGAACATGCTGGGTACCTGGATCAGCAGTAGATGAGAGACTTATCTTCCACTTATAAGATGATCACCCCATGGTGCTGTCAGTCTGGGATGTGGATGACTGTCATTAAAACTCCCTGAGTTGTCTCAGGGAGCAAGAGGGCCCATCTGTGTGTGCCCAGAGGGACTGGAGACCAGCAGCATTACTGGATGAGGACCTGGAGGAGTAGGGTCCTGAAGTGCCAGGGCAGCTGAGAACCCATCCCTATAAGGTGGGGAAGTATGATGGTTGGTAAGCTGAGGCTCCAAGCTCCCAGTGCATGCTCTTTAGCCTCTTAGGACTTCACTTAGAAAATTCAAACTCATAGATAAAATTATTATTAAAAAAAAATTATTTTGAGAGAGAGAGAGAGAGAAAGCCCACAAGTTGGGGAGGGGGAGAGAGAAGGAGAGACAGAATCCCAAGCAGCCTCCTCACCATCAGTGCAGAGCTTGGCTCAAACTCATGAACTGTGAGATCATGACCTGAGCCGAGATCAAGAGTTTGACACTTAACTGACTGTGCCACCCAGGCACCCCTCAAAGATAAAATTATTAAGTATTTCAAGGCAGAGTATTAACCTCATGTTGGAGGAAGGTCGTCTAAGCTAATACCCTATGTGGCTGAAATGGCTGCATACCAATGAAGCAAACAGACCGTGAGCTTCTGGAATAACCTTTCTGACACTACTTGAATATCACTTTTATTTCTTATATATCAATGCTTCTAAACTTTATTGTGCATGTGAATAATATGCGAGGTTCTTGTTAAAATGTGGATCCTAATTTAGCAGGTCTGGGGCCTGAGATTCTGCATTTCAGACAAGTTCCCAGTGGATGCCATAGCTGGTCTAGGAACCACCTTTCTACACCTGCCTCCCTTAAAAATATTTTATTTGGAAATTATTATAGACTTACAAGAAGTTACAAAAATTGTGGACTCCTGTATACGATTCTCTTAACTCCCAATGGTGACATCTTATATGTAACACAAATACAGTATGTGATATGACTATAATATAATATCAAAACTAGGAAATTGACATTGGTACTGTAAGATAACAAAAACAATATAATTTAGTAACAAGTTTGATGTCTTTTTTCAAAGGAAAACCATTCATGGATTGAAGGAATACAGTGTCTCACAAACAGTGGAACATTGTTCCTGAGAGATTTGGGGTAAGAGTGAGTTTTATAGAATGTTACAAGAGGCAAATGGAAGCAGGGCGTGGTTGGCTAGGATGTTGGGGATTTCCTTGTAAGTCAAACAGTTTCTATTTTCTAGAGTAAGGTAAGCTAGCTAAAGCAGAGTCTCTGGAGGATTGTCATTAGTGTATGTTAAGTTTCCTTGACAGGTGTTTCCTGTGAGAGTAGGCTGACTTAGGTGTACATTCGTGACATAGACTGGGTCACTGGGGTCTCCTCCCTTTTGTTGGTCCTGATATACAAATTTATTTTATCAGTACAGTATTGTTAATTAGACTATCGACCTGGTTCCACTTTTATCATTTTATTTGCATATATATTTGTGTGTGTCTGTGTGTGTCTGCGTGTGTCTGTGTCTGTACAGTTATAGGTAATATTATTCCATGTATAAATTTTTGTAACTACCACTGTGATCAGGATATGGAACTGATGAAGAAGAATTATTTTGTGGCCTCCCCCCACTTCCCTGAAGATGGCTATAATACATTGGGAATTCTCAATAAGTCATACAATAACAATGCCTATTCTTTTCTCATAGTGAGAGTTGTCCCCAGAATCCAGCAAACCATGACGTTGGCAGTTCTAAGTGCGCTGAAGCACTAAGGTGAGGTGAAGTTTTGGGGGCAAAAATGTTGGTCATTGGAGGGAAGTATAACATTCCTTGTCCTAGTGCCTTGCACTCATCCTGGAGGGTGCCTTGTATAAACAAAGTCAAATGCAAATTTTGGAGAATCATTTTACTTAAAAGAGACATAAGGAAAATGGGAACCAGGTATACCCAGGAGATCTCTAGGATTCAGTGTGGGAATTGGTAAATATTAATTGATAATGACAAAGTAAGATGTTCATCATTATACTGTTCAGTGAACTTGGTAATTGCTTTATCTGTGCATTAGACAGACTTCAAACTTCACACATCTTTATGATAATAAGCCAACTTCATAATGCCACTGAAAATAAGACTTGTTAACTATCACATGCCTTGTAAATGGAAAAATATATCAGATTTTGGTAAATATGACTCATAATTATCAACTTCTCTTTTTATTTTGGTGGTATTGCCTGGTGGTTAAAGACATTATTCTTATCAACTGTGTGACCTTGGCCAAGTGACTTAACATTTCTATGGCCCAGTTTTCTTATGTCTAAGTTGGAGATGAGTGTAGGACCTGTCACGTAGGGTTGTTGCACAGGTAAAGCACATGCGACAGTGCCTTGCACAGTGTAAACACTCAGTATCAATTAATGGTATTATTATTATTAGGACTAGGTCAGCCTTGAATACCTTCTACTAACAATTGCCTAAGATTTTGCTTCTTTATATCCAAACCACTGACCTCAACAACTTTTTTATATTGAACGTGTGTAGATTTTTAAGGTTAGAGGTTCTTTTAGATATAACCACTCACTGTACAGACGAAAGTTAAACCTATAGGCTCTGGGTTCAAGTTCCAGCACTTACTAATTGCAGACTAATTGTGGGGCTTAGGCAAGGAACTTCCCTAAACCATAGTCTCCTTATCTATAAACAGGGAGAGTGTAACAGTATTTACCCCATAAACTTGTTGTAAAAATTAAATGAAATAATCTATATAAAGCGCTTGGCATGTAATTAGCAGGTTATTGATATTTGCTGTTATTTTTTTATTGATATCTGGTTTTCCCAGTAAGTGTACATGGCCCAGAGTTCCAGAGTTATTGGGAGAGATGATGTTAAACCAAATATAAAAGAGCTTCTCTCCAGCCAAGTGATTGGTCACACCTTGAGGACATAGAAACTGGAGCTCCTAACAGTATAGATACCCATGTGTTACAGAGACCAAGAACTATTCCCTGATATCTATCCCTTTCTTTTTTTTAATAATTGAACTCTGCCCCTTGCCAGATTTAGGAGGTCACGTGGCCAGTAGAGCCAGAAACCACACTTCCCAAGCCTGCATGTTTTTTGCCAATGGAATGGGTACAGCTTCTGTACTTCCTGACCAGTTACTCCCTAGTTCCTTGTGTCCCCCTTTCCTCTGCTGAGAATGTGATAGGGCATGGACAAGGTAGAGGACCAGCCTCTACCATGGAAGCAAGGCCGCACCCTGAGATTGATGGAGCAACAAGATTAATTTGATTCTCTGGACAACTTTATGGAGTAGACCTGCCTATGTCACATTGGCCTGCCTGTGTAGTATAGGGCTGTTAAATGAGAAAGAAGTAAATTTCTGTCTTGTTGGTGCTACTGTATATTGGAGTCTCCTGGTTATAGCACTTTAGACTATATCTTAACTCATTTATCATGACCATCTCTAAAGATGTTGAATGATGGAAAATAGGCATTTTAATAAGATCCCCCAGTAACTGTGATGCCAGCAATCCAGGGACTAGCCTTTGAAAAACACACACTAATGTGCTCTAAAGATATCACCATGTCTCTAAGCAAAATATAAGTTTTGGAAAGGGGTCTAGAATTTAGAAGATAGGAATAGCCCTTGTTAAAATTTTATTGTACTTGAACTGAAATTTGTTCAAGAATTCTGAATTAATATTCCACCTCATTTTATATTAGCAGTAGGATTACTTTTTAAGTTAAAAAATAGATTTATTAAGTTGAATACCTAAGTTGTTCTTTACAATTATTTGTAATGACCAGAAGAGTGAAAATACTTTGGTATTTCAGGCTATTTGTTGATTGTATAGCATGGATACAAGGAAGAGGTAATTCTATATATGTTGACTGAGGTACCCAAGATGTATCAAGCTAAAAATAAACAAATAAATATTGCAAAAAAAAAAGCACCAGACATAAAGAATACATGTGGTTTGACTCCATTTATTAAAAATCTGAAAATAAGAAACGTTATGCTGCTTACTATTGTGTGCTTAGGCAGTAAAATTAAAAAGAAAAACAAGAATTAAATACTCTGAAAGTCAGGAGAGTGGAAACCTTTGAGAGGGAGAGTGAAAGAGGGTGGTAATCAGGAGGAGTCTAGAGGAGAGCTTCCAAGGGGCTGGAAGTGTTTTACTTTTCTTGTAATTAATTAGTTAATTAATTAATTAATTAATTTGAGAGAGCTCGAGTGCTTGCAAGGTGGAGAGAGGGACAGAGGGGGAGAGAGAGAATCTTAAGCAGGCTCCACATTCAGCACAGAGACCAATCCTGGGTTCAGTCCCATGACTTTGGGATCATGACTTGAGCTAAAATCAAGAGTTGGCCTCTCAACTGACTGAGCCATCCAGGCACCCCGGTTTTTACTTTTTAATCTGGGTGGTGGTTGCAAGGGGGTTCACTTTGTTATTTTGCACATTTATCTATGTGTATATTAGATTTCACAATAAAAACCTTTTAAAGCATATTTCATAACTACATTAGGCATATATATATTCTCTATATCTTCATTTACATATGTTGTGTGTGTGTGTGTGTGTGTGCACGTATTCCTGTGTACGCATATAAATTTCACAAAGGATACACGTACACACAAAAGAAAGAGCTATGGGTAATTGTTATTACCTTTGGGTAGTGGGAATGTGGGGTAGGGAACATTTTACTTTGCATTTTACAATTTGCATTTTATTTACTTATATTTTCTTCATAATCATTTGTTACTTTTAAAAAAATAATCCCTCAAATACTGTATGTGAACATAGATCATTTTATTTTACATGCCACTGTATTATTGGAATTTTGTTTATGATCATGTTACTTTAAAAATTCTTTCTCCAAATTTGCATATGTATACATATGTGTACATTGCATACACATAGTAATACATGCTTGGAGAATTACGGCATGATACTTGTAAAACTCTTCACAGTGGTTACCTCTGAGGAGTGCACCTGGGGATAATTAAGAGAAGGGAGACCTTTCACCTTTTACTTTATATAATTCTGGTTCATTTGAACATTTTCTTTTACAGTGAGCATGTGCTACTTTTAAATTCATAGCACACATAATAAAAAAAATAAAATCTTAAAAAGAAAAAAATGGGGGCGGGGGACACCTGGCTGGTACGGTTGGTAGAGCATGGGATTCTTGATCTCAGGGTCATGAGTTCAAGCCCCACATTGGGGGTAGAGATTACATAAAAAATTAAACTAAAAAAAATAAAATAAAATCTTAAATTTATAGCACACACCAAAGGTGATATATAACATATTCCAGCGTATTTTGTTTTTTAGGCATGGAGGGATATAAAAAGGTCTACTTAAAAATGTGTCCAATTTGGGGAGAAGTCTCATCTTCAGGAAAAGATATCCTAGAATACAAACCTACATCCCTGCCCATCACACATATGCTAGAGCCTCTGATAATGGGCTAATTTGATGGAATCTTTGAAATTAAATCACAAAGACAGGATTCCTTAAAGGCAAACATGGCTCCTGGCCTGTGGAAAGTATTAGTTATTTGTAGAATTTTTTGGAGAACAGTATCATTTAAACGATATTTCATCCACTAAGGTTTCACTACTTATTGATGCTTTTTTTTTTTTTTTTTATAACATGTTAGGTGTTTTTTAGTGAGAGGATTAAGAGGTGCAGAACATGATTGATGAGATGCAACTGGGTGATTTCTGGAAAAAAACTATTAGTGTTTTAGGCCAGTTAGTATTTTAGTCAGCTTTTTAAAAGCATAGGATACAGGAGTGCCTGAGTGGCTCAGTCGGTTAAGTGTCTGATTCTTGACCTTATCTCCATGTCTTGATCTTAGGATCTTGAGTTCAGGCCCTGCATTGGGCTCTGCGCTGGGTATGGAGCCTACTTAAAAAAAAAAAAAAAAAAAAAAAGAAGCATAGAATACTTTTAAATTGTTAATTTTAATTGTTAAATTAATTTTAAACTTAATTGTTAACAATTTTAAATTGTTAATTAACAGTGATACTTATCCTAATTGTTATAAAGCTCAGGGCAAATGATCTAAAATTCAATAGGAATGACTTAACCAACAAAAATTCACTCAAAGACTAAATGTATTATAGAGAAACAACACTCGTATTAATCAAAGCTCTGATACTGAACTTCATGAGTAACCTTATCTAGATAGATTCAACAGTTTGTTGCTGATAATTAGATAATGCCACGAATGATAATCAATAATAATGTTTTGTTGGTAAAAGAGGCAATCAAATACAGAGATGCAGAAGTGAGCTACTCACTGAAATAGAGCTTCTTTGGAATAATGTCCAACAGTGGTATAAAACTGCTGACTAAAACAGTAGCAACCAATTAACATGTGGCTATGGAACACTTGAAGTGTGGCTAGTCTCAGTTAAGATGTTGTGTGTCAAATGCACACCAGATTTGAAGAGTTAGTTTAAAAATGGATTATAAACTGTTAATAATAATATTAGAATGTTGATAGTGTCTTAATATTGATTACATGTTGAAATGTTAATAATTTGGATCTATTGGGATGAACAAAAATTATTAAATTTAGTTTCACCTGTTTGTTATTTTTTAATGTGGTTATTAAAATTTTTTAGTTGTCAATGTGGCTCCCATTTATAGCTCACTTTTGTTAGACGGTGCTGGTGTACAAGGTTTGAATTATAAATGAACCGAGAATCAGCATTTTCACTTCCCTTACGTTCCAGATAGGGATACTAATTCCAGAGAGGAAACACAAAGGCACCAACATGATTGGGCAGAAGTGAGGAATAGAGCTTCCATCTTTTGATTCTCTGTCTCCCTACACAGTTGGCTCCTAATGGAAAATTTGAGGACAGGGAATCAAACTCAGGACACCTACACATTAGAGATCATGTTTCTTTAACATGTGAAGAGCTAGACAATGATTAACAAACAAAAAACAAAACAAAACAAAACATTTCTAAGGACTTGGATTGAGAATAGAGGTTAGAAGATTAACATTCAATTTTACACATCTTTGTGTTACTTTTAAGACTTGGGCATGTGTTACTATTAAGAAAGAAAGAAAAAAGGCTGGGATGGAGGGTGAAGCAGACAGATAAGGTTCAAAAGAAACCATAGTTTGAAGTTCAAGTTTGGAGATATTTGAAGTGGCTTTTTCTACCATTATCTTTGTTCACATCTCTAGATGCCGTTGTTTAATTCTTTGTGTTCTCTTTGGGGTGGTTTACTTTTTACATTACTAAAGCGAAATCAACTGTTAGAAACTAATTTTTGAATTTGCAGCTGTAGCTTGAAAAACCTATGTTTTCCCTACTTTTATAAGCACAGGCCGGTGAGAATGATTGGTGATTTTGTTTCAAGAGAATTCAAGCTCTCCCTTCTAAAGGGCACTTGCCAACAGACTAGATGTTTCAGTTTGAAGCCATTTGCTACAATCATCCTTGAGATTTTTGCTCACGGCATCCAGAGCTATTATTTCTAAAGACAGATTCTTAGAACACAAGTTTATTTAGCTTCAGAACATACACAGCCTCCTTACTGGAGCAGCTGTACTGAGTTTCTGAATGGAAGGATGATTTCCACAGTGTATTTTATAGCCACACACCATTCCCGAGCATAATCTAAAATACAGATTATGTTTATTTATACTCCTTTATTGTAGGAGAGAAAGACATACTTGGCTAGTCTGAGGGGTAATGTTTACAGCAGCATTTTCTATTTTTATGGCAGTTTCTTCAGGCCCCTGCATTGTTGACTTTCTTTCTAAACCCCAGAACTTGATTTAGTGGTCTCCTAGCCCGAGACCAGGATAAATGCAGGTTGCCTGTGCTTAACAGGACTCTTGGAGTATGTATGGGTATGGGACAAATTCCTGTTTAACTTTTTGTCAATATTCTCATTTCCTCTTCTTATTTCATTACTTTCAAGCCTTTTAACCCCTGAAACAAAAGATAATCCTGTCCTGGAGACTGATGGCCTCTTTTGTACCCACTTTTCTGAGGCAAGTGCAAGAATTCTAAAGGAACTTTGTTTTTTCACTGTTGAAATGTTTTTGTTTTAAAGTATAACATATTTATTTTTTTAACTTAAAAAAATTAATTAATTGGTGACCCATCTCTTTTGATAACTATACCAAGTTCTTTATTTCAGATGTCTTTTCTATTTGTATTGTACACTAATTTCTTTGTTTTAATTAAAACATTATTAAAAATTTTTGAGTACAGTTGACACACACTGTTACATTAGTTTCAGGTGTACAACATGGTGATTCAGCATCTCTAGACATTATGCTCTGCTCACTGCAAGTGTAGCTGCTGTCTGTCACCATACACTGTTATAGTACCTTTGCCTGTATTCCCTCTGCTGTACCTTTTATTTCTGTGACTTATTTATTCCATGACTGGAAGTCTGTATCTCCTGATCCACTTTACCCATTTTGCCCATCTCCCCTTTCCGCTGGTAACTGTCAGTTTGAAGGGACTTTTTTTGTTTGATTTTTTGCAAGTTATTTACCAAATGCATTCTCGGATATCTGAACCCATCTAGAAGCTGAGTAGTCTCATTCTCTTGAATTCCAAACTCTGCATTCATTCATTTCGTAGTTAATTTTAGGCACCTGCTATGTGACAGGGTAGGGTTATATCTGTTAGAAATAACCTTGGCACAGTGAAAAATACTGGACAGAGGCCCTTGGACCACTCCTCAGGACCTTTGGAGTGGGAGAAAGGGGGTGGAGAGGAAAAAAGTCGACGAGCTGGGATTTCTGAGTATTCTCACCTCCAGAAATAGTCAAATAGCACCTGCAAGCTTTCTCTGCCTCTGGATTGCTGCATGGGGCTTTAAATCACTGGGCTGAGCTCTCTTGACCTTTGCTCACTTGTTGTCTCCACAGCTCCAGAAGCTGGGGCATTTACATATAACCCTTACCTGGGCCCTGGTCTCAGCTCTATCAAAACACCAGCTATTTGACTAGCCAGCAGTTGCTGCTGTTGGTCATTTACCTTGATGTGCAAAAAAGACAGGGCCTCTTTTTAGCATTAAGTGTTAACCATGCTTAAGAGAAGAAGTAGAGGTAGAGCTTCATTGCAGCTCCCTTTTAGAAATGGTTGTCCAATAATAGAGGTCCTCAGTCACACCAGTGGTATTACACAGTGACAGTTTCAGTGATATGTATGTACCTGGGTCCTGTCCTAGACCAATTAAATAAATTATGGGAATGGGAGCTGAGGGTGAGTATTTTTGAAAAGCTCACCAGCTAATACACAGCCGATATTAAAAACCACTGGTATTGAAACTGTCAGGCCTTGAAAGGGACAGATGTGGGTGTAAAATCCAGAATTTACCACTTACTAGTTGTAACTCTATGAGGCTCTCTGAGCCTCAGTTTCCTCATCTGTAAAATGAGGATCAAATTGTACCTTCCTTACAGGTAGCTATGTAGCACATAGAAGATACTCAATGAGTAGTGGTTACTGAATAAGGCTATCAGTATTCTGTCTGATATGATAGCCATTAGCCATATGTAACTATTTAAATTAAAATTAGACAAAGTTAAAAACTTGCCCCTAAGTCCCATTAGCCACATTTCAAGGGCTCAACAGCCATGTATGGCTAGTGGCTGTCATACTGGGTAGCAGAAATGTCAAACATCTCCCTCATTGCAGAAAGTTCTTTAGATTGGAAAACACTCATTTATAACATCTGCTTCAGTAAGACCTAACTTTATTTAGAGAAACGTCATTTTAAACTCTTATGGAAAACCTTCTACATTTGTTTCTGTTAGGTAAACAGCAGGCCTTTTGGCTCGAGCAGAGAAGTGAAGGAAATCCAGGAACCACCTCTTCTATGGAGACTTTTTTCATGTTCCTATATACCTGTAAATGAGTTTACCTCAGGTAAACAAACAAGTGGGAACATCCAATCGATTGTTCAAATAATGATGTCTCCTCCCCTCCCCACCCCACTAGTTCGGAGGCCACACTCACCAACCATTTAGTCCACTTTTGAAGTAGAACATTAACTTTTCCCTGCCCTGTTTTTTAGTACTACAGGCACTATCAGCGAAGCTGCAACTGGCGTGTGTGTGTGTGTGTGTGTGTGTGTGTGTGTGTGTGTGTGTGTGTTGGAAAGTGGAAGAGGAAGGGGCAGTAGCCGGGAGAAAGAACTGGCATTGGGAAGGGAATATCTGTCAGTGGGAAAAGAAAGGCCATAGATAGGATGTATTTTATGATTTTATTATCAGAAATGTTTATTTCAGGTATTTTGATATCTCTTCTATTCTAAAAATTCTTTAGTGTCATTTTTATTTACCTACAGTAGGTAAGAGCACAGGCTCCGAAATCAAACCTCCTGTGTCCAAACCATACTCCATTATGAACTAGCTGAATGACCTTGCACAGATTACTTAACCTTTCTAAGTCTGTTTTTCCATCTGCAAAATGAAGATAAAATATTAGTATCTCCACCTCATAGTATTATTGCAAGAATTAAATGACAGAATATATGGAAAGTCTTTGGTATAGGACATAACCCCAGATAAGTGCTTAATGAATTAAAAAAA
This sequence comes from Lynx rufus, assembly GCF_022079265.1. Classification (NCBI taxonomy): domain Eukaryota; kingdom Metazoa; phylum Chordata; class Mammalia; order Carnivora; family Felidae; genus Lynx; species Lynx rufus. Next base: position 157,875,942 of record NW_025814823.1, read on the forward strand.
TTATTTAGAGAAAGAATATTTTATTGTCAATAAACAAATGATGTGATACTTTTAACTACAACAAGTATAGGCTAAATATATTCCTCATAAGAGTGTTAAATCTGTTTTAAAATTTATCCATTTGTCATATCTTCTAGAACACGTAGGCCTCTTTTACAGTTTCTGTGTTACATAAATGTTCCACGTGTGCTACTGTACTTGTTTGGTTAAGCATAGGCCTAGCGGCTTGGGAAGTGTCAAAGTCTGAAGAACAAATGTATTGTTGATTCGAGCTACTATGTTAAAAATTGCTAGGGGCGCCTGGGTGGCCCAGTCCCTTGAGCTTCTGACTTCAGCTAGGGTCACTTGATCTCAGGGCTCTTTGCAGCCTCGGGCTCTTTGCTGATGGCTTGGAGCCTGGAGCCTGCTTCACATTCTGTGTCTCCCTCAAGCTCTGCCCCTCCCCGACTTGTGCTCTGTCTCTGTCTCTCAAAAATAAATAAATGTAAAAAAAAAAAATGCTAATATAACTAAGCAGTCTTAAAAACAATGAAGGTCCTGGTTCTCAATGGAAAAGGACCACAACCTACCACTTAAATTCACTTTATATTTGTTTTGTCTTCCTGCAATGATGTTTTTATTGGCAAAGTTACTTTATTATTTTTTTTTTTAATTTAAAAACATGGCATGTCTTCGGGTATTTTATTATTTAGATGTTTCACACCCTTTTGTTTTGTTATGCGGTGTGACAGTGTGACAAACCTAAAAACTAACTCCCCAGTGAGTGGAAAGTGCTATCGTTTATTTTTAGTAAGAAAGCTGTATTGGTTCATATAGCTGCTTTCCCAGCTGAAATAACACAGCAGATTGGTGCTGTTTGAACACTGTTAATTGCTAAAAGTTCTTAAACTAGTAAATAGGCCTGATTAGCTGGAATCCAAACAGCAACCCAAACAGACCAGACCACTTTTGATAAGATAAACACTCTACTAACCTTAAACATTCCCTCCTGATTATCTTCCTGTGGTATGAAATGTTAAACTAAAAATATTTTTATTTTTCCTATTTAGAGAGACATCAGGGAAAAATTGTTTGCGATATTTAAAACCAAGTTAAAGGTCATTATGTCCAGTGTATGATTTAGTAGATAATTATCAGCAATGCTGTTACTAAATCATTACCCTAGGAGAGTTGAACAGTAAAGGTGGACTAGTTTGTAACAGAAAGTCCTGATATAGAAGATCACATTGTACTTTGTCATTTCTGTTTGGGCAACTACAAACAAACAGTAGTAACTGCAACAAGAGAACAAGGAGCTTTTAATAAATAAAATGTAATAGAAGTTCATTAGGCATCTTAAATCTCATAACTGGAAAGTTTTCTAGAATAAAACTCCACTTTTGCTCAGCATTTGAAATATTCATTGGAAATACAACTCTAAAATTCCTTTCACCTTCCAGGTTCTAGAGCATTCATATTAAAATTAAGTTTGCTTGAGGCATTTTATTTAATAATTTTTTTAAATATTTATTTATGTTTAAGAGGCAGAGAGGCAGAGTACAATTGGGGAAGGGCAGACAGAGAGAGAGAGAGAGGGAGATACAAAATCCAAAGTAGGCTCCAGGCTCTGAGGTATCAGTACAGAGCCCGATGTGGGACTTGAACCCACCAGCTGTGAGATCATGACCTGAGCAGAAGTCAGATGCTTAACCGACTGAGCCACCCAGGCGCCCCAGCATTTTATTTAATAATTTAAAAACTATTTTAGTGAAATATTGCTGATGTGAACCGGCGCATTTCCTTAGCCTTAGAAATAGAGACTGGAACAAAACAAAAATTTCCTTACCAATGAAGTATAGAGGGTGAGCCAGTTTTCTAAATTTTCCAGCTCAGAAATTCAAAAATAAGGTAAACTTTTATAAGATTAATAACAATCTTATTGTTTTCTTGGCTCACTATTGAAAAATAGCAAGTAGGAAAAAGAAAAAGAAAACATCTATAGTTCCACTAACCATCATTAAGTATTGGGTATGTTGACTTCTAGTCTTTTGTTCTATACTTTAAAAAAAATTAGAGTTGAGCTCATATAGCATATACATTTGCTTAATATTATGGTGTTACTAAAGCTTGTGGCTATGGAAGTATAATAATTTCTTATTGGATATTTAAGTAGTATCAAATTATTTCATATTATAAACAGTGCTTTGGTGGAAATATTTGTGCATAAGGGTTACTCTTCCCTCTGACTCTATTTAGCATTATTTCCATAGGATAGAGTCTCAAAAGTGAGAATACACTAGGTCAAAGTTATGAATAATTTTAAGGCTCATATACATTTGCTTTCCAGAAGAGTTAATTAAAACTATATTACCATTAAAGATATATTACTGTATAGAATTATGCCTACTTTACAGCATCGTGGATAGCAATGAACAATTTTACTATGATTTTAATATGATTCTCTCGTGTTTGTATCTTTTAGAGTTTGAAATTATAACCAAATAGGAGGTCATAATTTTGTATAGTCAAATTCATTTGGCACAAAGAAATACTCTGTTTCAAGATTATAGACCATATGGCTGCTAATTGTTGGTGAACTTTAAGATTTCAGGTTGGCTTAGCACAGATGGTGATTTAGATTCTAGTCTGATGGTATTTTAAAAATAATAGTAAAAATTATTTTTCCCTGTCTACCTTAAAAAGTATCTGAGGCACTAGTATATTTTGCTTTTAGTGGCTGAATTAGATCTTATTAAACTAGCTTTTTCCAGGTAATAACTATATACTCTGGAACATGTGAATAATAATAATAAAAAGTAGGTACTTGAAGGGGCAGGAGAATGGACAGAGGCAGACAGATCTTGGTGAGAAATCCATGCTTGGAGGAGGTGAAGGAGATTAAAGAAGACTTAAATAAGTAGAAAGACAAACAATATTTATAGGTTGGAAAACTGTAAGTTGGTAAGATGGCAATTCTTCCAGAATTGATACATGGAGTCATTACAATCCTGGTCAAGATCCTAGCCAGCTTTTAAAGTTTTTATTTTCATTATTTTTATTTATTTTTTATTTTTTGAGAAAGGCAGAGAGAGAGGGAGAATCTCAAACAAGGTCTGTGCTGACAGCACAGAGCTAGATGCAGGGCTCAAATTCACAAAACTGAGATCATGACCTGAGCTGAAATCAAGAGTTGGGCGCTTAACCAACTGAGCCACCCAGGCACCCCCCTTTTTAAAAGTTTTTACTTACTTACTATTTATTTTTAGAGAACTAACCGGCTTTTAGAAAAGGAAATTGACTTCAAGGTTAACCTTATTAGTGATTCCATGTAGATAGCAGGTATCTCCTGACATTATGTAGTGAGAAGTATATTTAACCTCTGGGGCATTCTTTCTGAAAACCCATGAGTACAGCCTAATCATGAGAAAAACATCACATAAACCAAATTAGGGGACATTTTACAAAATAACTGACCAGTACTCCTCAAGACCATTAAAGTCACGCATGAAAAGCAAAGAAAGTCTAAGCGCTATCATAGTCTAGAGGAGAGAGAGAAGACATGATGGTTAAATGCAATATAGTATTCTAGACTGGGTCCTGGAAGAAAAAAAACTGGTGAAATCCAACTTAAATCATCTGTTTAATTAATAGCAATGTACCAATGTTGGTTTCTTAGTTTAGAGAGATGTACCACAATAATGTACAATGGTAACATTAGGGGAAACAGAAACTAAGTGAGCAGTATATGAGGACTCTCTTTGCATGTTTTCTGCAAATCTAAAGTGATTCCAAAATAAAATGTTTATTAAAGTGGGGTTCCTGGGTGGTCCAGTCAGTTAAGGGTCTCACTTGATTTTGACTCAGGTCATGATCTCATAGTTTGTGAGTTTGAGCCCTGCATCTGGCTCTGTGCTGACAGCAGAGCCTCCTTGGGATTCTCTTTCCTCTCTCTTTGCCACTTACCCCGCTCATGCTCTCTCTCTCATTCTCAAAATTAAATAAACTTAAAAAAAAGTTTTTTAAAGAAAAAATAAATTGACAAGCTTATTCTAAAAAGTATGGAAAAGCAGGGAACCTAGAATGGCCAAAATAATTTTGAAAAAGAATAAAGTATTTATAGTACCTAATTTTAAGACTTATTATAAACCTACAATAATCAGGAGTGTGTGGTATTGGCTTAGGGTAGACATATAGAAATGGAACATAATAGAGAGCTTAGAATATATCCCAATTTATAATGATTTTCAAATTAAGTGCCCAGGTGAAAGGCACTTAGGCACTAAAGGATAGTCTTTTCCACAAAGGTGCTAAAACAACTGAATATCTCTATGGAAAAAAAAAAAATGAACTTTGATCCTTACCTCACCCTTATATAGAAATTAACTTGATATGGACTATAGACCCAAATTTAAGAGTTTAAAGCTATAAAACTCCTACCAAAAAAAAAAAAATTTTGTGGCATTAGTTTAGGCCAGTGGTTCTCAACTGAGGGCAATTTGATTCTTCAAGGGACATTTGGCATTGTCTGGAGATGTTTTTGATTACCACAACTGGAGTGGGGTGAGGAACATGCTGTTGGTATCTAAGTAGAGTCCAGGCATGCAAATGAATATTCTACAATGCACAGGATGGCTCCCTACAACAAAAAAATTACCAAGTTCAAAATATCAATAGTACAGAGTTTGAGAAAGCTTAGGTTAATCAAAGCTTTCTTAAATAGATATAGAAATCATTAATCATAAAAGAAAACTAAATAAATGCTGAAATAAAAATAAATGCAAATTATAAGTAAAAATTAAAACTTTTGCTCTGCAAAAGATACAGTTAAGAAAATGAAAAGGCACTACAGGATGAGAAAAGGTATTTGTAAAACATGTATCTGACAAAAGGCTCAGATTCAGAATATAAAGATAACTCTTATGACCAATAATAAGAAAACAACCTAATAAGAACTAAGCAAAGGATTTGAACAGATAATTTAAGAAAGAGGGTATAGGGGCACTTGGGTGGCTCAGTCGGTTAAGTGTCCAATTCTTGGTTTTGACTCAGGTCATGATCTCACAGTTTGTGGGTTCGAGTCCTGTGTTGGGCTCTGCAACTGGCAGCTCGGAGCCTGCTTGGGATTCTTTCTCTCTCCCCCTCTCTCTGCCCCTCCCCTGCTCACACGGTCTCTGTCTTTCTCAAAATAAATAAATTAGTTAAAAAAAAAAGAGCATATAAATATGGCCAATAAGCACACAAAAAGATGCTCAATGTTACTATTCATCAGGGAAATGCAAATTAAAATCATAATGAGATACCACAACACACTCATTAGAAAGGCTAAGGTTAAACAGCCTGGCAACAAGTGCTGACAGAGATGTGGAGCAACAGGAACTCTCATACATTGTAGGTGGAATTGCAAAATGGTTCAGTTCTACTCTGGAAGACAAATTGGCTCTGTCTTAGGCAGTAAGCATATACTTACCATAGGACCCAGCATTGCTGCTTTGTAGGTATTTATCCAAGAGAAACGAAAATATATGTTCATACAAAGGCTTGTATGTGATTATTTATAGCCACATTATTCATAGTATCCTCAAATGAAACGATCCAATTATTCATCAACTGGTTAATGGATAAAGATTGTGTCATGATATCCCTGGTAGTGATATAACCATACCATGAAATTCTAATGGGCAATAAAAAAGGAACAAAATACTGATACAAAACAGCATGGAAGAATTTTAAAAACCTTACGCTAAGTGAAAGAAGTCACAAAATTATATTCTGTATGATTCTATTCATATGAAATTCTAGGAAAGGTAAAACTATAGTAACAGAAAGTAGACCACTAGTTGCTTGAGGCTGAGAGAGGATCAGCTGAAAAGAGGAAATTTTTTAGGGTGATAAGAAATATTCTCTAACTTAATTGTGGTGATGGCTACATAATTACATACAGTTATGAAAACTTATCAAACTACATATAAGGTGAGTGACTTTTATTTTAAATTCGACCAATAGGAATATAAATTTAAAAAAAGAATTTGAGGCTTTGAAATTAACAAGACACTATCAAAAGAATATGAACCAAATAATAAAGGAAAAAAATTATATCTAAAAACCAGCTCATAGTAATTATTGCAATTGAGCACCAATCTATCTTTAAAGTTCTTGGTAGATAATACAAAAATGAAAACTTCATGTGCTCTATACTTTTTATTGTGTCATAAGTGGAAGAGTATTTGCCTGTCTGAAGACTACACTCTTTTTTACAATCAGGAAAGAATAATTATTTGTGAAAATCTTCACATCAGAACACTGAATACCACACTGGACGATATTTTCTAAAGGACTAAAGAAGTTGAAAATATTCTTTATATTGTTGACTCTTACACTGACCATGAATAAGCCATTTTTATTAGGAGGCAGGGCCTTGGGGAGTAATTAGGTCATGAGGGCTCCATGGAATTAGTGCCTTTATAAAAGAGACCACAGAGAGATCCCTCAGCCATGTGAGGAAACAGCAAAAAGACATAGTCTATGTACCATGAAGTGCACTCTCATCAGACACAGAATCTACTGGTGCTTTGATCTTGGACCTGTCAGCTTTCAGACTGTGACAAATAAAATTTTTGTTGTTTATAAGCCACTCAGTTTATGGTTTTTGTGTTATAGCAGCTGGAACAAGTAAGGTAACCTAATTTCTATGCATGACCCAGCTCTGGTCAATGAGATGATTGCTTACCCCTGCCCCCCTGGCCACAGTAAGAAGCAGTATGGCAGAATGGTTAAAAGACTAGGTTCTGGAGATGGACTGTGTAGTAGGAATATGATATCATAGCAGCTTAATATGCGTTGGCCATCCATTACATGTTTTGATAGTTTCCTGCATTGTGCATTTTACTTCTGGAAGGTAGTTATAAACAAAAACAAAAACTTACTTTTCCCAGTCTCCCTTGTAGCTAATGTTTAGATATGTGACCTAAGTATTACCAATTTGATAGCTAAGGAAGACCTTGCCTTAGAGGTGAGCTGTGGAAGGAAACAAGCTAGTCACAACACATCATTTTGCTGGCTGTGGAGTGGATGGCAGAAGCCAAACCTTTTTAGGATCAGTTGTAGCTCCAATTTCATTCATCCAGTTCTTGAGTGTGGTACTGACAGAATCCTAAGACAAAACCTCCAAACTGGCTGGCCCAGCTTAAAGCTGTAGCCTTAAGATCCAGCTCAAACAATTTTTCTTGACTCTAGTGGGTCAGTCCCATCCTCTTTTTCTCCTTATTTTAACAGTGATAGTTAATTTTATAATATTTATAATTTTATAGTAGCTTTTTTGGAGACCTTATTCTAAAAGCTCATGTACAAATTAGCAGTACTGAGACTATTATATAAGAGGATTCTGGCACATAATCACCACTGAATCTAATGGAGACATCTACTTTTCTACTGTATTACACTTGTTTGTGATATGAGTGAGTTTCTGGGGGATTTAGCATAGCAATGATTTACTTAAACTTCAGTGTATGTTAACAGTCACAGGTAGAGCTTGTTAAGATGTGTATTTCTCTACCCACAGAGATTCTGATTCATTTGGTTTGATGAGGAGCACAGCAGTCTGCATTTGAATGTCTTTTTAGGTGATTCAGATGCAAGTGGTCCACAGACCATATTTTTATAGACATTGGACTATAGTTGAACTCCTTACACATTTTTTTTTAATCTGTATTTACCCTCATTCATCAACATTAGCTCAGTGCCTGACTCATGGTATTCTGTAAGTATTTGCTTAATGGCTGATTTTTTTTATTGTATGATGAATAATAAAGGACATGGATATTGAAAACAGTTGCACTTTACATATATATGTAGCTCAAAATATCAGAATGCTTTGGAACTAAAGAAGCAAATTGAATAATATTTTTCCACACAGTGATTCAATAGGTTCTCTAACAGTCACACTACTGGTTCAGTGGGTTTCCCACTAAATCCAGGATTCGTTTTTAATGCATAGTCAAATATAAGGTTCTACATACTAATTTTTGACTCATGTATTTATCAGGGGCAATTGTACCCATATGTCTGATATGTTTATTGCTAAACAAGATGTCTTCTTCCAGAGCTTGAATGCTTTAGTTCTAGAAGGACTTTCCCTCCTACTGCTCTTCTAGCCCTCCCCTCTCTGACAGTATCTGAGGGTATCAAGAGAAAAGTTTGAGAAAAACAGCATTTGTGAAATCGTACCTTCTACGACCCAATTATGTATTGATGATGATGTGGAGATAATCACAGGGCTCAGATGTAAGCTCATTTATTTCTTCAGCTTTGGCTCTTTGCCTGCCTGAGTTTGAGTAGTTAGGCATGATAACAGAGCCAACAGCAGGTGAACATGGTTTGAGGAGAGAAGAGAAAGATCAGGAGCAAAGACCTGAAGCTGAAATCTCTCAGAATGGGTATACTCACCACTGGCCCTGATCCCCACAGAAGCCTTGTAGTGCTTATTTCTACTTATAGGGATTCTGACTGTTATGCCTTGTCTCCTTTGGATGGCCCCTCTTATACAAAGTCTTGTTTGGTTTTCCCCCATCTGCATTCAGCAAGATCTGGCCAGGAACCTCTATTTTGTAGTTATTTCTGTGAATCCTCTATCTCTTCTGTCAGACTGTTAGCATCCTGATGGCAAGGTAACTGGACTGAATAAGGACTCCATAAAAGTGTGAATGAGCTGTTGGCAAAGAGCCCTGTTTTCCTGCTGTGAATGGAAGGACTGGGATGAACATGCTAAAATGTACTGAGAGGTTTTGAGAGAGTATTTGTTAGAGGGAGGAGTTGGGAGGGGGAGAGAGGGTAAGAATTTTAAAGATAAGGGAGTAGAAAGTTTCTCTCTCTCTCTCTCTCTCACCCCTTCCCCTGCACTCACTCATGCTTTCTCTCTCTCTCTCTCAAGATAAATAAACATTAATAAAAATTAATAAAAATAAAAATAAATTGGGTTGTCTTTTTATTATTGAGTTGTAAGAGTTATTTGTATATTTTGGATATAAATTCTTCATCAGATACCTGTTTTGCAAATATTTTCTCATAGTCTGTTGCTTGCCTTTTTTATTTTATTAAAGTTGTCTTGTGTAGCACAGAAATTTTAAAGTTTGATAAGGTCCAATTTATCAATTTTTTCTTTTATGGAATATGTTTTTGGTGTCATATCTAAAAAAATTTTCCCTTACTAAGGTCTCAGAGATTTCCTCCTATATTTTCTTGCTTTTTAACTCTTACATTTAAATCTTGGATCCATTGAGTTAATTTTTATATATGGTGTGAGGTGAGGGTCTAAGTTCATCACTGGGCATATGGATAGCTAGTTGTCCTCACTTGTCTTAAAGATTTTATTTTATTTTTTGTTGGGGGGAGAGCTGGGGTGGGGGGAAGGCAGAGGGAGAGAGAGAGAGAGAATCCCAAGCAGGCTCCATGCTCAGCATGAAGCCCAACAAGAGGCTTGATCTCATGACGATGAGATCATGACCTGAGCCAAAATCAAGAGTCAGAGGCTTAACTGATTGAGCCACCTTGGTGCCCCCTCACTTGTCTTATAAACTGACCTCTATTGAGTGCTTGGTTTTAGGGTAGGCACTGGTGATACAAAATGAATTATATAATTTCCAATTCCAAGTCAAGTGTAGGGAGGAGTGTAACATAGTCAAGGAGTGTAGAATGGAGGAACACACCAACTGAAGATCTGGTGACTTCTGAGATAAAATCAAGGAGGTGGTGTCCTCAGAGAAAAGACCTATACATATTAGCCTAGTATAGTGTAATGATTTCATCATCTTTGGTCTCTTAACACACTAGTTTGTTGCCATCTGTTTTAAGGTTTATTTCTAAAAACTTATGATTAATAAAGACTTTAAATCCATTTTTTAAAAACACTTGATATTCTTAGAATGGAGGGTATAGTGCTACCTTAGAATTCATCATATCTCAGGTTATACCCTGAAAACATTCCTCCCATGTGGACATTATTTTAGACAAATGCTTGAAAACTCTGGTTTGGTGGATGAACATTAGATTAGGAATCAAGAGACTTACTCTGGGACTAAATGGCTTTGTGTTTTTGGAACATCACCTAACTTCTGAGACCTTCAATTTGCTCCCAGTTTAAAATGGCAGTTCATTTTCAAGCTCTTTACTTTGGAATGTTCTATTTGTTCATTTAGTCAGCATTTATTGAGTACTCATTTTGTGCCAGGCATTGTGAGGCACTATTAAGAAAAGGTAAGACAAAGGAGTCAGATGCTTTTATAGAGAGAGATGAGAAAACAAATCATTAAAAGATAATATGTTCCACATTTTATGTTAGTTCTACAATTCCCTTGGTCTAGAAATGCATAGCTCTTCTGACCAGGGAGTTAACTGGGGAAGACAAAGAAAAAGGAGAATTACTCCAAAGATCAGCTTTTACAAAGTGCTATGCAGGAGAGAATTCACATGTTAGACATGTGACAGAGGACTTCCAGCCTATACAGCTGCAGCCTACCTTTGTACAATGGGATTTCTTCATGTTGTGGTAAAAAAGGTATACTTACTTCCTTAAGAATAGTAATGGGGAAAGGTATATAACTTGGCAGACATTGGGTATATAATTCATTTTATTGTATTTAAGATTATAATGGATTTTTTTTTTTTTTTACATTTCAGGTTTTCCTAAAAAGCAAAACTATAGTATGACATTTTGTTAAGAAGTATGTTTTTAATGTATTGCAAGAACATGAATGTGATATAAATCAACTATAAACCATGCCCCTGTTTTTAAGACTTTCTTTCAGGTTCTGAGTTATATTCTCTAATACATTTCCTGAAGTTTCTTTTAGAACTACATAACCTTCAGACTTGAACCTAATCTAATAGTCTTTTGTGTAATGTACAGACAGGAAACCTCTGATCTGAAACATTTTTCAGACTGTGGGTGCTGTGCTTGGCTTGAGTTTACCCTGAAATTCTCCCCTGTTTACTTCCACACACATGTATATTTTCTCTTTTTGACAGTAGATAGTCTGGGGCTGCTTGTATGTGAGTAGGGGAATGGTTTGCAAAGTTATAAAAAAAATTAAGCTAACATTCCATTCCATTCATATAGCTTTATAGTCTTGGCAGATGTACCATTTAGGGGCAACCATAGTTCAAGTGTACTTAGGTAAGCCTTAACCATACATTGTGTTTTGAAAAGGCCTTGTCTTGGTCTATTAGTCAGGATGCTTGGTTGCAACAGATGGAAATTCAACTCAAATTTACTCAAGCAAGAAAGAGAATTCGTTGTCTCTCTTAACTGGAAGTGTCAGTGTGGAACTGGCCTTAGCACAGCTGAGTCTAGGGACTCAACAGAATTCTTGGCTCTCTTGATTTTTCTCACTCAATTCAGCATTCTTCTAGGTATCGGCATTATTCTATAGCAGATTTTGTGTGTATGGTAGTCAGTGATGACCACTGGCACCTCCAGACTCCTCTGTTCTTTTTAAGTCAAAGTCAGAGGAAGAGAGATTCTTTGGTGTCCATATATTACCTTTCATCATGGGACTCTGATTGGTCCTGCTTGGGTCATATGTTCATCCCCTTGTACTAATCTGTGAACAGTGGAAGGTACAGTAAAACCTTGGTTTGTGAGCATAATTCGTTCTGGAAACATGCTTGTAATCCAAAGCATTTGTATATCAAAGCAAATTTCCCCATAAGAAATAATGGAAACTAAGATGATTCATTCCACAACCCAAAAATATTCAGATAAAAATGATTACAATATTGTAATATAATACAAGATAATAAAGAAAATATAAAATATAAAGAAAAATAAACAAACGAACTGGCACTAACCTTTGAAAATCTTCATGGCTGGTGTGAGAGAGACCAGACAGAAGAGGGTTATTTTGTAGGAGGACTTTTACTATCGCTAACAGGATCACTGCTATCTATTGGCTCAATGGAATATTTTTCTTTTTGTTCAGCTTTAACAAGGAACCTATCCAATGACACTTACTTTTGCCTCCTTTTGAGGATTTCGTGGAAATGGCATCGCATTGCTTTAAACAGATTCGTCGCTCGCACTGCTATCACCTTATTCAGGTGGTGCTTTTTTACATAATTTTGCACTGTTTCCCACATTTTACACATCTCCCTAATCTCATTTGAAGTGAAGGATTCTTCCACCTTTTTTTCCTCCTCCTCCTCTACAGATGAGATGCTGACGTAGACTTCTCATAAAATCTTGCAATTTCGGCCACTCACATACCTTGTTTATACTTCTTGATGATTTCCTTCTTAACTTCCACCATAATCATCTTCTTCCTATTGCCTTTCTTTTCAACCTTTTTCTGCGTAGGGCCATTGTATATACTCACATGGATGTTGACTACAGTACAGTATTAATGAAGTCTTATCATATACTGTATTTAATATAACTGGCAATAAGGCAGCAGAGAAGAGAGTCTATCTACATCTGCAGGCAGCCTGCCTAGAATGAAGCAAAGTATTCCTAAGCTTCCTCTTATATGGAAAAGCAAAGGACTGTCCATAGGTGCTTTGAAATGATAAAAAATACAGTAGTGTCAGTGGTGAGCACCTTCCAATGTTCTGAAAAGTCACTGATTTCTGCCAAACATGGCAGCCTGAGACCAAGCATTTGAGCATAGGAGATGATCACCATGATCCTGCAGTGAGAGAGAACTGTTGACTGACTTGTGATCATGTGATTTGGTGTCACGTACTACTCATATTGCAAGACATCACTCATTTATCAAGTTAAAGTTTATTAGAAATGTTTGCTCATCTTGTGGAACACTTGCAGAACAAGTTACTTTCAGTCAAGGTTTTACTGTATAAAGAATGACTAGCCCAGGAGCTGTCCCAGCTCATGAAGCCAGGTCAGAGTAAAGCCCTCTGATTAATAAATTCTCCAGATCCACATGGGGTGAAAGAGGAGCAGGTCCCTAGTGGATGCCAGGAAGACACAAACAACAGATGTCCACTACATTTGGTAAGGTGTTACTAAGCACTCTTAAGTGAGAGGAGCACTGGCTTTCCAAAAACACATAGCTGCTGCTAATTGTATTGCAACATGTATTTATCTACGAAACCATCTCGAATATTCTAGAGATCTATTAAACTCATTCTTTCTTGTTCTTACTTATGGTTATAAAATGTCTTTTTACTGAATTGACAGCATCAATTCTTAAAATTAATTTTCAAATCTTACCAAGTTTTTGTAAATATTCCCATTGTAATTGCTTGCAAAAACTGTGTTTAGTTCATAATAAAAATCACAAGTATATTAGTTGAGAGAGATTATTTAAGAAGTGGTAGTTCTCAGATAATTTCGATGTGTTGATGGCATTTGATTACCTGGAATTAAACAAAATTATTTGGATGGAATTGGTTTCAAATCCTTACTTAAAGACTAGAAAAGAGTTTTTAAGTGACCACAGTTATAAGTTTCCAGTAAACCACATTTCCTTTCCTTTTAATTCTCAGATCTTGACCCTGATTAGCTTTCTGATAAGGGAAAATTCCAAAACACATATGAAGGAGAGAATTATATTGAGACATTTTAAATAGCAAGTCCAAATACAGTAATCTTTTTTTTTTCTTTCTCATATTCACAAATTAGGACACCTCTAGCTTTTAAAATAGAGTAAGAAAAAGGGGTGGCATACATACAGAGCAAACCAACATTTAAATATAGCACATTAGACTTCTTTGCATATCAAAGATGAGTAATGAAATGTAAGTTGATTTTGGTTTTAGAAAACGTTCTGGATGTTGGCTGCTCATGCTGTGTTGCCATGCTCTAGAGCTTTATGGGGCCTGTATCACAGGATGAAAGATGAGGTGAAATCAAATCAAAAAAGCCCTGCTATATTGTTATCATTCAACCTTTTTTGGACTATGTCCAGTGTGGATACATTATATACAGAATTCCTATATATATGCTTAATTTTAGTAAGTACATATCTTGTTCTTTGAGTCTACAGTTCATAAAATTAGAAGCATTATGTGAATGACTGGTTCCTAGGAAATACACACTGAAATATGTAGTGGTAAAAGGCATGATGTCTCCCACTAACTGTCAAGTGGTTTAAACAGCAGCAATAATCACATGATGTTCTTTTATATAAATGTTTCATTGTTTATCCAGCCAGTCCTATCTGGGTAATTATATGTGGAGGGAGATGAGAAAACTGGATAACTTCAACTCAGGCAATTGCATTTTCTTTAAGTAGTTTTATTATTTGGTTTGAAATGTTATACCTTCCAAAGTATTAGGCCATATTCCCAAGTCATTATATAGGCCATTAGAGTTTATAATTGAGTTGACTATATACTTAAAATATTACTTCCAAGGACTTCCAGTGAAATGTGGGAATTGAGTCATGAGTAGATGAGAGATTCAACACCATTTTAGCAGATAAAAAGCAAAGACTAAGATGCTAAAATATGTAACTCCAGTTTGAAAGACCCACTGAGTGCACAATGAATGAAAAGAGACACTTGTAAAGGAAGCCTTCATAAAATTCAGCACCCTAAGGGGCACCTGGATGGCTCAGTCGTTGAGCATCTGACTTTGGCTCGGGTCATGATCTTGTGGTTTGTGAGTTCAAGGCCCGCATCAGGCTCTGCATTGACAGCTAAGAGCTTGAAGCCCGCTTCGGATTCTGTGTCTCCCTCTCTCTCTGCCCTTCCCACACTCATGCTCTGTCTCTCTCTGTCTCTCAAAAAACAAATGTTAAAAAAAATTTTAAAAATTTCAGCACCCTAGAATTAAAAAGAAAATGCTGGAAGGCCACGTCATGTACAATAGCTAATAGAATGGCACAGTACATCTCAGCAGAAATTTTGGAGGATAGAAAGCAGTAAAGCAATGCCACTAAAACTCTGAGAAAAACTGGTTTTCAACCTAGAATTGTAGATTCAGCCAATAAATCATGAGGGTAGAATAGAGACAGTTTTAGGTAAATAAAATTTATAAGAATTACCTCCTTTAAGTTTTTCTTAGGAAGTGACTAGAAGATCTATTCCAACAAAATGAAGGTGCAACCCAAGAAAAACAAAAAAAAGTCCCAAGGCCCGAGGACCAGGGTATCCAACACAGGAAATTGGTGAAAGAAATTTCAGCTTTGCATTGAGCCTAGAGAGCCACAAGTAGCTGACTGTAGCAAGAGGATGGAAGTTCCATAATGGAAATAAGGGGGAAGAAATGACGTGGATGGATTATTTGATTACATTAGACTGCTGAGCAATTAATGTTGATGGGTATGTGATCAATATGATGGAGCATTCGGAAAAAAAATTATCAAAATTTCTAATATTGCTAGTTTAAGGAATTTAGTTATAAATATATTATTTAGAAGCACAGAGTTTAAATAACTAGAAGAAATAGTTAGATAAAAATGGTTACTTACAGGGAAGAATGCAGCTAGGACTGATGAATGATTATCAGCTTTTTAGTACTATTTGATCACACTATCCAGTATATCAGTTATGTTGATTAAAAATAATAATCAAGTGGAAATAGAAGTAGTTCAAACTGAAATAAACTAAAGGTATTAATAATAGGAGTAACTGGGTGTAGGGCCTATGGGAACTCATCTTTACAATTTTTCTGTAAATCTAAAACTGTTACTCTAAAAACTAAAGTCTTAAAAATTGAACTGCAGAAGCAGGAAAGATGAAAGAAAGAAAGTACACTATAATGCATACTATATAATATACTAGCTATAGTATAAAATTAATAAACATCAAATATACAAAAAATAAAATCAATTTCATTGCTTATTTTCTTTTTTTTTTTTTAAAGTTTTTTTTTTTTTTCAACGTTTATTTATTTTTGGGACAGAGAGAGACAGAGCATGAACAGGGGAGGGGCAGAGAGAGAGGGAGACACAGAATCGGAAACAGGCTCCAGGCTCTGAGCCGTCAGCCCAGAGCCCGACGCGGGGCTCGAACTCACGGACTGCGAGATCGTGACCTGGCTGAAGTCGGACGCTTAACCGACTGCGCCACCCAGGCGCCCCATCATTGCTTATTTTCAAAACAAGGTATTAAAAATAAAATATTGCATTTTTGTTAATAAATCTTATCTATACATATTTGTCCTATATTTTGAATATTCACCATTACCAGTCAATTTACTCTTTTTCATGGCAACTTATAACTTAAAAAAAATTTTTTTTAAGTTTATTTATTTCAGGGCACCTGGGTGGCTTAGTCGGTTGGGCGGCCGACTTCAGCTCAGGTCATGACCTTGTGGTCCATGAGTTTGAGCCCTGCATCAGTCTCTATGCTGACAGCTCAGAGCCTGGAGTCTGCTTTGGATTCTGTGTACCCCCCTCTCTCTGCCCTTCCCCACTCATGCTCTGTGTCTCTCTCTGTCTCTCAAAAATAAATAAATGTTAAAAAAAAATTTTAAGTTTATTTATTTATTTTGAGAGAGTCCGAGACAGGGTGAGCAGGGTTGGGGTAGAGAGAGAGGGAGAGATAATCTCAAGCAGGCTCTGTGCTATCAGTGCAGAGCCAGACGTGGGGCTCAAACTCACACAACTGTGAGATCATGACCTGAGCGTAAACCAAGAATTGGACGATTAACCAACTGAGCCACCCAGGCACCCCTTCAACTTACGATTTTTTATATAATGAATGAATACCCCTGTTTAACCTCTTCACCCCCGTTTAAGCATCTTAAACCAGTAAGAGCAGACCACATTAGAAGTTGGGCAGGACTAGTTAGGGCTTGGGTGGTCAATGAGCATATCTGGCTAGGCCACATCTCCAAAATGTTGCACTATTTATTGTTGGGCATTATTGCACCCCATTTTCATCTCCATCAATCTGGCTAAATGGTAGTTCAGTTTCATAGGAATTAAGTGACTTATCTGCTGATCTAGTGGTAGACTGAGACTTAGAAATCAAGCCATCTGATGCCAGGGTTAGGGGTATAACTTTACCCTGGGGCACCAAAGATAGTGGCATCTCCTATTGCTGTCATCATAATAGGCACTAAACATGAAAGTGTAAACTCCAGGACAGTGAGATTGACCCTGAAGCAAAACCATGATGGGCATATAGTGTTTGGATGGAGGTCTTTAGCATGTTTTAGTGCAGGTTTACTAATCTCCTTCATACTTCCTATACTTTTAAAATCCCTTTTATATGCTAAGAGCTAGACATTGTAGGAAACTCCTCTCATACTTGTTTTCTCTCTGTAGATCCAGCAAATGAAAATGAAAGCACTGCAATAGCTAAATATCTAAGCTAAAACATATTTTAAAAGCCCTAATTGGTATAATAACCTATAATTTTCTTTTCTTTTTGGCATCACCCATTTTGTATCTTGCATTTCCAGTTTCCTTCAATCACATAATTATCAGATATTCTTGTGGATTTTAAGAGGTGGTTTTGGTGTCATATTCTTCAATTAATTGACCAGTTTGCTTCCATTAAGTGTAATCTCTTGTGCTTTGACTTCCTGCCTATGGGACATTTGAGTTTAGTAGTACCTTTTGAGGCTTTTTTCCTGATTCATTGACTTTAATACTCGTTCCTGGTCCAAGTGAGATTTGTTGGAGGTGGTACAGAGAATATTCTTATGTGTACTTGCAGATTGAGCTTCTCTAAAAGTAATGCTATTTCTGAGTATAATATTGGATTGACTACCTTGGTTCTGTTGATTTTCATTATGTGAATAATGGCCAGATAAACCTCTTTTCTTTGGCTGTTCCACTGACTTTCGAACTTGGTTACAGATCTCTTGCAGACTGCTTAGACAGAATGTTTATGACCCATCAAAATTGATATGTTGAAGCCCTACCTTCATATCATTTGATATGATACTATCATATCAAATATGATGGTATTTGGAGGTGGGGCTTTGGGGAGATATTCAGGTTTAGATGAAGTTATACATGTGGGGCTCCCATGATGGAATTAATATCCTTATGAAAAAAGAAAAAGGTACGAGAGCTCTTTCTCTGTCCATGAACACACAGTTAGGAAAAGCCTCTGTCCATGAACACACATTTCTCAGGCAGCTGTATACAAGCCAGTAAGAGAGCACTCAAGAAAAATAGAATCTGCCGACACCTTGATCTTAGACTTCTCAGCTTCCAGAACTGTGAGACATAAATACCTGTTGTTTAAGCCACAGATCAGCCTATGGCAGCAGCCTGGCTGTCTAAGACATAGGCCTTTTCCAACTTCTCCATTTTTTGGCTTCAATATAAATAGGATAGGGCAATTAAACTTTAATCAGTATTGAGCATATGGAGGTGATAATTCTCCTATTTCCTTCAGACCTAATACCCTCTTATTTTTCCTGGCAGCATATTTTAAAACCAAATACAAAAATAGATTATTTTTGGAGACGATATGTTGTAAGCATTTTATTTATCCTTTCCTTTGGCCCTGCCCAGCATTTTTTGTCAGCAACCTAGATGAGAACTGTAATATAAAGATCTTATTTTTCCTTTCTATGGTATCCTTTCTCCTACAACCTGATGACAGTGCCTTTTTTTCCCTGGGAAGTTACCTTTCCCCATTTTCACTCCTCAGTCCATGTAATTGAAGGAAGGCTTACTTCATCCATAGCTCCAGGAATGAATGTGATATTCAGATGAGGAAATATATCTCCTAACCACACTGATTGGTTCTGAGATGGACCTATGACTCATTTTAGGCAAATGAGAGATAGGTTTAAGTCTTACTGAGATCATTGGGACAAAGGCTGATTTCCATAAAGAGGAAAATGATGCTGAGAGAGTGAGAGTACCCAGCTGAGCTTATTTTTTACCTGGATCCAGTTTGTATCTGAATATCCCCTGGACTTTTTGATCATGTGAGCCAGTACATTTCCTCTTTGGCTTAAGTCAGTTTTAATTGAGTCCTTACTAATTGTAACTGAAAGAGTGCTAAATAACATGATTACCAAATTCACAGACAGTAAGAAGCTTGAAGAGATAGAGAATATATTAGAATATATTACAGAGTCAAAATCCAGAAAAATCTTGGCTAAAAAGAAGAGCAACAACTAATAAGATAAAATGTAGTAGTGATAAATGTAAAGTCCTATATTTGCTCCAAATCATCAGCTGGACAGAATGAGGGTGAGGCTGACATGGATAAACATGGAAAAGATTTAGACATTGTAGTGAATTGGCTGCTCAGTCCCAATTATTGGTGTGAGGAGATGGTCAAGAATATGCGTAGGCTGTTCCATTAAACTATTTACCTATCATTATACCCATGCCACACTGAACCATATTGTCTTTAAAGACTGTACCTATACTGTAAGTCTCAAAAGTTAGGTGGTGTGACTCTGCCAGCTTTGTTCTCCTAAACTGTTAGCTATTCTATGCCCTTTGCATTTCCATATAAATTGTGTTTTCATATATATTTCCATATATATTGTGAGTTTCCCCAAATTAAAAAGAATTAATTAAGAATTGCATAGCTTTTCAAACTAGTAGGACTAGTGAATTATAAATTGTTTTTAATGCCATTGTCACTTGAACTGGTTAAAAAAATAATACTCATTATACTTTAACAGTCCTTTGGGAAAATAAGTATTAAATTATGCCAGGTCTTCAGAAATGCATACTTAAGATGCAAATGCCTTGTGTTTTTCTCTTTATAAACCAATAATGCATAGTACATTTATGGAGAAATACATAAACTACTAACAGTATTTTGCTCTGGGGGAAGGATGGATTGGGTGTCTGGTAAAGAACAGGGATTTACTTTTTTATACTCTTGAAATCGTTTAAATTAAAAAAAAATCTAATAAAATTTTCAAAATAAAAATTTAATATACACTATTATTAATGTCTGTTTTATATCTATCTCTAAATAATAATTCCTTTGTATGCATGAAATGTGTTCTGATTTATGATTATGGGTGCTGTTTGTAGTTAATGTCACTGCAGTTTTCCCTCTTTATTTCCTGGCTCACCCCATCACCTGGACTCTAAGGAACTTTAATCAATGTAGCAGATTCTGTATTTAACAAATTCTTTGATATACCACTTAAGATTTTTATGACTGTTTTTACTGTACTTTATTTATCCAGGCCTCGCTTGCCTAATCTGTAAAATGTGTTGGGCTAAAGTGTGGTCCAAAGTCTTTGCTGGTCCTGTGAGTTCATAAGTTTGCCTTCCATTCCATCCCATTCCATTTCATTCATGATCCACGTGGACAGTGATGACATAATCGTCAAGACGAGACAAGACACTCATAGAGTGTTCAAGCTGCCCAAAAGTTTTGCCTGTTCTTTGCTACTCCTTAGACTTGTGATTCATAGTGCTCGTTTTAGAACATTCAGGATGTCTGTAGTTGCCAACAGGTGGGACAGATTGAATCATTGACCTCTCTCTGCATCTGCACTCCTGTCATGGCTTCATTGTGGGCAGAGCGTACTTCCTCAATCTTTAACTTGCTTTGGCTAATGACATATGGGCAGCAGTTGTGTCATTTTTCAGCCTAAGACTTAAGAGGCCTTATATGCCTCCACTAGTCATCTTGTGCTTCTGTTTCTGCTGGTTCAAGGAGAATTAAATACATGGGGAGCAGACTTACAGATCTGAGAAGCAGAGCCTCTAGATGGAGTCCAGCTTGGATCAGCTTAGCTGACCTGTAGATCTTCAAAAATAAATACTTGTTAAGTCTTGGTGTTGTCTGTGACACAACATTTTTGGGATGCCTAAATGATACAACAGGTACCATTGACTTCTATCAAGATGTATTTTGAAATAGAAAACACATTCACATGGCTCAATAATAAAAATATAAAAAGGCATACAGTGAAATGTTTTGCTCCATGCCCTGTTCCCTACTCACCTGGGTCCCATCCAATGTCCCACCACTGCAAGTTCCCCACTTTATTGGTTTCTTTTGTATCCTTCTCAAGTTTCTTTATGTAAATGCAGTTAGACATGCATATATAATCTTGGCTCCCATTCCTACCATTTTATACAGTTTTATGCTTTGCTTTTTTCATCTGATATATCTTAGATATATTTGTGTATCTGTGTATAGAAAGCTTCCTTATTCCTTTTTACAGCTGTATTGTATATCATAATAAAAGAGAATACAGTCTCCTATTGATGGTCACTTGTTTTCTATCTTTTACTGCAATGTAAGTGTATCTGTGGGATAAATTCTCAAGAAAAAGATGTATACAGATGGAATAGCTACTGCCAAAGTGTCCTTCATAGAGGAACAAAAATATTTGTATTGGTAAGAGATATTGTAAATATCTAACAGCATTTTCCTTTAATCTGCAGGACCAGTATAATATTTCACACAGGAAGCCATCCCACTGACATTCCAGGAGGACATGAAATGATATTTTCAGATAGCTGATGCCTATATACCAGGAAGTTCCCAGCATTTTATAGTTATCAGCTTCTTAAAGCTCACAACATTCTGTGAGGTACTGTCACTGCCCTCATCTTAAAGACGAGGAGATTGATGTGGAGGTAAGCTGAGGGGCTTGCCTGATTTCTTTATTCAGTGGAAAGTAGTGAAGCTAGGATTCTAACTCATGTACACTTACCTAGGCTAAGACAGCTAAACCATAACTTCTCTAAAATTACTTTTAAAATAATAGTATAATGAAACTAATATTAGTATAATATCCTAAAATATTTTTTCTGAATGTCCTGTTTTGATGATAGCTTTCATTAATATATAAATATTAATATATATAAATAAATATAATATATAAATATAAAATATATAAATATATAAGTGATATAAAATAATTTATGATTTGTGTGTGTGTATGTGTGTGTGTATGTGTGTGTGTGTATTTGTACCTATGGGAATCTGGTGAATTTCCACTTATAAACCTGAAGATGTATTAAGATATGTAAGAAATCGTTATCAACTGGACTCACTTTATTTATGTATGTGTGTATGTATGTATGTATGTATGTATGTATTTTAGTTTATTTATTGTGAGAGTGCACATGCATGTGAGTGGGGGAGAGGCAAAGAGAGAGAGGGAGGAGAGAGAATTCCAAGCAGGCTCCATACTGTCAGCATAGGGCCCAATGCCTGATGTGGGCCTCAAACTCCTGAACCATGAGATCATGACCTGAGCCAAAATTAAGACACTTAACTGACTGAGCCACCCAGCGGCCCTGATCTGGACTCACTTTAAAAATTCAGTTGTATGATTTCTGGTTTTGAGTCCCACGTTGAGCTCTGTGCTGATAGCTCAGAGCCTGGAATGTGCTTTGGATCCTGTGTCTCCCTCTCTCTTTGCCCCTGCCCCGCTCACACTCTGTCTCTATCCCTCAATAATAAATGTTAAAGAAAAATTAAAAAAATTCTGAAGTTATAATTATTGGTTGCATTTTTAGAAAACGTGTTTTTTAAAATAGGTTTTGGAAAATGTGTAAAAGTGCCTGAAATCTAAGTAGATAACAAAGCTTTCCCACAATTAAAAATATCACCTCTAGGGGCGCCTGGGTGGGGCAGTCGGTTAAGCGTCCGACTTCAGCCAGGTCACGATCTCGCGGTCCGTGAGTTCGAGCCCCGCGTCAGGGTCTGGGCTGATGGCTCGGAGCCTGGAGCCTGTTTCCGATTCTGTGTCTCCCTCTCTCTCTGCCCCTCCCCTGTTCATGCTCTGTCTCTCTCTGTCCCAAAAATAAATAAACGTTGAAAAAAAAATTTAAAAAAAAATAAAAAAAAATCACCTCTAATATATATTCATTTAATATTCATATCACTCTTGTGAATTATAGGTATTAATATTCTTATTTTACAGATGAAGAAACTGAAGCTTAGAGAAAAGGGTTGACTCAGTATGACCCAGATAGTGAGGATGATGATGGCACTGAGTAATATGTACTGAATATTTACTATATGCCAAGCACATTACTAGATCCACTTTACATGGACCTATTTAATATTCACAAGAATTCTATGAGCAGTTACTCCTACATCTTTACAAATGATAAAATAGGATTTAAAGAAATTTAGAATCTTTCTCAAGGCCATATAGCTAGGAAGTGATAGTGTTGGGAATTTAATCCAGGTTAACTGTCAACTTGGCTAGGCTATAGGCCCCACTGTAATAGTGAAACGCTAGTCTAGGTGTTGCTGTGAAGGTATTTTATAGATGTGATTAAAGTCCATAATCAGATGACTTTAAGTAAGGAAGATTATCCTAGATAATTTACATGGGCCTAACTCACTCAGTTGTAAGGCCAGAAAAGCAAAGCTAAGCTTCCCTGAAGAAGAAATCCTGCCTGTGGACTGTGGCTTCAGCTGCCTGAGACTTCCAGCCTGCCCTCCCTGGTGGTCTGTCCGGTGGATTGCAGACTTGCCTAGCCATTCGCCAGCTTTTTGCAATAAATCTTTTAATATGAATTTCCTACCAGTTGTCTTTCTCTGGTTGAACCCTGATACATTTGTCTAAGTCCAAAGCTCAAAGGCTTGCCAGAATGCAATACTCATTCTTTGTATACAACAAATTAGAAATTTGAAACTAAGTCGGGAGCTCTATGCTGCATATGCATCTGAACCACACATTATACTTCTCATACTCTGTCTCGTATTGTGAGCTTTATATTTTTTACCCTCCAACTTGATAAGCATTTTGAAGGCAGACACCAGGTTTTACTTATTTTATGTTTCTTGTACTATGTAACATGCACACAGGACCCACATCTTGGTTGTCAAAATGATATCTGTCATACCTGCATGAAGCTATGTCATTCACCTTCCTGCTTTTGTACTCTCTCAAGTTTGGGAGCCACCATTATTTCCTTTTTTTTTTTTAATGTTTATTTATTATTGAGAGACAGAGTGCATGAGCATGGGAGGGGCAGAGAGAGGAGGAGAACAGAATCTGAAGGAGGCTCCAGGTTCTGAGCTGTCAGCGCATAGCCTGACGTGAGGCTCAAACCCATAAACTGTGAAATCGTGACCTGAGCCGAAGTGGGACACTTAACCGACTAAGATACCCAGTGCCCTGCAGCCACCGTTACTTCTAAGTTTTCTTTTACCTTTCTATTTTAATTCTTAACTTAGGGAGCTTAGAATTTTAGTCAGTATTGTTGTCCCCTGTGTTATCAATTATTAGAGATTTTCCTGGGTGATTTAAAACCTTAGTGGGAGAAAGGGAGAAACACTCTGTTAGAGTGTTGGTGGTGATTTCATTTAACTGTTTAACTTCTGCTGCAGTCCTTCCAGGTCTGGGCTTCTGAAAAATATTGACAAGTAAAATTCAGAACCATTCAATTCCCCAATGAGTACAGTTAGAATGGAAGGAACATGTTCCTTACTATAGATAAGCCCTGATTCTAAGGTCAAAATGTTATCTTATGGGTTGATTAAGTGATCGGTCCAAAAGACATATATCTGTTTTTCTCTTTCTCTATTTGTATTTTGTTTCTTAAGTAAGATCTCTCTTTAACATTTTCTCATGTCATTTAATCTCAAAGTACATGATACATCCTTTACTAAGAGAAGAGTCTTCCTCAGACCTTTTTATAACTTGGCAGGCAGATTTTCAGTTGTAATAAATTCCAGTTTAACTTTTATATACTATGATGACATTTCTTTCATAGTTCTTAAATATATGATTCATATTTAAAACAATTAGTAGTTATGTTACATTTGTTATTAGTATCATAAATCAATAAATCTTTGTTTTGGGGCACCAGTGTATGTCTGTTGCCATTGTAAAGACTAAGAAAACAAGATATAAAAATAGTAGGTCCTCTCTAAGCATTTACTTCAGTCATAATCAGAATTAAGACTAGAACTTAAATTTTTTGACGTTAGAGACTGAGAAATTTTTTTAGATGGATCACAGACTATGTGAGCAAAGCCACAAAAGGTGGAATATGTCTCACTTTCCTAAGGTTGCAAAATTTTATATTACAATTTAGAAAGCATAGATTCATTTTATATGGAAAGTAAAACCACATGCATCTTATTTTGAGAAATCCTAAGGCCAATATAAAAGCTGAGATAGTTATTTAAATTTACTCCAGGTGATTTAGCTGCTGGTACCATGTTGTGTTGCTTACTTTGTCCTGTTTTCCTGTGGAAAACATAGATATCTATCTACATAATCCCCTTGCTATTCCTTCTTTTCCTCTGAAAGAATTTTGTAAGGAATAATTTCGTACATTGAAGTCATGCAGGAAATATGTAAACATCCAACATGCTTTTACAAATCTGTAAAGTATAAAGTTGAACACATTGAACTTTTCCCAATATAGGCTACTAAGGAAAATATGCAGAAAAACTATTTTGCAGTATAAACCAGGAAAGCCCAATGCAAACAATCAAAAGAACAAAGTAGGAATCAGACCTCATTTGTTTTCTTCCAAGTATAAATTACTTGGTTAGATTAAATAGCATAGACATGGTGCCAGGGATGTCAGTGGTTATTATTGTTGAACATACAATTCTGTTTTAATTCTGTTTTCTGTTTTCTTTTTTGTCTTCCTTTCTTTTCCTTTCCTTTCCTTTCCTTTCCTTTCCTTTCCTTTCCTTTCCTTTCCTTTCCTTTCCTTTTCTTTTCTTTTCTTTTCTTTTCTTTTCTTTTCTTTTCTTTTCTTTTCTTTTCTTTTCTTTTCTTTCAGAGTGTGTGTGTGTGTATGAACAGGGAAAGGCAGAGAACCCCAAGCGGGTTTCGATTCCATGATCCTGAAATCATGACCTGAGCCAAATCAAGAGTCGGACACTCGACTAACAGCCACTCTGGCGTCTCACAATTCTGTTCTTAAAGCAGTTCTATTTGTGCAATTCCTTAGGCAATGCAAAAGGGTCATTAAGTAAATAAAAATGACTGTTCTGCATTGCTCCCATTGGTATTAAACATATGTGTTAATCCCATGACTCGTACAAAAGGCAAGTTTGCCTTGAAACTATATAATTTCCCCAACGTGGCAACATTTAAGCAAGATGTTAAAAAACACTTCTGCAAGGGGAGCACAAAACTCTTTAAAGGATGTCCTCCCCTAATCGCTCTCTCTGAATATTGAGTGACAAAATGACTGAAAAAATTGGAATGGAATCATTGTAGCAGCAAAATCCTGAAGAAGGGAAAAAGTCATTAGTTTCTGCTATTTGCACCCCTTGAACTGTCTGACTCCTGATCTTCTCCAAGGCTTCTGGGGCTATTCCATACCCAGAAATTTATTTTCTACTGTAGTCCATTTCTATTGCTTATCACTAAAAAACTTCTACATAATAAAATTTTGTGCTTTATGTTTTACAGTGAGCCTTAACCTAAATAGACATTTTAAATGCTAGTTTTTTAAATATATTGAATAAGAAGATACATTTTTTTAGAATAGAACTTTAATGATTTTGAGTAAAGACAATTTCTAAAATAGACTGCCATTTATTGAGCATGTGTGTGTGTGTATAGTTATTTTAAAATATATATGTATAAAATTTTGTTATTACAATGACTTAGTGAGTAAGCTTACTATCCCTGTTTTGTATATGAAGAAACTGAAGCCTAATGTTGGTTAATTTGGCCACATACCTGGAAAGTGGTGGGGGTAATATTTATAAACAGATCTGGTTGATTTAACCATTATTAGAAATAATATTGTTTCCAATATCAGAAATAATATTATTTTTTAGATTCATTTCTAAGCCAGTACCTGCTTGGAAATTAGGTATATCCTCTTTTTCATTAGGGCACTGAGAACAAAGCAGAATAAATGTTAATAAAAATAAGCGGCAGACTTAGAATACATCTCCAAAGTGACAATGGTTATAAATATCAGTCCTCTAGTCTGGTGCCATTGCTACATTTTTTTCACATTCTGTTTTCAAAAGAGAGATACTTAATGTGGTTAATCTAGATAATACTAAGGTTAGTCATAAGTTTATATTTAAAATTTTGCGATGTAGATTTTAACTGAATTAGAATTTTAGGGGGTGCCTGTATGGCTCAGTTAGTTAGGTGACCGATTTCGGCTCAGGTGATGATTTCATGGAGTTAGAGTTGGAGCTCTGAGTCAGGCTCTGTGCTGACAGCTCAGAGCCTGGAGTCTGCTTCAGATTCTGTGTCTCCCTCTCTCTGCTCCTCCGCTGCTCACACTCTGTCTCTCTCTCTCAAAAATAAATAAATAAAAACATTAAAAAAATGTTTTAAAAGACATTTTAATGTTTCATCACAGAGTTCATCACACTCTTTTAAAAAAATGAAAAAGAAAGGGGGGGTTGGCGCCTGGGTGGCTCAGTTGGTTAAACTTCCTGGAGCCTGCTTTGGATTCTGTGTGTGTGTGTCTCTCTCTCAATAAATAAACATTAAAAAAAATGGAATTTCATTTCCTATTCTGTTATAATCTAGTATTTTTTTTTCCTGCTTCTTTATATAAACTGTCACAAATCTAGGATGTATATCATCTAATACACAGCAGGGGAGTAGTGAGATTGCTCAACTAAGAATAATTTTTTTTAAATGTTTTTTAATTTATTTTTTGATGATTATTTTTGATGTTTTTAAACTTTTTTTTTATAAGAGAGAACATAAGTGGGGAAGCGGCAGAGAGAGAGGGGGACAGAGGATCTGAAGCCAGTTCTGCGGTGACAGGCTGACATCATTGAGCCTGATGTGGAGCTCGAGATCACAGACCGTGAGATCATGGTCTGAGCTGAAGTTGGATGCTTGACTGAGCCTCCCAGGTGCCCCTCAACTAAGAATCATTAACTTTAGTATCATAGAAGGAATGGAGACAGCTTGGTCAGTATAACTGCATGCTTTCATAAATTTCTAAACACTTTATGATGAAAAATTAGTAGACATGATGAAACTTTTTCTACACGAAAGAATAATTAAAACAAATTATAGATGCCTCTCAGTATTTAGGATTCTAATAGAATCCAGGAAACAAGATTTGTGCCTAAAGAGCATCCTTGTTCAGTTGTTTCAAGCTAGTATTATTTAAAGAACTTTGTTGGTCAGCGTTTTCCATTTTTCACACTTCAATTTGTTTTTAAAGTTTGTGCAAAGTTTTCTAGGAAATGTTACTTCATCTTAAAAGAATTACTGACTTTCAATTACTTTGAGTGATCTAATTAAGTATAATTATACCAGGACGTCTAAACCTAAACACTGTTGAAATGAAATGCCTAAATGTGTGTAATATTGTCAAAGATTATGGATTCATATAACAAGAAAAATCTTATTTCTATCGTAAAATTTATTTGTGAAAAAATTGAGGCAGAATCGTGAGACCTTGCCTGTAGTTCAAATAAAACTACATATTTAAAATGGGGGGGGGGAAGTATAGAAAAGGCATCTAAGTACAGTGGTCCCCATGCATACATAGCCAAGCATGGGGGACCGCTATGTTTTGGTTTTCTTCAGGAAACCTCCCAAGTTTAAGGGTGGTTCTTAGAAGCATGCTTGTCCAACATGAACAGGCTTATCTATTCATGACTCCTTCTCTTAATTCACAAAATATAACTTCATTTGGAGGGAATAGGGATGGAATAAGGCCCTCTGTCAGTCTGGGTTCTTCAGAGAAACAGAACCAATATGTATTATATATATTACATATAATATATACATATACTCACATACATACATACATACATATACAAAGAAATTTCTTTTAAGACACTGGCTTGGGACACTGTGGGACTTGACAAGTGTAAAATCTGTGGGGCAGGCAGGTCCAGAGGCTGGAAATTCAGTCTTGAGGCAAAATTCCTTCTTTTCTAGGAAACCTCAGTTTTTGCTCCCAAGGCCTTCACTTGATCAATGACTCCCATTCACATTATTGAGTGTAATCTCCTTTACTTAAAGTCAATTGATTGTAGATATTAACCACATCTACAAAAATACTTTCACAGCAACACCTAGATTAGTGTTTGATTAAATAACTGGGTACTATAGTGTAGCAAAGCTGACACATAAACCAATCATCCCTCAGTCTCTATGTGGCAGCCTTGCTGGTGGAAGGAAGTCTCTGGAAAATTTTCAGACATAGCCCAACCTGCCCAAGGGTGGCTGGGAAAGGAGCTAGGACAGGTGTCACCTGTTGCCCCTTCTTCCCTCAAGACAACTGCCACACTACTTTCCCAGTGATTGTGCAGTTGTGTTGGTGGAGCAGAGGGGAAGCTGTGCTCTAGATAAGCTAGGAAATGATGGTTTAATCGTTTCTGGGAAACGTGGGTGTAAGAGGTCAAGATCTAGGTGATTTTAGTATGATTCTTGAGAAATAACTCTTGTGGCGTTAGAGTGAAGGGCATCATTTTTTGGTGAAAATGGTAGCCTTGGTTTCACTTTGCTGATGAAAGTCTAAATAAGGTTTTACTTTGAAATGCCACTTATGGAAGCTGTTTGGGCCTCTCCTCTATCTTGGCAGAAAATTGTAATATCCAATAATAAGTTAACACTCTTAGACTAGTAGCTAGGCTCAAGACTAGTGAGGAACTTGGGGTTTCCAGATCTCTCTTGTTTTCAGAACCTCTGAAATATGTTTTCTTCTTATGGCTGCCTTATGCTAAAAAACCTGTTAACGGGGACACAGAGAATAGGAACAGTAATGGAAAGATAGATCCTGGATAAGCATAAAATTATTCACTATTTAAAAGTCTTGAAGGTATAATTCAAAATATGGGTCAAGGAAAATTTTAAGGGCATAGCAATGTTATGAGATAATCTTAAATAGTCCTGTTTTGTACAACAGGCCAGTTAAATAATGAAGGGTGGAAATAAGAAATAAGATTTATGCAATATGATAAGGAGGTAAATTTTGTTTCCAACTTTACCTATTGCTAAAATTGTCCATGCTCTGTGGCCATGCTTAAGATTTTTACATGGATAGCTAATACAATCCTGTAGATAGCACTTTCCTGTCTTTACCAATGAGAAAATGTAACATAAACCTACTAATGAAATTGTTACAAAATAAACACAGACTTTCCTTTATTTCAGACTAATTTCAGCCAAGAAATGAAATGTGTAACAAAAGCCACAGAGTTACTATCATCTAATGCAGGCAAAGCATTTACTAAAACCATAATCCTCCAAATTGTCACAAACTGAATATTCTGCAGAAAGATTTGTGGTATTTGCCCCAAGTGACTTTTTAGCCATCTCTACCTCTAGAATACCACCAAAGTTTATTTTATTATTTTTAACGAAAAGACTTCAATTTACCCATGTTGTGTCAGGAGCAGCACTTAGCAAGTTCAGTCATTTTTTTAAAAATTTACCTGTGGTTAAAAAATAACCAAAAAACAAATAATCCAAAGGTGGGAGCTGGGGGAGGAGAAAGAAAAGCATACTTACACGATGCTTTGTAAAGGCAAAAGGTTAAAAACATTTCTGCACTTGAAAATAATTGAAAATTTTTAATAATGCCTCACTTGCCAGTTGAAGCTGAGTAGGAGCAATGTGGCAGTGCTGTTTAGAATCCCTGGGGATTGGACGCAATTTCCCTTAGGTCTCCTTGTTTGGCTCCTGTCAACCACAAAGAAAAGTGCTTTGTTTGCTCCAAAGAGAATTTATACAGAATCTCAGCAGAAACATCTGCTGTTTTACAGCAGATAAAACTACTGAGGTATGTCTTTTACAGCTGTAAGCAAGATAATAGACATTTATTAGGACCTCTACTTCCACTTTATTACCTGATAAAAACAGATGAATTAGTCTCCCTACTTATAACATATTGCCTTGACTAAAAACAGATTGCTTTCTTGTGTGAAGTAACGACCTCACAGCACATTTTAGCATTGTCTTAATAAGAGTAGGAAAAAAAAATGTGTATTTCCCCCTTTTGTTTCTAAGTCCACAGAGTCAGGGTGTCCATTGCTCACTTTCTCAGAACTTGATGGTATACTTTTTTTGCCAGGATAATCTCATTGATTCCAAATGGAGGCCAGGCTTTCTGGCATGGTTAAATGTCCTATTCCAGGTCATATTTTTGCTAATTTATGTCTTGACACATTAAAATTTTTTTAGCTGCTCCTGAATCTCACTTAGTAAAGCTTCGGATTGAGCCAAAGAACTAGTACTTGATCATGTGAGTGAGCATAATTAGTCTGATGCTTTTTCACATTTCCCCCAGCTGAGCTGAGTTTAATAAAATCTTTCTTTGTTTATGGGACACTTTGGGTGGAAAGTTCAGTTGTTTGAGACTGATCCAGCCAGAGCCCCCAGGCCATGGATACTCAGAAACTCATGAAAATGAGGTGCCCTGTTTGATGGTCTCCAACTTGACTTGTCATTTCTGATTAATTTTGCCATTGGTTAAAACAGATGAAGACTCAAATGAGAAAAAAAAAATTATCTCCTGAAAAACTTTCACTGCTGATTCAACTTAACAGTTATTTTGTGTGTTGTGATGACAATGTCTATTATAGTCCAATTTTGCTGTATTTTCTTTTAAAATACAAGGAAAATTGTGGAAAGAGGCAGAGACCAGATATCCTGCAAATGTGGGTGGGAAAGCTGAAGAGGCAGGAAACGAAATTAAGGTTGGTTCCATGTCCACCAGTTACTGGGAGTAATGGGAAAATGTAGAGAGACACTTTATCATCATTTGTTGGTTCTTCTAGTTTTTCAAGTTCTCAGCAGAACCAGGATGAAAGTTATTCTATAATAAACAAATGATTTCATGGTGATGGAGTTAAAACTTACAAAAAAGGAGTCAAGAAACTTTCTGGAAATATTTGTGTTTCCTGGGCTGCTTAGTGTCCAGGTAAAACTGAATGCTAAGGATAAATCCTGAACTACTTCAAAATAATGTGATCACATTAGAAAATGTACTTCCTAATTCCCATGTCAGTCAGTGTTCAAAATAATTGATTTTGAGAAAATACACCTATTGCTAAAATTGCCCGTGCTCTGCGGCCACACTTAAGATTTTGCTAAGCCAGTGAAAATATTTCTAAGATTGCTGTAATAATGCACATGCCCCCCATGAAGCCGGTCTTTTCAGTACACTATTTTCCACAATTTTGGGGAGATTTCCCTGGAGCACAGTGCTCAAGTATAAACACATGATATGAAATCATATCAGGAGGGCAAATGAAGTTTTCAGTCTTTTCAAACATAAAAAAAAATTAAGGGGATTTGAATTAGCCAGAGAGGTCTAGGAGCTTTCCCAAGAAAGCACTATTAAGCTGAGATCTAAAAGGCAAATAAATTTTTTTAGCCACATGATTGACCGAGGTCTAAAAACAAGGAAGCAAACAGAGTGTGAAATGCAGCTGAATGGCTAGCAATTAATTAAATTGTGAGTGTCTTCTTTGTGCAAAACATGACCTAAGCTCTGGGGATATAATGGCCAATCAAAATACACTCTGACACGGTCCTCATGTTAGTACTCCTCTATGGAGGGAGACAAACACTAGTCAAATTGCAGAAGTTAGTGTAGAATTGTCACTCTTAAATAGACCAAGATGCTAGGGGAACAAAGACAGAGGAAATTTGAACTAATTGTGGCTGCCAAGGAAGACCCTTCTATGGAAGTTAGAAATGAGCATCCATCTAAATAAGAGTTAAATAGTGAAAGAGAGGAGAGCACAGTGTTTCAGGCAGCATGTATAAATGTTTGAGTGTTCATCCTTCCTACAGAGACTTCTGCTCTCCTCATGAGTAGTGTAGTACAACATGTGAGAGTCTGAACTTTTTTAGTTGAAATTCTAAATAAATTCAGTGGCTGAGAATAAATTATTCAGCCAGGGTCTTAAACTGGGCTGTGGTGGGGGTAGGGGTTTTTGATGTACACTGAGGCAGTGGACTAAGAAAGAAGGAGAAGCAATATGGAATACTTAGGTCTGGGAAAAAGAGGCTCTGGGCCCTGTGCTTCTGACAGCTCTCAAGTCACAAATATACACAACACATAAGCAAATTTTTTTAAAACCATAGGCTCTTCTGTCACTAAACATTTGTGCTTGTAGACT
Source organism: Lynx rufus (assembly GCF_022079265.1). Lineage (NCBI taxonomy): Eukaryota > Metazoa > Chordata > Mammalia > Carnivora > Felidae > Lynx > Lynx rufus. The sequence goes on from NW_025814823.1 coordinate 157,908,834, forward strand.
AACACTCATCGTGCTACAGGGAAATGCTTTCCCACATCTTTTAACTACCTCCTGGAAATAAAAAGCAATTACATCTGAATGCTGTGACGTAGCGTGCATTATGCTACCTCCAACATGAGAAAAAAGAGAATCCTTCAGAGTCCAGGGAGGATTGGAACGGCAGAGACACTTAAATAAGAGAAAAGACAAATTAATTAACTTGTCAAATCCTTCTTCTCATAGCATGAATGCATTAGGTATCTGCATAATGAAGTTTTATGTCCCACTAGTGCTGAACATCCATTTTCTTGCTTCTCTCCATATAAAGCACTTTATTGTTCTGGACTTACTCCAGATATGCTCAATATTTGCAATTATTGCATATGATGGCTGATGAGTATTTTGCAATATTAAACAGTTCACATTGCTCTCTCATACTTGTGTGCATCTATGTCTAGGTATATTATGCTTAAAGTGTGACAATTCTTTTTTTTTTTTTTACTTTATTTTTTCTTTTTAAAATTTACATCCAAGTTAGTTAGCATATAGTGAAACAATGATTTCAGGAGTAGATTCCTTAATGCCCCTTACCATTTAGCCCATCCCCCCTCCAGCAACCCTCAGTTTGTTCTCCATATTTATGAGTCTCTTGGGTTTTGTCCCCCTCCCTGTTTTTATATTATTTTTTCCCTTCCCTTATGTTCATCTGTTTTGTCTCCTAAAGTCCTCATATGAGTGAAGTCATATGATTTTTGTCTTTCTCTGACTAATTTCACTTAGCATAATACCCTCCAGTTCCATCCACGCAGTTGCAAATGGCAAGATTTCATTCTTTTTGATTGCCGAGTAATACTCCATTGTATATATATATATATATATATATACCACATCTTCTTTATCCATTCATCCATCGATGGACATTTAGGCTCTTTCCATACTTCGGCTATTGTTGATAGTGCTGCTATCAACATGGGGGTGCATGTGTCCCTTCGAAACAGCACACCTGTATCCCTTGGATAAATGCCTAGTAGTACAATTGCTGGGTCGTAGGGTAGTTCTATTTTTAGTTTTTGAGGAACCTCCATACTGTTTTCTAGAGTGGCTGCACCAACTTGCATTGCCACCAACAATGCAAAAGAGATCCTCTTTCTCCGCATCCTCGCCAACATCTGTTGTTGCCTGCGTTGTTAATGTTAGCCATTCTGACAAGTGTAAGGTGGTATCTCATTGTGGTTTTGATTTGTATTTCCCTGATGATGAGTGATGTTGAGCATTTTTTTCATGTATCGATTGACCATCTGGATGTCTTCCTTGGAGAAGTGTCTATTCATGTCTTTCACCCATTTCTTCACTGGATTATTTGTTTTTTGGGTGTTGAGTATGATAAGTTCTTTATAGATTTTGGATACTAACCCTTTATCTGATATGTCATTTGCAAATATCTTCTCCCATTCTGTCGGTTGCCTTTCAGTTTTGCTGATTGTTTCCTTCACTGTGCAGAAGCTTTTTATTTTGATGAGGTCCCAGTAGTTCATTTTTGCTTTTGTTTCCCCTGCCTCCAGAGACATGTTGAGTAAGAAGTTGCTGCGGCCAAGATCAAATAGGTTTTTGCCTGCTGTCTCCTCAAGGATTTTGATGGCTTCCTGTCTTCCATTGAGGTCTTTCATCCATTTTGAGTTTATTTTTGTGGATGGTGTAAGAAAGTGGTCCAGGTTCATTCTTCTGCATGTTGCTGTCCAGTTTTCCCAGCACCACTTGCTGAAGAGACTGTCTTTATTCCATTGGATATTCTTTCCTGCTTTGTCAAAGATTAGTTGGCCATGGGTTTGTGGGTCCATTTCTGGGTTCTCTATTCTGTTCCATTGATGTGAGTGTCTGTTCTTGTGCCAGTACCATACTGTCTTGATGATTACAGCTTTGCAGTGTAGCTTGAAGTCTGGGATTGTGATGCCTCCTGCTTTGGTTTTCTTTTTCAAGATTGCTTTGGCTATTTGGAGTCTTTTCTGGTTCCATACAAATTTTAGGATTATTTGTTCTAGCTCTGTGAAGAATGCTGGTGTTACTTTGATAGGGATTGCATTGAATATGTAGACTGCTTTGGGTAGTATCGACATTTTAACAATATTTGTTCTTCCTATCCAGGAGCATGGAATCTTTTTCCATTTCTTTGTGGTGTCATATCAATTCTTAAACGTTGGCAACTAGATGGATATTGAAAGCTAGAAATGCAGAGTTTTATTCTTATAAAAATGTTTAATGAGCATATTTAAATTTTAAAAAATTAAAATAAAAATTGAGCATTTAATTTTGCTTTATAATTTGATATTCATCAGTTTATATGTTACCTTTTAACTTTAATACTTTTATATATTTTAGAAGAAAAATAACTTAGCACATGAAAAGTTTTCCATTTTCTGCATTTTAAATTTACATTTTTGAGTAAAATCTATTTAAATTTTATACCCTTTATACAACACATTTTACTTTTTAATCCTTTAGATTCTTGAGAATGAGGGCCAGTGAAAAATAGAGAATTATGATAGAAATGAGGAATTCAAAAGTAGAGATCAGAAAAGCAAAAAAGCTGTAAAGAAAAAAGAAATACAGAATTTTCAAAGTGAAGTTCTACTTAGGTTAAAAATAAAAATATGGGAACAATTAGAGTGAACAGACTTTTGTTGAGCATGACCCTAATAAAATTTGCAAACAAGAGATTACAATTTCTTATTTAATGGAGATTTATTTAACTACTGATCAAAACAATGCAAATTAACAAGAACATTATTCTCATCAACCCACAACTTAAATAGGTCAGATAAAAACCTCTCTCAACTTTACATTCTTTATTAAATGAAGATTTAATTTTTAATTAAAACAATGAGAATGAAAATGTTGATCTATTTTTTATCATTTTAATAACCTAGAAAAAACATAAGCATCTCTGGCCTGCCAATTAGAAGATGGAGAAATGAATGGTCTTGAAATTATCAAACAGAGGAAGAATATTCCAAGCATCTGACAGGATGATGATCTTGGAAATGGCAATGCCATGTCCTTCTGAAATTATTGCTAGTAAAACACATTCAGGTTCAAATTAATGATTGGAATTTTACACTGCATGGGCATGGCACAATGTCTAATATTTTGTTTTACTCCAAAATTCTTTCAAGTAGGAGAGTGTAGAAACTGGCTTTTATATTCTCTGCTTAGAAACTATTTTTTTTTATCATTGTTCACATGTTTCACAGCCAATCTTCATGATAGACTTCAGCCAATGAATATATTTGTGACAGGAAACACTTAAATTCTCAGTAAAATACCATGAAATGTCCTTTGCACACAAAAAGTACAGATGTAATTACCGGAAGTGAAAAAAAAATTGTCAAACAGCAAATAATCGATAATATTCCACAAACAAAAACAAATGTCAAACTAGTACACGGGCATAATGTTCTTTAAAGAATAATGTCACATATTCAATCTTCGGCTACATTTAATGATACCTTTCATGGCACAACAGCACAATATTTATAGAACTTAATGGCAAATATGTAGGATGTGTAGAAATGATCTTGAAATTTGAAGAAAGAATGACCAAAAATTTAAGATAGGTAAAAAAATAATGAAACAAGTGAAGATTGTCTGGTAGGGAGAATTAAAAAACAAATGCATAAAGAAACAAAATGCAGAAGCACACCTGTAAATATAGAGAACAAACTGTGAGGGGGGAGAGGTCGGGGAATGGGCAAATGGGTGAAAGGGAGTGGGAGATACAGGCTGCCAGTTATGGATGAATAAGTCACAGGAATAAGGGGTACAACATAGAGAATATAGTCAATAATATTGTAATAGTGTTGTATGATGACATATGGTAGCTACACTTGTGGTGAGCATAGCATAATGTATAGGGAAGTTGAATCACTATGTTGTATGCCTGAAACTAACATTACATTGTGTTTCAATTCTACTCAAAGGAAAAAAAAAAGGATAAGAAAAGAATCTTATCAAGGGGAAAACTGTGATAGTGGTGCTAACATGGTTGATAACAACAAAGATGATTTTGGTGAAAAATTCATGATTCTTTATGCAATTTACAGTACATAGTTTGACTCTGTTACTGAGAGAGATTGCTTCAATATTGCTAATGTTATTGACATTTTTGGGAATAGCTTAAACATTATATACAGTATTTTCAGGATCTGTCCAAAGGTGGAACATATTGAAAAAAACCATCAAATTTGATGTAGTACACATGGATTAACAATGTTTACTTGCTATTAATATTAGCAATGGCTTAGAAGAAACATCTAACTTTGGCTACTTCACTTTTGAAAAGATTAAAAAACTCTTAAAATTTAAAGAAAATTTTTATAAATAGAAACTGCAAGTGCAATATGCAACAAAAGCAACAATTTGAAAAAATATAAGAAAATTGAAGAAATAAAAATGTTCACATAACTAAAAGGAGAAAATTCACATACACAAAAAAATCCCCAGACTAATTTCTGTAAATGCTATTTTCTGGCTAATAGAGACCAAATAACAATTTGAACAAATTGAGCAATGTACTGCTGTCTTCAGTTTAAAAAAATTTTTTTTAAATGTTTATTTATTTTTGAGACAGAGAGAGAGAGAGAGAATGGGGGAGGGGCAGAGAGAGAGGGGGAGACACAGAATCTGAAGCAAGCTCCAGGGTCTGAGCTGTCAGCATAGAGCCCAATGCGGGGCTTGAACCCACAAGCTGTGAGATCATGACCTAAGCTGAAGTCGGATGCTCAACCGACTGAGCCATCCAGGCGACCCTGTTTTCAGTTTTTTTAATATTCCAGAATTGGAAAAATGTAAAAGCAGAAGAATTAGGAAAACTGATATGAATCTAGATACTGTCTTAAGAGATCCTGAGAGATCTTGGTGTGATAGCAACCTATATGATGAAATTCAAATACCGTACTTGATAATATTGTTTTGAAATGAAAATGTTTCAAAAGTTCATCTATTACAATATTTGAGCTTGAAATGTGAAATAAGTGTTCAATTCTGAATTGAGTACTGTTTTAAAAATTGTATTGACAATTCCATTTGTCACTATCTCAGTAGAGCCAAGTTTTTCCAAATGGAATTAATAAAAAGTATGTAATAATTTTGACCCAAGAAAGGTTTTCTAGTTTGGCATTTCCTGTCAGTAGAACTCAAATTATGTGAAAAATCTTGATTTTAACAACATTATTAGTAATCTTGATGGGCCAAAGGCAAGAAAATATATTTTATAGAATAAATATATAATAATTTGAGTTACAGATGTCTTTATTGCTCATCCAAATATTACTCAGGTGTAATAATAATTAAGTTCAGTAGTCTTGTTACTTTGCTGACTTTTAGCTATATAAAACCTGTAGCTTTGCCCATAGTTAAAAAATTTTGTTGTTATGAGTTGTTAAGATAGGAAGAGAAGACCTGTTTTAACTAACAGTTTTGTTAACCTGATTCATAACTTTTATATATGGCCCTTCACTTGTATTCTTGCCCCAGTCTTAAAAATCTTAGAGGTATATTTGGGTGAACTGCTTCTCTCACATATATAAAATATTCTAGATGGAGGGCAATGGACCTGCCTATTGGACAGTAGCCTGGAGCCCATGGTCAGCCTCATTTGGTTAATCATTGGTAGGATAGGATTGTGGACAGCCTGGTGTTAGGCCATAAGGATAGACAGCAAACAATATATATTTTTTTCATTTTTATTTATTTTTGAGACAGGGAGAGACAGAGCACGAATAGGGGAGGGTTCAGAGAGAGGGAGACACAGAATCTGAAACAGGCTCCATGCTCTGAGCTGTCAGCACAGAGCCCGACGCAGGACTCGAACTCATGGACCACGAGGTCATGACCTGAGCCGAAGTCGGCCGCTCAACCGACTGAGCCACCCAGGCGCCCTGACAGCAAACAATATTAATTGCTATCCCATGAAAGATTTAGAGCAGGTTGGAAAGAACTTAAGAATGCCAGATGCCTGGGTATGAGGATAAGGGGAAGGAGGTTACTTTTAAGTAGTTAGTACTCTTTTCCAACTCTTCTCCCTTTCGTGTTCCACCCCAGTTCTGGGATTTGCCACACTAAAGACAAGTCCCTAAGAGCAAGATAATTATTCATTGGGTTTTTTTCTAATGCTTACAAAAGCCTCTTGTGTACTTAATCTAGCCCATCTGAGTTTCCTTATTTGACAATTTTGAGTGAGAGTTTTAACTTATTATACCATATAGCTTTAATGGTTAGGAGGTAAAAAATAATTATAAAACGCTTGGTAAAAATAAAGGCAAAATGAATGTGCCATGATAATATTTGCCATCCCTATAATACATTGAAAAGCTATTTATCATGCTGTTATGATCTATTTGCTATTTTTTGCTTGGTTGGTGATTACTTTCTTGGCAATATTTTTATATGAATGATCAAAAATTATCAGAGTTAAATGAACTTTCTTCAGATCTAATTACAATTATAGGCTTCTTTTCCTAGAGCATGACCAAAAAGAGAAAAAAAAAAAAAGAAAAGGAAAGGAAAAAGGAAAAAAAATCTACCTTGGACAGAGAAAAATGAATTTCCATGTATTTTCAGAGTTTGGCATAGCACTGAACTGGATTTACAAAACAACTTCTCCTACCCTTGGCAGATTATTTAATTTTTCGGTCATGATGGTTCAAATATCAAGTTCATGTATCAGTGTTCCTTTATTTGTTAGTTGAAGTGACCTTGCCCTGATAGTTTCATTCTACTTTCACTACCAGACCTTGATAAAACAAAAAGTTAACAGTGTTTGGAAAGTATAACAAAAATCTTAATATATATTGTATGTATACATACACACACACACGTTATTTTATTTATTTTTACTTATTTACTTTATATATATATATATATATTAATGTTTCTATTTATTTTTGAGAGAGACAGAGAAAAGGAGAGACAGTGTGCAAGTGGAGGATGGGCAGAGAGAGAGGGAGACACAGAATCTGAAGCAGGCTCCAGACTCTGAGCTGTCAGCACAGATCTCGACACCGGGCTTGAACTCACTGAACTCACTATGAGATCGTGACCTGAGCTGAAGTTGGGCCTTCAACCTACTGAACCACCCAGGTGGCCCTATTTATTTAATTTTTAAAAATTGAAACAAAAATCTTGCTTTCCTTCCCTAAGGTGCGATGGTATATGTCACTGTAGATCACGATAGAGGCAAATACCTACTCTGTTTTGTTTTTTTTTTTTTCTGTCCATATAATAGAAACCTGTGCTAGTTATATACTGATGTGTAACAGATTACTACAACAGTTAGTTGGTTAAAACAACAAACACATATTATCTCACAGTTTCTGTGAGTCAGGAATTTGGGAGCAGATTAGCTGGGGGGCACTGACTCAGGGTGTCTCATGAAATTGCAATCGAGAAATCAGCTAGAACTGCAGTCATCTGAGGGCTTGACTGGTGCTAAAGGAACTGCTTCTGAGATGGCCATTCCCATGACTGGTGGCAATTATCACTGTGTAGGTCTCTCCATAGGGCTGCTCAATCAAGTATCCTTACCACATGGTAGCTTGTTTCTCCCAGGGTGAGTGACTTAGTTTTTGGTCACACATCATTATGTCTTTTTGTATTTTTTTGTATTTTATTGGTCATACAGACCAATCCTGATACGATGTGGGAGGAAGAATATCAGAGCATGAATACCAAGAGGCAGGGTCACTGGAGGCCAGCTTGGAGACTAGCTACCACAAACAGTGTTGTATTCAGAGCACTCAGCAATTTGGGTAGAAGCCAGAATATCCCCAGGAAAAATTTTGTCATCTGTGTCCTTCTGGAATGTTCCTTAATTTTTGAGACATGTATTGGCTACCATTGAGTCAATGGTAAAAAAAAAAAAGTTGAATGTGGCAGCCAGAAATGGCAATTCAAATTCTAGCTCTTGACTCTACCTTTGGAAGAGGTTGATCTAAATCTATCTCAGTTTAAAATGGAGGAACTAATGCACATCTGTCTATGTTTAGTAGATTGTGTGCAAGATAAAAGCCTTAGTTCTAAGTATAGTGCCAGGCATATGAGAGCTAAACAAATGCTACTTTTTTTGCTCTTTGCCTTCAAGATACTCTAAAGCAGAATTTCCCAAGCATTGTCCTATGAAATACCACTTTTCATCTTCTCATCCTTCCAAAGGGTGGGAAACACTTGGGGAAACACTTCTCTAAAAGAGGATTTCTTTAAAATAGCTATTAGAAAGGACATATAATAAGGTGCTGAGAATCTAATTATAATGACTGGTCCCTAAGAGAACTGTGTCAACACAGGCATGAGAATGTATTTGTCAGTCTTCCTAAACTTTCCTGATCCTAAGAGCAGAGATTCAGACCTAGATGTGAATGCCCAAGGGATGGGGCTGGGAATCTGGAGTTTTAACAAGGACTTTTAAAATTCTTGAGATTACACAAGTCTAAGAAATGCTACATATGGTGAATTTACCTCTGGAAAGTGTAATGTGGGATGTTGGTGGGAGTTGGGGTGGAAGGAGTTGGGCACCTAGAGGAAAGGGAAAGAAATTTTGAGATTTTATCCCTCAGAAATTCTGGCATTGTCACTGATTTAACATTTCCAGGTCTCTCTCTCTCTCTCTCTCTCTCTCTCTCTCTCTCTCTCTCTGTGTGTGTGTGTGTGTGTGTGTGTGTAAGGTGTGAAGTGGGGCAGCTAACCATCTGTGGATGCTGTTTTTGGAATTCATTCAGTGTAACTAATATGTAGGATGTGTCCCCTATAAGATACTTACTATGTAGTGGCCTCCCCATCCCTGTTCACCTACTTTGGTGTGATAAAGAGGGCAAAATGTATATCTGTTCCCACTCTGCTTTTGGCAGTGTAACTCTAGCTATAACTTAAATGACTACCATGGATGGACATGAAATGCAACAAGTGAAACTAACTGGCTTATAATAATAGAAATGATGGAATGATAGAAAAAGATCTCCAGGTGTAATTTCTGTGAAAAAAGCCTGCTAAAAAGCAGTGTATATAATTCTACCTTTGTGTAAAAAAGGGAATAATAGAACTGTTTTCTTATAATTTGTCTAAAGAGACTCTAGAAGAATACACAAAAAGTTAATAAAAGAGATTACCTTGAGAGAAGTTGGGGGCACATGGATAGATAAAACATAGAGATGGGAGTTAGACAGAGTGAGAGTAAATCTTTTTAAAAAAGATTTTGAACCAAATGAATTTACTACCGTTTTTAACAAAATAAAGCAAAATACAACAATATACAGGCCAAACCAAACAAGATTGTGGACTAAATTCGGCCCATGAATTGCCATTTGAAACCTGTGTATTAAACAAATCCCTAAACTTAAGTCATTGAAGTCTGAATCATTTATTCAGCAAACATGTCTTGAATGCCTCTTAAGGTTCAATGTTCATGTTCAAGAGCCAGAGCCCTATCTCTGACCTTAAGGAACCTTCTATCTCTAGACTCTAGTGGTCCCTCTTGGTGAATATTTAAAAAGAAATATCTTTGTATTGTTTTGGCAATTTAAACCAATTAATAAGTGCTTCTAAGTTGAATTTCCAGTGAACAGGTAAGACTTGCTTTCAGATAAGCGATTACATGTTCTTATACCTATAGTTAATGTTTAAGACATAAAAAATATTTTGAGCTATTTTGAAATAAACTGTTAGGCTTGTTTATTAATTTATTAAGCAAATATCTCAAGATAAACTCAAGCCAAGTAAATTATTTTACATTCTAGATAAAATGAATATGTATTAATGAAGCTTAAACATATTTGCAAATAAAATTTCTAAGAGCAAACTGTTTAAATGAGAAACAGAAAATATAAATAAGGAAAGGAGGGGGAACCAGGAATAAAAGAGAAATACAATCTATCTTCCTTTGTAGAAAACAAAACAAAACAAATGTGACATAACCTCCTTGAATCTGATAATCTAATCTTGATACTAATAATGTTATCTCTTTTGGAGAGGTGTTTTGGCTTTTTTCCATACCTCAGCCTCCCCACCCTATAAACTCCCGGAAATGTGCAGTTCATGTAGAAAAGCAACATGTTCTGTCCTCTGGTAGAATGGAGACCTCTGTTCCCCAAACTCTTGTAAAGATGCCAATAGAAGTTTAGATTGGCTCAAATGTAGAAATATATTTCCTATCATGATAGTGGAAGACATTTCAGGCTTCTGGATGCTTACAGATTCTGCTGCCTGAAAGTCCTATTCAGAAGTTTACTTTGCTATGACTAATTGTTAGGTAGACAGCAGAGTTACTCAAGACTAATATTACTGGTTTTGAACTGACATTAAGGTCTTTAGAAAGCCTAACTGTCTGTATGGAGCAGTGTTTCTGATCACATTGTTACCTTGAGAGCCCCAGAGTTTAAATAACTTTATTTGAGAAGAAAAAGATTCATTAATATTTTATCAAATAATTTGATTTGAATAAGTAATTTCTTCTGGGTGATAAAACAAGAGAACCATCACAATATGTTTAATAAAATTTATTTTAGTTTGAGAGTTAATACCATATCTAGTACATTTTTGCATCTGTTTCAGTTCTCTTTTGCTATATCACAAAACACTGCTAAATTTAAAAGAGCAACTCACTGCTGTCACTCATGGTCTGTAGGTTGACTGGGTTCCACTGAGCTTGGAGTTCTTGGTTGTGGGGCTTCTCATATGGTTGCAGTCAGATAGTTGGTGAGGCTAGAGTAATTTTAATGCTTGACTGGGCTAGACATCTGGGCTGGACTCCTTGACTCACATATCTGGTGCTTCAATTAGAATGACCAGAAGAGCTAGAAGCTGATATCTATCTCTTTTCACATGACCTCTTCCCATGGTTAGTTTGGAATTCCTCACAGCATTATAGTCTTATGGTAGTTAGAGTTTTTACATGGGAGCCTTTTCTGCCAGAGTAAGTGTTCAAGAGACTTTGGCAGGAGCTGCAAGGCTTTTTGTGACCCAGCTTCTGAAGTCACATAGCATCACTTTTGTTTCATTCTGTTGGTCAAAAAGGTAATCATATACAGGAGCCAATTGATAGAGCCCCCAATGACCAAAGCAGGAACAATTTGATCAATAAAATAAATAAAATTTCATTGGATTACAACCCACAGTACAAGATAGGGATCCATTGAGTCTATACTGATATAAATGATTGAATAAATCCTTTTCAAGAAAAGGAAGTCAAAGGAAGACACAAGGGAGAAGAGACAAATCTCCCTTGAAGAAGAATTCCGATTAATTTCTGTAGATACTCCACTCTCTAGGAGGGGAAGCATGAATCCTGACTCCTTAAGTGTGGGCTGCTCATAATGACTTCCTTCCAAAAGTGTAGAATGGAAGAGAGGAAAAGAATATCTCAGTCCTATGATGAAGGTCAGTATCAACAGTGATAAATCCTTGATTTAATGTGATATATCCTTGATATAATGTTATGAGGCTAGCACTTTACTTCTATGATCTTCCTTCCCCAAACCCCAAACCGCAGTCTAACTGTGAGAAAAATATCAGACAATTTTCCAATAGAAGGACATCCTATAAAATTCTTCATCAGTACTTCTTAAATTTATCAAGGTCATCAAAAATAAGGAAAGTCTGAGAAGCTGTCAAGAGGAACCCAAAGAGACAACGACAAATAAATATAATGTGGTATCCTGCATAAGATCTTGGAGCAGAAAAAGACACAAGCAGAAACAAAGGAAATATGAATAAACTACTACAGACTTTAGTTAATATATATATATATATATATTAATATGTATTCATTAATTATAACAAATATACCACGCAAATGGTATGTCAATCATAGGAGAAGCATATGTGAGAGCTGTCTATACGATGGCATCATTTTCCCCCCAAATCTCAAACCATTCTTAAAAATAAGGTCTATGAAAAAAAAAAAAAGCTAGTCATAAGGCCCAGATTTGAGGGAGGGGACTACAAAAGATGTAGCAGGAGGTGCATTGGGGGATCATCTACAATAGCATCTATTCCACTGATTTTCTTCTGAGAATTTACTTCTCTACCCCTAGTCCCAGTTAATATAGCTGGAGGTTTACACATTTGTTCCAGAGGTAGAGCTAGTGACTCTGGACTGAGGTAATAAATGAGTTTCATTTCCTTCACCAGAATCAGAGAAATTTATTTTCTTAGTTTCAAGAGTGGTCAGTGACTTAACCTAGAGCAACCAGAGCAATTCTAAGACTGTTAGAAAAGTAACTTCTGGCCTTGAACTTGAGTATATGTGAGGTGGGAACTGCTGCCTCTTATCTTAGGATCAGGAGGGGAGAAGTTGAAGGTGCCAGACACCAACCGGAGTGTGAGCAAGAAGCCAACAAAATAGGGGTAGCTGGTAGAGAATAGACTCAAAGAATGGGAAAAAAACCAAGCTGTGGGACATTATGGAGCCCAGAATCCATCCTTGCTTGGAGGAGCTCTGCCTCTGGAGATCTCAATTTTGCAAGGCACTAGTCTCTTGTTGGCTTAAGACAGTTTGATTTGGGATTTTTTTTTTTTTTGGTTCCTTACAATGGATGAAGTTCCCAAATGAAACAATGAATTGTCCTTCAATTTCTTTTTTGTTTGTTTTGATTTTGTTTTGTTGTTTCACATTTTTTATTTACATTTTAGTTAACATACAATGTAATATTGGTTTCAGGAGTAGAATTTAGTGATTCATCATTTACATATAATACCCAGTGCTCATCATAACAAGTGCCCTCCTTAATACCCATCACCCATTTAGCCCATCCCTTACCCACCTCCCTCCATCAACAATAAACTTATTGTTTATTTCACCCTTTCTCTCTTTTTTACCCTTTCCATATATTTATCTGTTTTCTTTTTTAAATTCCACCTGTGAGTGAAATAATATGGTATTTGTCTTTCGCTGACTGACTTATTTCACTTAGCACAATATATTTTAACTCCATCCACATCCTTGCAAATAGCAAGATTTCATTCTTTTTGATAGCTCAGTAATATTCCATATTGTGTGTGTGTGTGTGTGTGTGTGTGTGTGTGTGTGTGTGTGTGTGTATCACATCTTCTTTATCCATTCATCAGCTGATGGACATTTTGGGCTATCTCCATAGTTTGGCTATTGTTGATCATGCTGCTATAAACATTTGGTGTGCATGTATCCCTTTGAATATGTATTTTTGTATCCTTTGTGTAAATACCTAGTAGTACAGTGGCTGGGTAGTAGGGTAGTTCTATTTTTTTGCTTTTTGAGAAACTTCCATACTGTTTTTCCAGAGTGGCTGCCACAGTTTGCATTCACACCAACAGTGTAAGAGGGTTCTCCTTTCTCTGTATCCTCACCAATATCTGTTGTTTCCCATGTTGTTGATTTTAGCCATTCTGACAGGCATGAGGCGGTATCTCATCGTGGTTTTGATTTATAATTTCCCTGATGATAAGTGATGTTGAGAATCTTTTCATGTGTCTATTAACCATCTAGATGTAAAGAACTGTACTACTTTGGCTATTCAGTTTTGTCAAGAGGTTTTGTTTTTATTTCCTTTAGACACAGCATCTTCTGAAACAAGCACTAAGACATAGCTCCCAGAGAGCAAAGTGAGAATGCAATGGAAAGGGTAAATCAAGGAGGGGAGAATATTCCCAGAATCTCAGTTGGAAGCCAGTTAAGAAGAAAGCCTGGAGCCTGGAGATATAGCCCATGAGGCTAAAGTGTGGGTTGGGCCATCTTGCCTGGTGGGAGATGAGCTTGAAGGAGTGGACTGAGGTGACATCTTGGAGAACTCTGTGCTTTGCTAAGGTTTGACTTCTCTTGAAGGGCAATGGGGAGACTTTGAGAAGATTAGGAAAATGTCAGGAACAAGGTTAGGCTTGCATTTTACAAAGATTACTTTATAATAATTTAAGCTGTTCTTAATTTTATATACTTTTTCTGAATATGTACTATTTTCATAATAAAAATAAGTTTTTAAAAAGAAACCTTATTTTGTCTGTGGTATAGATTGGATTAGACATGGAATGTGAGATGAGATTCAGGGAAACCAGTTAGGAAGTTATTGAAACAGGAGATTGCTAAAATGGAGAAGAGGATATTACCTTTGGAGCCAGGAAGACAAGTTTGAATGGACCTTGGCTTTTCTACTTCTGGACTGTGTCAGCTTGGGCAACTATTTTTCTTCTCCAGGTCTCAGTTTTTTCATCTGTAAAAATATAGGTTGCAAGAATTGTGCAAGTTAAGTTCCAGTGTGTAGTACTGTCAGCAGATGTAGTTCTAATTCTCATGGTGTGAAGAGTATGAATTAAGACAGATGCAGTGGGGATGGAGAAGGGAGAATAGGTGGCAGTGATGTTAAGGAGGTGGATTGTATAAACCTCAGAGACTGATGGAATGATGTTGTAGAGCTGCCGTACTTCCTGGGGATCCCACTTGGGTGGGATTAAGCAGATAGTGAACTCCATCCACTTAAAGAAAATAGGAAAAAGGTCAGAGTTATTGGTTGAGGGGGTGGGGAAAAGTTGGGAGTGATGGGAATTATGAACTCAGTGTGGAACTTGTTATACTTGAGATGCTCTCAAGACAGATGGCTTTTTGGGTCTGTAGCTCTCTGGGAGAGTTGGGGATCCATGATGGGTATTGGGGAGATAGTACTTTCTAAGGAAAATGTTCTCAGAGTAATGAGTAGAGGGCCATAGGGAGCATGAGTGTTTTAAGAGGAACGCAACAAAACAGGAGCCATAAAAAGGGGTTGGGCGGGAGATGAGAAAAGAAAATGGTCATATATGTTAAGAGGGGAAGCAGGAGTTTATAAGCTAAGAGAGAAAAAATTTCAAGAGGAAGGGAGTGATTAATATTGTCAACTGGCACAGAGAGGTCAGCTAAGGTTGACACTGAAAAAAATGCTTTGGATTTAGCAACTGGGGGTGGGGGTGAGGGTGGTGTCACAGTTTTGCCAGAGATTCTTGAGTGGAGTACTAGGGCTTGAATCCATATTGCAGTCTGTGGAAGAGTGGAAAGGAGGTATGAATTCCACTACCATAGGGTGGAATTGTCCTCTGTTCATTCTGTGAGAGGAAAGAGAAAAAGAGGGATGGTGGAGTTTTGTTTGTTGGTTTTAAGAAGTGAATCCTTGCATGTGTGGAGAAGTAGCCAAACAAGAGAGAAAGAATAAGTGTGATTCTGAACTATGTGGGAGGGGGTGGAATTTTCTGGCACAGGTGAAGGAATTAGCCAGAAACCAGAAAAGGGAGGTCACTTCCTCTGGGATGAGGGGAAAGCTGGCATCAATGGGTACAGATTAAAATAGATAAAAGTGTGGGTTGGGGAGGTGTGAGATATTGAGGAAGTTCATGCTGATGATCTCATTATAAGTGTGAAGAGGTCAATGAGGAGAATGGCACAGGCCATAAGGCATGAGGATTAGGAAGGAAGACTTGGTTTTATTAAGCTCTTTGGGAGGCCAGGAGCAGAACAGTCCAGAAGGGACTGTTGAGTAGTGCTATAGTTTCCCTCAGGTCAAAGATAGTTCATAGGGTGAGTGTCCTCCACCAGTGTTCCCCATTGTACCCACAGGACTGAGGAAGGGGTAGATGGAAGCAAAGGGGAAGGTATTGAGTGTACTGAGGTCCTGATTAGGAGGTGAGGGTTGAAGGGAGCTTCTGAATTCTGAGGATGTATGCTGTGGTAGACAGCAGGACTGGTGAGTGCATGTTTAGGAATAGAGAGGTCAAGTGGCCTCTCTTCCTCCTTCCTCTAACACCTGTAATCTGAACAGAAAGGCACAGGGTTATCTGCAAGGCTATTTTTAATTGGTCTCTAGTTGGTGGTCTCTGTTGTTTTCTCTTTCCTGGGAGGAGGTGGCAACTTTTAGAAACCTAATTTAAAAAAAAAATAATGTTTATTTATTTTAGAGACAGAGAAAGAGAGACAGTGTGAGCAGGGGAGGGGCAGAGAGAGAGGGAGACACAGAATCCGAAGCAGGCTCCAGGCTCTGAGCTGTCAGCACAGAGCCTGACACAAGGCTTGAACTCATGAACTGTGAGATCATGACCTGAGCCGAAGTCAGCCGCTTACTGGCTGAGCCACCCAGGCGCCCCTAGAAACCTAATTTAAAAGAATTAATTTATGCAATTTGGAGTCTTTAGACAATGAGACACAGCAAAGATCTAAAAACATCAGTGAGGCAAAAGCAGTATTTGTAGAGGGATTACAAATAGCTACAGGACCTATTCTAAATTAAGTGAAAAAAAATCATTACAAAACAGTGCATGGATTATTCTTTCTTTTTTCCCCTAAATTGTCCTGAATCTTTTATATCTTATCTTTGTGAGAAAAAATAAAATGAGTTATAAGTAGCTATTGATACTGGATTTTTCATTCAGGCCAGTGTGTGTGTGTGTGTGTGTGTGTGTGTGTGTGTGTGTGTGTGTCAAGGATTCCTCTTTGCATTTTGTGTCATTGGATGTCAAGTATGATTACTAAACAAGAATATCTGTGGGATTTATCATCAGTAGCTAAAATTCTCTTTGCAGTTATTTTTTAAAATAATCGGAATAACGTATTAAATTCAAACTGTTTAGGAATCTGTCTCTCAAGTAAAAATATCTTTAAAATTCTGACAGGAGATGGACAAGGAAGCACTCAGTCTGGTGTTGGAGATAGCAGGATAGTTTTGGAAGGAGCCAATTATGCCAGTAAATGCTTGTTGCTGAGTGCTGCCTTTTTAAAGGTATGCTTGCCCTTTTTATAGGTTCTCTCCCTAGGTTGCCTTGAACTGGTCTGTTGGGGGAGGTAGTGAGGAGAGAAATTAAGCCTTTTGGGAAAGCCCATCACTGACTCTTGTGGGCGATGGGGTTAGTGTAGTAGCAGCCAAATTTCCTACCAGAAGTCACCTTCGTGTCATGAAAATGACAGGAAGTGTTCATAGTACCACTTTTCTTAATAGCACAAAATGGAAACTCAAAAATGCTGACTATAGGAGTAAAAGATAAATACATTATGGTGAATTCTCACAATGGGATATTTACTTCCAGTGAGTGAAAGTACATACACAACACCAAGATGAATCTGTCACAAAATGCTGAGTGAAAAAGAAAATCCCAGAAAACTATATATAGTATAATACCATTTTTGTAACATTCAAAAACAGGCAAAGGAAAAATAAACACCAAGTTCGGAATAGTGGTTTCTCCTGAGGTGGCAAGGGTGGAGGGCAGACAGAGGACTGCAGGCAGAGAGCATATAAATAGATATAAGTTATTGTTAATATCATTGTTTGGGTTAAATGGTCTATTCGTAGGTGTTTATATATTATTTGAAATAAGTTAAATAAAGAGAGCCATAAATGGGTTGATGGAAATACTGCATGAGAAGCCAAATAAGTATATATTTCAAGCGACATGACGCTGTAGGCAGATAATATGCCCGGGACATGAGCCCTCTTGGCAAGCCGAGCCCTTCTCACCTGGTGAACAGACTCTAGAGACTCTTCCCACATGGATTTACCTTCTCGTATTGAAGATGGACTACAAACAAAGGATTTCAGAAAGTCACTAAGTTGCATGAAAACAAAACCAAAAGCATAACAATATCTTATTGAGTAGGTATGTGTAGGTGTGTCTGTAGGATGGGTATCCAGTAATAGGTTAATGGAATGAAAGAGTATGTACATTAAAATTTTTTATAGATGCTGCCAAATTACTCTCCCAAATGTGTTGTGCTAATATACACTCCACAACCTGTTTTTTTACATCTTTGCCAACACTGGTAATTATCAATGGTTATCAATCTATTGGCTTGGCCAACTGGCAAAATATCATGTCTCATTTTTGCCTCAAACAACCAATTTCTATGTGAGCTTTTGTTGTGGGAGTCATTAGTGAGTTGAAGGCTCTGTGCATATTTTTGTTCCATTATTGACAAAAGAATGGTCATAGTTATATTTGCCTAAAATTCTTTGAGAGGAGTTTTGACCTGTAACTAGATCTACCACTCTCTAATCCATTTGGTCAGGAGTAGTATTTACCTAAAATACTTGGGATAGAAGGGGAAGGAAGGGAGATGTATTTGGTGCTTTTATGTGCCAAGTAGTGGACTAGATATTTCAGTGGGCATGTTCTCTCAGCTAGTGTCTTCTTTATGGCAGCCCTCTGAGAAAGTCTGGAGACTCAGAGAAATGAACACTTGCCTCAGTTGTACAGTTAGTGATTCCGCTAGCTCTCACTTCATTTCTCATAATTTTTTTTCCCTTATGCCTTCTGTCTGCTAACAGAAGACAGCACCATTTTAAGGATCTAGCCTTTTAATAGTTCTATTCCAGTGGTTCTCAACCTTGGCTATACACTGAAATCTCCTGGGGAACTTGAAAAAATATTCATGCCCAAGTTCCACTCCTAGAGATTCTGATGTAATTGGTCTGAGGTGTAGCTTGGACATTAGGATTTAAAAAAAAAAAAAACTCCCACAGATTCTCCTTTTCAGTCAAGCTTGAGAGCCACTGGTCTAATTCAATGATCTTCAGATTTTTTTTAGACTTGCATTACTTATAATTTGATTTTGTGACACTCTCTTGCCACTTTATCTCCTAAAAGTTTTGCAACTTTTTTTCTTTGGTTTGTTTTGAGGCTTTTGGAAAAATTCCATGATAGACTTTGGAATAATTGCAGCTATTCTGGTGAGAGATGGGTAGAAAGACTGCATTACTAAATTGAGGTCAAGAATTGCTGAGCTAATTATTTCTCAGATCTTTATTTTGCAGTTTTTGAAATCAGTAAACCAACTGCAGCATGACATAAGCAATCTTCTTCTTGAAGAGTATCACTTCACTTTAATATTAGTATCATTTATGACTTTTCACAAATACCTTTTAATCTGTTACCAAACATCAAATAGGACAAGTCGGGGAGCTCAAAAAAGGAAATATGTCAAAAAAAGGAAAAATGCAATCTTATTCAGCTTTTCTGGGAATATTTACTCACTACCTTGTACAAAGTAAAATACCTTCTGTTGTCTTTTCTACATACACATGATGAGCTTAGTTGGTATAAACATTTTCCCCGTCTATGATATCAAGATGTCTTCTCCAACCTGCAATGCAGCTTTAGAAAAACTGGTATCATTATTTTGACAGCTCAGATGGGGCTCATAATGCTTCTTACTCATTCAATTGTGGCTTATTATTTTAATTGAAGTATAGTTGACCCATAATTTTGCATTAGTTTCAAGCGTACAACATAGTGATCCCACAGTTCTATACATTATGCTATGCTCACCACAAGTGTAGCTACCATCTGTCACCATAACAATACCACTACAATACCATTGACTCTGTTCCCTATCCTGTACCCTTCATCCCTGTGACTTATTCATTCCATAACTGGAAGCGCGTTGTGGTTCATTTTTACTATGTGTTGATCTTTGATATTGCATTTCTTTGTGGTGTGGGCAGCAGTCATAGGAGAGCCATGTGGTGATTCTAGCAGAGGCCTTGTTTTATCCTTTCCAAAGTACTTATTGTTAATACTTAAACTTGTAGGTATTTTTCAAACCAGCTTAATGTAACTCTGACAATGGGATCCTATTAAATTTCTGTGTAAACTAGGAGATTTTCCCTTCTCCTTCTAATTTTCTTTTGTATTAAGTCTCATTCATCAGGACCTAGTCCTAAGATCAGCTTTGCAAAAACCATGCAGCAGAAAAGGGACCCAGTGTGGTGACATGGGAAAAGCCAGAGTTGGTGTACTTTGCTTTTAATTCTGCTTTAGTAATTTCCTATTGAATTTTGAGTTATTCTGATCATAATTTCCTGAGGATCAAACAGTAGACTATATGTGAAAGCACTTGGAAATATACAGTGTAGTGGAGTTCAGTACAATTTGTTTTTAACCAGTTTATTTTCCTTCTGATATCTTCCAAGTCAGTAAAATAAACCAAAAACCATCTTGAAGCTTCACTGTGGTATGTGCTGAGTGTGTAAGATTGGAGGTAGAAGGTCTGGTGTGAATCAGGGGAAATCATTTCCTCTCAGCCTTAGTTTCCATCTTTAAAATGAGGATACTAGATAGATGCCATTTCAGAGGATGGATGGATTAAATGCAATCAAGAATATGAAAGTACTTCATAGATAGCAAAGCACCTCACAAACATTAACTAATTCTTTGTTTATGTTTGGTTGCACAACCCATCCTTGAAGTTGTTAAAATTTATCCTTCAAGTCAGACATCTTTTTCCTCAGTCCCAAGTAAGACTGCAAAGTCTCAGGGCTCCTACTTTCTCCCATTTTGCTGCTCCTTTCCTAGGTGCTCCCATGTGGAAATCTCTATCTTCAGACCTTTCTTTCTTTCACTTGCTGTACTCCCACCCTTCCCCCAAATTATATGGACATTCTCCTTCCCTGTCTTATATTTTATTTATTATGAAATTACACGTCTATTTATACAGATGAAAATTACACTAGTTTTTTAGCAGTTGATTTTCAGATGCTTGTGGCTAGCATTTTAAATGACTAATCTATCAAATTGATCCAAAATAAATATTACTAGATTGTGTTGTTCTTTCAGCAAGTATATGGTGTTTTATCAGTGATCAGAGTACCAGAACCCACAGTAATGACAAATGTAAATATTCAAGTCTGTGTTAGATTTGAAGTAAATGTGTTTTTTTTAATGTTTTAGTTATTTTTGAGAGAGAGAGAAAGAGAGACAGAGACAGAGACAGAGTACGGGCGGGGTAGGGGAAGAGAGTGAGGGAAACACAGAATCCATGAGGCAGGTTCCAGACTCCAAGCTATCAGCACAGAGCCTGACGCGAGACTCGAACTCATCAACCACGAGATCGTGACCTGAGCCGAAGTCGGATGCTTAACTGACTGAGCCACCTAGGTGCCCCTTGAAGTAAATGTTTAAGGAAGAAAGTGCGTTTTGTTCCATTCAAAGTACACCTTCTAGTCAGCTACTCACTGTACTAGACTACAGTGCTGCCCTTAGATGGAAAAAACATCACACTTTTTTTCCCTTTTGTTTTGGATTCAGATGAAAAGTTATTTAATAATATCTTGAATATATTTTAAACAATTTTAATAACATAATATAATAATATATATTTAATTTTTTGTTGAACTTTGATTCAAATACAAGATTATAAACTTTTAAAATATTACACAAGTACTGAACACATAAATAACATGGCATCCCTGTCTTTTAAAAAAAAGCCCCAGTCAGTTCTGTTCCAATTTTAACAGTATTACACAATGTTTTCTTGCAAGAAGAAAAAATCCCCAATGTCTTTTTTTTTTTAAAGCATCATTTTTCAGGAGGATATTCTTCTAAATACAGAGTTCCTAAAATCAACTAACTTCCTGCTAGTCATGAATACCTAACATTGAGCAGTGGAGTTTTGAAACTTTTCTATGAACTTACAGGAAAAAACTAAGAGTGAAAAAACAAACCAGACAAATATTTCTGATTATCCTAGAGCCTTTTCTTCCTGTGAGTTCTTTATCTTTTGCTTTCTTCCAGGTATTTTACTAAGTCATACATTTCAACAACAAATCTTCTACAACTACTTTTATATAGCCAAAAAAATTTTTGCTTATCTTGGATAATTAATGATTTTAAGGCATTCTTAATAAAAACAATGCCTCCTTTCCTTGGGCTATGTGACTGTTTGGGCTGAAAGAGACTGAGGGATTATTTAGCTCCACCTGCTCTATTTATTCCCAGATGTGGGAACTGGGCCCCACGGAGGTGGGAGTTTACTTGAGTTCACATGGATGGCTCACTTCATTGGGGAGTTCTTGAAAAAGAATATGGATGGGTATATCTAGATATGAGATAAGAACTATCTGAGTTGTATTTGTTTATTGATGAGCTATTTGTCATTTTATCATTCATTCATTCATTTATTCATCCATACTTCTGTTTTTTGGGAAGGTGGAATAGTAGAAGCAGAGTTCCCGCCCTATCACTGAGCTTGGGAAAGTTTTATATATAACAGAGATGTTCAAGGAAAAGTAAAGGACTTTTTGAAATTTGAAATTTACTCTTCATTTTGAAATTTACTCTTCCTGCCTGGTAGTCTTAGTTCTCCACCCCTGGTCTTAGAAAAATAAGATTTTAAAGTGTGTGTGTATGTGTGTGTGCACCCATGTGTGCATGTGCGTGTGCACCCTGCATCCCCGAGAAGAGCCTTGGCTTAGGCACTTTCAGGGCAGAGCCATCACTGCTGGCTCCATTGTCAGACAGGTCTAATTGTTTGAGAGTTTTTCATTTATTGAGTTGAGATCTGTTCCCTATAATTTTTACCCACAAATCCTAGTCCTTCTTTCTGGAGAAACCCAGACCCAGTATATTCAACTGACTCCTTTCTTCCCCATGAAGGCCTTTCTTTTCTGGAGTAACCACCCCTTACCCTTTAGCTTTTCTCCATAGGGCATTATTTTCAGACTTCTGATTATTATTATTGGGATTCAGTCTGGTTTTGAATGGTGTCTTTTCAAATGTGAAACTAAGAACTGAATATTTCTCCAGATGTGGTTGTGCTTTATGGAATATATGGCAGAACCATAATATCTGCTGGCAATACTGTATTGTATTTCTATTAATAGAGGCTAAATGCACTTGTTTTCTTGGTAGTTGCCTTTATACTCTTGACACCCTTTAAGCTCAGAAACAACTAACCTCCCTGGATATTTTCTGCATGAAATGTTATCATATCAGTTCTCCTCTAGTCTATGTTTGTGCATTTAAATATTTTGAACTGAAATTTATCTGTATTAGATGTTATATTTTGGTTTCATTGTGGCAAAAGTATTTGAATTCTTGACCCTGTTTTTGATTGAAATCATTTGTGTTTTTCTGGCAGTAGAAAAACAGTTTTCAGCATTTTGAAGGATGAAGTGCCTTATTTTTCTTAGAAATATCTATGAAAAGAAGCATTGTTTCTTGACCTTATCCTAGGTCTCATTAAAAAAAAATGTGTGTGTGTGTGTGTGTCTGTGTGTGTGTGTGTGTGTGTGTGTGCATTTATACTACATTCTGGATAGTGTAGAGTACTTTCCAGATCTCCCCTTCAGAACCAAGTCACTAATCCTCCCAGTAAGTGAGAAAGTTGGAGGCTGAAAGTTGGAGAAAGTTGGAGGCCTCTCTGGGAATTGCCTTCAGCCAAAGTGTTGTCTCACACTAGATCACACCACTTTTCAAGGGGCAGTCTATTTACAATGATTCATCAGGAAGAAGAACAAAGGCTCAAACTCATTGCTATGAGGAAGGGCCATCTCAGCTCCAGAGATTGCCATTGTGATAGCTGAATCCTTTGTTGTGATTGCACTGAAGTTCAATACTTCTTTCTGTCCACACCTGCTTCCTTCACTCCCCCACAGGTGACAATTCCAAGGACCCTCCTCAATAAAAGTTCTACATTCAGAACTCCTTCAGAGTAGTTCCTAGGGAAATTGACCAAAGTGATTTGGTGCCAGAGGTGTTCTGAGGAAGCTGACTCTAAAATGGGATTTTGGAACTATGCAACTGCAGCTGGCTGGCAATGACATTTAATCTCTACCATGAAGTAGTCATTCATTGTTTACACTTTCACTGGTGATGAACTGGGATGGGGGTACCATGGAGGAGAATGAACTGGCTGGTGCAAATCTCAGACTTTTGAGAGGTGAGAGTCGTAAATTATAAGGATAATGGGATTATTTGGCTCTTGCTGAGTGTCTTTAATTATAATAGAAAGACAATGATTAATTACCAATCAAAGAGAGAGTATGGAAGTCAGAGTCCTCCTTAGCAGCAAATAAAGAGACTCATCTCCTGCAGCTTGAGGGCAGAAAATACTGAAGACTAAAATTTAATTTTAAGAATGGTGCATTTTCAGAAAAGGTTAAATTTTCAGCCCCAGCAAATTTTCTATGCCAAGGTCATATGACATATTTTGCTATGCCAAAATTTCCTAGTTTTGGAAAAGAATAAGACCCTAAAGCTTAGACGGGAACATCTGTGTCAATGAACTTAACTCTCCCTCAACTTTTTAGGCTTGCAAAAGTAGCCTTTTCTTTGTTGGAGACTGTACCCTCTACCTGAAGGCAACATAGAAGCTTTTGCCTGCAAAACCACATAGACTATCTCCCTCAGATCTTGACCAGTAGCTAGTTTCAAATCAAATTTAATGTAGCCAGGGAAGTGCTGAACTTGCTAAAGAAGGAAAAAAGGAACTAAACCCAAAAGGAGATGAAGAACCTAGCAGGATGACTAATCAGGAAGCAGAGAGCCATTGTCTTTTTCTTTCTTCCTTTCTTCCTTCCTTTCCTTCTTTCTTTCTTTCTTTCTTTCTTTCTTTCTTTCTTTCTTTCTTTCTCTTTCTTTCTTTCTTTCTTTCTTTCTTTCTTTCTTTCTTTCTTCCTTTCTTCCTTTCCCTTCCCTTCCCTTCCCTTCCCTTCCCTTCCCTTCCCTTCCCTTCCCTTCCCTTCCCTTCCCTTCCTTTCCTCTCCTCTCCTCTCCTCTCCTCTCCTCTCCTCTCCTCTCCTCTCCTCTCCTCTCCTTTTTTTCTGTTTTCTTTATTCTCAAGTTAGTTAACATACAGTGTAGTCTTGGCTTCAGGAGTAGAATCCAGTGATTTATCTCTTATATATGATATCTAGGGCACAGCCCAAAAAGTTCCCTCTTTAATGCCTGTCACCTTTTAAGCACCCCCATTAACCCTAAAAGCCACAATTCTTTGTCCAGTTTGTGGACCTGAGCCAGATTTTATTTTTATCTTTTTTCAATATATAAAGTTTATTGTCAAATTGGTTTCCATACAACACCCAGTGCTCATCCCAAAATGTGCCCTCAATACCCATCACCCACCCTCCCCTCCCTCCCACCCCCCATCAACCCTCAGTTTGTTCTCAGTTTTTAAGAGTCTCTTATGCTTTCTGAGCCAGATTTTAGATTTAGAAGCCATAAATTGAAGGAAAGCCTAGGTTTTTAGGAAGAAACACCGTGCAATAGCACATATGTGGTAATATTTCTTCCAGTCCTTCCCCAAAGGAACTAAGGCCATTTACTCAGGTAACTGTATACTGGGAAAAGGGGAATACTCAAATATTTTGAGGGGTGTTCGAGACAGGGTCCAAGTTTACATTGATGTCTAGAACCTATGGTCCCCTTCTGTGGAAAGAGTGGGTAAGGTGTATGAAGGCCAGTAATAAATGGGATTCTGACTCAGGTCTGGCTCACAGTGAGTCTAGTGGGTCCACAGATCCTGTATGTGATCACCCTTCTGGGCTCAGAATGTATAACTGGAACTACTAATAGGTAGTTGGTTGAAGTTCCACTTGGGTTCTTTGGCCTATGGGGTAAGAATTACTGTATTGAGGAAGGCCTGGTTGAAGCCTCTGAAGTTACCCTTCAATCCTATACAAGAGAATAATTCAACAATAATATTGTATCCTGGAGGCAATGGATAGAGAGAGATTAATGCCACCATTAAAGACCTAACAGATACAGGTGGTTCCTATCATATCTACATTTCATTTACCAGTCTTGTCTGGCCTCTTCAAAAACCATACAGATCCTGGAGGATTAGAGACTACTACTGCAAAATCCACCATTAATAGCCCATTTGCAGCTGCTGTGCCAGGTATGGTATCTGTGCTGGAACAGATTAACACAGCCTCTGGTATGTGGTATTTAAGCATTCGTTTGGTGTTTCTGTTCTTTTCAATTCCTAATAGGAAGGAAGATCAGAAACAGTTTGCATTCACTAGAATAATAGTTCCAGGATTATGTTAATTTTCTCACCCTCTGATAGAGTCGAAAGGAATACCCTATCTGGACATTTCTGCAGTATATCACCTTCATCCTGCATATCAATAATGCTACACTCATCAGACTGGATGAACAAAACATGGCAAACATATTGAAAGTGTTGGCAGATACATGTGCTTTATATATTCGAAGATAAATCTTATAAAGATTCAGGTGCTTGCCATAATAGTGACTTTCTCAAAGTCCATTGATTTGGGGCACACTAGAATATCTGTCCAAAATAAAGAACAAATTCTTGATTTTCAAACCTCCTAGCACTAAGAAGTAAGTACAACATTTACTAGGCCTCTTAAAATTGTAGAAGCAGTATCTTCTATACTTGAGTAGGCCTATAGTAGGGAAGTGTTAGCACTATTTCTGGGTTTGGTGCAGCCTTCCTGCTTAGGCCATACGACCAAGCAGACTCTGTGATATGAGATGTATTGGTAGTGAGAAAAGAGACTGTGTGAAGTTTGTGGAAATCCCCAGTATTAGTCTGCTTGGGCTGCCATAGCAAAATACCAGAGACTGGGTGGCTTGATGGAAACTTATTTTCTCATAGTTATGAAGGCTAGAAGTTCCAGATCAAGGACCAGCAGAATTGGTTCATGGTGAGAGCTCTATTCTTGGCTTACAGATGCCTGCCTTCTAACCATAAGGCCTCTTCTCAGTGCATGGGCAGAGATAGAGATTGAGATAAATAGATAGATAGATGAAAGAAAGAAAGAAAGAAAGAAAGAAAGAAAGAAAGAAAGAAAGAAAGAAAGAAAGAAAAGAAAGAAGAAAGAAAAAGAAAGAAAGAAGAAAGACAAGAAAGAATAAAGAAGAAAGTGAGGGAGAACTTGGGTGTTGTGAGGGTTCCAACCTCGTAACCTCATTTAGCCTTACTTTCTTAAAGGACCCATTTCCATATATATCCCCAATGGGGATTAGGGCCTCAACATAAAATTTTGAGGGACACAAACATTCATTCTTTAACCACCACCTAAGGAGAATCACATGCCATACAGAGAATTATACACCATTCAATAAACAGCTCCTGGGGTGCTACTGGTCCCTAGACTATGGGATACCAAATGATCATGCAGCCATAACTACTTGTCATTAACTGGATTGGGTCACACAACCAAGTCTAAACTCTGGTGAGCCCAGGAATTATAAATAAAAGTTGTATATTAATGAAGCCCATGCCATTCAGCATTGTTGCACTGGGGCTTCTTTCTCAGTTCGCACAGAGGACTGCTGGGACAAGGGTCCTGATGACTAGCTAACAGAGAAAAAAAAGCCTGATCTTTATTCAAAGATTAGTGGGTATAAGCCAAAAATAGATTTCTCCTTTGTCCCTCTCAGAGATGGCCCTAAAAGACAGTGGTGAGGAGAAATCCTCTTAGTGGGTAGAGTTTTGAGTGTGCCTTTGTTACCCATTGTGTTGGAAAGAGAAGTAGCTTGAAGTAAGCGTATTCATAATCTCATAGGGTATGGAAAATGGTGTCTCTGGTTAGTTAGGGGAGTGGAAGGAAAAGACAAGAAGATAGGAGATAAAGAGGTCTAGAGAGATCCATATAGATGAGCACACGGAAACGGGCACATAGTGTGAAGATATATCCATCTCCACCAGAGAGCATCCATCATGGAAAAGGCATTGAATAACCAAGTAGACCAAATGACTTACCTGATGTCAGCCCATCTCTGTTGTTGGCCATCCTAATGCTGACATAATGGGCACATAAGTGAAATAGCCATGGTGGCAGTGATGAAGGCTATCCATGGGCCTGACAGCATGAGCTCTCCCTTATGGGATTCCTATAGTAACTACTGCTGCTGAATGCCCCAAATCCAGCAATAGACACCATCTTAGTCACTTTGGGCTGCTCTAACAAAGTGCCATACATTGGGTAGTTTATAAACAACAGAAATTTATATTGCACAGTTCTGGAGGTTGGAAGTCTGAGATCAGGGTGTTAGCATGAGGGCCTCTTCCAGGTTTCAGACTGCCAACTTCTCATTGCATCCTCATATGGTAGAGAGAAAAGGAAAGCAAGCTTTCTTGTGACACTTATGAGGGCTGTAATCCCATTCATGGAGGGTTCCATTCTCATGACCTCAACTAATCCTAATCACCTCCCAAAGGCTTCACATCCTAATTACCATCACAGTGGGGGGTAGAGTTTCAACATATGAATTTTGCAGGGGCACAAACATTCAATTCATAACAGAGACCAATCTTGTATGGGACCATCTCTCAAAAGACTGTCAATTGGTGGCATCTTGATTACACTGGATGCTTTTCACCCTGGAATCAGCATGTTTTGGGTTGGGGGTTGCCTTACTGTCCTTATATAGTGTATCAACCAGTCCAACTATCCTGTGGCTTAGAGAGTTTTTGATCCACCCGTGCAGGATTTGCATAACATTGTATCAAACAAAGCAGCCCTTTTTACAGCAAGAGAGGTGTGGAGGTGAATGCACGATCAGAGGATCCAGTGGCTTTATTAAATACCACACCACCCAGAATTTGCCTACCTATTAACAGTGATAGAATGACCTTGTGGAAGCACAAGTGAGGTGCCAGCTTGGAGACAGTAACCTGTAAGAATGGGGTGTAAGTGCAACATGTCCCCTCAATCAACTATCATTATATACTACTGTGTCCAAGAGGAAGAATACATGGATCCAGGACCAAGGTTGAAGGTAGAAAAAGACCTGTTTAGAAACTCTCCCATTGGCCCATTTGGAGGATCTGAGCTTCCTGTCATCACAACTCCCTTTATCTATGGGTTTAGAGGTTCTGTTTCCCATAGGAGTAACACTTCTATCAAGGGACAGTATTAGAGTCCTATTTAGCTTTCAGCTATGCTGAAAGCCCATCACTTCAGGTTTCTCAGACCAAGAGAAAGCAGTCAAGAAAAGAAGTCACCCTCCTGGCAGGGGTAATTGACCCTAAAGAGAAAGAAGTAAGGCTGCTGTTATACAGTGGGATATGGGAAAATGTGTTTGGCACTTAGGTGATCCACTGGGGATTTTCTTAGTACTTTCTTTGCCCAATTTTAAGAGTAAATTGGAAAATATATCAGTCATGGCCTGGGGAGGGCATGATGATATGGTATGCAGTCACCTTAGGGCTGAGGTCTGGGTCACCCCACAAGTTAACCTTCCTACCCCAGAAGAGAAACTAGCTGAGGGTAAGAAGAATCTAGAATGGGTAATAGAGGGAGACAATGAGTATCAGCTACAGCCTTACACCAGCTGCAGTGATTTTGTCCCACTAACATCTTTCATATGGGCATCCCCAGGAAAAGAGACCAATCAGGACTTGCCCCCAGAACTTATCATATAAAGCAAGTGGATACAAGTGGCACAAATGCTGGGCTGTAGTGGATATGATGTGTTGCTGAGATCCCTCTCTTCAGGACTGAGGCATTCAGCTACTGGACTGTTGATGGTCATAGTTCTTGGTGAATCCCTATCTGGGCATTGCCCTCAACTGAAGGGAGCCACATTACCCAAGGTTATGCCTCTCTCTAGGGGATAGCCCACATTAAATGACTGGCAAGTGTGGGTTATAAAGCTCTTGACTCATGTAGTACAACTCAGAAGGACTGTCCTAGCTCCAGAGAGCCCTGTGGGATTAGCTGAGTCCTTTGTGGCATTTGCCATACAGTTCAGCTCCTTCTTTTGCCCATTCCTATTTCCTTTATTCCTCCATAATTGTTGATTCTGAGTGCATTTCCTGAGAACTTTGCTGCATGGAATCATCCATCCCAGAGCCCATTTCCCAGGGAACACAACTGAAGTCCTGCTCTTTCCTATTCAGGTAGGTCAACAAAGATCTGAGATCCCATTCAAACTCATTACATACAGACATGCAAATATGCTTCAATATACAATCCTGGCATGTGGTTTTATTTAGTTGGGGGCTGGAGTAGGCACTTTACATGTCTTATTTTATTTAATACTTTCAACAACCCTGGGAGGTAGCCACCTTCATTCCCAATTTATAGATGAGGAAACTGAGGCATAGAGAAGTTAGGTGTTTTGCTGAATTCACACAAGTAGCTAGCACCATAGCTGGGATTTGAGCTTCATCATTCTGCCTCCAACTATACTATAATGTTACAAAGGCTTTTGGAACACACTATAGTATGTGTTTGTTAGAGGTTCCTAATGCATCCTTAGTTGGAATTAACTGTGTGAGACTGTGGGTAAGGCCTCCCAAGTGGGACTTGATTCATTCATAAGTTTACCTGTGGGAGAACTAGTCTAGTATATTTATTGTGGCTTATCCTCAGATGGAGACAGGGGAGTAACTTAACTTGGTAACTTCTTCAGGATGGATTTAGCTGTTAAAGGATTTTAAATTATCTATATTTGTGTGTCCTATTGGCCATGAGAATGAGAAAGAAAATGATAGCAAAGGGACAGTAGTTTTTCTGTTTTGACTCCAGTATTTCTTGATGCTATTGATTAGGTGGTAGTTGGAAGGTAAGCTTGGTTCTCTTACGTCGTGTTGTCATCAACAATAGTGAACATTGAAAGAGATTATTCCAGGGAGTGGAGAAAGTTAGAGACCCTTACAAACCCAGTGTCTCAAGCTTTTATCTAAGTGGCTTTGCTCAAAGCTAGCTTTGGTCATATCATGCATGTTGCAAATAACATTTCCATTTGAGTTCTGCAAACAGCTGTTGAGTGATGGGCAAAGGTATGTAATTGCAGCTCTCATAAAGATTTCATCTTTGTATTTTCAGTAAATTGATAATGATTTAATTTAAGGACTTTAGCCTTTACTAATTGCAGAATGTGCTTCAAACCCTGACCATGGGGGTAATTATTGTGGTGAAGTCTCCTGGTACTCTCTGTCTATAGTTTATTGCATTTGTGAAACTTCTCTTCATTCTGCCTGATTTTCACAAGTGATATTTATTGTCTGTGGTTTGTGTTATGTGGCCTACAGGGGGGGAAAAACACTTGCTTAACTATTTAAATAGTCATAAGTCTATAGTTTCCTGAAATAACCCAGCCTAACTTTCTCAGAAAAGTGTGAAATTCCCTCTTCTGGGAATTGTTTTTTGTTTCTGATTCTCGCCCTCAGTGACATCTATGCTGGTATCTTATTTCCCTGCTAAACAAGATAAAATTTAAAAGCATAAAAATTAGCAAAAAATAAGAAAAACTAACCAGGCCAGCTAGCCCCCTTGCTTTATTCCCTTCATCCTCTCTTGACCTCATATGTTGGTAATGGCTACACAGTGGGGTATATTTCTGGATTACATTTTATAAAGACTGATGATTGTCTTCTGGTACTTGTTGTTCCTGTTATTAACATTTCTCAGATATGATTTTCCTCTAAAAGTATTTAAAAGAAATTCCTAATGAGTGAACTCAGAAGACTGGTGTAGTATAGTTTTTTACTTGGTGTAAACCATGAACACAGGTAATTTTTTTTTTACTTTTTTCCATCACTACTTCTTTTTTTTAAAATTTTTTAACATTTATTTATTTTTGAGACAGAGAGAGAGAGAGCATGAACAGGGGAGGGTCAGAGGAAGAGGGAGACATAGAATCTGAAACAGGCTCCAGGCTCTGATCTGTCAGCACAGAGCCTGACGCGGGGCTCGAACCCACAGAACGCGAGATCATGACCTGAGCCAAAGTCGGACGCTTAACTGACTGAGCCACCCAGGCGCCCCCCATCACTACTTCTTAAGACTTTGAAACTTTGAAATGAGCTTCCCCAAACATTAATGGTTTGAGCATAGCTGAGAGTTATCGTCTCTAACTTTAATTTTTATTTTAAAAAAAGTTTCAATTCTATAAAGAAAAAAATTATTGAGGGGAGGAGTACAAGAGAGCCTTCTGAATTGCTGGAAATTCTATCTATGCTGATCTGGAATGGTGCTTAGATAGCACTACGTGTGTGTGTGTGTGTGTGTGTGTGTGTGTGTGTGTGTGTGTATTTGCACTTGTATATATGTAGAAATCCATTGAGTTATATGCTTTAAGATTGGTGCTTTATGCTGCATACATGTTATACCACAATAAAGCAAATTAGTATTTTCTAGTTTTTAAGGGTCTTTTATTAAAAATTTTCAAAATGTTTTATTTATTTTTGACAGAGAGAGAGAGAGAGAGAGAGAGAGAGAGAGAGTAAGAGTGCGAGCAGGAGAGGGGCAGAGAGAAAGAGAGACCCAGAATCCGAAGCAGGCTCCAGGCTCTGAGCTTTTAGCACAGAGCCCTACTCAGGGCTCAAACCCACAAACCATGCAATCATGACCTGAGCCGAAGTTGTATGCTTAATTGACTGAGCCACCCAAGTGCCCCAAAGGGTCTTTTATTTTAAAGCGTTTAGATCATGAGACAAGGTAAGGGAAAGAATTTTTAAAGTGTAAAGTATTATGCAACTGAAAGATATCACAATCTAGAGATGTAACTGGGATATTTATTATTCAGAGTGGATTATCCTCTACCTTCTCACCCCAGATCTTTAAACTTTGCTTCAGTCTCAGCCTGGTGCCAGAGAGAGTTTCTTTTGGTGCCAGGATAACTCTTACCTCTGACTGTACTGTGGAAATTAAAAGTTATTTTACAGATCTTGCTCAAAATCTGTCACCTTACTATGACTTAACAAAACAGGTCATGGAATGAGCTGGAATGGACATAGAATGATCATGGACAAAGTTTCCAATGGTTGGAGGGGAATTCCATGGAGTCATGGGCTGCATTAAAGAAATGTATCCTAGAGGGGGAGAGAACACATCATGAGTGTAATGAGTATGAGAACAGAATAGAACATTGACATTTGTGTTAATACTTTGTTATGCCTTTTGTGACAGAGAACTGTTGATGCTGGCTAATGGAAAAAGAAAAACTATCTTTTTTTTTTTTATAAAGAAAAACTATTCTGAGTTTCAAACAAAGTCCATCATTAAAAGGTTTAAATGTTACTTGGACACTGTCAAGTTATAGTATGATTGACTTTTGAACAACACAGGTTTGAACTGCATAGGTCTACTTACACAGTAGTAAGTGTATAGTACAACACAGTACTGTAAGTGTATTTTCTCTTCCTTATGATTTTCTTATTACCATTTTCTCTTCTTTATTATAAGAATACAGTATATAAAACACATAACATAAAAACTATGTGATAATCAACTGTTTATGTTATCTGTAAGACTTCTGGTCAACAGTAGGCTATTAGCAGTTAAGCTTTGAGGGGAGTCATGTTATACCTGGATTTTAAACTGCATGGGGGTCAGCGCCCCTAACCTCCAAGTTGTCCAAGGCTCAACTTTGTGTTCATTTAGCATGAATCTTGTGGATAGAATCAACCTGAACAGTAGGGCCCTGCGAGCTGGCCTGGCTGCCTTTTGCTATTGTGAAGTTTGATCTCTCATGATTATGATCCTTCTGAGTCTTCACTGTTCCATTTTTTCCATTGCCTGCTATTTGATGGTAGCTTCTCTAACTCATCCCATATCTTTTTTTATATCTATGCACATTCCATCTTTTTCCTCACATTTTTAAGTCTTTCCCTGGATTTGTTTTAAGCCAGCTTGGGTGTGAATTCTTGCTGTTGTTCCTCTCATCTGTCTCTCCCTCCAAAGGCAAGCTCAACTGTCATATCTCTCACTACTTCAGCCCATATTGGTCTCCTTTCCTGTTGTACTTGCTGTCTGTAACTTTCTATGTGGCAATGCATAATTTCTGACCTCATTTCTCAAGTGGTTCACATGAATGGTTTATTTCTCAACTTTTGTGGAGGGAAAATATCACCTTTATCTCATACAGACTTTAGGGGTTAGCACAAGGCTTCAGGGGTATTAGGGAATCAAAATTTACCTGAGGAATGAAAAAATTATGTATTCAAGGCTTCTATAATATCAAGCCCTTAATTTTTTTGTTTTAAGTTAATGGTGTGTAAAAATGGGTCCATGAGAATATTATTTTGAATCTCAAGTAATCTCATTCTTACGATTATATTTTTTATTTAATTTTAATTTTCCTTTTACAGTTCAGTCTGACAAGAGGGGCCATTTGTATATGTGTAGGAAATCTTTTTTTCAATATAGGCTTCTAGTAAATACAGGTTTTAAATAATGCAATGTGAATACAGCTCATTATAGTCTCTAAATAATTACCAGGACCCTTCAATAAGGGAAATACTTTTCCGATGGGTCATTAGAAACACATTTGTGGTAGACTTTTAAACCATTAATAATCATAGAGACTGTCCTAATTGCTTTTGGAGTGAAGAATTCTTTTGTAGTATGGAGAACCACTTGCTAATTCATCTGTTTTGCTAGACTGGATTTTCTTAAATTGACTTGCTTTAAAATGGACATACTTGCACTTTAAAAGGCTCCAGAGACCTCCTGTCTATATACAAACATAAAAATAGCATTAACGACTGACAGTCACCTCCCCCCCTTTCCCTCTGTCAGTTATGGGGATTATTTAAGGTTCTATCTTTTTCATGCTCTAGAAGTAATGTGAGGTTTACATTCAACTCCCTTTAATCTGAAACACTGACTGAGCTCCAAACCACTTGGCAGCCTGCCATTTTTCATTGGGAGGGGAAAGCTGCAATGTAATTTACTCTCCACATTTTATAGGTTTCCCTTTAAAAAAACCTGCTTATACACTTCCTGTATTTGCAGAAACTAGAGAGTAATATGGCTTTTAAATGTGGCCCTGTCTGGGCAATTCTGGGGAGCCCAAAGCAGCTGACAGGCCACTGAACTTGGTGTACAGTGATGAGAGATAAGGGGCTCTGTGTATAAAGGTGTTGGGGGAGAGTGTGAAGGATGATGTAGGCAACACAGTAGGTGTGATGAGCTAAAAGAGGAGCATAGTATGGGGAGGACAGAGGGTCAGGGCTGGCCTGTGCTACTGAACTTAGGTGTACAAGTAAATAATAATCATGCCATCATTTTAGCCAGGCAGCAGCGTTTACTGAGCACTGACTCACTGCTAGGGAGTTTCTTCACTATTACCCTGTCTGAACTCTGGTCTTTTAGAGATTCAGCCAAAAGGTCTTCTGGCCTCACATACTGTCTTTATTCGTGAGCAGACAGTGTCTGCCCTGGGCCTTATCTAGGAAGACTGGATAAGGGGTGGGATTCCAGAGGCTTTACTCTCAGGATGGTGTTCATTTCATCAGACTTTTCCCTGCTGTCCTTGTCCCAGTACTCGATTGCCTAGCATTCTTCACCAGTTTTTATCTCCATTCACTTCCTTCACTCATTTACTTCTGGCTCTATCCATCCAGGAAGTGGTTACTGAACCTCTACCATGAGAGAGTACCTACTGGAGAGATAATGGATTAGCTAGGGTTAGCTAGGGTTCTCAGAGAAGCAGAAGCAATGGGATAGATGGATAGATTAGATAAATAGATATATAGATAGAAAATTAATTAAAGAAAGAATATTTTGGTATATATATTTACATACATCCTCCCCACTATAGAATCGATCAGTCTATCTATCTATCTATCTATCTATCTATCTATCTATCTATAATCTAGATTTAAAGAGTTAGATTTTGGAGGGTGGCAATTCCAAAATTTTCAGGCTATCTGGAGACACAGGGAAGAGTTGATGTTACAACTTGAGTCTGAAGGCAGTCTGGAGATTGCCTGCCTTCTTCCTTGCAGGAAGGTCAGTCCGTTTTCTTTTTCTTTTTGTTTTTTTTTTAAGTTTATTTATTTATTTTGAGACAGAGAAAGAGCATAGGAGAAAGGCAAAGGGAGGGAGAGGGAGAGAGAGAATCCCAAGCAGGCTCTGCACTGCCAGCACAGAACCCGACGTGGAGCTTGAGCTCACAAACTGTGAGATTATGACCTGAGCTGAAATCAAGAGTTGGACACTAAACCGACTGAACCACCCAGGAACCCCAGGTCAGTCCTTTTTCTATTAAGGCCTTCAACTATTGGATGAGTCCCATCCACATTACCAAGAGTAATCTGCTTTACTTGAAATATCCCTATTTAGATGTTAATCTCATTTAAAACATAACTTCACAG
Organism: Lynx rufus; assembly: GCF_022079265.1. Classification (NCBI taxonomy): domain Eukaryota; kingdom Metazoa; phylum Chordata; class Mammalia; order Carnivora; family Felidae; genus Lynx; species Lynx rufus. The sequence goes on from NW_025814823.1 coordinate 157,944,643, forward strand.
CAATATCTTGACTAGTGTTTGACCAAATGCCTTGGTACTATGGTCTAGCCAAGTTAACACACAAAATTAACTGTCACAGGTACTATGAATCTTACAAAGGAGAGTAATATAGGCCATTGTCCTCAATCTATGTTTAATTAGAGAGATGCTCACATCAATCCATCAATCAGTCAATAACTATAAATCAGGTCATGCACCTTGTGATGAGTTCTGTATCATCTGTAAACAAAAAGCTTTGGGAATCTAGAGGAAATAATGATTAATCCTGACTGGGGGTAGTGAGAAAGGCTTTGCAAAAGGGTGCAATTTATGGTGGCTGTTGAAAGCTGGGTAGGATTTTGCTAAATAAAAGGGTAAGGGCTGAGGGAAAGGAAAACATCCTATTCCAGTAAAAAAAAAAGAATTTGGTCATGAGTTTATATATTGTCTAAAATTATATTGAGTGCAATTTCCATGTCTTACTGTTCTGGGCACTGATGTAATGCAAAGAGGCTGTATCTCTGCTCAGAAAGAATAATGACAATGGTCACTCTTTGTTGAGTGCTGCTGCTTGCCATGGGTCAGGTACCATGACAAGTGTTTATACTTATTATCTCAATTATTGTCCTACCACCCTGTAGGAAAGGTTTTCAGCAGCGAAGCTCAGCCAGTACAGTGTAATATCAGTGGACTGAAAAGGTACTGCTGATCATACTCCTGGGGCATAGGAAGGACAGGAAGTTGGCCAGGCAATGAGGTTGGGGCTGAAGTACACATCTTGTTCATTGCTGGGCTGGGCCTTGAGCAGGCAAGACTTGAGCCCAGCCTTAGCTCACACCCTAGATGATTCTGCAGCTGTTCTGGTATAGATGGAAGCTTGTTTGACAGTACCTATGAGAATGAAATCTGTAATAATCTTTGATTCTTTGCTAAATTTGCTTTCACTAAATTAATCACTTTCATTATCCCAAGGAAACTGAGAATTAGAGAGTCTAAGGGAATTTCCTAGCTGCCTGACATCAAAACTTTTGCTCTTTCTACTAAGCCGACACTGCCTTAACTCCAGGCTAATGGACAAACAGTGATTGCTATGGTTTGAATGTTTATGTTCCCCTACTCCCAAATTCATATGTTGAAATCCTAATACCTAATGTGATGTGTTAGCAGGAGGTGGGACTTTTGAGAGGTGATTAGGTCATGAGGGTGGAATATTTTGAATGTAATTAGTGCTCTTATAAAAGAGACTCCACAGAGTTTTCTCAGCCCTTCAACAATGTGAGGACACAATAAGAAGTCTGTAACCTGGAAGAAGGCCCTCATCTAACCATGCTGGCACCTTGACCTCAGACTTCTAGCCTACAAAACTATGAGAAATTAACTTCTATTGTTTATAAACTACCTCATCTGTGATTTTTTTTTTTAAATCAGCCTGACAGACTAAAATAGCGATTTAAGTAAATGACTCCAAAGAAGTGGAGTCACTGCTGTAATTGTGGTGTCTTTAAGGCACAGATGATGGAGTGATGAGATCTATGGGAGATATAATCAAAAGTATATACATTACAAGATGTGCTGAAGCAAGTGGGCCCAGGAGCCTGGGCAGATGATGAAGCCAGAACCAAGATGGAGGTAATGGGAATGGAAAGAAAGGATTCAACAGTCTGTATATCCAGAAGATAAAACTTAGTAACTGATTTTAGGAAACTGGGGAAACTTAGGTGTCCAGGTGCTAATTACAAGCAAAGGAATACCCTCAGCTAATGAAGTAGAAAAAAGATTACAAAAGGGTATTTCCTAGGTCACAGATTTCCAGGAAATCTGGAGTTAGGCCTGGGGGTGGGGGTTGGGTCATGCAGCTAGGAATTATGCTTTTACCATACCCTAGGGCTTCTACGGTGAAGAGTCCACTGTTAGCACCCCTGAACATTGCATATCATACCACACATGATGCTGGACATAGAATACCAGAACCTCCACTACTGGTTGCTGCAAACTGTACACCCCTATGTCTGACCTCATGAAAGTGCATACTGTATAGCTCTGGTTTCCTCACTGTACTCTGGCTGCAAAGGAGGCTAGGAAAGAGAGGCTCTAGCTTCCATTTTGGACTGTTTGACGAGTTTCTCAAACTTAGAATAGACCTTCACAAGAGTCCTGGTGATCACAAACATGCCTACTCCAGGTGGTGAAGGAGGAGAAGAATCAAAACTGATTCCAAGGTTTTTCATTTAGCAAATGGGTGATTGGAGATGCTGGGACCAAGATAAGGAAAATGGGAGGATGAATAGATTTTTGAGGCTGAAAAAATTAGTTTTTTTCTGAATACATTGGATTTAAGATATCTGCAGCACATCAGTGTGGAGTCAGCTGTACAATACACAGTTAGAAATTTGCATCCCAGGCTCAAGATGGCAGATAGATAGATAGAGATGTAGACTTGGGAACAAATATATAGATGAGTGGATAGATAAGATTGATCCGGATGTATGTAACCTTGATGGATGTTACTTCAGAAGGGCAGATAGAAGAGGAGGAAGAGCCACCAAAGGATTTTGAGGGAAACAAGTTGGGGGTAGAATGAGAATATAAAGATGGAAAACTAGAGTATCATGAAACTCAAAGGTGGAATGGAAAGAGATGGTGATCAAAACAATGAAATGCTACAGAGAAATAAGTACTGTGGGGGCTAAGGGTCCCTGGATTTCTCAGAAAAAAAAATCACTTGTGGTATGCAGATGTTATTTTACCTAAGGGCAAGATCATGATAATCAGAGACTCTGTACCTTTCCTCAGCCGTCAATCAATATACAGCTTTTATTTTTTGTCTCTACCCAGTTCTCAGGTTCCCTTCTCTTAAAACACCCACTGTCTCTCTTCAAGGAGGTAAGGACTGCCCTACCCTACATTCCTAACAACAAACCCTTTCCAAATTTGCACCGCATTTTAATCTGAGTCTGTAGCTATGCTTTTCCCAGTATCACTGCTCCCTCAGCTCCTGTCTTCTTCTCCTCAGCTCTACTCCCCCAGTTCTATTTGGTATTTCCCCAATTTCAGGGTCACTTATCTAGCACCCAATGTCACTTCCTAGGCCCAAACTGGTTCCCCAATTTCCATCCTTCCCATCCCTATTCCTGAATGTACTTCCCATCCACCAGTGGCACTCCCATTTCCCCCAGAGTTCCTCTGTACTTCATGTATCATAGCCTTTACCTGTACCCGCCACTTTCCTGGCACTGTGTCTGTTGTTCTCAGTCCTTGGAGACTTTGCTGGCCAACCTTTGTCCTACCTTTCTTTGCCTGTCTCATTTCTAGTTCCTCCTCTCACTTTGGATGCTGTTATTCTCTCTTAACTATGATCCGTCCTTACTTCTGTAGCTTTCCTTTTTCCTTATTTGCTAACTTAAAAACAAAAGTAAGTCTAAAAAGTTGTTCCCTTTTAGAGACACATACTGAAGTATTTATTGATGCAATGATATGATGACTGGGATTATTTTCAAACTATTTGGAATGCAGGCAAGTGGGTGGGTATAAATGGAGAAATGACTGGTTATGAGTTGATAATTGTTGAAGGTGAAAAACACACAGGGGCTTTTTGCATCACTATTTTTGTGTATGTTTACAAATTTTCATTAAAAACATTTTAATGAGAAAAGTTTAAATGTATGTAAGTAAATAAAATGAGATGATATAAAGAAAAGTGTTAAGTGGCACTAGTACTGATATGGCAAAAATCAGAAATGGAAAAAAGCCATGAAGGTGGTATTTGAGTAGCTGAAGGGAGAAAAACACTTAAGATAATAAAGAAGGATCTCAGAATGAGTGGGGATACAGAACAATAGAGCAAGTTTGAGAAAAGAGGAAAAAAGTCTAAGCAACTCCATTGTTTAGGTCATTCTCTTGGTGAAGAAGTCCATATGCTCTCTGGGGGTAAAGGGGAGCAGGTAGGACTTGAATAAAGATTTTTGAGATAGCCATTGTAGGGAAGGGGAAGGAAGCCAGCTAGAGATAAGCTGCAGCTGAGGTGGGAGAACATGAATCTACAGTGGGGTTGCTCTCCATTATCTTAGCAGTCTAGTCTTTTAAGTGACTCTAGAGAGCCTCCTGGGTGCCTCAGGTTTTCTGCAAAACATGTCTTTTCTATAAATCAGTGAAGATGTAAACTACCAGTGGGACCTATTTGTCTAGAAAACTCTGTTTTATGTACTTGGTTTGAGGGCAGATTTTTACTGAAAAAAGTTCCACTGCTAAAATGTTGGACTAAATAAGCATTATTCCTGGCATAGCTATTTACTTTGTGGTGTGTTATACACTTGCTGCTACTTTTGTTGTAGGTGTTCATAGGATATACTGTACAATGATGGATTTTTGAGTCTGTCTCAAAGGGAGGAGAAATTTGAAAATGGCTGTTGCCTTTTGGAGTGGCTCACAGATGTTATGTGCCCCCACCCTTGGCTTAGGCAGGGTTTTCTGTGTGTGTGTGTGTGTGTGTGTGTATAAGTGCATGCATGCAGGTGCACATCCACAAACACATGCAAAATTTTGCATATAATTTCAAGGGGTTCAAAGACCAAAGATCCAGTTAAAATTCCAGATCCAAGCCATGTGGCAGAAAACCTTAATGAGTAACATGTCCATTTATGTTTAGCAAACAGAAGGGTTATTTTGGCTTTTAGAAATAATAAGCAATATTGTCACCAAGATTATATATTCTCTAGGCATCTGATGTGAAAACTTGACCTTCTTACCTTAGTCTAGGATGATTTACCAAAAGTTAATAATTTAAGTCTGACTCCAGGCCTGTTACCCCTTTGATGTCAGATAATTGCCTAATATATAAAACATTTATAATAGTATAACATGTCCACATAGTACGAGTTGTATTTTATTTTGTATTTTAAAAGTAAACTCTATATATAGACTTATATCGTGAATCACCAGCTGCCATATTTAAGAGGAAGAAGGGAGGGAACTTACATTTGTTGAGCATTTAGGACTCATTTACTGTTCTGTGTGTAACTTGTTTAGTCAACACAGTATTGCTATTAGACAGATATTACCTTTTTATTTGAATGATGCAAAAACTAACGTTCAAAAAACCTAATATATTCACCCAAGATGATCGGTTAATGAGTGGCCGAGCCAGCATTGAAACGTTGGTTTCTTCTAAATCTTTGCTTAACAGGCACTGCTTTGTTTGTTTTTGTTTTTTGGCTATCTTATATTTGTTCCTCTCTTTTTTGGAGAATTACTCCCCCTGTTTCCCACCTTCTCCAACTCCATTCTATGATGTGTCCTTGAAACTATTAATCAAGGTACCCTGCCTCATGACTCAAACCACATTCTCTTTGAGTTGTTTAAATCTTGCATGGAAAGACTCAAAGATTGAAAACTTAGTTCGAATTAATCTTTGCTAGTATTAACACCTTGAATGAACCATTGACTCCTGCTACCTAGCCCCTCTGGGCTACCCTGCTGGTTCTTAGATTTCTCTTTGATTCTTTGAGCTGTTCAATATCCTTGAATAAACTCATTTCTTTTGTAGGTTATGTAGAGCTATGGACTGAACTGCGCTTACCCTCCCCCTACCCCTCTGCCCCTCCCTTACTGCAAATTTGTATGTTGGTGCTCTAACCTGAAATGTGATAGTGTTTGGAGATTGGGCCTTTGGGAGGTAGTTAGGTTTCAATGAAGTTATGAAGGTGAAGCCCTCATGATAAGATTAATGTCCTTATAAGAAGAGACACCAGAAACCTTGCTTCTTCTCTCCCTGCAATGTAAGGGCCCAGCAAGAAGGCAACTATCTGCAGGCCAGGAAGAGAGCCCTCACAAGCACCTTGATCTTGGACTTCCCAGAGTCTAGAATTATGATAAATAAATTCCTGTTGTTGAAGTCACCCAGTCTATAGTATTTTGTTATGACAGTCTGAGCTGACTAATACACATAGTTTCTGTTGCTTTCTACTAAAGAATTGACTACTGTACAAAACGACTAGCCAGAAGACGTATTTTAGCTTTTAGTACCTTGGTTCTGACAGGAGGAGGAAAGAAGGACAAAGGTAAAACCAGCAAATTTAGTGACTTAACATCATCTCTTAGGGGAAAAAAAATGTGAATAAGGAGGGAGTTGAAATTATTTCATAGAGTGGGATTTGGGAATTACTTATGGATTATACTTAGTCTGACACTCCTTATATCTTTGTTTGCATACTCCTCATTCCTAACTTGGTCATGATTTAGGTCTACATTGTGATAAGCCAGTGCAGAGTTAGAAAATAAATTGGCCCAGGATAACTTCTCTTTCAGGTGGCAGGACTAATGTAATGAAAGCTAATCCCTAGAAACTGGTCTGCCAGGAAGAAAAGCTCCCCTGAAATGGGCACCTAAATTTTTCCTTCCTTCTTATTGCTTTGGTCTTAAAGAATGTAAGAAATTCCTACTTCAGGAATTTATTCACTGGCTCTCAGTCACCTCTTCCTAACATAGGTTCATCTTTTATTTTTAGAGCTTTGTTTTGATCTATATGTCTTTTAGCTCTGAGTAGTACATTCCATGAGATGATTCAGTTCTGAGAAATCAAGCCAGGTAAAGATGAAATACAAGGTTTTACCACCTTTTCAATACTTTTCATCTGCTTTTAAGGATTTATATCTTCTTAACAGTATTTCTTGGCACCATCTATATTTTTTCCTATAAGTTACAGAGCATTTTGAGGTTGATGGCATCCTAGCAATTATGCAATTCACCCTTCTCATCTTACAGATGAGGAAACAGAGGTCTATAGAAGTAACTGGCTTGTCAATAATTATATAGTTAGTAACTGAATAAAGTCTTGAACACACTTTTTCAGATTCCGAGTTCACCATGCATTCTACTTCCATAAGCTGCCAGCCAATTGACTAAGCCAAGATAATAAAAGCAGTTCCCATTCAGCCTGAACTAAAGAAAAAAGTGGAAAAGAAGAAGAAATAGAAAATTTTCAAAGTATTGAATTTCACTGAACCAAAGGGGAAGATTTTGAGCCATGTGGAGGAAAGAGGCAGAGAGGTGGTGCTTTTAGGAAGGATTGTTTTTAAGCTTACTGCCAAATTGCTTTCATCTCTGGGCAAGTGCCTGCATGTTTATTTCATGGGTTAAATGATCCCTTTAAGGTGAATTAAACACTCTCTCATTTCCTTGTGAATAAAAGTTTTTAAAAGAATTTTTTCCCTTGGGAATTTGTCGCATTAAATCCACTTGGTTTGTGCATCCATGTTGAAAACAGGCAAAGGGGAACTGGGACTTCATCTTATTTCTCTAATTGGCTTCTGTGCCTTCCTGTCTTGTGAGAATTGAACGTTGTCTGGGTACTCCACTCCTTCTTCAGCTCTGGAGTGAACATCCAGTGTCTGCTTGGTAGCTTGTCTCTTTCAGGACAACCACACCCTAGGTCAGGATAGTTTGTTTTCAGTATAGGGCCAGCTGTTCCAGATTACTTTTTCAGGGTTGAAAACCTCCCGTTTGGACCCTGAGGCAAAGGCTGAGAATAAAAATGTAAAGGAGGGTCAAATAACATTTTGTCAGATTGTTGACTTTGTGTTTGGAACTGAATCTGTCATTAGTGTTCTCTAGTATTCCTGCTCTAGACATATTGCTCTAAAGAACATATGATGAAAAGTCATAAATATTAAGTGAAAACATACCCCTCTCCTTTCCTCTAGGCCACAGAAGCAAATATTAAAAAAAGGCGTGGAACTGTGGAATTTATCTTCTTCTCCCTGAATAAAGAAGTATTTCTTGATAACACTAGGGTGTGGGTTCTGGGCCTGGGCCCCCAAGTCCCTCTGTGTACAACTAAAAGACAATGATCAAAGCAGATGTTTTAGTGAGGCAACCAACTTTGAAGCCGTCCTTACCATAATGGACTACTGAAGTTGAATAATTAGTAGCTACAGAATTTAGAACAGAGTCTTCGGAAGTCAGTCTCTGTAGCTGAAAGCATATGCCATGTCATAAGAATTTGCTATGTCACAAGAATATTCAGTGAATTCTTTGAAACAAAGAAAAAGGAAAGTAATAAATATCAAGTTCAATGATTGAAACGTGTTTTGTAAAGTTGGCTGTTTTTTCTCTTGTATTTAGATTGTACTCATAAACCTTTGAATCCTAAGTCCCTCTGAGTTTTAATAAATGTAAACAACAATATAAACAAGCATTTAAAAATAATTAATTCATAATCATAGTTCCCTATATGATGATACATATTTTTGCATAATAATTTCTAGTTCTTTTCATAGGCCTATGTGTTTTATATTTACAACTATAGTATTTTATATTATACTTTTTTTCATGAAACATTCTATATGTCTCCCAACATTAAAATTTCCTATGTTTTTATATTGTATTAAAAATTGCTATTTTGGGGCGCCTGGGTGGCGCAGTCGGTTAAGCGTCCGACTTCAGCCAGGTCACGATTTCGCGGTCCGTGAGTTCGAGCCCCGCGTCAGGCTCTGGGCTGATGGCTCAGAGCCTGGAGCCTGTTTCCGGTTCTGTGTCTCCCTCTCTCTCTGCCCCTCCCCCGTTCATGCTCTGTCTCTCTCTGTCCCAAAAATAAATAAACGTTGAAAAAAAAATTTAAAAAAAAAATTGCTATTTTAAAAAAATATTTATTTTGAGAGAGAGAGAGAGAGTATGAGTGCACAAGAGGGGGTGGGAGGAGGGCAGAGAGAGAGAGAGAGAGAGACAGAGAGACAGAGAGACAGAGGGACAAAGAGAGATTCCCAAGCAGGCTCTGTGTTGTCAGTGCAAACCTTGAGATTATGACTTGAGCCAAAATGAAGAGTCCGATGCTTAACTGACTGTGCCACCCAGGCACCAACAATTGCTATTTTAAATGATTGCTTACTCTTTCATATTATTTTAATTTGCTAACTTCTACTATTGGCCACTTAGCTCAACTTTTATTAAATTATGTTATAAAGATACAGATGTATATAATGGATACCAATGTATTGAGCATCTTCATGTCCATAACTCATTATTTTATTAGTATTCAGCTGAATTATTTTCTCATAATTAAATTCCCCAAAATGGTATGAAGGTTGAGGATTATGAATCTTTATGGTTCTTGCTGTATATCGACATATTGCTCTCTGAAGTGTTAATATAATGTGACATATGACTTCTGCATTGTTATGTATATTGGGTATTATCATTTGCTTGTTTTTTAAAAAAAAATTTTTTTTTCAACGTTTATTTATTTTTGGGACAGAGAGAGACAGAGCATGAATGGGGGAGGGGCAGAGAGAGAGAGGGAGACACAGAACCGGAAACAGGCTCCAGGCTCCGAGCCATCAGCCCAGAGCCCGACGCGGGGCTCGAACTCACGGACCGCGAAATCGTGACCTGGCTGAAGTCGGATGCTCAACCGACTGCGCCACCCAGGCGCCCCATCCTGAGAGGCAGGATATGGACTGTATCGTGACTTTGAAAACACCGTATTTTGCACCAGTAATCAATATTATTAGCTTTAAATTATCCTCAAAGTTTAAATCTAGGGATTTTTCTCTAAGTTAGTTTCTCTAAAAAATGTTTGATTTGTCTGAAATGGAAAGGACCCTTGTATTTTTATTTTTAAAAATTGTTAAGCAGGGCAGAAATTAAGATAATATTGAGATCCTAACACTTGAAATCCCATTTAATAGTCTCTGTATGAGGGTATTTTTTTTTTTTTTAAATTTTTTTTTTCAACGTGTATTTATTTTTGGGACAGAGAGAGACAGAGCATGAACGGGGCAGGGGCAGAGAGAGAGGGAGACACAGAATCGGAAGCAGGCTCCAGGCTCTGAGCCATCAGCCCAGAGCCTGAGGCGGGGCTCGAACTCACAGACCGCGAGATCGTGACCTGGCTGAAGTCGGACGCTTAACCGACTGCGCCACCCAGGCGCCCCATCATTTGCTTGTTTTAATTTGTATTCCTTTGATTATTACTGGAATGAGCATTTTCCATTGTGAAGTTTGTCTTATTGATTTTACTAATTGTGTTTATTTGGATGTTAATTGTCTATGACAGTTTAACAACTTATTTTTTCCTGTTGAATAAGTTTCTCTGAGGAACAGTACACTTTGACTTCTGGACACTTGACTGTCTATTCTAAAGTGATCTTCAGGCCAAGAACATTAGAATAGTTTTTTTCTTATGTGAGATTTATCTGAAACATCTCACTACATTTTAGTTAAAATAACTATTTGTACCATGAGGAGACTATCCTGCCTTACTGTATCCTCACATGGCAGAGAAAGAGAGATCAGTTCAGCTCCCTGGTGTCTCTTCTGATAAGGGCATTAATCCCATCATAGGGCACTACCCTTATGACCTCACCTAACCCTAATAAGCTCCAAAAAGCCCTGTCTCCAAATACTATCACATTGGAGGAGATTAGGGCTTCAACATGTGAATTTTGAGGAGACACATTCAATCTGTAACAGTGCCCTTCTCCCTTAGGTCATTCCAGCTTCTATCCAAGTATACACTCTCCTAATTAAGAGCAATTTGGTGAGTGTTAATGACAGAGGTAAAATTTCATGAACACCTGATTGAACTTTTAAAAAGTCTAATCAGTAGATAAGGAACAAAATGAAACAGATAGAAAGTATGGAAAGAAAATAGTTGGACATTTTATGTCAGGGCCAGTCACTAAATATGATTTGTCTTGTGGGTATTTATGGTAATGTGGTATGTGTTGGGATTAAGAATCCACTTGGAAAAGTATTTTTATGTCTTATAACTCATGAATTATGAATTATGAGTCCCTGGGATAGAGCTTCTTAATGCAAGGATTTTAGCAGTACTAGGAATTACCAATTTGGTACCTTCTCCGTGCCCACCCCCCCCCCCCAACCCTCCCTTCCTTTCATTCCCAATGCACATTTCTCCACCTAAACTCCTACATACCAACCGGCATCAGACTAGTTACATATCTGGCTACTTCTTTATTTTCTTTTGTGACTCACAAATGAATCAATATCCTGGCAAGAAGGCTGTTTTTTTCAAAGGGTGTTTTGCAGGTAAATACAAACAGGATACCTTGTGTGTTTAAAAACACTTTTAAGTAACTAGATTATTCAATTATATGATTCTTATTTTCAATACTTCTCTTAGGATTTAAAAAATTCTATCAGTTGATAATTTAAAAAATTTAGCTAGTTTATAGAATCTGAATAAGTCTTATACATAGTAAAAAATGGAAACATTACAAAAAAGGTATACAGTGAAAAATAAATTTATTTCCCATCCCACATTTTCAGTTACCTTCTCTCTTTTCTCCTCAGAGGTAACCTCTACCATTTCTTGCTAGTATTCTATGGAAACATTCTTTAGCTAATCAAATTTAAATATTATTTATAGACCCCCTTGTAAAAAACCCAAATATGAAATACCACATACACTTTGTTTCTATTATTATTATTTTTTACCTTTAATTTAACTGTGTCTTGTTTCTTGGAGATTGGTCCATATCAGCACATATAACTTTATCCACTTGTTTTTACTGGGTATATGATGAGGATATGCTATAATTTATCAAATTAGCCCCCGATTAATACATATTTAGGTTACTTCTAGTCTTTCAAAAAACAAACCTGACTCAATGAGGAGGGTTATATATATATATATATATATATATATATATATATATACATACACACACACACACATATGGATTTGTGCAAGTATATTTATAATATATTTGTAAGCTGAATAATAGCATGAAGAGAAATGTGGTGTTGTAGTGGCCAAAAGCATGGATATTAGACTTTAATACCTACTACTTGCCTACCACTTAGTAGTCATATAACCTAGGGAAGTTACTTAACTTTCTTTGCCTAGGTTCCCTCATCTGTAAAATAAGTATAAAAGCTATTACACACCTTGGAGATATAAGTCTTAATGGAGCTAATGCAAGCACAGCATTATTGGAGAGTTATTAGAGAGTAACTTTTTTTCCCCAACTTTAATGAAGAACTCACTGCAAAACTTGTTACAAGTATTGATATGCTTGATGCTTAATTCTGGCCAAAGAAGATGTGGGAGGGTAAATTGAGAGTAGGAGTTCCTGCTGGAGATAGAAATGGGAGGCTAAATTTCGTTTCATTTGTGTTTGAACTATGGATTAAAAATCATCATTTGGGACCTCAATGTCCTTGTCTCTGATATGCAGGGATTCGATTAGATTATCCCTAAAGTAACTTCTAATTTAAATAGTTATGGCGGTGCTTATTCCATTCGCAAAATGAGTTGTGATTTATATAGTTTTGATAATTGTGGGAGATAAATTTAACTCCTGATTTATGTAACACTGTCACTTTGCACATATTCTCTCTTTGTGTATAATGACCTTCCCCTTGTCTTACTGTAGCTGAGCTCTGAGTCATCCTCAGAGACTTAGGTCAGGCTGGGCCTTCAATGTGAAGCCTTTCCTGAGTGCCTCAGCTGAGTTAGGCATTTTCTGCCTTTGAATTGTCTTAGTCTCTGTGTTCTATGGTGAGGAAAGAGTTTTCAAAGATTAACTGATAACTTTTATTTGTCACCCCAGACTCAGCTGTGGTATTGTATTTTTAATACATTGAGATAGAGATGGCACAGTCTTTTCTTGCATTTTAAGTCTCAAAAGTCTGGACCCTTCAGGGAATGAAAAAGGCAAAGGGCATAGAGAAACTAATTGCCAGTAAAAGATATTCTGAGCAAGTAGAGTTTCCATGCTACAGAAAAAAGAAAGCGCTCTAACCAGGGGAAAGCATGGAGTGAGTAGACAAGGTGGGCCTCTGACAAAGGAGTGAGGCTTCCTGGTGTTTTCCAGAGCACAGCACAGGGATAAGGAGAGTGACAGAAATCCCTCAGAGGTATACAGAATCTGAGCACAGAGAGAGGCTAGGTTTTCTTTGCTGGATAGAGCCCAGATAGGTGAGAAGAACCCAGAGTAGAAATGGCTATAGGGTACCCAGGTGGACAGGCCTGAGGAAGCATGCAGAGAGGTTCCACAGAGCCTGGCATGCTGTGGAGGCAGGGACAATATTCTTGTGCTCTGAGAGGAACATGGAAATGGTAAAGGGCTGAGGATGGTCCTGCTGACTTTCCTGGGGCCCATTGTGCTGTGGGAACCACAGGATGGACCCCTGTACCTTAAAGGGGCAAGGCAGTTAAAGAGAGTTGGACCCCAAGGTACTGTTGACAGGGAACATCAACAGAATCAGCAGACATTTGCAGAGACCAACTACTGAAGACAAGATAGAGAACATCTTAGCTACTACTCTAGGCCGATACTCACCCATTCCCAGCTTACCCCAGAGACATTCACAAATCCCAATTCAAATGAGATCTAGTTCCAAAGCCTGGAGAAATAGGAACTCCATGGTAGAACTTACATTTATTAGACTTTTTAAACACTTAAGTGCAGAAGGAGTTTTATAGCACCTCTAGTACTTCTCTATTGCATCAAAAATATTTGATTCATTATCTGCTCCTCCAGATCACAAACTCTTTGAGGGAAAGCACTAAGTGTTTATTTTCTAATGTATTTGTTTCTGTACTTTGTAAGCACTCACACAGAGGAGGGGTGCAGTAAGCTTTTTGAATGAGTAGAGGGACATTTATTTGATGGCTGTTCTGTGCCACAACATATCCTAGGTACTTACACAGCCTGTGAACTAGGCATTATTATTTCCATTTTTTAGTTGAGATTACTAAGGCACAGGGAACTGATAGACCCCATTCATGGGCAGTAGGAGGCAGATCTGCATTCACAGTCTAGGTCCTCTGACACCAGACTGCCTTTATAGGTAAAGTGATTCTTTTATTGTCTGAATATAACTGTGGAATAAGGATGAAAATGAATTTTTTGCTTCTTTTAGTAAATGTTTACCAATTTCTTGCTTTATTACTTTCAAAATAAAGAGTAGAGTTCTTTGTTCATTTTACCTTTATTATTAGTTACAAACTAGGAAAAAATAGTATAGTATAACCATGATACCACGAGATCCCTATTAAGCTAAATATTCTTGCTAATACTGCCTTGTTTATTTATACAAGAAGTATATATTCTTTTAGACAATATGTAAACTCAAAGTATAAATAAAGGTTAAAATTCACTTATAATTCCTCTTCCTGCAGATACCCACTTTAAGTTATATTTCACCCTTATTTAAGAAAATTAGAAAATTGATATCAGTATTTTATGTCATTATATCATGAGTGTTCTACATAGCACAGGGTGTTTAGTGCTCATGAAACCAAATCTATGTAGATTATGGTTCTTACTTCAGAGAAGTTACTTCACGGGCAAACTGAGACATTCAGTATGTAAATTCTTACTTTAGATAGTCTTCCAGAAGATATTTATTTATTTATTTATTTATTTATTTATTTATTTATTCATCCATCTTTGAGAGAGGGAGAGACAGCACAAGTGGGGAAAGGCAGAGAGAGAGGGAGACACAGAATCTGAAGCAGTCTCCAGCCTCTGAGCTGTTAGCACAGAACCCAACATGGAGCTCGAATTCACAAATCACAAGATCGTGACCTGAGCTGAAGTTGGACGCTTAACTGACTGAGCCACCCAGGCACCCCTCTTCAGGAAAACTTTTAAAGACTCAAGGAAGGAAAGTAAAAATATACATATAATCCAATAAGACTATCACACAATAAACTTTAATTGCAGTTAGAAATACCAAAAAGATAATAAAAATCACCTTAAGCATTGTTTATGAATGGCCAAACAATCCTGCTGGAGAGAGAAGGGGCCTTATATCCAGGAAGGATTTGACCACCTGATCCCAGTGTAGTCTTTATATCAATGGACAGATTTATGACTTCATCGGTTCTCTTGAACTAAAGAGAGAGAGGTTAGAAAAGTCAGCCAGAAGCATAACAGTGATTGAGCAAGTGTAGCAGCAACCTCCCTCCCACTCCAGAGGGGGTAAACACTGGTTACAACAAGGAGTAAGAGGTTCATACTAGATTTACCTTTCATGCTTTCTAGAAAATTAACGTATCTGTTTCAGACCAATCAAAGAAGAAAGGCATCTCCCATCCAAAGTTTTAGAATCTTCTCAATGGGAATAGAAACCATGGTAGAATTGTTCTGGCTTGTTTCCATAATGTTTAAGAAAGGAGGCCTGGAGGGCATTCTAAATTGACTTGATGGTTTTAGGTTTGTGACATGTGGGAACTAATATTATTTCCATGTCAATGTACCCTGTCAGCTGCTGCAGATTAAAATATTATTAGCCCTTCCCTTTAATTGGCCATGTAATAAACCCATCATCTCAAAACCATGGCTTGCTGGTTCAAACACAGCCTTGGAGCCGCACTGCTTGCTTGTGAATCTTGATTCTACTCTTTTTTTTTTTTCAACGTTTATTTATTTTTTTTTTGGGACAGAGAGAGACAGAGCATGAACGGGGGAGGGGCAGAGAGAGAGGGAGACACAGAATCGGAAACAGGCTCCAGGTTCTGAGCCATCAGCCCAGAGCCCGACGCGGGGCTCGAACTCACGGGCCGCGAGATCGTGACCTGGCTGAAGTCAGACGCTTAACCGACTGCGCCACCCAGGCACCCCTTGATTCTACTCTTTATGGGCTTTGAGACTGTGGTCAAACTCCTCAAGATCTTTATGCCTCATTTTTTTGTATGTTCTTATCTCAGGGAGGTTTTATGAAGGATTAAATGAGTTAGCATATGTAAAGCACTTCAAATAATGCATGATACAGAATAAGAACTATAAAGGTAATAAACAAGAAGTAGTTTAATTGGGTTCTTTGTGTTTGCTGGTGAATGAGAGGTAAAAAAAACTAATTGGGAGTGGGCTAATGATACATGGCTGACTTGGACATCTGATAATAATGAGAAAGTGCCAATGTTTTTGTGACATAGTGGGTGGGTGATTAAGCAAGAAACAGACAGGTTAGGGCTGAATATTGCAAGGGTCTTTAAGCTCAATGGGTTACTTTACTAATCAAGGTATGTTGGGGCTGGCCTGGGGGGATGAATGGGAAAAATGGGTTATTTTAGGAACAGGATGAATATTTGAAGGGCAGGGGGGGGGGGGGGGAGGGTTGGTGATTGGGATTTCTCAGATACTTATCTGGGCTGTGAGTGAGTTTATTAAAAGAAGTAAACTGAGCCTATGAATAGATTGGAGATACCCAGAATTATTCCTATTTGCTAGGCTTTTGGATAAATGAGATAGAATTTTAATATACGATTCACTATTTTTGTTGCCACTGTTGGTTGCTAGCACATAAACCACTTCTGGCTAATTGAATCAGAGAAGTAATTTATTGCAAGTGGGGAAGCTCAAACAACCAAGAAGAAAGGCAAGGCAAAAGATGTAGATTGCCTGGGAGGTACAGCCGCTGGGGGACTGGGAAGCAGGGACTGAAGGATGCAGGATGGCCATTTCAGGGTCAGTCAGCCTCTTGTCGCTTGTTCATATTCCAGAGGAAGGAATCTGATCAGCCTAGCTTGGGTCAGGTGCCTACACCTTGAGTAGAGGAGGGCACAGCATCTAAATAGGCAACCACACCTGACTGTAACTGATGGAGGAGTTTCCCCAAAACAAAATCAGGGTGCTATAACCAGAAGAGGGAAGAAAGGAAACAAAATGGGCAAAAAACAACAAATGTCCACTATTCTATATTGCTACAAGATACTGTGGAGGAAGACAAAAGGCATATGGAATTAAGGAGACCCTGAAGACTGATTTTTAATCTTTCTCTCTGGTTGCCTGCTCCTCTGAACTTGAAGCTAGACCCCAAATCCTGGACTTCTACCCGAAGGAATCTTTATACTCTGATGGAATTTTCTTCTGATCCTACCACAATATTAAGACAGTTTGAAACACTTCATAGATTTTTATGAAAATGGTGATATTCTTTCATTATATACTTATTGGATGTCTACTATCTATCAGTAAAAGACAAGCCCTATCTCCTGCCTTTCAGAAATTTATAGTTAAGGAAGTAAAACAGACATATAAACTTACATTACATGATTCCAAGGTAGTGTGGAGAATAGTATTATAGAGAAATAAAATAAGGCACTGTAAAATCTGCCTAAGGGGTTTCAGTGAAGGTGGTATTTGAACCAAGTTTTGAAAAATGAATGAAAATTTATAATTTTATAACATTTCTTTTTTTTTTTTTTTTTACATTTATTTATTTTTGAGAGAGAGAGACAGAGCACAAGCAGGGGAGGGGCAGAGAGAGAGGGAGACACAGAATCCGAAGCAGGCTCCAGGCTCTGAGCTGTCAGCACAGAGCCCGACGCGGGGCTCGAACCCACAGACCGCGAGATCATGACCTGAGCCGAAGTCGGACGCTTAACCGACTGAGCCACCCAGGCGCCCCGAAAATTTATAATTTTAAATTGAGACATTTAGTATGAAACCAAAATTGTGACCCCAAATTATAGACATTATTCACACCTCTGTCAGTGGCACCAATTTTATCTACTGGCAGTGTAAAATTGTTCTTCAGTCTTCTAAGCCTAAGAAGTGAGCTCATAAGTAATGCCTTGAAAGTAAAATACTGAAAAACAAATAAACTATTGCATTTCTAAATTACAACTATTTGTAAACAAAGCCTCATTCCTGATAACCGTAGTTTCAGGAACTTAACTAAATGTGAAATGTACCAGGTCCCTCTACGACTCCTAGAACTCCTCAGCAGATGTCACTCGTTGGTTGGGCAGCTTGAAGGTCAGAATCTCCTCTGCAAGGCTCTTGGGTCAGCTACTGACTTTTTAGTACAAGGACTGCTTATGCATTTAACATTCATATCTTGGCTAGAACTCATTTCTATTGTGCTTTTGGGTCTGGATCTCAATCTTCTCTAGAAACTAAAATGAGAGTCAGGAATATAATGGTAACAAGAACTAAAAATGAGTATGGACAAGAAGAATCTCATCGCAAAATAGGATGATAAAGCCTCACTAATTAGGAGATTACTCTCAATTAGTAAAAATATTGTCAGAATCTCTTATAATGGAAGCATATTTTCCTGTGGCAAATGAATATTTCTCAAGTGTTGGAAAATATTTTTTCCCTTATGTCAATATGTATGCTTTACCTTGTTTCATAGCACATATCTCTGTAAACTACCTCAGATCAACTTTTAGACCAAGTTGGGAAAACGAAGAGGAAATGAATCAATAAATGAATATACTAATAGGCTCTAAAAAATAAGGTCCTTTTAAAAATTGCATAATTACCTAATTTAAGTTAATGAAAACTATCCAGAGTCCTATAAAATGCTTCTGTTGGCCCCATTAGTTTGCCAAAAATAAACCAGGAGTTAGAAGATCTGAGTTGTGTGTTGGCTCTGCTCCCATCTACCTGTGTAAGCCTAGGTAAAATACTAGAATGGCCCTGATGGATTAAGTGACCTCTGAGGAAATTTCTGCATGCCGTGGTTGGCCCTACCCTTCTGAAATCCCTTCAAGTCACTTATCAATTTGCCTTAAGTGCTACCATTACTTAAAGTAAATCAGTCCATACCATATAATTTATGAGATATTAGGATAGACACATTTGGATGAGCTCTATTTTTCATTTTAGTAAACATTCCTACTATATGTTTTGGTCAAAGCCTCTCTGATTCAAATTTAATTTAAAGAACATGCAGGCAAAATTACTACCTCTAAAGGCTATTGTAGGGTAGGGATAGATTCTAGGTTACATTGATTTCCCATTTGCAGGAACTTAGAACAACTTGTTCAATAGTTATATGATTAACCTTCATATAACTGCTATAATAAATAGTATTCCCTAAGTGTTGGAGAGAAATCCTTAACCATGACATTTTGATAGATTTGATTTATGTAATGGATTATTTTATTATCAGAGGCTTCATTTGCATTTTCCCAGTCATCTCAAGGTATGTAACACAGAAAAGCTAAGAGTGTACATGCTTTTATTTATTTTTTAACATATCCCACCTAAAACTTGGAACACCAATTTTCTTAGGTCAAATTTGAACTTTGATTTAATTACTTCCTTTTTTAAGGACTGTACATTTTCTTCATCTTTCTGTTTTTTTCCTAGGTTCTTGTTCATTCTTGCTCATGAAACCTTTCTGTATACCGGAAGTGCATAATAGAGGAAAGGCTCAGTGGAATGGAGGAAGAGAGATAATCATAGAAACCCACATTGAGCTAAATGACCCCTGGGATGCAATTTGAAGATGAGTATTCCAAATTATTTTTTCTCTGTCCAGATGATAGACTAATAAGGGAATCAATCAATCAGTCAATCAAACTCAATCAATAAGAACCGAGCAAGGCTCATCTGAGCAATGATGGATGGTACTTGAAAGTGAATTAGTGACTGATTTGGAGAGATTTCAGAGAGGTAGAGCTAACAGTGGCAAATCAAGTTAACTTGTATATATTGCTGACAGGATGTGGGCTGGGCAATAGCAAATTCTTTCCAATAGCCTCCAACTGCTTGTGAAGCTGACCTAGAGGCTGCTTCAAATCTGGTAGATTGAAACAATTCCATCTGAAATCATTTTTTCAGCCTTGTAATTTTTGTAATAATATGTATCAAGCCTAGAAACCTGCATTTAAGCATCTGATACATCTGAACAGAGGCAAACAATTCCCAACAATGCCTCCATGACAATATGCTGTTGGTTGCTAATTGGAAAAAAGCACAAGTAGTAATTGGAAGGCATTCTGTTGCTTGCTGGAAGGCTTCTCCCCTAAATGGTTAAAATATTCAGCTTTATAGGGTAACAACCTGATTTAAATTTTTGGAGTGTTGCGTTAGCAATGCATATTTACTTTTTTTTTTTTTTTTTCAGTCATGTAGGATGTGTGCACCAGCTTAAAAATCAAGTCATGCTCCAAATGGTTACTAATATCGCCACTCCTGGGACCTCCTCTTTACTCCCTCTAGAGACGAAATCCCTCTCGTGTCAATTCACCTCAATGCCTATCTAAGCCACTGCCCTTCCTCCCAGTCCTTTTCAGGCCATGGTGCCAGCAGGCTCTTTTCCCCAGGTGTTGACAATCAACCCTTCAGCAAGATGATTGCCAAACAGAAGAGGAACATTTTGTAATGCATCCTGAAAGAATGTCAAACCCAGACTTTTAGAAAATTCAGGTAAGCAAAACTTGGACAAAGATAAAGTGTGTGCTTCACCATCTCTCAGGTTTTGAAGCCCAGGATTCCTGCCCGGATCCTATGGTTTTGATTGGACCTCACCACTGGATGAAGATATTAGTGCTGCAGATCCAATAGGCATTTATTCACTCTAGAAAGTTTTTATGTTGGAAAATATAACTAAAAGAGTGTTTTGTTTTCTGCTATATCCATTTTTCCCTCATTTCATTACAGTTAGGAAACATTATTCAGTACCTGGCAGTCTCTGTTTAGTCTTATGTTTCTGATGTTCCTCCCCCCATACTTTTTTCCCCCCTGACAAGCAGAGGCAGACCATAGGTTTTGAATGTTTCTGTTTGTGGCAGGCATCCCCTTCCTAGTGCACAGCCTGCTCTGGCCCTGTTATGCAGCAGGCTGGTGAGGTTACCCGGATACCCAGAAGTGACTTCTGTGGCTTTGACAGTACCCTGGTGGATTCAGCTGATTAGTCAAAGCCAACTGTTTGTTTTCAGGGATTTATTCTATTTTCCTACTTTGCCAATATCACCTAATTGAGGAACAGATGCTCTTAGTCAGGATCTTCTACAGTTCAAGGAACTCCAAAAAATCTTCCTTTACTCCAGGAGTCTAAAGCCCAGGCTTGAATAAATAGGTTCCCCTTATTCACTCTGAAGGAAGTATGCAAGTGAACATCTGGGTGCTTTTCTTTTCAACAGAGAATGGAAATGTTTGGAGACACAGTGTTTTGGAGACAGTGGGGGAAGTAGGCATTAAGTATATATTTTAAGGATTGTAACTTAGTGCACACTTTCCTGGAGGTAGTTTAGTTCTATCACATACTTTTGACCAAGGAATTTCACTTTTAACTATTGTATCCCCAAAGTATACTACCATATATATTCAAGGAAGACTGTATAAGGGTATTTGTATGGCATTGTTTACAATAAGAAAAGATTAGAAGCAATCTAAATGTCCATTTAATAGGGGACTAGTTAAATAAATTATCAGAGGGCCATACAATAGATTCTTTAACATTTGTAAAAAAAAAAAATGTTAAAAGAATGAAGCAGATTTATAGATACCAATATAGAAAATTTCCAGGCTATATTAGGTATCTAAGAAGGGACAGTCAGTGCTGCCATTTTTGTAAACAAAAGGAGGCTTTATGTATACATGTATATGTTTGTGTATGTGTAGCCTTTCTTGACATACAATTATCAGCCGTTGCCTCTGGTGAAGGGAACTGAGGAGCTTAGAGGAGGGTGGAAAGAGTCTTACTTTTTATGCTTTTTAATAAAGCTTAAAATGTTTTCCTTGTGAATTTAATTCCTACTCATATAAGTAGGTAATTAAATAAACTGTAAATAAAGATGTTAATTTTTCATCTTCCTGTTAGGATTTCTTCTTACTGTTGTTTTTTTTGTTTGTTTGTTTTTTGTTTTTTGTTTTTGTTTTTGTTTTTTTCCACAGAAAGGATTCTCTTTCTGGTCCTTGGGGTCAGATAGACCTTTAGGTCTGGCCCCCACTGACTAGCTGTGTGATACTCAGCAAACGATTTAGTGTTTGCCAGAGCCTCACCTTTTTTCTCCTTCTTATAAATGAGATTAATAATATCTCAAGGCTTACTGGGAGACTTAAAAAAGGCAAGGTCCCTCCCGTAATGCCTAGGACAAAATCTTTAATGGGACCTTGATAAAAGAAAGCTAATTCCCTGCCCTTTTCAAGTCTTCAGGAGGTAATCCTGGTGGGACAGACATTTCTAGCACCTTGCTGCAGCCAAAAATCTTTTCAGTACCCTTCTTTGAAGGCCGGTCTTACCCTCATAGCCCACTGGAAGTTTTACAGCTTACTAGGTTAAAACAAAGAAAAAAAAGACAAGAAGTTACCATAATGCAAATAAACAATACCTCTTCTCCACTGGTGTTATGATTCAAAATAGGTCTCTGATGAGGGCCTCAGGCTGTCATCAGATCACGTGGGGCCAGGGTCCCACTGAGCTTGCACCACCTTCCCCAGGGCCCCTGAAGCTTTAAGGTTCTTTGCTGCTGTGACCCTTAGATCCCTCTGGGGTCCTCTTAGTTCTGGCAGCTGCTCAGCCCAGGAGGACCAAACAGCCACTGAGCTACCCAGAGTCATTTTCCCCCAGTCTCCTGGGGCCTTTACATTCAGAAAGAGTTTTTTTTTTTTTCATTCTTTTTATTTTAGTTTTCAGACATGTATAAAAAATTGTTTCCGTTTTTATGGGTAAAGAGGATACTTTTGAATAAACTTAGTCTCTAGTAGGGAAACTGCTGTGGCAAAGGAGTGTATGTGCCTGTATGTGTACACATAGTCTTCTTTTCTGAGATCACCAGAGAATCTGAAGCAACTGAAGTGTTTTGCTTTTGTTCCCCCTGTGGCCTTGGTCTAGTTGAAGTATACCACATCCTGGGTAGTTTTACACACAACAACCTGAAACCAGAGGTTGTGGACTCGAGTCACAGAGAGGTACCGAGTTCTTCTGAGCTCTGGTGAGAGTCACAGAGCCCACAGTACTTTACACCTGTCTCGATTACCATTCACCCCATTGCACTGTCTACACCAATTTGCAGTGGAAGGTTGAAGTGGAGGGTGCTAGCTCTGGAGACTGTCAGATCTGGGTATGAAAGCCGGCCTTGCTACTTTCTAGCTGGGTAGCCTTCATGTCTTAGTTTGTTTCAGCTGCTATAATAAAATAACTTGGGTGACTTCTAAACAATAGAAATATTTTTTTCACGATTTGGGAGGTTGAGAAGTCCAAGGTCAAGGCACCTGCAGATTCAGTGTCTGGTGAGAGCCCTCTTCTTCAAGACAGTGCATTCTTGCTTGCAATCTCACATGACAGAGGATCTCTGGGACCTTTGTATAAGGGCACTAGTCTGATGGCTTCTGCCCTCATGACCCAATCACAGGCTCTACTTCCTAATACCATCACACCGGGGGTTAGGATTTCAACATATAAATTTTGGGTGGAGCCATGGGCAGGGATATAAACATTCAGGTCATAGCACTCGGGTAAATTATGGAATCTTCTTAAAGCTTTAGTTTCTTCATCAGTGATACAGGGATAATGATACCTGCCTCATGGGGCTGGTGTGCCCACCACTGTGTCTGGCACATAGTAAGCCTTCAGCCAGGGGCACTGCTAACTCAGACCCTGGCTGTCTTTTTGCTTGATAGTGAGTTCTTGCAGGACAGACACTGTTTCTTTCCCTTTATTTTATCCCAAGTGCCCAGCACATTGCCTAAGCACTTGATGAATAAATGAGCTCTCCAAAGCAGAATCACAATGTGGCTGATTTTGTGACACATGTACCATTCTTATTTGACTGGCATCCTTGGAACTGGCACCCCCTTGTAACATCATTTTCTTCTTGACCACTCCTCTGCCTTTGGAAAACTCTTCCACTTCTATGTATTGTTTTATAAATTGTCTTCCATGGATGGCTTATTATAACTTGTTTTCTTTTTTTTTTTGTCTTAAAGAAATTCTCTCATCCTCAAGACCAATAGAAAAGAAAAAAAGAAAAAGGATTTCAGAGATTTATAGCAAATTTTGTCAGTATTTCTTATTACTTAAAATATGCATTTGGCTAGAAAGTAGGAAAGATAATTGCTTTCCAGAATTTTGCATACAATTCTCTTAGGTCTATACTGTGGCATTCAGTATGTATCTTTAGACCCTTTCTTTTCTTTTTTTTTTCTTTTTTCTTTTTCTAATTTATTGTCGAATTGGCTTCCATACAACACCCAGTGCTCATCCCAACAGGTGTCCTCCTCAATACCCATCACCCACCCTCCCCTCTCTCCCACCCCCCATCAACCCTCATTTTGTTCTCAGTTTTTAAGAGTCTCTTATGTTTTGGCTCCCTCCCTCTCTAACCTTTTTTTTTTTTTCTTTCCCCTCCTCCATGGTCTTCTGTTAAGTTTCTCAGGATCCACCTATGAGTGAAAACATATGGTATCTATCTTTCTCTGCCTGACTTATTTCACTTAGCATAACACTTTCCAGTTCCATCCATGTTGTTATAAATGGCCAGATTTCAATATTTGTCATTGCCAAGTAGTATTCCATTGTATATATAAACCACATCTTCTTTATCCATTCGTCTTTAGACCCTTTCTTATCGAAATTTGAGTTGGGCCTCTTTTCAAATTTTCATGTAGCTTCATGTTGTAGCTTCATGATACCCAAATTCAAGATAGGTCACTACTGAGTTAGTTCAAAATATATATGGTGACTTTCAAACAGTGAAAACTAACCAGTTGTCTCTTTTGTATTTGACCTAGAAGATTACTGTAACATACTACCTAATAAAATGGGCAAAATTTGATACTTAATTTTCCCCAAATGTTAATATTATGATTATAAAAGAGAAGGCACAAGAGCTTTTCTATTTCCTGGAGAGAAACCTCTTCACTTCTGCTTTTCAGACATGACCAAAGTAGGCTCTGATTTCTTTGTTGTCAGAAACAAAGAGCTGGAAGAGACCATAGAGGTCATTCATTCCAACCCTTCATTTTGCTGAGACACTGCATGACTTAACCAGGATCACAGGGCTAGTTAATAGCAGGGTGGTTCTTAGAAGGCAGATCTCCTAAATCATTGTTCAGTGATTTTTCTAATACACCTAATGCCTTTTCTCCTACACTCAAGATTTATAGGTTTTAGTGATGCATATTCTAATATTGTTACTCTTAAATAAGTTAAGGAATGATGGCAGAAGATTGATTTCATTGAGGGAATTCCATAGGCAGTTAAGGGTGTGCCTATACTCAAATGAGAGAAAACAACAATGAGAAATCAAACAATGTGGTTAGGATCATATTTGTCAGAAAAACCAGTATTTGGTGACCTAATTTATTATCTAGTTGTGGAGATGAGTCTAGTACACATGAAATGAGAGATAATCAGATGTTTTGTGAGGTGATGGATTCTATGGTACAGAGAAAATGTTTCCTGAGGACTGGAGGAGTGAGAGGAAACTTCATGGAGAAGATGAGACTAATCTAGGTCCTGAAGAATGAGCAGGGTTTAGATATGGAGCGGGAGAAGCAGGGCATTCCACACAAGAGCAAGAAGCATGTGTGGAGCAGTAGAATGGGAACTGGAAAATTGTGGGTGTGTGTCTTGTGTATTCATGAGAGACTGGTGAGGAAGCCAGTCTGACTGGAAAATAAGGATAGGCTGGTAGGGTGGAGTCATATTATGGAGGACTTTGAAAGTCAGGTAGAAAAGGTCAGACGTGTAGACTACAGTGAACTCACTTTGCATTTTGAGCTAAAGCATGACTTTGTGGAGATTTTTTGAGACTGCTATTTGGGAAGTTTGGTTATGAGAGTCTGGATGGCTGGTTATGAGGCATTTCAGTATCTGGGCAGGAGATAGTAAGATGGCAGAGACAAGGGGAGATGGAAAAGAAAAAAAATATATAAAGACATTCCTAAATAATAACTACTGTGGTAACTGGTTAGATGTGGTAGATGAAGAGAAGAAATTGTTCCAATTTGGATCTGAAGCTCAGAGAAGTGACCAAGCTCACAGAAGTTTGTCTGAATTTCATTTACTACCAAGACCAGAATTTAAGCTAATTGCTCTAATGGAACCTATTCCTGGCCAGCAATCCTTCTCTTCTCTTTTAGGTTACGGAGCTATTGTATTAAACGTGTGTCTTATTTCCTTTAAGGAAAAACAATATTTGTAAAAAAGTTGCTTGGTTCCTTGCACCTGCCTTCTGATTATTGTTGACTTTGCCACTTAGTTATCTCATTGTTAAATATATAAAGATCCCTGGAGCCCATTAGTCTCTGCAGGTGGGACTGTATTTAATCTATGGGAGAAAACACAATTACTTACCTGGACTGTTTGTTCTGTGACTAATAATGTAGTCACATTGATCTACCCTCTATGCCCAATGAGTTCCCAAAGGTTTTTGTATTGAGAGGAGAGGGGGCATCAGATTTAATGGTTTAGTTCACATACATAACTAAGGGAGTTAGTTGGGGGACCTTGGATATACTCATTGGGTAACTGATGAAATTTAAAAAGATCGTAGGGTACAGAAGTCTGTAGCTCTTGTACAAGAGAGTGACATTTTTTTCTGGTCCAAGGGACATCCCATTCTCTCACTGCCATGTCTCCATCCTGAGAGAGGCTAAAAAACAGATAAGCTAGGGGGCGCCTGGGTGGCGCAGTCGGTTAAGCGTCCGACTTCAGCCAGGTCACGATCTCGCGGTCCGTGAGTTCGAGCCCCGCGTCGGGCTCTGGGCTGATGGCTCAGAGCCTGGAGCCTGTTTCCGATTCTGTGTCTCCCTCTCTCTCTGTCCCTCCCCCGTTCATGCTCTGTCTCTCTCTGTCCCAAAAATAAATAAACGTTGAAAAAAAAAAAATTAAAAAAAAAAAAATAGAAAAAAAAACAGATAAGCTAGAAGAACACTATGCTGCAAGTGTTCCTAATGCCAACAAACATTTATGTAGTAAAATATTACTACTACTACTACTACTATTATTATTACTATTACTATTACTATTATTTAATCCTCACAGTAGTCTTAAGAGGTAGATATAATTGTCATTCTCATCTTACAGATAATGACACTGAGAAAGTCTGAGAGAGATAAAATAAAATGTGTGTCAAACCATCTGTCTGACTTTAAATCCTGGATTTTTTTCACTCCAGTGTGGACACCATGGGCAAGAAATCAGGCTCTGAGAAACTGCCAACTTGTTTACATGTTTTATTTTTCAATTATGTGACATTAGTTCTTTATGGATTGTTTGGACTTGTCTATTACAACAAATAATTCATAGAGTGGTATATTTCTTTGCACTGGCTATTAGATCCTGTGAACTAATTTTGCTGCATAAAGTCATCCTTGCAGCTGTTTAAATTATCCAACCAATCTGAATTCTTGTTTTGCTTCTTACAAGGTCTGGCTTGACTTGGAAGAAAAATGGGTATTCAATTTCTCTCACTATTCCAGCTGCCTGGAATGATAACTTCTACCTGTACTTTGGGACTCTGGCTCAAAGCCAATATGGTTGTGCAAGGGAAGGGTAAAGTGGCTGGGTTGAGGGTGTATGTTGTGTCTGAGAACAGTGTTGCCACATGGCTGAAGGAAATGTTGGGTTGCAAACATGCTTGGTGTGGTTTTCTATGCTTTTACTCATTTTCCTCCCATTAAGCTGTCTTCATCAGTTTGTCTTTCGGACACTTGCCACTCTAAAATAGAGTGCTGTGTGAATGGTGGCATGTTCTGGGCTTAAACCTGTGGCAAATCACCAACACTGCTCCTCTTTTTAAATTCCAAGAAAGCATGCTAGGTACCAAGGAAAAGTTGGCTGGCATTTCTTCTGGTTGTGATATAATCATTGCATTCCTTGACTAAAAGATTTTGAGAGGCCAGCTTATTGTTTCTAACTTGCCCGCATCTTCTTGACATGGATCCATTTAAAAAATCCTCAGAAAAGGTATTACATTTTATTGAGCCCCCAAAGAGAGTCCAACTTCTTTTTATTATTAATTCTAGTGTTTATCAATTTAGATTGTGTTTAAATAACTGGAAAAAAAAATCAGATGATGACAAGGTTGACCAACTCTGTAGTCCTCTTCCTGTTTGTTTTGGCTCAATACATAGCCAGTTGAATTGATTATGTAAACATCAGCTA
Organism: Lynx rufus; assembly: GCF_022079265.1. Lineage (NCBI taxonomy): Eukaryota > Metazoa > Chordata > Mammalia > Carnivora > Felidae > Lynx > Lynx rufus. Next base: position 157,972,444 of record NW_025814823.1, read on the forward strand.
TTCACATGGAAGAACAAACTGGACTGGATTACGTGATACTCAGGTCACAAAGACCTAACCTCGTTATCACCAAATTCATCCTTCATCTAATTTCAATCCCTGAGGGTGCAATTCAAGTAAACCTCCTCTGAAGTTGCCATAAATGGAGGTGGAAATAACTTCTTGCTTTCGGCGGTGTAAGAAACCTCTGTATGTACAGGAAGATAAGAGAAAGAAACTTTGGATCCTTACAATAGATAATTCGAGAACTTTTTGCTGCTCAAGTAATCTTGGGACCTGAAGTTGCTCTGTAAATATGAAATTGTTCATAAACAATTTAGGACAAAAAGCAACAGTGGTAAAAATTAACTACTGTTTAGAGAAAGCAGTCCCAGGGTTTAAAATGAGCTCTCCATGGGGCGCCTGGGTGGCTCAGTTGGTTGAGCAGCCAGGTCATGATCTTGTAGTTCATGAATTCAAGCCCCACATTGGACTTGCTGCTGTCAGCACAGAGCTCACTTCAGATCCTCTGTCCTCCTCTCTCTGCCCCTCCATGCCTCTCAAAAATAAATAGACATTAAAAAAATAAGTAAATAAAATGAGCTGTCCACACAGAAGAGGACAAAGGAAGATAATAGACAAGACCAAGGTGATAGAAGCAGAACCAAGCCACTGGCCTGATCATTTCTGCTGAATAACTGTCATAACTGTCATAACTCATGCTAGTGCTTTGAGCAGGGCAGTGGCACTGACCCCCATTATAGCTGGCAAGAGCATGCAGCTCTTGGGGAATGTTCCTACCAATGGATGCCTGTTGGCAGTCTTTTGCATGTGTTCATGCAGATGAGTCACACACATTACTGGAATTACCCAGGACACTTAAAAAATTACAATTTCCTGTGCCCTCTTACCTGATATTCCAATCCCGTAAGTTTGAGATAGGACTCTGGAAAGATTCTTGGAGACTTTCCTCTAACTGAGCTTTTACAAAGAAATCATCTACCTTGAATGAATGGGGAAGCTCTTTACTATTAGCCCTTATTGAATTAGTTATATCTGCAGCAAAGTTCATGGAGGACACCCAGGTCTTTATCAGGATTTCCAACTAGCCCAGGTTCTTCTTAAGTCACCTGGAATTTCTCAGATGTGAACTGATGGGCTGTGTGAGGGGTAGAAGTGCCTGATAACCTCATCTTCCCAGGATCCTCATTGCAGGATCAGCTTTTTTTTTTTTTTTTTTTTTTTTGTCAAAGTCCTCCCCTGGCTTGGAAGTAGATCATTGGCTTACTCTTTATTGTCCTGGACCTGGCATAAGACCTACCACACACAGGTTGTATCTGGTGTGCTAGATGTGAGTTCTGTGTGACCTCTCTATTGGAGCCTCTTCTTCCTCTTACATGCTGACTTCTGCCTCAGTTTATCAGAGTAACTTTCCAATTCTTCATTTAATCTGCAGCCTACCATATGTCTTAGTCTACTACCCCGGACACCTGCCTTAGTGCCTGGCTCTTTCTTGACTCTTCTCCTGTGGCCTATTCTCTGGACTTCTACTGACTAATCCTACAGTGCATGGAGTGGAGTATCTTGTGGGGCTAGCAGTATATCCCAGATGTGAACTGCCTTGTTTGGAAGGTGGCTCAAGCAACTTCTAGCTGGATATAGTTTGCACAAGTGACCTAACCATTCTTTGGTTTCTTTACTTTACTTTCTTCATCTTTCTTATCTTAGTTTCTTCCTGTAAAGCAGAGAAATAATAGTATCTGCCTCACAGAATTGTAAGGATTAAATGAGGCAACACATGTAAAATGTTTAGAAAGTACTTAATAAGCGGAAGCTACTCTCATGATTATTACTGGCTTACCTGGAGCTGTGAAACCATTGCCTGCTTGATTACAAATTTTGTCTGCTTGCTACATGGAGTTGAGTTCATCACATCCTTTGGACATCCTACTGTGCTGCCCAGTGCACATCCTATTATGTTGCCCAGTACACAAGTTCCCAGCTGTTTATTCTCCCCTGTTCCCTGCAGTGTCAGCGGCATTTCTGGAGACCCTGTGAAACTCTTGCTCAGCCAGCCTCATTTATGACAATTCATCCTCTTCAGTTTTCTTGCCTTTTTTTGACTGAATCGCCCAAGTTCCTTCAACTTCATTTGCTTTAATTTCCAATCACTCAGTCATCTTTTTGCCTCCATTTTAAGCCTTTTCCAAATTATTTTCTCACTTAGGTGCTTAAACCAAGTATGGTTTACAGAAGCTACAAACTAGGCTGAGGATTCAAAGATTGCCTTGGGGTCTCTATATGCTCTCCTTGATTTTCCATTCACGGTTGTGCTAACAGGTTGAACCTCAGCATGCAGCTCTTCTTTGGCTTCTAACATGCTCTCTCTCACTCTCACCAAAAACTTTCTGTGTTTTGTTACATTATTTTGCAAAAATTAATAAGATCTCAAGAAACTGCTGATCTATTATGGAGAGCTTAGTGGTAGACTGCCTCTTTTGTGGTGGTGAAAGTAAGAAAATAATGATGGGAAAAGAAGAAAGAATATTGCTATTTATTCAGTAAATATTTAATTAGTACCTATTTTGTACCAGGCATTAGTCTAGGTATTTAAGAGAGTATGAATGAATAAAACAGACACAGATCTAAGTCATGGAAATTCTCCATCAAAGGTGGACACAAAATCAATAGTTGTATTTTAATAAAAAAATATTTTTATTCAGATTAAGAAGTTTTAGAGTTTAAACAGATCAAGGATTCAAAATTATGACATTTAATAACATGCTTGGCAAAATTTGGATATTATTAGTGATATTTGAATTAGTAAACAACAAATATAATGAATTGATAATAATCAGCTTTTACCTTGATATTTTTGTTTTTTGTTTTTGTTTTGTTTTGTTTTTTGTTTTTGTTTTTAAATAGACTTCATGCCAAGTATGGAGCCCATCACGGGACTTGAACTCTTTACTGTCAGATCATGACCTGAGCTGAGATCAAGAGTCAGATGCTCAACCGACTGAGATACCCAGGAGCCTCACCTTGATATTTTTCACATTTTCAAAAGCTGAGCTGAATAATGAAAGTCACACAACATTATCCTGGTGATCTAGAATCTTCTAGAAAATGTTGATGTGGCTCTGAGGCTCCATGAGGGCAAAATTTACAAATACTGTTTGAGAGTGATTAGTCATCCTCTAAGAGGTATTGGCAATATTTTGGATTAAAAAAAATCAGATCTTTATGTATTATGATTTTCTGACTAGTAGCAGTGGTGATGTCCCTGTCTGAAAAGAGTTAAGGGTGATGGTGGCAAGAGCAGTGAGAGGGCAGGTGTGACAGTGGCTTAAATATCATGTTCTCTACATGTCTGTGCAAGGTTGTCTGGTGGGTGTTAGGGTTATTTCAGGACATTCTGGGGGCAGAGAAATGACAGAAGATATAGAAAAGGGAGGGTATTTTTCCTCCAGACTTTAAAAATAGAAATCACATGGGAAGAGTCACATCTTAATTTTTTATAAACTAACATTTTAATATCATGGAAAAGAAAATTACATAAAATCCTGTTTTAAAATGGTTCTGATATTTTAGTATATTTAAATTGCATGTTAAAATATTTTAAAAAAATAAGGCACAGCTCTTAAAAGAATTAGAGTGGAAATTTAGAAATCCAGAGCTAATTCAAAGATCTGTATTTGAAAATCTAGCCTGTTTCCGGCATTTTCCCAAGGCCCTGTGAATACAAAAGTTGCCTAAGACACATCTCTAGTTCTCAAAGAACTCACAATATAGTAGAGAGTGAGGGTGACACACACAACACCAAATGAACACTATTCAATGTGGTAGGTGGTCTATCAAGTTAGATCTCCTCAAATTACCATGGGAGGAAGGTGGGCTGTTTCTGGGAAATTTTATTATCAAGTTTTCTTTCCTTCTCTTTTACCCTTGTGCTTCTGTGATCTTATGGTTTAACTGTATGTAGCAAGTCATCTCAAATCCTTTGATAAGTAAAAAATGTTCTTAATCAATAAAGATAATCCTCTGATAAAGCTAAATTTGGATACAAAATCTGACATGAGATCAAAGAGTCATCTTAAACCATTACCTATAAAACATCCTTCAAACAAATAGGTTGTTCAGAAAAAGTCTCAGAGTGAATTTGCTGGAGGGTTTGTCAAAGGTCATGTCGTTTCCTGATTCGAAGAGATTATCACTGGGTGATGTCCTTACATTCATCGGTCTCTTGTTCTTTTTTACTCTGGTTAAGGATCACAAAGAATCTGACCAAGATTGGGAAGAGAGAGCAACTGTGAAGAAGGAGGATTCTTCAGATAGAAAGACAGGTGTAATTATAGTTGTAGGGGATGTTAGGAGGGGAGTATTGAGCCCTGACTAGGTAGTTAGGAAGGAGATGGGTAAAAACTTGGATCCTGTGTCTGATCCCAGGAGCAGGTTTAAGAGGTAAGTTTTCACTTAGTAGCTCTGAAGTACAATCGGATGAGTGTAGTCCAAATGTTTCCAATTCTAAAAGTCAAGTCAGGGAAAAATTTTCTTTGAGCCTGAGAAGCAACAGTGCATTAAATTAAACAGGTAGTGGCAGGAATCAAAGGATCACATGATGGAAGGCACCGATTTATTTCCATGGGTTTGCTTTCTTTAAATTTTATTTTATGTAGTTTTAAAACTATATTTTGAGTTGTTTATAGTTAGCAATGTTAATATGATAGGGAAAGACAGGATTCAGTAGGCAGAGAGGGAAAGATTATGACATGAGGTCCCTGGGTTGGGAAAAACACGTATTTTGGAACAATGCTGGGCATGACTGAGCATAGCAAACCCTCTCAGGTGTAAGGTTCCTCTTAAGAATGTAACACACCCAGGGGCACCTGGTTGGCTCAGTAGGTTAAGTGTCCTACTTCCACTCAGGTCATGATCTAGTGGTTCCTGAGTTCCAGGCCCGCGTGGGGCTCTGTGCTGACAGCTCGGAGCCTGGAGCCTGCTTGAGATTCTGTGTCTTCCCCTCTCTCTGCCCCTCCCATGCTCATACTGTCTCTCTCTGTCTCTCAATAGTAAATAAAGGTTAAAAAAAAAAAAAAAAAAGAATGCAACAGACCCCACCTACTCCCCCTCAGGTTTCCCTCAGAAATTTAACAAAAGACCTAAAGGTGGCCACAGGCTACCCATCATACAATGGAATTGAGCCAATCAGAAATGGACCACCCAGCACCTAGAGCTATCAAATCAATAAGGGTAGAACCTGAGAAGGAACAAGGGGGAAGGGAAGAGGCGGGGATGACCAGAACCTTATAAAACAAGGACCCCTGCCTATAGTCAGCAAGCGTTCATTTTGGAATGTCTATTCTCTGTAAAGAGAGCTTTCCTACTATTCTTACTTTCTAATCTTGTACTCTAATAAACTTTTGCCTGCTGCTTATTTTATTTTGTGTCCACCTCTTCATTCTTCCAAAAGGTGAGGCAATGAATCCTGGGTTTTGGGGTAAACAATCCTGCAACAGTGATAACTAGTTTTCTATTTATGTTGTTATGTTAGTGAAAGCTGCTTTTATACAAAAAGGAAAACTGACTCAATGGTATGCTAAACAATCTGAGAGACTTGTCTGATGAAAACTAGCTGGAATACATAATATAATCAAGGACTACATTGTGTCCCCTAGTGTCAACAACACAAATTGCAAGCACAGTGATCCTGCCCAAGAAGAATTAACCAGCCTTGCAAATCCTCCTGAGTAACAGTAAACAGCAAATCATGGCAGAGATTGGCCAGCAACCACTGTAAATTAAAAGTGGAGCATACTACATTGTTGTTGATTACTCCTATATCCCCCATTTAGTGATAAATTTTGTGAGTGCAGGGACTATATTAGACTTACTGAATGTTGAACTTCTAGAACTCAGAAGTATGTGATGCATAGTTGGTATTTGAGAAAAATTATTAAATGTATGGGAAGCTAGGGTGAAGAGTGAGGAGGGAAGCAAAAAAGGGAGTACAAGGACCTCAAAATTGAAACTAAATTTATTTTCCATATTTGCATAGAATCCTCCTTGTCTTTTCCTATGAGTCATAGATAGTTTACTTCATCTAAAAGGGCTTATTAGGTACTTACTTTTAGTTTTCAAAATATAGATTTGCCTTTTCATCGACAGCATGTTTCTTAACAACAATGGTAGTAATTTTGTAGATTCTTTGCAGTCTTAGAATTAAGATTTCAGGGCCAATATGTGAGATCTCCAACCAAACTGTATTTTCTGTCGCCTAAAATGTACCAAATCAAATAGACTGTAGTTTCCAGGGAATCCTTGACATGTAGGCCCATCTATTTTATAGAGTGGGTAATGTATCCCCTTTATAAAAGTGCCTATTTAATTCATCTGAATTAAGTGAGAACAACAAACAGAAGGGTTTTAACCACAGAGATAAAGTAACTCTGAATTGCAAAGCCAAGAATGAGAGCAAGTTAATGGATTTGCATTAGGAAAGGCTTAGGTGAGCCCATTAAAGCAGACAACTACAAAAATACAAAGTGGGATCTTACAAAGAATCTTCTTCATAAGGTTTTAGGATTAGTGCTTTGAAAATATGATAGCACACAGAAAAATAGCATTAGAAACTGAAAAAAACCATTTTCTAAAGGAGCCATTCTCAGCCAGAGTGCAAAAGACGCCTTTCAGCTGGAGTGGCTTTTCCCATTGCCTGGTGCCAGGTTGCTGTAGCATTGGCAGGCAGCTTCACACAGCTCCTTTCCTTCAGGAGTGCCAGCAAGGAGAAGCTTGCAGAGCATGTCTGCACAGGAGACCAGAAAACTCAGGTTCCTTTAAGTCTAAATAAGGAGATTGTTTATAAGATTCCTCCTTAGTCAATCCTTGATGACTTTAGAGACAGTAGCCCTGTTGGTTTCATTATGTGATTTAAAAGAACGTATTGAAGAAAATGTCAGTAGGACCCTATGACTGACTATACACATTATACCACAAGGTCAGGTTTTCTCATCCTTGGTCATCATTAGTCTATTTTGTATAATATTGCTAGTCAGACTCCTTAGGTCATCTTAGAATTTCAGTGAACAATTCTAGACATCCAAGAAACATTTTTTTTTATAAAGGTACTATTTTTTTAATAGTGAGCATATGAAAATAAAAATAGTTTGACCATCACCTCTTGGTGGCAAAAGTACAACATTTTTAGACAGTAAATAAACAGAAGGTTGTTTTAAGGAGTAGTAAACCCAGGCAAGGAGACAGTCTGAAGATAAATGCAAGACCAGGAGGGAAGATAGAAATGGAGAAGAATATCCTCCTGTGTGGGATATCCTCCAACCCTGTGACTCCAAGCATAGTATGTGGGCCAGGGATATCTGCAATAATATCTGGTGAACCCAGGTCACCCCTTCCCCTCAGACTGAATCAGAATGTCACTGTTAAAAGGATTCCCAAGGTGGTTTATAGACCTAGAGCTCAGCTCTAGGAGTCCTGAGAGTCAGGGTTCTGAGTATTTCTACAATTGCTAGGGCTTTCCAACTTTTGTATTTATGAGAAACACCTAGGGAAGTTAAAAAGGCAAGTTCAGGGCCCTGATCAAAGAGGTTCTGATTCTGTAGACTTGTGTGGTACCCGGAAAATTTGTATTTCTAACAAATTTCCCAGGGATTCCAGCCCAGATGGTCACTGGGACACACTTTAAGGAACCTCTGCTACTGATATGAAGATCTGGCAAAGGAAGGCTAAGCCTACTAAATGCAATCTAGTGAAGCAATTGGTCATAAAAGGCTTCCTGTCCAGGAATAGTGTAATGGAGTTCTGTGTCAGAGACATGAAAACTGGTCATAGGACCCAAGGCCTCATCTTCCTAGCTTTATCTGTGTTCTAGTCATACTGAGCTCTTTGCTTTTTCCCAAAACTCACTAAGCACTTCACCACCTCAGTTTTGGCCATGCTATTTTCTCTGCACAGGTTTCAGCGTCTGCAATGCTGTTTGGATTCTAGCTTAAGGCATGTACTAGTTTGATGACCTCAGGCAAGTGATTCACAGTCTCTGACACTCAGTGTCTTCGTGTATAAAATGGGTAATGTAGTACCTGTCTTATGGGGTTATTGTGACAGTCACAAGAGAAATGGCTTGTGTAAAATATATAGCACAGTGCATAGAATTTAGCAGACTTTAGCAGACTAAATTACCACTACTGTTGTTACTCTTTTTTTTTTTTGATTTGGAGAACTCTGTTTTTCTTCCAAGACTTAGTTACTCTTTGTAGCACTCCTTTTTTTTTTTTTAATTATTTTTAATCTTTATTTATTTTTGAGAGAGAGAGACAGCTCAAGCAGGGGAGGGGCAGAGAGAGAGGGAGACACTGAATCCAAAGCAGGTTCCAGGCTCTGAGCTGTCAGCACAGAGCCTGATGTGGGACTTGAACGCACAAACTGCAAGATTATGACCTGAGCTGAAGTCAGACACTTAACCTGCTGAGCCACCCAGGTTCCCCTCTTTGTAGCATTCTTTGATGAACCTTCCTTACTGCCACCATGAATAGCTCTCGCATCTGTGCTCTTATAAGTACTTAAACATTTCTTTTTGTCCATTTTAGACATGTGCTTTTCATTTGTTCCCTCTCAAGTGAACCGTAAGCTCATGAAAACAGACAAATAACAACAAAAATGAACTCTGTCTTTTCCTCCTCTGTAGTTTTAGCACTTTATACATAATTATAGTTAAGGCAAGGTGTTTATGTGTTTGGCACTGTTCTAAGAACTTTTAATGTATTTACTCATTTAATCCTCAAAACAGCCTCATTAGTTGGGTATTACCATTTTCTCCATTTTATAGATGGGAAACTGAAACACCATGAGGTTAAGTAATTTGTCCAAGGTCCTATTGCTGAGTAGTAGACATGTAATTTGAACCCAGGCAATCTGGCTCCAGAATTCAAACCTTAGCAGACCGTCAGTAAATGTTTCTTGAATTGTATTATACTGTTAATGCATAAACTTCAGGTGAGGTTTTCCTCTTCAGAAAATGGGGTTCTGAAGATGAGAAAGGAGCTAGTTAAATCATTGTTCAGTTTTCTAATATTACTTATCAAACTGAAACAATACCAAAAACAAATCACAGATGTAAAATGTTTAGTGTGCTCCTTCTGAAAGGAAACCTCAAATCTATTATGAAACTGTGGTTATAAGTGTTTAGCTTATTTCAAAGAGCAAGATTTTGTAGAATAGCAGGGATAAAGACTTCCTGACATTGACATTTTTAGCCTTATTGAGGTATAATTTACATATAATAAACTTGCTTATCCAAGTGTAGTTTGAGAATTTTGGTAGTTATGTATAACTGCCTAATCTCCCACACAATCAAGATATAGAAAAATTCCATCTCCCTAGAAAGTACTCTTGTGCCCCTTTGCAGTTAACCCTCAATTCTGATCCTCACTGCAGACAATCATCAATCTGCTTTCTGTCACTATAGTTTTATCTTTTCCAGAGTGTCATATAAGTGGAATTATACAATATGGTAGTCTTTTGTGTCTGGATTGTTTTTCTTAGAATAAAGCTTTTGAGACTTATCTGTGTTGTTGTTGTTTGGGTTTTATTTTTATTTTTTTCAAAAATGAAGTGTAATTAACATTGTGTTATATTAACTTTAGGTTTATAATATAATGATTAAAAAACTCTCTCATTATTCATTGCTCATCTTGATAATTGTGCTTTTAATACTCTTTATCTATTTTACCTATCCCCGCCTCCCCCCCCTCAACCTCCCCTCTGGCAACTACCAGTTCAATGTATTTAAAAGTCTGTTTTTTTGTCTCTTTTTTTCTTTGTGTGGTCATTTGTTTTGTTTCTTAAATCCCACATACAAGTGAAATCATGTAGTATTTGTCTTTTTCTGACTGATGTATTTTATTTAGCATTATACCCTCTAGGTCTATCCATGTTGTGGCAAATGACAAGATGGCAATGATTTTTATGGCTGAGTAATATTCCATTGTATACATATACCACATCTTCCTTATCCATTCATCTATGGATGGGCACATGGGTTGCTTCTATAGCTTGACTAAATAATGCTGCAATAAATGTAGGGATGCATATATCTTTTCAAATTAGTGTTTTTGGGTTTTTTGGTAAACATCCAATAATGGAATTATTGGATCATATGGTAATTCTATTTTTAATTTTTTGAGGAGACTCCATGCTGTTTTCCACAGTGACTACACCAATTTGCACTCCCACCCAATAGTGCACAAGGGTTCTTTTTCTCCACATCCTTGACAACACTTTTTATTTCTTATCTTTTTTATTTTAGCCATTCCTGTTGTCTGTTGGCCATCTGGATGTCTTCTATGGAAAATGTTTATTTAGGCCATCTGTCCAGTTTTAAATAGGATTATTATTTTTTTTTCTGGTGTTGAGTTGTATGGGTTCTTTATATATTTTGGATATTAATCCCTTACTGGATATATCATTTACAAATATCTTCTCCCATCAGTAGGTTGCCTTGTTTTATTGATGATTTTCTTTGCTATGCAAAAGTTTTTTTTTTATTTTCTCATACTGTGTGTTGTTGTTTTTAATCAGTAGTTTTTCTTACAAGTAGTGTTACATGTTATAGAAATACCATGATTTCTTTATCCATTTACTAGTTGATGGGCATTTGTATTATTCTCAGTTTTTTTGTTATAATGAATAATGCTACCGTGAACATTCATGTACAAGTCTTTGTGTGGAAATATGTCTTCATTTTTCTGGGGTAAATACCTAGGAATGAGTTTGCTGGGCCATATGGTAAATCTGTATTTAACTTTATTAGATACTGCCATATTGCTTTCCAAAGTGGCTATACTCTTTTGCATCCTCTCAATAATGTACTAGATTTCTGGTTCCTTCAATTTTTGACAACACTTGATTTTGTCAGTCTTTTAACTTTAGTTATGTTTAGTGGTAGCTCATTGTGTTTTTAATCTGCATTTTCTTGATGACTAATGGCATTGAATATCTTTCCTGGGCCTATTAGCCATTTGCATATCTTCTTCAGTCATTGTCCAAATCTTGTTCATTTAAGAAATTGGCTTGTTTTTTTTTCTTATTGAGTTGTATGTATGTTTTTTAAAAAAGAAATACTCTGAATATAAACTCTTGGTCAAAGGTAGTTGCAAACTTTCTGTCATAGCCTGTGACTTGCATTTTCATTTTCCTAATTTTGTCTTTTCAAGAGCAAACATTTAAATTTTGATTAAGTTTGTTTTATCTATTTTTTCTTTTTTGCACTTTTTGTTTCTTGCTTAAGAAATAAATCTTTGCCTAACTTAATGTCACAAAGATTTTCTTCTAGAAGTTTAATGTTTTTTATATTTAGGTTTACCATAATTGCAAGGTAATTTTGAGTTTGACATAGAGATTTATATCCTGCTTTTATTAGAATTCTCTCTCCTTGCTGATGTGCCACATAGCTCATCATGTAACCATGTCAGGTTACACATGGCCATGTAGAAACTAGTATAAGACAGTGTGTGGGTGTGAGACTCGGGGAAACCTTTAAAGCTGGTAGCTGTTCAATTCTTAAGTTCCACAAATGGTATTGTTTAAATTAGGCTTGTGACTTTTTGTGGGGTATGTAGAAATAATGAGAGGGGAATATCTCATGGTAGATATGGAGTTTGAGTAATTTTTTTTTTTTAATCATTAAACCTTGGGCAGAAGGATACATGTTCAAATCAAAGTTAACTGGATAGAATAAAGTATGACTGTAATGCCTAATAATGACTCCAAGTTTTAAATCTTCTAAATGTTAGGCCAAGTGATATTGTTTTTCTTGGTTTTTAATTTTCTGCCCATTTCCAGAAAGCATAGAGTTCTTATTTGAAAAGAGCAAACACTTTTCTTATTGCTGCAAAACTGTTTGAAACAGGGAAGGACCAATCTTGGGAAAAGTTTTCAGCCTGATGTCTTTTTTCCTAGCCTGCCTTTTGCCCATTAGCACTCCCACAAGCCCTGTTCCTAAGATAGTCTGAAGTTTCAAAATTCCAACAAAAAATTCTCTGTATTTAGGTTGTTTTGGATTGTTAATTATTGGTGGCAATGGATGAGTGTTCAGCACCTTGGAACTTTTGCAAAAGAAACTTAATAAGGATACGTTTGCTGTAGTTGGAAAAGTATTTGATGAACAGCTGACCTTTCAAATGTTTACATGAGTTGAATCTCTGAACTGCTAATGTTAGGAAGGTCCAAATTCTAATTCAGAGTCAGACACTGAATCCCTTTGTGGGGAAAGCTTTTAAATATCTTCAGTTTTTCATTTGTGCTTAAAAAAAAAAAAGGCTGAGTTCACCTACTAATTAATTGGTTAATGTTTGTGAATGTTTTGAGAGGATGAAAAGTACTTTTTTAGGGCAGTGCCCTATTGTTCCCTATCATGATTATGGTTTGTCACTCACCTGAAGTAAGCAGGTAAGTCACGTGTCAAGTTTGCATTGTAGAAAGGAAATGATTCTACAGATCCTTAACCATGGGACGGAAAAAGTTGTTTCTTTCAAGTGGAGCTTGTGAATAAAGCTTCCACTGTTCTAAGGAAAAAAAATGTAAAAGGAAGCCGAGTTGTCTGGATTAGTTCACTTATAAATACCTTTAAAAATATTTACATAAATCTCCATTGACTAACCAATTTTCTGAACACGTTTCATAAAACTTTCTTCTCAATTAATTTCTTTTGGAAATTCGTATGTTTGATGTTTTTTTCCCATTGTGTCTTGCATGAGGCCTGGTGTTTACAGTGCTCAGTTGACTGAAAAAAGTCAATCCATGGGGGTACCTGGATGGCTCAGTTGGTTGGAAGTCTGACTCTTGATTTCTGCTCAGGTCATGATCCCAGGGCCTTGGGATTGAGCCGTACTCCAGGCTCTGTGCTGAAGGAGCCAGTTTAAGATTCTTTGTTTCTCGGCTCCTCTCCCCTGCTTACTTACTCTCTCTAAAACAAAAGAAAACAAAACAAAAAACCCCACAAAACTCAATCCACGTATCTCAAAAAAAAAACTAGGGGAATGGACTGAGGAAGAAAGTTGGGGTGGAGAAATGGGAAGGGCCTCTTTTGTATTGTGGCTCCCCCCGCCCCCCATGTACTATTTTAGCATAGTTTTTGCTTAGATTCAGTTGCCTTGTTGCTTGAGTTCCTCTTTTAGATGAGTTCCTGCATCCCTCAGCAACTGCCCCTGTCACCAAGGTTGTCTCACCATAAGAAGTTCCTGAACTCTCCCTTTCTGGTTCTGACATCATACAGGTAGCAGCAAGCCAGGGCATGTCCATATCTTCACTGGAAATGCCATTTTGAAATTGTTCCAAAATCACTGATCATTTTGGTTGCACTTCAAGTATGAAGGGAATTCTCAGGGAATCACATGTCTTTGCCATAGATGTCATCTGACTTCCACAAAGGGAAGATATATGTGGTGCTGTTGTCATTGAAACAGTAAAAAGAAGTCAAGGCATCTGGTCACCTCTGTTGAGGTTTGGTCATACCTTGAAGGTGTCTGAAATGGAGAACAGAGGTCATTTTTAGTGTTCAAGAACTGAAACAAAAGACAACAGAAGTTTCCAACATAGTGTTAAAAACCAAACAATTAAACAAATCCATCTCAAAACAAAGTTTTCAGCACTTAAAACCCAGAGGTTTTACATACAAATCTGGAATCTCAGCTGTTTAAAACAAATTGGGAGATCTAATGTCTCTGGATTTTGCTTTCAAATTTGTCAAAATTGATTAGATTGGAGTATCAGCTGTCCCTCTGGAGCATCTGAAGTCTCATATTATCAGCTTGTTCCCTGGAAATATGATCTGCAGGGTTTACATGCTCAGAATAAAGGTCCAAATATATCCTCTTAAATCATTCTTTTCACTCTCTCTTGGTAGTTCCTGTCCTTTGAACAGGAAATAGACATGGGAGACATGATAAAGAGTCATTCTCTTATTATGCTTTCCCATGTCTATTTCCTGTTCAAAAGGCAGGAGCTAGAGAGTGAGAGTGAAAAGGGTGATTTAAGAGGATATATTTGGACCTTTATTCACCTGTTTATAGTCAATAATTCACAAGGTTATCCACATAACTCAAAATCAAAATATACTGATTCAAATATATATCCTTGGATCTTTCTGAGGGGAAAATGTGTATGTATTATGAATTTCATAGGCTTAAAAAAATTAAATATTTTTCAAAATGATGTATCTGATATTTGGGACTTTTGAGCAAAAACTTTGTTAGTGAGACTACCTAAAAACAAAATAAATTAATCTCCACTGTAGTCTGGTAAATACCAGAATTATGGTTAGACCTAGAGGGTGGTAAGATAACAATCGGACACCAATACCTCTTTATGGAAAAGTATGGGTGAATTTCTGAGACCACATTTATTCTGAGGTATATTTTGTTTGTAATTCTGCCTTTTTCTACTAGACATAAATTGCTTCATACATATTCATCCTTACTTCCTAAAAGCATCCTAATTTCTTTTCGTGGTGTCATCTCTCTCCCATCTATTGCAGTTCCAGGGGTTTGTAGGGTGGTGGTGGTAAATCAAACCTCCTTGAATTCCCATTAGAGAAGCCATTGGTTCTTACTCTTACTGCTGAGTATGGGCAAAGAAATGGGCATGTGACTCAAGCCTGGAAATCTGAACTCTCTTGGTTATTTGAATCTTGAGCTGAGTGGTACAAATTGCTCTGATGGTCATGTGGCTCCTTACCTTGTTCCTATCCTGTTCCCAAGTCTGGTTCTCCAGGCTCCCTCTTGATTTCATGGGATTCCCCAATATTCTGTTTAATTTTCTTTTCTTTATTTCATTTTGGTAGAGTGGTATTTTCTTCCGTATATTCAGAGAGCTCTAACAGATATATATAAGCCCTGACTCTGTCTTGACACTTCCCCTTCTACTACTACCTTAGTCCATCCCCACTGTCTCTTGCCTGGAATACTGACATAGTCTTCTTCCCAATAAAAACAGATAGATAAATATATCTGCTAAAACACTTATAAGTCAAATCAGTCACTTCTTTTCTCTAAACCTTCAAGTGGCTTCTCAGTTCACTTTGAGGGAAGACCACAATCTTTATGATTTTTAGGAAGGTTCACCATGATCTGGTGCCCTATTGCCTTTGTGACCTCATCTCCTACCACTCTTTCCCTCCTTGCTACACTGGCCTCATTGCTGTTCCTCTAATGTCAGGCATAAACCAGCCCCAAGCATACTTTATTTCTTCTTTGTCTACCTTGATTACTTTTTCTCCAGATAGCTGCTTTGGCTCATTCTCTCACCTTGGGATTTTGCTCAAATATCACCTACATGGTGAGAACTTCCCTGACCGCTATATTTAAAATGTAAAGACTTTCCCATTATTGGCATTTTCTGCCCATTTCTCAGCTTTTTTAAAATTTAATTTTTACACTTTAATTCCAGTATATTTAACAATGTTCTATTAGTTTCAGTTATACAATATAGTGATTCAATAATTCTATCCATTACTCAATACTTATCATGATAAGTGTTCTCTTAATCTCCTTCACTTATTTCACCCATCTCCCCACCTGCCTCCTATCTGGTAACCATCAAGTTGTTCTCTATACTTACAATTCTGTGCTTTTGTCTCTTTTTTTCTTTGTTTTGTTTCTTATATTCCACACAGGAGTGAAATCATATGGTATTTATCTTTCTCTGACTTATTTCACTTAGCGTTATACTCTCTAGATCGATCCATGTTGTTGCAAATGGCCAGATTTCATTCTTTTTTTTTTATGTGATATATATATATCACATCTTCTTTATCTATCTTCATCTTTCAAAGGGACACTTACATTTCTTCCATGTCTTGGTTATTGTAAATAATGCTGCAATAAACATAGGAATGCATGTATCTTTTTAAATTAGGGTTTTAATTTTCTTTGAGTAAATACTCACTAGTGGAATTCCTGGATCATATGCTAATTCTGTCTTTAAGTTTTTGGGGAACCTCCATACTGTTTTCCACAGTGGCTACACTAATTACATTCCCACCAACAATGCATGAGGGTTCCTTTTTCTCCACATCCTTGATAACACTTATTATTTCTTGGATTTTTGATTCTAGCTACTCTGACAGGTATAAGGTGATATCTCTGTATGGTTCTGATTTGCATTTCCCTGATAATAAGTGATGTTGAGCATCTTTTCCAATGTCTGTTTGCCATCTATATGTCTTCTATGGAAAGATGTCAATTCATTTCAGGTCTTCTGCCTATTTTTAATAGGATTATTTAGGGTTTTTTTTTGTTTTGTTTTGTTTTTTTTGTTTTTTTGGTGTTGAGTTGTATAAGTTCTTTATATGTTTTGGATATTAACCTGTTATCAGATCTATCATTTGCAAATTTCTTCTCTCATTCAAAAGGTTGGCTTGCCATTTTGTTGATGATTTCTTTCATTGAACACAAGCTTTTTAAATTAGTGTAGACCCAATAGTTTATTTTTGGTTTTGTTTCCCTTGCCTTAGGAGACATAAAATGTGGCCACAGCTGATGACAGAGAAATTACTGCCTGTGAAAAATCTCTTCTAGGATTTTTATGGTTTTAGGTATCACATTCAGGTCTGTAATCCATTTTGAGTTTATTTTTGTGTATGATGTAATGAAGTGATCCAGTTTTATTCTTTTGCATATAGCTGTCAAGTTTTCCCAACACTGTTTTTCCCATTGCGTATCCTTGCTTCCTTAGTCAAAGATTAATTGACCATTTAATCATGGGCTTATTTCTGAGCTCTGTATTCTGTTCTTTTGAAAACCGTGTCTGTTTTTGTGCCAGTACCATACTGTTTTGGTTGCTATAGCTTTGTAGTATATCTTGAAATCTGGGATCGTGATACCACCAGTTTTATTCTTCTTTCTCAAGATTGCTTTGACTACTGTGTGTGTGTGTGTGTGTGTGTCTCCACACAAATTTTAGGATTATTTATTCTAGTTCTGTGAAAAATGCTGTTGGTATTTTAATAGGGATTTATTAAATGTGTAGATTGCTTTGGGTAGTATGGACATTTTAACAATATTGATTCTCCCAGTCCAGGAGCATAGTACATCTTTCCACTTATTTGTGTCATCTTGAACTTCTTTCAGCAATGTTTTATAGTTTTCAGAGTATAGGTCTTTCACCTTCTTGGTTAAATTTATTCCTAGGTATTTTATTATTTTTGGTGTAATTGTAAATGGGACTGTTTTCATAATTTCTCTTTCTGCTACTTCATTTTTAGTGTATAGAAATGCAGTGGATTTCTAGATAATGATTTTGTATCTTGTGACCTTACTGAATTCATTTATCAATTCTAATAGTTTTTTGGTGGAGTTTTTAGGGTTTTCTATATATTGTATTATGTCACCTGCAAATATCAAAAGTTTTACTTCTTTATTACCAATTTGCATGCCTTTATTTCTTTTTGTTGTCTGATTGTTATGGCTAGGACTTCCACTACTATGTTGAATAAAAGTAGTGAGAGTGGACATCCTTCTCTTGTTCCTGACCTAGGGAAAGCTCTCAATTTTACCAATTGAGTATGATGTTTGCTGTGGGTTTTTTATATAAGGCCTTATTATGTTGAGGTATGTTCCCTGTAACTCTACTTTGTTGAGGGTTTTTATCATGAGTGGAAGTTGCACTTTGTCAATGTTTTTTCTGTATTTATTGAAAGGATCATATGGTTTTTATCATTACTCTTATTGATGTGATGCATCACATTGATTGATTTGTGAATATTAAACCACCCTTTCAACCCAGGAATAAATCCCATGTGATCATGGTGAATGATTTTTTAAAAATGTATTGTTGGATTCATTTTGCTGAATTTTGTGTAGGATTTTTACATCTTTGTTGATGAGAGGTATTGCCCTGTAGTTCTCTTTTCTTATAATATATTTGTCTGGTTTTGGTATTGGGGTAACATAGAATGAATTTGGAAGCTTTCTTTCCTATTCTGTTTTTTTGAAATAGTTTGAGAAGAATAAGTATTAACTGTTATTTAAGTGTTTGGTAGAGTTCACCTCTGAGTCCTGCTGGTTCTGGACTTTTGTTTATTGGGAGATTTTTGATTACTGATTCGATTTTATTGCTGGTAATTGTTCTGTTCAAATTTTCTTTTTCTTCCTGTTTCAGTTTTGGTAGGTTATATGTTTCTAGGTATTTACCCATATTTTCTAGGTTGTCCAATTAGCTGGCATATAATTTTTCACAATATTCTCTTTTAATCCTTTGTATCTCTGTGGTGTCAGTTGTTATTCCTTCTTGTTCATTTTTTGTTTGAGTCTTCTTTGTCTCTCTCTCTCTCTCTTTCTCTTTTGATGAGTCTGGCCAAAGGTTTATCCATTTTGCTGATATTTACAAAGAGCCAGCTCCTAGTTTCATTGATTTATTCTGTTGTTTTTTGTTGTTTTGTTGTTGTTGTTTTGTTTTGTTTTTTAATTTTCTATTTTGTTTATTTCTGCTCTAATCTTCATTATTTCCTTCCTTCTACTGGCTTTCATATTTGCTTGTTCTTTTTCTAGCTCATTTAGGTATAAGGTGATGTTATTTATTTGGGAGTTTTCTTGTTTCTTGAGGTAGGCCTATATTTCTATAAACTTCCCTTTTAAAATAGCTTTTGCTACACCCCAAAGATTTTGGACTGTTTTCATTTTCATTTGTCTCCATGTATTTTTTTATTTATTTATTTATTTATTTTTTTTTTAATTTTTTTTTTTCAACGTTTATTTATTTTTGGGATAGAGAGAGACAGAGCATGAACGGGGGAGGGGCAGAGAGAGGGAGACACAGAATCGGAAACAGGCTCCAGGCTCTGAGCCATCAGCCCAGAGCCTGACGCGGGGCTCGAACTCACGGACCGCGAGATCGTGACCTGGCTGAAGTCCGACGCTTAACGACTGCGCCACCCAGGCGCCCCTCCATGTATTTTTTTATTTCCTCTTTGATTTCTTCATTGACCCATTCATTGTATAGTAGCATGTCATTTAACCTCCATGTATTTGCGTTCTTTCCAGATTTTTTCTTGTGGTAAATTTCTAGTTTCATACTGTTGTGCTCAGAAAAGATGCATGTTATGACTTTAATCTTTCTGAATTTGTTGAGACTTGTTTGTGGCCTAACATGTGATCTATTCAGGAGAATGTTCCATGTGCACTTTAAAAGAAAGTGTATTTCATTCTTTCTCATTGCCATGTAGTACTCCATTGTGTATATAAACCACAATTTCTTTATCCATTCATCAGTTGATGGACATTTAGACTCTTTCCATAATTTGGCTATTGAAATATGGCCCTTTGTAGCAACGTGGACGGAACTGGAGAATGTTATGCTAAGTGAAATAAGCCATACAGAGAAAGACAGATACCATATGTTTTCACTCTTATGTGGATCCTGAGAAACTTAACAGGAATCCATGGGGGAGGGGAAGGAAAAAAAAAAAGAGAGAGGTTAGAGTGGGAGAGAGCCAAAGCATAAGAGACTCTTAAATAATAGAACAAACTGAGGGCTGATGGGAGGTGAGAGGGAGGGGAGGGTGGGTGATGGGTATTGAAGAGGGCATCTTTTGGGATGAGCACTGGGTGTTGTATGGAAACCAATTTGACAATAAATTTCATATATTTAAAAAAAAAAAAGAAAGTGTATTCTTCTGTTTTAGGATGGAATGTCCTAAATATATCTGTTCAATCCATCTGGTCCAATGTGTGATTCAAAATCATTGTTTCCTTATAGATATTCTGTTTGAATGATCTATCCATTGATATAAGTGAGGTGTTAAAATCCCCTACTATTATTTTATTTCTATCAATTACTTCCTTTATGTTTGTTATTAGTTGCTTTATGTGTTTTGGTGCTATCATGTTGGGTGCATAAATAATTATAATTGTTATATCTTCTTGTTAGATTATGTCCTTTGTGATCATATAGTGTCCTTTTTTCTTGTTACAGTCTTTTTTTTTTAATGTTTATTTATTTTTAAGAGAGAGAGAGAGAGAGAGAGAGAGAGAGAACAAGTGCCCAGGGTAGGGGCAGAAAGAGAAGGAGACAGAATCCTAAGCAGGCTTGGCACTGTCAGTGCAGAGCCAGATGGAGGGCTCAGTCTCACTATTGTGAGATCATGACCTGAGCTGAAATCAAAAGTTGAACACTTAACCGACTGAGCCACCCAAGCGCTCCTACAGTCTATGTTTTAAAGTCCATTTTGTCTGGTATAAAAATTGCTGTCCAAGCTTTCTTTTTTACTTCCATTTACAGGATAAATGCTTTTACATCTTTTGACTTTTAATCTGCATGTGTCTTCAGGTCTAAATTAGTCTCTTCTAAGCAGCATATAGATGAGTCTTGTTTTTTTAACCATTCCATCACCCTATGGAATTTGATTGGTATGTTTAGTACATTTACATTCAAAGTAATTATTTATAAGGGCACCTAGGTAGTTCACTCAGTTAAGTGTCTGACTCTTGGTTTCAGCTTAAGTCATGATCTCACAGTTCATCAGTTCAAGCCTTGTGTTGGGCTCTGTGCTGAAAATGTGCAGCCTGCTTGGGATTCTCTCTCTTCCTCTCTCTGCCCCTCTCCTGTTTGTGCTCTCTCTCCCTCTCTCAAAAAATAAATAAATAAATAAATAAATAAATAAATAAATAAACTGTTAAAAAAAACCCAAAAAAACCAAAGTAATTATTTATAGATACGTACTTATTGCCATTATGTTACTTGTTTTATGGTTTTCTGTATTTATTCTCTGTTCCTTTCTTCTCTTGCTCTGTTCTGTCACGGTTTGCTGGCTTTCTTTAGGGATATACTCGGATTTCTTGCTGTTTATTTTTTGCATATCTGTTACTGGTTTTTTTTTTTGTGGTTACCATTAGGTTTGTATACAAAATATTATTCATATTGCAGTCTATATTAAGTTGACGGTTGCTTAAGTTTGAACCCATTCTTTATTCTTCTCCCATGTTTTAGGTGCATGTTGTCTTACTTTCACATCCTTTTATTTTTTGAATCCCTTAAATGATTTTTATAGAGATACTTAATTTGCTGCTTTTGTGCTTCCTACTTTTCATACTTATGGTTTTTCCTTTACAATCAACGAGTTCCTTCTAATATTTCTTGTGGGGCTGGTCTAAGTACTCATGAATTCCTTAAACTTTGTCTGGGAAACTCTTGATCTCTCCTTCTATTCTGAATGTCAGCTGTACTGTATAAAGTAATCTTGGCTCCAAGTTTGTTTTGTTTTGTTTTGTTTTGTTTTTTGTTTTTCCTGTCAGCACTTTGAATATATCATGCCACTCCCTTGTGGCCTGCAGTTTCTGCTGAAAAATCAGCTGATAGCCTTATGGGCTTTCTCTGGTATGTAACTTTTCTTTTCTCTTGCTGCTTTTAAATTCTCTTCTTATCACTGCTTTTTGCCGTTTAATTACTATGTATCTTGGTGTGGGCCTCCTTGGGTTGATTTTTGGGGGGGCTCTCTATGCCTGTTGGATCTGGATTTCTGTTTTTCGCTCCCATATTTAGAAAGTTTTCAGCTATTATTTATTCAAATAAATTTTTGGCTCCCCTTTCTCTCTCTTCTCCTTGTGGGATCCCTGTAATGTGGGTGTTATTACACTTTTGATGTTGTTGCTGAGTTTCCTAAGTCTATTTTCATTTTGTATTTTTTTTTTCTCTCTCCTGATCAGCTGGATTGCTTTCCATGACTCTCTCCTCCAGGCTACTGATCTATGCTTCTGCTTCCTCTTGCATACTATTTGTTCCCTTTAGTATATTTTTAATTTCAGTTATTAAGTTTTTCATGTCTTATTGGTTCTTTTTATGTTTTTTTTTTTTAATTTTTTTTTCAACGTTTATTTATTTTTTGGGACAGAGAGAGACAGAGCATGAATGGGGGAGGGGCAGAGAGAGAGAGAGAGACACAGAATCGGAAACAGGCTCCAGGCTCTGAGCCATCAGCCCAGAGCCCGACGCGGGGCTCGAACTCACGGACCGCAAGATTGTGACCTGGCTGAAGTCGGACGCTTAACCGACTGCGCCACCCAGGCGCCCCTCTTTTTGTTTTTTTATCTCATTGTTTAGAGTCTCACTGAGGTCCTCCACTCTTTTCTCAAGTCCAGTGAGTATCTTTATGATAAATATTTTAAATTATCTACCAGGCACATTACTTATATCTGTTTTGTTTAGGCCTCTTGTCCTGTTCTTTCATTTAGGACATTTTCCTCTGTCCCCTCATTTTGTCTAACTCTCTGTGTCCGCTTCTATGTATTTGGAAATTCAGCTGTCTCCTATTCATATCCTATCCATCCATAAGTAGTGGTGTCTTATGAAGAAAAGGTCCTGTAGTTCCCTTCAGTGCAAAGTCCCTTGTTTATCAGAACCTTGTGCTTCAGGGGTGTCTCATGTGTGTCATGTGTGCCCTACTGTTGTGGCTGCCTTGATTTTGCCTTAAATTCAGTTTTCTGAAATGGCTCTCTTTGCCTTGTGGGTAGGGTTTGGTTCCTGTGTCATTAGTGGAGCAGTCTGGGGCTGCCTTGGTCTTGAGTCAAACCAGGAGTTTGCCAGAGATGTTGCTGGCATCACTGAACTGTAGGGCACTTTCCCTGTGTTTCCCCTGAGAAACTTTCACTGGTGGGCAGGGCCTTTAATCAAACCAGATGTCTGCCCTCAGCTCACTGTTGGGGCGACAATGGGACTGGGGTGTGTGGCTGTCTTACCCTTTCCCTGGTGCAGAATCACTTTGGAACGGGACAGGTCCCTGTTGGGGCTGCTTGCACACTGCCAGGTTGTGGCATCTCTTTGGATGGTTTCCTGCCAAGAGTATATTGGAAGGGGTGTGTCTGCAGGAGAATGCAGGGGTGGGGCATGCTGTTAGCAAGTAGGTAGCAAGTATTGGCACTGCACTGATTCCTGCAGGTTTCTGTGTCTAGGCAGGGGGATGGGGAAGGGAAGTGGTGCCCACCTGCTTTTTGTTCTTGGGAAAGTCTCCCAAAGATCCCTACCCTTCCAGCACACACTCTGAGATCAGTAAGTAAATCTCCCACCTGTATATCCCAGGCATTTTTCAAACTGTTGCTTCTATGCTGTATCTCCATAGCACTGTTTGTTGTTCTGCCTCTTTAAGGGTGGGGACTCAGTTTCCTATCACACTCCTGGCTGTCCCAGAGCCAAACCTGCTAATTTGTAAAGTTCTGGGTGTTAAGCCCTACAGATTCTTGGCCTGTCTGGCTTCAAAGTCAAATGTTTTGAGCGATTTGCCTTCCTCATGCAGGTTACCTATGCCTGGGGTTTTAGGGATAAAGGTCTGTTTCTTGCCTCTCTTCATGCCTTGGTTTCCTTTCCTCCTGTAGACAGTTCCACAGGTCTCTTTAGCTCCCAGCGATGTCTCTGCCCTCCTTCCCTCTTTGATGTGGTCTCTTCTCTACCTTTAGTCGTGGAGAGTCTATTCTGCCAGTTCTTGGGTTCATTTTCTGGGTTGTTACTGTTGTGGGTTACCTAGTGTATTCATGGGACGAGGTGAGCTTAGGGTATTCCTATTCTGCTATCTTCCCTGGAAGTCCCAGCTTATTTTTAAATTTTATTTTATAGAACTTTCTCACCATCTAAAATGACCATGTCATTTTCTAAAAGTTGCTTTTCTATGTTCCTGGAATGTTAGCTTTAAAAGGCCATATAATGTTCAGTTCTGTATCTTCAACATATAGAATAATGCTTGGCATGTTAATTCATTGTATAAATGATGTGCCCCTTTGGGGACAGTTATGTTTCATTTGGCTTGTATCCTTAATATCTTGCACAGTGCATGTCACAGGATAGGGATATAATAAATATTAGTTTTTGTTGTTATCCCTAGATGTTATAACTGTTAAATAGGACAGTCATCAGGATCTAATCCTGTCATGGTTTCAGTCTTTTGGATAAGTAGTTTCTAATAATCATAGGGACTAACTCCACCCAGTATTTGAGCTCATATTCATTTTAATGAAATCAAAACCAAAAAATAACAACTTGATCAGGACAGAACTTGCTTAAAGAAAGACTCAGATTAGTTTCAGCAAGCTTACACAGTCAGCATTTTAGAGGTGAAGCTCTGAGGTTGAATCAAGCCAAGAAATACAATTGATCATCCTAGTCTGCAAATTTCATTTGTAAGTTCAATTGAAGTGTAAGTGGAATGGGATCATGTTATTAGTTCTCTTAGAGGCACAGATTTCCAGGATAGGAAAATATGTCTGTGCCTGCCTGGCCAGTCAGCCATGGGCTATCAATGCAGTGTTCCCAGGAACACTCCTTGGAGGGAATTAGAGGACATGAGGAGAGACTAATACTAAGCAAGATGTTTTGATCCCTTCATCCTCTTCCCCACACTCCCCCTTCCCCAACATACACCAGTTAAACCAAATGGTTGTGGTATTGTGACAAAAAGATGAATATAATTCTAATCTAAATTTAGTCTGTTTTTTTTTTCAATCAGAATATTTCTTTTCTTCCTCTTGCAATTAAGCATTCTAATTTTCCTTTCCTATTGCAAAATTCTGCCTTTTAGATTGGCGGGGATTCAAATGGTATTAGTCATTATTTCTAATTATTTAAGCTATTTCAATGATTGAAGAGAATGTCTATGATTATAGGTTACTGTTAAATAATGGAGTCCTTTCAAAATCTCATTGGTCAGTTTCAGTTTAGTTGGGAAAAAAATCACAGAGACAAAAATACAAGTTTTGAAAAACTACTCTTTTTAGCTACAAAAACTAGCTCGCATTCTTCTTATCAGAAGTAGAGGAAAGATTTTGCTGCAAACTTAGGAGAATACTGCTTATTAACTTCTTTATAACATGGTGAGAGTTTTTTCATTCCTGAATTTTAGCAATTTTGAAATGCTGAGATGCTCTCATTTTTCCTTTATAACTCAAGTCTGGAACCCAGAATTTCTTGCTTGGATTGTGAATTGCAAAACTCCAAGAGAATTGTGAATTTTTTTATTTTTCATAAAAATAATAAATGGCACTTGAAATATTTGAGTTAGATAAATTCCATTTAAGGTCAAGTCTATCTTGTTTGAGACCTGCAATTCAAATCAAAACCACCTGGGGATGGAGTGGTTCTGTTGCACCCATGTATCTGAGGAAATCTTGCTGGGGATTGAGAGTTGACACCCAGACTTCATGTGCACATATCAATTGAAGAAATAAGATAATTATCTAAAACCTCCAAGCAACATTTCACTGGAGTTTTTTTGGGGGAGGGGCAGTTGTTTGTTTTTTGTTTTAGTCAATCTTACACATTAATGTAAATGTGATTTTTATGTGGCTTTTTAATGGATACTCAGATGGCAGCATCACTTTTCCATTTTTATTTTATTTTGTGCTTCAATAAATGCTGTTCTTGTACATGTTAAGCCAAATAAAATAACTGTTCAGCTCAGACAGTGTTATCATTTTCATTATTTATAAGATAGTGTGCATTTGTAGTCAGTGGAGTAATTATAAGTTCCAGATGGCAGGGCCCATTCCTATTAAGTTTTCTGTCCCCAGCGCTTAGTGCAATGCCTAGCACATAATAGGTCCTCCATACCTGCTTAATCAGGTAATGCTAATGGGATGGTTTGTTACTGTGATCTAGTTTCTTGACCTATAAAAGTGGCATTAATTATCTCTTTGATATGTTCTATTCTTATTATTATGCCATTTAGAAGTTTTTAGGATACATACATTAGGTTTATAATAGTAGTTCCTTGAATTTGAACAACTTTGTGAGAAACACCTATATCCATTATTTTAGCATGTTCTCACTACATTTCTATTAAGTCAGGAGGCATGGGAGCCTGAAGTTTAAGAGATTATCATTCTTTATTCTAACTCCAAGCCAGTTCTCTCTTCTTTGCTAACCGTATGGTAGGCATAATGAACACATTATTAACCTCCAATAAAAGATTTCCTTCCTAAAGACTCATTGGTCGATAGTATTAAAATAATAAGGAATTCAGAAATCAAGCTTCTGACAACTTTATGTTGTTGGCATGGATTTTAGAATTTTATTTTAAGTGGCTATTTTCCAAATAAAGCTCAGCGTGATGGAAAAATCAGCTCTGGGCTATATGCTTGAGGATTGTTTACTTGGTGGGTTAATCACAAAGTTGTTTTTTTTCCAAGGTTGGCTTCTCAGTGGGAGATCCCTGAAGGTTGCTATGGGTCCACAGGTCACAAAATAGTTTTAATAGCATATTCAACATAATGGAAGTGTCTTCTGAATTATTGGGCTAATATACCTATTGTTCATCTTCCTGATGGAAAAACTGAGAGATGATTTTGTAAATGCTTGTACATTAGAAGTATTATTGAAGGTTTGCAAACATATTAAAAAAGGGGGCCTGTCTTTTCTTAAAATTGTCTACTTAAAATTTTCCCCCTCTGCTTTGCCTATTTCATGATGTTTTTAATTCTCTTCTCCTTAGAGTCCCAAGGCCTGAGGTTCTATTCCATTTCCTCTTCTTTCCATAAACAATTTTTCCAATTGGATTTGTCAATAAAGCAGGCAGTATTTATTTGATTTACTGATAATTTTTCAGAATTTTAGATATGAAAAAGTTTTCTCATCGAAATTTAATTATCCTGATCATCAACTTTGTCCTTACTTTTGCTTAGACAAAATTTTCCCCATTTCCTAAATTTTTTTGTAACGATAGAGGTAATTAATGATGCCAGAAACTTTTAAGGCGGTTCAATTGTACCTTTTGCTTTTCTCTAAATGATCTAATCCCAAAACTTGAAACATTGTTTAATCCTTCCTCCTTTTTAATACTCTCCAATTCTAAGTATCTTCAACTATATGATTGACTCAGGTTTAACTGTAATTAATTATAAATTTCACTTTTTTCATCTAAACGTGTAACTCCTTAAAGCCAGAGGCCTCACTTTTTTTTCTGTGTTCCTCTTTTTATTCTTGTCACATATTAAGTGCCTGGTACCTTCAAAAGAGGAATGTTATACATGGTTATTTGCTTAATGAGAAATATTCATATTTGTATTTATTTTTTAACGTTTATTCATTTTTTTGAGAGAGAGAGAGAGACAGAGCATGAATGGGGGAAGGTCAGAGAGAGAGGAAGACACAGAATCTGAACAGGCTCCAGGCTCTGAGCTGTCAGCACAGAGCCCGATGCGCGCCTCCAACTCACGGACCGCGAGATCATGACCTGAGCCGAAGTCGGACGCCCAACCGACTGAGCCACCCAGGCGCCCCATATTTGTATTTGTTAATAGCAACAATAAACACTTTCAACATTGATCCCATTATAAATGTTAGGCAAGTTAGAATAGTAACAGAACAATGCAAATTGTTTTACAGAAATGAGGATTACAGCACCTATTAATGCATAATAATGTGGAATGTGGACTGAAGATACTGGTAAAGTGATCTCAATCTCATTTTATCTTATTTCCTATTGCCTTGTTTACCCTGTCCCTTGGTATTTGAATAGGACATCAGTTGACTTTAATGACTAGTATTGCAGTTATCTTTTTACCCTTGATTAGTTTTTTAAAAGACTATGCCCATTCTTTGAACAAAATGTCATGATAGGGACATGTGTATCTTAAACTGCCCATATGTTACCAAAGCAGGTTTAGATTCTGTGCAGATTATTCCAAGCCTGTTATTTGACTAGGAGGATTTTGCAGACTTTAAGAGCAAAGCAATTATTGGATATGTATGCTCCAGAGTTGATGATAGGTTTTTGCTTAACATTTTACATGATATCTAAAGTGCCCTTAAATTTCAAAAGTGAACTTTTGAGTTCCTAGCCTGGTGATTAAGAAATCTATAAATGTCATATTTCATGAATAGATATGAATAATTATAACTTCTTATTGACAGTGACCTCAGTGATTTCCCCCAGTGGTTGGGCAGGCATCTAAAGGTTAGCTCTTTAAAGTTCAAAGCTGATTTAGGTGGTGAGACACTGTATTAGTTGTGTGAGTGCAGTTTTTATGTGGTGTGGGGCATTGGGAGAGAGCTTTGGAGCTAGAGTGCCTGCCTTTGAAGCCTGTCTTTGCCACTCACAAACAATGTGGCAGGGCTACCAAATGATTTTGTATGTTTCCTTATTGGCAAAAAGGGAGAATAATAATAGTACTTCCCTCATAAGATTGTTATGAGCTTGAAATTAGATACTTAAAGTGCTCAGTTACCACTTAATAAAGATCAAACATTATTATTATTCTCTTTCTGTTATCTGTCTCTACTTTTTTTTTTTTTTTTCATCTGCCTGACTTTAGCCAAGAAGTGCTGACCCAGAGGACCATTTCAGAGTCTACTCCAGAGGACTTCCTGTCTCTTCCCCTTGTTACCTTTCCTTCTTTCCAGACTGGCAGTGGTATGGAATGCAATCTTTCTAATTTGTTTCCCCTTTCATTTTCAGAGTTTTGATCATATATCCTAAGAGAAAACAGAATTTAACAAATATGAGAGGTGATAAAGCTTAAATTCTACCAAGTTCTTAGAGTTATGATTTCCAGTGTAATTCTTATCTCCTTTATAAAACTGATTTCCATTCATTCAAGTTATTTAAAGGCAAAAAGTGCCTGATTTCTCCTTCTTCTATGAAAACCCTTTTCCATGTGGACTAGTGTAGAGGGTGGTGAGCTTGTTTGATGAGACGATGTCTGTCTATTATAGATTTCTGCTTCGTGCAGGAATGGACCCTCTGGGGAATTCTTTGTAAACACAGTACCAAGTCTACTTATAATATTAATTTCTCAAATTCAAAAAAGTGCTCTTGGTTACTAGTATGGGATTTCTGATTTTATTAAAAAACGTGTCACTGCAATTTGGTGTGGTGCCTATATTGAGAAAGTATGTGAAATTTGTCTTTTGTAAGGATATTGTTGAAGATATTTTTCATTGCATTTTTTGCCCTCTTTTAAAAAGATTCTTAGAAAAAAAATTCCTGCTTTGCTTTAGTGTCAATTAAATTAATCAGTTACTGATTTATTTTCCTAAATAATCATTCTGTTTATCTTAGGAATTATACTATATATAACTGATAAAGCTCATCTTTTCTGACATTTTGCCTTTAAAAATTAACCTCATCTTTCTTTTTCTTTTTTGTATTTACATTTTGATTTAGGGACTTTGTATTTTAAATATCTTTATAAGCTACATTAAATATTTCCTGAAACCAAGGTAGTATAATAAAAGGTGATATGTTTTTAGGTATTAAAACTGTGGCATTCTAAACATCCTTTCTTTCGCCACAATAAAATTATAGCTCTCATTTGTTCATTTCTATATGTGCCACAAATTGTGCAAAACACTTTGTAAATCATCTCTTTTAATCCCCTTAGCAGTGCTATATAGAGGGTTTCCCCCCTTTTTACAGGTGAGAAAACTGTTGAGAAGTTAAGATCATAAAATTAGTTAATTAGGAAATCATGTTTTGAACTCAGTTGGATCTAAAACTTACACCTAGTCCGTATCATTCCTAATTGAAGAAGGTGAGTCGGTCCTCCATGTTTTAAAAACATTTAGGTCTTTTGTATGTCAAAGGAATAAATATGTTGGTTATCCAAATCTTCATTGGCAGTGGCACTTGAACAATGTCCTGGGCTTTTAAAATATGGTGAAATAATTTAGCATTATTATCAAATGTCAAATTACAGATTATGGAGGGCATAGCAGACATTTTTATTTGCAATCATCCCAAGATAATTTTACCTGAGCTGATTAAAAATTTGTAGACTGGTCAGAGGAGATCATTAGCTACCTTGCTACAATTATAATTTTTATGAAACTGTGAAATTCAATACTTGCTTGTATGAAGACAGGTACTTTAAGGGGTCAGTTTTTATTGTTCTTGTTGGCTTTAAAAGTGAATGTCAAATTCATCTAAAAATGAGGTAATATACTTGAGTGTTGCCACTTGCTGTACCTGAAAACTAGAATGATTTGTGTTAGCCAGACCTCCAGGTTATACTGAGTAATTTTAAAAGAGAGGAGGGAAGGGCAGCCTGCTTTCTTCTGCCCTTGACTGAAAAGTCCAAATACCTGTTTTCTTTATTTTCAAGTACACTTTACAGACTTCCTACAGAATATTAAGTGACAAGAAGGTTCTTTTCTTCTTTTTGTTCCCAATTCCTTTTATTTATTTATTTATTTTCCTAACACTTTTGGAAAGCATTCTCCTTCCAGGCATTTAAGAGCTTTTTTGGCATCTGATGTTGCCAGTGTTAACACTGGCAATTGGTGCAATTTACAATAGTGCATTAAATATAAATCTCATTTTACATCACTTGCATAAAGTTGATTTGTGGTAAAAGTTTGCTAGTAATGATAGATGTATATCATGAATTACTGCATGTTCAGTCCATGCACTTGAACTATATGGAAGTAAGCAATTATATGTTTACTTAAGAAATGTTAATGTGTCTCTACAACTTAATTTTGTCATGTCTTTGTCAACTTTGTAAAAGGCCATGATGAGTTTCTATGTCCTTGAGTTAGGTCATTTCCTTTCTGGGAAAGAGACTCTGAGCAATTAGAATAAATGTTTTTAAGCCCTTTTTAGAATTTTAAATTAACTTCTGACAATAAACCTTTTTCATCTGGGTAACTTCTCAGCCTTGAGATTTTTGGGGGCATGCCTTATTTTCCTTTGTGTGATTAGAACATTGTTTGTAGAATATGTGAGCATGTAACAGTTTATCTTAGATGTTTCGGGGCCCTTTGAAGAGTACAGAGGAGCATAATATTTTCTAAGTTTTTCTGGCCTCTTTCCTTGAATGGGTGCATTTGTTTTGGTGTCAGCTGTACCATATTTGATTTTAGTCTAACTGGTGTTTCATTGGCTCTGGCCTCTGCACAGTTCTGTTTCCCTTAGAACACTCACCTTCAGTGAGTCTAACTTTTCTCTTTTGAGTCTTTAGTTCTCTAGAGACTCTGTGGCTTCTCGTTTATTTTTTGTTGTTCTAGGGTCGGTGCCTTTACCAAATTAGGTATTTCCCCCAGATCAACCTTGCTTTTAAAAATAGAAGGTGAAAGTGATACTGTCTTCCAATCTTTCTTAACTTCAGTTGAGGCTTGTGTGAGAGAAGTAAGCCTTTCTGAAAATGATTTGAGGGCTTGTTTTATCAAGTCTCCCAAGAGTGATACTTAGGCAGTACTTTTGTGGATGCATAAGAGAGAAGTTAATTAATTATATCCAAAGGATGCCTTTGGGCATTAGGGCTTAATTTACTTGTAGGACTCCAGTGGAGAAGGACACTAAGACTTGCTTTGAATATACCAAACAAAGGATGGCAAAGGATGGATGACTGACACTCTTTCAGTGCCTATGTTGCAGAAGGTAATGCACGAAGACTTTTAAATATATTCTCTCACTTAATATGAGGCTTGACTTGAAAAGCTAGGCCACTGGCAATGCTTCTATTAGAACTTTCCTAATCTTTTCTTTTTTTTTTTTAAAGGCTTATGGGAGACCCAGACTAGGTTGAGTATGTTTGACTCCTCTTGTAGCTGGAATGATAAAATAAAGCCCCTGGTAACTTTAATACCCCCAGTTATATCAGTGGATAGATTATCTAGACAGAAAATCATCAATGAGACATCAGCCTTAAATGAACATTAGACCAGATGGACTTAATAGACATATATAGAACATTCCATCCAAAAGCAACAGAATACACATTCTTCTCAAGTGCACATGGAACATTCTCCAGGATAGAACATATGTTAGGCCACAAAACAAGTCTCATTACACTTAGGGAGACTGAAATCATATCAAACATCTTTTCACAGTGGTATGATACAAGAAATCAGTTACAAAAAGAAAATGAAAAATCACAAATATGTGGGATTAAACAACATGCTACTGAATAACCAGTGGGTGAACAAAGAAATAAAAGACAACTGAAAATGGAAATACAACTTACCAAAATCTATGGGATGCAGCAAAAGCAGTTCTGTGAGGGAAGTTCATAGCAATACAGGCCTAGCTCAAGAAACAAGACCAATCTTAATAATATAAGAGAGGAAATAAATGAGATAGGGATTAAAAGACAATATAAAAAGATCAATGAGACTAAGAACTGGTTCTTTGAAAAGATAAACAGAATTGGCAAACCTTTAGCTAGTTACACCAAGAAAAAAAGAGAGGGCTCAAATAAATAAAACGAGAAATGAGAGAGGAGAAGTTACAACTGATACCACAGAAATACTAAGGATTATGAGATTATTATGAATAATGATAGGCCAACAAATTATACAACCTAGAAGAAAGGGATATATTTCTAGAAACATGCAATCATTAATACATTAGTGAAAGAAGTTAAAGAATACACAAATAAATGGAAAGATAGTCCATGCTCATGGACTGGAAGAATTAATATTGTTAAGATGGTCATACTATTCAATGACTATATTATAAAACTAAGTAATCAAAATAGTCTGTTAATTATTATACCTTTGTAATATAGTGGATATATGGAAATGTACTTTGGTGCAGCCACTATTGAAAGCAGCACAATATTCTTTTGGATTTTAGGGATTTAGTGCAGTTTCAACATATAATCTAAATTGTCATTATAGTTCACCACCTTGCATTTTGTTTTAAAGACACAGAGGCTTAAAATGAGGTTCTTTTCTTCTCTAAAAAAAAAAAAAAAAAGGAAGTTGATGCCAATGTGGAACTATATTTAGAGCAATCTGTTGGTGCTTTAGTGGAATCTATCCTGTTGGTAAAATGTAGAGTAGGCTTAAAATGTTTTCTTTTTAATATTTTAATTTTAATTTTAATTTATAGAAAGAGAAATTGAGCATGTGAGCAGGGAAGATGGGAAGAGGGATAGAGAGAGAGAATCCCAAGCAGGCTCCATCTCTAACATGGAGCCCTTTGCAGGGCTTGGTTTCACCACTCTGGGATCATGACCTGAGCTGGAATCAAGAGTCAGACACTCAACCGACTGAGCCACTGAGGTACCCCCATATGTTTGTTTGTTTTTAAGTTAAATATCATTCCACTGACTCCACAGTAATAAAAATAAAAATTTTGCTTAATCATAAAACTTCACTTACTAGATTCAACTCACGTATATGATCAACTCTTAATTCCTATAGGGTAAATACTTTGGGAAATGAAAAGTTTCCTTGAACTGGTTGGTATTATACTAGCATATTCCTTCTAACTAAGTACAACTTCCACAAAGTTCTATGGCAGAGAAGTTTGGATGCTGCAGCTTATAGGCACATTATTAAAGAATCTCTGCAAAACAATATAACTTCATAGAGTTCCAAATAAATTTAAGATATTCATAGCACTCTTGCTACCCATCTAGCCACTACTCTTTCTATTTAATTAACACTTACTATTGAGAATCCATGAGATTCAGGGTTATGGAGCAATCCTGATCAGAAAGTGTTTAGGATGAAGGAAAAGACAGTCCATTTGTTTGAGACATGGTAGTTTAGTTTCACTCAGAAAGTGAAGAGTATGCCAAAATCTCAAGTGCCACTGTCAATGACATATATATTTTTTGGTATTAACCTGTAATGTCTTGAGTGTTCCCAGTTGAAAAATTGCTTCCGTATTATATCAAGCTCAGAAATCCTCAAAATCTTGGCATCTTACTTGATTAATATTACTTAGCCATAAAAAAAGGATGAGATTGTGCCATTTGTGACAACATGGATGGACCTAGAGGATATTATCCTAGGTGAAGTAAGTCAGGCTGAAAAAGACAAATACCATATGATTTCACTTACATGTGTAATCTAAAAAAAAAAAAAAAAGAGAGAGAGAGAGAATAAACAAACAAAAAGAATGAGAACTAAAAATACAGAGAACAAATTAAGGGCTGCCAGAGGGGAGGGGGAACTGGGAAAAATGGGTGAAGGGGAGTGGGAGACACAAGCTTCCAGTTATAGATGAATAAGTCATGGGAATAGAAGACACAGCATAAGGAATATTGTTAACAATATTTTAATAGTGTTGCATAGTGACAGAAAGCAGCTGTACTTGTAGTGAGTATAGCGTGGTGTATAAATTTGTCCTATCACTATGTTATACACTTAAAACAAAGGTATCATTTTGTGTCAATTATACCCAAATAAAAACATTGGAAAACAAAACAGAACAAACAAAATTAAACTCATAGATACAGAGAACAGAATGGTGGGTGGGGGGGGGAAGGGGACTTGGAAGGAGAGTGAAATGTGTAAAGGGGGTCAAGAGATACAGATATCCAGCTATAAAGTGAATAAGTCATGGATGTGTAATGTACAGCATAGTGTCTATATCAATAGTATTGTAGTGCATATTTGAAATTACCAAGAGAGTAAATCTTAAAATCTTGTTTCTCATCACAGGAAAAAAAACTTCACTTTTTTGTAATTTTGTATAGTACAGTATACTACAGATGGTAACTAGACTTATTTTGTGGCGATCATTTCACTGTGTATACAAATATTGAATTATTATGTTGTATACATGAAAATAACATAATATTACATGTCACTTATACCTCAATTTAAAAAAATGTAAAAAAACAAAAACGAAACAAAACAAAAGCTCAAAGACCCTCAGACCCTTTAGCTGCTGGATAGTAGCATATGTGTCCATTTGTACTGTTATTTTTCCTTAGCACCTAGAGTTCCTGGCCTATTATAAGTGTACAATAAATATTTTTTAGTAAAAGTAAAATGTAATCTAATGATTTTTAATACTCCCTAAGATAGTTTTATATACTTTCACTTGAAATCTGTGGAGATTTTAAATAAGTTGAGTCTGGCTATGATCTCGCTGACACCTCAGATCTTCATTGACATGAGTAAAGATCCAGAAGATGCTGAATGGAGTGGATATGAGTGGATTTGTTTTGTGAACTTATGGGTGAGAGAGGCAACTATCAACAGGAGCACATATTGTTTCCCATAGGTCTCTTGCAAGAAGCTGGGATGTCCTGCTTCTCCGGCCTTTGGCTGATTCTGCAGCAGATGAGTTGAAGCAGAAATTATAACAGGACATGCTTCCTGTTAGGAGCTATCATGAGTCACTGCATTTATTGGGAAGAAATTGTTCACAGTAATTTGAAGACCTTGATATAAGAGTGATCGTCACTGGCACAGGAGGAATGCATGAAATAAAGAACTTGGTACCATTTCTAGTACCATTTGAAAATAATTGGGTTTAGAATGACATCAGAGATGTTTTTCTACATTAAATGTTCTAAGAACAATGTGACTTCAGTGACAGGGACTCCAGTGAAAACCTGAAGTCATTTAGAAAATGTACCATGGCTTTGACAAGCATAAAGACTTATATATAATCAATCCCAAATGTTACACAGCTGTTTCTAAAAAGTATTAAGTGGGGCGCCTGGGTGGCGCAGTCGGTTGGGCGTCCGACTTCAGCCAGGTCACGATCTCGCGGTCCGTGAGTTCGAGCCCCGCGTCGGGCTCTGGGCTGATGGCTCAGAGCCTGGAGCCTGTTTCCGACTCTGTGACTCCCTCTCTCTCTGCCCCTCCCCCGTTCATGCTCTGTCTCTCTCTGTCCCAAAAATAAATAAAAACGTTGAAAAAAAAAATTAAAAAAAAAAAAAGTATTAAGTGTAATATTATTGTCCTAATTATCTTTTCCCCCCCAAGAATGTGGTATTATATGGCATCCCTCACAATTAACTATGCTTAGTTGAAATCAGTATGCCAACCCTGTAACGTTATATACAATGCCATTAGTTGTGTTATGAATAAATGTACCAAACAAGGAAACAAACACATATTTTAAAAAAATAAAAGAAAAAAAAAGAGGTTGAAGTGTTGACAGGGGTGAATGGAGGTAGAAGATGAGGACACAGGAGGCAGATACACAGGATAATGGTGAAATTCTAAACCCTTGTGGAAAAAAAAAAAAGAAATCTTGAGGAGTTCTAGTTCTCCTCATACTATAGAACTGAGGGTTCAAAGGTGTACTACCTAAATCTCAGAAATTAGAGAACCTCCAGCTGATGTCTGGGTAACATTAGTCAGCATCTCAAGTTATATGCTCCCAATGTTGTACCAACTTCTCCCTCAGTCCCCATTGAAATCCTACCATACATCCCAACACGTATACCAAAGCCTAGGACTCATGCTTGACTATGTCTTTCCTCTTACCTTCCATAACCAACCCAAAAGCAATTCTGTATTTGTTTCCAAAATAAATTTTGAAGTAATTTACTTGTCTTCTATATCACTACTATTCCTGGTCCTAGAACACCTATCATTTCCTTCCTGGATAACTGCAAGAATTGTAAACCCCATTCTAACCACCCTTTCACCACTCTTGCCATGCTCCTTCCATAGCAGAGTGATCTATGAAAACAGTAAATAAAATCAAGTCTCTGTTTAAAAATCCTCTAGTGAGTTCCCATAAATCTGAGGATGGAATGCAAACTCCTGCAGTGGTGGAGAGTAGCTGGCTCCTCACCCAGTACCACTTGCTCTCAGTAGGCTTCTACCACCCTGCCTGCCTATACCTGAGAGGTGCCAAGATTTCTCCCACCTTAGGGTTTTTGTTCTTGCTGCTCCTGGACATGTCTTTCTCCTTCTCATTCCATCCCCATCTTCTCATCCTTCCATGTAGGTTCAAATATCCCTCCTTGTAGAGGTCTTCCCTTTCTATTCTATTGAAAATTGTCCCCGTTTATTTATTTATTTATTTATTTATTTATTTATTTATTTATTTATTTATTTTTTGTAGCAATTATTAAGATTTATAACTTACTTACGTGCTATTTCTCTTCTGATCAGAGATGGGAGCCTGTGGCTTTTTCACAGTTGTATTCCCATTGCCATTTTATAATAAGCACCCCATACATATTGGTTGAGTGAAAAAGATTCTTTATTTGGATGTCCTTTTGTGCCTTTGAAAACCACTGGCTTCCCACTTGTCTCTTCCTATGGCTCAGAGAAATCCACGGGCCTATCCCATATTTTGACTTTCATATAGATCTTTTCTGCTTCCCACACCAAATGAACTTCCTAAAAATTGAGTCATGTAAATAGGCCTCTGATAGGGTGGGGAGCAATTCTTCTTATTGCCATAAGGGTCCAGCCATGGCTGAATCCTAGTAGGCACGCAGATTGGGCTGAAATGGGCTGTTGATGTATTTGTCCTTGAAGTCTGTGCCAGTTAATCATTCTTCACCTCCAAAGTTAAATGACTTTTCAAAAATATGTCATATAACTTAGAGGGTCCTGAGAAGGAAAAATAAAACTGTATCGTCCTTCCTGAAATCAGTTTTAATCAGAGAGAAGTTAGTAGAACTCTAGACAGTGAAATGCATTTTCTTGTGGATCTGCAATTCTAATAGTTTTTTCTATTTTTTTTTATTGAGGTATAATTGAAAAATGAAATAGTAAGATAAAGTGCATATCATGATGATTTTATATGTATAAAATGTGAAAGGACTCCCTCTATCAAGTTTAATCAACAGATCCATTGCCTTGTATATTGGCCTTTTTGTGTGTGTGTGAAGTTCTACTCTTACCACATCCAATTATACAATACAACGTTATCAACTACAGTCATTGAGTTACATATTAGATACTAAGATTTTATTCATCTTATAACTGAAAGTTTGTATTACTTTTCTACCAACATTCCCTTATTTCCTCCAGCCCCCAGCCCCTGGCAAGTGCTTTTCTATTCTCTGTTCCTATGAGTTTGACTTTTGACTTTTGACTTTCTTTTTTTTTTTGTTTTGTTTTAGGTTTCATTGTAAGTGATACCATGCGATGTTTATCCTTCTCTCTCTGGCTTATTTCACCTCACACAATGGCCTCAAGATCCATCTAAGTTTTCACATGTGGCAGGATTTCCTTCTTTTTAAAGACTGTGTAATATTCCATTGTATGTATATACTACAATTTCTTTATCCATTCACCCATGGCTGGAAATATAGGCTGTTTCCATGGTTTAGCTATTGTAAATAATACAGTGATGAACATGGCAGGACCGATTATCTCTTTCAGATAATGGTTTCATTACCCTTGGTTATATACTCAGAAGTGGGGTTTCTGGATTGTGTGGTAGTTCTGTTTTTATTTCTTGAGGAACCCTATACTGTTTTCCATAGTGTCTATACCAATTTACATTCCTCCCACCAACAATGTACATAGTTCCCCTTCTAACATCCTCACTAGCATTTGTTATTTCTTGTCTTTTTTATGATAGCCATTCTAACAGGTGTGAGCTGATATGTCATTGCAGTTTGACTTGCATTTGCCTGATTGTTAGTGATGTTGAATAACTTTTCATGTACCTTTTGGCCATCTGTATTTTGTATTTTTTTATTTTTAGGAAAGTATTTATTCATATTCTTTGTCCATTTTTTAATTGGGTTGTATGTTGTGTTGCTATAAGTTCCTGTTGTATTTCGGATATTAATACATTATCAGATATGTGGTTTGCAAATACTTTCTCTCATTCCATAGGTAGCCTTTTCATTTTGTTGATGGTTTCTTTTGTTGTGCAGAAACTTTTTAGTTAAATGTAGTCCTGCTTATTTATTTGTGGTTTTGTTCCTTTGCTTATGGCGTCAAATCCAAAACGTCATTGCCAAGACGGATGTCAAGGAGCTTAACCTCTATGTTTTCTTTTGGGTGCTTTATGATTTTAGGTCTTATGTTCAAGTCTTTAATCTACTTTCAGTAGATTTTTGTGTATGGTATAAGATAGAGGTCCAGTGTCATTCTTTTATACATAGCTACCAGTTTTCCCAACACCATTTTTTGAAAAGACTGTCCATTTTCCATTGTATATTCTTGGTTCCTTTGTTACAAATTAATTGATTATATATGCCTGGCCTGTATCTGGGTTCTCTATTTTGCTCTATTGATCTATGTGTCTGTTTGTATGCTAATACCACACTGTTTTGATTACTATAGCTTTGTAATATAGTTCAAAATCTGGAAGTCTAATACCTCAAGCTTTGTTTTTCTTTCTTAAGATTTCTTTGGCTATTTGGTATATTTTATGGTTCCATACTAATTTTAGGATTGTTTTTTCCATTTCTGTGAAAAATGTCATTGAAATTTTGATAAGGATTGCATTGATTTTGTAGATTGCTTTGGGTAGTAGGGACAATTTAACAATATTAATTCTTCCAATCCATGAGCATGGACTATCTTTCCACTTATTTGTGTCTTCTTTAATTTCTTTCATCAGTGTCTTATGGTTTTCAGTATACAGGTCTTTCTCTTCACAGTTAACTTTATTTCTATGTATTTTATTCTTCTTGATGCAGTTGTAAATTGGAATGTTTAATTTCTCCTTCTGGTAGTTCATTGTTGTTGTATAAAAACACAATTGTTTTTTGTATATTGCTTTTGTGTCCTGTAATGTTACTGAATTCACTGATTAGTTCTAACAGTTTTTTGGTGGAATCTTCAGGATTTTCCATATATAATACCATCTACAAATAGAAACAGCTTTAATGCTTTCTTTCCTACTTGTATGCCTATTATTTCTTTGTCTTGCCCAAGTCCTCTGCTCGGGACTTCCAGTACTGTGTTGAATAAAAATGGCAATCCCTGTTTTGTTCTTGGTCTTAGAAGAAAAACTTTTATCTTTTTATAGGTGGGTATCATATTAGTCCTGGGCTTGTCATATATAACCTTTATTGTGTTGAAGTATGTTCCCTTTATACGCATTTTGTTGAGAGTGATTTATTTTAATCATAAATGGATGTTGATTATGTCAAATGCTTTTTCTTCATCTATTGAGATGATCATATGATTTTTATCCTTCATGTTGTTAATGCACTGCATCATATAATTGATTTGCAGATGTTGAACCATCCTTGCATCCTGGGAACAAATACCACTTGATCATGGTGTATGATCTTTTTAATGTACTGTTGAATTTTTTTTCCTAATATTTTGCTGAAAACTTTTTTTATCTGCCTTTTTATCCTCATCTTGTCTCACTCTCTTTTTTTAAATTTAAGTATAATTGACATGTGTTACATTAGTTTCAGTATACAACATAGTAATTTGACAATTCTGTATGTTATACTATACTCACCATGGTAAGTGTAGTTACATCTATCACCGTACAATGTTATTAAAATATTATAGACTGTATTCCCTACATGGTTCTTTGTATCTCCATGGCTTATTTATTTCATAACTGGAAGTTTGTACCTTTTAATCCCCTTTATCTATTTTGCCCATCCCTTAGTCCTCTCCCCTCTGGCAACCACTAATTTGTTCTCTGTATTTATGATTCTGTCTCTGTTTGTTTCTCTGTTCATTTGTTTTGTTTTTTAGATTCCACATATAAATGATATCATATGGTGTTTCTCTTTTACTTATTTCACTTACCATAATACCCTCCAGGTTTATTTTTGCTGAGTATTTTTACATCTATATTCATCAGGGATATTGGCCTGTATTTGTTTGTTTGTTTGTTTGTTTTTGTTTTGTTTTCCTCATACGTTCTGTGTATGGCTTTGTTATCAGGGTAATGTTGTCCTCATATAATGAGTTCGGAAGTTTTTTCCTCAAATATTGGTATTTGTTCGTTTTTAAAATGTTTCGTAGAATTCACC
The DNA here is from genome assembly GCF_022079265.1 of Lynx rufus. Taxonomy (NCBI): domain Eukaryota; kingdom Metazoa; phylum Chordata; class Mammalia; order Carnivora; family Felidae; genus Lynx; species Lynx rufus. The sequence goes on from NW_025814823.1 coordinate 158,013,027, forward strand.
AGTGAGGATATTGGTACTGGATTTTTCTTTCTTGGGAGTTTTTTGATTACTGATTCAATAGTAATTTGTCTATTCATGTGTTCTCTTTCTTCATGATTCAGTATTGGTAGGTTGCATCATTTTCAGAATATATCCATTTCTCCTAGGTTGTTCAATTCATTGGTGTATAATTGTTTATAGCAGTATCTTATGATTCTTTGTATTTCTGTGATCATGGTTGTAATGTTTTCACTTTCATCTATAATTTTATTTGAGTCCTCTTTTCTTGCTTAGTCTAGCTAAACGTTTGTCTGGTTTGTTTATCATTTAAAAACTTTTTATTCTTTCCATAAATTTTGGTATGTTGTATTTCCATTTCATTTGTTTCAAATATTTTTTTATCTCTCTTTTGATTTTTTTCTTTGACTCATTGGTTATCAGGAGCATGTTGTTTAATCTCCACATATTTGTGAATTTTCCAGTTTTTTTTTTCATAATTGATTGGTAGTTTCACACCTTTGTGGTTGGAAAAGATGCTTGATATGACTTCAGTCTTAAATTTATTGAAACTTGTTTTGTGGACTAAAATATTATCTATCCTGGAGGATGTCCCATTTACACTTGAGAAGGATGTGTATTAGAATTGAATGGAATTGAATGGAATATTCTGTATATGTCTGTTAGGTCATCAAGCCTAACATATAATTTTTTTTTAAGTTTTTTTTAATGTTTATTTATTTTTGAGACAGATACAGAGCATGAACAGAGGAGGGACAGAGAGAGGGAGACACAGAATCTGAAGCAGGCTCCAGGCTCCGAGCTGTCAGCACAGAGCCCAACATGGGGCTTGAACTCATGGACCGCAAGATCATGACCTGAGCCGAGGTCAGATGCTTAGCCGACTGGGCCACCCAGGTGCCCAGAGCCTAACATATAATTTAAGTTTAATGTTTCCTTATTGACTTTCCACCTGGATTATCTATCCAATGTTGAATGTGGGGTATTAAAGTCTCCTGCTGTTATTGCATTGTTGTTTCTTTCTTCAGATCTTGTAATATTTGCTTTATGTATTTAGCTGCTCCTATTTTTGCATGCATAAATATATACAAATACATCCTCTTAGTGAATTGACTCCTTTATTATTATATAATGGCCTTCTTTGTCTCTTGTTACAGTGAATCTATTTTGTTTGGTATCAATATAGCTATCCTTGAATTCTTCTGGTTTCCATTTGCATGGAATGTCTTTTTCTATACCTTCACTTTTAGTCTGTTTGCTCTTAAAATTGAAGTGATTCTCTTGTACACAGCATATAGTTGGGACTTGTTTTTTATCTGGTTAGCCACTTTGTGTCTTTTGGTTGAAGAATTTAGTTCATTTACATTTGAAGTCATTATTGATAAGAATGGACTTATTATTGCCATTTTGCTAATAATTTTCTGGTTGCTTTGTAATTCATTGTTCATTTTTTTTTTAAATCTCTCTCCCTTTTTTTAATGTTTATTTATTTTGAGAGAGAGACAGAGACAGAGAGAGAGAATCCCAAGCAGGTACCACGCTGTTAGTGCAGAGCCCAATGCAGGACTCAATTCCACATACTGTGAAATCATAACCTGAGCTGAAATCAAGGGTTGGATACTTAACCAACTGAACCCCAGGCATCCCATTTTTTATCTCTTGTTTTCTTCTGTGATTTTCTTTCTTTTCTTCCTCCTCCTCTTCCCCCTTCTCCCTTCTTCTTCTTCTTCTTCTTCTTCTTCTCCTTTTCTCTAGTGCTATGCTTTGATTCCTTTCTCTTTTATCTTTTGTATATCTACTACTGTTTTTTGCTTCATGGTTACCATAAACTTTACACAAAACATCTTATAACAGTCTATTTTAAACTAATAATTTAACTTCAAATACACACAAAAACTGCATGCTTTTACACTGCCCTCCACACATATTTTATGTTATTGATTTCACAATTTACATTTTTTACAATGTATATTCCTTAGCAATTATTATACTTATTTTTAGTACTCCTATCTTTTGACATTTATGCTAAAATTATAAATGATTTACCTACCACCATTTTACTATTAGAATACTCTAATTTTAACTATATATTTACCTTTACCAGTGACTTTTATTCTTCCATGTTTTCCTGTTACTGGTTAATACCCTTCTAATACATATTTGGGTACGTATTTGTATTTTAATTTTTATAGTATTCTGAAAAAATTCACTTGAGCATATTGTGGATCCCCTGGAAACCCACTTTATCACAGAGTGCTGTAGTGGCCTTTTCATGCCCTCATTTGCATTTGTGTTTGTGATTAATTCACACCAAGTGAAGGCCAAATGATGTTAGTTTCCCTACTATAGAAACAGAGGTTTTGCGGTAGTTTAAATGGAGTTATATTCCTCAACCTTTGTTTCTAATATGTATTACCTACATTAGTCCTTTGTGATAAGCTGTCCCAGAATGTTGACTTTCTTGGGCTCTCAGTGGCAGTATTTAAGGGTCTCTGGAAAAGCACAGTTGGGGAAGTAGAGGAAGAAGAACTCTACTCTTCCTCACCCTCATTCCCTATATCCCTGCCTTGTCTTCAATAAAGAAGCTCCTCTTTTCTTTTTAAAATGTTTTTTAATGTTTATTTATTTTTGAGAGACAGAGTAAGAGTGGGGGAGGGACAGAGAGAGAGGGAAACACAGAATCTGAAGCAGGGTCCAGGCTCTGGGCTGTCAGCACAGAGCCTGACATGGAGCTCAAACCCATGACCTGTGAGATCATGACCTGAGCCGAAGTTGGATGCCCAACCGACTGACCACTGAGGCACCCCAAGAAGCTCTCCTTTTCTATTTGTACATCAGTCCCCTTTGTAATAAACTTGATGACCAATGGGTTCAGTATCTTAAAACAAGTTTTTAAAACCACTGGCCTGGGGCGCCTGGGTGGCGCAGTCGGTTAAGCGTCCGACTTCAGCCAGGTCACGATCTCACGGTCCGTGAGTTCGAGCCCCACGTCAGGCTCTGGGCTGATGGCTCAGAGCCTGGAGCCTGTTTCCGATTCTGTGTCTCCCTCTCTCTCTGCCCCTCCCCCGTTCATGCTCTGTCTCTCTCTGTCCCAAAAATAAATAAACGTTGAAAAAAAAATTTAAAAATAAAACCACTGGCCTGGACCACTGCAGTTCTAGGTATAGAATTTAAAATATTACAAGAATGTATATAAAATCATCTGGCTAAAATTTGACTTATACCCTTACGTTTTGAAGCAACATATGGGAAATTGTCTCAAACTTAGAACCATAGGTATAAGCAAGTTTCCATTTAACATGAAGCAAAACACATTTCAGTTATAATACATGGGGTATTGCAGTAGGATACTTCACCTCTCTCATGTTACAGAGAATGTTAGACTCAAGGGCCCATCAGTGATTCAGAGGCAGAGCCAAGATTAGAACCCAACTTCCTGATTCCTGTTCCAGTAGTCCTCCCATTAATCTGGGTTTTTTTTTTTTTTAACATTTATTTTAGTTTTGAGGGAGAGAGACAGAACATGAGTGGGGGAGGGGCAGAGAGAGACTGAGACACAAAATCTGAAGCAGGCTCCAAACTGTCAGCACAGAGCCCTACGTGGGGCTCAAACCCACAAAATGTGAGATCGTGACCTGAGCTGAAGTTGGTTACTTAACCAACTGAGCCTCCCAGGTGCCCCCTCTGCATCTTCTTCACACCCTTTTCTCTCAAAATTATCTTGCTGTGAGAAACTTCAAGTTTCTGGGGGAAAAACTCTATTTTTTTCAGGAGAGTTTTGAGACATCTCTGACAAGAAAAAAAGTGGCTTTTTAATCAGAATATACATTTGCAAATCTACAAATATTAGTTTTTCCTTTGTTTGGGTCACAGGTTGTTCTTTTCTACTCTTTCTTCTTTTTGCCGAAACCAATGCCTTGGGTGTAAGTAAGGCTTTCAAGACGTTTTATGTTCCTTTGTGAGATGCTTTGGAGTTAATATATACCCCTTATGTGACAGGCCTGGTTACAAGAGAAATCATTATAATTTTTCTGTGTCTGGGGCCTGACTCTTGCTTGTTGTCTTAATGTTTCCGAAGCTCTAATCTGAAATACACTGATATACTTATTTGGTACGTAGAGTCCTCTGTGCCTTGCTCCTTGTAGTATCTTATCTTTCATCCACTTGTCTAGAAAAGTTACTATGGAGTCCAGTGGGTGTGCTTCAAGCTTTCTCATAAAAACTCACTGTTTGGAGTTTTACTCTGAGAGGGACATCTTTTCCTTCCATTTGCAAGATTAGGGATAACCAGGTTGGCGAGAAAACTGTAGTTTTATTTCTGTTTGTTCTTTCCACAAAAACTCTATAAATTCTTCCTTTTTACAGTTTTTCAAATTTAAGAGTAACTGTTTCTCTATTGAACACTTTCATCATTTACTTTTCTTCTAATTGCCTTGTTCTGTCCTTCTCTTCTTTTCTCCCCTTTCCTTCAAAACATGCATTGGCATTGCTTTGTGTCAAACAGTATATGATTTTAAATATAGCCAAATGTTTAATGGTTAGGTTGAATAGCTTCAGATACCATCTTTCATCTGTGTTGCTGAATGAAGTTTTAACAGAGCTGTTTATAAATGTTCTGCTAGCTTTTCTCTTTTCTGGCTTTTTCTTTCTAGAGTTACCCAGTTGGATTTATATATATTTATTATATCTTCCAACTCTTGCTGACTGGACTTCTGGTTTCAGATGCTACCCATGGTTATTGATGTCATGGTTATTGCTTGAAATTATTGTTTTTGGTTCTCCTGTGTATGTTTTGATACTCATATATACTGGACTTCATTTTATTTTCAAAAATGCTGTTTCTCTGAATTTGTCACAATTTGCATCCTTTGCCCAACTTCTAGAAAATTAACAGTTGCACACATATGGAGGCAAATGCAGACTTACTGGGTTCATTTCCCTTATGTAGGTCACTGATAAAAATAAATAACTTGGTGCTTTTTCTCTTGATGCAGAAAATAGGTTACTGTGGTCCCATGGAGAATATCTTCTCATTTTACTGTGTTACACTGTTGCTTCTAGAAAGTGATCATGTCAATCCTTTCTGAAGCTCTGACATTAATTTTTTTTTGAATACAGTGCAGCTAAGTCAACATAGGACAATTATGTTTGAAGTTTTATTTTATTTTAATTTTACTATCTGTATGTATGAGGAGTAATAAGAGAGTAAGTCTAAAGCAGAACTTCACTGTCCTGTGGTAACTCAGCCAGGTGTGTTGTCTTCCAAAAATATTTAAACATAGAGACACCTGTAGAGGGTTTTACTTTCCTACTAGGTATATTATTCTGTAATTTTCTTTTACCACTTAAAATTACATCATAGCATCTCTCTGGTTAATAGGTATATGTCATATTCTTTAGTAGCTGCATAATAGTATGGCTATATTATAGTTTATTTAATCATTATCCTTATCATGGACATTAAATTTGCTTTTAATTTTTTTAACCACTAAAAATACTGTTTTACATTATTGTAATTTTACAGTGAGACCTCTTTTGAATATATCCATTCATTCTGGTGCTTTTAATGCTGTAGGATAGATTCCCCAAAGATAATTGCTGGGTCAAGATGTATATGCATTTCTTATTTGCAATGGATATCACCACGTTACTTTGTGAAAGGTTCTAACAATCATGCTTCCATCAGCAATACGTCCATTTTCCTGCATCTTTCTAAACACTGGATATTTTTACTTAAAAATATTTTTTTTAATATTTATTTTTCAGAGAGAGACAGAGAAAGACAGAGGCTGAGGAGGGGAAGGCAGAGAGAGAGGGAGACACAGAATCTAAAGCAGGCTCCAGGCTCGGAGCTACCAGCACAGAGCTGGATGCAGGGCTCAAAGCCATGAACCGTGAGATCATGACCTGAGTCAAAGTCAGATGCTTAACTGACTGAGCCACCCAGGTACCCCAAGGATGTTTTTATGTTTTTAAATGTAGGCTAAACTGATGTTTAAAAAAGAGTATCATGTTTTAATTTCTATACCTTTTGCCCACTGATGGGGTCAATGCGGTTGGGCTTTTATTGTTTTCTGTTTTTGTTTTTGTTTTTGTTTTTGTTTTTTTTGTTGGTTGTTTAAATTTTATAGCCATTTGGATTTTTCTCCTGCTCATAGCCTTTGCTTATTCTTATTTTGAGTTGTTTTCTTCTTTTCAATTTATAGTTCTTTATCTTTTAGAACTAGCAATTTTATATTTGTATTTTTAAATAAACTTTTAATTTTAGAATGGTTTTAGATTTACAGAATAATTATGAAGATAGTATGGAAAGTTCCCATATGACCCGCATCCTCCCTGCCCCATTTCCCTTGTTATTAACATCTTGCATTAGTATGGTGTATCTGTTACAATTAATGAACTAACATTGATACATTGTTATTAACTAAAGCCCATACTTTAGTCAGATATTCTTAGTTGTTTTTTTCTAATGTCCTATTTCTATTACAGTATACCACCCAGGGTACCATATTACATTTAATTGTCATGTCTCTTTAGGCTTCTCTGTGCTATGAAAGTTTCTCAGACTTTCCTAGTTTTTGATGACCTGGACAATTTTGAGGGGGCATTCTCATCTTATTCTGGATTTAAGGGAGAAAAAATCCATTATCTTTTCAGTAAGTGTGATGTTAGCTGTAGTTATTTCGTAGAGGTTATTTATCAGTTTGAGGAATTTCCCTTCTATCTCTAGTTTTCTGCTTGTTACAGATTTTGCAGATCTCCCCATTCTATAATTTATCTTTATATTTTGTTCTCTTTTCATAAACATCTTACACTTGTTTCCCAATACTTTTTTTGAGAGAGAGTTGGGGGGAGACAGAGAGAGAGACAGAGCAAGTGAGAGTGGGGAGGGGCAGAGGGAGAAGGAGAGAGAATCTTAAGCAGGCTTCACACCTAGCACAGAGCCTGACATGGGGCTTGATCTCATGACTGTAAAATCATGACCTACACTGAAATCAAGAGTTGGACACTTAACTGACTGAGCCACCCAGGCGCCCCTCCCAACATTTTCCTACATTATATAATCTAGGAAATCTAGGATTATATATAATCTAGATAAACCTTGAGCTGCTTTGTATCACTCACTTCTTCCATTCTTCGTTTATTTTTCTCTCCAATGTGTAAGACTTCCAAGCAGTCAAACATATAGACTTAGGATTTTTCTGGGTTCAATTTCTAGGGATTACTTCTCCTAGTTTTTTGATCTTGGAAAAGTTCTTTTACCTCTCTGAGCCTCAATTTGCTTCTCTGAAAAAGTTGGTGTATTATTCCTTTCTCAAAGGATCTTTGTGACATATTTATAAGTGCTGAACAAGTGGTTTTTATTTATCTTTTATGGAGAAAGTTACTGTATTTTTTCATTCTGGAAAGCATTAGAATTACACTGTCTAGCTGTGTGACACATTTGGGGAACAAAAGTGACCAGAATATATTTCCATTTATGCAACTTTTTTATTCTGTGAGCAAAGAAATATCTTGGTCATAGCTTTGATCCAACCATGTTATAGCACTGTTATAAATAAGTAATCTCTTTTTAACTATTAGCCTTGACCTGTATAATAAAAGTGGTGTTAAATTTTGTTGCAGGGAAACTTGATGGAGACAAACTTTCACATACATGAATAAAATATTATGGCTATAACTTAGAAGGTTGAGTGCTTAAATGCTTCACAGCAATTATAAGTCAACCCAAGGAATGTTATTAAATTACTAGTATGTAAATTTTTAGTATACTATTATTTCATTATTACACTCAGATGGGATTTGTATGTCCTACACACACAGTTGTCAGAGATCAGAGGTTGATGACTGCTGTCCTTTGTCCCAGTAATTATTTTGTATTTCTCAGATTTACATCACAAATTAGGAAGAACTTGGCTAGAAATAGCTAAGGTTCTGCTGAGAAGAGGATTTAACTGGGAATGTGCTCTTGGAATTTCTGAATTTGAAGAAGTATGATTGCTGAAAGCATACCAAGTGTTTAAAAGGTAATATTTGCCAACCATATAAAACCAGAATTAGTCGTGGGCTAGAAATTGAGCTATTTGTGTGGTAGGAGACCGTTGTTTCCCTTGCTTTGAGTTGCTTATCCTTTTTTGATTTCTCCAGATATAAAACAGTAATCATATTTTCCATTGTTTAGCTCATGGAATGTTAGAACGGAATAGGATAATGTGAGCCTAAGATTCTTCACTTGTTTTCCATTACTTGTAGGCTGAAATCCAAATTCCTTAGCAATATCATAGTGGTTGAAAACATAGGTTTTGGAATTAGATACAGGTTGTGAGCCCAGATTCTGACTCTGCCATATACAGCCATGTTCTTGGGCAGTTTACTTGAGCTTTCTAAGTTTCAGTTTCCTCGTCTATGAAATGGAGATAATAATAGTTCCTTCCTCATCGAGGTTGGTATGAGAGTTAACCTAGGTAGTATAAGCACAATACAAGCACAGGGTTTGGTGCATTTTATGTGTTCAGTAAATGGTAGTTGCTGGTATCCACGTCTCCATGGCATATAAGGCCTTTGCTACCTGGTCTTTTTCACTTCATCTGCCATCATTAACTCCCTAAATTCATCCCATTTATCCTGAATACACTCCTTTATTACAACATACCTTACTTCCTGACTTTTCTCCGCTGTGTCTTTTTGATGTCAGAAATGTTATCTTATTCATAGGTGGATTTTCCTTAGTTAGCACATAGTGGAACTATAGCCAGTTGACTCAAGAAAATTGTGTAGAATTAAACTAATGTTGGGATCGTCATAAATAAATAAGGATTGGTCAAATAAGTATATAGTGAGTACATTAAAAAATAAAGTAAATAAAAATCCCTGTGTATATAAGACATCTGAACCAGTGGTCATTGGCCAAACTAAGTATAGACCTATTTTGTTAAAATAAGTCAGGAAAATTTATAACAAAAGTTTTAATTTCTGGCTTCTCTTGAAAAGTTTGGAGATCTAGCAACTGAACCTCCCTTGCTGCATAGAAATGGTTGGAATTCTTCAATTAGACCCATTCTCCATTCAAATAACATAGATGCATCACAACAGTGTCTCTATGTGTCTACCAGTATAAAGTTCATCTTTTCCTCCAGAAAACATGATTTGATTAATGCAGAATAGGAAGAGTACTGCTCTTTACCCATTCCCAGGTAGGTAGAGTTAGCTGATCTACCTGAAGAAGCAATGGCAGCCACCCACCCCACACCCCAGAAAGCCTAATCAAATGCTCTTAAAAATGTTTGATCTTGTTAAGCTTATATCGCCAAAACTATGTATAGTCTTGCTGATTTTGGTATTGTTGATTTATTCTGTGCCCTCCTGAGAAGCCCTACAGTTTGTGAGGATGAATTCGAGTTATTAATAGAGATAGTGGCTTATAATAGATGAGTTTTGTCTCTTACAGCCCCATGACCCAGGTGCATGTGGTTTTGGCCACATTGAGACAGGGCCAAGGGACTATGTGTAGTCATGTTAGGAGGCTGCGTAGGGGAGTATTTGATGTGGGCATCAGGCCAGTTTACATGCTGATTTTTTTTTTGGGGGGTGTACATTCAACTTTTGACAACTTGAATAACTTTGTCACCTCTGTGACTATAGGTACATCCCATACATTCCCATGCTTAGGAGAATACCCATAAAGAACAAAGGGAAATGATTTAGCAATGATCTAGTTAATTTGGTAAATGTAAACACCCAATTGGCTATATCATATTATGTTTTGAAACTTGAATTGTGCACTACACTGACTAAATTGAGCATAAAATTGCCAGATCAGTTTACTCCATGTTTTACAGATACAGAATAAAAGCCAGATTAAGCAAAGAGATAGTATTTTCCTTTGAGCAGAGTGTGGGAATTTGAGTTTCTTATCAGACTTTGAAAACTGTGAATGTTAAATTATACTAGGATGGCACTTCCTGTTTTTATTTGTCGTTGAATTTATTTTCTTCTTCTGAAGCCCACAGCGAGCTTTTGACTGTATATCCTTTAACGCACTGATGTGAGCAGAGATGGGGTAGAGTTGCAGCCAGAAAAAGATTTAAAAATTTACTCAAGAAAATTTTGTATCATTCAGCAGCTCAGGTACAGGAATAAACATGACTTGTCTGAGATTTGGCAACCTCACATTCCTCTTTCAAAATGAAGCACATCCAAAACACCTTCATGAGGTGCATACTAATTGGCTCTTGCTGCTTGCTAGTTATTGTATTATTACCTAATCCAATCCAATCAGACATTCAAAAGGATATCTATTTCTAATAGTGTGATCTAGTTGGATTAAGTACAGACCCTGACATTTGGCACTCTGGTGCCACTGACTTACTTGTCAGACTCTTTGAAATATCAGTCAACATGACAGTGTCTGAGTTTCCATAAAGGACATTATGTTATCTGCCCCTGTGTCCAAATAAAGGTATTATAATGACTTAAAGGTAAATTGCTATAAATGAAAATAATACAATTCAGTGAATATGCTAGGAAATCATTGGATGGATATATAGGCAATACATGTAAGAGAATAACAGAGTGACTCCATCTTCATCCTTGTTCTCCCAGGAACTGGTAGAGTGCCAAGCTGCCTATTTCCCTCATGATTGCTGAAGGATGAATTTATCCATCAGCAGTAGTGCTTTGGTAACTACTTACTCTAACAAGGTTAAGTTACTTCAACTCTGCAGATCTCAGACTTTTCTATCTATAAAATGATTGGGATTAGCTTGTAAAAAACATTTTCTTACAGGTCCAAAATTTGACTCTTTGATTTGATGTATTGTAAAACATGGCAAATATAAATATATATATATATATATATATATATATAAACATATATATAATGTTATATATATAAATAAATGTTTATATTTAAACATATATAAATAAATGTTTATATTTATAAATATAAATATTTATATTTAAATATATATAAATAAATGTTTATTTATATACATATACTTGATAGGATGGTCTTTGAGGATTAGAGTAAGAAAATGAGCAATGACTTAAATAATAAACTTATATAAAATTAAATAATGAAAAGAAATTTATAAAAAAGATAAATAGATGTTTTAATGGCTGATAAACAACAACCATGACTGTTAGCATATGACTATTGTCCTAAGTGAAAATCTGTCCCTTTTGTGGTGTGGAGTGTGGAAATTTTAATGTTTGAAAGTTACCATCAAGAATTTTGGTGTATCGGGGTGCCTGGGTAGCTCAGGTGCTTAAGTGTCCAACTCTTGGCTTCGGCTCAGGTCATGATCTCACAGTTTTGTGAGTTCAAGCCCTGTGTCTGGTTCTGCACTGGCAGTGCGAAGCCTGCTTGGAATTCTCTCTCTCTCCCTCTCTCTCTGCCCCTCCCCTGCTCACAGTGTCTGTGTCTCTCTCAAAATAAATAAATAAACTAAAAAAAAAAATAATTTTGATGTATTAAAAGTTCCAGGTTGAGAGAGGCTTCTGTACATATAGAATTGATTTCCTCTTAATTCCAGGTGACCCCTTTTATTATGAAATGACTACCAAATCCTTTCTCTTAAAGATGTTAGGGACTGGCCTGGAAGGAGTGTGAGAACTTTCCTTCCTTTAGTTCCTTTTAAGGTGCTGAAAGCCTTGCTCCTCTGCTGAGGTCTGATTTGCCTTGGGAGCTCAAAGCTGCAGGGCCTGTTTAGCTGCTGCGTTTTACATGTGCTGACCAAGGTTTATATCCCAATTGCTTATGTATCAGAACACTGAAGTTGAGAAAGCACCTTTGAAAAATTCAGTGATATCTGTTCCTAGAGGGATTTATATTTGATTCTTTTTCCTATCACTCCTTCCTCTTCACTTTGTTCTCTTTTGTTTCTTCCTTTGCGTGACTCTCATTCATTTATTTATTCATAAACACATATACCAAACATGGTGTTGGATCATGAGAATAGAGAGCTAATATATGTTACTTACTGTCTAGGAGCTTACTGCCCAGCATCATGTTTTTGGGTGCAATTTCTTTGCAAGTTTGGTCCTTTGCTATTTATAGCTTCTGGGAATGTACTTACATTTTGAATGCTTAGTTTTTGACTCTTAGCCTTATATAATTCATTCCTAAATTCTGTTATGTATCTGTAATAGTCAGCCCGTTGAAGGAAGCTGTTTTTAGCCATCATTTAGTGGATATGAACACTTAATATTAGTTTTCTTTCATTTTGCAAGTATCTCTTTCAATAAAAAATTCAAAACTAGGATTTTTGCAGCTATAAGCTTTCTGGTAACCAGGTTCTAATCTTATTTGATGACTATACTTGGGGGTGAATGTGGAAAGGAAAATTTTTATTTTATTCCTTGCAAGCTTTCAGAGTTGAGGATGGAGAAGCTGCCTATTGTTGTAGCTAAACCTAAGGAGAGGGAAATATTAGGAAAACACCATTGTAAGGAGCCAAGGAGTCAGTTTGTCTGAGACAGAAGAATTTTGGTTAATCAGACCTTATTGAAATTTGACTTAGATAGTGCTTTTCCAAAACAATGAAAGTGAATGTTTTGATTCTTTATTGCTTCTTAACTTCCCTTTTCCCCCAAACTTGGTGGCTTTAAACAACAATCATTATATTATATCTCCTCATTCTCTGGGCTGAATGGGTTCAGCTGAGTCCTTTTGCTTCACATGAGGTCACTTGGGGATACGGCTATCTTGGAACTCACCTGGGCCAGAGCATGCAAGATGGCCAAGATGGTAGTGGACAGGTAATATTGGTCATCAGCAGGTAGCTCAGTGGGGGCATTCTGGTGGGGGGGTGGTCTTGATTCTCCTCAAGGCCTTCCACGCTTCTCCTTATGGCTACTTAGGCTTCCCTGTAGCATGGCTGCTGGATTTCACAAGGCAGGAAGTGGACGCTGCCAGTCCTCTTAAAGGCTAGCCTAAAAGGTGCACGACTTTACTTTCCCTGCATTCTATTGGTCGGGAGCAGTCACAGGCCCCACTTCTATTCAAAGGGGGTGAGGAAAGAAGACTTCACTTCTCAGTGGAGGTAGTGACAGAGATGTTGCAGTTATCTTTAATCTGCTGTAGTAAATCTGTTTATAGCTAATCAATGTAAAAGCTGACATTTGAAAAAAAGACAGGGGCATAAAAAGGCCTGGGAAGTTCAAAATCTGCCCGAATGCATATTTTATAAAGGGGAAGAATAGCTGCATGTTGATCACATTCAGGTGGACTCAAGGAAAGGTTACCTTAGACCATTCATTGTTTCTCCAACTTAAGTGTTCACCAGAATTACTAGGAGGGTATGTTAAAATATAGATTGCTGGGCTACACTCCCAGAATTTCTAATTAAACAGGCCTGGGGTGGGGCCAGGGGATTGACATTTCTAAGAAACTCCCAGATGATGCTGATGTTAATGGTCTTGGGAACCACACTTTGAGAACCACTGCCTTAGACTGTGCAGGGCCAGAAAGAGTGAGGAAAAGAGGAAAAAAGAAGGAAATATATTATTTTCCCTCTAATAGTATTTTAAAAAGCCTAGTGTCAATAGTATAAATTTAAGTTTCAAGCCACCATGAACATATTAACATAGGGCCTTTATGTTTGTCAGGGTAATTCATCCTAGTGCTACAACATGAGTCCCTGAAATCTCATTAGCTTAACACAACAAAGGTTTATTCTTACTTATGTCAAGTCCAATATGAGTCAGTAGCGTTCCTCTGTAGGGGCTACAGCATCTGGAACATGTACCTCTTTGCTGCTGATGCAGGGGAAGAGAGAAGAGAAGAGATAAGCAAGCCACATCAGCTCTTAACTGCCCCAGCCTAGAAGTGACTCAGGTTCCCTTCTCTCAGAGTCCATTGATCTGAACTAGTTGCATGACCCCCACCTAACTGCAAATTAGGCGGGGAAATGTAGGGTGGGAGGACACAGTTAGCTAGTAAGCCCTAACTATCTCCACTATGGCACCCGACTAACTTTAGTGTCCATGTTCTGTGGTTAGGCAGAGCTGGACGTAGAAAGAATCCCATGAGCCCTCAAACCCATATGTACACCTCTGCTTATAGTTATTCAAACATTATTATTTCTTTAAAAAATATTCACTCTCTTCTATGAGTAATTTTTTGTTTTATTCCTAATTGTCTGTGTGGCATTAAACACAGTGTCCAATGATATCATTATCTCAAAAGAAAAATTTATTGTGAAAACTTCATCTCCTGTTACAAATAATTTGGTAAACCCTCGTTATTAGGCCATTTTAGTTGTTCTATTAAGGACTGATTAAATAAGATGCCATCTCTTTTTCTTTGCCAATTTTGCCAAGCACATAATTCTTTCGGTAATTATTAAAGCAATTATTTATGGTGCTGGATTCCATTGGCAATAAGTAGTATCAGGACTTTGAAAATCATCTTGTGGGCATTTTTGAAAATAAAGGAACGGAATTTATTTTTATCCCATCTGTACAAATCCCATTGTTAGCTGAGTATTAGGTAATATAGTAAAGAATATTGTCAGTGAGAAACAAAGCACAATTTAGGTTTTATTCATCGGATTGCCTCTTACTGTTGTTGCCTACCTTTGTCTGGAATTCTTTTTTTGTGGTGCTCCCACAAAAACTGATAGTGGCGAACAGGATTCCCAGCCACATAGAGACTCTTTGGTCATGGGAAAGCAGTTCCTTTTTCCCTCTGCTGATGAGAAGACTTTATTTGGCAGATGAAACCTTTGGAACATGCTACACACCCAGTCTCACTAGCTTTGAGGCCAATTTCCATTTCAATTTTGTTCCTTAAATTCTACAGGTTTAACATCTCTGATATGTTGAAACAATATGGCGAAGAGGTGGTTTTTTGCAGGAACGTGCTTGACTGGTAGCAGTCACCTGTCTTTTTTGGTAAACTAAAATTCTATATGTCATGATTATTAGAAAGCATCTGAGTTATGTACTTTGATGGCTTTGTTACATAGTCTCAGTTTATACTTAGAATCTTTATAGGATTTCCCCCTGCACACACACAATTATTTAGTGGCTACAAGACCGGCAGCTCCTTTAAATTAACAAGTGACAGATCAGCATTATTCTTCCCAATGAGCAGATGAAGAAACTGAGACAATTTTGTGACTAGTCCAAAGCGTCCTGGTGAGTCAGAGGCAGAGTTAGGATTAAACTTTAGTTTAAATGCTCAGGCCAAAGCAGCTTGTGTAACTTAGAAGTTAACTTTTTGAAGGTAGAGACACTGTCTTATGTTAATATTTGCTAGAGCAATAGCATGATGTGCAGTTATAAAAATTGGAGACTATTTAAATTAATTCATCTGATCCATTTCAGAAGTATAGCTGCAATTCCATACCTGGGATAGGTGAAGACAGGCTTACGTATACACAGAAAGCAGCATAATGAATTGGAAAAAGCAAGACACTACAGTTGGAAGAAGCAGATTTCAGTGAGAGCTGTGTGATCTTGGTCATGTCACATAACCTCTCATGAAGTTTACAAGTGTCTTCACTTGTAAAATGTGAGGCATCAGAACAGATGTTTCCTAAGGTCTCAATTTCTATTGCAGAATTTTGAAACTGTTATATTTGTGTGAGGAGGGATCCTCCTTAGATAAATCTTAATATAACCAAAATTAGCATTCTTTTAAAGATTTATTTTTAAATGCAATTGCTATGAGAGACAGTTTCTTTGGTTCTGACTTGGCATCTGGGATCTTTTCTCTGACATCAGCTCTGCTGAAGATCATAGAAGGGGATTATGGAATAAGGCTTGGCTATGAGGAGGCTGAGTGTGCAAAGCAGGAACAAACTTGTAAGGCCAAGCTCTCTCTACAACCCTGCTTCCCATTCTTCCCAGAGCTGGAGGCTGAACTCTAAACCACCTCCTCCTACCCACTACCATACTGATGGATCGAAGAAATGTTTGCATAGGGAGGGTGTTTGCTAGGCTATTTTGGTAGTAGCCCTCGTGTACACCCTCACCCCCATGTACTTGGTTGGATTCCCATGGAATGAATCTTGAGAAATTTGCTTTTCAGCTTCTTTGTCTCCTCCCACCCTTTTACCTAGTGACAAGAAGGATGTGGCATCAATCTCAATAAAATACGGTGGTGCCTCCCCATTTCTCCACCTGTCCTTGTGGAAGAGAGCTTGGTAAAAATTCATCAAGGGCAGAGTATGGGGGGTTGGAGTCCCGTGGAAGAGTTTTCTCTGCAGAGTTCAGGCTTAATTCTGAATATCACTGACCCAGGGGCCAGTTTCACATCCTGCAAAAAAAGCTCTGGAAGAATGTGTCAGCAGAACTGGCATTGCATGTCTAGACAAAGAATTGATATTAGCATCATCAGCCAGCATCCAATCTGTTAACTCTTGTGTAAGCATTTGTTGTCTGTGCCTCAGGCATTTTTTGGCTTAAAATGAAAACTGTTGGTCTAAGATTTAGACTTTGGTCTTTCAGGAGGTTCTTTCAAGGCAGGGAATCACAAGTTAATTTATTTCAAGATCAGATATTTTATTGATTAATATGAAAGTCTCTTCAGTTTTTTTTTTTTATTTTTCACTAAAGTGGTATCTGCGTCATCACCACTTTTATTTTATTATATATTCATTATTTCAAGAAACATTTATTAAGCACCCGCTGGGAATCTACACAGGGAATTCTCCTAGGCTGCTCTGATAGATACATTGATGAATAAAACAGCTAAGGTCCCTGCCCTTCTGGAGTTCATAGCTTAATGGGGGAGAATGACCACAAACAAGAGTAACAGGATATTTCTGTCTCAGTTTCGGCTGAGGCACCAAAGAACAAAGCAGTAGGTGTCAGGTTCTTTGGCTTTTTAAATTGAAGTGCTAGACTACCTCTCCAGGATTTGAAAAAAGGGTACCTCAGAACTGGTTTTGCCAGCCTGAACCCATCATCCACCTTCAGGGCATTGAAGAGAAGGCTTAGTATGCTGAGAGATTCAAGTGCTGTTTGAATTTCTTTAAGAAGAGTTGTCACTGTGCTGTGTAGTTGTCCTCACTTCAGGAAGGGGCTGACTTCAAACCTAGTTGGGAGGAGGCTTCTAGGGAACTAGTCTGAGAGAGCACTGTTTTGTGTTTCCTGGAGTTTTGGGACTTAAGGACTGATATCTGAGGCATTTCAAAGCAGAAGCCATAGTGAGGGTAGGAATGGGATATGGTAGGGCAGCAGAGAGAAAAAAAAAAATGGCTCTGTTGGGATTGGCCAGTACTTTTAAAGTTGACTGGGTGAGAACTGACTGAGACAAGACCAGACGGGGTCATCTTGAAGGTAACTTGACAAAGAGGACCATAAGGAGGGATGAGGTGACTGGAAAAAGATAGGCCTCTGGAATGGGGCAGCTCAATGGGAATGAGGGGGAAATTCTTATGGGACCAACCAGAAAGAGTCTTGCCTAGCAAGGCAATTGTAGGTAAGACATCCATTATGATGGGAGCCTCTGAAAACTTCACAAAGAGCAGGATTGGGAAGCTTGGGTGTTTGCCAAGTACAGAGGTATCAACTCCAGATTACAGCCAAATCTGACAAGTTAGATCTGTCTTCCCCTATCCTCCTCCATCCCCTGCCCCAACTTGAAAGGGCCCAGGATGGGAAGAGGTAAAGTGAGAAAGCTGACAAAGGCTGGCTTCCTCGACAAGCTGTCAAGCCTGAAGGAGATATGAGCTGGCAGAGGGGAGAAATTGTAGATTAGCTTAGGTTTAGAGTCTTGATATTAAAGTCACCCAAGAAAACAGACTATTTGTTTATGACTGGGAAGTGACTAGGACAGTTATGGGACTGGTGGGATATTTTCATTATCTTCCCAACAGGGAAGAACATAGGAAGTTGAGCAGATTTGAAGGCTAAATCTCCCAGAAGTGGGAGAGGATAAATCACTTTGGGTTCATGACATACTGATCCAGGTTCCTTTAACCTGGATATGCTAGTAAATGAGTAAAATATAAAATATGGGGGGCACCTAGATGGCTCAATCCATTGAGCATCTGACTTGATTTCCCTTCAGGTCATGATACCAGAGTTGTGGGATTGAGCCCAGCATTGGGCTCCTCACTGAGCGTGGAGCCTACTTGGGATTCTCTCTTTCCCCCTGCCCCTCTCCCCTGCTTGCATGCTCTCTGTCTGTCTCTCAAACATATATATAAACATATATATATATATATATATATATATATATATATATACACACACACACACACACACACATATAAACATATACAAAACATATATATATATATATATATATATATATATATATATATATGAAACTATGTTCTTAAAGAATAGTGGGGAGGGGTGGTAGTGGTAGAGAGCCTAGTTAGATAGCTCAACAAGGATGACCTTTCAGGAAATGGTAATGAATCAGAAAGAGTCAGTTGTGCTGTGTTTCATGGGAGTTGGGGGAGGGAGGTGCCTGCAGAATCCAGGGGAGAGGGAACAGCATGTGTAAAGTTTGTGTGGAATCCTATGATCAGTGTCCAGGAAACATTTGGGTGGATTCAACCAAAGGTATTTTCATTCTTTGTGCAGGGCACTGAGTTTAATGCCACATCTACAAACAGGATAAATACCTCCTTCACTGAGGTTTAAGACTTAATTGATCATTGTTGGGGAAAAAAACACTTTGATAAAAGGTAAGATCTAAAATCTGTAAAGAGTGAGGAAGCTCCTGTCCTCTGCCCTCAAGCTCTTGATGGTCCCAGATAACATTCTCCTTTTCTGAGAATTTCCATGACAAGCAGTCTCTTTTAGTGTGCTGGTGACCTTTTATGGAGTGTAGGGACAGCTGGGGAAAGAAACACAGAGCTCCCCTGACAGTCCCTGGAGGGAGGGAAAGCCTTTTAACTTGTTCTAGGGCTTTGTTTATGTGTAAGGCTGAGAAAAGGCTACTTGTAAGCATGCCATCCAAAATAATAGAGGTAAGATGTCAACAATTCTGTCACTAGGGGCAGATATACCTTCTCAATTTAACACAATGATTGTAAATGTGGTTTGCCTTTGCTGGCAAAAGTTTGTTCACTCAGGAAATAAAAAGAGCAGAAAGATGAACAGGCAGCCTAGAGAAGGCCTGGGGAGAGTCTCTGCAGGAATGTGGACTCAACCATTTAAAGCTGAGATCCCAAGCAGACGGTGACCTCAGCGAGTGCCTGTGCTGATGGCACTTTCCCAGCCTTGCTGGCGTTCCAGCTGGCACTCGGTCTCCACCAGGAGATGGAGCATTTTGGGGCAGGGAGTAAGGCACCCAGGCTTGTGGGGACTCCCAGGAAGTGAGGTTTAACCGACAGCCCCTGCTTTCAAGGAACTATCTGATTGGGAGACAGAATCTACATTGCCGACACATCTAGTAGTCATATGTACAGAGTCAACCCAAGGAGGTAAAGAGAGAGGTAAAATATGCTCCCTGTGAAGACCAGGAAAGGACAGTACAATGTAAATTGCCAGAGTTTTCCATGTCTCTAGTTTTTATATCTATTCACCATCCAAGCAACGTGCACTCAGCAGAGAAACTGACAAATGCAGACAGTGTAAGAAATCAGCTATTTTTTTTTATTAAAGAATATTTTGTAAATAGAGAAGTGACTTCTGAATTTCAGAGGAATTTGTGCAGTCTTTCCCCCTTTCCCATTGGTGGGGAGAAATAATTTGCCTCATTAGAATCTGTGCCCCTTAGACAGGAGCCAGTCCCCAAACAGGCTGCCAGGTACACAGAAGGTCCTCGATGAATGTATTTAAAACTCAAAGTTCTGTGATTTAGGGATCTAAGATTTACATTGTTTTTTTTTTTTTTTTTAGAAATTTGAGTTAGAGTGCTTTGTAACTAGTCTCTCTTGCCAGTATTCTATATGAATATTAGACCTTAAGATATTCTTTTTTTGATATTCCTTATTTTACCAATACAATGTATTTCAGAAATCAGTTTTCAGGTTGATATTGTGGTCTTTAGGCATATTTTTTCCTTGATGACACATTATAGTAGGAAGAACATGAACATTTGAGTCAAGTAAACATGAATTTGAATACCAGCCTTATAACCCTTATATCTGGAGTATGAGGTGAGGCCCTAGATTCCCATTTTTGAGGCTTCACTCTGACCCTCTGACAGACACAGCCCTCCTCATAGAGAGAGAATTCTGAGTGGCCAAGAACACATGCCAACCTGAAACCACTGTCCCTGTGCTCTCAGAATTCTGGATTCCTTGCCCAGGCTACTGGGAACACACTGGGGCCAGAGATAAGCTGGCAGGATGGTCCAAATTTTCACAGAATGCGGCCTGAAGGGGATGGATGTAGGGTGGGAAGAAAGACAGGGTAGAGCACTGGGCTGGGGAACTATCATTTTTACTCTTATGTTGGGTCCTGAAAATGTCACGGGAGGATCCTTTATATCTGACTCTCAGTCACATTGCTTGCAAACAACTTGACCTTTCTGAACCTCATTTACCTCCTTCAAAAATATGTGTAAGAATTTCTTCTTACAGATTTTAAGGGTCCAATTAGATTATTATATAAACATAATTGTATGAAACATAGTGAAGCAAAAATTCCTATCACTGTTATCAATCTTGGCTAGAGTTTCAGGCTAAACTAAAAATGTCTACTAAAGCTGCCATACAACTGAAATGCATTACTAATTACATTATTAGCACTAACAGTATTTCAGGTATATGGTCTCTTATCTGAAACCTTTGGGCCAGATGTTTCCCGAATTAATACCTTTTTTTGGATGGTAGAAATACGTATATAAACCATATATTGCATTACACTGGGAATATTTGAGGCAGGGCCATGTTATTAAATACATTGGCATTTTCATAGCAAAACCTGTTGATCACTATGTGATAAGTAAAAAGCATACATAGCCTCATGTTAATCCAGGTCAATTTATTTTTTTTAATACATTTTTATATTTTGGAACAGTTTTAGATTTACAGAAAGATTGCAAAGATAGTACACAGTTCCCCTATGTTTTAAATATTGTTATCATCTTACTTTACTATGGCATATTTGCCATAATTAATGAGCCAAGACTGATACATTATTATTAACTAAAGTTCATACTTGATTTATGTTTTCTTAATTTTTACCTAATATCCTTTTTCTGTTCCTTGATTCCATCTAGGCCACTCCATTACATTTTGTTGTTATGTCGGATATTTTATTGACTATGCTTCAGTTGGGATTTGTCTGATGGTTTAAGATTAAACTGGGGTTATGGGTTTGACCACAGAGGGAGAGTGCCATTCTCATCACATCTGAAGGGTACATACTATTAGCATGACTTATCACTGTTAATGTTGACCTTGATTACCTGGCTGTGGTATTTTTTGTCATATTTTCGCACTATAAAGCTACACATTTTTCTTCCCTTTTCATTCTGTGTTTTTGGAAGGGAAGTCACTATGCATGACCTATACTTAAGGAGTGGGGGATTATGTTCCCTGTCCTAGAGGGTGGAGCATCTGAATTATTTAGTATTCTTCTGCATGGGAGTTTGATCTCTTCTTCTCCGTAGTTCAGATTTTGCTGCCGATGGGTTAAAGAATTTTTAAGTTTTATTTTCATTTTTTAGTATTGTGGATAGGGATTATGGACAAGAACCAACATTCTATCTAAATTTAAAAAGTCTTACAACATGTGTGTACCCACTCTTGGTTACAGAAGAGATGAGTGATGTTTCCTTATAAAAGAATGATAGGGGGAGCCTAGGTGGCTCAGTTGGTTAAGCATCCAACTTCGGCTTACATCATGATCTTGGGGTATCTGAGTTCAAGCCCTACTTCAGGCTCTGTGCTGACAGCTCAGAGCCTGGAGTCTGCTTCACATTCTGTATCTCCCTCTCTCTCTGTCCTTCCCCCACTCGTGCACGCTCTCTCTCTCTCAAAAAAATGAATAAACATTAAAAAAAATGAATGATAGGAACTAGTAGGAAGGGATAATGGTGGCCTGTTTCCCAGAGCAATGGATGGTCCCTGCCCATCACACATGAGAGGCTGTACAGTTTTAAATAAGTAGTATGTTTGGTTGGTTCCATACCTTCATAACAAATTCAGCTTGAAGGGAAATAATGGGAAATATGGTCATGGCCAAGTTAAGAATATAAATTTTAAAAAAGAAGACAAATTTTCCCTTTCATGTTTTGTCAGACCTTTTTTCACATAAATTTTCATAAAAACTCGTGGGATTATTAGGGACTGGGAGAGGTGTGTATAGAAGGAAATCTCGGTGGCTCTTGCCTTGGGCATGCTGTGTCACTTCCCACCGTCAATGAGGGGCCCGGTCCACTCTCCTACATTCCTGCCTGCCTCTTAGATGCCCCATACCTGCCCCCAGGCAGCTTTCTGTGACACATAGTCAGGTTAAATCCTCTTTCTCCTCAACTCTTCTCTCCCACCTTCCCCTCAACCTGGGTAAGACCCTCTTAGGACTTTTCTTGTTCAAACCTAAGTCCCCTGTGGCCTCTGTATGACTTCAGAAACTTCTACCAGCAGTAACATTCAAAGTATCTGACACTCTATAACCTAGAGCTGCAACTGGGCCTTGTGCCAGGCACAATCCCTCTGGGTGCAGAGAGTCCAGTGCGAGAGAAATCACTGAAGGATATGTGAGGGGGTATGGAACCACAGCTATTTATCAACTCGAAGGGGAGTTTTTGATCTTTTAACATACAGGGAAAGTAAATATTATTAAATATATTTTGTATCATGTTGGTCATTGGAGCTTTCCAGAATTAAGCCCTAGCCTCTAGTTACTGATTACTGACATATTGCTTACACATTCTCAGGGTTGTCTTTCCAACTTGTGGAATCACTCACTGAAGCTCCAAGAAGGCATCCATTTAATTAGGGCAACCGTGTGACCAAATATTAACACGTTGCTGTTTGAACTTACCCCTGAAGCCTAATAGCCTATGTCATTATGGTCTTAGGACTAACTCATGAGATGATATGACGCCTGGGCAGCACCAGAATTGTTAAAAATGGACTGACAGAAATGTATCTGTAGTGACTCTTTTCCTACTTCAGCCTTCAAAGGAACACAGGTCAGGAAATTTATTTTCTATTGATTTCACTTGATCTCTCTCCAGCCTGTGATTTCATTGCCTATAATCACATTCATTTCTTTAGTATACTGTCTCTTCCACCTAATTTAGAGAAATGTGTGGATGTCTTGAAAATGGTACAAACTTCTGAAGAAAAAAAAATAGTTATATGTAATTTGGATGATGAATAAACTTCAAATAACTCTCTGAATTTGAGCTCCAATTAGGGAGAAATAATTAAGCATGTTGGCATTGAAGAAATAAAATATTTTAAACCACTCTCTGATCTTGGTTGTGTCTCTTTTTCAAAGTCCAAAAATTAAACATAATGATGGACTAGATAAAGAAGTTTATTATTCACCATCTCGTTATGCTACTTGATGAATTGACTGGAATTTCTCAGACACCTTCTTTTCAAAGGCCCCCCTGGGGGGCACAATCCCCTCAAACCTAGTTTCTGTGATATTTTTAAACTGCATGTCACTGGGTTTAGTTGCCAAAGCAAAGGCCTTAAACTTGTTAAAATTCCTCTACCCATAAAAATTATTTGAATACTGTAAGTCTTACAATATATTTTATACTTTTACTAGTAAAATAATATGTATGTTGTAAAACTGTTTATGCAGTTCATTTGGAAATTTTTTGTGTACTGCCTTGTGAAAAATCTTCTACTGTATCTTGAATTGTTTTTTGTTGATTTCATTAGATTATGTTCACACCCCCTCCTTTGAATGGTTTGAAAAAAACTATTAAGTTCCAAAATTAAGACATATTATTTTCAATTTATAACAGAACATTTCGTTTAACTGTTTCTTGGACCAGAAAGACCTGGAATCTTGTCTGGTTTTGCCCTATCTGTGTGATCAGCAGCAAGCCACTTAACTTCCATGGGTCGTGATTATCTCATCTGTAAAGGAAGGGCTTGGACTAGATAATTTCTAAGATTGCTCCAGCTTTATAATTTGGATGATAGGATTTGATCTGGCAAATCTCCCAGAAGGATATTCTCTGAGTTTGAGAAGGCTGTCCTAATTTGACCATGGATGTTTTGAATTTGGAAAAACCTCTTTGAAAACTCCCAAAAGACATACTCCCAAAAGCGTACTCACTGGCTCTAGAGGCCTGATGTCCTAAACCGTCCTTCTGTTACACCACTCAGACAGCAGGTCGGGGTGCCACGGATGCCACACTCACAGCATCATGGCAGCAGGAAGCTGGCTACACACGAGAAGCATGAAACTGCCAGCAAAAGCATTGTTCATAAAGAGAACTTCAGCTGAGAGCTGAGTTCAAAAATTTTCAGCCCAACACACCAGCAGTTGGCTTTCTCACTTTTCTTGGTTGTGTTATGTTAGCATTTTTTTACTTTCTGAGCCTTTGTGTGCAAGCCATGGTGTTTACAGAAATAGATGCATAAAAAATACAAATCAAAATGTCATATCCTGTAAACATAATATAAGCTGATTATTTTAAATGTTTTCTTTACTCAAGCAGGTGGATTTAGGGCATGACAGCAATAATAACCATTCATCTAAAGAACAGATTTTGATCAAGGAAGTCTCCAATTGGTTCCATATATAATCTTTACTCTTAATTTTCCCAGGGCAAAAATTGCACAAAAGAAACAAACTGCAGCTCTTGAAATATAATACCAGTGGAAAAACAAACAAACAAGCAAAAACCAAATAAAATCTCGAGACAAAAACTGGCCTAACCATGACAACTAGAACTTAAATAAGATCTTGCCACACCTTTGCAGCCACCCATATCCAGTCTGTATCCTGGAAAGACTTATGACTAACCAAAGAGACGGGAGACCATGAAAAGAGTCAGTCATGGATTGGTAAGCACAGATTGATCCAGGGAAGACTTACAGTGAATTTTATTTCAATGCCTTTTATTGTTTTTTTATCATACAATCTGTGTCTGTCAGCAACAGCCTTTGACTGCTTCTTTTGCCGATCTGAAATGCTAGGAGGATCCTTGTTTAACCTGTTTTTAATAACTGCATCTCTATGCCACCCTCACCATCATTTCATTTGCTCTCAGGACCAGAGGTCTTTACTCACATTATGTTTAAGGATCTATTATAATATGATTAAGGGGGATGGGTGGTAATTATACAGGAAATGAAAAATCAAGAATCTTATGTTTCTGTCCTGGGTAAGGACTGTAAATTACAGTTCTGCCACAGCGGCCTTCTCTCCCATAGGGTTACTGTTATGAGAACACTGGTGACAGCACATTTGACGATTTATGGTTTATATTTATCATATGAATGTGCAGTAAGCACTGACATCTGATATGTAAGCAGTAGATGCTGCAGTTAATCACAAGAGATTTCCTATGAAAGATTGATAAATGTGTATTTCATGAAAATGATTGTCAGCACTACTTTAAGTAGATAATGCTGCCCTTAGTGAGGAGAATGTAGAATAAATGGCAGTTGTTTTTATTTCATGCCACAGTCTGTGTGTTGAAAGTTAGGTTAATTACCCTGATTATATGATTAATGCTTAGATTTAGTAGCACTCATAATTTTGCATTTTGTGACCTTCAGTTGTTCAAGCCAGCTGTTTTGCTTGCCAGGTGTGCTCAAACTGGCAAAAGTCTAGGACCCAGCTAAAGTGTGATGTGGACTTACCTTTAGACTTAAAAAGAAAAAAATTAAATCATGAGATTCCACTGTGGTGAATATACCGTAATTTTTTTAAAATGCTAATGAAATCCCCACAACATGTTCAGAGCTAAACAGCAGAGAGGATGTGGACCATGCTTATTCTTTACAGTCTAGGTACTTGGGAGACCCTTTGCGTTAGCACCTTCTGCTGTGTGCCTTCCTCTCTCCCTACCTGGGGAGGCTGGTGTAGGTAGGGCTAACCTTACCTGTGGTGACAGTAGGTAGCCTCCTTTCTAATGCTACTTTCCTTCTATTAATTTGTCCTTATTAAACTCTTATCTACCAATTGCTTGGTAGGTAGACAGATAGATCGATAGATAGATGTATGTATAATTTACTCAAGTGATAAAATGTATTGAGTACATTTGTGTACAAGCTATGTAGAATATAGAAAAAGTAAATATATCAGTCCTTTGCTCACAGAGATGTGTGGGAGATGAGACATATTCATATATAAATATAATATAAGGTATAGAGTGTCAACTGCCATAAAAAGGAAAGAGCTGAAGTACTCTTTCCTATGGATTAAAATGAAGCTATATTCAGGGTACAACCTCATTTTGGCTCCAGTCTGGACAACTGATCTGGCTAGCCCATCATCTAGCAGAATCTAAAACAGTAGAACCCATGAGGAGTAAGATTTGCTGGAGGAAGCATTACAAGATAAGATCAGGAAGATGGTTGACTCACCGAGTTCTGTTTTGTTCTGTGCAATGGGGGCACAGAAGAGAACAGACAGACATGGTCTCCCACAGTCTGGAAGTAGTTTTAATGAAGAACATGATCAACCAGAAAGCAGAAGGAGGGTGTGTAGAGGAAATAGACAAAACAAACAAAGAAGCAAACAAATGGTACCTGGTTGCAGTCCTGTCTTGGGTTGGCCAAGAATGTGAATAAATGTTATATGCCTGGATCAAGTATTTTCCATTTTTCTCTCTCTTTTTGCACTGAGTCTGTGAGTTAGGAAGAAGTACCAGGTGTTGTAGTGGGACATAGATCCTGGAATGGTCCAGGACTGACATGAGGAAGGCTAAGGGAGCCTTGGTGAGACATGAAAATTGGGAATTCGGAGAAGGGATGTACACATGGTTTGGTACTGAAGTTACTGCCATTTAATGGTTATATTTGTAAATATCTTGATTTTGAGAAGATTAGAAGTGGCTGAGGAGAAATGAAAGGCTCTGAGAGTGGTCAGGCAAGTGGGTGATAGGAGAGGAGAAAGTGTGAGTGGAAATCTGACAA
Source organism: Lynx rufus (assembly GCF_022079265.1). Classification (NCBI taxonomy): domain Eukaryota; kingdom Metazoa; phylum Chordata; class Mammalia; order Carnivora; family Felidae; genus Lynx; species Lynx rufus. The sequence goes on from NW_025814823.1 coordinate 158,040,002, forward strand.
CTCAGCAGATTCGTCAGTCTTTTTTCCCACTAGGTAAAGAAACATTGTCTTTGGGTTGGTGGTAAGGGAAGACAGAAGAAATGGAGAAAAAAGGTAGAGCAGAAACCTGAGCCACAGCTGGATTGAGGGCCCGTTCACTGGTGAGAATGTGTGTGTGTGTGACAGGGGTGGGGGGGGGGGGAGGTGCGAGGGTAGAGATGGACTAAGTCTATATGGAAATATACTAAGAATGTTAAAGAGTCATATAATGTAAGAATCAATTGTATGTATTGTTTCCATTTATGTTTCACGTCTTCCCTCCAGTCCTGCTTCCCTTCCTTCCTTCCATCCCCTTTCTTTTTCTTTTTTTAAGTGCTGATTAGGGTATATAAGTTTTTCTTTTTCCCTTGCTAAGTAAATGCCCATCTACCCCGTGGTGTGCTGCCAAGGAAATAAATTCATGTGTATGTACATACATTTATTATAAAGTCTTCTGGTATATATAAAAGATTTGTTACAAATAACAAAGTGTAAATATTCTTTATTGTAAATTTCATATTAGTCAGTTGATTCTTATGGACTGCTTTTATTGATTTTTAGTATTCTAGTATTCTTAGTATTCTTAGCCAACCTATGGTTGCAACTGATGAAAGAACATAGTCTTGACATGAACATCACTTGTATTTTCATGTGAGCTAACAGATAAAACAAAGATGACTCAGCAAAGACCTGCGTCAGAATTTCAGTTCATCTATGGCATGAATGGATGCTGAAGTAGCTAATAATTTTTGAATACTGTAAGAACATTTCCTGAAGCTTTTTGGGTTTTTTTGTTTGTTTTTAGTTACTCATAAAGATGACACCTTTTTGATTTAATCTACATTCTTCACATTTTCTCACTTTCATTATTCATTAACATTCTCATCACTTTATTAAATCTAGAAAATTAACAAAACAATCAATCAAGCCCTGACTGGTAGCTTTTGTCAATTTCCATGGTATAAATACTTAAGCATGGTGTCAACGACATACAAAATTGGAGAGAAAAGTGCAGCAGCACCCCATTACACAATATTTTCTCCATTCAGATACAGTAGATGTAAATAACCCCAAGAGCAGGGATAACAATAAATGTAGTAAAATAATTAAGAAAATGATGATTTTTGAATTTTTTAAGATTTATTGTAATATATGTTTGAGAATTCATTATGTTTTTTAAATGAATTTAGTTGTAAATTTCTATGATTTAGTTTTTAATAATGGCAGTGTTTCACAAATTATTTGAGAAATTCTTGAAAATTCAACAATCAGCTCTCTTGGGCCAGAATGAGTCTCCTTTTGCACAGCAGTGGGTCTGTCCATCCTTCTAGCAGTGTGTCCTCCAGGTCATGTCTCAATTTCTGTGTCCTAGGACAGCTCTCTGCTTTGACAGGCTATTCAGGAACCACCAAAGCAAATGACTTAAGTGTTCCATACAAATATCTTCTTTTAGAAGGGAAAGCTTCTGAGTTGTATCTTAAAATGATGGAATTTATAATTATTTTCATTTTCAAAAAGTTTGTTGAATACTTAACTGTAGATAGTTTAACTGCAGAGTAACATTGGCACACATGGGATTGATTTAAATAGTGTAGACAAGAAAGTAGATCATGCAAGTCCCACACTTTTTGTCCTCCTCCATGCATTCAGATTTCTAAGAAATTAATAAACCTAATTGCAGGTTTTGTATTAGTAGTATAGACCATTGGGATTATTGAATATGATGTTCTAGATTATTCATTAGTGATCCCAAATGTAATTGGTTTAGAGTAATCCAGCATCTAAAGTATGAATTCCACATATGAAGCTGGGATGTGGGAGCAAGTCTCCTAGGAAGTGAGTGAGTATCACCACCAATTCAGTGCCCTTCCATCTCTGTTTATAAGCCTCTATGCTTGTAAAATGTTGACCATCTTTCTGCAAGAAGAAGGCCAGTTGCTACCTCCAGTGATGGATGTGTATGGAAAAGTTCTAAGAGTAAGAAAGAAATGGCTTTTGTACATGTCTTAAATATTTCAGAATAAATTAAAAAACACAGAGAGAATAATAATTCATAGTCATATATATTTGTTGTTTAAGTTGCAAAAAACAAATTCCTTTTCAGTTAAACAGAAAAGGAATTTACTAAAGAATATCGTGTAGTTCATAGATTCTCTAGAAGAGCCAAGGAATCAGGCTTAGAGGCCATGCATTCGGGAACAGTGCCTAAAGAAGACTACTGATTGCTCCAGCTGAAGCCACACTGCCATCATTACTCAACACAGATACCATAACTTCCATTGCTGATTCTGGTCAGTGGATGCCAGAATTTCTACCATGGTTGCACCCAAATGCTGGGTACCTATCCAACTATACTCACCAGAAGATGAATTTTAGGTGGTTTCTGCTTATGAATTCAGTGTTCTCTTATGAATCCAAGTTGCATGGGGATGTTTCTTGTTGGTAGTCATAGTAAAATAGGTACCTGGTGTCTAGGAAAGTGAGTTTCTGGCTTCTACTTTGTGGAAGTGTGACAAAAAAGCTTGAGATTGCTCAAGATGTTCAAAAGATTTGGGGTGGCCCCAAAAACTGACAAAGATCTACTGCACAAGAACTGACAAGAGTGAGATGTTAAACTGGAGGTAATGCAGCACCTAAAATGGTAGAAATTTCATACTATATTATTTGCATTTGTGGGATTTAACAAGGGTCTGCATGAATGTCAAATGTGTTCGGTACTATGACATAAAACCTGAACAATTTGCAAAAAGTACAAGAAAAATTGTCACTGGAATAATGATATTGACAAGGAATTTTTAAAAATATATATATTAATCTCTACATTATATATACACACATATATATACATATACATACACACACACACACACACACACACACATATATGTTATGTCTACACCAAGGTGGGGCTCCAACTCACAACCTGAGATCAAGAGTCTCATGCTCTTCTGACTGAGCCAGCCAGGCACCCCTCCTGAGATTGCTTTTTAAATTGCTTTATTAATATCATATTATGAAAAGAATAGTTTTTCCCAAAACTGGGTGAAATTGCCCTATGGACAGTACGTTTTACACTGAGACAAAACAATAATTACAAACTCTTAAGTGGAAACACCAAAAGTTTTACAGAAAAAGTAAATCACAAAACTACAAGCTTATAGAACATAGGCCACGTTATTAACCTCAGGGAAACCTTAGCATTCAAGGTATAAGGCAAAAGTCATAATAATTATCAGGTTCAGGAGTTTGGAAGTGCCTCCTGTGCTGCTCCTTACTCTTTCTTCTGATTTACATCATCTGTCCTAGGAACTTTCCCACAACATCTCCCACTTCATTGTGATCAATATGCTTGTTAGGTATGGCTCATCAAAAATTAGGGACAAGTCATGTCACTCACTCCAGGTTGACATTTCCTCCACAGTTCTGGCCTTCACTCCCTCCCAAACTGCATAATTCCTCTCTGTCCTGCATGGGGCTCTCTTTTTCTCCTTCATTTTCCTGTTAGGCATTTTCCATCTTGACATTTTTCACCCCTTGTTTCTCTTTGGACACCATTGCTCCTGGGCCTATCTTTGCAGTCTTCTCCTTCTCCTAGTTCTAACCACCGTTGCGGTGCTAAGACACTTAGATACCCACACCTGGTTCCCTTCTGCCTCCTACTTTTTGGGCCCACCCCTGGCCCACACACCCTCAGGGACACCCAGAGCAGGTACTGAGAAGGGAGCAATGGAGCAAGCGATGGCTAGGTCTGGACAAGGAATTTTAATTAAATTGCAGAAGTTTAACATTTGGCGTAAAATAGATAATATAGTAACCCAATTGGAATACCCTCAAATACTAATACCAGAAATTCTGAAAATGTGTCTAGAAGAGATAGATATTATGACAGCATTTAGAGGATATTGGTAACTATTTGGTACATGGGATAGTAATTTACATTGTATGGAAGTTTTACAATATGAAAAAGGCTTTATGTAAGTTGCTGTTTTGAACACGAAAAATCTATTAGGTATTTGAGTTTCTATTTTCATTGTTATAGTTTAGGAATTTATTTTTATGTTTTTAATGTTTATTTATTTTTGAGAGAGACAGAGACAGAATGTGAGTGGGTTAGGGCCAGAGAGAGACACACACACAGAATCCAAAGCAGGCTCCAGGCTCTGAGCTGTCAGCACAGAGCCCGGTGTGGGGCTCGAACTCACAAGCTGTGAGATCATGACCTGAGCCGAAGTCAGATGCTCAACTGACTGAGCCACCCAGGTGCCCCTATAGTTTAGGAATTTAAACTGAAGAGGTCAACGGTTTTTTTTTTAAGTTTTATTTAAGTTTATTTATTTATTTTGAGACAGAGAGAGAGAGCGCACATGCCTACAAGCAGGGGAAGCACAGAGAGAGAAGGAGAGAGAAAGAACCCCAAGCAGGCTCCACACTGTCAGCACAGAGCCCAGTGTGGGCTCAAACTCACAAATCAAACGGTGGGACCATGACCAGAACCGAAATCAAGAGCCAGATGCTTAACCCACTAAGAAACCCAGACACCCTGAGAGGTTAACTTTTTAAAGTCACGTGCCTACTAAGTGATTCATCTTGAACTCAAGTCTCATGAAGGTAGCCACTTCAGAGACTCTGGATAAAGGGCACGCTATCAAGCATAATAGCACAGAGGACATTATGCAGAGAGATATTGAGATTCCTGAGAGTCTCTTTGGGCTGCCCAAACTTAGCAATTTCCTCTGGTCTGATTATTTGGTTCTGTTTCAATAAAGGAAGTCTGGTTCTGATTCTTCCTGGACCATACACTAGCAGGTCAGGTTACTGCTATGAAGTTCATCCTCTAATTTGCACAGTTTATTAACTAACCAATCCACAGACATTTGTTGCATAGTTGTGAACAAGATCTTATGCCAGTTGTTTGCAATTATTCTTTCCCCTCTCCATGCACTTGAGATCACTCTTGCTCTTCCTTATGAGGGGATGGAAAAGCAAGTCACAATCATCTCTCTGTATGGCAAGTCTACCTCTAGTTGAATTATAAAAGTTTAATGTTTAGACACAGGTTATAATTTAGTTTGATGCGTTTTCCTCCCTAGTTAGAGTTGGTAATTTAAAATTAGGACCTTTTTTTTGGTCTAATTTGTTTAAAAATTTTTAGATGTAATACAATTTCTCTCTTCTGGCTCATGATTTGTAATCTTGTTAATCTTCTCTTTCTAATCAATCAAAATGAGTAAAAGCTGTAATTACATGGTTTTACTGTAGAATTAATTGGATCTGACCATTCATACTCCTTATAATTGGTTTCCCGAATGGGGTGTGTGGTATTCTAACATCTCACCCAAGTATGCAGTTAAATATTTTCAATCTTCTATAAATTCAAAAACTTTCCTCCTCAATTAATCCTTTTCTATTCATTTCAGATTCATCTAGGCTAACTGATATTAATAGTTTCCTATCAAGTCAATAGGAAGATAACACATTTTTTTGCCTTTAAAAAATGCTATTAAATTTTAACTTCAGCTTTATTTTTAAAAATTAATTAATTTATTTTTTAATTTACATCCAACTTAGTTAGCATACAGTGCAACAATGATTTCAGGAGTAGGTTCCAGTGATTCATCCCCTATGTATAACACCCTGTCCTTGTCCCAACAAGTGTCTTCCTTAATGCACCTTACCCATTTAGCCCATCCCCCCCTCCCATAACCCCTCCAGCACCCTTCTGTTTGTTCTCTATATTTAAGTGTCTTTTATGTTTTGTTTCCCTCCTTGTTTTTATATTATTTTTCTTCCTTTCCCTTATGTTCATGTTTTTTATCTTAAATTTCTCATATGAGTGAAGTCATATGATATTTGTCTTTCTCTGACTGACTCATTTCACTTAGCATAATACCCTCCAGTTCCATCCACGTCGTTGCAAATGGCAAGATTTCATTCTTTTTTGATTGCCGAGTAATACTCCATTGTATATATACCACATCTTCTTTATCCATTCATCCGGTGATGGACATTTGGGATCTTTCCATACTTTAGCTATTGTTGATAGTGCTGCTATAAACATGGGGTGCATGTGTCCCTTCGAGACAGCACACCTGTATCCCTTGGGTAAATGCCTAGTAGTGCAATTGCTGGGTCATAGGGTAGTTCTATTTTCAGTTTTTTGAGGAACCCCCATACTGTTTTCCAGAGGGGCTGCACCAGCTTGCATTGTCACCAACGATGCAAAAGAAATCCTCTTTTTCCGCATCCTCGCCAACATCTGTTGTTGCCTGTGTTGTTAATGTTAGCCATTCTGACAGGTGTAAGGTGGTATCTCATTGTGGTTTTGATTTGTATTTCCCTGATGATGAGTGAGGTGGAGCATTTTTTCATGTGAGGAGACAACACATTTTGACTGGATTTTTAATTTATGCAAGAAACCATTTAGCTTCAGATATATCTTTTCATGTATCAAACCAAAAGAAAACCAATGAAAGCTTTTCAAATTTATGAAACAAGACTTTCAGTACATTTATTATTAGTACTCTAATGATAATCCTCAGAAAATGGAGTATAAACTAATTATAAAATAACACACTTGAGTTAATGAAGTCACTACAATACACAATAGTAGTTTTCCATTGGTTAGGATTCTTTAGTTGATAAGAACCTACTGGTGCATGTGAATTTTTGGTGAAGTGCAAGCAACCAGTGCCAGTGAAACCATCCTACTAGCCAAGATGATAATTGTTCTTTGTTGTACATTCGTTTAAAAAAATTTTTATTGACCATCTGCTAGAATGTCAAACACTCATGTAAGTTCTGCGAATGAAAAGTACTGAAAAAGACATACAAGGTCCCTGTTTTCATGAAGGCTATTATTGAGAAGGGCAGAACTAAAAACCTAGTAAACACAGAAATGATTAAGATAATATCAAAGACATAGACTTGTAATGAAGGTGGTAAGCATAGCAATGGGATAAAAAGTGACCGGGGTAGATCTACATGGGATTGTTGGCTATGTCCCTTCTGAGGCAGTGACATTTTGCTAAGACTTGGATAACAAAAGCAACTATGGAACAATCTGTTAGCTTTCACACAGATGCTGCTTATTTATGTTTTAATGGTTAGTCTAGAGTGATGCTTCTACTCAATAGTTTTAGAAATGCGATAGTTTTCTCACACTGTTGACTTTATTACAGTACATCCTGATTATTCTTTTAAAATATTTTTATGCCACTTCTAAGGGTTCAGTGCTAATTTCCTTATGAGTTCCTTTGAAACTTAAATACTGATGGATAATTTCACAAATACCAGTATGCCTCTAGTTATGTCACTGCCTTACAGCAATGACAGTCCAAATGGGTAAGTGCTGCTATGGAAAACACAGGATACTAGAGCCTGTCTAGCTCTGTTTTGGAGACCAGGTTAAGATTTTCTGAAATAAGAGACTTCTAAATTGGATCTTGAAGAACAAAGAGAAGTGTCCCAGAGAAAGGAGCAGGGGAGCAGGAGAGAAAAGTCTTCGACATGGAGGAACGTGTGCACAGGCCCCCAGGGAGAGAGAACATGGTACATTTAAGAAACCACATATAATCTGCATTTGGCCGAATTATATAGCACACAAGCACAATTATAAAATGAGAGAGAGGATGCTAGCAGAATGAGCAGAAGTCAATAACAGAGGGTCTAGTAAGACTTGTTAAAGAGGTAGGACTTTAGAGCTGAAGAAAAAGAAAATATTCATTCATTCAACACATTTTTATTAAATACCTCCTATGCACCATGCACTATTCTAGGCACTGGGAATACATCAGTGAACAGACAGAAATCCCTACCTTCATTCTGTCTATATTCTAGAGGCAAGGGAAAGTAGATAATAAACATTAATTCTTTTTTATTTTTGGCTACCCTCATTTCTTTCTTCTTTCTTTCTTTCTTTCTTTCTTTCTTTCTTTCTTTCTTTCTTTTCTTTATTGAGTATAGTTGACACACAATGTCATATTAGTTTCAGGTGTACAACAGTGATTGACAAATTTATAGACTATGCTATGCTCACCACAAGTGTAGCTATCATCTGTCACCATAGAACATTATTACAATATCATTAGCAGTATTCTTTATGCTGTGCCTTTTGTTCCCATGACTTAATTCATCCATAACTGGAAGCCTGTGTCTCCCGCTCCCCTTCACCCATTTTGCCCAGCCTCCCCTCCCCACTGGCAGCCATCAGTTTGTTCTCTGTATTTTCATACCTCGTTCTGCTTTTTGTTTGTTCATTTTTTTTAAGATTCCACACATAAATGAAATCATATGGTATTTGTCTTCTTCAGTCTGAATTATTTACATAATACCCTCTAGGTCCATCCATGTTGTCGCGTGTGGCACGATCTCATCCTTTTTTATGGCTAAGTAATATTAATCAAGTAAAATGCTAAGGTTTTGAGGATTTTTGAGCTGGATATAATATGGAAGAAATCTTTCAACCGGGAGCACTTGAGAGATTATAGGTTAATACCAAAAAATATATATGTCAGTGACAGTGGCACTTGAGATTTTGGCATACCCTTCACTTTTCTGAGTGAAATTAAACTACCATTTCTCACACACAAGGACTATATTTTCCTTCCTCCTATACCCTTTCTGGTCAGGATTGCTCCATAACCCTGAATCCCATGAATTCTCAATAGTAAGTATTCTTTAAATAGAAAGAGACTAGTAGATAGATTGGTAGCAAGAGGGATATGAATATCTTAAAGCTCTTTGGAAGTCAGTGAAGTTTTATTGTTTCACAGAGATTTGTTAATATTATGCCTGTAAGCTAGGGCTGCAGCATCCAAACTTCTCTGCCACAGAACTTTGTGGAAATTGTACTTAATTTGGAAGAATATGCTATTACAATACCAAGCAGTTCAAGGGATCTTTTCATGTCTCATCATATTTACCCTATAGTTAGTAAGAGTTGATCATATATCATATAGTAACTAAGAGTTGATTCTAATAAATTAAGTTTTATGATTAAACAAAGTTCTCATTTTTATTATTGTGGAGACAATGGAATGACATTTAGTTAAAAAAACAAACAAACTACTCTACTGTTTACCAACTGGATAGATTCCACTGAAGCACCAACAGATTGCTCTAAAGATAGTTCCACATTGCCATCAACTTCCTGTTTTGAAGAGAAGAAAGGAATCACATTTTAAGCCTCTGTCTCTTTAAAACAAAATGCGAGGTGGTGAACTACGTGGCACTTTTGATTATATGTTGAAACTGCACTAAGTCCCTGAAATCCAAAAGAATATTGCACTCTGGTCCTTTGTGCAGAATACTCACATGAGTGCTCACAGGAACCAATCCAGAAGCAAATTGCTGCTGATAGTAACTGACAGCATGAATTACTGCACTCTCAGAGACTCTGCCAGCATCAACCCGTATGATCTCACTTTTGCTCATATGGCAAGCAGAATTTGTGCATGTGCTAGAACCAACCTCCCAAGTTCAGGGAACAGCAAGGTTTCTCAGCAGTTGTTTGAAAATAGCCAGCACCTTTGAAATGAATCACTGTAGCATCTCATCATCTCACCCTTATAAAATGAGAGAGGATTTTTCTTTGCTGAGTTTCTGACCCTAATCATGTAGAGTCCCTTAGAAGAAGGAGAAACTGACTCATCTGTTTATTCGTCCTATGAAAACCAGACAACCAGTCAATGAATGCAGAGGACAGCATCAATTTCTCTTCGACAAACCGACCTGCCTCTGATCTGCCACTCCCTCTGGTCCATTTGGAGACATTCTGCTGTATGTTGGTTCATAACGATCTTTAGAAATCCTCCTCTACTTTGGAATAAATAAGGACATTGAAAGAAAGAACTATACACTTTATTAAAAATGCCCAATTAAAGTATGTATGATAGAAAATGCTCTAATTTATATTTGTGCATACCAACAACCAAGATCACTGAACTATCATTCAAATATAAGAAGAAATCATGCCAAATGTACATGTCTGGAAAGAAAAGCAGGAACTGAAAACATTCTCCCAAAGGATGAAATCATAGACCCAATTTTCACAACCCAAGATCATTCTCGAGAGTACTTCTCTTATTTCAGTCTATTACAAAACTCACCTAAATAGTACCAAAATTATAGGGAGAAAAAAAAAACTTATGGTTTATTGCCCTTGCCATCATTAGCAATATAATCTACTGTTTCTGGGAAAACAGACTTTCTGAGGTCTTGAACTCTGTTCTTGGCAGGTAAGAAGCCTTCCAGGTCATCTTTAAAGGCATATTTATTTTTAATGCTTAAGTCTACACATGTTTTCTGTTAATAAGTTGGAATCTTAAACAAGATTGTTATTCACTCTATTTATTTACCTTAGAAAGTACCCAATTCTTCTGAAACAATGGTCCCTTTGAAAATGGGTGGGAAATAGAATTTAAAATTGAATTAAAATAGAGGGAAAATAGCCTTTCTTTCTTCATTGCATGTTTTTGCTGTCTCTAGAAGGGGTGATGGGCTTCTGCCCTTACATGATATTTGTTCTGAGTTGGAATTGGTCTCATGAGAGACAGGGAAAATGGGAGAGCCTTTTTTGTCACCGAAGGCACCCTAAAGGGATGGTTTGTTTAGATTGGACAGTCCTTCCTGTCTCGGGAAAGTTTGAGGTTGAAGATAGGCAATCCCAGCATGGTAACAAGAGGTAATACAACAGGTAGTGGACACACAGAGGAATGAGCACTTGCCTCTCAACGTGGATGTTCCACAGGCCTCTCCTGTTCAACATATTCAAAACCGAGCCCATCACCTCTTGTTCCTCCTCCTGAATTACTGATCTCAGTGAAAGTCCCACTGTCTACCCCAGCAAGAAGGCAGAGAAACCTGGGGTTCCCTCTTGACTACTTCCCATGCCTTGTTCACCACACCCAATCTATCACCAAGGTATTTCACTTCTGTTATTTTTCTCAAATTGTCAAATTCTCTTTCATGTTCTTCATTCCCATGCTAAGTACACACATTATCTCCTTTACAAATAAGTCTCTTGACTGCTCCAGCCTTGTTCTTTCTGATATGATCTCTACAGTTTCTTTTTTTATTAAAAAAATTTTTTTTAGAGAGAGAGAGTGCGAGTGAGTGAGGGGCAGAGAGAGGGGAAGAGAGAAGAAGAGAGAGAGAAGCAGGGCTTGAGCTCACCCAAAGTGGGGCTTGAATTTACAAACTGTGAGATCATAACCTGAGCCAAAGTCTGATGCTTAACCAACTGAATGAGCCACCCAGGCACCCTCTATAGTTTCTGATAGATTTATCTGATCTTCTCATTCTTCTGCTTAAAAGGATCCCTATTGCAATAAAGGAAAAAAAAAAAAAAAACAACAACAACTCTGAACTCCCTTGAATGGCATATTAACTCAATCAGCATTCTTTCTCCCCACTCTTGCCTAACAGAAATACAGTTTCTGTTTTGAATGACCTCCCCTCCTCCTTTCTTCTGTTAACTGATTTCTACATCTCTTTCAAATTTTGATTCAGCTGTTACCTCATCCAGGAAAACTTCCCTGACCCTCTTCCTGCCCCTATCACAAAATGTTCCCTGAAGTACCCCTTTTGACCCTGTCATGCATGCATCTTGAGGGCAGGTGTGGTGTTTTCATTTTGCCAACTTAGCATCTAGTTTGATGCCTGGCAAGTGAATGAATGTAGGGGTTATCAGAGAAAGTCACACAGAGAAGGTGGAGTTGAACTGAATCACTCTTGGGAGAGAAGTAAGATGAAGTAGAGAATGATATTTGAGGGAGAAGGAATAACATGTCCAAGAGCAGGAAAGAGCTTGCCATGTTTAGAGAACAGTAGGTGGTTTCGAGATGCTGGAATATAAAAGTGAGATAAAGAATTCTGTGGCATCTGGGGCGCCTGGGTGGCTCAGTCAGTTAAGCGTCTGACTTCAGCTCAGGTCATAATCTCTCGATTCGTGGGTTTGAGCCCCGCGTCAGGCTCTGCACTGACAGCTCAGAGCCAGGAGCCTGTTTCAGATTCTGTGCCTCACTCTCTCTCTTCCTCTCCCCTGCTTGCGCTCTGTCTCTCTGTCTCTCTCTCGAAAATAAGTAAACACTAAAAACATAAAAAAAAAAAAAAAAGAATTCTGTGGCATGAACCGTGTTCAGAGTTATAACACATTTGGTATAATCTGTGACCAGCTTATCCCAAAGTTTGAAAAGGCCTCTTCTTGCTTTTCTTGAGGCTCTAGGTATAGTTTAGAATGAGGAAGTGTTTAAACAGGATTATGCAAAGTAACATTCTCATATACTTACATTTAACAGATTATCCCTTTGATACAGAAAACAATACAGTTTAATTTTTTTTGTTATTTATTAGCAATTATAGGATACAAATATGAATATATATATATATATATATATATATATGAATGAATATTTATTTGTAGGAGACTGTATGTAAGAGGTACAATCAGGCAATGGGCCGTGAATCTAAAGTAGTGAGATAAATGTCTTCTGTTAATATTGTGGCCCATCTCTGACACTATGTAGAGCGTCTTTGGGTGAATATCAAAGGTCCAACTTCGAAAATATGAGCCAGGAGCCAGTGTCTCTTCACAACTCTCAGCCTCTTATTTCTTTATCTGCCCTGCGTGTGGAAGACTTTATTGGGAAAGTCATGCTGCAAGCATTTACTCCAGGGAGGCTTTTCTGCTTATGTCCATTTTTACTTCTTTTTGACTGCTTAGAAAGTGAAAGAAAGAAAAAAAGTTAAAATGAGAAAAGGGAAAATTTGAAAAATGAGAATAGAAAAGGAAGGACACATTAAAGAAAATGTTTACAAAAAAATTGCTGAGGTAAAGAATGTTTGAGATAAAAACAAAATAAAGCATTTTCACATTTCAGGTAAAATAGATCACTAGCTCAATGGAAACATTTAATTACTGTAGTTGAAGAAAATTTTCAAAGTGTAATTTCTTCATGCGAACAGTGGATGCAGGAACAAGTAAATCCAGCTCGGATCAACCTACTGAGCAAACAGATCCCCCTGACCTTGCTGGAAAGTTCAGCAATCCATCCTGTAGCCTACTGGAAAAGTACCAAACTGCTAAAGTACAAAAGAGCCAAACTGCTAAACAAATGATCAGTTTATTCAAGATAATTGTTCTATATGCTAATGTATGTCTATATACGAAGTTGTTACTGAATATCCTGCTTTTCTTTTTCTTTTTCTTATACCCTTATTGTAGATGTTTTCTCTTCTTGCCATCAGAGAAGTAGGAATGGGTGTCTTACAATATTCACAACAGGAAATATATTCACATTTATAAAATGGGCAAGTTGTTATTTCTCCATTCCCTGAAAAAAATGTCTTAAAAATCTTTAATTGGGCTGAAATTTTCCAGATTACTTTTAGTCCTTGATTCAATTTCATTAGAAAAGCACAAAATTTATATATCAGGATTTTTCTCTCTCTGGAGTTAGTGCCAAGTTTTCCTTCCTTGGGTGTGGCCAAATCCTGATGAGTTTCTAGAACACGTGCATCAAGACCTGCCCTTGTCTTTTGCCTTCTTCCTGGTGTTGCTGTCACCTTCTGAGATGGACGTGGGACATGGGGCATCAAATGGTCTTGAAGAGCCATAGTCAACCTTACAAGGAAGTTAGCAAGGCTTGTAAACCACTGTTTGCCGGTTTTCCTTATATCCTTCCATTGCATCACTGTGATTCAGGTCTGTTTCTCAGATGGTGGTAAGTGAGGTGCAGCTAGCTAGAACATCACTGGTGACTCAGTGGCAGAAGCCGGTTTATGAAGAACACGATTTCCCTAACTCTTGTCCTGTGTTTTTATTTGTCTCAATGTTTGTTTTTGGTTATGTCCTCACTAGGAGAATAGGGGAAAATATCATTTTATACTTTAAATGACTTTACATACAAATAGTTGAAAAAAAAGATCAAATGTAATATTTCATTTATAGTTACTTATGTAAATATGCAGCCATTAAAACAGACAAGTTAGAGGCTATTTATAACATTCCTTTTTTTATTGTATAAACATACCAAAAAAGATTAGAAGTAGTCATTTCATTTGTTGTTTTTTAAACAATTACAAAACCTCAGTGACATCAGTTTTCAAAACATTTTTGTCATTTCTGTAAAATGGATGAAGAAAATAACAAGAGCTGTGTTAACTTATTTATATGCATAACATTACAAAACGTTTTCATTATTAAATAAATGCCTTTATGTATAGTATCTATACATCATTAAAAACCACAGGGAGGTTTTTAATATTCTTGATAAAACTTTTTAAGTCCTCTCTTTTCTCTTTAGTTTTTAATTTTTTTAAGATTATTATTATTATTATTATTATTATTTAATTTGAGAGAGAGAGAGAGAGAGAGATCATGGGGAGGGGCAGAGGGGTCATGACCTGAACCGAAATCAAGAGTTGGATGCTCAGCTGATGGAGCAACCGAGGCGCCCACTCTTCTGTCTTTCTGACATGTACTTCCATGTCTTATGCCCTGGCAAACAGCCCTGTGGATTAGAAGTTCCCTCCACAATTCCTAACATGTCTCCTAGTTAGCCTGTTGGTGGTCTCTAGGGCACTACTGAGAAGGTTTCTGGTGATTTGAACTGGAGACTCTTGGCTAGTCAAGAAGTCCTTATTTGAGCTTAGGAGCAGGGTGTGGAAACAGGTGTGAGCTTTACCTCCACAATTCTCCCCCAGGTTGGGGTAAGGAAGAGAGGAAAGCAGTAGCATTGTTCTACTTCTATACAGGCTCTGGCCTCACCTGGGATTTACTTACAGCTGGGTCTAGAGGAAGGCCTTTAATCATGGAGTCTGCATTGGGAAAGGATGTATTGATTTTCTATCAAGGGTAGGCAAAGTTTTGAACTCATCCAAATAATGGTATCATATCAGATTTTTACCATAGAAGTATTGGACATAATGTGTGCTTTACAAAGGTTGGCGGAGAATTCCAATGCAATATGGTATTAATTAATTTATTTATTCAACTACTATTTATTGAGTATATTCTATAATCTAGGTGCAATGATATGATATACTGATAGTAATGAACAAATATAATACAGTCTTTGTTCTAATATAGTCTATTTTAAAAATACAAGAGTAGCTATTTTATTTATTTAGTTAATTACTTTTAGAGAGATAGTGCAAGCAGGGGAGAGGAGAAAAAGGAGAGAGAGAGAGAGAGAGAGAGAGAGAATCTTAATCTTAGCATGGAGCCCAATATGGGTCTTGATCCCATGCCCCCCTGGGATCATGACCTAAGCCGAAATCAAGATTTGGATGCTCAACCCACTGAGCCACTCAGGTGCTCTAGAATACCTATTTTAAAACTAATTCCTATTTTTTTTTTAGTTTGTTTGTTTGTTTGTTTGTTTGTTTATTTATTTTGAGAGAAAAACAGAGCACGTGAACTGGGGGGGAGGTGGAAGGGAGGGGGGAGAGACAGAATCCGAGCAGACTGCACTGTCAGCATAGAGCCCCAAATGGGGCTTGAACTCACAAATTGCAAGATGATGACCTGAACCAAAATTAAGAGTTGGATGCTTAACTGACAGCCACCCCAGGCACCCCACTATTTTTGCTTTGATGAAACAAAAATGATATATAATGGATGATTAGCTAATTACCATTTCCCTGTATTTAACAGAGCAAAAATTGTTTTTTTAACAATTATTTAATAATTTAAATAATTTAAAAATTAATTAAAATAGAAAAGAAATATTTGTATTTTGGTAGACAATATATATTGTCCAAGTGGAAAAAAATATCAAAAGGGGCAACTGGGTGGCTCAGTCAGTTAAGCATCTGACCCTTGATTTCAGCTCAGGTCATCATCTCATGTTTGTGGGTTTGAGCCCCGCTATTGGGCTCTGTACTGACTGCTCAAAGTCTGCTTGGGGTTCTCTCTGCTCCTCCCTGGTTTTTTCTTTTTTCTCTCTCTCTCTCTCTCAAAATAAATAAATAAAAACTTTTTAAAAATCTCAAGAAAAATAGATCCCTTAAAAGTTATTCAGAATTTATTTCAGAAACACTGATATTCTAGATCTATTGCCAGTTTTCCAGTAACTTAATTAAGCATTACTTTTTGTTTCTTTATCATCTTTGATTTTTTTTTTTCCATCTTCTCATTTTTCTTTTGGCATAGCATCCAGGAGAAAGAGCTTCTGGTCCTGCATTCCAAAACTTGGTTCAAGTCCAGTCTTTCTTTTCATGGTTACGAAAGCTTGGGAAGTCATATTTACTGTATCTTGGCCTAGTTTCTTCATCTGTAAAATGATAGGGTTATATTGATTAATAGCCAAGATCGTTTCCAATTTTAACATTCTCTGGTTCTTTAATCTTCTGGATTTGAGGGTAGAATGTAAACACATGGACATGAACATATGTTGAGAAATGCTATTAAAAATAGAAACAACACAGAAATTTAGATTTAGTTGGAGTTATGAATGAGTTTGGGTTCACTTATACTACAATACAGAGTTCTGTACTTTACCAGTTTGTATCTTCCAAGGAAAATGCATATGTGTGGGTAAGCAAGGTGTTTGGATTGAATGTAGCATTTAACTCACGGAAATTCAGAGCCACTTCAAACTAGAGATACCGACATTGTCTTTGGCTAGGTACAACTCAGATAATATCACTCTCAGATTGCGTCCCAAGTCACAGCTGTGTCACAGTACTAGCCTGAAGGCATCCTGTTGACGCAAGGGCCAGAATCCCAGCTCACTTATGACAGCTCCTCATTTAGTCTTTCTTGACCCCTTCCTAAACTGGAAGCTCTCTCTTCCCTCTTTATGCTCCAGTTCACTTGCATTTGGTCTTGCATTAAAGTTAGTTGCGTACAAGTCTCTCTCACTTTAGTGGTTCTTCAACTGCCTGAGAGAACCCAATCTGTCTGGTTTACATGTGTATTTCCCATGGTGCCTTGCATGAAGCAGGCATACGGACATTTTTGTTGAAGTAAACATTTCAACTCAAGTTAAAAACAACTATGAAAATATCATGTTTTATATCCTTAAGTTCTAACACAAGGGTGGAGCTTATTAGAGGTACTGAAACCTGAGCTTGATAGAGGCAGAATGGCATTCAATGAAAAATCTCAACTCTACTAAGGTATGGGAAACTTGGCAGCTCAGTCAAGCTGAAAACATTATTGCCTGGGGTTTTGGAAGGAGACTCAGATGCCTTTGTATTTACCCAATGGATGACGTTCACCTTTTGTCAGCCTAGTCAGTGATCTACTCTTCCACCTGGGGTTGTCTGCATTCTCCCATAGACCCCGGCCATGGGTCATTCTATTTCGTCACATGATTCATTACTTGCTGTCTATATAGGCCTAAGACTTTCTGTTACCCAAAAAAGTGCTAACCTGAATAGAGAATGAAACGATAAAAAAAATCACCTACTGTAAAGATTCAGTGGCAAAATATACTGTTCTCTGTCTTTTGGAAATCTTATTCTTCATAGTTAAAATCACTTTTAACTTTTTTAATGGTTTCTGATATAAACATAGTAATTTGTTTATTATTGTGTTTATAGTGAATATAACCTATTATTTATTGATTAACCAATTTAAATTTTTTTTTTTCAACGTTTATTTATTTTTGGGACAGAGAGAGACAGAGCATGAACGGGGGAGGGGCAGAGAGAGAGGGAAACACAGAATCGGAAGCAGGCTCCAGGCTCTGAGCCATCAGCCCAGAGCCCGACGCGGGGCTCGAACTCGCGGAGCGCGAGATCGTGACCTGGCTGAAGTCGGACGCTTAACCGACTGCGCCACCCAGGCGCCCCGATTAACCAATTTTAATTATTATTGGTGATTTTCTGCTGTGAATGTTGTAGATTTAACTTGTTGAAACACTACTCAACTTTTCTTCCATTCTTTCTCCCAATGTTGGGTATTATATTATTAATTTTAAGCTTTCTGTTGTTACTTTTTTCATTTACAATAGTAGTATGTTTTATTTCTTGTTCCCTCAAATTTAAATGTATCTATTGATTCAATACTATGTAAGATGGTGAAAATATTCAGTGGCCTTTTCAGTGTGATGTCTTGTGTCTTTCTGCATTTTATTCCTTTTTTAAAAAAAAGTTTATTTATTTATTTTGAGAGAGAGAAAGAAAGAGAGAGAGAGGGAACAAGTGGGGTAGGGGCAGATGGAGGGAGAGAGAGAGAATCTCAAGCAGGCATTATGCTCTGCACTGAGTCTGATGCAGGGCTTGATCTCATGACTTAAGCCAAATTCAACAGTTGCAGGCTTAACTGGTTGACTGAGCCACTTATGTGCTCCAATTCCTTTTTATTTAATAATTTATTTTTTTTCCAATTTCTTTATTCTCCTTCTGGTCCCCTATTTTGCTGAACATTGAACTTTGTGGATTGATACTTTGTGTCTCTTATCTTCTCTGTCATATGTTTCATCTTTTTATTTTTTCATTCTATATTATGATATTTTAAAAATGTGTACTGCTCTTTTATGAATTTTTGATTTTTATGTTTAAAAAATTTTTAAGAGCTGGTTCTTACTGTGATCTTTCCCATTTTTGTAGATTGTTGTTCTTGTTTTTAAGATTATGACATCATTTACAAACTTCTGAATATTCTAATAAGAATTTAAAAAGAAAGACTTTTTCAGTTCCTTGCATGTCCACCATATTCTGCTGAGTCTATAACTCTGATTTTATCTAGATCTTTCTCTTTAATACTCTTAGTCTTCCTCATATGTCTGGTGGTCCTTGCTTATTAGTGCTTATCTTAGGCTACATGTTTAGGTTGATTATTCCAGGTCTGGGTTGCAAGTTTTCTTGGCTGCTCTTTAGGTAAGTTTCTTTCCTCATGATGTCTCTTCTCTGAATTGAAGGCTCTTTGTTTGTAGGTAGAGTTTATTATCTGCAGGATTTGCCTAAGGGTGAGTAGGTAAGGGACTGGGAAATCAGAGCTCATAGTAGCAGCCTGTACTTTTCCCAGGAAGCTTACTCAATTCCTTTAGGTGCCTGCACTGTTTTTATCTTGGAGGAATGAACACTGTGTTGCCTTTTATTGTGCATGCAGAGATCCTGGGCTGTGGTGTGTGTGTGTGTGTGTGTGTGTGTGTGTGTGTGAGAGAGAGAGAGAGAGAGAGAGAGAGAGAGAGACAACTAGTGCAGCTACTTTACTGAAGGACTTTCAGTGATATCCCTGTTTTTACTGTCACCACTATAACCTACTTGCTCTGACCTGGGAGACTTTCCAAACTCCCTTTGAAAGTTAGGCTCTGCCCTTCACTGTGGTCCCCTTCTGTCCTGTACTGCAGTCTTCTGTGCTTCATTTCACTCATTCGTAGGATTTTGTGTTTTATATTCCTAGGACTTTGTTGATTTAAGTAAAACAAAACAAAACAAACAAACAAAAACAAGATTCAAATTTCAACCACAGAGTTCTTAACCTTTATGTTATATTGCCTCTTAGTATCATGCCATTAAGAAAACCTCAAAAAATTAAAAATAGAACTACCCTATTATGTAGGAATTACACTACTAGATATTTACCCAAAAAATACAAGAACAGTAATTCAAAGGGGTACATGCATCCAAATACAGCATTATTTACAATAGCCAAATTGTGGAAGCAGCCCAAGTGTCCCTCGGTAGATGAATGGATAAAGAAGAGTGGTATATACATATAGTGGACTATTAGCCATAAAAAAGAATGAAAGTTTGCCATTTGCAACAACATAGATAGAGCTAGAGAGTATAATGCTAAGTGAAATAAATCATTCAGAGAAAGGCAAATACCATATGACCTCACTCATATGTGGAATTTAAGAAACAAAACAAATGAGCAAAGGAAAAGGGAGAGGGAGAGAGAGAGAGAAAGAGAGAGGGAAACCAAGGAACATATTTTTAACTATAGAGAACAAACTGATGTTTATCAGAGGGGAGGGGAGTGGGAACATGGGGGAAGGGGATGGGGATTATAGAGTACACTTACCATGATGAAAAAAATAAAAATTAAAACCCTTGATAGAATGAAGGTGGAGTATCAAATAAAAGCTGATTACATATTTTCTTAAAAAATAGACATTTTCCAGAAGAGACTCAAAAAATGAGTGTAATTCTATGGTGATGAGGAAGGTTGAATTATGAAATTCTGGCCACATAATTCAAAATTTTCTCAATGGAAAGAAAATTGGGAGGCAGTAGAGAACCTGGCATATTTGCAGGTAGAGAACTTGTCTGATAAAGCTGGAAGATATCTGTGTAAATTGTGGATGGGAGAGCATAACTAAGGGGAATACAAAGGACTAGGATAAAAATTTCAAGAGAGTTAAAGCCAAAGATTAGCTGAGGCTCACAAAAACCACTAGAGACAGCAGCAGCAAATTTTAGTGCTATTTTCAGAGCAATAGATAGATGAAAATTATAGGTCCATTGCTTGAGAATGATGGTATCATGTTAAAAGAAAACACTACACATCCGCTTTTCTTCTGTCTATACCAAGAAGAATGATCTTTAAGCTGGTACCATTGAGGGACCATTGCATTAAGAGGTCATTGATATATACAGTGATATATACAATGAGAGGAGTTTAATGATAACAAATATTTTCGATGAATTCAAATTCCCAGATCCTGACAAATTATGTTTTAGGAAATAAACAATCTCATTGATATCATCATAGTGCTACCATATTCTTTGAGAAATTTTGGAGAACAGAGGAAAAAATTCAAAAGAATGGAGAAAGGTACACATGACCCTAGTTTTCAAAAATTCCCACCCCATCAGTGTCAGGCTTGGCTGTGTCTTGCTGTGGTCAATGGAATGTGAGGGGTGACATTTGCTACTTCCAAGCAGAATCAACAAGATTCACTGTATTTTCTGCTATCTCTGCTGAAAAACATGTCATCAGTTATTTGAACGACAGCTAAGATGTTGTATTTCTCAACTTTACATAAGGCCCATTACTCTCTATAAAAAAGAATATGTTGGATGGTAAAATTAGAATTGAAAATTATATCTGTTGAAAATATACTGAAGGAAATGTGATAAAAATTTATAACTTGAAGTGTTGTATTTGTAAGCATCAGTTGTAATGAATGAAGGAGAACTTCTTTGAATTCAGGTGGAACCAGATAGTATGGATTGGTTCAAACCTTAAATAACATTAGTGTGTGGCTGCCTCTATAAAAGTTAAGGTGATCTGAAGCTATATTAACAGAGTTTGGTTAAGAGTCCATATTAAGGGGACTATTATGTATTAATATTATATCCAATTCTTGGCATTACTTTTTAGTAGGAATCTTGATATGACCCAAGGTGTTTGGGTCAGTTTATTGGGTGGAGTTGGGAAGGTAGAACTAGTAGGTCTAAACCTAAACCAAAGAATCTGTCCTGATAAGGGAAAGGCTAAAAAAGAAAGGAAGGATAACAATTGCAGATGTGTTCATACCTAAGGAGGGAGCAGGCTAAATATTTATATATCAAGATCTGCTTGGCTGCTTTAATACACTTGACCAGACTCCTGCTTTCCTAATCAACCCTGCTTCCTGGTGATATTAAGTTATAAATACATACAAGAGCCATTGAATAAATGCACATCATGAAAGAGCTTTCTAATCCTAGATGATCAGCAGGATCATTTGGGGACCTTTAAAAATGCAGATACCGGGCCTCAGACTTCCTGAACCATAATTTCTGATGGTGTGCCCTGGAAATCTGTGTTTTCATAAAACTCCATTGATTCTAATGATCTAATGATTTGTGAGGCACTGTGGCTTGTGATGTGGTTAGTGTTCTAGAAACAAAAGTTGGATTGGAGATTACTAGTATGTCACCAAGGGAGGCAAAGCTAGGGCAGTGGTTCCCAGATTTTGGTCTTTATGGACAATACAACTTTTAAAGAAATGGGGCTCGTCAACCTAGGATAGCTGACTTTCTAGTAGAACAGACCAGCCAACCAACCAATGACCCTTATCGTTCCATTAAAAACATTAAATTTTAAAAGGATTGGAGCGGGATATAGTATGAGAAAAAAGTACAGTCTTTTAGAGTGAATGAACTTAGTCACTTTTCTCATTTCATCAAGGACTGGTGACAATGTCCTCACATTGTGGCATCATTTGGTATATCAGCATTTGAGAACCAACAGTATAAGAAATGTTTCAGTTCCCTATGATCTCTGGTAACATGTTGCTGCATTGCTATGCAGGGTCAAGTGGTTCATGGTTGTTTTAAGGACTCTAGATCTGACAGTGGTGGAGGAGAAGGCTCTGAAAAGAGAATATGGATGGTATGGTGGGGGACACAGGGGTACCTTGGATGATAAAGGATCTGTGAGTAATTGTTTGTGGAAGCTGATTGTTCAGCAGTAGAAGAAAAACTTGTGTGGACCTGAAAGCTATATTAAAATGTATGAAGGGCTTTGGTGTATAATAACCATTGTTATGCTAAAGGGCAGCCCTAGACCTATGTGAGGAAATCACTGGCAGACCCATTTCAGTTTAATGTAATCAAAAGCTTTCTGACAACCAGACCTTTCCCATAAAGGTGAACCAACTACATGGAGATGAGATTGCCCATTCTGGAAGAACTCAAAACATATCTGAGTAACAAGGAATGTGTATGAAAGCGTTCTCATCCTAGTTGGAGGCTGGGTTAAAATCACTATTTTCTAAACCTGGCAGGTCTCCATAACACCTTGGAAGCCCTTTAAACAAATACAGATTCCTGGATCTCAGATCTATAGCAACAGAAACTTTATGAAGTGGGTTCATGAATCTTCATGTTTAAAAGGCCTCTCAGAAAATTCTGAGTTAAATTGCCTACAGCCTTAGAAAACAATCAGATGAAGTGAACACCAGAGTCTTAGCATTTTGTTATGGCATCAATATTTGAATATACACTTAATATCACATACTTTATTATTGGCTACTTAACAGTTTTGTCTGAAACAACTAGTTATCTGAACATCAGTGCAAACTGAGAACACTGACCTGTTTTTAAAACAAGATTTGCTTTGAGCTTCCAAGAGGAATTAGCCTCACATGAGGAAAATAAGTCATGAACCTAATTATGAAATATAGATATGTAAACTTTCCAAACAGATACTGTGTTTGTGCCAAAATTTTTATTTACAAGATCAGTGACTTATTTCCAGTCTCAAATCTCATGTTAGCTTAAAATGGCATTAAATATATGTTTATTTCTATGAAAGAGGATTTTCATTGGACATTTTTTTAAAATATTTTTTTATTTTCATGAATATTTCATTCTGCTATAGATTGAGTCTTAGTAGAATTATCAGGCCCGAAGTTCTTCTTACTTGTTTTTAGAGTCTGCACTTCTGATCTGGATTGTTGTCTTTGTTGAGTTTCTATCCCAAGCTTCTCCATATAGATTATCTAAAAGGCTTTCAAATGTTGACAGGAGGCTAGGTCCTGAATTATAGGCATAAGAAACTAGATAGAGGCCATCAATCAATTGGATATACAAACATTGCTCAAAAGTTTTTGAAGGTCTAATCCCTGAGATATCGTTTTCCTAATATCTTTTGAATCTTTCAATCCTTTAGAAATATATTCTCATAAACACATGTACCTTTTCTTCTTTTAGCATCTAGGCTCTATTTGCATATTGTTCATTTATGTGTTCAACAAAAGTCTAGTGGAAGCTAACAATTTACTCCGGGCACAACGTTGGATATAACAAGATTCCTGTTCTCATGATGCTGTGTTATGATAAGGACAAAGAGATAAACTTGCAGAAAAATACATAAAAAGTTTATCTAGTGACAAGTGCTATAAAGAAACTTAAATTGGATCAGAGAATTTTGGGGGTCCCTTCTCTAGATGGAGTAGTTTGGAAATGGGAGTGATGTTTGCGGTGACTTGGTCACTGTGAACAGCTGTGAGAGAAGAGCTCTAGGGAGAGAGAATAGCCAGTGCAAAGGCACTGAGGCCATAATAAAAAGGGGACTTGAGATGCAAGTGTAGCACTATTTAATGAAAACTTGGATAGTACAAAAGAAGTTTACAAAGAAGACAAGGGCCAGAGAAGGCAAGATCTCACAGGTTATGGTAGGAATTTGAATTTATTGCCTGAGAGTTTCTAATCAGAGATTGATATACTTTCATATTTTACAAAGGTAACTCAGGGTCTGTGTAGAGAATGGACCACAGTCAGGTTAATAGTGAAATGAGGAAGACTAGCTCGAAGGCTGTTGTGTTAGTTCAGTCTAAAGGTGATGACTGCTTTGGGGTGCCTGGGTGGCTCAGTCGGTTGGGCGGCCGACTTCAGCTCAGGTCATGATCTCGCGGTCCGTGAGGGCTGTGAGTTCGAGACCCGCGTCGGGCTCTGTGCTGACAGCTCGGAGCCTGGAGCCTGTTTCGGATTCTGTGTCTCCCTCTCTCTGACCCTCCCCCGTTCATGCTCTGTCTCTCTCTGTCTCAAAAATAAATAAATGTTTAAAAAAAATAAAAAAATAAAGGTGATGACTGCTTGTTAAAGCTTTCAACTGAGGGGTTGTGTATGAAAATCACATATATACCCTTTTCAACAGACATTCTCAGTCAAGAAGGGCACATATATGACTTTTACAACCTGATTGAACCTGAACTTGTATCTTTCAGGCTGATGATCATATGTCCAGCACTATCGCTAGTTTCATTTCTCAGCTTTTAGCCTACTACCATCTTCAGTTGAGACTCACTATGTTAGATGACTGGGCAGGACAGTTTGGTGTTTATCAAGGCAAATGGCATCCATCCCAGTAAAAATCCAGAGACCAATCTTCAGTTGTTTCTGCCATTTCCTTTCTTCTTTCCACAGGTTTCTCTTTCTCAGTTTCTACCACTTAATTTTCTGTTCCCAAAGGAACACAGGTTCCTACTTCTCCCCTAGTAAGCTGTCTACTCTATGAGACACAAGGATGTTAATGTTTATGCTGTTGTTTTGAAGGATTTACTTTTTGTATGTAGAGGAATACAGAGATGAATACAAATAAAAATATAGAAAACTCCTTAGTTTATTCTACTAAAAGAAGGGAAAAAGAGGAAGTTACCTTTCCTTTTTGTTAAATCTTAAGTACAGCTGGAGGGAATGCAACGTGTTTTGAACACGTTTGTTTTGGAAGGGAAATTATATTGACATGGCTGTTGATAATATAATAAAATAATAATATAATGTAATATAATATAATATAATATAATATAATATAATATAATATAATATATATAATATAAAATCTAACATTTCTTTTTTTTTTTAATTTTTTTTTTCAACATTTATTTATTTTTGGGACAGAGAGAGACAGAGCATGAACGGGGGAGGGGCAGAGAGAGAGGGAGACACAGAATCGGAAACAGGCTCCAGGCTCTGAGCCATCAGCCCAGAGCCCGACGCGGGGCTCGAACTCATGGACCGCGAGATCGTGACCTGGCTGAAGTCGGACGCTTAACCGACTGCGCCACCCAGGCGCCCCTAAAATCTAACATTTCTTAAGCTATGTGTCAAGCAATGTTGCAGGTATTTTCTTGGATTAATTCTCCTATAGTTATTCCTCTTCACAGATGAGGAAACTAAGGTGCAGAACTAGTAAGTGATTGGCTCAGTGTCCCAGAGAGTGAGGGGCTAACCCAGGATTTACAGCCAGGTTTTTCTACTCTCTAGGTTATGCTTCCTCTCCAGGTGAGAAGACGTG
Source organism: Lynx rufus (assembly GCF_022079265.1). Taxonomy (NCBI): domain Eukaryota; kingdom Metazoa; phylum Chordata; class Mammalia; order Carnivora; family Felidae; genus Lynx; species Lynx rufus. Next base: position 158,065,704 of record NW_025814823.1, read on the forward strand.
GCAATCTGCAGGGAAAGGAGACTTTGCATGTGTAAGGCTGAAGAACCTTTACCAGGTATGCGCACCTGCCTCTCTAACTCCTGATGTGGCTTTAACTCCTCCTCCTCCCGGTCCTCTCTGCTTGATGCACTTTTTACCCCCAGGCCTTGCTTTCAGCTCCATTTTTCCTCAATCTACCCTTCACTTACACCTTTACCAAAAAGTATTTCTTTAAGTATGTGGTTGCCAAAATTAAAAGAAATATTCCCCCTATTTTTATCACTAAATTTCTGATTCTGATGGCCCTAATACTCATTTGCTGTAACAGCTGCTCTCCATTTCTCTGTGGGTGCTCTCCTTGTGTCTGAAAGGGTGGGGAACTAGGAGAGCAGAGCTCCCTAGGCCAAAGGGACACAAAGCTTTCCTCTCTGTGGTTTGTCCCCATACATGTAGAGACACTCATTTATCAGCTCAGCCTTCTCGCAGGTAGACTTTTGGTCACAGCAGGCTCCAGGAGATTACTTGTCTCACTACTGAATTTTCTTTATATGCTTTTTTTTAAGTATGTATGAAATTATAGTCTTGAGCTTTCCTTTTTCATACACAAACTAATCATTATGAAACCCAATAATGATCCCTGAGGGAAAAACCACATGGAGCACAAGGGCTCAGACGTGGGGTGAGGGTGTTGGACAACAGACATCGTTCCCGGACCCGTGGACACAATTCTCTCCAGGGGGTCAGTGCACTGCATTTTTATGACTTGAAACTATTTTTTTCAGGATATTACACCATAGTTTCCGCAAAGCCCAATTGTGTGTTGCAATGCCTATTTTGCATGTGCTGTATCACTCCTGAGCCTGAAATCTCAAGGTTTGAGCATCAGGTATTATTGATCTGATGATCTGACTGAAACACAGGAGAGGAAGTTTAAAGGATCAGAAAAATTAAAAACAATCCATGAGACAAACGGGCTGGTTTTCTCTAATACCTTTGACAAAACTCCTTTAACATGTTATTCTTATGGGTTATGTGACTACTGGATGACTAACTTGATTATTTGCCTTGCAGTATAATAAGAGTGTGAGGGAGAGGTTTCTTTCAAATATTAGATTTAAACATGATTTATCTCCCAGAAGGTAGAAGATGGATGTACCTCAGCATTTTGCTTTTGAAAGACAAAGCTTTTGGTGCTTTTTAAAGGTTCTTGTTTGTTCTTGGGCCAAAATTAGAACAAGGGAAAGTTCTGGCATGTTTGGCTCTCAGAAAAGGCTGGCATATCTCACTTTTTATTTTATAGATAAATATGCTGTTAGTCAAGCACTCTTTCACATCATAGTGATATAATGTCACTTAAACATGATCTCTCCCAAAGAAAATTTTAGTTTACCACAGATCAAATCTTCAGGTGAAAGAAAGAAATATCCTGATTATGATTTACCTATGTATTTGTCTGATCTTTTTTTAATGTCTTATTTTATTTTTGAGAGAGAAAGAGAGAGAGAGACAGAGTGTAAGCAGGGGAGGGGCAGAGAGAGAGACAGGGAAACAGAGAATCTGAAGCAGGCTCTAGGCTCTGAGCTGTCAGCACAGAGCCCAATGCGGGGCTCAAACTCACGAACTGGAACTGTGAGATCATGACCTGAGCGGACACCTAGGCGCCCCGTTTGCTTTTCTTTTTAAGTTTATATTGTACTTTGTTTCAAAACGGAGATTTAAGGCTATTCATCATAGAATAAAAAATAATTAAAAATAAATAATTGAGAATATTAGGATGACTTTAATATTGATAATTTGGGGTTTTAGAGGAAAATGGAAAAGAACTGTTTTGTTGTTGTTAGTAACTCTTATTTTACCTTGAAATCTTAGGGCAGACGTGAGATGGAGTCACCAACTCCACTTATAAAAGACCAATCTTAGAGGCGCCTGGGTGGCTCAGTCGGTTAAGCGTCCGACTTCGGCTCAGGTCACTATCTCACAGTTCGTGGGTTCGAGCCCTGCGTTGGGCTCTGTGCTGACAGCTCAGAGCCTGGAGCCTGCTTCACATTCTGTGTCTCCCTCTTTCTCTGCCCCTTCCCTGCTCATGCTGTGTCTCTCTCTGTCTCAAAAATAAATAAACATTAAAAAAAAAAGACCAATCTTACAGCACATCTTAGATACTTTATGGTTAAAAAGGGTTTTCTTGGGGTGCCTGGGTGGCTCAGTCAGTTGAGCGTCCGACTTCGACTCAGGTCATGATCTCACAGTCTGTGGGTTCGAGCCCAGCCTCGGGCTCTGAGCTGTCAGCATGGAGCCTGGAGCCTGCTTGGGATTCTGTGTCTCCCTCTCTCTCTGACCATCCCCTGCTCGTGCTTTGTCTCTCTCTGTCTCAAAAATAAATAAAAACATTTTAAAAAAATAAAATAAAAAGGGTTTTCTTATATTTTTCAGCTTGCTTAAGGCATTTAGTACAGGTTACTATTCATGGTTTAGTTCTTTAGTAGCATTCTCGTTGGTTATTTATTAACCTCCCTTTAAAGTACAGCTTAATCGTTCAAGGAAGGTACAAAGTTAATGTTTCTATTATTCCAAATTATGATACTACATAAGGCCACTGTATAACTTGAAATGCCTCCTAAAACCTAAAATTCATATATGAAATAATTAGCCTGTGGGGAACTGACTCTGAATACTATCATTATACAGGGTAATCCCAGAGTAACAGAAAAATGCTGCCCACATTAACGGAATGATCATATGGTACCTGTGTTCCACACAGTCTATATGTTTCACTGTGACCTCCACCTCCTCCTTCCTCTGTTGCTATTGTTATAAGCATAGGGTGTCAAAGGTGATCAGATATTCACCCAGGGAATCCAGAAGGAAGAAAACAGTAGATGTCCTCCCCTCTAGAGATATGTCTATTATGCAATTCATCAAGGATGATTATTGCTTAGGATCCAAAATTCAAACTGAACACAGGAGTTCAGTGTTTTTTTTTCCCCTCCCCATTTGGAGTAATGAAAAAAGTAGCCCTAGAAGACTTGAGTAAGTTTCTAGGTACTATATTTAAAACCAGTAAGAGACTGGGTCTCTTTCCTGCCCTCCTAGAACCTAGAACAGTTCCTCAACATCATATGTGTTCAGTATCACTTATAAAATGTATGTAAAATCAAATCTCCCTTCCTAAACCTACTTTTTTTGAGTCAATGTGATGAGAGCTCTAAGGTATAGGAAATCCTTCAATTTCTACCATGTTGATTAATGGTAAATAAGCTCTTGTTCCTTCTTATATTGTGTTGGTCAAGGGTGCTCAATTCTGGAATCAAGTTGCTTGAATTCAGAACGTATCTTCACCACTTACTAACTGTGCAAATGTGGGGAAGTTGCTTAGGTCCTCCAGAACGCAGTTTTCTCAGCTATAAAAGGGGATGTTAGGAGAAGCAAATGATGCATTAAGTACATAATACAAGATACCCATAGCCTTGTAAATATTTGACAGCATGGTATAGCAACTCTAGCCTTGAGAAAGCCTCAAGTCCTATCTGCTAAAAGGAAAATTCTTTGTGTCTAGAAATGATAGGAAGGTCAAGAAGTTAGAGACAGGTTCCCATTTACCTGTGGCTTTTAAACTCATGTGAAAAATTAGAGGAGCAATAAAAAGGACTGCTTTCCAGAGAGAATTAGGCAGCTATCCAAAGTATTTTGAGTCAGAAATAAATATTGATAGATTTCTCTCTTTAAAGCAATTTGTAGAATTATCTCCAATAGGGGCGCTTGGGCGGCTCAGTTGGTTAAGTGTCTAACTCTTGATTTTGGCTCATGTCATGATCTTGTGGTTCGTGGGATTGAACCCCACGTTTGGCTCTGTGCTTGGCATTCTCCCTCTCCCTCTCTGCCCCTCCCCACTCACTCGCCTCTCTCAAAATAAATAAATAAACAAACAAAAAAGAGTTATCTCTAATAGAATGAAGAGTTTACAGGTTTAAAAAAGAAAAATTGTAAAAGGTCTTAAATAGGAGATATTATTTTGAAGTTATTTTTCTTTAACAAACATGCCATTCACTCAACACATATTTATTAAGCAACCACTATATGCCAAGCTAATATGTTAGGTTATAGGGAGAAAAAGTGAAAAAGACATGGTGCCTGTTCTAAAGAATTTAGAGACTCTAAATATTCAGATAAGCAATGCCCTTCAAAATAGTTATCCTGGTTTCCTGCACATTTATTCCAATACTATTGTTCTCAACACCTTCAAACAACACTTGGGTAGTGCCTTCAGAGTCAATGCCCCAGACACACAGAAACAGCAGTGGCCTCTTCACTTTTTGGAATATTCAGTGGACATTAAAATACCTTAAATATCTTTGTTGGCTGGTAAATGCCACAGCTCAGAAACTCCCAAATGCCCACTTATCCCCACTGCTACATTTTGTCTTCCAGGACTCTTTAGAGCAATGCACAACCCAGCTACTAAAAAGTTACTATCTGGATCTTGGTTACGGTACTCCAGGACCTTGCTCCAGTAGCATCTGTTTTGATTGGCCTGTGTCCTGAAATACCTTTTGTTGGATACTTGGAATATCACCCCTAACATAAAGTGTCACACTGTGTTTCCTCAATCCTTCTTTCATATCTACTTCATTCTAGCTGGTACATCCAGGGCCCCATCTCCTAGATTACTTTTAGCTATCGATGAAGATCACATCCAACTTTAAAAGACAAAATTTGGCTGCCTTTGAAGACATTTCTTTAAAATAAAAAAGGAACAGACTAAAGATAAGTCCAAAAGAAAGATGCTAAAATTGTTGTGTGCAAAGGCAAATGTCAAGGAAGTTAGCGTGTGGTCTCCCAAGGTGACTACTCAGAGGGGATGACATCATTTCTTATGTAAATTCTGGTGCTTTTATGAACAAAAACAATAATATCAGGCCAATTACTTTATATTCACATCTTTCATGTTAGATCAATGTCTAATTTTAGAAGAGTTGTATTTTAAACCTTTAGTAAAGGTTTAAACCTGTAGTTAGGAGCATTTTTAAAACTTAGTATATTTTTCCCAGCTAATGTTATCATATAACATGTTAGCAAAATGTTAATATATAAGGAGTATGATAGGCATATTTATTTCAATAGCATTTTGGAATTCCTAACACCCAGATATAAAAATAAAATAACTGAATATCTTTTCCAGTGACAGTAAGATTCAGAATTACTCAAAATTTTAAAGCATGGCACAATTATGAAAACAAGAGAAGTTTTTGTTGTGGGCCTTGTGAATTCAGAAACATATGTTGTTATAAAAATATGCTTATTTTTTAATAGGATTTCTATGATGAGAATCTAAATTTATTTTTATTTGTTATAGGAAACTTGAAAAACAAAATCTCAAATCAACAAAAACAAAACAAAACAGAAAGGATTTTCTGAAGACAAAATTATTTATTGGTAGGTAGGACACAATTTTGAAAGAAATGAATATCGGATACTTGTGCTAAAGACAGACTGGACTTTAGGTCCCACAGCCTAGAAAATTCATAAATCATTAAATTAATTTAAATTTATATTATATATTATTATTATATTATATTATAAATTAATATTATTTATAAATTTATTAAATTTAATTAAATTAATTAAAATTTTTGCTGGTTCAGCTGCTAAATGATTTGTATGAAAATCAGTAGATTTTTTTCATTATGATAATGGATCCTGTAGATAACATTAATTCATTCTGTAACATTAACCACTGAGCTGAAGTTTATTTGCTGAATGAATGAATGTACAGCCGATCAAAGGTAGAAATTAACATTTCATTTGGATTGTTTCTCAGGACTTCATTTCTTTGAAAGATAATTTTTATTTATTTTTCTTACAAAAAATAATTATAAGTTGATAGAAAATTTTCACAAATGAGTAGAATAGAAAGATTACCGATAATGCCCACCATCTGTAAATAACCCTTTGCATTTTTTTTGTGTGTCTTGACACCCATTTTCTATATATGTGTAGTATAAGTAGAATACACTATATATGTGTTTGATTTACAAAAAAATAATCACATGTACAACTTTTTCTTTTATATAACATGTTGTGTTACCTACCCATGTATGCCATTAAGCAGTGTTATATAATATTACGTTGAGTAACTGCATCATATTCTGCTCTAGGTATGTGTCATAATTTATTTCACCGATCTTCTGTTATTGAGCATTTAGGTTGGTTTCAGTTTTTTGCCATTGTGTTGTAGAGACATTTGGCTATTCCAAAACTATTAAATCATTCTTATACTATTGTTATTCCCTTGGACAGTTAAACTTGTGGATCCTTTCCCAGAATAAGGGTGTTTTTTGTTTTTTTGGATAAAACTATAGGGTTACAGAAGAAACCAATTATGTTGATTGAAATAGTTATCAAAATATTTCTTCAGTTTATAATATATATTTGATATTATGTATGATATAACATATTAAATAATAGGATCTATTGGCACATCTAATAACAACCATAATTTTAACTAGTGAAGAACATTAAGTGACTTTTGAGATACTTGAAACAATTAGAATGCAGTATAAAAGTAGCTTTTATGTTCCATTTATTTCATTGTAATTTGTTGCTTGCATTAATAATAGGAAATGCTCAATAGAAGTTAATGAATAGAAGTTAATAGAAGCTAATGAAAACAAAGATGAGATTTTTTTTCTGCTCCAAAATCACAGATAGCTTGAATTTTATCCATGCATCTCCATAGCCACAAGACCTCAGATTAAGAACGTCTGTTCTTGATTATCAGACTTACTTGAAAGTTCTAAATATAGTAATAAGGGAGAAGTAGGTATGTTCCCCAAAGATTAGCAATATGGACTTAAAATAACAAAATGGTACTAACCTTGGTGAAGCCAATGGAGGTTGAAAATCATAATCTGTAACACAAATAGACCAGGATGATGAGTAATGGTGGAAGAAACCTAGGAGTTGTGGGAAGCTAATTATGAGTAGGGTTTCAAAGGAATGGAAGAGCAGAGAAAAACCCGGCTATTTCAGGCTTCTAATGAAAAGACATTGTGTTATTGAAAAGGGGAGAGTGAGCTTTTCTCTTAACTTAGTGAAACCCAAATGTACCAGCCTCAACAACCAATGACTACAAAATATTATCTTATTTCCCCTAAATAAACCAAGTGATGTGAGCTCTAGTCTCACAGACCAGCCTGATTGCCTCAAAATTGGTACCACTCTCAAATGTTCCACCAACTTTTCCTGTGTTCCAAAGGGTGCCGTTTTGAGGATATGCAGGATGGAACATGTCTTGTGTGTTCTTTCATTTGGGCTTTCTGCAAAGCCACCACATGTTGCCTCTGTTGTCAGTGACTTTTATGAAATTGATGTACAAAGATGTTTAACCATCTTTCCGATCTGGTGTTGGAAGGCAGGGGTCCTTTCTGTACCCTTAGCTACTCAGTCCAAAGCAAAAACCAGTTCTTCTAATTCTACACAGCAGAGACCAGGCTGCAAGTTTCCACAAACTTCACCCAACTTGGGAGTGGACCAGAGTGATGTTGGGAAGTATAATTTATATCTATGGCAGAGCTTCTAGGACCAGCCATGTCTCAGGGTGACTAACGGGATGATTTCTCACTTGCTAGCTCAGTCTGGGAATATTGAAATTCTCCCAAGAAGCTTCAAGGGAGAAGAGAGGTTTTCATCTCTCCAGTAAAAGTGCCATTCTCCAGAGTCCCCACATTTCTAGTTCAGACCCCTCCTGGGACTGACACTGGGAATGCCATAGGGGGAAGACCCTAGTCTACCCACAGAAATTGTCCTATAATTTATTAGTTCAGCATCTAAACAGTCTGAATTATTTAGTCCCAAATAACGTCATTACTAGGAATTCCAAAGTACAGCCTGTTTATTTTTTTGGTTTCTTGTCCAGCATGTGAAGTTCATATCTGCATATAATTTTTATAGTCTTTAAATTCAAGTCTTCTGCAAACAACTGCTGTGACAAGGATAAACATCTTCATGTCTTTTACCCATTTTCTAATTGGATGGCTTGTTTTTTCACTGTTGAGTTTTAAGAGTTCTTTATATACCCTAGTTACCAGTCCTTTGCCAAATATATAATTTGCAAATATTTTCTTACAGTATGTAGCTTGTCTTTTTATCCCATGTGGACTTTTGCAGAGCAAAAGTTTTCATTTTTGTGAGACCCAATTTATCAGTTTTCCCTCTTATGGATTGTACTTCTGGTGTCAAGCCTAAGAACTCTTTACTTAGACCTCAATCCCAAATATTTTCTCTTGTTTTTTACTAACAATGAAAAGGTAACAGGGGTGCCTGGGTGGCTCAGTCAGTTAAGAGTACAAGTCTCGATTCCAGCTCAGGTCATGATCTTATGGTTTGTGAGTTCGAGCCCTGCAATGGGCTCTGTGCTGACTGCACTGAGCCTGCTTGGGATTCTCTCTCTCCTCCTCTCTCTGCTCCTCCCCCACTGGTGCTCATGCTCTAGCTCTCAAAATAAATAAATACACTTTTTTTTTTTAAAGAAAAGGTAACAAGATTTTACATTTAAATCCATCATCCATTTTGGGTTAATTTTGGTATAAAATGTGAGGTTTAGGTCAAAGTTCTTATTTGTTTACTTTCCTATAGATGTCTAACAGCTCCAGCACCATTGATTGAAAAGACTTTCCTTTTTTCATTAAATTGCTTTTCACCTTTGTCAAAAGTCAGCTGGACATATTTGTGTGGGTCTGTTTCTAGGTTTTCTATTCTTTTATGTTAATCTGTATGTCTGTCACTCCACAAAGACCACACACTTTCATTGTAGCTGCACAATGAATCTTGAAATTGGGTAGATTGATTTCTCCTCCATTATTATTGTTTTAAAATTTTGGTTTTTTAGCTATTCTAGTTTCTTTGTCTTTTCATATAAATTTTATAAAGAATAAGCTTGCCTGTATCTATAAAAATTCTGTCTGGGAATTGGATTAAACCTATACCGTTGACCCTTGAACAACATGTGTTTGAACTGCTCATATGCACTCAAACACATTTTTTTTTTAATGAAGATAGTATAGTACTCTAACTGTATTTTTTTGGTATGATTTTCTTAATAACATTTTCTCTTCTCCAGTTTACTTTAAGGATATAGTATATAATACATATAGCATAGAAATATTTGTTAATGGTCTCTTTTTGTTATGGGTTAGGCTTCCTATCATTGGTAAGCTATTTGTGGCTAAGTTTTTGGAAAGTTAAAAGTTGTATGTGGAAGGAATCAGCATCCCTAATTCCTGCATTGTTCAAGGATCAACTGTGTATGAATTTAAGAAGTAACATCTTTACTATGTTGCAATTTCTAGTCCATGAACACAGTATGTCTTTCCATATATCTAAATCTGCTTTGATTTCTTTAATCAACATTTTGCCGTTTTCATCATACAAATACAAATACAATACAGTACTATAGTGTTAAATTTACACATAAGTATGTCATTTTTTGAATGATTGTAATTGGTATTGTATATTTATAATTTTGGTGTTCATACTTGTACATATAAATGAACTTGATTTTCTGAATGTTAATTTTGTATCCTGTGACCTTTCTGAATTCACATAGTATTTCTAGAAGTTTCTTTTTTTTATCATTTTTAATTTTTTTTATTTTTTAAAATTTACATATAAATTAGTTAGCATATAGTGAAACAATGATTTCAGGAGTAGATTCCTTTAATGTCCCATACCCATTTATCCCATCCCCCCTCCCACAACCCTTCCAGCAACCCTCAGTTTGTTCTCCATATTTATGAGTCTCTTGGGTTTTGTCCCCCTCCCTGTTTTTACATTATTTTTGTTTCCCTTCCCTTATGTTCATCTGTTTCGTCTCCTAAAGTCCTCATATGAGTGAAGTCATATGATTTTTGTCTTTCTCTGACTAATTTCACTTAGCATAATACCATCCAGTTCTATCCACGTAGTTGCAAATGGCAAGATTTCATTCTTTTTGATTGCCGAGTAATACTCCATTGCATATATATATATATATATATATATATATATATATATATACCACATCTTCTTTATCCATTCATCCATCGATGGACATTTGGGCTCTTTCCATACTTTGGCTATTGTTGATAGTGCTGCTATCAACATGGGGGTGCATGTGTCCCTTCGAAACAGCACACCTGTATCCCTTGGATAAATGCCTAGTAGTGCAATGGCTGGGTCGTAGGATAGTTCTATTTTTAGTTTTTTGAGGAACCTCCATACTGTTTTCCAGAGTGGCTGCACCAGCTTGCATTGCCACCAACACTGCAAAGGAGATCCTCTTTCTCTGCATCCTCGCCAACATCTGTTGTTGCCTGCATTGTTAATGTTAGCCATTCTGACAGGTGTAAGGTGGTATCTCATTGTGGTTTTGATTTGTATTTCCCTGATGATGAGTGATGTTGTGCATTTTTTCATGTATCAATTGGCCATCTGGATGTCTTCCTTGGAAAAGTATCTATTCATGTCTTTCACCCATTTCTTCACTGGATTATTTGTTTTTTGGGTGTTGAGTTTGATAAGTTCTTGATAGATTTTAGATACTAACCCTTTATCTGATATGTCATTTGCAAATATCTTCTCCCATTCTGTCGGTTGCCTTTTAGTTTTGCTGATTGTTTCCTTCGCTGTGCAGAAGGTTTTTATTTTGATGAGGTCCCAGTAGTTCATTTTTGCTTTTGTTTCCCTTGCCACCAGAGACATGTTGAGTAAGAAGTTGCTGCGGCCTAGATCAAAGAGGTTTTTGTCTGCTGTCTCCTCAAGGATTTTGATGGCTTCCTGTTTTACATTGAGGTCTTTCATCCATTTTGAGTTTATTTTTGTGGATGGTGTAAGAAAGTGGTCCAGGTTCATTCTTCTGCATGTTGCTGTCCAGTTTTCCCAGCACCATTTGCTGAAGAGACTGTCTTTATTCCATTGGATATTCTTTCCTGCTTTGTCAAAGATTAGTTGGCCATGGGTTTGTGGGTCCATTTCTGGGTTCTCTATTCTGTTCCATTGATGTGAGTGTCTGTTCTTGTGCCAGTACCATACTGTCTTGATGATTAAAGCTTTTCTTATGAATTTCTTGAAATTTTCTATGTAGATAATTATGTTATCTGCAAATTGAGATAGTCTTATTAATCTTTCCTTGTGATCAGTATGCCTTTTAATTCCTTTTCTTGCTTTATTTTAATGGTTACAACTTCCACTATTATGTTGAATAAGAGTACATATTTCTTTGCCTTATTCCTTTTTTTAATCTTAAAATTTTTTTTAATGTTTATTTATTTTTGAGAGAGACAGTGTGAGCAGAGGAAGGCAGAGATAGAGGAAGGCAGGCTTCAGGCTCTGAGCTGTCAGTGCAGGGCCTGATGTGGTGCTCAAACTCACGAACCATAAGATCATCACCTGAGCCGAAGATGGATGCTCAACCAACTGAGCCACCCAGGCGCCCCCTTTGCCTTATTCGTAATCTTTGACGGAAGGCAGTTAGCCTTTCATCATTCAGTGTAATATTAAATTCATCAAGTTTAAGAAGTTCCTCTCTATTCCTACGTTTCTGAGAGTTTCTTTCATGAATGAGTGTTGAATTTTCTCAAATGTTTTTTCTCATCAAATGATATGATCATATAATTTTTTTCTTTAGACTATTAATATGGTAGATTGCACTGATTTTCAAATATTGAAGTAACCTTACATCCTTGGAATAAACTCTACTTTTTCATGGTATATAATTATATTTATTGCAGAATTCTAATTGCTAATGTTATCTTAAGGACTTTTACATGTATTTTCATGAGTGATACTAGCCTGTAGTTTTCTTTTCTACACTCACATTGTGTGTTATTTGGTTAATATTAGCTTCATAAATTTACTTGAGAGGGTTCTCATCTCTTCTGTTTTCTGAGAGATTTTGTAAAATTGGTTTTTAAATTCTCCTATTAATATTTGGAAGAATTCTCTAGTGAAAACATCTAGGACTGGCGATTTTTCTTTTAATGTTTTTATTCATTTTTGAGACACAGAGAGACAGAGCATGAGCAGGGGATGGGCAGAGAGAGGGAGACACAGAATCCGAAGCAGGCTCCAGGCTCTGAGCTTTCAGCACACAGCCGGACGTGGGGCTCAAACTCATGGACTGTGAGATCATGACCTGAGCTGAAGTTGGACACTTAACCAACTGAGCCACCCAGGCACCCCAGGACTGGAGATTTTTTTTTTTAGCTTTAATTATTATTATTTTTTTTTTTAGCTTTTAAGTGATGAATCTTTAGATCATGAAATAACCATTTACCGAATAATTGTTGGACAATACAAATTATCTATTTATAGTGGGTTAGTTGTGGTGCTTTGTACTTTTCAAACAGTTGGTCCATTGCTTGTAAATTGTTAGAATTATGTGTGTCCACTTATTCACAGTATTCCTGTACTATCCAGGGTCTGTAATGATATCCCTTTTAAAATTTCTGGTATTGGTAATATGTGGCTTATCTTTTATTCCTTTGTCTGTCTTGTTAGAGATTTGTCAATTTTATTGATTTTTTTCAGAGAATCAAATTTGTATTTATTTATTTATTTATTTATTTATTTATTTAATTTTTTTATTATATGAAATTTATTGTCAAATTAGTTTCCATACAACACCCAGTGCTCATCCCAAAAGATGCCCTCTTCAATGCCCATCACCTACCCTCCCCCCCTCCCACCCCCCATCAACCCTCAGTTTGTTCTCAGTTTTTAAGAGTCTTTTATGCTTTGGCTCTCTCTCCCACTCTAACCTCTTTTTTTTCTTTTTTTTCCCTTCCCCTCCCCCATGGGTTTCTGTTAAGTTTCTCAGGATCCACATAAGAGTGAAACCATATGGTATCAGTCTTTCTCTGTATGGTTTATTTCACTTAGCATCACACTCTCCAGTTCCATCCACGTTGCTACAAAGGGCCATATTTCATTCTTTCTCATTGCCACGTGGTACTCCATTGTGTATATAAACCACAATTTCTTTATCCATTCATCAGTTGGTGGACATTTAGGCTCTTTCCATAATTTGGCTATTGTTGAGAGTGCTGCTATAAACATTGGGGTACAAGTGCCCCTATGCATCAGTACTCCTGTATTCCTTGGGTAACTTCCTAGCAGTGCTATTGCTGGGTCATAGGGTAGGTCTATTGTTAATTTTTTGAGGAACTTCCACACTGTTTTCCAGAGCGGCTGCACCAATTTGCATTCCCACCAACAGTGCAAGAGGGTTCCCGTTTCTCCACATCCTCTCCAGCATCTATAGTCTCCTGATTTGTTCATTTTGGCCACTCTGACTGGCGTGAGGTGATATCTGAATGTGGTTTTGATTTGTATTTCCCTGATGAGGAGCGACGCTGAACATCTTTTCATGTGCCTGTTGGCCATCCGGATGTCTTCTTTAGAGAAGTGTCTATTCATGTTTTCTGCCCATTTCTTCACTGGGTTATTTGTTTTTCGGGTGTGGAGTTTGGTGAGCTCTTTATAGATTTTATATACTAGCACTTTGTCCGATATGTCATTTGCAAATATCTTTTCCCATTCCGTTGGTTGCCTTTTAGTTTGTTGGTTGTTTCCTTTGCTGTGCAGAAGCTTTTTATCTTCATAAGGTCCCAGTAGTTCATTTTTGCTTTTAATTCCCTTGCCTTTGGGGATGTGTCAAGTAAGAAATTGCTATGGCTGAGGTCAGAGAGGTCTTTTCCTGCTTTCTCCACTAGGGTTTTGATGGTTTCCTGTCTCACATTCAGGTCCTTTATCCATTTTGAATTTATTTTTGTGAATAGTGTCAGAAAGTGGTCTAGTTTCAATCTTCTGCATGTTGCTGTCCAGTTCTCCCAGCACCATTTGTTAAAGAGACTGTCTTTTTTCCATTGGATATTCTTTCCTGCTTTGTCAAAGATTAGTTGACCATACGTTTGTCGTCTGGGGTTTCTATTCTAATCTATTGGTCTATGTGTCTGTTTTTGTGCCAATACCATCCTGTCTTGATGATGACAGCTTTGTAGTAGAGGCTAAAGTCTGGGATTGTGATGCCTCCTACTTTGGTCTTCTTCTTCAAAATTACTTTGGCTATTCGGGGTCTTTTGTGGTTCCATATGATTTTTAGCATTGCTTGTTCTAGTTTCAAGAAGAATGCTGGTGCAGTTTTGATTGGGATTGCATTGAATGTGTAGATAACTTTGGGTAGTGTTGACATTTTAACAATATTCTTCCTACCCATTAGCACGGAATGTTTTTCCATTTCTTTGTATCTTCTTCAATTTCCTTCATAAGTTTTCTATAGTTTTCAGCATACAGATCTTGTACACCTTTGGTTAGATTTATTCCTAGGTATTTTATGCTTCTCGGTGCAATTGTGAATGGGATCAGTTTCTTTATTTGTCTTTCTGTTGCTTCATTATTAGTGTATAAGAATGCAACTGATTTCTATACATTGATTTTTGTATCCTGAGACTTTGCTGAATTCATGTATCAGTTCTAGCAGACTTTTGGTGGAGTCTATTGGATTTTCCATGTATAATATCATGTCATCTGCAAAAAGTGAAAGCTTGACTTCATCTTTGCCAATTTTGATGCCTTTGGTTTCCTTTTGTTGTCTAATTGCTGGTGCTAGAACTTCCAACACTCTGTTAAACAACAGTGGTGAGAGTGGACATCCCTGTTGTGTTCCTGATCTCAGGGAAAAAGCTCTCAGTTTTTCCCCATTGAGGATGATATTAGCTGTGGGCTTTTCATAAATGACTTTTATGATATTTAAGTATGTTCCTTCTACCCCGACTTTCTCAAGGGTTTTTATTAAGAATGGATGCTGAATTTTGTCAATTGCCTTTTCTGCATCGGTTGGTACAAGATCATATGGTTATCTTTTCTTTTGTTAATGTGATGTATCACATTGATTGATTTGCGAATGTTGAACCAGCCCTGCATCCCAGGAATCAATCCCACTTGATCATGGTGAGTAATTCTTTTCCCATGCTGTTGAATTCGATTTGCTAGTATCTTATTGAGAATTTTTGCATCCATATTTATCAGGGATATTGGCCTGTAGTTCTCTTTTTTTTGCTGGGTCTCTCTCTGGTTTGGGAATCAAAGTCATGCTGGCTTCATAGAATGAGTCTGGGAGTTTTCCTTCCCTTTCGATTTTTTGGAACAGCTTGAGAAGGATAGGTATTATCTCTGCTTTAACTGTCTGGTAGAATTCCCCAGGGAAGCCATCTGGTCCTGGACTCATTTGTTGGGAGATTTTTGATGACTGATTCAATTTCTTCGCTGGTTATGGGTCTGTTCAAATTTTCTATTTCCTCCTGTTTGAGTTTTGGAAGTGTGTGGGTGCTTAGGAATTTGTCCATTTCTTCCAGGTTGTCCAGTTTGTTGGCATATAATTTTTCATAGTATTCCCTAATAATTGCTTGTATTTCTGAGGGATTGGTTGTAATAATTCCATTTTCATTCATGATTTTATCTATTTGGGTCATCTTCCTTTTTTTTTTTTTGAGAAGCCTGGCGACAGGTTTATCAATTTTGTTTATTTTTTCAAAAAACCAACTCTTGGTTTCATTGATCTGCTCTACAGTTTTTTTAGATTCTATATTGTTTATTTCTGCTCTGATCTTTATTATTTCTCTTCTTCTGCTTGGTTTGGGGTGTCTTTGCTGTTCTGCTTCTATTCCCTTAGGTGTGCTATTAGATTTTGTATTTGGGATTTTTCTTGTTTCTTGAGATAGGCCTGGATTGCAATGTATTTTCCTCTCAGGACTGTCTTCACTGCATCCCAAAGCGTTTGGATTGTTGTATTTTCATTTTCGTTTGTTTCCATATATTTTTTAATTTCTTCTCTAATTGCCTGGTTGACCCATTCATTCTTTAGTAGGGTGTTCTTTAAAACCTCCATGGTTTTGGAGGTTTTCTGGACTTTTTCCTGTGGTTGATTTCAAGCTTCATAGCATTGTGTTCTGAAAGTGTGCATGGTATGATTTCAATTCTGTTATACTTATGAAGGGCTGTTTTGTGACCCGGAATGTGATCTATCTTGGAGAATGTGCCATGTGCACTCGAGAAGAAAGTATATTCTGTTGCTTTGGGATGCAGAGTTCTAAATATATCTGTCAAGTCCATCTGATCCAATGTCTCATTCAGGGCCCTTGTTTCTTTATTGACCGTGTGTCTAGATGATCTATCCATTGCTGTGAGTGGGGTGTTAAAGTCCCGTGGAATTACCACATTCTTATCAATAAGGTTGCTTATGTTGTGAGTAATTGTTTTATATATTTGGGGGCTCACGTATTCGGTGTATAGACATTTATAATTGTTAGCTCTTCCTGATGTATAGACCCTGTGATTATTATATAATGGCCTTCTTCACCTCTTGTTACAGCCTTTAATTTAAAGTCTAGTTTGTCTGATATAAGTATGGCTACTCCAGCTTTCTTTGACTTCCAGTAGCATGATAAATAGTTCTCCATCCCCTCACTCTGAATCTAAAGGTGTCCTCAGGTCTAAAATGAGTCTCTTGTAGACAGCAAATAGATGGGTCTTGGTTTTTTATCCATTCTGATACCTTATGTCTTTTGGTTGGTGCATTTAGTCCATTTACATTCAGTGTTATTATAGAAAGATATGGGTTTAGAGTCATTGTGATGTCCGTAGGTTTCATGCTTGTAGCAATGTCTCTGGTACGTTGTCTCACAGGATCCCCCTTAGGATCTCTTGTAGGGCTGGTTTAGTGGTGACAAATTCCTTCAGTTTTGTTTGTTTGGGAAGACCTTTATCTCTCCTTCTGTTCTAAATGACAGACTTGCTGGATAAAGGATTCTCGGCTGCATATTTTTTTCTGGTCATCACATTGAAGATTTCCTGCCATTCCTTTCTGGCCTGCCAAGTTTCAATAGAGAGATTGGTCACGAGTCTTATAGTTTGGTCACATAGTCTTTATATGTAAGAGCACGTTTTTCCCTAGCTGCTTTCAGAATTTTCTCTTTATCCTTGTATTTGCCAGTTTGACTATGGTATGTCATGCAGAAGATCGATTCAAGTTATGTCTGAAGGGAGTTCTCTGTGCCTCCTGGATTTCAATGCCTTTTTCCTTCCCCAGATCGGGGAAGTTCTCAGCTATTATTTCTTCAAGTACACCTTCAGCACCTTTCCCTCTCTCTTCCTCCTCTGGAAAACCAATTATGCGTAGATTATTTCTCTTTATTGCATCACTTAGTTCTCTAATTTTCCCCTCATACTCCTGAATTTTTTTATCTCTCTTTTTCTCAGCTTCTTCTTTTTCCATAACTTTATCTTCTAGCTCACCTATTCTCTCCTCTGCCTCTTCATTCCGAGCTGTGGTCGTCTCCATTTTATTTTGCAGCTCGTTAATAGCATTTTTTAGCTCCTCCTGGCTGTTCCTTAGTCCCTTGATCTGTAGCAATAGATTCTCTGCTGTCCTTTATACTGTTTTCAAGCCCAGTGATTAATTTTATGACTATTATTCTAAATTCACTCTCTGTTATATTGTTTAAATCGTTTTTGATCAGTTCGTTAGCTGTCGTTATTTCCTGGAGATTTTTTTTGAGGGGAATTCTTCCCTTTCGTCATTTTTGATAGTCCCTGGAGTGGTGTGGAACTTCGGGGCACTTCCCCAGTGCTGTCTTGAATAACTTGCATTGGTGGGCGGGGCCGCAATCAGACCTGATGTCTGCCCCCAGCCCACCGCTGGGGCCACAGTCAGACTGGTGTGTACTTTCTCTTCCCCTCTCCTAGGGGCAGGATTCACTGTGGGGTGGCGTGGCCGGTCTGGGCTAATTGCACACTGCCAGGCTTGTGGTGCTGGGGATCTGGCGTATTAGCTGGGGTGGATCCGCAAGGTGCACTGGGGCGGGCAGGGCAGGCTCAGCTTGCTTATCCTCCGTGATCCGCTTCGGGAGGGGCCCTGTGGCACTGGGAGGAAGTCATACCCTCCGGAGGGATGGATCCGCAGAAGCACAGCGTTCGGTGTTTGCATGGTGCAAGCCAGTTCCCTGGCAGGAACCGGTTCCCTTTGGGATTTTGGCTGGAGGATGGGTGAGGGAGATGGCGCTGGCAAGCGCCTTTGTTCCCCGCCAAGCTGCGCTCTGTTGTCTGGGGCTCAACAACTCTCCCTCCAGTTGTACTCCAGCCCTCCTGCTCTCAGAGCAGAACTGTTAACTTATAAGCTTCCAGATGTTAAGTCCCACTGCTGTCTGAACACACTCCGTCCAGCCCCTCCGCTTTTGCAAGCCAGACTCGGGGGCTCTGCTTGGCCGGCAGGCTGCCACTCCGCCCTGGCTCCCTCCCGCCAGTCCGTGTAGCATGCACCACCTCTCCGCCCTTCCTACCCTCTTACGTGGACCTCTCGTCTATGCTTGGCTCCGGAGAATCCATTCTGCTAGTCTTCTGGCAATTTTCTGGGTTATTTAGGCAGGTGTGGGTGGAATCTAAGTGATCCGCAGGATGCGGTGAGCTCAGTGTGCTCCTACACTGCCAGCTTCGAATCAAATTTTTATTTAGTTGATTTCTGTTTTTCTTTTAATTTCCTTCTTCTATTTAATTTTGGTTTATTTTTTTCTTCTTTTCGTAGGCTCTTCAAGTAGAAGCTTAGATTACTGATTTAAGACTTTTCCTCTTTTCTATTGTAAGCATTTAGTGCTATAAATTTTCCTCTCAGCGTTGCTTTAACAGTGGCTCACAAGTGTTGATACGTTGTACTTTCATATTCATTCACTTCAATGTAATCTTTGATTTTTCTTGAGACATCTTTTTGAGCCATGAGTTGTTTAAAAATGTATTGTTTTTCTGTTATTGATTTCTAGTTTGCTTCCATTGTGGTCAGAGAACACAGTCTTATGTTAAATTCTATCAAATGTGTTGATAGTTGTTTTGTGACCTTATATATGGTCTTTCTCAGTGTATGTTCTATTGTTCTTGAAAAGAATGTGAGTTCTGCTGTTGTTGGGTGGACTGTTTCATTTATGGAACATTTTGGTTGATGGTGTTATAGAATTTTCTGTATTCTTGATGATTTTCTATCTGATTTCTGCCAGTTGTTGAGAGAGGAATGCTAAAGTTTCTATAATTGTAGATTTGTCTGCCTCTTTCAATTCCACTAGTTTTTGCTTCAGTTATTTTGTAGTTTTGTTGTTTGGTGCTATACATATCCAGGACTGCCTTGTGCTCCTGGTAGACTGACCATTTTATCATTATGTCATGTCATTGTCTGTGGTAAATCTTTGTTCTTAGGTCTACTTTATCTGTTATTAAAATGGCTATTCCTGCTTTCTTTTGATTAATGTTTGCACGATATATCTTTTTCCTATTCTTTTACTTTCAACCTACCTGTATTATATTTGAAGTGAGTTTCATGTACACAGCATTTGGTTGGGTTATGTTTTTTAATTGACTCTGCCAATCTCTAAATAAGTGATGAACATAAGTACACAAAATTTGAAAGCTACCAAAAAGGACATGTTAAAAAGTCAATCTCATCCCACCCTTTCCGCCTTTATATCTCCTTCCCAAGAGGCAACCATGTTCTCCAGTTGTCTTTTGTCTTATGTCCAAGCCAGTCTGCACACATGCAAGCATTTATAGAACTATAAATTTTTCCTTTAAAAAGAAAATACAAATAAAAAAATGTATATACTATTCTACCTCTCACTTTATGTGTGTGTGTATACCTTGGATAATTTCTATGTTGGTACATATTGAGCATACTGCCAACATTTAAATAAAAATATTTTCTTCTGATTTCAAAAATCTTAAAAGCCAGTCTCAGGAAGTATGCTCTTTTGTACAAGATCACATGTTAAAATTCTCATAAATTGAAAACATTTAGCAATCAGAATGGAGAATATGAATTATAATGAAATATATAAATTACTATACATATTGAGCTTAAATACTTTAGAATAAGTGTGCTGGAAATCCACTCTTTTTAAGTCATAGATTTCCAACGAGTTGTGAAGTTATTTAGCAGCAACTGTCTATATGGCTAGGAATAATGGGATGAGACCAAGAAAAGGAGAGGCAATATTTAAAGTAAAAATATAGCTCCTGGAAACTTTGTAAAATACTTTATGCCATTATTTTCTTATATACCCAAATGGGGGAAAGACTACTATCCCATGAAATAAAAAAGAATTCTAGATCTTGGTATTTTCCTTTGTCTTTTATAATTGCAAATTAAAAAGGCTTCCGAAGAGATAGGGATTAATCAATTCAACAAATATATATTAGATATCTACTGTGTTCCAGAGACAGTTCCAGACAGTAAACAAAGTAGAAAAATCTTGCAAGCTCTCATTCTGGAAATAGCAATGGGGAGCAAAGAAAATAAAGGAATAAAACCGAGAAAAAAAGCCAGGGAGTGATAGGCATTTTGAAGAGAATAAAACTAGGTTATGTGTTGCAGAGACACAGGGAAATTGTTTTATATTTGGTGTTAGAAGATGCTGTTAAACTGAGAAGCCCAGGAAACCATGTCCATAATCCAAGAAAAAGTCCTTTGCTTACATTGCTCTAGTTTGCTCTGTCCTCCTCTGACCTCCTTCTGGCTAAATCCTTAAAGCCACAGCACAGTCCTACATTCTTGGTAAAGTCTTCTGGGATATTCCTGCCAGGAGGAAGAAAATGCACCTGATGTAACAGCCGCTTTAAGTACTGGACTGGCAAATGATCTGATTGGCCCAGTGTAAGAAGGGTTGGAGAGAAGAAGAAACCACAAGTAGAAAGGCCAGATGAGGAAATTAAGCTAAATATATACTATCTCAAGAATATTCCCAGAAATTACTGTTAAAATTAAACCTCTGCTTACAGTGGAATACTGTATAGCAGAAGTTCTCAAACTTTTTGATCTGAGGACACTTTATGTGCTTAAAAATTATTGAGGACTTTAAAGAGCTTTTGATTATGTGGATTATAGCTATTCATGTTTACCACTTTGTGATTTAAAAGTGAGAAATTTAAAGAATATTTATTGTAAAATTATTTAAAGCTAACAACACTAAACACATTGCATGGTAACATAAATAGCTATTTTTTATAAAAAGTACTTTATTTTGCACAAAAAAATTAATGAGAACAGAGGTGTTATTTTACATTTTGCAATCTATTTACAACTGGGTTATGAGAAAATAGCTGGTTTCTAATCTCTGCTTCTCCATTTGATCTATTGTTATATATTTTACTTAAAGTATATGAAGAAGATACAGTCTCACATAGATAGATAATTTCTTTCTTTCTTTCTTTCTTTCTTTCTTTCTTTCTTTCTTTCTTCCTTTCAAATACATGTGAATATCTTTCTTTGATACTACATTAAAACTTGACAAGTGGTAGTTCCTTAAAGGTTAATTGTAATGTGGATACTGAAATCATATCAACGAACATTTGATAGTCTGATATGTTAAATCCAATGGTCTGTCCTGGACTTTGAATTAATCTTGTACTAATGCATGATTTGTATTAGGCATTCATTATTCAGAAAACATTGGTTCACTGACTTATGCAGAGCCTTCAAATGCTTACATATTTCCTTATATAATATTTAAAAAATCACATATAGCAAAGTATTTAAATGTTGTGAAGCTGTCAAATTCATGGTGGTGGACATGTTGTACAAATCATAATTTTTGTTTAAAAAGTTGAAGTTTTGTCATTGACATAAATTACTACCAGTAGTTTTCCCTAAAGTTAAGGGTTCCCTTCATTTATTTTTGAGACAATGTCTGCTAAATACTCAGATTCAATAACCATTGTTTTCCTGTCAGTCATTCTTTCTAGTAAATTTGTGTTCCATGACAAAAGTGACTAGTTTAGCTTGCAACTCACATTGCTTTTCCTAATGAGTTTTTTTCATCCATTGTACTTTATGTGGAAGTACTTTATGCATACTTTACATCACACAGAATATTAAAAAGACATGTACTCAAGGGTTGAGAGCTAATGTAATTAATTTTTTTTTTTTTTTACTAAAGAAGTTATTAAATACAGTTGTCATTTTTTTTGTTTTATGTTTTTGTTTACTGGTGGTGCATGATGTTGAACAATGATAGGATAATGTTTAGTACAATTTGGTGTCATTGCCTTGATTTATGCTAAGGTGCCAGCAATTTTATCCACTTTTGCTTTTGTACCATCAGTACAAATATCAATACGGCAAAAAGGATAAATTATATGTTACAATATTTATGAAAATTGCTTACTTTTGGACCACACTTTAACCTACATTTATCAACCACACTTTGAGAATTATTGCTGGACAAAAATGAGAATGAATGATCTATAGATACCCACAACAATAATGGTTGAATCTCACAAATATATTGTTAAGTAAAGGAATCCAGATCCAAAAATAATACATGATATATGACCCACTTATATACCCATTGTATATAAAATACAAAAACAGGCAAAGCTTATCTATGGTATTAGAAATAGGAGATGGTTATCCTTAGGGAGGCTGAGTGAAAGGAAAGGGTAAACCTCTGGAGTGCTCTGAATGTTTTGTTCTTGAGGTAGGCATTTATCACATGCATATGTTCAGAGAGCTGTATGCTTATAATATGAACACCTTCTGTATATATATTACATTTTAACAAAAATTTCTGAAAGTAAAACTAGAGTTATTTTCTTATGTTTTATTTCTTATCCTAGTTTCTTGAAGGTTCTGAGTATGAATAATAAAAATCAAGAATAAGTGGCTTCTTGCTTTTTTAAACATCAGCATTTTCAGTTGTTTAAAAGATTTTGAAAAAAAAAATTAAAGGTTTTGCCTGGGTTTCAAATGGGAGACTCATTTTGGGGACACTATTTGATTTACACTAAGGTTTTTTTGTTTGTTTGTTGTTGTTTTACATTTGGCATTCCATATTCACTTTTTTTGTGTAGTAAACTGTACTTGATTACTTAATCTTGAAATATTTACCATTTTTCCCTTATTTTTTTTTTTATGAATGCAGTATATATGGTTAGATGAAAGTTGTCCATGGGGTTTCTGACCTCAATGCAATTTTATGCTTTCAATGGATTGTTGACGTGGAAAAAGGTCTTAATGAAGCAGAAACGACATTTCATGCCTTTGGTCCAGAAGAAGGGGCTGGCTGACACGGAAATAATGTAATATGTTTATTTGTTCTATGGCATAATAAGCTACACAATTTAAAATATTCTCTTAGAGAGATAGAATTAGTACCTAAAAACATTCAAGGTATTTGGCCTTTGCTAAAATATTCTCTTCCCAGAATCCTCTCCCATCTTCCCTATACATTTAAATCCTCTCCCTCTTCCAAGCTTCGCACAGACCCTGCCTCACCCACAAAGCCTTTCCTACCCTCTGCAATCGGTGGTTACCTCCCTTCTTCTGAACTTAGTACTTCTTATATAGCCTATTTTCCAGTTTATTTTTTCATTGATTTGATCTGTATTTTTGTATTTATATAACTCCTACGTTGTACTAGGTTTAGGATCTAAAACTTAAACCAGCTGGCGAGAAAGACCAGTTAAAACTCATTTCAAAACAGTATGTAAAGTGTGACCCTAGAGATAAGCACAGGAAACTGGGCAATACACAGGCAAGGCACCAGCTGGGGCAGTATCAGGTGGAATTTAGAGTGACTGTCTGAGAGACTTTGTTCTGGAAATCTATTTCTTACCGTAGAAAATGGAGATAATAGGTGTTCCTGTCTTAGGCACATTATAAATGAAGGAGTAAATGAAGAAATGTGTGTAGAACGTATAGTATATGCCTGGCACAGGATAAGTGCTCACTGAAAATGAAATACTATCACATTTTTATATTTTAAGTGTATATAATGTCATGGCCCATGTGGTGAATTGTTTGAACTACATCACAACAGAAAATATGTAATCTCAGTTTAAATCAAAATTCTAAATTATGTATCTTGAACTCATAAAAGGGAAGGCATAACATACAATCACATTCCTCAAGAAAATCTCTGTTTTTTCTTTTTCCCCTTCTACTTCCGTTATACACTCATGAGCTGGGCCTATACATTTCTTTTCCAGTGTCCTCCTTCAAAACTGTTTGGTGCATCTCATCCATGCTGTTCCTGTCTCATGACCCAAAAGTAGCCATTGTATGGATAGGGAATGATTTGGAACTGGCCAGGGGAGATAAATAGGGAATTGCCTAGCTTAGTCACTATATGTAGTGGGCTCTCTAAATATTTTTTCATGATTGAGGAAAGTTTCTTCTAGCTACATGTGTCAATGCCTTTTATCCTAATGTTATGGGAGGTGGGAAAGGGGGATATTTTCCATAAATGGTGAATATCAGCCGGGGTTCTAAGTTCTCCTGTCACCTTTAGTTATTTTTCATCATGAATCAATTTCCTCTTAATGATTCTTTCTGGACAACA
Source organism: Lynx rufus (assembly GCF_022079265.1). Lineage (NCBI taxonomy): Eukaryota > Metazoa > Chordata > Mammalia > Carnivora > Felidae > Lynx > Lynx rufus. The sequence continues at coordinate 158,090,087 of NW_025814823.1, forward strand.
TCAGTAGATTAGCAATTCCAGAGAACGTTCTTATCTCACTGTGACCATGTCTCCTAATGCCTTTCCTAAGGAAGTTCACCAGGGAGATGTCTGTCCAGTTTATTCCTGGAGATAGGCATCAAAATAAATACTCTCACAGGCCATTTATAACCCACTTTTAAGAATGGTTTACTCACAGCTCCTTTTCTAGAAGTATGTAGTTAGGAAACAGAGATGGGTGAAGGGGAGGGAAGGGATGGAGAGGTGGAGGAGGAGAGGGAGATAGATTAGATTACATATAATTAATATAAATCAATTAAAGAACTTCTTTCTAAGGGGAGCGTGAAAGGCTAAGTTAGGGAAAGGGAAAAGAAAATGAAAACTAACATTTATTTTGTATCTACTGTATGTCAGGAACTATACAGGTACTTTACACATGTTCTCTCACTTAATCCTCAGAACAAACATTTGAGGTATTACACCTATTTTATAGATGAGGAAACTGAGGACTTTAGAGATGCTAAATAATTTATCCAAGGTTATACAGGTAGTAAGTTGCATTGCCTAGGCCACACCAAAGTTGTAGCATGACTGACAAAAACTGTTATCAATTAAATTTTTATCTTTCACTGTAGCATGGTAGGGGGATGTTAGAATCTATTACAAAAGTTCTAATGTCACTTCTTGTGGGGCAAGGAGTCTCTGGCTGACCTTGCTCGTCGCCTAATGAACAACTCTTTCTCCTCTTTGTTTTGTGCTGTTAGAGCCTGTCTCCCATGCAAAGGCTGAAAATGCTAAATACTGATTCTCCCGTTTTCCTTTGTTGCTATGGCATGGGCCTGTGACTCATTCCTGGCTAATGGAACCTGAGGAGAAATTTGCTCAGAAAGTTTTTACACAGATATAAAAGGAGTCTCTACCCTTACTATTCTTAACTGCTTTGGACTTTTTTTTCTGAAGATGTAATGCTTGGAGCTGTGGCAGCCATCTTGTGAGTGGCAGCCATCTTGTGACTGTAGAATTTCCTCATGCTTTTTATTCTCACATGCTAAAAGACACCCTCAGGCACAGTAGTACTCACCTATTATTAATTGCTTTTATTGATCTGTGCAGAACAGGGTATGTAAATGTTAAAATGATTATGATAAAAAATAGAATTTTTTAATGCAAACATTTTTTGAGGAGGAAAGGGGACCTTTGAGATTTTCTTGATTATCAACCTTTCATTTTACAGAAGAAAGGAACCCAGAGAAGTTAGAGGTGTTTTCTAAAGTTATAGAGCTGGTTAGTGACAGAGTCTGGATGAAAACCTAGGTCTTCTGACTATATCAAATGTTTAGTTTAATAAGATATTTCTTAATGAATAAAATATCATTTAGATATAACTAAGCCATTGAAAATATTTGTGATTAGTAAGTCATCTGAAATGATTTAGCTTATTTGGTTCATTTTGTTTCTAAATACTTTAGAGCTTAGTTGGTTACTTAATGAGATCATCTGACATTCTTTTTTTCTGATTCTTCCTTGAGTTTAATAAATTATTTGAAATAAAAGTACCACAATTTCAGTTATTCTAGCAGAGAAACCCAACACACTTTGCCTGATGTGCTTGTTCAGTATGATTTATCAGAGAAAGAAGAGCTGATATGCCATTGTTTATAATTAAAAAATATATATATTTAGTTATTTTATTTTATTTTATTTTATTTTATTTTATTTTATTTTATTTTATTTTTTAATATGAAATTTATTGTCAAATTGGTTTCCATACAATACCCAGTGCTCATCCCAACAGTTGCCTCCCTCAATGCCCATCACCCACTTTCCCCCTCCCTCCCACCCCCCCATCAATCCTCAGTTTATTCTCAGTGTTTAAGAGTTTCTTATGGTTTGCCTCCTTCCCTCTCTGTAACTTTTTTTTTCCCCTACCCATCCAACATGTTCTTCTGTTAAGTTTCTCAGGATCCACATAAGAATGAAAACATATGGTATCTGTCTTTCTCTGTAGGACTTATTTCACTTACCATAACACTATCCGGTTCCATCCACATTGCTACAAAATGCTATATTTCATTCTGTCTCATTGCCAAGTAGTGTTCCATTGTATATATAAACCATAATTTCTTTATCCATTCATCAGTTGATGGACATTCAGGCTCTTTCCATAATTTGGCTATTGTTGAGAGTGCTGCTATAAACATTGGTGTACAAGTGCCCCTATGCATCAGCACTCCTGTATCCCTTGGGTAAATTTCTAGCAGTGCTATTGCTGGGTCATAGGGTAGATCTATTTTTAATTTTTTGAGGAACCTCCACACTGTTTTCCAGGGTGGCTGCACCAATTTGCATTCCCACCAACAGTGCAAGAGAGTTCCCGTTTCTCCACATCCTCTCCAGCATCTATAGTCTCCTGATTTGTTCATTTTAGCCACTCTGACTGGCATGAGGTAATATCTCACTGTGGTTTTGATTTGTATTTCCCTGATGAGGAGCGACGTTGAGCATCTTTTCATGTGCCTGTTGACCATTTGGATGTCTTCTTTAGAGAAGTGTCTATTCATGTCTTCTGCCCATTTCTTCACTGGATTATTTGTTTTTCGGGTGTGGAATTTAGTGAGTTTGTTATAGATTTTGGATACTGGCCCTTTGTCTGATATGTCATTTGAAAATATCTTTTCCCATTCCATCAACTGCCTTTTAGTTTTGTTGACTGTTAACTTTGCAGTGAAGAACATTTTATCTTGATGAGGTCCCATAGTTCATTTTTGCTCTTAATTTCCTTGCCTTTGGAGATGTGTCAAGTAAGAAATTGCTACGGCTGAGGTCAGAGAGGTTTTTTTCCTGCTTTCTCCACTAGGGTTTTGATGGTTTCCTGTCTCACATTCACATCCTTCATCCATTTTGAGTTTATTTTAGTGAATGGTATAAGAAAGTGGTCTAGTTTCAATCTTCTGCATGTTGCTGTCCAGTTCTTCCAGCACCATTTTTTAAAGAGACTGTCTTTTTTTCCATTGGATATTCTTTCCTGCTTTGTCAAAGATTAGTTGGCCATACTTTTGTGGGTCTAGTTCTGGGGTTTCTATTCTATTCCATTGGTTTCTGTGTCTGTTTTTGTGCCAATACCATGCTGTCTTGATGGTGACAGCTTTGTAGTAGAGGCTAAAGTCTGGGATTGTGATGCCTCCTACTTTGGTCTTCTTCTTCAAAATTCCTTTGGCTATTCGGGGCCTTTTGTGGTTCCATATGAATTTTAGGATTGCTTGTTCCAGTTTCGAGAAAAGTGCTGGTGCAGTTTTGATTGGGATTGCATTGAATGTGTAGACAGCTTTGGGTAGTATTGACATTTTAACAATATTTATTCTTCCAATCCATGAGCATGGAATGTTTTTCCATTTCTTTGTATCTTCTTCAATTTCCTTCATAAGTTTTCTATAGTTTTCAGCATACAGATCTTTTACATCTTTCGTTAGGTTTATTCTTAGGTATTTTATGATTCTTGGTGCAATTGTGAATGGGATCAGTTTCTTTATTTGTCTTTCTGTTGCTTCATTATTAGTGTATAAGAATGCAACTGATTTCGGTACATTGATTTTGTATCCTGAGACTTTGCTGAATTTATGTATCAGTTCTAGCAGACTTTTGGTGGAGTCTATTGGATTTTCCATGTATAATATCATGTCATCTGCAAAAAGTGAAAGCTTGACTTCATCTTTGCCAATTTTGATGCCTTTGGTTTCCTTTTGTTGTCTAATTGCTGATGCTAGAACTTCCAACACTCTGTTAAACAACAGCGGTGAGAGTGGACATCTCTGTTGTGTTCCTGATCTCGTGGGAAAGCTCTCAGTTTTTCCCCATTGAGGATGATATTAGCTGTGGGCTTTTCATAAATGGCTTTTATGATATTTAAGTATGTTCCTTCTATCCTGATTTTCTCGAGGGTTTTTATTAAGAAAGGATGCTGAATTTTGTCAAATGCTTTTTCTGCATCGGTTGGCAGGATCATATGGTTCTTATGTTTTCTTTTATTAATGTGATGTATCACGTTGATTGATTTGCGAATGTTGAACCAGCTCTGCATCCCAGGAATCAATCCCACTTGATCATGGTGAATAATTCTTTTCCCATGTTGTTGAATTTGATTTGCTAGTATCTTATTGAGAATTTTTGCATCCATATTTATCAGGGATATTGGCCTGTAGTTCTCTTTTTTTTGCTGGGTCTCTCTCTGGTTTGGGAATCAAAGTCATGCTGGCTTCATAGAATGAGTCTGGGAGTTTTCCTTCCCTTTCGATTTTTTGGAACAGCTTGAGAAGGATAGGTATTATCTCTGCTTTAACTGTCTGGTAGAATTCCCCAGGGAAGCCATCTGGTCCTGGACTCATTTGTTGGGAGATTTTTGATGACTGATTCAATTTCTTCGCTGGTTATGGGTCTGTTCAAATTTTCTATTTCCTCCTGTTTGAGTTTTGGAAGTGTGTGGGTGCTTAGGAATTTGTCCATTTCTTCCAGGTTGTCCAGTTTGTTGGCATATAATTTTTCATAGTATTCCCTAATAATTGCTTGTATTTCTGAGGGATTGGTTGTAATAATTCCATTTTCATTCATGATTTTATCTATTTGGGTCATCTTCCTTTTTTTTTTTTTGAGAAGCCTGGCGACAGGTTTATCAATTTTGTTTATTTTTTCAAAAAAACACAACTCTTGGTTTCATTGATCTGCTCTACTGTTTTTTTAGATTCTACATTGTTTATTTCTGCTCTGATCTTTATTATTTCTCTTCTTCTGCTTGGTTTGGGGTGTCTTTGCTGTTCTGCTTCTATTTCCTTTGGGTGTGCTATTAGATTTTGTATTTGGGATTTTTCGTGTTTCTTGAGATAGGCCTGGATTGCAATGTATTTTCCTCTCAGGACTGTCTTCACTGCGTCCCAGTGTTTGGATTGTTGTATTTCATTTTCATTTGTTTCCATATATTTTTTAAATTTCTTCTCTAATTACCTGGTTGACCCATTCATTCTTTAGTAGGGTATTCTTTAACCTACATGCTTTTGGAGGTTTTCTGGACTTTTTCCTGTGGTTGATTTCAAGCTTCATAACATTGTGTTCTGAAAGTGTGCATGGTATGATTTCAATTCTGTTATACTTATGAAGGGCTGTTTTGTGACCCAGAATGTGATCTACCTTGGAGAATGTTCTGTGTGCATTGGAGAAGAAAGTATATTCTGTTGCTTTAGGGTGCAGAGTTCTAAATATATCTGTCAAGACCATCTGATCCATTGTATCATTCAGGGCCCTCCTTTCTTTATTGATTCTGTGTCTAGATGATCTATCCATTGTTGTAAGTAGAGTATTAAAGTCCCCTGCAATTACCACATTCTTATCAATAAGGTTGCTTATGTTTGTGTGTAATTGTTTTATATATTTGGGGGCCTCTGTATTTGGTGCATAGACATTTATAATTGTTAGCTCTTCCTGATGTATAGACCCTGTAATTATTATATAATACCCTTCTTCATCTCTTGCTATAGCTTTTAATTTAAAGTCTAGTTTGTCTGATATAAGTATGGTTACTCCAGCTCTCTTTTGACTTCCAGTAAAATGATAGATAGTTCTCCATCCCCTCACTTTCAATCTGAAGGTGTCCTCGGGTCTAAAATGAATCTCTTGTAGACAGCAAATAGATGAGTCTAGTTTTTTTTATCCATTCTGATGCCCCATGTCTTTTGGTTGGAGCGTTTAGTCCATTTACATTCATTGTTATTATTGAAGGATATGGGTTTAGAGTCATTGTGATATGTGTATGTTTCATGCTTGTAGTGATGTCTCTGGTACTTTGTGGTCCTTGCAACATTTCACTTACAGAGTTCCCCTTAGGATCTCTTGTAGGGCTGGCTTAGTTGTGATGAATTCCTTCAGTTTTTGTTTGTTTGGGAAAACCTTTATCTCTCCTTCTATTCTGAATGACAGACTTGCTGGATAAAGGATTCTTGGTTGCATATTTTTTCTGTTTATCACATTGAAGATTTCCTGTCACTCCTTTCCTGCCTGCCAAGTTTCAGTAGATAGATCTGCTACTACCCTTATGTGTCTCCCTTGGTATTTTAAGGCCCGTTTATCCCTATCTACTCAGAATTCTCTTTTTATCCTTGTATTTTGCCAGTTTCACTATGATATGTTGTGCAGAATATCTATGCAAGTTATGTCTGAAGAGAGTTCTCTGTGCCTCTTGGACTTCAATGCCTGTTTCCTTCCCCAGATCAGGGAAGTTCTCAGCTATGATTTGTTCAAGTATACCTTCAGCCCCTTTCTCTCTCTCTTCTTCTTCTGGAATTCCTATGATATGGATATTGTTCCATTTGATTGCACCACTCAGTTCTCTAATTCTCCCCTTGTACTCCTGGATTTTTTAATGTCTCTATTTCTCAGCTTCCTCTTTTTCTATATTTTTATCTTCTAATTCACCTATTCTCTCCTCTGCCTCTTCAATCCTGCTATGGCCACCTCCATTTTATTTAACACTTCATTTATAACATTTTTAAATTTCTCGTAACTATTTTTTAGTCGCTTGATCTCTGTAGCAATAGATTCTCTGTTGTCCTCTATGCTTTTCTCAAGCCCAGCGATTAATTTAATGACTATTATTCTAAATTCTTTTTCCATTATATTGCTATAATAGGTTTTGATCAATTCATTAGCTGTTGCTACTTTCTGTAGTTTCTTTTGAGGAGAATTCTTCCGTTTCATCGTTTTGGCTAGTCCCTGCAGTAGCTCCATGCTGCAGGGCACTTCCCCTGTGCTGTCCAGAGAAACTTGTGTTGGTGGGTGGGGCCGCAGTCAGACCCAATGTCTGCCCCCAGCCCACAACTAGGGCCACAGTCAGACTGGTGTGTACTTTATCTTCCCCTCTCCCAGGGACAGGACTCACTGTGGAGGGGTGTGGCCTCTGTCTGGGCTGCTTGCACATGGCCAGGCTTGTGGTGCTGCTTTGGTGGGATCTGGCCAAGGGTGTAATAGATGGGGTGGATCCTCAAGGTGCACAGGAGCGGGAGAGGCAGGCTTAGCTAGGTTTGCCATCCGTGGTCCCCTGCAGGAGGGGCCCTGCAGCACCAGGAGGGAGGCAAGCCGCTTCAGAGGGATTGATGCACAGAAGCACAGAGTTGTGCATTTGCATGGTGCAAGCAAATTCGGTGACAGGAACTTGTTCCCTTTGGAATTTCCACTGGGGGATGGGAGAGAGAAATGGTGTTTGCCAGCACCTTTGTTCCCCCACTGAGCTGAGCTCTGTCTTCCCGGGCTCAACAACTCTCCCTCCTGGTGTCCTCTCACCCTCCCCATGCTCTGAGAGCAGAGCTGTTGACTTTTAACATTCCAGATTTTAAGTCCCCCTGGCTGTCAGAACTCATGCAGTCCGGCCCCTCCACTTTTGCAAGCCAGACTTTGGGGGCTCTACCTTGCCTGCCGGGCTGCCTCTCTACCACCCTGGCTCCCTCCTGCCAGTCTGTGTAGCACGCACCACGTCTGCCCTTCCTACCCTCTTCCATCAGCCTCTTGTCTACGCTTGGCTCCAGAGACTCTGTTCTGCTAGTCTTCTGGCGGTTTTCTGGGTTATTTAGGCCGATGTGGGTGGAATCTATGTGATCAGCTGGACAAGGTGAGCCCAGCGTCCTCCTATGTGCCATCTTCCCTTATCTTCTATTCCTCAACTCAATATTTATTTTTTTTGAGAGAGGGAGGGAGACAGAGTGATAGCAGGTGAGGGGCAGAAAGAAAGGGAGACACAGGATCCAAAGCAGGCTCCAGACTCTGGGATGTCAGCACAGAGCCCATCCCAGGGCTCGAACTCACAGACTGTGAGATCATAACCTGAGTGGAAGTCAGATGCCTAACCAACTGAGCCACCCAGGCACCCCTAAGTGCCACTGTGTCATCAGTCACATGCTTCACAAAAGGAGATTACAATTAATTTCATTCAAAACATATATTTTTAGTTCTAAATTAAGCAGTATTGGGTTATTACAGATGACATCAAAGGCACCATGTCATCTCTAGCTTGTTGTATTTTATTTGTTTCCCCAAAAAACTGTGTCAAAATCCTAACCTCTGATACCTGTGAACATAACTTTATTTGGAAATAGCATCGTTGTAGTTGTAATCAAGTTAAGATGAGATCATACTTGATTAGGGTGGGCCCTAAATGCAATGACTAAAGTCCTTATAAGGAAACATAGATTTGAACACAAGACACAGAGACACAGGAGAGACAAGTACAATTCTATGTGAAGACAGAGGCAGAGATTGTAGTAATCTATCTGCATGCCAAGGTACACCAAGGATTTTTGGCAACTACCAGAAGGAATGAAGAGACAAGGAAGGATTTTTCCATTGTTTTCAGAGGGGGCATAGGTCTGCAAACACTTTGATTCTGGACTTTGTAATTCTAGCTTCTAGAACTATGAGAAAGTAAATTTTTATTATTTTAAGCCACCAAATTTGCGGTGACTTATAATGGCAACAACGGTATTCTTATTTACCTTCTCAGATGACACCTGAAGACAAGACAGTTGCCAGAGATTTCTTCAGGGTTCATGTAGATTGAAGAAAAGAGCATTTGTTACTATGGCTTTCAAACAAGTAGCTGAATTCAGTCTGAAGTGGCCAAGTAGGCTCACAGACCCAACCCTGAATCAGTTGATATGTATTGGGAACTAAGTGTTATACCTTGCAGATCTGAGCCATGCATTCTGACTCCTGTATTAAGTATTAGGTGTATTAGGTGAATGCCTACCCATCCACATGGACTGAGACAACCTAGTTTCCCAAAGGAACTTCATCAGCTGGCACCAAACCAGCAAGTATCTACCATAAGATCCTTGCCAGAGTGCCTTCATATTATGATGTCACCCTCTTTTCAGTCATTAGTACTTGCTTTATAGATCACTTAATTAAAATACTACACTACAATTAGTTGTTGTTGTTGCTGTTGTTATTGTTATTTTTAATATGGTTTCTTTTCTAAGAAGAGAAATTCCTGGAGGTTAATGATGTGTTTTTAGTTTGTGGCCCAAATTGTATATAAGATTTTCTTGTTGGAATGTTGAATTTAATATTAAATTAATAAATAACAGTAAATTACAGTGTTATAGTGCTACTTATCTCACCATAATAGTAAAATTAGCCAAGAATACATCTAGAATAAATTCAGGTCCATTCGGTGCAACATAACCTCAGCTCTGTAACATTTTGTCTTTAAGCTGTTCACCTATAGTACACATTTCCTTTCTGCTACTTCCTCCATCCAATTAGCTTTTCATTAACCTACCACACCTTGAGTTATACTTCATTTCTGAACAATAGTAGCTAAGCAGTCATGTATGTTTATAGTCCCTATTACTCTGTTTCTGACCTCTAATGTTTGTGTTTTAGATGCCTCAGGAAACAAATTTATTTTTCAAGACTTCTGAGGCAGTTGTATCGGTGCTATATAGCATTTAAATGACAACAAACTCTGTCCTCATTGATAACGGATGGCTGTTAGAAACACTTTTCTTCTCCTTAGGTATGTGAACTTGACATTTATCTAAATTGTTGGTTGACAAACAAGGAATGCATTTCTATGAGGAATGCCTCAGATCTGAAAAATAGACCAACACTAGTTGAATGAAAAAAGACTTAAAAAAGATTAAAGAAATCAATACTGACTCAGTGGAGAAATGAAAAATCAAGTTCCAGATCTATTTGAGTTATAGTCTCTCATTCACTGTAAAAGAAAATGTAAAGCGTGGTTTTTCTTTCACACATTAGTCAATGCCATTAACAGTCAAATTTTTATAATAGTTATTTAAAATAAAATAAGAAAAATCCTTTTTTAACACATTAGTTGACTTTTTTATACTCCTTAATTTTAACCCAATTGTCTATTTACCTGCTTATCCAGAAGTGATGCTTTTGGAATACACAGGAGAAAGAAAACCAAATTTAAAAACTATTACATACCAGAATAATAATGAGGGATAATTTGGTTTAGTTTCCTGATATTTGGGATTATTGAATTGTTGAAATATTTTTATAAAATTAATTTTTATGTATGAATAAATGAACAAATAATTAGATAAGCACACTTGTTAAAGTGTGAAGTGCTAAATTTAGTAACTATGAGTGACTTATTTTTTCCTGAGCCAGACTTTTTTTCTTCTTCTTCCAAGTTATTTAAATTTCAGTTAGTTAACATACAGTGTAATATTAGTTTCAGGTGTACAATACAGTGATTCATTGCTTATATACAACACCTGGTGCTCATCACAAGGGCACTCTTTAATCCCCATCAGCTATTTCACTCATCCCCCCAGTCACCCCCCACCCCCTCCAGTAACCCTGTTTGTTCTCTGTAGTTAAGAGTCTGTTTCTTGGTTTTCCTTTCTTTGTTTCCCACTATGTTTGTTTGTTTTGCTTCTTAAATTTCACATATGGGTGAAATCATATTATTTGTCTTCCTCTGACTGACTTACTTCACTTAGGATAATACTCCCTAGCTCCATCCACATTATTACAAATGGCAAGATTTCATTCTTTTTGATGCCTGAGTTATATTCCATTGTATATGTATATCACATCTTCTTTATTCATTCATTGGTTGATAGGCATATTGACTCTTTTCATATTTTGGCTATTGTTGATAATGCTGCAATGAACATCAGAGTGTATGTATCCCTTCAAATTAGTATTTTTGTATCCTTTGGGTAAATGACCAGTAGAGCAGTTTCTGGATCGTAGGGTAGTTCTATTTTTAACTTTTTGAGGAAACTCCATACTGTTTTCCAGACTGGCTGCACCAATTTGTATTCTTACCAACAGTGTAAGAGGGTCCCCCTTTCTCTGCATCCTCACCAACACCTGTTGTTTCCTGTGTTGTTAATTTTAGTCATTATGACTGGTGTGAGGTGGTATCTCATTGTGATTTTGATTTGCATTTCCCTGATGATGAGTGATGTTGAGCATCATTTCATGTATCTGTTGACCATCTCTATGTCTTCTTTGCACAATTGTCTATTCATGTGTTCTGCCCATTTCTTCACTGGGTTATTTGTTTTTTGGATGTTGGGTTTGAGAAGTTCTTTATATATTTTGGATACTAACCCTTGATAAGATAGGTCATTTGCAAATATCTTCTTCAATTCTGTAGGTTGCCTTTTAGTTTTGTTGATTGTTTCCCTTGGCTGTGCAGAAGCTTTTTATTTTGATATAGTCTCAATAGTTTATTTTGCTTTTGTTTCCCTTGCGTCAGGAGACATATCTAGAAAGAAGTTGCTACAGCCAATGTCAAAGAGGTTACTGCCTATGTCTTCCTATAGGATTTTAATGGTTTTATGTCTTGTATTTAGGTCTTTCATCCATTTTGAATTTATTTGTGTGTGGTGTAAGAGAGTGGTCCAGTTTCATTCTTTTGCGTGTTGCTGTCCAGTTTTCCCAACAGCATTTTTGAAGAGATTGCCATTTTTCCATTTGATATTCTTTCCTGCTTTGTTGAAGATTAATTGGCCATATAATTGTGAGTTCATTTGTAGGTTTCCTATTCTGTTCCATTGATCTATGTGTCTATATTTGTGCCAGTACCATATCCTCTTGATCACTATAGCTGTCTAATATTGAGGTCTGGAAGTGTGGGATTGTGATGCCTCCAGCCTTGCTTTTCTTTTTTTAAGATTGCTTTGGCTATTGGGGTCTTTTGTGTGGTTCCACACAAATTTTTGGATTGTTTGTTCCAGCTCGGTGAAAAATGCTGGTGGTATTTTGATAGGGATTACTTTAAATGTGTAGATTGCTTTGGTAGTATAGACATTTAAATAATATTTGTTCTTCTAATTCATGAACATGGAATGTTTTTCTATTTTCTTGTGTTATCTTCAATTTCTTTCATCAGTGTTTTATAGTTTTCAGAGTACAGATCTTCTACCTTTTTGGTTAGGCTCATTCCTAGGTATCTTATGGTTTTGGTGTAATTGAAAATAGGATTGATTCCTCAGTTTCTCTTTCTGCTTTTGGTGCATTATTGGTGCATAGAAATGTGATAGATTTCTGTATGTTGATTTTGTATCCTGTGACTTTACTAAATTCGTGTATCGGTTCTAGCAATGTTTTGTGTGTGTGTGTAGCATCCTTCAGGTTTTCTACATAGAGTGTCATGTCATCTGCAAATAGTGACAGTTTGACTTCTTCTCTGCCAGTTTGGATGCATTTTATTCCTTTTTTGTTGTCTGATTGCTGTGGCTAGGACATCCAGTACTATGTTAAATAGTAGTGTTGAGAGTGGACATCCCTGTTTTGTTCTGGACTTTAGAAGAAAAGCTCTCAGTTTTTCTACACTGAGGATGCTATTAGCTGTGGGTTTCTCATATATGGTCTCATATATGTTGAGGTTTGTTCCCTCTAACCCTGCTTTTGTTGAGATTTTTTATTATGAATAACTGTCATACTTTGTCAAATGCTTTTTCTGCATCTGTTGAAAGTTCTTATCTTTCCTTTATTAATGTGGTGTAGCACGTTGATTGTTTTGTAAATATTGAACTACCCTTATAGCCCTGGAATAAATCCCACTTGATCACAGTGAGGGATCCTTTTAATGAACTGTTGGATTTGATTTGCTAGTATTTTCCTAAGAATTTTTGCATACATGTTCATAAGGGATATTGGCCTGTAGTTTGCTTTTTTAGTGGTGTCTTTGTCTGGTTTGGTATCCCTGTTTGGTATCAGGGTAATACTGGCTTCATAGAATGAATTTGGAAGTTTTCCTTCCATTTCTATTTTTTGGAATAGTGAGAAGAATAGGTATTAACTTTTCTTTAAATGTTTGGTAGAATTTGTCTCTGAAGCCATCTGGCCCTGGACTTTTGTTTGTTGGGAGATTTTTTGTTACTGATTCAATTTCTTTGCTGGTTATTGGTATGTTCAAGTTTTCTATGTCCTCTTGTTTCATTTTGAGTAGTTTATATGTTTCTAGAAATTTATCCATTTCTTCCATGTTGTCCAATTTGTTGGCATAAAGTTTTTGATAATATTTTCCTATAATTGTATTATTGTGTTGTTGGCTCTTATTTTTCCTCTTTTGTTGTGTTAAAATCATATTATATATATGGAATAAAATTAAAATCACTTCATTTTATGAACATGAATATAAGAGGCAGTTGATTCACCTTTCAGACATTTGCCAACAATGGTGTTTAATAAATATTTATGGACTTAGCTTCCCTTCCTTTTTTTTAATGTTTATTTATTTTTGAGAGAGAGACACACAGAGACACAAGCTAGGAGAGGCAGAAAGAGAGGGAGACACAGAATCTGAGGCAGGATCCAGGCCCTGAGCTGTCAGCACATAGCCCGACGTGGGGCTCAAACTCACAAACCATGAGATCGTGACCTGAGCTGAAGTCAGACGCTCAACCGACTGAGCCACCCAGGTGCCCCTTAGCTTCCCTTCTTTTTTCTTCCTTCTCTCCTTCCCTCTTTCCTTACTCACTATCTATTTTTTTGGGCTAAAAAAAGATTATGAAAGCTTCCAATTATATATATATATATATATATATATATATATATATATATATATGCCAACACTTATGTATAAAGCAGTGTGTAATATGGGGGGAATATAGGAATAATAGTTTGAGTAATAAAATTGTATGCAACTTATACCTTAAAGCACATGGGGAACACACTAGATAGTAAAGGATCTTAAGTGGGAATCTAAAAATAAATGGTTGAAAAAGTTCGTTTATATTGCTGTTGAAGAGGGGAGGACATTGAGTTTACCTGAAAAACAGGAAAGTAAAATTAGATATGTTTAACACTTTTCTGAAAAGTTTTATTGATGAGTTATGGCATAACCATTATTTTTTCTCTATATCTAAAGTGATTTTCCTAGGGGTCTGTTGTAATATCTGACTATTTGCAGACCTAACAGAAACAGTAGTAAAATAAAACAACTTATTACTTAAAGATAGGCATATAATTAGTAAATATCATTAATGAGAAATAAGTTGGCTAAACTAAGAATTTTATACTTAAAGAGCTGTTCTATAACATGAATCTCTTCAAGGGAAAAAAAATTAGTTTCCCCTCCCTCCTCCTTCCTCTTCCCATTCCCCTTTCTTTTTCTTTGAATTTCTGTAGCTCTTCAGTTAATATTTACTGTAACTATTTACTTTAGCAGCCCTCTGAGGAAGGTCAAACTCCCAATGTGGCATTAAGTATAATTACTTTCTGACCAACCTCTATTCTTACCTGTCCTCAGGTATTCTCACCTTGTACTTCTCAAACAGGGAAAAAAATAAAAAAATACCATGAGAATGGGCATTTCTGAACCTGTAGAAATTCTTAGCAAAAGGCTGCAACTGCCCATTTGCTGTACTGTCTGGGAAACAGGGAATGGTAGGAGTCATTTCTTTCCTCTACATAAACTGGCTTTGTTCTCTTAGTCATTTATTAACCTGATGACTGTCCAAGAGCAGAAACATTATAACCTTTGTGACAATGAGCAGTAAGCACTCTTTAAACCATAGTCATCCTTTTGGCAATGATAATTGGAGGGGAAAATTTTTTTCTTTTTTTTTTTTTTTTGGATTTTAAGAATCTACTTTATTGCAAATAGTAAGTGGTGTATTCAACTTTTCCAGCTTCTTGTTCTCTAGGTTTAACAGCCCCCCCCCCCCAACCCTTGCTTTTGCCTAACAGCCATCTTGGCAACTCCTCCCTGAAATCATTTCCTGTCATGACATTTTTAGAAACCAAAATAACAGCATTTACAATGTAACAGCTAAATATTCCCATAGAGTATCTGGATAAAACAAGCATTTTTGCACAGTAGTTTGGAACACACCATTGAGTATGTATTCAGACAGAACCTTTTCTGGGTGTTCACAGTTTCTGGCTAACCAATAGGCTGATTGCATCATTGTTTGTTGTTGCTCTGTAATCACATCTGGCACTAACAGCTGGCAACATTCTGGCTTCCAAAGTTTTCTCGTGTAGTATCTTGTTTTAATTTCAGAATACATATTTATTTGGTGATGGAGTGCTTTTAATAATAGTGGGTGGCTGTGTAACTCTCAGAAAAATGAAGCACAGATACGTGTACTATCACACGGAAGTATGAGACACGAATGGAATGTCCTTTGGAAAAATTCAATACATTTTGAATTCTTTGAATTTTTTAAGAATATGATCACTTGTGCTTTTTATAATAGAATTATTTATTTAGCCTTTTACATCGTTAATTTTGCATTTTAAATTTAGTGCAGCATAAACTCAGAGTTGTGCTGGGAAAAATATTCAAAGTGTCTGCAGATAGTTAGTGTTCTTAAACCACGATGACAAAATCTCAAAAATAGATGTAGTCCCATCACAGTTAAATTGAATGACTCAGTGTCTGGACCACTTAGAAGGATTTTTGTTTTTATTTTTTTGTTTTTTTCTAGCTAGGGAAGAGGAGAGACTGTTCACTTTAGAATTTTGGAATCATGGATGGAGGATGTTTGTTTTGCTTTGTTTTAGAGATGACAGAGAATGCTATCACAGGGATTTGGTAAAAACTGACACCTCTTAAAATATGTAAAGTAGAATTCAGGTCACTTGTTTTTCATGACATTTTATTTTCAAAAGTTACTCATTAGTCTAGAGCCACACCCGAGAGATCAGTTTACCCAACTTTCACAGTTATAGGCAGAGTCGTGAGGCTCCTTTGTCTGTTTCCCTTTATTGAGGCTGGATAAGCCAGATACTCACTTTCCCAGATTCTCTCATATATAAAGGTGGCCATTTGACCAACTTTTAGGCAACAATATATAAGGGATAATCGGCTGGATTATTTCAGGGAAAAAATTCCATTTGATTATTTAAAAGACAAAGTAGACATATAAAAATCTTATTTTTCAATGGGAGTGTGATACCTGGAACTTGGCAGCCATCTTGAGACTATGAGATGGCAAGACTAAGGATAGAAAGACAATAGAGTAGGAGGATGGAAAGAGTTTGGATCTTTGATAATTGGAACCAGCCACTATACCAAATTAGTATTTCTGTATCAATATCTTTTCCTCTTGCATGAGACAATTAATTCTTTATTTCTTAAGCCACTTTTGGTCAGTTTTCCTGTTACTCATATCTCTGTACACTCCTAATTATTACACCCTGAGAAATTAATTAATCTGCTTAAGTTTGTAAAAGAACGTAGTAGCATAGTCTTGTTTGGAATTTGGGTCTTCTAATTTCTTGTTTAATATCTTTTCCTTACTTCTACCCTGTTAGTCTCCACATGAACAAATGAGCTATTGTCTTGATTAAACCTGTTTTTAAATGTGTTGCTTCAGTATATTTTATTTGTCCTTTAGACTATTATCTGCATTTGCAATCCCTTTAGCTAAAGGAAATTTCACAAATCTTATAAACCATCTTTGCATAGATGGGCATGACAGAATAAGATCGGGATTATGGGATGATTCATTTCTATATTAAAAGTCTGGATTTGAGAAGAGGTAACTATTCTGAGTCACATTAATACTAAGAGAATTTGCAACATGCTTGCAAAGTTGGATGTATTTCAAAACTCAAATTCTTATCCTGAAGATTGTTTTAAGGAACAACTAGATAAAATTATATCAAAATGGAAAAATATGAGCAAATATTTAATGAAAATTTAAAAGTGTCCATTGGAAAAACATACATGATTTCCATGGCAATAGCAACAGAATAAAGATAATGAAGCTTGGAGAAGCAGAGAGATACAAATGTTAAATCATGATACCTTCCTGAGTCTCATAACCATGGTAGTATTATAGTATAGTTGCTTTATAGAAACATTTGATAAAATTAAATTAGAGGATTCTAAATGTATTGAATGTGTCGTGCAGTGTGCAAAATAGTTCACAGTGAACGTTATGCATGATTGTTTTGTATTGTATTTTGAAGGGAAGGAATAATGTTTCAACATAAGTTGCCATTTTTCACATAGGTAATCTATTCACTGAATTAGGAGACATTTCTTCTTCACACAATGTAGGAAATATAAAGGGGAAAAACTGGATTCAAAATTATTTCTCTGATAAAGTTACTTTGACAGGTCATCAGTAAATTCTTCTTTTATCCTTACCTTTGTTCCTTCTATTATGAAATAATAATATCTTTTGGATCCTTCTTCGAACCTGGACATGGAGAACGGTTGATCAATCATCTTTGGCATTTGGCCATTGGGCCTGAGAGATAGCCAGCATCAGTAGAGTGCCAGGGATGGTGACAAAGCAGATAGTTACTTGTGCTTAGACATAGCTCTCTACTATCTGAAGAAAAATAAACCTCCCATTCTCACAGTGACAAATGAAGGATCAAGCCTGCATAGTTCCAAGCCTTTACTTCTTGTATAGCGTGGAAATAACTCCATTCTGTCTCACCAATGCCCTGGAGTATGAGAGCAGGAGTTGGGGTTCTTGACTTTTTGCTTATGGCTGACAGCTGTCAGAGCTGCTATATTCAAGTGTCCCCCACAGTTGCCCTGTGCTGAGGCACAAAGTCTTCCTATGACTTCTCAATAATCCAGGTTTGCTACCTACCCTTGAAGTTCCTTTAGGCCTACCATGACTTTGCAGTTCTTTCTTTATTGGTACTATCTATTTTTTGTCAATGTATTTATAGTTAGAGTTAATGCCTAGGAACTATCCCATAATCCTAGTAATTACTATCTGTAAAATTAAGTAATTGAAATGTTTTCTCGTAATAGCTCTCTAATCATATCACTTTAAATCTCTCTTCCCATTCAATCACATCTGTAAACATCATCATGCTAATAAAACTTAGAAGAATATACAGAAGTAAATCTCCATGATCTTGGGTTAGGAAATGATTTCTTAGATGCAACAGGAAAAGCACAAGTAATAAAAGATTATTAACTTGGGCTTCATCAAAATTAAAAAACTTTTGTGCATCAAAGGACACCAGCAGGAAGGTGTAAGGACAGTCTGCAGACTGGGAAAAAAAAATTGCAAATCATGTATTTGAAAATAAATCCAGACTCTATAAAGAACTGTTACAACTCCATAATAAAATGACAATCCAATTTTAAAATGGGCAAAGGATAAGAATAGATATTTCTTTTAAAAAGATACAAATTACCAAAAAGTACAGGAAACGATGCCCAACATCTTTAGCCATTAGGGAAATGGAAATCAAAACCACAATGAGATACTACATATTTACTACGATAGTTATAATGAAAAAGACAATAACAAGTGCTGTTAAAGATGTGGAGAAATTGGAATGCTCATTTATTGTTGGTAGGAATGTAAAATGGTACAGCCTCACTTTAGCAACTCCTCAGTGTTAAACATCGAGTCACCAAACGACCCAGAAATTCTATACCTAGGTATATATATACCCAAGAGAACTGAAAATATATGGCTAAAGAGAAACTTGTACATGGATGCTCACAGCAGTATTATTCATAATAGCCAAAAACTAGAAACCGCCTAAATGTTCATCAACTGATGAAGCAATAGACATAATGTTATATACCCATATCATGGAATATTATCTGGCCAAAAAAGGAATGAAGAACTGATGGATACTACAATTTGCATGAACTTCAAAGACATTATGCTGAGTGAAAGAAGTCAGTCACAAGAGACCACGTATTATAAGGTTACATCTATACAAAAAACACAGAATAAATAAATCTATTAGAAACAAAAAGTAGATTAGTGGTTGACTAGGGTTTGTGGGACAGAGAGTGAGGATGAGAAGTGACTGCTAATGGATGGAGGACTTCTTTTTGGGATGATAAAGATGTTTGTAAGTTAGATTATGGTGATGGTTGCACAGTTTTGTAAAAAACTCTAAGTACCATTGAATTGTATACTTGAACACACTTCTACGGGTGAACTTTATGGTATAAATTATATCATAATAAAACCATTAAGAATAATTATGATATAATAGCATACAAACAATGACACTGGGTAAAACTTTATGATTTATCATATTCATTGTGGAGCAAAAAATGATTGGATTTAAATAAAAGCACTTAAAAAAAAGCCAAAAAAAGCTCCATATTGAATTTTGGCATTTCCCAGATTTAGATGCTGTCACTAAGGCACCGGATGTCAGAACAAAGGAAATTACCAGGAGGTTACGTAAAATAAGAACCTGGTGCAGGGAGGGTGCTAATCTTAATTACAAGTGGTGCCTAAGCTGTTTTCCTTGATCAGGACTGGATGGAGAGATGAGAGGGATACCAATTGAGCCATTATGCTTTAAAGAAAATTTGGTTTATGTTGGTGGTAAAAAGATTAGAAAATCAGAGACCACAACCTCGGGTGCACACTTATTCTAGAGAAGTGCCTCTCATAGTATGAGCTGTGGTCAATTCCTATCAGCATTTTGAGGGAAGAGTACTCATTAAAAATGAAAATTTATCAATCCCTCACTAGAACTATGAATCAATATCTCAGGAGGATGAGGGTGGCAAAAGATTGAAGCAATGTACAATTTTAATATTGTCACCATATAATTCTTCCCACCTCCCCATTTTATTGAAGTATAATTAACAAATAAAAAATTGTATATATTTAAGGATCATGAATTGGATTTGACATTTTGATATGCACATACATTGTGAAATAATTGCCACAATCAAGCTAATTAACATATCCATCACCTCCCATAGTTATCTAGGTGATTCTTTTTTTTGGTTTTGTTTTTGTTTTGAGAAAGATGGAGTGTGAGTGGGGGAGGGGCAAAGAGAGAGGGAGACAGAGGATCTGAAGTGGGCTCTGCACTGACAGCAGCAAGCCCAATGTGAGGCTGCAACTCACCAACCATGAGATCATGACCTGAGCTAAAGTTGGACACTTAACTGACTGAGCCACCCAGGGACCCCTGTCTAGGTTATCTTAAGCAACTAAATTTGAGAACACAGATACAGAGTAGAAAAACCCTATTGACTGAATTTTTATGATTTCTGTTCTACAAAGTTCCTAGAAAATAACAAAACTTATTTGTTTTTCTCAAGGCTTGTATTGTAATATTAAATGAAAATAGTTTAACTTATCTAAAATGTCTAAATTAAAAAGTAGATAAATGGTTATGGCCCAAGATTATCTATGTTTGCACTATAAATTACCACTATAAAAATAGGTTATATATGATGGTTCCATATAGTTGAAAGAGGGTGTTTTGTACTTAATTTTGGTATGTTATGGATTAGTGTGGGAATTTACCATTTACAATAATATTTCCATTAGAAAAAGGTTTTCATGTTTATGATAATCTACTTAATGGATATGTAACTATTCATGAGTAAAAGATAATCTTTTGGGAAAAGAGCTGTCTAGAGTTTGTCTCTGTCTTTAGTAAAATGATCCCAAATTGGTTAGATAAACAAATAACAATAAACTAGGAAATTACCATGGATTTGCATTTTTAAGAAGTTGCTTGAAGTATTTACAGTTAATTTTGACTATTGGCCTCCTACAAAAACAGCTAATTGTACTAATAGATAGTAGGTATTCATTATGTGCTGCTTCATCAAGTGAGATGACTTTTTAAAATTCCTGTTAGTAGTTGAAATTCATTTTTTAAAGTAGTGATTTATTTATTTTTCCTGTTAGATTTTATCAGCTAAGATTTATAGTATAATATAGAACTAAAGTTTGAAAAATGATTAAAAAGAAGTGATATTGTACTACTCCACAATTAATATGTTTTTTTGAAAGAAAATCCATGGGAATCAATCTGCAGACAAGGACATTTGGAAAATCCAAAAATATTTGTAGATAAGAGAACCTTTAGAATATGTTTTCTTTTTTTTCTAATAAAGTATAATTAACATATAGTGTTATATTAGTTTCTGGTATACAATATAATTCAACAGTGCTATACCTTACTCAGTGTTCATCATGAGAAGTGTACTCTTAATCCCCTTTATCTATTTCACCCATCCTCCCGTGACCTCCCCTCTGGCAACCACCAGTATGTTTTTTGTATTTAAGAATTTCTTTTCAGGGGCGCCTGGGTGGCGCAGTCGGTTAAGCGTCCGACTTCAGCCAGGTCACGATCTTGAGGTCCGTGAGTTCGAGCCCCGCGTCGAGCCCCGCGTCGAGCCCCGCGTCGGGCTCTGGGCTGATGGCTCGGAGCCTGGAGCCTGTTTCCGATTCTGTGTCTCCCTCTCTCTCTGCCCCTCCCCCGTTCATGCTCTGTCTCTCTCTGTCCCAAAAATAAAAAAAAAAAAAATTCTTGTCATTTTTTTCTTTTTTTTCTTTTTATGTTCATTTGTTTTGTTTCTTAAATTCCACATAGGCTGAAATCATGTGTTTGTTGTTCTCTGTCTGACTCATTTCACTTAGCATTATATCCTCTAGGTCCATCCATGTCATTACCAATGGGCACATTTCATTATTTTTTATGGCTGAGTAATGTTCCACTGTGTGTGTGTGTGTGTGTGTGTGTGTGTGTGTGTGTGTGTGTCACATATTCCTTATCCATTCATATATACATGGATACTTGTGTTGTTTCCATAACTTGGCTATTATAAATAATGCTGCAGTAAATATAAGGGTGCATGTATCTTTTCCAGGTTGTATTTTCATTTTCTTTGGATGAATACTCAGTAGTGGAATTACTGAATCATATGGTAATTCTGTTTTTAATTTTTTGAAGAAACTCCAAACTTTTCCACGGTGGCCACATCAATTTGCATTCCCACTGACAGTGCACAAGGGTGCCTTTTTCTCTACATCCTTACCAACACTTGTTATTTCTTGTCTTTTTGATTCTAGCCATTCTGACAGGTGCAAAATGATAACTCATTTTGGTTTTGATTTGTATTTCCCTGATGGTAAGTGATGCTGATCATCTTCTCCTGTGTTTGTTGGCCATCTGTGTGTCTTCTTTGGGAAAATGTCTATTCAGGTCTGCCCATTTTTTAATAAGATTATTCATTTTTTTGATGTTGAGTTGTATGAGTTTTTTTATATGTCTTTTAGATATTGACCTTTTTTCAGTTATATCATGTACAAATATCTTCTCCCATTCAGTAGGTAGCCTTGTCATTTTGTTAATTTCATTCACTATGTGAAAGCTTTTTAGGTTGGTGTAGTCCCAACATTTTATTTTTATTTTTGTTTCCCCTGCTTGAGGAGACATATGGAGAAAAATGTTGCTACAGCTAATGTCAAATAAATTACTGCCTATGTTATCTTCCAGGAGTTTTATGGTTTCATGTCTCACATTTAGGTCTTTAACTCATTTTGACTTTATTTTTGTGTATGGTATAAGAATGTGGTTCAGTTTCATGCTTTTACATATAACTATCCAGTTTCCCCACCACCATTTGTTGAAGAGATTTTCTTTTCCCCATTGTATCTTCTTTCGTCCTTTGTCATAGATTAATTTATCATATGAGCCTGGGTTTATTTCTACGTTCTCTGTTTGTTCCATTGATCTATGTGTCTTTTTGTGTGTGTGTGCCAGTACCATACTGTTTTGCTTATTGTAGTTTTGTAGTATATCTTGATATCTGGGATTGTGGTACCTCTAACTTTGTTATTCTTTCTCATGGCTTTAGCTATTCAGGGTCTTTTGTGGTTCCATACAAATTTTAGGATTATTTGTCTTAGTTCTGTGAAAAATTCTGTTGGTATTTTGAAAGGGATTGCATTAAATGTGTAGATTGTTTAGGTAGTATGGACATTTCAATAATCTTTTCTTCCACTCTGTGAGCATGGAACATCTTTCCATTTATTAGTCTCATCTTAATTTTCTTTTTTTTTAAGTTTATATATTTATTTTGAGAGAGAGCAAGAGAGAAAGCAGAGGAGGGGCAGAAAAAGAGGGAGAGAGAGAATCCCAAGTAGGCCCCGTGCTGTCAGCACAGAGCCTGATGTGGACTCGATCTCAGGAACTGTGGGATCATGACCTAAGCCAAAATCAGAGCCAGATGCTTAACTGACTGAGCCACCCAGGTGCCTTTCAATTTCTTTCATCAATGTTTTATAGGTTTTGGGTACAGGTCTTTCACCTCCTTGGTTAAATTTATTTCTAGTGTTTTTTTCTGGTGCAATTGTAAATGGTATTCTTAATTATAAATGTGTTCTCTTAATTTCTCTTTCTGCTACTTTATTATTAGTGTATAGAAATGCAACAGATTTCTTTCCATAATTTGGCTATTGTTGACAGTGCTGCTATGAACATTGGGGTACAAGTGCCCCTATGCATCAGTACTCCTGTATCCCTTGGACTGATGAATGGATAAAGAAATTGTGGTTTATATACACAATGGAATACTACGTGGCAATGAGAAAAATGAAATATGGCCTTTTGTAGCAACGTGGATGGAACTGGAGAGTGTTATGCTAAGTGAAATAAGCCATACAGAGAAAGACAGATACCATATGGTTTCACTCTTATGTGGATCCTGAGAAACTTAACAGGAACCCATGGGGGAGGGGAAGGAAAAAAAAAAAAAAAAGGACGTTAGAGTGGGAGAGAGCCAAAGCATAAGAGACTGTTAAAAACTGAGAACAAACTGAGGGTTGATGGGGGGTGGGAGGGAGGGGAGGGTGGGTGATGGGTATTGAGGAGGGCACCTTTTGGGATGAGCACTGGGTGTTGTATGGAAACCAATTTGTCAATAAATTTCATATATAAAAAAAAAAAAGAAATGCAACAGATTTCTACATTTTTTTAAATCTTTTTTTTAATGCTTATTTATTTTTGAGAGAGAGACACAGTGTGAGAGTGGGGGAGGAGCAGAGAAAGGGAGACACAGAATCCAAAGCAGGCTCCAGGCTCTGCGCTGTTAGCACAGAGTTCTATGCAGGGCTCAAACTCACGAACAGCAAGATCATGAACTGAGGTTCATCATAACCAAGGTTAGATGCTTAACTGAATAAGCCACCCAGGTACCCCTGCTATAAACTTCTGTCATAGAACCACTGGTGCTGCATTACAAAGACTTTTGACCATTGTGTTTTCATTTTCATTTGTCTCCATGCATTTTTTAATTTCCTTTTTGGATTCTTTTTTTTTTCTTTTTTTTTGAGAGACAGAGAGAGAGAGAGAGAGAGAGAGAGCATGAGTTGGGGAGGGGCAGAGAAAGGAAGAGAGAGAGAATCCCAAGCAGGTTCCACACTGCCAGCACAGAACCTGATGTGGGGCTCAAGCTCATGAGCCATGAGATTAATACTGGAGCTGAAATCAAGAACCAGACACTTAACAGACTGAGCCACCCAGACGCCCCTCCTTTTTGAATTCTTAATTGACTCATTCATAGTTTAGTAGCACATTATTTAGCCTGCATGTATTTATTTACTTTCCAGACTTTTTCTTGTGATTAATTTTCAGTTTCATACTATTGTGGTCAGAAAAGATGAATGATATGATTTCAATCTTTTCAAATTTATTGACACTTGTTTTGTAGCCTAACATGTGATCTATTCTGGAACATGTTCTATGTGCACTTGAAAAGAATGTGTACTCTGCTGTTTTTTTTATGAAATGTTCTGAATATATCTTTTAGGTCTATCTAGTCTAATGTGTCATTCAAAGCCACTGTTGTCCTTGTTGATTTTCTCTCTGGATGATCTATCCATTGATGTAAGTGGGGTATTAAAGTTCACTACTATTTGTGTATTGCTGTCAATTTCTTCTTTTATGTCCGTTAATAGGTGCTTTATGTATTTTAGGTGCTCCCATGTTGGATGCATAGATTTTTATAATTG
Source organism: Lynx rufus (assembly GCF_022079265.1). Taxonomy (NCBI): domain Eukaryota; kingdom Metazoa; phylum Chordata; class Mammalia; order Carnivora; family Felidae; genus Lynx; species Lynx rufus. The sequence goes on from NW_025814823.1 coordinate 158,114,815, forward strand.
TTATATCCTCTTGTTGGATTATTCCTTTTATCATTATGTAGTGTCCTTTTTGTCTCTTGTTACAGTCTTTGTTTTAAAGTCTATTTTGTCTGACATTAGTATTGCTACCCCAACTTTCTTTTTGCTTCCATTTGCACGGTGTATGTTTTTCCATCCCTTCACTTTCAAGCTGTGTGTGTCTTTAGGTCTGAAATAAGTCTCTTGTAGGCAGTATATAGATGGGTATGGCTTATTAATCCATTCAGTCATCCTATGTCTTTTGATTGGAGCATTTAGCCTATTTACATTTGAAGTAATTATCAATAGGTATGCATTTATTGCCATTTTGTTCTTTGTTTTATGATTGTTTTTATAGTTTTCTTTTCCTTTCTTCTTCTCTTGTTCTCTTCCCTTGTGGTTTAATGGCGTTTTAAATAGTGTTCAGCTGATTTTCTGAATACAAAATTAACAAAGAAATTCAATATTGAAGAAGCTCAGTAGAGGGGCGCCTGGGTGGCTCAGTCGATTGAGCACCCAGCTTTGGCCCAGGTCATGATCTGTCAGTTCACAAGTTTGAGCCCTGCATTGGGCTCTGTGCTGACAGCTCAGAGCCTGGAGTCTCCTTCAGATTCTGTCTCTCTCTCTCTCTCTCTGCCTTTCCCCCACTCCTCTCTCTCTCTCAAAAATAAATTAAAAAAAAACATTAAAAAAAGTTCAGTAGAGTTTGTATGTAATAGGACGACCTTGTATAAATGCAATATAGAAAATGGTATAACTCAAAAGAGCAACAAGCTAAGACAGGGAGAGTGGGGAGTAGTGTAGAGAGAGGTAGAGAAAGTATAAGATGCCTAGGAAAAAAACTGTCACAAAAACTTTTCCTTTCTTCATGCATGAAATTATGAAACTTTATTTAAAGTCATAGAAGAAATGATTTAAACATTTGCAGAGACATACCATGTTCATAAATAGGAAGACTCCTAAAAGTATTAAATCTCTCCAATTTATCTAAAACTTCAATGCCATCCCAATCAAAATTCCTAGAGGGCTTTTAAAATAATTTTATAAAACTGTAGTAAAGTGTAGCAAAGCAGTTATGTATATTACAGAAGTACTTCTGTATGTGTACATAGGTACCCATTGCTTAGAATAGTAAAAAATGAGAAACAACCTATTGTTCACTGGTTATTGAATGGATAAGTTAACTGTAGGTTATTATTATTTGACAATTAAAATGAAGCACTTACATCAATCTGTATGTGTCAATATGAATAGATTTGAAAAAAAATATTCAATGAAAAAGCAAATTACTAAAAGTTATGTATATATGATATAAAATATGTGGAACTTCAAAACCAAAATAGTACTGTATATTAATTTATGCATACACATGTAGTAAAATTATGCAGTCTTACATATAATTGATTCCTCAAAACTTCAGAACACCTCTGTGGAAAGAGGAGAGGGAAGGCATGTGGGTGGGATTAGAACTTTAGCTGTATTTGGACTACTTTATTAACAGAATGAATAAATAAATATGAAGCAAACATGGACTAATATTAACATCTGATAGGAGTAGCAAAAAATTAGCTTTTGTTATATTTGAAATATTTCAAACAACAAAAACAATAAAAATTGATTTGTAGAATTTTCAATACTGATAAACTCTTAAATGAGGTGACATAAAGCCTCATATTTAATTTAGATCCTCTCATCAATATTTGTCATACCTAAAAGCTGGACAGATGGCAAATATAATATTCTTTCTATTTGACAGATGGATGAACTGGAAGGTTTAATTACTTTCTCCTAGTTACATAATAAGTAGCTCTGGAAATGAAACATTTTGGTCAATAACTTTGGGGTTTGGCCACCACACAGAATGTGAGAACACAATGCTTAGCCTTTATAGTTTCTACTATGAGACAACATAACATATTCACATATATGTTCTATTGCCTACTTAAAACAGGAGCCCTATATCTTCATGTGTAATCAGTCACTGTAGAACAGGAAAATACATTCTTAGAATTCTAGTTTTTCTCATGATTGCTATTGTAAATAAGCCTTTCCATTCTGACATATTTCAAATAAATGTAATTTATTAATCATTTCTATAAAGTTAGAGCTTTTGACATTAAAAAAAAAAGCCAAGAATAAATCATGTCTCTTGGCAGAGCATTTGATTTTCCTAGTCCAGAAATGGGTCTTTAGGGCAAGAGTGTCTGGATTATATTCAGGAGACATAAGTTTTCTTCCCAAGTCTTACACTGGCTAACTCTGGCCTGTATCAACTTTCTGAATCTTCCAGGTCTGTAAAAGATTATGGAAGAAAGATATATCAGGTTGAGAGAACAACATTAATCTTAAAATATATTACTTGTTTGGAGCAGGGCAAAGAGCCTGTTGGAGCTGGAAGGGCATGTTTATGGAAGACAAAAGTAGGAAATGAGACTGGGGAGGCCTTGGATTATACTCTGCAGCAATTGAAGATTTTTGAGTAACGGTGCAATGTTACCTTCATTATGCTTTCCTTGGGAATATTGTCATTGAGTAATGGCAAGCAGCATATGAAGAAACCATACACTATCAGGTCATTAAATAGAGATTTATTTTGCCTACAAAACACGAAATCAGGAGGTGGGAAGACCAAAGCAGTTCCGCATCTCCAGACAGTCATCAAAAACTGATTCCTTCTAGCTTCCTATTTCACCAGTCTTAGCTTGAGGTTTTTGTCCTTGCTCTCTCAGGATGGTTGTTCCATGTCTAGGAAGAAAGAAAAGGAAAACTCAAAAGGTGAAAAGTTTGTTCCAACTGAAGAGTAATGTAATGGCTTTGATGCAGATTCCATCTAGTAGACTTAGGCTTACATCTCATTAGCCAGAAGTGAATCACAGGAAGTCTGGGACTGTATGTGTTTTGTGTTTGTGTGTGTGTTTATAATTTATGTACAATAAACTGCATGCATATAAAGTGTACAGTTGTGTGCAATATTAAATCATTACCATAATTAAGATACCAAGTCTTGTTAGAAGGTGAATATTTTAAAATGGAAACTTTGTCACCTATCTAGATCAAGATCTGGATAGATCTTGTAGCAAGAGAAAGATGGAAAAATAGGTGTTGAGAGGCAACTAGTGATATCTGCCAGAATTTCAAGATTCTTACATTCTCCCAAGGGTACCCCTCCAAGTAGCCCTCCTGGTTCAGTTTGGTAGACCCCAGGAGGGCTTGTAGGGAGACAGCCAGCACAGGAGTTTGCCTTGGGGTCTATTCTGGCCTAAGTCTGCCTTGGCTGGTAGGATGACTTAGAGGTGAGTGTGATTTTTAGAGTCAGACCAGGGTTAACATCCAGCTCCTTTTACTAACTCATTGTGTGGTTTTAAATGATTTATTTCAGTGAATATTTATTGAGCACCAACTATGTACCAGGTACTCTGCCATTCCTTGGACATACAGCAGTAAAGGACAAACACAGTCCATCCCTTCACAGAACTTAACTTTCTGGTGGCAACTGAGCCTTTTCTATAAAAAAGAATTGTGGGAAGGACATGTAAATGCTAGTTAAATGGTAATTGTTCAGAAGCTGTCCTAGATTTGAATTCATTCTCCTGAAACTAGTACTTACATTTGGAGCTTGGATCTCTCCACTAGAAGTTCTGCTTGCTTGATTTTGGATTAATCCCAGGAGTTCTGGGCTTTTTTTGGAGCTAATTAAGGCCAGCTAAACTGTGACCCTAAACCTCATTGGGTTAAGAGCACATGACCTAGTTTCTTCCCTCTGGGGGAAGATAGTTCTCAAATATCTTTTTGGAATCTAAGAAATTCCCTGCCTCTGAAAATCCTTCTGTTTTGAAGCTATTCAAGGACTCGAGCTCATTTCTTCCATTTCTCCCTGGTGACTCCTCTGAGGATAACTCTGGTTTCTTTTTCCAGCAGCAGAAACCTGGGAATAATCCTAGCACTCTAGAGATTGGACCACCTGAGAAAGCTGGAATTTATCCTCAATTATGAGGGCCTTGATTTTAAACCACAAGATCCGTGATTTCTCCCAATGGAATGAAGAAATTCTAGAAAGATCAACAGTTCTCCTTCTTGTGATTTCTTTTGCCTTTTGATATCATCAAAAACAATGGAATATTATAATAATTGCTTCTTATTGAGCAACTACTATGAGCTAGGCTCTTTACATATATTATGTAATTTAATAACCTTGTTATTATCCTCATTTTACAGAAAGGAAACTAACTGCAGAGATGACAAGCACTCTGCCCAAGTTCATTTAACCCACAATGGATGGAGTTGGGATTCACACCCCCCAGCTCTGTCTGACTTTAGGTCTCAACTTTTTAACTGCTATGCTATACTGTGGCTGTTTTCGGAATTACCTATTCTTAGGAAATATTTATCACAGCCATCTTTGGACACAGTTTTGTGGAAATACCAAATACCTTAAAAGCTCTATTTCCTTTTTAGAACTCACAATTCAGCGATGTGTCCAAAGAAAAGTGGCTGTCTTTGCCAAACTCACGGATTCTTCACCTTGAGTCTGGAAGTTTACTTCCTGGCCTGGGCCTGCATACACTTGCCAGTTCTGAGAGCTTGCTGTGCATCATGCCCGGTCAGAGACTATAGTTGGGCTCACTACATACACTTGCCTCTCTAGGACTACCTCCTTTAGGAGTCCTTTCCTTTTCTCAGCCCAGAGTTAGTTGTATCTGAAGTGTGTTTGGGTGGGCACTTCCAATGTATCCCTCTGAGTTTGTAAGTGAGTTGAGGGGTAAGGAATGGAGGCTAGTCAAAACAAAACATTTCATGAATGTCCAAAAAGCATGTGAAAGACATTCCTCTTGAACTTTCTGATATTCCACTTCCGACCTGGGGCAGTTTCTCCCAAATACTGTGTTTTAGACATAGTTTATACTAAAATTTTATGTTTGTCTAAAATTCAGATTTAACTGGCGGCCTGTATCTTATCTTGCAACCCTAAGTTGGACAATGTATTTATTATGATCATGACTGACTGGACCTGGGTTCTTATTCTTCTTTGCCTGTCTTTGTTACATTCTTCTCTATGTGGGATGATGCAAACATGTCCAAACACTGCATTTGAAGAACCAAGTCAAATGTTGCTTTTCCTGCTCCCTTATTCTTCCTATCAGAAGTAGTATCTTCTTCCTCCGAATTCTATGGCCTGGTTTTTGTTTTGTGTGTAACTTTGTGTTTTTAGTTTTATATATATATATATATATATATATATTGTTGTTGTTGTTGTTTGTTTGTTTGTTTTTTGTTTTAGAGAGAACAAGAACATGAGAGTGGGGAAGAGGCATAGACAGGGGGAGGCAGAAAATCTTAAGCAGGCTCCACATTCAGTGCAGAACCAGACCCAGGGCTTGATCACATTCCGTAGGATCATGACCTGAGCCAAAATCAAGAGTCAGACACTTAACAGAATGAGTCACCCAGGCACCCCAGTGTGTTTGAATTGTAGTTGTGTAAGCATTTCTCAAAGAGAAACTGAGACCCAGATTCTTCTGGCGAGTGAAGTTACTACCCTAGAAGTTTCTCTCCCCTAAAAGATTAAAATTTGTTCATGTTCAACAGAAACTAAAACTGCTTGAAGTCTGCCCACAATGGGAGTTCACATATCTGCATCATGTGCTGAGGCGGCCCTCAAGAGACTCATTTTTCAGGGAGAGAGAAATATAGCCCTGAAAGGAAGGGTTCTGAAATGATGAGTCACCTTAGAACCTTCCTATTAAGATTAGTATTCTTGGTTTGTCTCTGCTAGAATTTTACATATGTGAACCTTTTTTCAAATGTGAGTTTGAGCTTTTTTTTGGTGGGGTAGATGATATATCTGTGTTCTAATTTTGTCCAAAATAAGATGTATTAGTTTCTTAAAATGGTATCTGAAGTTTTTCATTCTTTTCTAGCCTGTGAAAGCCATTACTAACAGTTTGAAAATTGTCAATTCCTTGCAAATTTTCTATAATCTGTATATAAAAACTAAAGGGGTCTAGAACCATATTCTAAAAATAATCTTTGAGAAAGTTTTAAATTCTTGTGATCATTGATCTTTATGGGTTTGTCTATATTTTCTTGATTCAATTTTAGAAATTTTCTTTTTTTCTGTAAACATATTTGTATTCACACTTTAAGTTTATTTTCATAAAGTTATATGTAATATTTCTAACAACTGAAAAAATCTCCTATATATGTTGATTTGTCTCCTTTCTTACACATTCTTAATTTTTCCTAAAGCTTGTTTTTATCCAAAAAAATTTGCTCACAGATTTGTTTTTAATTCTGTTCTTCTTTCATTTTCTAATGTATTAAAATATATTTTTACCTTTAATTAATTCTTTTTGTTCTTTAGATTTGCTTCACCCTCTAATTTGTTGAAATTGTATGTCTATTTCTTTCATTTTAATTGTTTTTTATTAATAATAAAACCTTAGGTATTGCTGATAGCAGCTTAAGGCATCTCACATAATTTAAAAAATTAGATACAGTGTTATTTTTTCAAATGATCTTCAGAAAAGTAAAACAAGAGAATGAAAACCATCTGTAATCCGACTAGCAGGTTTAACAAATTTTAACCTTTTGAGGTATATCCTTTTAGATTGTTCTTTTTCCTCTGCTCTCTTTTTCCTTCTAAACATATGTATTTTTAAAAATGATGTTGTGCTATATATGCAGTTTTACATTCTTCACTTTCAGGTAATATTTTAATGTCATAAAATTCAAACCTATGTCATCATTTTTAAAAGCTGTATAATTTCCCACAATTTAGATATACCATAATTTGTTTAAAGTATCTACTATTGATAAATATTAATGTTGTTTCCTATATTCTATGTTTATATATCTATTCCTATATTTCCTAATATCTATGTTTATACTATGTAATAAAACAGAGAAATGAATAAAGACAGGAACCTATAAAAATACTGCATTGGAAATGATTGTACATAACTTTTTTTGCAACAACCTTATTATTTCTTCAGCAGAGGTTTCCAGGTAGAGAATTATATGGGTGGGGGGGGGAGGTCAAAGGAGATGAGTTTATCAAGTTTTGATAAGTTTTGCCAAACTTCCTGCCAGATTGGTTGTGTCATTTACTCTTCTACCAACGAATATGAGTGAGAATGTTTGCTCTGGGACCAATAGCTATAATTAATGGTTGTAATCATTGACAATCTGATAGCATAATATATTTTTTAAACAACCTATTGTTGCTTTAATTTCTATTTTTTTTTAACTACTGGTGAGGTTCAGTTTCTGATAAACTTATTGAGTAATTAGTTATGTAAATGCCATTTATATATGTGAACACTTGTAATATGTTTGAGCCATTTAAACAGCACCTGGCACAAAACAAGTGCTGTATGTTGCTATTTTATTATTAATTTTAATTTTATTTTATAAATTGCCTATCACTCTCCTTTACTTATTTTCTATTGATATTTATTTTTAAGTTGTCTTTTAATGGGAATTTTGAGTTCCTTTGAACTCTGGAGTTAATGAGGAGGGTGGCATTTGAATCTCTCATCTCTGCTTATGGAAATTTATTTATTAAATAAATAATATTAGAAATGTATTAAATTTCTATTTTAACTTTTCTAGCTTTGCTTTTCTCTGCCTGGATGCACATAGCATTCATTCTTTCTCCTGAAATGTTAAAATTTCAAGAGGTGTTGGTCTTCTTTTGGGAATCTGCCATATTAGGGAATCTTTTGTGTTCTAACATGTTTCAATTTTCTTATATTATTTCTTTACTTATTGCTTCTGTCTAATTTTTTCTGATACTGTGTAAATAATAGTAAGATTGGATTTTTGTTTTTTATCATCCATTAATAACATTTTTTCTCATCTTTTAATCTGTCCTTTTTCTCTGCATTCTTAAAGAACCTTTTAATTTTATTCTTCACATCACTAATTTTATTTTCTGCAGTGTTGATTCTATCCTTATTGCCTACTCTCGGGTTTATGATATTGCATCTTTTGGTCCCTTTCACTCCCCCTTTTCTTTTTGCTGCCTTTTCCACAAGTAAACCTCTATATAGTTTGTACTCTAACCTCATTTCACCTTTTATAGTTCATGTTTTCTTAATTTTATTGGGGACATGAAGCACATATTTTCTAATATTTTCTTCTATTTCCTCTATAGTAGGTATAGTCCTTGCTTTTTTTTTTTTATCTTGAATGTTGCCTTCAACTTATTATGCCATAGAATATTTTTATAACTCTATTTCAGTACTTTTTCTCCCTGCTTCTCATTTTTGTGTGAACATTTGACTACCCATGTTTGGTACTGCTCACAAACTGGTAGGTTAGTTTCCAGATTTCTGTTTTTAACCTTGACTGCAGCTTGATATCAGTTTTGTTATTGGTCCACAAAGCCAACTTCCACAGCCTGTGAGGAGAAAGAAATGAGGTGGACACTGGGTACTTGGGCAGAGAAATGTTGACTGTGTACTTTTTCCTCCATATTTGGTGAAGGTGCTGTTGCAGGTGTCAGATTTCTGGGTCCAGCTTTCTTTACTGCCTGTTTCTTAGCCAACTTGCCTTGTGCTTTATATAAGCTGCACCTGTGCCCTGCTTCCTTCCCATCTGTAGTCTTACTGCTTGGTATGGCCTCTGTCAGAGTTCAGGGACATCAAGAAATACTCCTTTCAAATGCCAATGTTCCACCTCCGCAAATTGAAGCCTAAGGGCTGTGTTCACTCTGGGCTGTTTTAGATCCCCCAGCCGTCAGTTCTTGTCCCTCCAAGTAAGTGACTGACTGTGCACAGGAGAATTTGCGAGTTATTCTTTAGTGACTTGTCTTATCCACTTTTATCTGATCTACTTTATCTATGGCTGAAACTCCTCTCAGTTTCTACTTTGTGAATGACATCTTCCCAGTTTCTAACTTGAAGCTGATTTTCATTTGTCTTTTATAACCCTTGAACATTTCAATGGAAATCTGAGAATGGAGGTGTAAGGCACCTGTGCTCTGATTTACATATCTAGATCTTTAACAGCCACCTGTTTACTTGAACATAGCAGACATATAAAAAACAAACAAATAAAAGCTAATGGCTGAACAAAAAATGAACACCATCTTGAGCTTAAGAGGTACTGTCTTTATGTGACTTTTGTGTTATTTTTCTATATGATGAAAAGTATGAGGTTTCTTCACATTTTTAGATACTTCATATGGCAACAATGACAATCAGGTTGTGATCGGAAAAAATGCTCTTGAAATAGGTTCAAATATTTACTCTTTCATTTGTAAAATAAATTTTGTCTGCATTCCTTCAATGTGCTCTCCCTGTGTTAGGAACATCGGATATAAGGGTCAATAAAATATGGTTCCTACCCTCCTACAGGAACCTCACATTATAATATGATAATCTATCGGCAGCGACTGCTTTTTTTCCTTTCCAGGTCAGACATCAGAATTGTTTTTGGAAAATTGAAGTACTTAGGATAATGAAAGGTCTTTTTCTCTCTGGCAGTGGAAATCTTGTTTATTTGAGTAAATCAATGAAGGAATTATTTTACCAAGGGCTTAACAAGAGATTGGGAGAATGTTTATCTCACTAATCCTGGAGTAATGGAGGAAGAATTTCCTCTCTTTATGGTTCCTAGACTTAGTGGAGTCAGGAAAAGTTAAACTTGACTAAGTTTAAATTTTCTTTTAAGTATTTTTTTGCTAAATACATGTGATTTTTTATTTTATTAATAACTGGAATCAGTGTGCAATCATATACTTATTTTAAGTATTGCTATATTCCTGTCCACATATATAATAGAACATAAAGTATAGCTTCAATTTCTGGAGCATAGGCATTTTATTTTTGGACTTCCTAAATGCTAGTTGGCACTTATCACTAATAGAAAATATTTTGCCAACTAGAAATAGAGACATGCATCCTCCAGAGCCAAGCATATGGCTTTATCAAATGTAGTGGACATCTGTGGATTTTGTCTGCTCGGCCCCTAAGATTAAACTTTTTGGGTTTTTGGGTTTGTTTGTTTGTTTGTTTGTTTTTGGTTAAATTACTCTGATTTTTTTCCAGGTTAAATTACCCTGTTTTGGTGTGGCTATCAAATAAGGTGCCCCTTTACTCAAAGTATGGGAACATGATTCCAGCTGTACTGCCCACATTGCCATAGACATAGTCCCTTACTTTCTCTACCTTGATCCCTACAGTGACATAGTTCTGTCCTCCAGTGTGTGATTATAAAGCATTTCCTTCAATTCTATGAGCTACCCTGTATCCTTCTAATAAATGTATTTTGACTTAACTTTCTGTTCCTTGCAATCCAAAAATCTTCATTGATAGAGACAAGATTTCAGTAAAGTTCCAAACAGTGGAATTAAGTAATATTCTAAATGTTTTAAATTATTTGTATTTTGGAGTATATTATCATACTCATTCCGAAGATAGTGCTTTATTTTTCTGAGAAATTATGTCCAAGAAAGTAATAAAGCCATAGGATAATTATCTGATACAGGAACAAGTTGGAACATGTAAAATGATGGAAATCAGTAACTCTGCTCACAGTAGTATTCTTAAAGAAAATTCATTATCAACACTGTGAAAATCATATGTCAGACACTATGCTTAGAGATTTACAGATATTATTTTTTGTCTTTACAGCAAGTTTGCGAATAGTGTTAACCCCATTTTATAGATGGCAGAGCTGAATGTTTGAGACTTGTTTGTTAGAAGCTAACAAGAATTTTAGCCCACTTCTGCTCACTACAAAATCTGTACTCTGTGAAATGAGAGATTTTAGTTTTCTTAAAGTGTGAAATTCTTTGTTTCTGTGCTTGGGATGTGAGGTTGTAATTTTTACGTGGTGTTTATCCTTCTTTCATTAAGTATTTATTGAGTGACTATGTGGGTAAGTTCTCCATAAATGTATTATAAATATAGCTTTGGGGAGTATGTTTTAAGAAGTAAGGATGACAAAATAGCATGTAGAAGGGAGAATTTTGTACATTATTTAGATTACATCCAAAATATGTCTACTAGTTAAGGGCAAGGATAATAAGTATTTCTCATTTTTGTGCAGATAATTGCTCACAGTTTATTTCGGTTGACTCCAGAAAACTCTTATTTTTCCTTCTTCCCCTAATCCCAATCTACCCTACTCATCTAATGTACATTCATACTGTGCTATGTTTGGGAATCTTTCTAAGTTCTAGAAAATTTTAGTTCCCTTAATTTAGGGTATTACTATGTAGTAAGAATATAAACAATGTCACTTGATAAAGAAGGCTGGAAACTTCTAAAAAGTGGATACAGCCCTAAATACACCAATGCTGTTGTTAATGTTTTGGGCATAACTGTATAGTGCCAGAGATGAATAGCCAGAATCACCACCTTTAAGGAGCTAGAACCTAATGATTGTGTTGAAACTTTTGTAGCATCTATAGACAAATCTATAGCATCTTTATCCTTATCTTTTCTAGCACTCATAATAAGAATTGTGCAGAGAAGTGTACAATTAAATACTTTCCCTCCCTTATTCTTACACTATATGCTATCTCTGTGAAGTAATAGAAGGGAAGAGGTTAAACACATTGCCTCATTGCCAGTAGAACTTACTTAGTTTGTGCAGAAGAAATTTTCTGTGTGCTCAGAGATATCAATGTTTGCTTTTCATGTAATGGAAAAAACCATAAAGGTAATGAGTAGACACTCTGGAAGCTGAATTGCCAAAGAAGCATAACCAGGTTTTGATTCTACCCATGCTGGATGGTTTTGTATATTCAAATTCATTACTAATGATTCATTTTATTTTAAAGACTTGGTCTACATGAGATCGTATTTGAAAAAATCTGTGCAGTTAGGGGACCATAGTATTTATGTGTAAAATTAAACTGATGAAAAGAACAAAGCCAGACAGAGAGTATGAATACCCAAATAAACTATTTGGGACAAAACAGGCTAAGCAGTACCTAAGTGTGAGTTTGTGCTATTATTAAGCAGAGTGGCAGAAGATTCGAAAGTGATTACAGTTGGAACATCTGACCGTCAGTGTCAGCTTCCTGAAAAAACTTGAAGAACAAAACTTTATTTTTCTCATAACTGGTTTAGATATAGTAAAGTATCCGATTTCCTTTTTATTTCCTTTGAAACACTTTCTGGTGGTAATAGTGAGTGGAGTTATGGCTAGTTTTATGTTCTTTGTTCCGTCTTATCTCTTTGAACTCCTTAGGGTGCTAGCTAGGAGTCTTACTAGGCTCCTATGGGAGACTCAGCTCTCTGTGTCCACAATGGGAGCCAGGAATATGAGCATATCTCAAGAGGCAGCACCAACTGCCCTTTGGATTAGAGATCCCTCTAGGTGGAGGTGGCTGAACTAGAAGCCCAAGCACTCTAAGTGTCTCCCAAAGCATAGCATCCAGATCATTGGTTTTAAACCTGGCTGAGGTTTAAAAAATGCAGACTCTAGGGTCCTTGCCAAATATCTCAAACTAGCACATCCAAGAGTGGATTCTGGAAATCTGCCTTCTTAACAAATAATCTGAAGACCAGCTAGGATTCCAAGCTACAAATCTAAGTCCTTTGTGAAAAAGAAAAGACCCTCTCTCCTCACTCTAGCAGCACGGTTGCTGTTGTGTGTGGTGAGAGAATAGGCACTAGCGTGTTTTAGAAGAGTGAGATCCCTGTTTGGGGCAAGCTTCTCGGTACATCTACCTTTTTAAAGACTCCGTCCTCCCCACCCCCCCAAAATGGCCAGCTTTACCATGTAGTAATCTGAATTTGACATTTTCATCCACTTTCCCATTTTCCAGCTTGGCTGTGTGCTGGCCACATATTAGGCAGCTAAGAAAAGTGACCACATCCCTTAAAGATAGATGTTGACATATGATAATGTCAGTAATTAGTGGAGGTTCCAGAAAATGGAACTTTATCTATTGAAGTGCCAAAACTTTATTTTAAAAAGTATTAAAACTCCACTGCTTTCAGAAACAAAGTGTTGAACATTTGTATTTTTCTTGATGATTCAGAATTGTCATTAAAATAGGATTTTTTTTACTGCGTAGTGCACTGTATTAAGGAAGCTGTTGAAGAAGAAGTAGGTAGATCATTCCCTCCTGCAATTTTTATTTTGTGTTGTTGTTCTCGTTTGGGTTTGCTTGTATGGTACCGTTGACTCCATCTCTTTGAGGGCAAGCTGCCTCTGTACTGTTCTCAGTACGCTTGCCTGGACAGGACCTCCCTTTGCTTTTCTGGTGCTAACCTTTGCAGGATGCAGTACGAAATAGCCAAACTTTAGAACGAGGTCTTATTTAGAATGAGCCAGATTCTGGGCAAAGGTTTGGCCGTCTCTCCTGGGGTAACTGTCCCAGCTTTGGGAGATGAATGTCATGACATATGTTCTGGCTGCCCAGAAGGTTTTGTTTACATGCTTACTTTGTTTACTGATATATGACTGTGTTTCAGAAGACTGAGTTGTTGGCGTGATTAGTTATGACTAACTGAAGAGTTATTGTCTATAACATAAAACCTGGAGTGAGCATTTGTTCACATGTGCCAACATATTCATTTTTAACCTGCTCACGGTCAAGAGAAAGGTAGAAAATGCCTAGTTGGAATGTGGAGCAAAGAGTCAGAGCATTGATTTTTCCTTCCCTCTCAGGATATCAGCAATGCTGGATCCTGGGCTGACTTGACTTCTCTCCTTCCTGTTATTTTATTTTTGCCCCCAGAAAATCACTTGGCAGCTGTCATAGCCACACAGACTCTTGGCTTGTTGGTAGCTTAGGAAAATTCAACCCTTTTCTGTTTGCTGATAATCAGAGCAAAGAAAAGCACCTGCTGGGTTATCTTATGGGAGCAAAGAAGGACTAATGCCCAATCTCCAAAGAAAACTACCACTTCTCTGGTTACTCTCCTGGGCAAGGAGTTCAGTGCCACAGAGCAACTGTTTGAGTCCAAGAGGAACGACATTCCTGGCTTAGAGGCTCAGCCCACAGTAGCCCCTTGGTGACGACAGACAGGGCACCTCATTCCAGGAGACAGATCACCAAAGCAAATTATTTATCTATATATCTTTGAAGTCAGTGAGAAGGGCTTCCTCCTGGCTTTCTGCTCTTTGCCATTAACACCATAAACTTAACTGCTAAATATGATAGAGATTACCATGCATTCTTGTCTTCTCCTTTATTTCTACAAATCTTATCTCTCTCTCAGTCTGTCTTTCTCTCTTTCTCTCCCCCTTTGCTCCTGAAGCTTTTGGACCTATTCTAAATGAAGTATATTTCATTTAGCTACTTGATCACTTGGTGCACATTGATTGAGTGTAAGGAGAGGGAAAACTATTTTAACGGCTCATTGGGCTTTCAACGTCTGTAGTCAGCATGGTTCAGGCTGAACTAAATGGAATGGTATCCATGGTGAGAGAAGCGGAATGCACCAGGCTTTTGTGCCAAAGGGAGATGAAACATGTGTCATATATTTGGCCATGTTGGAAGTCAGTGATTTCAAAGTTCCAATCCTGAGTTTATCATTACAAATCAAGACAAGAATCGTAATAAGACAGAATCAGAATATATTAGAACAAGTGGAAAAATAGGATAACATTCAAAAAAGACTTAAAACTAGATGGAAATGGGTTAGAATAAAAAGGTGTTTAATAATTAAAGTTTAGTTTGTTTAGTTGTAATATCAGTGACTTTTTTCTTTTAAGTAATTAATCAAGTATTTCAGCCTTTAAAGGACAAATTGTAAATCCTAACAATGATCTACAATGAAATAATTGTAATGTGCCAACTTGTACAATTCATATTTTTACACTGGCAATGTAAGAGTCTGAATTGTTTGCAAAAGAGATGTTTTGCTCTTCAGGTATGGAATTGACATGTGGCTTTTTAATTTTGTTTTTGATTTATTGTGAAAAATTATTGCCTGCTTACACTTTTGAGATTTTTTAATTTGTGGGCCTCTATTCACTTATTGGTGGAAGAAGATTTGCATTCCTGTTGGGGCTTCTCTGCCTTAGAAAGGTAAGTGTAGCTGTTTGTAGAGAAAGGCTGGCCTCATAACTCTTCACCAATTTATCCAGGGACTAAATAATGACTTTTGTTACATAGCTTCCATATGCTATTTTAATGTGTATTATTCCAGATTTGTTTTTCACAGGGTGATATTTATAGATAAGGGTAAAATGACATTGAATGTTAAAGAAGAAAGTATTGCTAAAGAACTATTCAAATACATAGGGCATTTGTCTTTATAGTTTATGGGTTGATTTTATACTACCTGTAATTCATTTGCAAGTTTATTATGATCCTTATGTGGATATGCCTCTGGAAGCCAGATATGGAGTAGGCATAGAGTATAATATGTTCATCAAGGGATTCTGAAGTCTAATTGCTGAGTTTCATTCTGGCATCACTCTTAGCTGTATGATCTTGAAAAATTATTTAAGCTTTTTGCCTTATTTTTCTCCTGTAACAGGGGAAGTAATAATACTACATTTCTCATAGGGTTGTTGTAAATTATAGATAGTCAATTTAAAGCATGAAACTCAGTGCCCAGCAGGTGGTAAAGGTGTAAGAAGTGTTTATAAATAATGCTTAGATTGTCCTAGCTGCAAGTGAGTCTCTGTAAAAATTCTGACAAACAATACACCTCCAAAATTAACTTTGGAAGTGGCCTACAAGTGGCATACATCTTAGGTGGAGTAAACACAATAAACAAAGCAAAACAATAAAACCTACTTCACAGGCGTTCAGTCATTATTTCTTGTATTTAAGCAAATTGGGTATTAGGAACTCATAGATTCATAGACTCTCTAGGTTAGATGTGGAAATTTAAGTAAGCATCACCCTTCCCAAGTGTGTCATTCAGTGTTTTCATCTCCTCTACCATATTTCCATGAAGCAGACATTCATCGTAATACTTGAACCTCTCCAGTGATGGCAACCCTATCCATGAGGAGCCAGTTTTGGTTATTGGAAAGATCATTTAGGTTTGGCTGAAAATCTGCTTCTTTTGCCTTCACCCATCCTTCCTACTTTGACTTCTATGTCTCCTCATATGTCAGTGGCTCATATATTTGAATATATTTTCTACATTCTCCATACCCTTCATTTTGCAGACACAAATTCCCAGTTACTTCAACCTTTCTCAAACGACATGATTTCGAAGTCTCTAATGTTATGCATTATAAACTTTGGAACCAAACTTATTTCATTTAGAAACTGTATTTAGCCACAAGTAACAGGCTTAAACCAGAAAAGGGTATATTTCCTCTCATATAAAACAAATTCTGCACTAGACAGCCCAGAGCCAACATGATGACTCAGCAAATTCCTCAGGGTTCCAGGACCTTCTGCCATCCTGCAAGTGTGATTCTCATTCTCAGATTTTGGAGGTGACCATTTGGTTAGCTGTTGAATCCTCATTCTTGAGGGAGGAAAAATTAGAAGGGCCTAATGCAATCAGGGTGCATACTTCCTGAATTGGCTTCCCCCTTTAGGGACTTCTTTTGGACACATTAACAGCAACGTCTACTTCTTGGGCAAAACCAAGCCACATGATTAACTCCAATGTAAGGGAGGAAAGGAAATGTAGTTTTCAAGCAAGGTTCATTCCATCCTGAATGAAAGCAGGATCCTTTCAATAAGAAAAAAGGGTAGACTAGATGTAAGGTAGGCAGCTGGCAGTCTGCATCAGGATGTTCTCTTAAAAGTCTCCTTCTGAAGTCTGGTTTTCCTGTTTCAGCAACAGTCTAGATACTAGATGACCCTGAAGGGTAGAATGGGACTACATCTGGGTGGAAATCTGACTTCTAGAAAATGGTACCAATTAATTGAAATACCAAAGAAAAAGTAGAGAGCAGTTCTACCTTGGGCAGAACTTTGTTTATTCAACTCATTTGAGCTCAGAGTCAATAATCTTAATATTTACCAAGGCTTCCTACCCATTGAGAACTGAAAGTCTGCTCTTTCCTGGATTTTTTTCTGCTTTATACTATAACCAACATACACATGTGGTAGATCCAAAAACCATCTTCTAAGGGTATGATTTACTAAAATACCTATGAGTAAGTGGTATAGTGGTAAGGTCATTTTAGGAAGGTAGAAGTCAGTGAATGAAGTCCTTTGTGATATGTGTGTTAATGCCAAGATGTTCTAAGAAATTATTCTAGAGTACAGAGTCTTTCTGGGATTGACAGCACCTAGAAAATTTATCTAACCACCTTGCTGTCAACTTTGCTTTCTGTCCAAAGGATCTCAGATTTTACTGGAAGAGGGGAAACAAAAGCATAGTGGTACTCATTGGGAAAAACTGTAAGTAAAACCAAAGAATATGCATGCTTACTCTACAAGGAGCCCTGGGAACTCGCAGCTGGTCTCTGAAAATGAAAGGGGGTGAAATAAGAAGATTGATTGGAATATAACAGACTTCAACAAATATATCCTTTCTGGCTACAGAGAAGCTCATACTTAGCTAGCTCAACTATGGTGCTACTATAGCCGACTATAGCCAGATGGTGGTGGTAGTAACAAGGGCCTTGCCTGTGTTTCATGAGTACAGGTTATACTTTACAGTACAGGTTATACAGTTACAGTACAGTAACTGACTTTTTCCCAAAACTTGGAGAAAAGCATCCATTGGTTGAATCTGGGCTCTTTAGGCATAAAATTATCTCAGCACCAGGAATGCAGACAATATTAAGGCCAACTTAAAGATTATATTCCTTCTTCTGTTTTCTTCTTCATTTTCAGGTTAGAGTTAAAATCCTACAACCTATTATCTATGTAGTTTCCAAACACCCATCTTTCTGAAATAGGAATCAAATGTAAAACTACAATCCAGGAATAGGTGGATGAGTGCAAATTGTGTCTGGTCTTCCCATATTCTAACTTGACTCTAATAGAATTTTTAACTCACAGTCACTGAAGGTTTTTTTTTTTTTTAATCAGTTTTAGTATCAAACCCAAGGAAGAAGTGACAAAATAGAATTAAAAATATGATTAAAAAATTTTTTTGATGTTTATCTATGTTTGAGAAAGAGAGAGAGCAAGACAGAGTATGAGTGGGGGAGGGGCAGAGATTGAGGAAGACACAGAATCTGAAGCAGGCTTGGGGCTCCGAGCTGTCAGCACAGAGCCCAGCGCAGGGTTGGAGCTCAAGGACCGCAAGATCTTGATCTGAGTCCAAGTCAGACGCTTAACTGACTGATCCACCCAGGTGCCCCAAGAATATGATTACTAATTTCATAAAGGCAATAGTAACTTTAGGGAAGAAAGCCCAAGGATGCCTTTTGTTTTTGCCTTATAATCATTAGGCTGTATTCTTTATGAATTCCAGTTACTATCATTCGTTCATACATTCATTTATTCATCTACTTAATAAATATTACTCATTTACTTAGTACCTTAACTATATGCTTGGAATTGTCCTAAATTCTGAGAATATAAAAATTTATAAGAAACTGTTTCTGCTATCACTTATGAGAACTTACCTTTGTATTGTACAGTTCTTCAAGTGAACAAGTATTACAACAAATGTTTTTTTAAGTATAATTGATATACAATGTTATATTTGTTTCAGGTATACAGCATATTGGTTCATCAATTCTATACATAGTGCTCACCTCGATATAGTTACTGTTGCCAAACAACATTATTACAATATTATTGGCTATATTCCCTATGCTGTACTTCTCATTCCTATGATTTATTTATTTTGTAACTGGAAATTTGTACTTCTTAATCCTCTTTATCTATTTCATCTGTTTCCTCACCCTCTGTCTTCAGAACACCATCAATTTGTTCTCTGTATTTAAGAGTCTGCTTTTTTCACTTGTTTTGTTGTTCAGATTCCAGATGTAAGTGAAATCATATAGTGTTTGTCTTTCTCTGACTGACTTATTTCTCTTAGCATAATACTGTCTATGTCCATACATGTTGTCACAAATAGTAAGGTCTCATGAGTAGACATTTTTCCAAAGACATACAGATAGCCAATAGACACATGAAGAAATCCTCAACATCACTAATCATCAGGGAAATGCAAATCAAAATCACTGTGAGATATCACTTTATACTTGTCACAATGCTAGAATTAAAAAAAAAAAAAAAGAAAGAAAGAACAAGTGTTAGTGAGGATGTGGAGCAAAAGGAACCCTGGTGCACTGTGGGTGGGAATGCAAACTGGTGCAGTCACTGTGGAAACAGTATGGAGGTTCCTCAAAAAATTAAAAATAGATATACCATATGATTCAGTAATTCCACTACTGGGTATTTACCCAAAGAAAACAAAACATTAATTGGAAAAGATACATGCACCCCTATGTTGTAGCATTATTTATAGTAGTCAAGATATGGAGGCAACCCAACTGTCCATATATAGATGAGTGGGTAATAGCAGAGAGAGCTAAGTGTTAATTCTTGGTAAGTTTCACATTTTAATGAGTTATTTATGTATTAAGTTTTGTAAGAGAGTTTTCTATATAGTGCAAAAACACAGAAAAAGTGAACATGGTTAGTAAACATTTTTTCTCTTTACAGGAGATAGAGTGTCTACACTAGTGACTCTCAAGCCTGGCACATACTAGGACCACCTTGGAAGCTGGAAAAATATACTGCTGCCTGGTCTCCAGGTTGCCCAGACATTGGCATTGTTCTAAAATATCCCTAGGTGATTCTAATGTGCAACCAGGGCTAAGAATGGCTAGAAACTCCCACTTCTGTTGGAAAGCAAAATAATCAGGTTATGCTAATTGGCACTAAAGAATAAAGGGCTCATATTGTCATTTGAATTTCCAAAATCAGTATCTAACAGAGATTCTCATAAGTGTGGCAAAGTATGATGAAGACATTCAGGTGAGGACAGAAAATACTTCAAGCAGAAGAGTCTTCTGTATTCCTTAAATTTCACCACTTGGATGACTGTCCCACCTAGCTTAAACAACTGCTTTGCATTTGTGACCCTGGCTTTTAATTCAGCTTTCTAAAGTCAAATGTGTTAAACACTTAACTGATGCTTATATTTGGGTAGATTTTTCCTAAAATGAAATTTATAGGAATGTAAATATGTTTGATTGCCCAGAGCCTCGATTGTCCATCTATCTTTGTCCCTTTGTATTAGAGCTGTGCCTATTCAGGAAAATAAAATGGACGCCCTCCGACTTCAGCTCAGGTCATGATCTCGTGGTCCGTGAGTTTGAGCCCCGCATCGGGCTCTGTGCTGACCGCTCAGAGCCTGGAGCTTGTTTCAGATTCTGTGTCTCTCTCTCTCTCTGACCCTCCCCCATTCATGCTCTGTCTCTCTCTCAAAAATAAATAAACGTTAAAAAAAAAATTTTAAATGGACGCCCTAAAACAATCAATGGGGTATTACAACATTTGAACCCTCATTGGCCTTTTTAGGAATTTTTGGCTAATATGGAAGGGGTTCAGTATCAAATTTTCTAAATACTTATCAGATTTTCTTTTCTTTCTTTCTTTCTTTCTTTCTTTCTTTCTTTCTTTCTTTCTTTCTTTCTAGAGGAACGTGTACATGTGTACAAGTGAGAGAGGGACAGAGAGAGAGAGAGAGAGAATCTTAAGCAGGCTTCATACCCAGCATGGAGCCTGATGCCAGGCTTGATCTCATGACCCTGGGATCATGACCTGAGCTGAAATCAAGAGTCAGATTTTCTAATTACCTAGAATGCATTTTCCTATATATTACACTTCTCTGTGTATTAACTTCAACACTTATACATTCATGATTAGAATGCCTGTACTCTCCTTTTATGGGTAGGTGGTAATGCCTATTACATTTCTCAAATTCTTCAGGATAAGATGTGTGGGCAGTAGAATTAAAGAGCAGAATTCACATTCTTGTTTAGCTTCCTTATGAGCCATGTGATCTTAGGTAAATCATTAACCTCTCTAAGCTTCAATTTTCTTATCTGTAAAACAGAAATGATAATAGTTCCTTTGTTATAGTTTGGAAGATATAATGTAAGTAAAGCCCATGCCATTGTGCCTAGTACATAAGTGCTAAATATTATTATCATTATTGCTTTTGTTGCTATTAAATTCTTTGGAGGAAAAAAAAGTTGCAGGCAAATGAATAATTGCTGTGGACATTAAGGAGTTTTCAACGGAAAAAGTTGCATTTCTCTCTTTTGCAAGTATTTGAAATGTACTAACTTGATTATCTGAAATCTAAAATCAAAAGCTATAGCAGTATATTTTATCTCAAAGGAATACTATAAAATTTCATGTTTTGTTATATGCATTATCGATGTCATTTTACCTGCCTCTTACACTATATGCGAGAGGCTAGGAAACATGCGCACACTAGAAAGGAGAGAAATGCAGTTTCTGGCAAGTCACAGCAATTCTTCGAGGTCGGATGGGATGGGGTGGGATCAAATCAGTAATGTGTTGCTATAAACTCGATTTTTTTTTTTTTTACCATGGCCTCCAATCCTTATCTGAATGTTAATAGATAGTTTTATCTCTGAACTAATTCAGGGTGAGAGACCAAACCTTGGGAAGAGCATGTAGAGATAGAAATGACCTTCCAGTCACTTTACAAAAATGTCCATGTGCTGACCCTGTCCATCTCCTTTCTCCAAAGCACAAAACTACTGCAGGATCTTCCTTAACTTGCGATGGGGTTACATCCCAATAATCCCATTATAAGTTGAAAATATCATAAGTCAGAAATGTATTTAATGCACCTAAACTACTGACCATCATAGCTTAGCCTTGCCTACCTTAAAAGTGCTCAAAGCACTCATATTGGCCTACAGGTGGGTAAAATCACCCAACAGAAAGCCTATTTTATAATAAAGTATTGCATATCTCATGTAATATCTTGACAATTTACTGAATGTGAAAAACGGAATGACTGAACGGGTACAGAGTGGTTGTGAGCGTCTGGATTGTTCACCCCGTGACCGCACGGCTGCCTGAGCTGCGGCTCTCTGCCACCACCCAGCTCCGGATCGTACAGCATATCAATAGCCTGGGAAAAGATGACAATTCAAAATTCAAAATTCAAAATGTGGTTTGTACTGAAGGTGTGTTGCTTTCACACCATCAAAAAGTCAAAAAGTTGTGAGTCCAACTGTTGAAAGTTGGTGACCGTCTGTATATATTTTCTCCTCTCTTAGTATGCTCTGATGTTATCTAGGTGGCTTTGTGTTATCACACATTTCAGAAACGAAATACAGGGATTGAGGAAGATGGCGGCGTAGGAGGACGCTGGGCTCACCGCGTGTCCTGCTGATCACATAGATTCCACCTACACCTGCGTAAATAACCCAGAAAACCGCCAGAGGATTAGCAGAACAGACTCACCGGACCCAAGTGCAGACGAGAGGCCCACGGAAGAGGGTAGGAAGGGCGGCGAGGCGGTGCGCGCTCCACGGACTGGCGGGAGGGAGCCGGGGCGGAGGGGCGGCTCGCCGGCCAAGCAGAGCCCCCGAGTCCGGCTTGCAAAAGCGGAGGGGCCGGACGGACTGTGTTCCGACAGCAAGCGCGACTTAGCGTCTGGGAGGTCATAAGTTAACAGCTCTGCTCGGAAAGCGGGAAGGCTGGAGGACAAAGGGAGGGTGAGCTGCAGAGCCCCCGGACGACAGAGCTCAGTTTGGCGGGGAACAAAGGCGCTAGCCAGCGCCATCTCCCCCGCCCATCCCCCAGCCAAAATCCCAAAGGGAACCGGTTCCGGCCAGGGAAATTGCTCACTCCTCGCAAACACCCAACTCTGTGCTTCTGCTGAGCCAAACCTCCGGCAGCGGATCTGACTCCCTCCGGCTGCCACAGGGCCCCTCCTGAAGTGGATCACCTAAGGAGAAGCGAGCTAAGCCTGCCCCCCCCCCGCCGCTGTGCACCTTGCCTTCCCACCCCAGTTAATACGCCAGATCCCCAGCATCACAAGCCTGGCAGTGTGCAAGTAGCCCAGACGGGCCACGCCACCCCACAGTGAATCCCGCCCCTAGGAGAGGGGAAGAGAAGGCACACACCAGTCTGACTGTGGCCCCAGCGGTGGGCTGGGGGCAGACATCAGGTCGGACTGCGGCCCCGCCCACCAACTCCAGTTATACACCACAGCACAGGGGAAGTGCCCTGCAGGTCCTCACCACACCAGGGACTATCCAAAATGACCAAGCGGAAGAATTCCCCTCAGAAGAATCTCCAGGAAATAACAACAGCTAATGAGCTGATCAAAAAGGATTTAAATAATATAACAGAAAGTGAATTTAGAATAATAGTCATAAAATTAATCGCTGGGCTGGAAAACAGTATACAGGACAGCAGAGAATCTCTTGCTACAGAGATCAAGGGACTAAGGAACAGTCACGAGGAGCTGAAAAACGCTTTAAAGGAAATGCAAAACAAAATGCAAACCACCACGGCTCGGATGGAAGAGGCAGAGGAGAGAATAGGTGAACTAGAAGATAAAGTTATGGAAAAAGAGGAAGCTGAGAAAAAGAGAGATAAAAAAATCCAGGAGTATGAGGGGAAAATTAGAGAACTAAGTGATACACTAAAAAGAAATAATATACGCATAATTGGTATCCCAGAGGAGGAAGAGAGAGGGAAAGGTGCTGAAGGGGTACTTGAAGAAATAATAGCTGAGAACTTCCCTGAACTGGGGAAGGAAAAAGGCATTGAAATCCAAGAGGCACAGAGAACTCCCTTCAGACGTAACTTGAATCGATCTTCTGCACGACATATCATAGTGAAACTGGCAAAATACAAGGATAAAGAGAAAATTCTGAAAGCAGCAAGGGGTAAACGTGCCCTCACATATAAAGGGAGACCTATAAGACTCGTGACTGATCTCTCTTTTGAAACTTGGCAGGCCAGAAAGAATTGGCATGAGATTTTCAGGGTGCTAGACAGCAAAAATATGCAGCCGAGAATCCTTTATCCAGCAAGTCTGTCATTTAGAATAGAAGGAGAGATAAAGGTCTTCCCAAACAAACAAAAACTGAAGGAATTTGTCACCACTAAACCAGCCCTACAAGAGATCCTAAGGGGGACCCTGTGAGACAAAGTACCGGAGACATCACTACAAGCATAAAACATACAGACATCACAATGACTCTAAACCCGTATCTTTCTATAATAACACTGAATGTAAATGGATTAAATGCGCCAACCAAAAGACATAGGGTATCAGAATAGATAAAAAAACAAGACCCATCTATTTGCTGTCTACAAGAGACTCATTTTAGACCTGAGGACACCTTTAGATTCAGAGTGAGGGGATGGAGAACTATTTATCATGCTACTGGAAGCCAAAAGAAAGCTGGAGTAGCCATACTTATATCAGACAAACTAGACTTTAAATTAAAGGCTGTAACAAGAGATGAAGAAGGACATTATATAATAGTTACAGGGTCTATCCATCAGGAAGAGCTAACAATTATAAATGTCTATGCGCCGAATACCGGAGCCCCCAAATATATAAAACAATTACTCATAAACAGAAGCAACCTTATTGATAAGAATGTGGTAATTGCAGGGGACTTTAACACCCCACTTACAGAAATGGACAGATCATCTGGACACACGGTCAATAAAGAAACAAGGGCCCTGAATGAGACATTGGATCAGATGGACTTGACAGATCTATTTAGAACTCTGCATCCCAAAGCAACAGAATATACTTTCTTCTCGAGTGCACATGGAACATTCTCCAAGATAGATCATATACTGGGTCACAAAACAGCCCTTCATAAGTTTACAAGAATTGAAATTATACCATGCATACTTTCAGACCACAATGCTATGAAGCTTGAAATCAACCACAGGAAAAAGTCTGGAAAACCTCCAAAAGCATGGAGGTTAAAGAACACCCTACTAACGAATGAGTGGGTCAACCAGGCAATTAGAGAAGAAATCAAAAAATATATGGAAACAAACGAAAATGAAAATACAACAATCCAAACGCTTTGGGACGCAGTGAAGGCAGTCCTGAGAGGAAAATACATTGCAATCTAGGCCTATCTCAAGAAACAAGAAAAATCCCAAATACAAAATCTAACAGCACACCTAAAGGAACTAGAAGCAGAACAGCAAAGGCAGCCTAAACCCAGCAGAAGAAGAGAAATAATGAAGATCAGAGCAGAAATAAACAATATAGAATCTAAAAAAACTGTAGAGCAGATCAACGAAACCAAGAGTTGGTTTTTTGAAAAAATAAATAAAATTGACAAACTGCTAGCCAGGCTTCTCAAAAAGAAAAGGGAGATGACCCAAATAGATAAAATCATGAATGAAAATGGAATTATTACAACCAATCCCTCAGAGATACAAACAATTATCAGGGAATACTATGAAAAATTATATGCCAACAAATTGGACAACCTGGAAGAAATGGACAAATTCCTGAACACCCACACTCTTCCAAAACTCAATCAGGAGGAAATAGAAAGCTTGAACAGACCCATAACCAGTGAAGAAATTGAATCGGTTATCAAAAATCTCCCAACAAATAAGAGTCCAGGACCAGATGGCTTCCCAGGGGAGTTCTACCAGACATTTAAAGCAGAGATAATACCTATCCTTCTCAAGCTATTCCAAGAAATAGAAAGGGAAGGAAAACTTCCAGACTCATTCTATGAAGCCAGTATTACTTTGATTCCTAAACCAGACAGAGACCCAGTAAAAAAAGAGAACTACAGGCCAATATCCCTGATGAATATGGATGCAAAAATTCTCAATAAGATACTAGCAAATCGAATTCAACAGCATATAAAAAGAATTATTCACCATGATTAAGTAGGATTCATTCCTGGAATGCAGGGCTGGTTCAACATTCGCAAATCAATCAACGTGATACATCACATTAACAAAAAAAAAAAGAGAAGAACCATATGATCCTGTCAATCGATGCAGAAAAGGCCTTTGACAAAATCCAGCACCCTTTCTTAATAAAAACCCTTGAGAAAGTCGGGATAGAAGGAACATACTTAAAGATCATAAAAGCCGTTTATGAAAAGCCCACAGTTAACATCATCCTCAACGGGGAAAAACTGAGAGCTTTTTCCCTGAGATCAGGAACACGACAGGGATGCCCACTCTCACCGCTGTTGTTTAACATAGTGCTGGAAGTTCTAGCATCAGCAATCAGACAACAAAAGGAAATCAAAGGCATCAAAATTGGCAAAGATGAAGTCAAGCTTTCGCTTTTTGCAGATGACATGATATTATACATGGAAAATCCGATAGACTCCACCAAAAGTCTGCTAGAACTGATACATGAATTCAGCAAAGTTGCAGGATACAAAATCAATGTACAGAAATCAGTTGCATTCTTATACACTAACAATGAAGCAACAGAAAGACAAATAAAGAAAATGATCCCATTCACAATTGCACCAAGAAGCATAAAATACCTAGGAATCAATCTAACCAAAGATGTAAAGGATCTGTATGCTGAAAACTATAGAAAGCTTATGAAGGTAATTGAAGAAGATTTAAAGAAATGGAAAGACATTCCCTGCTCATGGATTGGAAAAATAAATATTGTCAAAATGTCAATACTACCCAAAGCTATCTACACATTCAATGCAATCCCAATCAAAATTGCACCAGCATTCTTCTCGAAATTAGAACAAGCAATCCTAAAATTCATATGGAACCACAAAAGGCCCCGAATAGCCAAAGGAATTTTGAAGAAGAAGACCAAAGCAGGAGGCATCACAATCCCAGACTTTAGCCTCTACTACAAAGCTGTCATCATCAAGACAGCATGGTATTGCCAAAAAAACAGACACACAGACCAATGGAATAGAATAGAAACCCCAGAACTAGACCCACAAACGTATGGCCAACTCATCTTTGACAAAGCAGGAAAGAACATCCAATGGAAAAAAGACAGCCTCTTTAACAAATGGTGCTGGGAGAACTGGACAGCAACATGCAGAAGGTTGAAACTAGACCACTTTCTCACACCATTTACAAAAATAAACTCAAAATGGATAAAGGACCTAAATGTGAGACAGGAAACCATCAGAACCTTAGAGGAGAAAGCAGGAAAAGACCTCTCTGACCTCAGCCGTAGCAATCTCTTACTCGACACATCCCCAAAGGCAAGGGAATTAAAAGCAAAAGTGAATTACTGGGACCTTATGAAGATAAAAAGCTTCTGCACAGCAAAGGAAACAACCAACAAAACTAAAAGGCAACCAACGGAATGGGAAAAGATATTTGCAAATGACATATCAGTCAAAGGGCTAGTATCTAAAATCTATAAAGAGCTCACCAAACTCCACACCCGAAAAACAAATAACCCAGTGAAGAAATGGGCAGAAAACATGAATAGACCCTTCTCTAAAGAAGACATCCAGATGGCCAACAGGCACATGAAAAGATGTTCAGCGTCGCTCCTTATCAGGGAAATACAAATCAAAACCACACTCAGGTATCACCTCACGCCAGTCAGAGTGGCCAAAATGAACAAATCGGGAGACTATAGATGCTGGAGAGGATGTGGAGAAACGGGAACCCTCCTGCACTGTTGGTGGGAATGCAAATTGGTGCAGCCGCTCTGGAAAGCAGTGTGGAGGTTCCTCAGAAAATTAAAAATAGACCTACCCTATGACCCAGCAATAGCACTGCTAGGAATTTATCCAAGGGATACAGGAGTACTGATGCATAGGGGCACTTGTACCCCAATGTTCATAGCAGCACTCTCAACAATAGCCAAATTATGGAAAGAGCCTAAATGTCCATCAACTGATGAATGGATAAAGAAATTGTGGTATATATACACAATGGAATACTATGTGGCAATGAGAAAAAATGAAATATGGCCTTTTGTAGCAACGTGGATGGAACTGGAGAGTGTAATGCTAAGTGAAATAAGCCATACAGAGAAAGACAGATACCATATGTTTTCACTCTTATGTGGATCCTGAGAAACTTAACAGGAACCCATGGGGGAGGGGAAGGAAAAAAAAAAAAAAAAGAGGTTAGAGTGGGAGAGAGCCAAAGCATAAGAGACTGTTAAAAACTGAGAACAAACTGAGGGTTGATGGGGGGTTGGAGGGAGGGGAGGGTGGGTGATGGGTATTGAGGAGGGCACCTTTTGGGATGAGCACTGGGTGTTGTATGGAAACCAATTTGTCAATAAATTTCATATATATATAAAAAAAAAAGAAACGAAATACAAGTGGAAGCAATAAAGGGCTTAATCTGAATATTAATACAGTTTATAAGGAGTAGGAATGGAAACTAAATTCTTTTCGTCTTCTTCTTTGGCCTCACGTTTTCTTCCCTCTGGATGGCTTTTCTTCTTTCTCCTCACTGATCCTAATAACTTATACAAATGTGTCATCTTTACTATATTCTCCTCTTATTTAATCCCTGCTACCATGTTGACACATTAAATAGCAGTTTTTGAATTCAAGAATCGTTGCCTCCGTAGCTGTTAAGAGTGAAAGCTGGCCATGTACTATGTATGTACATACATAATTTTATAAAATTTACTTTGAATTTTACTACTGGGACAGTGATTACAACCTTGTCCAGAGTTACTCTGTTAGTTCCAAAAGTAGGCATTGAATGATGAGAAGACTGTCTAATTTCAGGAATATTTTATTTTATTTTGGGAGCTAGTGAGAATTGATGGTTGTTCATTTAGTTGTTTTTTTTTTAATGTTTATTTTTGAAAGAGAGAGGGGGAGACTGAGTGTGAGTGGGGGAGGGGCAGAGAGAGAGAGGGGGACACAGAATCCAAAGTGGGCTTCAAGCTCTCAGTCAGCACAGAGCCAGATGAGGACTCAAACCTGTGAACCGCAAGATCATGACCTGAGCTGTTTGGACACTTAGCTGACAGAGCCACACAGGCGCCCCAGGTGTTTTTTTTTTTTTTTTTACTTCTATCTTTATGAATTCTCCATTAAAACACTAATTTTGTTTTTGATCTCTAACAGACCAGGAAATTTATGTTCCTGTAACTACTGGAGTTCATTCTCACCTTTTTTTCTCCTATGGGAGGCATGTTTGCTCATTGCTAAGCCTTTTTCAGTTATTCATGATCCTAACTAGAATTTTTAGATGAGTTAAAATGTATTTCCTTGTAGCTTATGTGGCAGGCATCAAACGATTAAAAAACAAAATTCATTTTCCTACCAGGGGCTTAATGCGTCAGAATCTGGGGCAGAGTAAGGGTTGGAGAGAGGAAGGAAGGAACTGAAAAAAAGTAAAAGGTAAAAAGCAGGCATGGATCAGGGGAAATTCCAGCCAGAGCTGATGCACTGAGCGTTATCAGTGCTGCTTTATGATATGTGTCAAAATAAATGTAGGAAACAGTTTTTGCTTCAAAGTTTGGAATGTTGTAGTGATATTTAAATGAAGGAATGTTACAATTGGAAGAGCTGACCTAAAACTTTCCAAAACCATCACTTTTATTTATTAAACTTACTGAAGAGAAGAAAAGTGACAAGAAGAATCATAGATCATTTATTTGTTGGACAAAGTACTCAGAGTTCTTTTCGTTGGTAAAGCAGCAATTAAGATGGATTTTATTATGCTCAGCATGTGTGTTTGCCTGGTTTAAATTGTTTACATATTTACTGGCAAGGCGCTAATGAAAATAAATCAGTTCGAAGGACTTTTATCTCCCTGTCTGTGGAACACTGTGAAAGTTGCATTTTTAATGGATGATGACCACAGTTGTTTTTAGGATTCCTGAATGAAGTCATGAAGTCTTAAAAATTTTGGAACCCAAAGTTTTGACTCATGTTACAATTTGAGCAACTGCTTTGCTTTATAGAAAAGAGTTCGGTCTAATTTTGACCAAGGCTGTGGATTATTTCTTACAAGTCGGAGGCTCATTTCCTGGGGATAATATTTTAAAGCCTCATAACTAAGGCAATACTTCAGTTAGACTTATTTAAATTATGAGGAAAGATCCACCCAGGTCACTTTAGGGCACCATTTCTCAAATCAGGTATCCTACCCTACACTTTAGCAGGTACATGTGCTGTAACATAAAGGCTTCAGGGCACTCTGCTAAGTAGGATTAAAGTTTCTTCCTTCCTTCCTTCCTTTCTTCCTTCCTTCCTTCCTTCCTTTCTTCCTTCCTTCCTTCCTTCCTTCCTTCCTTCCTTCCTTCCTTCCTTCCTTCCTCCTTCCCTCCCTCTCTCTTTCTTTCTTTCTTTCTTTCTTTCTTTCTTTCTTTCTTTCTTCCTTCTTTCCTTCCTTCCTTCCTTCCTCCCTCCCTCCCTCCCTCCCTCCCTCCTTCTTTCTTTCTTTCTTTCTTTCTTTCTTTCTTTCTTTCTTTCTCTCTTCTTGTAGCAAGATTTTTAAGAGACTTAAATGTGCAAATGGATATTGTGACTAATCAAGAAAGGACATGGCATTCAGCATTTCCCAGACTATTATCAAGCAGTATCTACTTACATCTCTCAGAATTCTGTTTCTCAGAACACGGTTAGGGAAAAGCTGCCTGGAGTGATAGGCTTCCTTATAAACTGGCAGTCAGCCTCTCTGGACCCTGGTCTTCCAGAAGCCCATCACCATGCCATATTCAAGAGCAGGGCCCATGACCCACTCTTCTGTGCGACTCGTGTTTGTACTCACTGAGAGAGAGGATCCAATGGAGTTTGCTGGCCACTATCCAATCTGGGGCACTTTTATTGAGATGTCTTAAACCAAAGTGCCTCAGAGCAGTTTGGCTTTTATACATGATTCTTTGGCCTTAGCATAAATCTCTGGGCCAATTAGCTGTGGCCAAGGTAGTAATATCAAGTGGCCAAATCCACAGAATTTTAGTGCTGTTGTTCTTTACATGGAGGCTATAGTAGGTAGTTAAGTTTTAAGGGCTATTCTGATTCCATCTTCATGTAAGATATTCATTCATTCATTTATTCAGCAAGCATTATTGGATACCTATCGTGTATACTTAACATGAACACCATGTTACACTCTGGGGATACAAACATGAGTAAGATATCTTTCTGTTTCCCAAGCAGCTTGGTTGTCCTTGTTTGTTTCATAGGATACTCTTTGGATGTACAACGAGCTGCTCCATTTTGAAAGCCAGTATAGGTGATTGAAATATATACATACCTCCTTGTTATTTTCCTGTTACTATTTGATCTACTCTTTGGTCTGAATGTTCTGCAGTATTCCCCCAGAGAAACCAGCAGCAGGCAGGGCTCGCACAGATGTGGGGCATCAGGAATGCAGTACTTTTGGTTGATTAATTGATAACATGATTATGGCCTCTTTCCCATGTGGGGGACATGGTGCTGTCTGATGCTGTCTTCTTTTCTGTTGTGCATGCTCGGGACAGGCATCCCAGATGGTCCTTGATTGATTGTAAGACAGGAGAGGGACACGGTGGCAGTATGTGTAGCACTGCCAGAAGGAACACATTTGTAGCAGCTGTGTGGATCGTTGCTCTCAGTGAGCTGTTCTTTTCTGGGCTGAGGTGCAGGTCTTCATGAAGAAGAAAAGTCCAGGGCGACAGAAAAATTAATTTGTTCTCTAATCTGAGTTTACAAGGATCCTGGCTCATGGCTTACTATGCTTCAAGTTCACTACTCCCAGTGTAGGGAGATCCCTATAGCTATTGGCTTCTCATTAAATATGTTGTATGTTACATGGAGGAACATCAGCAAGTTAAACATCTATTTGGGTTGAAAAAGGGAAAGATTCCCACCTGGAAAATTTAAATATATCTGTTAGAGTCCACTTCACAGTTAAAGAAAGTTGTGATATCTTGTGATAGAAATGGCAAGATTACTGAATTTAGTGTTGATGTTTCACTAGTTGCTTAAAAGGTTGTTAAGGATTGCTTGCCATTTATAGCCAGATAGAGATAGCGGATGGTGGAAGACACTCTTCCTGGTCTTCTCCTAAGAGCCCCACCACTCATTCTTTTTTTGGTAGCATTCTTCAAAGCAACAATCTCATGCACTGTTCTTTATTGATTCATTGGGTAACTGCTGACTCCAGAACTAAATGATTACACTGCTTTTCCTTTGGTCAGTTCTTTGCTTATCTGTTCTTCACAGTTCTCTAACAGGTTTCTCACCATATGGAAGGTGCTGTGCAAGCCACCCGGAGAAATACAGCAGTGCACAAAGTATGCTCCCTGCCATCTGCTGATAGGTATCCAACTGAACATAATACAAGACGTGTGTGATACGTTCCACACAAAGTGGTGTAAAGGAAATTGCAACGGCTTTGTAGAATATGATCATGAGTAGGCAGATTCTGGCCACTGATGCATCATTGTGGACTTGTATGTAAATGTGCTACATTAGGACCCTGAGCAATATCATGGCAACCTCATGTTTCATACACATGAAACTCCTATTACTGAATTCTTTCAGGAATGCATTTTGCAACTTCTGTACATTCTTGAAGCAAAGGCCTTAACACTATAGCTTTTGTTCCTTTTGGACCATTCACCTTCTGGGAACGTTAGTGGGCACTTGGTATATTACAGGCCATCACCAGCCTCCAGCATGAAGGACTTAAGGAGGGCTCATTTTCATTCACAAATGGGCCTTCCCCTTCTCCTTCTCGGTCATTTACTTCCCTGCTTCTTCAAATACTTAAAGCACAACCTGAGCACTCCATAACACCTTATCAATGAAGTTTGATGCTACTTCTTTACATTTGCAGTACAGTTCTGAAGTTTAAAATTGAATGATAAAGACCCACTCCACAATCATGAGTACCAGATCATATTGCTTACTTTTCAAAAATGTCTCCTTTCAGTTTATCTTTGCTTCTACTGACTCAAAGTTCCATAAAATACGTTTAAGAGATCTTCTTCCATTTTAACAACTTGCCCAGACTGGGGATATCAGATTCCTCTTCTTTCCATCTGCTGGAGGAACAGTTATCCATTGTGCTGCACCTTGTATACTTTTACAAAATACTGGTACCCAGGACCCACCCACAGAGATTCTCATTTATTAGTTTGAGGTAGAGTTCAGAATCAAGTATTTCTTTTTTACTGAGATATAATTGCCATATTATTTTAGTTTTAGGTGTACAACATGATGATTTGATGTCTGTATACATTATGAGATGATCACCACAATTAGTCTATTTAACATCCATCACCATACATAGTTACAATTTTTTTCTTGTGATAAAATCTTTCAGGATCTAACCTCTTAGCAATGTTCAATTATACAATACAGTGGTTACTAACTGTAGTCACCATGCATCACATCCCCGTGACTTATTTATTTCACAATCCGAAATTTGACCACCTTCACCTATTTTCCTTACCCCCTACTTCTCGCCTCTGGCAACCATCAGTCTGTTCCCTGTATCTATAAGTTTGTGATTTTGTTTTGCATTTTTGTTTGTTTGTTTCTAAGAATACAGTATTTTTTTTTAGTTCCCTAAGTGATTGTAGAGCCAGGCTTGAGAACCACTGTGTCAGTGCTAAAACCTGTTCAGAACCAGTGAATATCTCTAAATCCAGCGGTTGAGGTTCAGTTTTGTTAATCAGGAGGCAGATTTTTTTTTTCCAGCAGCTTTGGAACAAAGACTGCTATGGATATCCAGAACATTCTTCGGCCCCATTGCTGAATTACCCCTAGATTAAGGATGTTTACTTTTTTGTTTGTTTCTGCTTTAAAGCAACCCACCCATCCAGTTACCCCGTGGCTAATATATACAAAACTTTAACGAAAGTTAAAAAAAAAAAAGTTAAACCCTTGTTTAAGACACTATTGCTATTTTCTGGGCAAATTGTCAGAATGAATATTCAAATCTATGATAACTATGTAAATGACACTCCATGGAGTTGTGCAGTGCACAGCCTGCACAACCACACCCTATGACCCATCACATTCTTGCTTTTCTTGTTTAAACAAGTCATGACCTGAATTAGTGATCTGGAGACTGTTGGCCTCAGATGACACATTGGCAGGCTGGTTTAGGCATAGTATCTAAGATAAAAGGCAACTTCAAAGTCTGAGATGATGGGTTAAGATGTTCTCAAGAGGCTCCCTGCCTCATGACTCTGTCATGTTGCTTAATTTATCCCAGGTTGCCAGGGAAATGAATTCAAAGTTGACCAGTACAGTGCCTAGAAGCTGTGTATGAATAATAAATAAATTGATGGCAAATATGCCTTTGCTTGACAACCCTGGATGGCTTTATTTGCTTTTGCAAAGCTGAAGACTGACATAACCTGCTCAGCCTCAGCACAATTGCTAAGTAAGCCAGGCTTATTTTCAAATTTCTCGACATCTTCTTTTTATGTCCCATTCTTTATGGAAGTGAACACCAAGAAAAAGCAGGTGTGTTACTCATGGAATATTCTGATAGAAGCATTTAGCTCTGTACCTCTCTGCTTGGCCAGTGAATTCTATGGATGGAATCTCATGTAGCTGCATGTAAGTGAGCTCTGGTAGTATAGCTGTGCTGTTCACTAAAATCTTCTGCGGTGATGGAAATGGCCTATAATGTGCTGTCCAATAAACTATAGGTAGATATCCCTAACCATATGTGGCTACTGAGCACTTGAAATATGGCTAGGGAAACTGAGGAATTAAATTTCTAATTGTAAATACTTTTAATTAATTAAAATTTAAATTTAAAGAGCTACACATGGCTAATGGCTATCATATTAGACAATACAGGTCTGAAAGATAGGTCTTATCTAGAGGGGAAGGTAAAGAATATTGTGTATCTTCAAACTGTCAGGAACATTCTTTTTTATTATCTTATTTGATCTTCATAAGGCCTCACAAGGTAGATTTTATCATCCCCATTTTATAGACTGAAAATAACTGAGTCCCAGAGAATCAATTGTCTGAGATCTGTGACTAAAAAGGATCAAATCAGCATTCAAACTTAGGTTTCTTTGGTTCTAAAGCCTGCACTTGAAATTTACTTGAGGAAGTAGTCTTCACTGTTAGAAACCAAAATTCACAATAAGAGCAATCATGACAACTACTAAAATACTCCTCGAAACATGTGCTCTATCCTTTCTATTTACTTTTTTCACCAGATTAAAATTGGGCTTGCAGTCCACTGGGTTGCTCAGTCAGTTAAAGCGTCAGACTCTTGATTTTGGCTCAGGTCATGATCTCACGGTTTGTGAATTTGAACATCGTATCGGGCTCTGCACTTGACAGCATGGAGCCTGCTTGAGATTCTCTCTCTGTCTTTCTCTCTCTGCCCCTGCCCCGCTTGCACTTGCAATATCTCTCAAAAATAAATGAACATTGAAAAAAATTGGGACTTAAGTACACTGAATAGAACCATCAGAAAGAATCTCACATATTAGTAGCTGCTTAGGACTGAGCAGAGATATATCAGGGAGTTGTCAGTTTCTTTTCATTAAAGCCCAAACACTGCCATACCAGACCTCTGCTGAATTGGTTATCTCCCCACCCCTACTACATCTCTTCCTTTATTTCTTAAGATGCCCAGAGTCCATATTTATGGTCCTTTCTCCTGTGCTCTCCTTTGTTCATGGTTCTTACCCATGTCTAGTGAATATGTGTTCATCATCTAGGCAATGGTTCTTAGCCCTGGCTACATCAGGAGTAACTGGTGCACTTTTAAAAACTCAGCTGCCAGAGATTCACTCAAACAAACTGAATGTGGATTTCTGAGAGTTGGGTCCAACCATCAGTATTTTTTAAAGTTTCCCAAGGGACTGTAATGTGCAGGCAGAGCTAAGAAGCACAGCCCTTATTGATTGGTCATCTGCCGGTATCATAGAGTTTTGCTGATTCCAGACTTTTTGAACTCAGAGCACTAGGTAGGTGAGTATTGTAGGTGGAAAAGGGTGGGTGTTGTGGATGGTAAGTAATAAGCACTTGGAAAAGTGTCAGAAGGTAAAGACAAAAGAGTTGTGGTAAGGGGTCCTAGGAAGGCTTCTGTCACAGCCATTGTGGATGGGTAGAGTTTAGGAAACGCTGATGAGAGAAAGAGCTTTAAGATAAATAATCTATATTGGCATTGCTTCTGTTCAACATCATTTGTTGAGAACCTTTTGCACCAGCTCCTGTCATAGGGGCACAAAGATAGAAGGAAAAAAAAAAGGTCCCTGCCATGTAATAAATTACAAGTGTAGAATTAATAAAAAGAAGAGAAAAATAAGAAAGACCTGACCAAATAAGAATAATCCTTATTTAACTACTTATGTGTACCATTTGCCATTATTACTCAGCACAAGTAGCTTTATACACATCATTAAATATGTGTTGGGCTATCTTTGTTGTAACTTGTATTCAGTTGCAGCAGTAGCCTCTGTTTATAACTTCTTAGCCTTTATGTGGTCTGTTTGTGAAGAGTTTAAACAAATTGAAAGGAGACTTCCACCTGCAACTTCCCTTAAGTATTATGTGTGAAGTAAATGTCTATAATAGTTTTTGGCAAATGCATTAAATAAGTCTTCTCATCTTCTTGTACACCACCCCCCCACACACCCACCTTGCCAATCCTTGGCCCCACCGCATCACACCTAACACGTTTTTCTAATCATAGCCTAAATCAAAGTATTTTTCTGTGCTTTGATGGGATAGAAATGGAAGAATTAAAGAGAAACTTCTCTAGTAGTAAGGGTCACAGGGCATCTGTGTTGGGGGGATGGGGAGCCCACAGTCCTTCTGTCCACTAGAAGCAGCATTAAGTACATCTCCACGGTTTCATGCCTGCTTGTCATGTGCTTCAACATCAGAATTCACTTGGAAACCTGTCTTAATTTTAGCATGTGTGTAGTGTTTGGGGTAGGGCTTCCCACCAGGAGATCATGGAAGCATAGAGGATGGCAAGCACTCCTATTCGCTGAGCACTGACTTCCTCTTCACACCAGTGTTAACAAATAACATCAACAAAGCATAAATTTGTTCCGCCTGTTTTGGTGCTTTGTATAAATGGTATCATAGAATGTGTATGGCTTTTATGTCTGGCTTCTTTCCTTTAACACAACATTTGTGAGATTCATTCATTTTGTTGGGTGTAACTGTAGATCGTTTACCTTCATAACTGTAGTGTTTTCCACTGTGTGAATAAACTCAAATATATTTATACGTTCAACTGTTGATGGACGTTTGGGTAGCTTTCAGGTTGAGGCTATTACAATTGCTGCTATGAGCAATCTGATACATGTAGTTCTGTGAATGTATATATGTATTTCTGTTGGGAATATACCCAGAAGTGGAGCTGTCAGATAATAGGATATGTGAGCATTCAGTTTAAATAGATAACTTGCCAAACAGATTTCCAGAATAGTTGCACTGATTCTCTGGTCCATCAGCAGTGTATGAGAGTTATGGTGCCTCTCTTTGTTCCTTTCCATCTTCTCATTTTAGGCATTCTGGTATATGTCCAGGATGCAGTATGGTTTAATTTGCATTTTCTTAGTGATTATGGAAGTTGAGCACCTGTTGTATTCGTTGGCCATATACAAGTAATTTTTGCCACTTGTTCTAACACGATTAGTCTAATAACATATAGACAAATTTCTTATCCTATGTTTTTCTCTAGCTATTTTCATACCCCCCCCTTTTTTTAACCAATATAATGTCATTGGGAAAATAAGTTCCCTCCTTTTAGGCTAATCTAATACAGTTGTTTTCTTAAATTGTTGTTACCTGGTAGTAAAGCGAACAACATTTGTTCTCTCAAAACAAGAGGAAGATTTCACTAAAATTAAATAACCTGATATATAGTAAGTATGAACAGATTCAAGGAAGATTATGCATAGTCATTTTGGAATTTGAATAACTAATGTAAGTCTTTGGATGAGATAAAATAATTTACATCAATTATATCTTCCTCAAAAGGCAGTCAGCCTTAATACTAAGAGAAGGAACAAGCCTAGAGAAGAACCCACCCTGATGGAACTTGCTTTCTAAATGACAATGCTGTTCTAGAGTTGATATGACATTGATAAATTTGATTTAAATCAAATGAGCTATTGTTTAATAGGCCTTTTATATTATTGGAATTCAAGGCTGCCAAGCTCTTCTGTGAAGTACAGTCATGGAACTTCAGAGAAGCCTTCCATGGTTAGGTGAGTTGGATAAACTCATTAAACTAACAGAGTTATTGGAGCATTCTGGGCTCTGCTAAAGACCACACGGGCAGTGTGACAGCCAAGAAAAGAAAGGCTAGAGAATAGTAGGAACCACAGAAATAAAATAAGCTAGGTTGTCTGGCCCTGTCCTCATTTTCTTATTTTAAGCAAATACCTAGTGTATTTATTGCCTGACAATGACTGACAAAGGTATATAAAAAGTTCTGGCTCTTGGAGTGCCTGGGTGGCATGGTCACTTGAGCAGCCAACTTTGGCTCATGTCATGATCTCATGGTTTGTGAGTTCGAGCCCCGCATCAGGTTTGCTGTTGTCACCACAGAGCCCACTTCAGATCCTCTGTCCCCCTCTCTCTCTGCCCACCCCTGCTCTCTCCCTCAAAAATAAATAAACATTAAAAAAGAAAAGTACTGGCTCTCCTTTTTGGAGAAAACAATTTAGTTGGTTGTATATTGCTGACTGAAACGTCATGTCCTTTGAGGCATCAATGGGATTTAAACTGATCCCAAGTCTTTCCAAATTGCTTGCTTAGTTATTTTTCTATACAGAGAATATTTTTATAAAAATTTATAATTCAAGGAACAGATTTCTCAAGGGCTTGAATGCCTTTGAATGTGCTACTGCATTGACCAAGTGTGAACACAATGCAGATCTCTTGTCACTTGTGATATACTGGGTATTGCGGCTCGACTGTCTACTCTCTCATCCCTATGTCTGTCCATCTATCATTACTGCCATACCATTTGAGTTTTGGAGGATTTGAGATTTGGGAGTGGACCTTAAGAAATAGATGTATACTTGAAATGTTTATCTTTTGGCATCTTATCAAGGACTTGCTAACATAGGTCCTGCATAGGGAAGAGGAAGAAATGAGAGGAAAATTATGAGAGAAGAAATGAGTTAGAGCCCCAGTTTTACAGTTCAGTCCTGATTCTGCCCAAAAAATTTACTGAAAGAATAACTCCTGAAAGGTGTGTGTGTATATACATACATATATATATGTGTGTGTGTATATATATATATATATATGCATGTATATACATACACAGATATATGTATTTACTTCTTGTCCTAGGGTATCACAAATTTGAGGGTAAAATGTATTTTGGAACATCAAAAAATTTGTTGAAATACAGTTTCTGCCATTATAAAATTTGTCCTTAGATCCAATATCAGGTGTGCGTGTGTGTGCGTGTGTGTCCATTTTCACCCATTACTTCATGGAGATGATGGGTGTGACAACAAACAAAGAGGAAATGAGACAGTTATTTCTCCTGGTCACTGGCCTTTGCTTTTAAAATTTCTTCTGGTCTTTCAAACTGGTATGTTTCCCTCTGCCTCTAAATGGTTCATGTTTCAAAAACATTTTGAGAGAATTGTTACACTGTGTTTTCCACTCCATGGTGAAAATCTCTAGCTGTATGTCCTACAGAAACTTGGTATGAGTGATGAACAGGAGTGAAGGGTCCACAGAAGAGACCACCTGATGGATATAGCTTGAGTCCTAGACCTGTTCTCTGACACCACCCTCTTTTCTCCATCCCTTCTGGAAGTGCCTGAGTTATACCATCATCGGCAATGAACTCTTTGTGCTTTAAGGAGGGAAAGATGAGAATCTGTTTGACTTTTGCTGAAGTTAGTCTATTACCACCTTGAGGTAGTAGCAGATGTTAACTACCTGGAAGGCACAAGGACCTTTGATTTGAAACAAACCAGCGCTTTAAAGTTTCAGATAATTATGTTTGAGATAATTCACAGCTGGTCTGGGGCCTTCGCCTCTTTCATTGACAGTAAGCCATATTTTAACTCATCCCCAGATGTACAAAGTCTATTCATTGACTCAGTGAGTCATTAACTGCCTTTAAAGTTTCATTAAAAGCGGAGACATTGCTAAAGAGCTTGTATTAGTCACCCTTTGATCCAAGTTCAGTTAGACATTTGAGGAGAGAATTGATAACGTAACAAATGATGTCAAAAGAGAGAGGCTAACGTAGCTATCGGAGTCTCCACTGTTCAGGTCCAACAAATACTGAAAAATTTGTTGGAATGGCATCCAGTCAGCAAGTGTGATATGCTGAAGGGGGGATGGATATTATATTACTGAATATGATAGTTTATGTGAGCTCACATGTTTGTCCTGTCTCCTCCTCCTTTCCCGGTCTTCCCTTCTAGGTCATTCGATGCTGTCACCCCTTCCACATAAATAGCACATCTGCTCAAGACATAGAGTTTATTTTGAAGGACACAGGTAATTCAAAAGCTATTTATGTTTGAATAGTACTTACCTAATTTAAATAGCCCAGCAATGATGAAATACTAGCATAGCAGAATCTAAAATAGTTTGGCCCAGCTTATTAAGTTGTTATGATGCACATTACAGGCTCATTTGCTATAATTAATTAGTGAAGAGAGGATAGAGCTTCAGCCTTAATTGCTTCTATCTAGCAAATGTTTTTGAGGAGAGTTCATTTATTAAGAGGAGCCTGACTGAGAAGAATACATAGGCAAAAAGTTCTTTCTTTTGTTCTTTCTTCACTTCATATATTTTTTCCAATGCTATTATTTAAAATAAATTTTCTAAAGCTCTAAGTAGAAGCAAGTGTTGTGTTCCTTTGCCAAGCAGTCTTTTTCACTAAACTGACATTTCCTAAAATATCATCTTTATATGCAGTGTGTTTTTCTCCCACTGGTTGCTGGCTGACCTTTGTGCTTTAACTCTTTCGAATCCTTAGAGCATTTAGGGGATAGAGTTGGAAGCCATGATGGGATTCATTTTCTCTCTCTCCTTGTCAAGCCTCCAGAGCAGGATAAGATGATGAGTACAGTCAAAACAGCAATACAAAACCCATAGAATAGATATACCACGTGTTGATATCAGTCCCCTGAACTAGTATTATTATTTTTTATGGATATTCATTTTTTACATGTCAACATGCAAACAGTAATAATTCTTTCATTATTTAGCTATAAAAATTTTTGAAATGGCTCTTTACATATATTATTTCATTTAGTCATATTCTAAACACTGAAGCTGGCTGGGCGAGATGCTGTTTCTCTCCGTTTACAAATAATGGAACTGAGATTGGAAGATGCTAAGGGATTTGGCTGAGAGCACGCACCTGTTTAGTGGCCACCAGAAACAGGCCTGACTTCTGATAGTTGGCACATATCCCTCTGTACTGTTGTTGTTAAAGATTTTAAACATGCAGGAAATAGACAAAACTGATACCCACATATCTACCTCCTTGGATTTAACAAATGTTAGCCTTCTATTTATTTGCCTCAGACCATTTTTGTTTTGGCGTTTGTAATCAAGCATTGTGAGTGCATCTAATACTGTCCTTCCTCGATCTCTTTTCCCATTCCTCCTTCCCTCCCTCAAGAGTCCCACAGTCCTGAATTTGCTGGGAAGCATTCCCATGCAAGTTTTCAGATTTTACTCTGTATGTATCTATCCATGAACATATATAGTATTATGCTGTGCCTTAAAATTTCACACATATGGAATCATACGTACCATGTCACAACTTCAGTTTGGTCCTATGTCTTCAGTAGTGTGTTTCCAAACTTTATCCATGTAAATCTAGTTCATTCATTTCAACAGGTGCATAGTATCCCATTGTATGAACACACCATGTTTATTCATCTATTCCTTGTTTATGGACATTGGGGTTATTGTCCATTTCCCCCTATTTTAAAAAGTGCAGTAAAGAATATCTCTGTGACTTTCCCTTGGCCAAAGGTACAATAATTTCTCTAGGCCTGAAGGATATATCAGAACTTTAATTAATGTGCACATTTGCAGCTTTCCTAGGTATTAGTGTATTTTTCTCCAAAGCATTTGTACCAATTTGTTCTGCCACAGATGGTACATAAATTCTTTTTCCCCATATTCTTTACAACAGTTGGAGTTATTAGCTTTCATATTGTTCTCCCCCGGCCTCTTCATTCCATTGGTGTATAATGATTTCTCCTTGTTTTAATTTGATCCTTATGTTTGCCTGTCTTTTCTTATATTTATTGGTTGTTGAGATCTCTTCTTCAACAAATTGTCTGATTATATTATTTGATTTGTTTCCCTATTGAACTTCTTGCATTAATCATTATTTGTAGGAATTTCACATATATTCTGGATATTTTAGCAATTATATCTTCTCCCAATCTGTGACTTATCTCAGCATTGCTTATGGTGACTTTCTAGTAGTACAGAAAATTTTTATTGTAATGTGCAATATGATTTATCAATATTTTCCCTTGCATTTATAGTATTCTGCCTTTAAAGAAATCTGCCTTGGATTGATGTCATAAAAATATTCACCTATTTTTTTTAAAGGCTTAAAGCTTTATAGGTATTATAATAATTTTGAACTTATTTTTATAGATGGTGAGAGGTAGAAACCTACTTTTCCTTTTCCTTCATGGATAACCAGTTATTCCAGTGACATTTATTAAATAATCCATATTTTAACTTTTGATTTTTTAATTTAGTTTTTATTTTCTATCAAATGTAGGTACAAAATACAAATACTCAAGAATTCTACAGTCTATTTTAAAAATGAAAAATTGGAGTTCCCTTCTATTTCCTGCACCCCAGATACAAACACTATTTTATTCTTTTAGACTTTATAAAGTAAAAACAAACAAACAAACAAACACTTTTATCTCTTAATAGTATGCTCATGATAACAGCTCTTAATTTGTCACATCGGGTCATTATTCTTTAATTTTAACTTTGGAAGATGAGAGGTTTTTTTAGTTTGTTTGCATTCTCCTAAAATAGTGTTACTGTAATTTTGGTTTAATAAATATTCCATATTTACATTATTTCCATTATGTAAACTACTTACAAATGTACTATGTACTACTACAGTTTAATTACTTTTCTTTTCCTGCACATTTTTGGTTTGTTTTTATTGGAGTTATAGTCTTATTTTATTCATATATTTATTTTTTGTGTTCTTAACATAATAAGCTCCAAACTTCCTCTTATGCAAATCTCCTCTCCTGTTCAAACACTTCCATTTTCTGACAATGTCATCTTTTAAAAATTATTTTCATTGAGAAAAAATTGACATATAACAAATTAGTTTCAGGTGTCAACATGATTCAATATTTGTATACATTGAGAAATGATAACTACATTGAGTCTAGTTAACATTCATCACCTCACATAGTTACAGTTCTTTTTCTTGTGATAAAAACTTCTAAGATCTACTCTCTTAGCAAATTTCAAATATATAATATGGTATTATTCATCACAGTCACCATGCTGTACATATATCCCCATGACTTATTTATTTTATAACTGGAAGTTTGTACCTTTTGACTCTGTTCACCCATTTCACCTGTCCCCTAACTCTCCTATATATAAATGAGATTAAATAGTATTTGTCTTTCTCTGTCTGACTTATTTCACTTCATGCTCTCAAGATCCACCCATGTTGTTGCAAATGTCAAGATATTATTCTTTTTATGGATGAATAATATCCCATTGTGTATGTGTACATTTTCTTTATCCATTTATCCATTGATGGACACATAAGTTGTTTCCATATCTTGGGTATTATGAATAATACTGCAGTGAACATAGGGGTACATATATCTTTTCAAATTAGTGTTTTCATTTTCTTTGGATAAATACCCAGAAGTGGAATTGCTGGACCATGTGGTAGTTCAATTTTTAATTTTTTGAGGAGCCCCAAT
This sequence comes from Lynx rufus, assembly GCF_022079265.1. Classification (NCBI taxonomy): domain Eukaryota; kingdom Metazoa; phylum Chordata; class Mammalia; order Carnivora; family Felidae; genus Lynx; species Lynx rufus. Next base: position 158,158,509 of record NW_025814823.1, read on the forward strand.
GTTGTTTTCCATAGTGGCTGCACCAATTTACATTCTCACCAACAGTGTACAAGGGTTCCCTTTTCTCCACATCTTCTTCAACACTTGCTGTTTTTTGTCTTTTTTATAACAGCCACTCTAACAGGTGTAAGGTGATATCTTATTGAGGTTTTGATTTACCAGTATCATCTTTTTAAAGATGTCTGTCTCAAAGCCTTCTCACCTCCAATCTGGACAAGTTGTTCTCTAGGTGGCTGGTCTTGAGATCTCCTGTTATCATTCTGGTAATTCCCTTTGCTTCCCTCTTGGGTTAGATTGTTTTATGGATCCCATTCTTCCTTCTCTTGCCTTAATTCCCTTAATTCAGTGGAATATATTCATTAGTAACTTTCTGAGAAAGAGTACATGTTGGATAAAGTTTTGGGGATCTTCTATGTCTGAAAATATCTCTATTCTCTCCATAACTTGGCAAAGTATAAATGTTTAGATTATTTTGCCTCAGATTACATTTTCCCTCAAAACCTTGAAGGCTTTACTCCATTGTCCTACTTTTTAGTAATGCTCTTGAAAAGTCAGAGGCGTTTTATTCCTAATCTTCAGTAACAGAAGAGTGAAAATATGAAAGAAGGCTTCCTGAGCTGCAGAACATGAGTCCCTCAGTGCTAGAGTGGAGTAGCAATAAAAGAGAATTTGAAAGAAACTAATGTGTGTTCAGTGTCTTCTTCCTGCCTTGGAGAGGTGGGCAGGACAACATACCCATAAGGACCCAGTGAGGAGAGAAGTCAGTAAGTTGGAGGAACCAACATTTTGGAGGTCTGAGGATAAATGAGATTCCTGTGGGCCAAGAGAAGATAAACAGGTTTGTGTTGTCTTCAAAGAACCTCCCTCCTCCCTTCTTTGTAGGCCAGGAGACCCCAGAAGCAAGAGTGTATGGGTGTACTTTTTGGGTCAAGATCTGGGGGGGTTCACAAGAGGTCAACCAAAAGGTGCACTGTTGCAGTGTGGAGGCTCCAAAGTGAGGGGCATCCCTCAAAGGGCCCCGAAATTTGGTGCTTGCCACCCAGAGGACACTCACAGCCAGATTTCAGTAGCACCAAGGAGGGCTTAATGGAGATGTTCTCAGTCATACCAAGTTTGTCTCACAAAGAACCACGTTGTAAACACTCTGGGAGGAAGTATTCCAATATGAAGAAAAGCAATTCTAGGAGACACAGCAAAAGATATGGAAAATAAGGATGATTAGATAAATGTGGTAAAGCTTATTTTGTCCAAAAGGTTATCAGAGCCCAAAGGGAAAACAAACAAACAAACAAACCAAAAACCTCTTACCTCCCCAAAAGTAAAATTCTAGATAATAGGATGGGAAATAGAGAAGCAGAGACTAAAGTGTTAAGAGTGTGTCCTAACAACACAGCTTCAAAATCTATACAATGTCATGATTATGTAAGATGTTGTCCCCACCAGAAGCAGTGTCAGAAAATATCAGTGTATTACAATATATTTGTAGTCTTAAAAAATAATATATTCATTTCAAGAGATACAGGAAAATTACTTGATAATTAGCGGTAGCTGGTGGTGAGTAAAGTAGTGGTATGCTGGAAATATAATATTAAATAACCTGCCTCCCCTTCTCTGAAGGCTGGTGAACTTCCTGCAGACAACTCTACCTTGAGTGGCTGGTGGAAAATCTTAACTTTAAATGGAAATGGAGATTTGTTTTGTTTTGTCTTGTCTCACATTGCGTTCTCTAGAAGCAGAGAGTGAGTGTAAAATTCAGGACTAACAAATTTTTGAGGAGTGTTCTTCAGAAAAAGTCATTAAGTTTAAGGATAAGAAAAGTAAAAAAGTGGGGCCAGGGTATGATTTCAGCGTACATGCAACTTTAGTTACACAACAGAATTTTCTCCCCTGGAGCCAGGGTCTGACCTCTTGTACCTTTAAAATCAGTTATTGATACATATGTGGGGGGGAGGTAGGGGAGTGGTATCATGACTTCCCAGGAAAGATGGCACTTGTCAGCTGATGGCAGTTCTCCTGAGAGAATTCTCTCAGAGCCATTCATAGGCCATTTTCACAGTAGCTGAGAGAAGAATGCACAAGCCTATAAAACGGGATGAGGGCAGAGTAGTGAGGAATGACAGCTTTTACCACACTGATTCATATATTGACCTGAAAATTCTAGTTTCTGGATTAAAATTGTATTTTACAAATTAAAGTGATTGTAGGATTTTCCACATCATGTGGAAGAACAGGCATGGGATTGCTTATTTTTATCCAGGGGTAGAGGAAGATGTTCTCCAACTAAAAAGGACAGCAAACAAAAACAAAGTGGCTTTTTGTGATTATATCTCATGCATCCTGCATGCTCAATACACCCCATGTGTGCACACATACACACATATTATGCATGTATGCATATGTACATATTTCATCACATTTTATGTCACACATACATGTTTGCACATGTATACATATATACACATATGCAGACATATTTCATTTACTATCTCATCTTATATTCTATAGATTAGAAAAAAAACAAGTGTTATATTCTTTAAATGATTTTATTTACAAGTAGCTACTGTTAACACCAGTATTGTATAAGCATTAAGATCTATATGGCTGTTATTGCCATAGCAAAAGTATAGAAGATACTCACATTTTCTTTTCAGCATTATACTTCTTTGAAATAAAGAAAGTTGAAAAGAGGGCATTTCTTTTTCTGCCAAAGATCTGGAAACACTTTGTCCCTGGATGGACTTTCAGCCAAATGAGGATCTCCATAGGAATGGAAGAAATCACACGCTCTTCTCCAGGATCCTGCATTTGCCAGGTCACATTGCTTTACTTTGGATTTCTACCATCCGAGAGAAGGTCAGTCCAAAGACCTGAGACCTACCATGGTGCTGCAGATTGCTGAGCAACGCCAGGGAATATGTCCTCTTGCATCTTTGCCAGGTAAGGATCTGAAGATGAGATGTTTGCATCCCCGGCGCCTCACATTTTGTGCCAGACCAGGACTGCACTGCAAGAAGTCTCTTTGCCAATTTTCCTTTATTAAGAAGATACTCCCTTCCATGCCCAAGAATAATATTATGGAAAAGGATAACCATTTAGCTATGTTTGACCATGGTCCTAAGGAATTCAATGGGATCCCACAGAATTCCAAACTACACATTTTTTAATTCACAAGTAAAGGATGAAAGGTATGTCAATGGACATGATAACAGAAAATGCATAGTTCTTTAGAATGCTTTACAACGTCACCAGAATGCCAAGCATCTGTGTCTTGATGGATGTCATATACTATGGCTATATACATAGTATGCTAGCCTTATATTTTGAGCAATAATGAAACATACTTGGGAAACTGTGAAAGCAAAGCTGACCATTAAGGACTTGGCATTTCATTTTGCTGTATGGAAAGACATTTAGCATGTGGTTTTACACCCAGCATTTGGGAGTTTGTCCAAGCTCAGTGGTCCTATACACAGTCAACATCCCCTCTTCTAGAGTTTAGATAGCCCCACTAGCATTCAGAATCTTCAGGCCCACACTGAACCACTATTTTAAAGCACACTTTTTAGTGCCAGACAACAGGCAAACACTAGTGAAGTTCCAGGGAGAGGCATGTTTATTTGTTTTCTGCGGTTCAGAAACCATTTCCGTTTGCTTGAATAAGACACTGTCTAAAAGCAACTTCCTTTCTTTTCCCATGGCTCCTTGAAATGGCAAATTATTAAAATTATCAGGGCTACTGGTATGAGAATGAATGAGAGGTGATCTCATTTTGGAGGAGGCAAGGAACAGAAAATATTTGAAAAATTAACATAAATCCATTCTATGGGACTCAAGATTGTGTTTTTGGGGGGTCTTTGTTTGATAATTCCTCTCTCCCCTCCCTTGATAAACACACACACACACACACACACACACACACACACACACACACCTTGGTTCTAATACTGCATTATTAAGATGATTCATCTCAGGCTGAAGTTCTGTCATTTAGCCTGTATCACTACTCAGGAGAGGTCATGAGTTAAAAGAAAACAATGAACAATGAAGTCAAATTAACAAACAAATGAGTAAAGTTGCTGAAAAGAAAACTTTGTTTATATGTGAATCTCTGTGTACAGAGAGACCTGGTGCATCAATACTAGACTGTTAATCAGAAAATCTGGATTCTGAACCCTTCCCTGACACCCATGTGACTTTGGGTGAGACCCATAATCACACTAAGCCTCATATCCACTTCTGTAAAATGCTGAAACTAAATTACCTGCTTTACTAACTCCAAAGAATTATAGCTAAGTGTCAAATGAGATAGCGTGTGAAAATATGTCATGAACTGCAAAGTACTTTACTAATATAAAATACCAGTAGGACATAAATATGTTAAAGCTAAAAATTGAATTCGTTTTCTTAACTTTTGTCCCTTCCTATTTATTTCTTGTGCCACGAGGCCTCCATTTTCTCAGTTCCTATTCATAACTGGTCTGCCTCCAGTCCCATCGTTCAAAATCGTTTGGTCTCTCCTGTAATTTGAAGGCAGATAAATCTTAAATTACCATTTTCCAGGGAAATATCTTAACTCTTGGAAGCCACTTGAGTCCCATATGGTATTTTAAAATAATAAAAATAAGATGCCCACAGTAAAGGAATAATGTGGATGCTAATGTAACCAAGATGTCAGTTTAGATCTCTCCTTTGCTTGACAATCTGGAGATCTGAATAAGTTGATTCCTACTCCCAATTCCATAGCCCACAATTGATCAAAATAATGTCATATACATTAATACATTATTGAGAGCATATTTCTTGAAGATTGCTAGGTTGATCTGGACCTTTTTCTTTTAAATGACGGAAACTCAACTTTAAAATATCTTTAAAAAGTAAATAGGTTCACTTATACAACTAAAAAATTGAAATGTATGACTTTAGGCATGGCTAGATTTAGTGACTCAAATTGTATCAACAGAATTCTGTCTTCTTCTTTTTGCTCTACTTTCCTCTGTTTTGTCTTCACTCTTGGGCAGTCTCTCTTCATGTGATAGACATCCTGATGAAGGCAGCCTGAATTAACTAGGATTTATTAGCAGTTAATTACTGCTGCAAACAACAAAAAAGTAAAATAGAAATGGCTTAAACAAGATATTTCCCTCTCACATTTGGGTCTAGATGTAAATAATGTATGGCTTGTAAGACATCGATGTCCCATGAAGTCTTCAGGTACCCATTCTTACAACTTTCTGAATAGCCATCCCTCAGTAAGCCATTGGTGTAATACTAGGAAGGCTTTTTATTTTCCATGACTCTTGTAAATATTCATCATAACTGCAATATAACCACATATTGTCTTTTTAAAAAAAATCATTGTGAGGTTATCACAACTCTAGGAATATTTACTAAATATGTTATTTAAAATATTGCTAATTTTGTCAGGTTAGTGCTTTTCAATCTTGGCTGCTACTCCTTAGAATCACCTAAAAGATTTTAAGAAAAAAATTGATTCCAAGATTTCATTGTTGACCAATTAAATCAGAATATCCAGGGAATGGGGCCTGGTTTGTTTGTTTGTTTGTTTATAGTTTTCATCATGTTAGCCTCCACAAGCAACTAAAATTAACATTGATTGAAGCCTAGGTTGGTTAATTGGTCTTCCCTAAACAAAATTTATCCAAAATGGAGTATGAAAGACACAATGGCTCAAATGTAAAGTGGTTCTTTGCCTTGTATCTAGGCACATACATGACTTAGGTGTTCTCTAATATCTCCATCATCTGCACATGCAATAACTCCAAGTATCTTCCTAGCTGAGGGTATTTGGATTCACTCTCAAGAAGGATCCAAACCTCCCTGTCTTTCCCATCTCTCTGACCTTTTGATTGGCAGGGCTTTTTCTGTTGTTTGAGCTGTGTGGTTCATCCTTGCTGATGAATAGTCTTAGCATCATTTCCATCTTGTCTAGACTAAAGCTCAACGCAGCACACACTGTTTAACAATTGAAAGAAATACCCTGATCTCAGCCCTGTCCTAGGACATGCTTCTGAAGCTCCTCCTATTTGTCTTTATACATATACAGAAGCCCCTTGGAGCCCAGAACTTAGCCTTATACCAAGCATCTGTATCTTGCTTGTCCAGTGTCATAAACCCACCAGTGCACCTGTTTATTTAACTTGGTTCCTTTCTCAAATGACTTCACAAAATGTTAGTAACTGAAGGTCAGGTTCAGAAAAAAATTATTTTTATGGTCTGATCAGCATATTCAAGGCCAGAAACCTAATGACTGAAATATTTGTGTCTCCCCATCTCTTTTCTTCAGCCATTGTTTAGAAAGCACCAGATTGGACTCTAATGAAAATGAGAGGCACCAGTTTAGAGGCAGAATCTGCATGAGCTATTGGGAGGGATGTGAGAATCATGAGCTGTCCTATTCTGCAGCTGCTTACTATTAGCTCTAAAAGGAATGAACTTAGTGTTTCACTGAGAAGAAAAGGAAAGAAAGAGCAGGGGGTGGAAGTGTAGGATAGCATGCTATCTTTACAAAACTGTTTTGGTGTAACTGATGAAGGAGAAGGATAAAGTTGATCCACCCATTACCATCAGAGTCAGAGTCTGCTAAAATAACTATTGGTTGAATCTCTACCTTCTTTCTCACTGCAATTGTAAATCAAATCCTGATGGGCTGGAGAGTTTCAGATACCTCTAACCTGTTAGGAATCCTGGAGTGCTAATAATCAGGTGTCCTTTTGCCCATGTCACACTCCTATGCCACAACACCCCTGCAGCTAACCAGTATAGGGTTAAGTTTTTGCTGAGTTCCTTTGGTCAAGGGTGAGAGGGGACTCTGTTCTGGGCCTCCCAAAAGCTGCCTCTAGGAGCCAGGTCTTTTCATAGAGGCAATCTGGTGGGGAAAGAGCCTGTCTTTGAAGCCTGATAGATCTGCAGTTTCCTGGTTGTGAGGGAACAAGTGAAAATGCCTAATATTGTGTAAAAGGGGCTCAATAAATGATACCTGTAGCCATAGTAATTACATAGGATAGAAAATAAGATACCAGGAGGGAAATCATAAACGCAAAGTGGGTGCTGAGACAACAGACACATCAGCAGGGCAATTTCATTTAGGAAGTGATCAAAGAGGAAAGAAAACTGAGAAAGGGTGGTACCTATTGTTTTAGAGGACTTGAATTTATTCATTTTTTTCTTCTTGAATCTTTTCATCTTCATGGAAAGTGAAAATGGGTTGATTCTGATGGCAGTAATCTTTGACTACCCATAACCTAGTCCCTTTGCACAGGTCAGCAAAAAAATAGTACTACAAGGGAACTCGTTCGTTCTTTTTTTTTTTTTTAATGTTTATTTTTTGAGAGAGAAGGAGAGAGAGTGTGCAAGTGGGGAAAGGACAGAGAGAAAGAGAGAGAGGGAGAATCTTTCTGAAGTAGGCTCCAGAATCTGAAGCAGGCTCCAGGAGCTGAGCTGTCAGCACAGAGCCTGACACAGGGCTCAAACCCCCTGAGCCAAAGTCGGATGCTCAACCAACTGAGCCACCCAGGTGCCCCAGGACCTGGTTCTTTCTAATTATAACTCTGACCCCACTTAACTGTTTATACTATTATAAATAATTTACTGTTTTGAGTCTTGGTTTCCTCATCTGTAAAGGTGGTGAGAAATGCATGTCTTTTTCCCAGGGGGTTTCAAAGGTTGAATGCAATAGTATTTATCCATTTAATTTACTGAATTTATTCACTTCACAAACAATCTATTGTCCTCTATGCACCAAACACTGTTCTAGATGCTGGGGATATAGAATTGAACAATTCAGGGTAACATCCCTGCTTTTATGGAGTGACATTTTAGCAGTAGGACAAAGATAATAAAGACATAAACAAATAAATGTCTAATATATCAGGTATCTGTTAGGATGTCCTTGGAACCACAGTAGAAGGGACGGCCATCTTGCCAGCGCAACCCAAGGAAAAGCCCCTAGTAGCTGCCAGAACGAATTGGAGGTCAACCAATCACCCAGCGAAAGTACGACCTGACTCGAAAAAGGCCCACCCGGACTTAAACCCCGAACCGCTGCAGCTTAAAAACCCCACCCCACCACACCTGGGTGTGACTTCCCTGACTCCTCTCTCTCTCTCTCTCTCTCTCTCTCTCCCTGAGTCACGGAACCTCGCCCAAGACCTTAGTTCCCAAATAAAGCCTTTGACGGCTAAAATTTTTTAGCCTCTGACTCCTATCTTTACCCTGCCTTACGCCTGACCCTAACAGTATCAACAATTGCCATGAAGAAAATAGATAGCTAAAGGGGATAGATTTACTGAAAAAGCTTTGTAAACTATTAAGAACTATACAAATTTAAGATTTTGCCCTATTTCAGGCTTGATTAACAGGATTAAACTCAAGGTATTTGGCACTGGAGAGTGCATTAGATTTTTCCTTACAAGAGAAGTTCCTGTTACTGCCCTTTGTAAGTTCAATGTTTTTTAGAAGGTTCTATTTTCCCCACCTTTACCTAAGTCCTTATATCAGCATGAGGCTTCTAGGAAAGGACTCAGCCTCTTTAAAATAGAGACAAATTTAAATATATCTAGGATTTGAATGTTTCCTGAATCTTAATTTCAATCTTTATGTCATTGGAAAGTTCTTTTTTCTTATTTTGCCTAATCCCTATTTTGGATTTCTCTGTTCTTCTTTTTCTTTCTTTCTATCTTTTTTTTTTGTGAACTACTCAGTGCTTTATTTTATTTTTGTCTGTTGAAGATAGAATCATTATCTTTATAGGTGCTCTGTGTTAAATATTAATCTTCAATAGAGGTTGCACTCAGTTCATTTTATGTAATCTCTTGATTAATGTTAAAAGCACACTTCTCAAACATTTATGAATGTACCTCTAAATGCAAGGCATGTCTTTGAATAGAGAGAATAACGAACCACTGTGTTCTTTCACTGGGATGGACACAACTGAATTAAAAGTGAGGCTGAGAAGCCAGTTGCAGATTTTGACACAAAAACAGAGGCTTCTCACCTAAGAGTCTGAGTACTTCCAACTCCAACTGGAAGGACTGCGTCCATATAATATGAGTTGCCTTTGGGCATAAGTTAATGGAATTCAAATGAATTTAGATACTCATTCCATTTACCTGGACTACTTTAAAATGGAAACTCCTACTGTTAAAATTCAATAGTAACTGTTCATTATCTCTCATTCTAAGATGCTTTAAATGCTTTTTAGACTGCCTCTAGTTGCCACAAGCTAGGTGACCAACAGAAGCATTCCCTAAGCCTGTTTAGCAGTGACAAAACATTACGTTTTTCTTGAAGGTCAAGGAGAGGTTGATGGATGGATGCTGTGAGCATTTCCTATACCTTTTTCTTGGACTCAAAGAACAAATATTAAAAGAGTTGATAAGAGTGTTTTATAAAAGAATGTGCCCCTAAAGTGAGAGGCAGGATATGGACTGTATCGTGACTTTGAAAACACCGTATTTTGCACCAGTAATCAATATTATTAGCTTTAAATTATCCTCAAAGTTTAAATCTAGGGATTTTTCTCTAAGTTAGTTTCTCTAAAAAATGTTTGATTTGTCTGAAATGGAAAGGACCCTTGTATTTTTATTTTTAAAAATTGTTAAGAAGGGCAGAAATTAAGATAATATTGAGATCCTAACACTTGAAATCCCATTTAATAGTCTCTGTATGAGGGTATTTTTTAAAGTAACAATTCATTATCATTTCCCTACTTCCACCTATTCTTTTTTATTTTTTTTTTAATTACGAGAATTAAAGGTTTTATTTATTTACAGTTTGTTAACAGAAAATAAAATTCTACATGATACAAACACCAAAATAAACACTGATTTAACTAGGCATTTAAATATTTGCTGAAACATTATCTATTTCTTTCTCAAATCCTACTTAAAAAATTAATTACCTACTTTCAAAAGTAGAATTTTTTTTAATGTTTGTGTGTGTCATTTCCAGCATGAAACTTGCCTTTTAAAACTAAGGCTCAGAGACAAATGATCTGTTCCATTTTTTCTTTCTTATTTTCTTACCTTTCCTGTCCAGTTCTCAACAAGCTGTGTATTTGTGTACCTGAAGGACAAGACAAACATCTTTTTTGAATAAAGCTGTGCTATACAATTTGCTGGCATACGTGAGAGGAATTCTCTCAGGCACATTCTTTTTTCCCCATTTCCTCCTGCTATCTTGACCAGAGGTTCTCCCTACCCAAACTCCAATCTCATAATCTGAAAAGAAAAAGAAAACATTGTTCCAGCTCATTCTGGTTTGAAAAATAGGCCTTTGAGTGCTATTTACAGAGTCATTTCCATGACAATATCAAAGCCTTCAATTTCTATTCGGTGTTAAAAGAGGAAAATCTCTCATTCAAGTGACCCTTCAGACCTGTATTTTATCCAAGGTGTGAGATCGATGTGAAATGAGCCCATAAAGAAAATGGTTAGGAAAAACCAATAAGCACACTCTGGGATTCTTTCCTGGGGTTTTGGGTTCCATGTAACCCTCAGCTTTATTTGCATTAATCCTCTATTGAATGTAAGAATTAGAGAAAGCTCTTTAAATGAGGACATTGAAACTTTTTCTACCTCTGTTCTAGATTCTATTGAAAGTCTAGGCACATCTAAAAAATAAAATCACATTTGTATAGGTAGTGGACTTACAAGAGATCAAAAAGTTCAAATAACTGAGGAATTTGCAAGATGAGTATTTCAAGTGCAGTCATATCTGTTGTCTCTTTAATAGTGATGAAAGTCATCCTACAAAAGGAGTATTTTTGGTAGCCTTAGAAACAGAAACCCTTTTTCTGGTGGGATTTTTGAGTACTAATTCTGCTGTTGGAATTATCCAAACACTGAAGATAGTGAAATAAGACATACATATGCTAAACTTTAAAAACTTTTACTTTTCAAAAAGCTGTTTTGAGTTTCAGATGGAATTTCCATCCTTTTCTTATTTTGTGGGAAGGATTTTGGCTATTAAACTGCACAGTGAATCTGACCCTTAAGAGCAAGAAAATCTTGGATGCACATTGAACTAATGCTATAAATTTTCTTATATGTCTACAGATACTTTGGAGGAAATTATATGGGACAAGGGGACTTGTTCTTCACCCATTCCTCTGCCATTTGTAAAGTAAAAAGTACCTTTGAACAGAATTTCATAATAATTGCATAATTATTTTTGTTTTCTCATCAATGCCAGCCTGCTGCTGGTGAGGTACAGCAGTACTGAAAAGAAGTCATTGGAGAACTGAATTCTAACAACTTAAAAAATACTGTTTCTCCTTTCAGATTTGCAAAAAAAAACTATTTTAAAAATTTCTGAGCGGTGACACTTTAAAAGAAGTAAACTACAGGTCAATATCTCTGCTGAACATACATGCAAAAATCCTCCATAATGTATTAGCAAACTGAATCAAAAAATACATTAAAAAAATTGTTCACCTCAATCAAGTGGGATTTATTCCAGAGATGCAAGAATGCTTCGTTATTGGCAAATCAATCAATGTGATACATCACACCAATAAAAGAAAGAATAAAAACCATATGATCACTTAAATAGATGCAGAAAAAGCAGTTGACAAAGTACAACATTCATTCATGATAAAGACTGTCAACATGGGGTGCCTCTGTGGCTCAATTGGGTAAGCTTCTGACTCTTGATTTAGGCTCAGGTTGTGATCTCATGGTACCTGAGTTTGAGCCACCTCAGGCTGTGCTGTCCATCTCTTTCTGCCCCTCTCCCATGCATGTGTTTGTGGGTGTGCTATGTGTTTGTGGATGCACGCAGGTGCTCTCTCAAAATAAATAAATAAACATTTTAAAAAAGACCTGTCAATAAAGTAGGTTTAGAGGGAACATACCTTAATATAATAGATGCCAAATATGAAATACCCACAGGTTATGTCATACTCAACGGGAAAACTGAGAGCTTTTCCTCTAAGATCAGAAACAAGACAAGGATGTCCGTCCACTCTTACCCCTTTTATTCATCATAATACTGGAAGTCCTAGCTGCAGCAATCAGACAGCAAAAAGAAATAGTGCTTGCTTCTGCAGCACATATACTAAAATATTGGAATGATACAGGGAAGATTAGCATGGCCTCTGTGCATGAAAGATATACAAATTCATGAAGTGTTCCATATTAAAAAAAATCAATCAATCAATCAAAGGAATCCTAATTGGTAAGGAAGATATAAAACTTTCACTATTTGCAGATGACATCATATTGCATATAGAAAACCCTAAAGAATACGCTAAAAATCTACTAGAACTAATAAATAAATTCAATAAAGTCATAGGACACAAAATTAATATTCAGAAACTAGTTACATTTTTATACATTAATGATGAAGAAGCAGAAAGAGAAATTAAGAAAGCAATCCCACTTACAAGTGAACTAAAAAGAATAAAATACCTAAGAATAAACTTAACCAAGGAGGTAAAGATCTAAAACACTGATGAAAGAAATTAAAGATGACGCAAATAAATGAAAGATGTTCCATACTCATGGATTGGAAGAACCAATATTATTAAATTGTACATACAAGTCAAAGCAATATGCAAATTTAATTCAATCTCTATCAAAATACCAACAGCGTTTTTCACAGAACTAGAACAAATAATCCTAAAATTTTTATGAAACCACAAAAGACCCCAAATAGTCAAAGCAATCTTGAAAAAGAAAAATAAAGCTGGAGGTATCACAGTCCCAGGTTTCAAGATATACTACAAAGCTGTGGTTATCAAAACAGTATGGTACTGACACAAAAATGACATAGATTAATAGAATAGAATAGAAAGCCAAGAAGATAAAGCTTATATGGTCAATTAATCGATGACAAAGGAGGCAAGAAGATACAATGGGAAAAAGACAATCTCTTCAACAAATGATGCTGGGAAAACTGGACCACTTTCTAACATCATACACAAAAATGAACTCAAAATGGCCGAAGGACCTAAATGTGAGAAGTGAACTATAAAATTCCTGGAAGAAAACAGAGGCAGTAATCTCTTTGATACCAGCTGTAGCAAATTTTTCTAGATAGTCTCCTCAGGCAGGGGAAACAAAAGTAAAAATAAAAAGTTTTTGCATAGTGAAAGAAAGCATCAACAAAAGACAACCTACTAAGTGAGAGGAAGTATTTGCAAATGATATATCCAATAAGGGGTTAATATCCAAAATATATAAAGAGTTTATAGAACACTGAAAAACCCACAAATAATCCAATTAAAAATGGGCAGAAGACCTGAATAGACATTTTCTCAATGAAGGAATACAAATGGCCAACAGAAATATGAAAAGATGATCATCACTCATCATCAGGGAAATGCAAATCAAAACCACAATGAGATATCACCATGGACCTGTCAAAATGGCTAAAATCAAAAACACAAGAAATAGCAAGTATTGGCAAAAATGTAGAGAAAAGGAATCCTTTTGCATTGTTGGTGGAAATGCAAGCTGGTGTAGCCACTGTGGAACATATTATGAAGGTCCTTAAAAAATTAAAAATAGAATTACCATATGATCCAGTAATTCCACTACTAGAATTTCTTTATCCAAAGAAAATGAAAACACTCATTGGAAAAGTTATATGGACCCCTATGTTTATTCCAGCATTATTTACAATAGCCAAGATATGGAAGCAGCCTAAGTGTCCATTGGTAGATGGATGGGTAAAGAAATAGTAGGGGCATCTAGGTGGCTCAGTCAGTTAAGTGTCTGACTTCAGCTAAGGTCATGATCTCATGGTTCATGAGTTTGAGCCCCGCATTGAGCCCTGTGCTGAGGGCTCGGAGCCTGGACCCTGCTTTGGATTCTGTGTCTCCCTCTCTCTCTGCCCCTCCTCTGCTCAGCTCCGTCTCTCTCTGTCTCTCAAAAATAAATAAGTGTTAAAAAAAATTTTAAGAAATAGTAGACACACACACACACACACACACACACACACAGAGCGGAATATTAGTCAACCATAAAAAAGAGTGAAATCTGGCTATGTGTAAAAACAGGGATGGACCTAGAGGGTATAATGCTAAATGAAATAAGTCAATCAGAGAAACCATGTGATTTCAATCATATGTGGAATTTAAGAAAACAATTGAACAAAGAAAAAAAGAGACAAACAAAAAACCCCAGACTCTTAAATACAGAGAACAAAGTGGTAGTTGTCAGAGGGGAGGTGGGTGGGAGCATGGGTGAAATAAGTGAATGGGATTAAGAGTACACAGCATGATGAGCACTGAGCAATGGATAGAATTATTGAATCATTATATTTTATACCTGAAACCAATATAACACTGTATATTAATTATAGTTGAACAAAAAAATTTCTGAGGAGTGATTCAGCTGCACAGAATGAAGCGATAAAATAGTAATCATATAATCATGAATAGATTAATATTTACTCCAAAGTCTATGTACTAAAATAATAAACCTATACAGTTTTAAATTATTTATTTATTTATTTATTTATTTATTTATTTATTTGAACTATCTCATTTTCCAAAGGACTAGGACACTATGGGTATATGACTATATTACAAGGACAAGTAAAATACTATTCTTGAATACATGAAGCAAAATTTTTTAGCTTATTCCATTTGTATGGCTTGGACAAAGTTGACTTTTTTTTTCTACTTCTATGTTATGCATATGATATTTCTGTTGTAAATATTTTGCTCAAAATATTTTAAATTTGCCTTGTGTTCAAAAAGGAGACCACTTTATTGGAGATAATGTGCTTAGTGGAGTGAACATAGGTTTTGGAGTCAGGAATTTCAATGCTGGCTTTACCAAATATTATTGGGTAACTTATTTAACCTTTCCGACTCTGAGATTTCACATGTAAAAATTAGAAATAATGCACAATTTTCAGTTCTTTGGGGGAGACAAATGAGATGAAAAAAAATGTGCCTAGTATAGTGCTTAACATGCAAGTGATTTATTTTATTATTGTTCCTATTCTTTTTTTAAAAAAATGTTTCAACATTTTTATTCAGAGAGAGAGAGAACACCAGCAGGGGAGGGGCAGAGAGAGAGAGGGAGACACAGAATCCAAAGCAGGCTCCAGGCTCAGAGCTGTCAGCACAGAGCCCAACACAGGGCTCAAACCCACAGACCGTGAGATCATGACCTGAGCCACTCAGATGCCTAACAGACTGAGCCACCCAGGAACCCCAATTGTTGCTATTCTTAATAGAAAAGTCTACTACATAATTTTGTTTAAAACCTTCTTTGAAGACTTTTTAAAAAAAAATGAGTTGACTAAATGTAGTGGCCAAATGGATTAAGTTACCAAATTGTTTTGTTTTATGTAGATAAAATTAAGCTTTCATTGTGCTGTTTGTGTTTTACCTACCTTTCCATGGTTATACGCAGGCTTGGGGGCCTTACGCAATACCAGAGCACAGATGTGGGAGTAGAAAAATTCTCTTTTAGTTATTGGTAAACACCAGTTGCTGCTGGTAATTCTCTGGACAGAGATCAGGAAAAACTCCATTCTCCTTGCCGGGTCCTAAGTTAGTTGACTATTTTCATAAAGCAGTGAGTGGAAGGTTAGGGTTTTAGGAAATGGATATTAATCAGAACAGTTTTGTTCTGGGGTTTTTTGTTTCTTTCTTTCTTGGTGGTTTTTTAAATTTTTTGTGTGTGTACTTTTGTTTGTTTTTGTTTTTGTGTTTTTTGAGAGAGAGAGACAAGAGTGAATGGGGAAGAGGGGCAGAGAGAGAGAAAATCTCAAGCAGGCTCCATGCTCAGTGAAGAGCCAATGTGGTGCTTGATCCCACAACCCCATGATCATGACCTGAGTGGAGACCAAGAGTCAGTTGCTCAATTAACTGAGCCACCTAGGTGCCCCAATCAGAAGAATTTTTATAGCAATGCCTCTTTTATTTTCCACTGAAAATAAAATTAAAATCAGATATATCCATACTGGTTTCTCAGTGCTTTACTGATGAGGTTTCATGTTTTATTTATTTATTTTTTTGGTCTAAGCAACAAAGGTGAAGATTTCTATATCCACATGATATGGGTATGATAGCCTTTGGGAAATGGACAAAAAGTTCATTCAGAGTTAAGTTCAAAAAACACAACCTATTCACTGCTTCCTTTTCACAGTGAGGTGAACTCCTTTTCTCTTTTATATCTGAGATGATTGACAGGGATGACATTTATTAGAATGTTTTTTTTTTTTCATTTGGGTCAAACATCCTTTATTATGTAGTGGAAATATTACAAAGTAGCAAGCTGTGATAGTCAACCTTCAAGGTGGTGTCTAATGAGCCATACCCTCTGGTATTCTTGATCCTATGTGATCTCCTCCCATAATCAGTAGGCTTGACCTGTGTAACCAATAGGATCTTGAGGGAGTTACAATGTACAGTTTCTGAAACTTGGTCATAAAAGACATTGTGGCTTCTGCTTTGCCTTCTCTTCAACCTCTCTCCTGAGGGAAGCCAGCCACCATGTTATGAGAACCCTCAAGCAACTCTGTGGAGAAGAGGAATTGAGGCCAATTGTTAACAGCAAAGGTGCACTTGCTAGTCATGTGAGTGAACCATCTTGGAAGTGGGATCTTTCAAACATAGTTGAGCCAAAATGACATAACCAAGACACTCTGATATTCTTGACCTACAGAAACCATGCAAGATAATAAATAATTACTATAATTTTAAGCCATTAAGTCTGGGGATAACCTGTTATTGCAGCAGTGGCTACCTAATACACAAGCATATAAAAATTCTTATGAATAGATGTAAAGGCTTTGTCTAATAATAATATTTGTCTAATAATCCTTTTTTTTCTTCCCTGGGTAATATATACAGATTATCTTTTGGGAATGGAATGGCTCAAGTTTTGTGGTCCTGCACTCTTTAAATGACAGTCCATCTTTGCCAAGTTCATTTTTTTCTCCAGAAGACAGATTTAGCACATGTCAAATGACCAAGAGTTTTAGTCAGCTGAGTCAAGACAGTATGAAATTCTATGTGTGTCCATGTGGCTCTCTCAGCTTCTCCATCTCTTTCTCTTACTTCTGTGCTAGTGTTGGTGGAGATGAGTGAGTGGGGCACAGGAAAATTTTTGCTGTTTTTGTGCCAAGCCTTGGGATAAGGAAGCACTAGAGACTCTGGGTTTCTGTATTCTCATCTTAAACTCATTACAGTTATGCCTTCTCTCCAAGGACCCATCGGGTCTTCCTTATAGGACTTTCCAAAATGTCTCCTATTGTCTCTCTCTTGTCTGTATTTGTGTGGTAGAGGTGGTAGGTATGGAATTTTTCTTTCT
Source organism: Lynx rufus (assembly GCF_022079265.1). Taxonomy (NCBI): domain Eukaryota; kingdom Metazoa; phylum Chordata; class Mammalia; order Carnivora; family Felidae; genus Lynx; species Lynx rufus. The sequence continues at coordinate 158,175,803 of NW_025814823.1, forward strand.
TACTTTTTCTGAGTATTTTGTCTCTACTCCAGATATTATCCATTTAAGTTCTTTTTTTTTATTTTTAAAGTTTATTTATTTATTTTGAAAGAGACAGAGAGAGAGAGAGGGAGAGAAAGAGAGAGAGTGCACATGCATGCACAAGTGAGGGAGGGGCAGAGAAAGGGGGAGAGAGAGAATCTCAAGTAGGCTCTGTGCTATCAGCGCAGAGCCTAGGTGGGACTCCAATTCATGAACCATGAGATCACGACCTGAGCCAAAATCAAGACTTGGACACTCAACTGAGTGAGCACCCCAGGTGCCCCAGTTCATTTAAATTCTTAAGTACTTGAAAACTATAGCCAGCAAGACTCTTAGACTTCTCTGTTTTTGCTTTGTTTTATCCTGCCTCTCAGTCATATTCTTTGAATGAAGGGAGGAAGAGTTGGAGGAAATGCTCGGAGAAAAAAGGAATACATGTTAATATCTCAAAAATACTATGCCAACACACTTCTGACAATTCATACTGGGGTTTCAAGTTTTACCCAGATTTTTCCCTAAAATTATATGTGAATAAAAGTTATCTGAAGGTGGGAGTAAACACAGAGAATTAAATTTAATAACAGCTGAGATGCTTCTATGGATCCTATGTGTTTTAGAAAATGTGAAACATCCACTCTTAGGACTGCCACAAATAAAAAAGTTTGGCAGTAGTATAACTTAGATACATTTTAATATGACAGTAACTATTGAATTCCTTTAGACATTTCACAAATGTAGGAAAACTAGTTCTTAGTGCGTTGAATTTGCAGACCAGTGATCTTATGCATATATATTACACAGAGAGCTGTTAAAAATGCAGGTGTTCAAGCTCCACCCCAGCAATCCTGATTCAGACTGAATTGCCTGTTTCTTTTAAGGGTGTGGTCACTTTTATTCCTCAAGTTGTGTATTCATCTATTGACTGATAGGCTAATGTCTCACAAGATAATTATGTTGAGTTTAGAATTCATAAGGGAAGGAGAAAGTGATTATTAAGTGAAAATTTTGTCTTTTAGTAGTTTGTACAGCTCTAAACAATGTACAAAATACTGTCAAAGAACAGTCAACACAGAGGAAGTGGGGCCAAGGAGTGGAGAAAATCACGCAGGATTCTGATGATACCAGCTATTTGCTTAATGATAGTATAGCCTTGGACTATTCAGTTGCATGAAACAATAAATTCCTTTTTTTTTAAATTAAGCTACTTTGAATTGGGTTTTCTTACATCTTAACTAAAAGAATATCAACTAATAACAATTCTCCACAAATGGTTGTTGAATATATGTTTGAATGAAAGATTGAAGTGTACGTGGAGAGAGGGTATTAAAATAGCCAACTCCTCCTGATACTCTTCTTTGGGTAGGAGACATCATTTTCTGTAGCACAGTTCCAGTGGTTACCATTTACATGGAACATAATATTAATGGTGCTCCCCAGGATGTGGGCAACAGGGCAGCCCTGAGGAAAGATGATTGTGGGGTGAAGAAGAATCTGTGGTTCTTAGTGCTGCATCATTTATACCCTGGAGTCCCATTTCCTGAAAGTGGGCAGACCACGTTCTCTATGTTACCTTGTATTGTGGATCCATTACTCTTAAGGACTTCCATACAGTTTCTTCTTCTCCTTACAGAGAATGCCAGAAACATTTAATATTGCTGTGCTAAATACTATTTAGAATATGTGTAGTTCTTAAGCTTAAGCCTCATTATCATATACTTACACATAATTACTATTTTTATTGTAAGTTTTATTCTATTAAAGTATTCATTTTACTGAATCAACTCATGGTGACTCAGGCTTTATAGTTTATTATTCTACAAAATGTTCAAGTGATTACAACTTTAAAAAAAATTGGGGGAATTTTCTTGCTCTATATCCATGGATTGACTTGAGTTAAATCTTTCCTACTGTTGTGTGTGTGTGTGTGTGTGTGCGCGCGCGCGCATGCATGCATGTTTTTCATCTGTATATACAGCTCCTTTATATATTCGCTCACTTGGTAGTTTGAAGAAACACAAGAAAGAGAGCATGGAGAAGAAAACTAATCTCTTGTTCCCATTTTAAAAATTTAGCAGTATGCTTCCTCAATAGAGCTCACCTCAGGGATTATTTTAGTTTTCTCCTGAAATTCTGTGAACTCTATTGCATTAAGTTTTTAAGTGACTCTTTTTGTTCAACTGACAGAAGTACAGCTGAACCAGTTCTCACTGTATTTCCCAGGAAGTTGAGAAAAATCTGATTTGTTTTTCCTTATCCGTAGAGAAGGAACATATATTGCTATGAACAAAAGGAAATTGCCAGTCTCTGAAAATTTCCCTTTGCAGAGTCTAATAGAATAATACGCAAGCATTTTTGTTGAGTGCTGAAAATATTTTGTCTTTCAATATTTTTGCAAGTGGCCAAACCTAAGTAATATGTTCTACACACTTTGTCATTAAAAGCAAAACTAAGTCATCAGTCAAAATTGCCAGTTTTACATTGAACATTTCTAGCCACCAGGCTTTGCAAGGGTCACCTTACTCTACATGATAGAGGAAGGTAAACACTTCTATGTAGCATCCAGCATTGATACCTTATTGCCTGGACTCATTTTCATGCCTATGTCGAAATGTTTCAATTCCATAACTTTTCCTTAAGTTTTCAGAAATAGAGGGAGAGCAAAGCATAAAATATTTATCTGCTTATGACACCTGGCCAAAGCTGCTGGACATGTGAGCATCCTCAGAAAAAAGCTTCATCAGTTAATAAGGAAACATTCTCCAATGTTATGTTTCTCTATTTGTGGAACATTCACTGTTAAGTGAAAAGATACTTCCTGATGTCAGTTACTATGTTGAATACTGAAGCAAGTAAACTATAGATAGAAATCTCCAATAATAGACTCAAATGAATAATGGAGGTGATAGATAGACAGGCAGATAGATATAGACAGATAATTTTGTTTTCAGGAAGAAAAATATTTGTCATCTTGAATAGCCACATTTAACATAATAGTGCTTTTTTTGGGGCGCCTGGGTGGCGCAGTCGGTTAAGCGTCCGACTTCAGCCAGGTCACGATCTTGTGGTCCGTGAGTTCGAGCCCCGCGTCAGGCTCTGGGCTGATGGCTCGGAGCCTGGAGCCTGTTTCCGATTCTGTGTCTCCCTCTCTCTCTGCCCCTCCCCCGTTCATGCTCTGTCTCTCTCTGTCCCAAAAATAAATAAACGTTGAAAAAAAATTTTTTTTAAAAATAAAAAAAAATAGTGTTTTTATATCTCTTTTTTGAATGGTATGCCCACCATGAAGATGTAGTAAAAATGAACTACTGCTTTGGTGCCTGAGTAGGATCAACTGATTTTGGAAGGGGGCCATGCTGGACTTTGGCAGTGATGGAAGAGTAGTATTACAATACAATATTTTGAACCAATGGGCCCCTGGTGTTGTTACCCAATTATTTCGTAAGTATGATTTGATAATGACACTGACAATGGCAAAGAAAAGTATATCATTAATTTGAAGACAAGACTTCTAGTTCCCAAAGTAAAACAGGAACACACTCTAAAAGCCCAGAAGAAATTTGGAACTAATAGTCAGGGGTTAGTCCCTTATCATCTCACAGAATCAGGGTGTATCAAATCTTTACTAATGTAGTCATCTCTGAATATTTTAATCTAGGGAACCAAAATATGCTAATATCAAGCTAAGTGATTCATTCAGCTAAGGATTATTCCTTTCAGACAACATAATGAGCTTTTATTTACAGTTTCTCCCATTTGTAAAAAATAATGGAAATTGGGGAAAAAGTATTAATGAAATCAGAGCAATATAAAAAGTCTCAGAAAAAATGTCACATAACGCAGATGTTAATTAAAAAAATTTTTTTAATTAGTTTTCTTTATTTTTGAGAGGCAGAGAGAGAAAGAGCACGAGTGGGGGAGGGGCAGAGAGAGAGAGGAGAACACAGAATCAGAAGCAGGCTCCAGGCTCTGAGCTGTCAGCACAGAGCCTGATGTGGGGCCTGAACTCACAAACCGGGAGATCATGACCTGAGCTGAAGTCGGATGCTCAAATGACTGAGCCACCCAGGCGCCCCAAGCAGATGTTAATTATAAAATATTAAAAGTGGAAAAGATACAGGATGCCTAGGTGGTTCACTCGAACATCCAACTCCTGATTTCGTCTCAGGTCATGATATTCTCTCTCCCTCTGCCCTTCCCCACACTCAAAAAAAAAAAAAATGGAAAAGATATATAAAACTATATGTGAAGTGAGATATCTATTTTGTATACAATAAAGCATCTCATATAAACCACACACACAGAGAATAAAATGATTGAAAGGCTGTAAGCATTAACAGTGAAGTCTAAGCAGTGGCATTATGGAAGATTTTAAAACTCTTCTTTGTCCTTTGTATTTTTCACATTTTCTACCAAGAAGAGTTGTTACTTTTTTAATTAGAGGGAAAATAAATGCTATAAAATATCTAAAGACTTACACAAAATTTTAGAATAATATTTCCTTTTTAAGAGAAACCATGTTGTTTTAAGAATAAAACTACCCAACATACAAAGCTCTAATTGAATTGCAGATTCCACATTACAGAATTTTCTTCTACAAGGCTTGCTACATTTTCTGGTTTGGTTAGATCCTTTTTTATTTCTCCATAACAAAATTTTCTACTTGTAGCAATACAGTATCTCTGCCTATGCTGGTACCTTCCACTCTTCTCCCTGAAAATCCATGTCTATAAAATCCCTTTTAAAATGTATCAGGACATAGATCAATGGAACAGAGTAGAGAACCCAGAAATGGACCCAAGATGTATGGCCAACTAATCTTCGACAAAGTAGGAAAGAATATCCAATGGGAAAAAGTCTCTTCCGGGAAATGGTATTGGGAAAACTGGTTTCCAAACCAATGGAAATGGAACTGGACCACTTTCTTACTCCATACACAAAAATAAACTCAAAATGGTTGAAATACCTAATGTGAGACAAGAAACCATTAAAATCCTAGAGGAGAACACAGACAGAAACCTCTTTGACTGGTGGCTAGAGCAACTTCTTACTAGAAATGTCTCCTGAGGCAAGGAAAACAAAAGCAAACATTAACTATTGGGACTTCATCAAGATAAAAAAGCTTCTGCACAGTGAAAGAAACAACCAACAAAACTAAAAGGCAACCGATGGAATGAGAGAAGATATTTGCAAATGACATATCAGATAAAGGGTTAGTATCCAAAATCTATAAAGAATTTATCAAACTCAGTATCCCCCAAAACCAAATTATCCAGTTAAGAAATGGGCAGATGTGAATAGACACTTTTTCAAAGAAGACATCCAGATGGCTAACAGACGTATGAAAAGATGCTCAACATCACTCATCATCAGGGAAATACAAATCAAAACCACAATGAAATAACACCTCACACCTGTCAGAATGGCTAAAATTAACAACTCAAGAGACAACAGATATTGGTGAAGCTGCGAAGAAAGGAGAACACTTTTGCACTGTTGGTGCGAATGCAAACTGGTACAGCCACTCTGGAAAACAGTATGGAGATTGCTCAAAAAGTTAGAAATAGAACTATCCTATGACCCAGCAATTACACTACTGGGTATTTATCCAAAGGATACAAAAATGCTGATTCGAAGGGAAACATGCACCTCAATGTTTATAGCAGTGCTATCTACAATAGCCAAATTATGGAAAGAGCTCAAATGTCCATTTACTGATTAATGGATAAGACAATGTATACACACACACACACACACACACACACACACGTGTATGTGTATGTGTGTGTGTATATACACACATTTGATTATCCATATATATATATATATATATATATACATATATATATGTTTACACACACACACACACACACACACACACACAATGGAATATTACGTGGTGACCAAAAAGAATGAAATCTTGCCATTTTCAGCAATGTAGATGGAACTAAAGTGTATTATGCTAAGCAAAATAAGTCAGTTAGAGAAAGACAAATATCATATTTCACTCATAAGTGGAATTTAAGATACAAAACAAATGAACATAGGGGAAGGAAAAGAAAAATAAGATAAAAACAGAGTAGGAGGCAAACCATAATAGACTCTTAAATACAGAGAACAAACTGAGGATTGTTGGAGGGGAGGTGGCTGGAGGGATGGATTAAATGGGTGATGAGCATTAAGGAGGGCACTTTTTGGGATGAGCACTGGGTGTTATTTGTAAGAGATAAATCAGTAAATTCTACTCCTGAAACCAATACTACACTATATGTTAACTAACTTGAATTTCAATTTTAAAAAAAGATGAGAAAAAATTTTTTAAAAATAAAATGTGAGAGAAACTGTCTCTATTCAGGAGATCTTTTCTTATTGAATTTGTCCTAACTTGATTACTTTTTTTAGGTAAATCAGCTATTGTGTATTTGTTTTTAAGATAGTACTTTATGGTCATTGTCATATACCCTTATAATCCTTTGCAAATTTTTTTCTATTGAAGCATTCTTCTGTATCTAGAGGATAAATTCTCAGGGTGCAGAGGCTAGGGCTTTACAATTTTTGTTTCCTGCAAGACAACTGGAATAGTGAATCTATGCTAATCAAGCAGCTGAAAATATATAGAATGGGTAAACCAAGAATGCTGTGAAAAAAACTGAACAGAGATATTTCGGTAAAGTTCTGACCCCTTGTCTGCCAGTTGAATCAAATCTCTCCTGATGATGTCTGATCAGCTGTGCTGGCTATATCCAAACTATTGCAATAATGTGGGTTTGAATGAAAATGTGTCTTGGCTATCTGTGCCTCATTTTGCATTCTGGACTAACTAGTTTTCAGAGACAGGAACCCTAGACAGTTGACCCAACTTCACATTCCATACTGGCTTGCTGACCACTCTCTTAGGCACCAACTGATACTTTTCTATTGCTTCTCTGTATTGGATTTTTTGGTAATTGGGTATTGTGTTATTCTGAATTATTTTTATGTCCTCCAGTGTCAGTTCTAAAATCATATGAGTTCTAGGGCTAGACAATATTTCAATGTGAACCATGACTTACAATCTTAGAAACTCTTTATAATGCACAGGCTGAAAGTTAGTTGTTTTGTTGTTATTATTATGGTTTTTACATATTTAGTCTGCTTTCTTTTTCAGTTGGTCCGTTATGAAATGTGACATTTGACAAAGGGTCACTATTAGTCAGAGAGTTTAGGCCAGGGAGTTAATATGGCTAGGTGCTTATTCTTTCCAGGAATATTAGTTTTTGAAAGGGAGATTCAGGGAACAACTGCTTATACAAAAGAACAATCTAAAGGAAAAAATTGGGGCTTAAGGAAGGAAGCTACCTAATAGACATTTTCTTATTTCTACCCTGAGTGAGGTTTTTCTCCACAGACTTGTGCTTGTGTTTCATGGATTTGCTACTGCTGTGGCATTCTGCTGGCGGTGAGGGAGAGTACTGGATTAATGCCTGTGCTTATCTCATCCCCTACATGTTTGATGTGAAACATTGTTCTTGGGATGACATTTTACAGGAGTTACACCAGCTGCCGGCATATTTTTACACTCTATGTCCTGCTGTTAACTTAGAAGAAAAATAACCTAAAATAGTGGGAATTAGAAAGGTGTCCTTTGCTAGTGACAAAAGGGCCAAAGGTGGACTAGGCTCAGGTAGTCCAAAACAGTTATCTTGCTTTTGTTTTGTTTTGTTTCTGCTCTTTTTTCCCTGTTCCTTGAGTTGTGCTATGGCCATGCCAGGATTCCAAGTTCTTAAAATCCTAGGAGGCACAAGAAAAACATTCCTTCTCTGTTTATTATGCACTTTGTATAAATCTTGGGAGCACTGTTTGTAGAATAGTTTCCAAATATGAAGCTTGTAAGCAAATTAGAAATTGCTGGAGCTGATCACATATGGTCCTTTCTGTAGTGAGTGTGCCTGTGTCATCAGAGAATAGAGAAATGTAGAAGCACCTGATTCGCTTCCATTTCACTCCAGGTAGACGCTATTCCTACCACAATATAAAGATGTGGTGTTGTCACCTGGTATCTTTTGGATGTGAAATAGAAATCTAGCCACAGTTTAAGCATGTGCATCTAGCATGTTTGCTGGATGACCCTATGCCCACTGGAATCTTTCATAACTCATCCTAGACTTGTTTAGAAACCTGGCTTCTCTGTATCAGTGATGTAAAACCAGCAGATGACTATTTGCAAAGCAAGGGAAATAATCCACAATTTAGCAGCTTGGACTTAGAATATTGCCTTTCTCCTCCTTTGACTCTAAATCAGGTCCTTTCAGTTGTTGCTTGGTTAGAGAACTACTTGACCTGAGTAATGCAGATCTTCCTTGCCAGGAAATCCCATAAATTCATCTTTGTTTCAAATTACTATTAGGCAGTCTTTGTTTCTCATTGTCTAACCCAAGATAAGTATAATTGCTCAACTAGATGGCAGAGACAGGGTTATAAATACAAGAAGGATGTTTGACTTCATTTCTCATTGTTAAAGTAATTATACCTACTTCTCTGGATTGCTGTGAAGTCCAAATAAATTAATACAAGTAAAGTGACAGGGCTTGATACATAGTAAATATTAGCTATTATTATAAATTCTGTAATTTAAGAATATTAGCATCATTTTCCAGTGTCTGAGGACAAATCCAGACTATGCCTGACAAATACACAGACTACCGGAAACCACTGGCTATGGGTTGAATGAAAAGAAACTTTAATCTATAAGTCAACTTTTAGGACTTCTAAAATTGAAATTTAAACTAATAATAGTTTTAATGCCAAATACTTGAATAAAGAGTCCGGGTATTAGCCACTTTAAACAATTTCAGTCAGGGAGAAGATTTGTATAACATGCAAAGTTCTTGGGACCGTAAGTTAAGTGTGTGTGTGTGTGTGTGTGTGTGTGTGTGTGTGTGTGAAAAATTAAATGCAGAATAGAGGAATCCTCTATTTATAGAAAGTCCTATTAATTTGTTAATTGATTCAGTACCTGGGATCAAAACAACAAGGCACCCAAAAGGAAGGCAGTTTAATAAGACTGAAATATTCTAATAAAGTCACTTGAAACTTTTTGGCTGTGGCTTCCAGTAGCATATTGAAATGGTTGGGAGAACAAATCAGTGTTGGGAAACATCAAAATGTTCTGCTCTTTGGTAAAGTTGTACTTCATGCCTGCCCAGCCCCCATGCTCCTGTTGGCCGTGAGCCTCCTCCCTGCTCTACTGCACATTAGTTACTGCTTTGTTGGCACAGTATATTTCATAAAAGCACTGCTGCCAGAAACACTGGGTGAAAGACATTGATACCAACTAATATTATAACCAGCAGTTCACACATACATTCACAGCACATAGTTTAATGGAAAACTTGCCTAAATAAGATTGTGCTTTAAAATTTCAATGCTACATGGATTTTAAGATTTTCTCCTTACCTCTCAATTGATGAGTACTTGTTTGTAAACTTAGTGCCAGATGTCTCCAGACATGCCTCAGATGTCACTGTAGAAAATTCGTCTAAGGGTTACTCCTTTGTTGTGTTTCTCAAGACCCACTGATTTTTTTTCTGCCCCTTGATGAGCAATTTATTAACTTAGATTAGCTATTCATAAAATAACCACTGCCTAGTCTATTGATGGAACACCTCAGGAGTTTTACATCAGAACACCAGGACTATCAAAACAAGAAAGATAAGAAACCTGTTTTCAAAGGGAAACACTGGCTGCCCTGGTGAATTAGTCTTGGCTTTGTGTTTGGAGACTTGTCTAACTAAGAAAGCAAAAGCACTGTTGCAGAGAAAAAGTAGTAAAAGAAACCTTTCCATGTTTCCCTCTGTGGTATTCAGAACTACTTCATAAAATGAAGTGCTCAAAATACACAACTTATTTGGCTACCGTGTTAATATTCTCAAGAGGTCTCTTTTTTGCTGTTTTAATGTATATAAGATATAGAATCAACTGCAGTTCCTCATCTAAACCATAAAATACAGAAAATGATTTAAGTGACTATTTCCTCAATCTCTTCAAAGATGGCACACAACTAGGGCCTCTGTAGCTGCATAGGAGAGATGTTTGTTTATTACATACAGTGGATGCCATAGTCAATAGAAATAAATTCTCTCAAACTTGGTACAAATGACTGATAGACTTTCAAGTATGCCATTGAATATGATCTTTAGGATATAATTATGGTCAATAAAAGTTTAAGTAAGGGTCAAAAAGCTTCAGAGCTGGAAATAGTCAAACCAATACTCAAATGAAAATTCAGGACAATGCTCCCTTATATCTTGTTTGGTTATTTTTTTCCTTTTTTAAAGATACAAGTTTATTTTGCTCTTTATTGACATATAATTTACACACAATAAAATTCATGTGTTTTAGGTGTACAGTTTAATGAATTTTGACAAATCTATATAGTCATGTAACTACAACCAAAGTCAAGATCTGGGATAATTTTTTATAAGCCTTTTTAGTAAACTCTTTCCCCTGTCCAGCTACCAATAACCACTGATCCGATTTCTGTTTCTGTAATTTTTTTTCCTTTTTTATAATAACATATTAATTAAATCATTCAGTATGTAATCTCTTGAGTCAAACCTTTTCCTCTTAGCGTAATGCTCTTGAGATTCGTCCATGTTGGTGCATGTATCTGTAGTTTTTTTCTTTTTTATTACCATGTGGCTCTAACATAATTTATCTATTGACTAGTTGGTGAAAATTTGGTTTTGTTTTTGGCTTTTAGTATTTATGAATTAAGTTGTTGTAAATATTCATATGCAGGTCTTTGTGTGAACATAGGTTTTCATGTCTCTAAGGGTAACCTACATGTAAGTTTACATCTACCAGAAACTGTCAAACTTGTTTCCAAAGTAGAATTCTCACCAGCAAAATAGAAGTGTTCTAGCCTCTTTGTTTCCTCATCAGCATTTGATATTGTCATATATGGTAAAAGCCATTCAGATATAGTTTGACTAAGTGGTGGTTGTAAGCTTTGATTGATCTCAGATAGAACTAAATTGCTCTCACCCTCATCCACTCAGTGAGATTATATGAGATTATAAACCTCTTGCAATGGGAAAGAAAAGCCAAAGAATTAAAAGAATTCTGTGATTTTTTCTCCATTATTGCACTTTGATATATATATATATATATAGATAGATAGATAGATAGATAGATATAGATATAGATATAGATATATATTTAATTTGAGTCATTCTAGTAGATGTGTAGTGGTCTCTCATTGTGTCTTTCAAGTTTTAATAGTTACGTTTATTCAGATCAGTTATGAAAGACACATCAAATAATTGACACTTTCTGTCATTTTGTTAGACTTGGACATTGGCTCTTCACCATGTTCTCCTACCGATGTTGCACCACTAGGCTGTCGCTAATCATATATTATGACTATGCAATACTCAAGTACACATGGCTTTAGCAGGCACAGAATCTTTGCTTTCTAGCCAGATTGAAATCTTGCTCACACAGGATGTGTAATGAAATCATTAAAAGCTTTTGCTCTTTTTTTTTCCTCATACAGTGTGGCAGGGTAATCCCTACCTGGGGAATGTTTCTGCTCATCATCTCCAAAACTGAAAGGTAGTCAATTATTTTATGCAACCCTCCAAACCAGCCTCACATAGAAAATTGGCTTTTGCTGCAGCAAGATGGGAATAAAAGTTTCTAGAGCTATAGCAGCAATTTACTTTTATCCTTACAGAAGTTAGGCATCTTTCCTTTTACCTTTGATTATTTGTTGGGCCCTGTGATTACTTGCTCTTATTACCCTTTGTCTTGCTGTTACTGAGTTTTGACGTGGACTGAGGCCATCCCTAATCTTTCCTATGTAGTAGTAGTGTGAGTGAGACCTAGTGAGTGGGGCTCTGGTCCTTCCTTTCTAGTTTCAACTAGACTGGAACCTTCTCTGCTTCACAAGTATAGCAGCTCCTTCATGACTTCATTACTTTTTTTTTTTTTAAATCCCTGCTGGGAATCTCTTTGCTCTCCTTCTCTGCCTGGGAATTTCTTACTTGTCTTTCAAGATCAGATCAAATGTTACCTCCTTTAAGATCCCAAACTCCCTGAGTCCTATTAGTCACACCCACTGAACTCTGCTTTTGTTTTGTTAGAAAATCAATCACATTGGCATGTGATTATCTATTCAGATATATGTATCTCCCCTGGATTCTGAACTCTTACCAGGCAAGAACCACATGTTAATTATATTAACACATTGTACACAATAAATATTTTTGACTGACTCTGGGCATTTCATATAGCTATATTTAAATGTAGAGATTTTCTTCAGCTTAGAAAGGGAATGATTGAAGCAACTGCTAAACAGAAATTTTTGTTTAATAAAAGACATTCACATATAGTTTGGCTAAGTGGTGGGTGTAAACTTTGATTGACCTCAGATAGAACTATATTCCTCTCACCCTCATCCACTCAGTGAATTATAAACCTCTTGCAATGGGAAAGAAAAGTCAAAGAATTAAAAGAATTCTGTGATTTTTGTCTCCATTATTGCACTTTGATATATATATATACATATATATATGTATATATATATGTATATATATATATATATGTTATTGCTTTAGCCATTTCAGCAAAATAATTAAGGCTATGAGACTAAACAAACAATATTTTAGTATGACTATATCCCATGCAATATTTGGGAAATACTTACGCTTAAAAAAAAGTTTTTTGTTTATCTAAAATTCAAATTTAACTAGATGTCCTGTATCTTATAGGGCAAACCTAGTCAAAGAAAAACCTCTTCATCTTGTATACTGGAATGACTGATAGGAATAGTCAGTGTTCTTGGAAGTCAGTTCAGAAATATATAATGGACACTGTGAGGCTATTATTCCCCCAGACTGGCAAGTATGGGTCAATTCGGGTGGATGATCCTCTTGGCCAGTGTAGAGTACAAGACCATGAAGAGAACCGAGACAGAAACAAAGGAGAAAAGTAAAGTCCCTGGTGCTGTGGCCATTTGGGTCATGTAGAGGTCTGTATCTATCTTAGATTAAAGAAGTCTTCATATATATACTAATCTTCTTATGAGAGATTTATCTTTTTCCTTTGAATGTGGGAATCCATGTAACTGCTTTAACCAATAAAATAATAGTAGATGTACCACTGTACCAATTTCTGAGCCAAGGCCCTGAGAGTCTCCATTTCTACTTCCCATCACTTAGAACACTCTTTTAGGGAACCATAAGCTTCCATCCAAGAGTTCTAGTTTCCCTGACACTGTCATGCTAGAGAGGCCTTGTGTGGGAACTTGTGTTGACAGATCCAGCTAAGCCCACCCTTTCTGCCATCCCCATCAAGCCACATGACAGTGAAACTGTTTTGGACCCCTTGCCCCTGCCCTGGACCCACCTGAGAGTTGGATATCACCAAGTGAACTCCTTCAATACCACAGGGAACAAAAGAAACACCCAGCTAAGCCCAGCCTGAATTTCTGACCCATAACATCTGGAGGTACAATAAAATGGTTTCCTTTTTAAGCTGCCAAGTTTCCAATGGTTTTATAACACATCAATAGATAAACAGAACAATGAATACAAACAGTGAGTTCCCTGACCCTGTGGTGACTTTGTGAAGAAAGGGAGGCTTTCAATCATGGAGTATTCAAACTTCTCCATTTGTTTGTTTGTTTGCAAGGAGATCTTGTTTGGAATGAAATCTCAACAGAACACTACAAGTAATAGAGCTCAAAGCCGAACTGCCTCAGCTGAAGCATAGCTAGGAGCTCAGAGTGACATCTTCTCTGCCCATCTCTTTTCCCAAACGCATCAGAAGCCAGGAGATGCTCTGCAGTGCAGCTGAAAAGAATTGTGAGATATAGCTGAGACCTAACCTAGGAGGCGGGTTAACAATGAGGAAATATGCAAATTTGGGACTAGATGCAGAGAACACACCATAGGAGACCAACACTATCAGTATGAGATAAAGCCAGAGTGCAGAATGCAGTAAGAAATCCACAGCATTTGCTATAAAAACAAAAAACAAAAAACAAAACAAAACAAAAAAACCTTCTGTAAGTAGAGGGAGAGGCTGAGAGAATGCAGAGAGAATCTTAAAAGCCCCATAGAGGGTGTCATTGGGAATCCCAAAGGTGGATGATGCAAGAAAGGGGCTGACACTCCAACCTAAGCCACTCAGGGCCAAAGACTTTACTAATTTCTCTGTGAGGAAAGATTAAATAAGGCCACACCTGGGTTACATATGCTGTAAGTGATACTTATCTAACTTCATTATCCAGTAATTCTGTCTCCAGTTTTACTTTGGTTCTTCTCAAATAAGGTCATTTATTTTCTGAAATGTTACTTATAACATCTCTTTTTAGATATTGTTGGATGAAAATTGTCCAAACCTGGGTGGTCTCAAAAGATTATCTAGTTATCTTGGTACCTAAGGAGGGACTATATATGAATCAACAAAGCCCCTGAGTAACAGATGCTAGTAAGAGAACAGATACCCAACAAGGGACTCACCCAGCTTGGACATTGCCAAGAAAGCCTTTCACATGCAGTCAACTGATCAGAAAACCATTGGTTTATTTAAAGTGAGGCATACCCGCATTAGAAAGGTGTTGTCCTGTTTTAGAATTAAAGTCTAGCATATTTATTCTGTAATATACTTGAAAAATAATTTTATTTAATGAATATGGATGATGATTATAATAACTTAGTCATATTACATGAACTCTTCTTCCGAGGAAGGGCAAAGCTTTTAAATAAGCCACTTCTAAAAACCATCACATCCTACTGCATGCAGCAACAATCAGAGAAGCCCTGACTTGGCAAGTTACTGTATTAACTTAATAAGCTGAGTGAATTCTGAGGTTAGCTGAGACAGGCCCCTTGGAGGACCTTACATGAGTTTTATTAGGAAACAAAGAGCACATATAAAGGTTTGGTAATATTTGTACCCTGGTATTATTCATAATATACATTCACAGTCTGCAACATTAATGTTTCCTTCAGAGCCAATAATGCTGTGTGCTGGAAAGCAGATCAGCAGTAGCTCAAATTTATTCAGAATCTATAATGCTGACTACTTGACAACAGAAAAAACAGTCATGAAATGCTATCGTGGAGCGGTCAGTTATTATAACAATAGCTCAGTGGCTTGACATTTTCAGCAGTAAAATATCTAGGCATATGAACTTTAAAAAAATCACGGCAATTTTTAGTCATGGCAGCAGAATACATTTGTAACCATGAGACTATTCATTTTCTCGCCTGTTAACCTTCCTGTTGGAGCAATTGCTCCCCTGGCTGGTTCGTTTGATGATGAAGTGATCAATTTCTGGACACGTAGCAAGTCACTGTGTGTTTGAAACTTTCCAGAGCAAGAGTGGGCAATTATTTTGACTTCAAGCACAAGTTGGTATATACGGCTAAATGCAAAGAACTCCCTGTGGGGAACTAGTACTTCTTTGCTAATGTGTCAGAACACACCAGTCAGACATAACTTAATGGTAATAGCTCAGTGAATTTTTAGAAACAGTGCTTCTGGACTGATTGACTCTATTCTTCCTCCTACATCTCTTGGATCCAGAGGGCCATAATCTCATAGAGACAGACATTCACGGTTCTGTTCAAAGACAGGATCAATTGCTGTGTTGCAGACACCTCTTCACTTTGGTCGCTTGTTCTCTCATACATGCTATGATAACCCAGGGCCACAGGGTAAGGTGGAAAGATACCAGATCTGGAGTCAAGAGCCCTAAATTTGAAATCAGTCTTCCCCTTGCATGATGGACGGTTGACATATCACTCAACACTTGGTTTCTTGGCTTCCTTGTTGAGTAAGAGTGAGGGTTATGAACCTGTACTCAGTAGTTGGACTGTCTGGGTTCTCTGTGTTTGGTTTCCCTGTCAGGGAAATGATGGTATTGATGGCTAACTCTATAGCACTTACTTTGTGCTAGGCCATTTCCTAAGTGCTTTCCATATGTATTAACTAATTTAATTCTACTCTTAGAATTTATATCACCTCTCAAAGTGTGCCCCAGTGCCCTGCTTGGGACAGAAGGATGCAAGTGGGACCTCAAGGCTGGGAATTATGATTCTTCAGTGGCATTTTTGGAGGTCCCTGTTTGGCCCTGAGGGTGGTACAAAGGCTGGTTGGCTGTGCAGTGAGTCAAGGGAGAGGAGGCAGTCTTGCCAGAAGGTGCCCAAAGCTTCTGTGGTCACTTTCAGAGATACCAACAAGAAGCTTTCCCTCCTACCTCACAGCTTGCCCTTCACCCCCCTCAGCCCCAAAGAGAGCCATTCTCTGCTTACACATGCCTAACTAGCTGCCTATTGCCAAGTGTCTCCTTTTCCCTTTGAAAACTGGCCTTGATATTCATTCTCACCCAATTCTACTGGTGCCTGGGTACTTTTGGGAAAGAGCAAACATACCATCAGAGACCCTTGGGTAGAGTTCAGCACTGAGACATTTCAGATCTTCTTATCTACCCAAATACACAACAGCCTTTGGCCCAGGAAGAGCAAGGGGGTGGAGTCATGCTTTTGGTTTGCAGTAGGCACAGACTTTGAAGAAATCTCTACAGTTTGACTTCATTATTTGTTTGTCTCAGTAACTTGTTTCCATGCTGCTGCCTCTGATACCTTTGCATGCTAGTTTTAAAAACCCTCACGTTGCCTCAAACTACCAAAAGTTACCAAATTTGGCAGAATGTATAGCTTCCCCCAGCTCCGCTACTAAATAGATGATGTCAGGTTCCAGACTTGACTCCCTTCAACTGCTAACAATGGATTTACAAGGAGAAAGAGACCGTCAGTTTACTTCTGCTACTCTTCTCATATAGCATTTTGTGTCAGGGCTTTAATCCCCTCCCTGCTCGACACCCACCCCCACCTCCACCCCCAATAGGCTTGCTTCATGGTCTGAGGAAAATTGACTTTTATAGTTCATCTGCCTTTCCCTGGTCCTCCACTGACCCTTCAGTCCATGTTGAGCAACAGAACTTCTAGAAATTTCCATGGATTTTCAGGATTTGGAGCATTTTGGAGAAGTGGGAGGTAAACTGAGGTCTGGACAGGTACCTGTTTGTTTCCTTGCTTGCCTATGCATGCAGAAGATATCTGATGCCTATCTTCAAAGAAGTGTTCACCCAATCACAGAGTGTTGGGTTAGCAAAGACACTTTCTAGTGGGACAAGTTCCTATAATTTTTAACCTTTGGCTCCCAGAGTACATTGTCACTAAGGGATTGAACTCTGAGGTCAATGCTTTATGTTGTTTCTTATAACAAGGGACATTTTGTTAATAGTTGTAGCTTATTACGGTAAATGATCTGGTTACAAGTATCAGGAACTACAAAGAGAAATAAACCACAGTACCACACTTCATTTTTCATTTTTGTTTTTCAGATGCATGACTGGAGAAAGTGAGATGATTCTTTTTATATTTTTCTTTTTAATTTTTTTCTTTACAATCCAGGCCTTCATTGCCTGTTGGTACCTGTTCAACACCAACAGCCAACAATTACCACTCTTTTTTCTGGCTCAAGTACTTATTTTTTTAGCTTTTTTTGGTTGTCGTTGTTAAGGAACTGTGTTTACAGTTCACATTTTAGAGTTGCAAGGAACCGTAAAGGTCATAGAGTTCAACCATCCAATTTGACCATGAAGAAATTGAGGCTCTGAAGTAAAGTGCTTCATTCCAGTTTCTACAGCTCATCTCTAGCAGAGGTGAGAGAGGACCCTCACTCCAGAGGAGGTGCTCTTTTCTACCCCCGTTGTTATCCCCCTTTCTATTTTCCCACCTATTTATAGTACCCTTCCTCTGGGCTCTCTAAGACATAAGATTATAGGACATACAGTTCCAAGAATCCCTGTTTATGTTTTGTTAGCAGATGGCCTTCAAATACTAACCTTTGGTTGCCTTAAAGAATAGCCCATATCTTATTGATAGAAGTTCTTTATGCTGATCTTTATTTAATTCACTGTTTCCCAGGAACCTCATCCTTTCCAGCTGGTTATTAATTATCAGGCAATATCCTCTTGAGCTGTCTCTATTTTTAATTACCTTATTAATTGTATTCACAAAAATTGATCTCTCTGACATTCTAAGTCTGACTCACTGAGGAAATAAGTCTAATATTCACAAGAGACTTCAACAATCTCACTACCTTATTATTTCCATTATGCAGACTGTTATCACTAGAAGCCAGATGTGACTGCCTAGTTGAATGGGCCTTTATCCTAATCATAATTACAATGTTCTTTAAGGATTCTCTGTGGCTCACCTTTCTTGCTTACTCAGACACACATGATACTTATCAGTTCATTTCTACCCTACCTTCACTCTTTAATCTTTAACATAGAAGGAATTTCCTCCCTCATATTATCCTTGTGGTAATCTTTTATTTGCAATTCAAAGTAATTACTGTGAGTAAAGATGAATGTATTTTTTAGTTCTTCATTTTTTACTGTAACACTGCACCCTAAGGGCCTGATGACCAATTAAACATTTAAAAACAACTTTTTTGTCAAGTTTTTATATACAAAGATCGTTTCTTAATGTGTGCTATTTAAGGACTCTTTTTTCCTTCACAACAAGGTATGCTACTGTTAACCCCATCTTTTTGACCAGATTCCACTTAACTTTTATGAAGTGACAAGAGTAAACAGGTTCTTTGTTTGTTTGTTTGTTTTTGAGAGAGACAGAGACAGTGTGAGTGTGGGAGGGCAGAGACAGGAGAGAGGGAGACAGAGAATGCCAAGCAGGTGAAGGCTGTTGCAGGGCTTGACCACTCAAACCTGTGAGATCATGTCATGAGGCTAAAACAAGAGTGAAAGGCTTGATCAACTGAGCCACCCAGGTCCCCAAGAGTAAACAGGTTCTCACATATAAGTTGGCCATTGTTTCATACGATCCTTTGTATATTTGCATTAGAAATGGTTGATCAGGGAAGATGGCGGCGTAGGAGGACGCTGGGCTCACCGCGCGTCCTGCTGATCACTTAGATTCCACCCACACCTGCCTAAATAACCCAGAAAACCGCCAGAGGATTAGCAGAACGGAGTCACCGGACCCAAGTGCAGACGAGAGGCCCACGGAAGAGGGTAGGAAGGGCGGCGAGGCGGTGCGCGCTCCACGGACTGGCGGGAGGGAGCCGGGGCGGAGGGGCGGCTCGCCGGCCAAGCAGAGCCCCCGAGTCCGGCTTGCAAAAGCGGAGGGGCCTGACGGACTGTGTTCCGACAGCAAGCGCGACTTAGCGTCTGGGAGGTCATAAGTTAACAGCTCTGCTTGGAAAGCGGGAAGGCTGGAGGACAAAGGGAGGGTGAGCTGCGGAGCCCCCGGACGACAGAGCTCAGTTTGGCGGGGAACAAAGGCGCTAGCCAGCGCCATCTCCCCCGCCCATCCCCCAGCCAAAATCCCAAAGGGAACCGGTTCCGGCCAGGGAAATTGCTCGCTCCGCGCAAACACCCAACTCTGTGCTTCTGCTGAGCCAAACCTCCGGCAGCGGATCTGACTCCCTCCAGCTGCCACAGGGCCCCTCCTGAAGTGGATCACCTAAGGAGAAGCGAGCTAAGCCTGCCCCCCCTGCCGCCGTGCACCTTGCCTACCCACCCCAGCTAATACGCCAGATCCCCAGCACCACAAGCCTGGCAGTGTGCAAGTAGCCCAGACGGGCCACACCACCCCACAGGGAATCCCGCCCCTAGGAGAGGGGAAGAGAAGGCACACACCAGTCTGACTGTGGCCCCAGCGGTGGGCTGGGGGCAGACATCAGGACTGACTGCGGCCCCGCCCACCAACTCCAGTTATACACCACAGCACAGGGGAAGTGCCCTGCAGGCCCTCACCACACCAGGGACTATCCAAAATGACCAAGCGGAAGAATTCCCCTCAGAAGAATCTCCAGGAAATAACAACAGCTAATGAGCTGATCAAAAAGGATTTAAATAATATAACAGAAAGTGAATTTAGAATAATAGTCATAAAACTAATCGCTGGGCTGGAAAACAGTATACAGGACAGCAGAGAATCTCTTGCTACAGAGATCAAGGGACTAAGGAACAGTCACGAGGAGCTGAAAAACACTTTAAAGGAAATGCAAAACAAAATGCAAACCACCACGGCTCGGATGGAAGAGGCAGAGGAGAGAATAGGTGAACTAGAAGATAAAGTTATGGAAAAAGAGGAAGCTGAGAAAAAGAGAGATAAAAAAATCCAGGAGTATGAGGGGAAAATTAGAGAACTAAGTGATACACTAAAAAGAAATAATATACGCATAATTGGTATCCCAGAGGAGGAAGAGAGAGGGAAAGGTGCTGAAGGGGTACTTGAAGAAATAATAGCTGAGAACTTCCCTGAACTGGGGAAGGAAAAAGGCATTGAAATCCAAGAGGCACAGAGAACTCCCTTCAGACGTAACTTGAATCGATCTTCTGCACGACATATCATAGTGAAACTGGCAAAATACAAGGATAAAGAGAAAATTCTGAAAGCAGCAAGGGGTAAACGTGCCCTCACATATAAAGGGAGACCTATAAGACTCGTGACTGATCTCTCTTTTGAAACTTGGCAGGCCAGAAAGAATTGGCATGAGATTTTCAGGGTGCTAGACAGCAAAAATATGCAGCCAAGAATCCTTTATCCAGCAAGTCTGTCATTTAGAATAGAAGGAGAGATAAAGGTCTTCCCAAACAAACAAAAACTGAAGGAATTTGTCACCACTAAACCAGCCCTACAAGAGATCCTAAGGGGGACCCTGTGAGACAAAGTACCAGAGACATCACTACAAGCATAAAACATACAGACATCACAATGACTCTAAACCCGTATCTTTCTATAATAACACTGAATGTAAATGGATTAAATGCGCCAACCAAAAGACATAGGGTATCAGAATAGATAAAAAAACAAGACCCATCTATTTGCTGTCTACAAGAGACTCATTTTAGACCTGAGGACACCTTTAGATTCAGAGTGAGGGGATGGAGAACTATTTATCATGCTACTGGAAGCCAAAAGAAAGCTGGAGTAGCCATACTTATATCAGACAAACTAGACTTTAAATTAAAGGCTGTAACAAGAGATGAAGAAGGACATTATATAATAGTTACAGGGTCTATCCATCAGGAAGAGCTAACAATTATAAATGTCTATGCGCCGAATACCGGAGCCCCCAAATATATAAAACAATTACTCATAAACAGAAGCAACCTTATTGACAAGAATGTGGTAATTGCAGGGGACTTTAACACCCCACTTACAGAAATGGACAGATCATCTGGACACACGGTCAATAAAGAAACAAGGGCCCTGAATGAGACATTGGATCAGATGGACTTGACAGATCTATTTAGAACTCTGCATCCCAAAGCAACAGAATATACTTTCTTCTCGAGTGCACATGGAACATTCTCCAAGATAGATCATATACTGGGTCACAAAACAGCCCTTCATAAGTTTACAAGAATTGAAATTATACCATGCATACTTTCAGACCACAATGCTATGAAGCTTGAAATCAACCACAGGAAAAAGTCTGGAAAGCCTCCAAAAGCATGGAGGTTAAAGAACACCCTACTAACGAATGAGTGGGTCAACCAGGCAATTAGAGAAGAAATCAAAAAATATATGGAAACAAACGAAAATGAAAATACAACAATCCAAACGCTTTGGGACACAGCGAAGGCAGTCCTGAGAGGAAAATACATTGCAATCCAGGCCTATCTCAAGAAACAAGAAAAATCCCAAATACAAAATCTAACAGCACACCTAAAGGAACTAGAAGCAGAACAGCAAAGGCAGCCTAAACCCAGCAGAAGAAGAGAAATAATGAAGATCAGAGCAGAAATAAACAATATAGAATCTAAAAAAACTGTAGAGCAGATCAACGAAACCAAGAGTTGGTTTTTTGAGAAAATAAACAAAATTGACAAACCGCTAGCCAGGCTTCTCAAAAAGAAAAGGGAGATGACCCAAATAGATAAAATCATGAATGAAAATGGAATGATTACAACCAATCCCTCAGAGATACAAACAATTATCAGGGAATACTATGAAAAATTATATGCCAACAAATTGGACAACCTGGAAGAAATGGACAAATTCCTGAACACCCACACTCTTCCAAAACTCAATCAGGAGGAAATAGAAAGCTTGAACAGACCCATAACCAGCGAAGAAATTGAATCGGTTATCAAAAATCTCCCAACAAATAAGAGTCCAGGACCAGATGGCTTCCCAGGGGAGTTCTACCAGACGTTTAAAGCAGAGATAATACCTATCCTTCTCAAGCTGTTCCAAAAAATCGAAAGGGAAGGAAAACTCCCAGACTCATTCTATGAAGCCAGTATTACTTTGATTCCTAAACCAGACAGAGACCCAGTAAAAAAAGAGAACTACAGGCCAATATCCCTGATGAATATGGATGCCAAAATTCTCAATAAGATACTAGCAAATCGAATTCAACAGCATATAAAAAGAATTATTCACCATGATCAAGTGGGATTCATTCCTGGGATGCAGGGCTGGTTCAACATTCGCAAATCAATCAACGTGATACATCACATTAACAAAAAAAAAGAGAAGAACCATATGATCCTGTCAATCGATGCAGAAAAGGCCTTTGACAAAATCCAGCACCCTTTCTTAATAAAAACCCTTGAGAAAGTCGGGATAGAAGGAACATACTTAAAGATCATAAAAGCCATTTATGAAAAGCCCACAGCTAACATCATCCTCAACGGGGAAAAACTGAGAGCTTTTTCCCTGAGATCAGGAACACGACAGGGATGCCCACTCTCACCGTTGTTGTTTAACATAGTGCTGGAAGTTCTAGCATCAGCAATCAGACAACAAAAGGAAATCAAAGGCATCCAAATTGGCAAAGATGAAGTCAAGCTTTCGCTTTTTGCAGATGACATGATATTATACATGGAAAATCCGATAGACTCCACCAAAAGTCTGCTAGAACTGATACATGAATTCAGCAAAGTTGCAGGATACAAAATCAATGTACAGAAATCAGTTGCATTCTTATACACTAACAATGAAGCAACAGAAAGACAAATAAAGAAAATGATCCCATTCACAATTGCACCAAGAAGCATAAAATACCTAGGAATCAATCTAACCAAAGATGTAAAGGATCTGTATGCTGAAAACTATAGAAAGCTTATGAAGGTAATTGAAGAAGATTTAAAGAAATGGAAAGACATTCCCTGCTCATGGATTGGAAAAATAAATATTGTCAAAATGTCAATACTACCCAAAGCTATCTACACATTCAATGCAATCCCAATCAAAATTGCACCAGCATTCTTCTCGAAATTAGAACAAGCAATCCTAAAATTCATATGGAACCACAAAAGGCCCCGAATAGCCAAAGGAATTTTGAAGAAGAAGACCAAAGCAGGAGGCATCACAATCCCAGACTTTAGCCTCTACTACAAAGCTGTCATCATCAAGACAGCATGGTATTGCCAAAAAAACAGACACACAGACCAATGGAATAGAATAGAAACCCCAGAACTAGACCCACAAACGTATGGCCAACTCATCTTTGACAAAGCAGGAAAGAACATCCAATGGAAAAAAGACAGCCTCTTTAACAAATGGTGCTGGGAGAACTGGACAGCAACATGCAGAAGGTTGAAACTAGACCACTTTCTCACACCATTTACAAAAATAAACTCAAAATGGATAAAGGACCTAAATGTGAGACAGGAAACCATCAAAACCTTAGAGGAGAAAGCAGGAAAAGACCTCTCTGACCTCAGCCGTAGCAATCTCTTACTCGACACATCCCCAAAGGCAAGGGAATTAAAAGCAAAAGTGAATTACTGGGACCTTATGAAGATAAAAAGCTTCTGCACAGCAAAGGAAACAACCAACAAAACTAAAAGGCAACCAACGGAATGGGAAAAGATATTTGCAAATGACATATCAGTCAAAGGGCTAGTATCTAAAATCTATAAAGAGCTCACCAAACTCCACACCCGAAAAACAAATAACCCAGTGAAGAAATGGGCAGAAAACATGAATAGACCCTTCTCTAAAGAAGACATCCAGATGGCCAACAGGCACATGAAAAGATGTTCAGCGTCGCTCCTTATCAGGGAAATACAAATCAAAACCACACTCAGGTATCACCTCACGCCAGTCAGAGTGGCCAAAATGAACAAATCGGGAGACTATAGATGCTGGAGAGGATGTGGAGAAACGGGAACCCTCCTGCACTGTTGGTGGGAATGCAAATTGGTGCAGCCGCTCTGGAAAGCAGTGTGGAGGTTCCTCAGAAAATTAAAAATAGACCTACCCTATGACCCAGCAATAGCACTGCTAGGAATTTATCCAAGGGATACAGGAGTACTGATGCATAGGGGCACTTGTACCCCAATGTTCATAGCAGCACTCTCAACAATAGCCAAATTATGGAAAGAGCCTAAATGTCCATCAACTGATGAATGGATAAAGAAATTGTGGTATATATACACAATGGAATACTACGTGGCAATGAGAAAAAATGAAATATGGCCTTTTGTAGCAACGTGGATGGAACTGGAGAGTGTGATGCTAAGTGAAATAAGCCATACAGAGAAAGACAGATACCATATGGTTTCACTCTTATGTGGATCCTGAGAAACTTAACAGGAACCCATGGGGGAGGGGAAGGAAAAAAAAAAAAAAGAGGTTAGAGTGGGAGAGAGCCAAAGCATAAGAGACTCTTAAAAACTGAGAACAAACTGAGGGTTGATGGAGGGTGGGAGGGAGGGGAGGGTGGGTGATGGGTATTGAGGAGGGCACCTTTTGGGATGAGCACTGGGTGTTGTATGGAAACCAATTTGTCAATAAATTTCATATATATAAAAAAAAAAAGAAATGGTTGATCATTAGTAAATTAGAGCTAAAGACTAGAATCTCTATGAAAAACATATATATGTTAAAGAGATAATTCCTATACAGCTTATTTGTGGTTGGCAGCAAGTCAGCTCCCATCTTTTAAAAAGAGTAATATAAATTCAAAATGCCAGTGTTTTTCATGATGAGAAAAATGGCCACCTGGATGCCACCAATGGGCAGATTTTGTTTTTGCTGGGGGTACAATGATCCAATTTGATGAGTTACATAACTGGGTCTCTCCGTGTTACCCAAAGCCTGCAGAACATTGACTGGGGTTCTACAGATACCACTACCTCAAACTACTCCTGACTGAATGCATCTTTTCACTGCCTTACCCAGTCACTCGTCCCACCCATTCCAACAACCTGGATGTGATCCTCCTGACTCTTCCTCTCTCCCTATCACCTGCCAAGATGCTTCGTCTAATAGTAAAGTTCACTTCTGTTGACTGGCTTTTTTTATTATGTCTCTTCAACCCATTTCTTCTAGTGCTGCTGCTTCAGCTCAGCTCCTCATCCTTTCTTTCTCAATCTATTGCAATAATCTTCCTTCTTTCCTTCCTTCCTTTCTTCCCTCCCTCCTTCCTCTCTCCCTTCATCTCTTTCTTTCTTTCTTTCTTTCTTTATTTCTTTCTTTCTTTCATCTTTCTATTTAAATCCAAGTTAGTTAACATATGGTGTAGTAATGGTTTCTGGAGTAGAAGTTAGTGATTCATCACTTACATATAATACCCAGTGCTCATCACATTTAAAATAGAAAGATGAAAGAAAGAAAGATAGAAAGAGAGAAAAAAATAATTTTTTTCTTTTTCCAGCATCTGGCTCATTATCTAGCACACAGTAGATTCCCAGTGAATATTATTCAGATGAATGAAGGAATCTATGATCTGTTGAAATTCCTTCAAGTTACGTTCTTATATAATTCATGATTTTATACTTACGTTCAGTTTGATCCAAAAGTCTAGGGCCAATTTGATGCCCAACCAGTGTTTTTGTCAGCCTGCCTATGAGCCTGCTCTTTCTCTGAAACAGCTGAGAATGAGGTAGAAGAGAAGCATTCATCCTGTTGTAACAATAGTGTGTCATACAACGCAGCTTAGTATAATGGGTAAAGCAACAGTTTTGGAGTGAAACTGACCTCAGTTTAAATTTTGATTTTACCCCTTATTCCATGTGTGACTTTGGGCGAGGTTCACTGATTTTTCTGAGCCTCAAAGTTGTCATCTGTAAATGGCAATAATGGTAACACTTGCCTTCCAAAGTTATTATGAAGATTAAATCAGGTAACATTTATAAAACACTTAATCATAGTCCTTGGCATCTAGTAAATTCTCAGTAAATGACAGCTGTTATCGTTATCAGTCCTTTTATTATATAAGCCTCTGTAGTGTATAAGTGGGGAAGGAAGTGTGTAACTGCTTTCCTGTCATCAAGGGGCTTCTTTTTTCAAAGATAAGTGTACTACCAGGGTTCTTAATCCAAACCTGAGAACATAGGCAACTATTTCAGTAACTGTTTTCTCAATTGTCCCAAGGATGGGTACTAACTAGTGCCATGCTTTGCCTAGGAGAGATGTCAATTCATTATACAAAGTATGCCTTAGGGCATTAATTCTTTTTCTTTGAGAATGGTACAGTGATTCCCACATTCTGGCCTAAACTTAGTGGGTTCAGGCAGGAAAAGTATTTCTAGAAACAGTTATGAAGTTTATAAGACATTTAGGGACAAACAAAATAAAAGAGAAAGTTTTCTTTATATGGATCCCTTTAACTGCTTTGTGCCTCTAAGGGAGAGGAAACAATTTTTGGTCAAAAGCCCACTGAACTACAAGTTGGAAGACTGATTTAACAACTTACTCCAGGAATAACTAAGGATGGTTGCTTACATAGGTACGGAGAGTTTCTATATCTTTATGATGAGGATAAGACCCATCCTGTTGACCCTACCACTTCTTGAGCATTTTATTTTTTTATTTTTTTATTTAAAAAAATTTTTTTTTCAATGTTTGTTTATTTTTGGGACAGAGAGAGACAGAGCATGAACGGGGGAGGGGCAGAGAGAGAGGGAGACACAGAATCGGAAGCAGGCTCCAGGCTCTGAGCCATCAGCCCAGAGCCTGACGCGGGGCTCGAACTCACGGACCGCGAGATCGTGACCTGAGCTGAAGTCGGTCACTTAACCGACTGCGCCACCCAGGCGCCCCATCTTGAGCATTTTAAATCACATCACATACTTGAAAGTATACAGTTTATAAAGTGCTATACAGACCTAAGTTATTATGAAGACGATCATTCTGCTTTACTGCCATCCTGCTTCCTTCACCAGATGACACTAATCAGCCCGGAAGTCTATGAGCAACTCAACTGTTTCAGAAGTGAGGAAATGAGTGGCTTTAGTTAAAATTGCCCAACTTTTATCTGGTCTTTTCCTGTCTTTCGTTCTTGTGCTGCTGAGCTTCCCTTGGCCTTTTCATTGACTATTAAAGATTTATTCATGTGATACCAATTTCTATTTCTAACTGCTTTTCTGAAAATTGTTAAAAACTCAAAGCATCTGTCATGTCTGTCAGGCCACTTAACCAACCTCTCAGACCACAGGGAATAGCCCAGAAAGCCTAGATGAGCCTTTTAATGTGCTGAATGGAGTCATCTTTTGATTTGTCTTTGCAGGTTGGAAACATGAGTGAATTTTGCTATTATTTCCTTTTTTTGGATGTGAAATACCTACTTTAAAAAATGGAGTCTTTATTTGCTACTAGATTTCTCTTCTGGACATTTGTGTACTTCTCTATTCAGAGCATCAGAAACCAAGGTAGATTCCAGGCCAATTATCTTAATGGAGAGCAAGTTAACATTTTATCAATGTTTATCACTAACCCACTACTGGAGAAAAAGTTATATTACCTCCAACAGCATTCCAAACGCTCTAACTTAAGACTAGAGTTAGCTTTTACCTATACCCAGAAATAATTTGGTTCTCTATTTCTAGCCAAATTGTTCTATACGCACTAACTCTCAAACATGCCATTTTCTGCTCCTTCTTTTTTGCTTCTCCTGGCTCTCCTCTTGGTACCCTTTACCTTTTCTCTCTCACTGTGGTAAGATGAAACCAAACAAGAAGCCATCAATTAAAACTCTGCCTCCTTAATGTTTCCTCGTTCCCCCCGATCCCATTTGAGGTCCTTTTTCTCTTTCCCCAATACTAATTATTGATCATATTATACATTTTAGGAATTGTTGCTAAAAGCTTATCTGTATTTTATTTGGTAACTTTTAAAAATAGCTTCATGAGTTCTTTTTCTCCAACCCAAATGGTAAGAACAATATCTTATTGGTACAGAATTTTACCTAGACTTGTAATTATTATCCAAATTTATTATTATTACTATTTACTTTACATTATTAATAATATTTTTTTAATTTTTTAATGATTATTTATTTTTGAGAGAGAGAGACAGAAGCAAGCAGGGGAGGGGCAGAGAGAGAGGGAGACACAGAACCCGAAGCAGGCTCCAGGCCCTGAGCTGTCCACACAGAGCCTGATGTGGGCTCGAACCCACAAACTGTGAGATCATGAACTGAGTCAAAGTCTGGCACTTAACCGACTGAGACACCCAGGTGCTGTATTATTAATATTATTATTAATAATACCCATGGATTCACTGATAATAACTGAGGGTCCAGTGGAGAGTATGAATTCTCCTTGGACTCACACCTGTGGGGGTACAACTGGCCTCACTATTGCACTAATAGGAGAAATGTTCAGAAACAATGTGACAACATGTGTATGATTAAATTGGTGAAAGCTGTGAATTTTAAAATTGTATGAATGTCAGCATATTATCTCTTTTAATATTTTGACTCAACCACAAAGCTCTCTCTCATTAGGTGACTTCAACTTATTATGAAACGGAATCAATCCCCTTCTGGCTCCCTCAGGAAAAACCTGAACAAACAGATGGGCCTTCCTTGGAATGTCGACCAACAAGAACCCTGCGTCTGCTGATGGAGGTTGTAAATTTTACTGGTGGCCCCTCTAGAACATAGGCTCCACTGCCTAGTTACCCTGGGGAGCTGCAGTTAAAAATAACAAAGCCAGAGCCTATCTTTATTGTGCTGTTGCCCTTCTTTAAGAGGCCCAGTAACCAGAAATGCTAACACTGTAAGTTGAGGTCTAGTCTTCATGCCCCTGAAATTTTCTGCTCCCAACAATAGCTGCAGTGGTTACTGTCAAGGTTTAACAATTTCAACTACATCAAACTAAAAAGCTTCTGCACAGTAAAGGAAAACTATCAATGGAATGAAAAGGCAACCCACAGAATGTGACAAAATATTTGTAAATCATGTATGTGATAAGGAGCTCATATCCCTAATACATAAAGAACTCATACAACTCAATAGCAAAAAACAAAAACAAAAACAAAAACAAAAACAAACAAACAAACAAAAAAACCCATGTAATTAAAAACTAGGCAGGAGAACTGAATAGAAATTCTTTCAAAGAAAACACTTACCTAGTAGTAAGTGACCACTAGGTGTTATGATAAAGTGCTCAACATCACTAATTATCAAGAAAATACAAATCAAACACGAAATCAGATATCACCTTACACTTGTCAGAATGACTATCATCAAAAAGACAAGAGATAACAACTACTGACAAGGATGTGGAGAAAAGGGAACTCTTGTACACTGCTGCCAGGAATATACATTGGTACAACCATTATGGAAAACAATACGGAGTTTCCTCAAAGAATTAAAAATAGAACTACTATAAGATCCAGCAACCCCAATACTTCTGGGTATTTTCCAAATGAAATCACTGTCTCAAAAAGACATGTTATCCCTATGTTTGTTGCAGCATTGTTGACAATCGCTAAGACGTGGAAACAACCTAAATGTCCATCCACAGATATAAATGGACAAATTGTGTTTATATATAATATATTATATATAAATATTATATTAATATTAAATATAAATATAATATATTATATATAAATGTTATATTTATTATATATATGTATATTTCATGGTATAGTATTCAGCCATTAAAAAAGGAAATCCTGCCATTTGCAAAAACATAGATGTATCTTGAGGGCATTAGTCTAAGTTAAATAAGTCAGGAAAAGACAAATACTATATGATCTCATTTATATGTGGAATCCAAAAACACCAAACTTATAGATAGAAAAGATTGGTTGTTGCCAGAGGCAGCAGGGCATGGGGGAAGAATGGGGGAAGAAGGTCAAAAGGTACAAACTTCTAGTTATAAGATAAATAAGTCCTGGGGATGTAATGTATAACGTGCTGATCATAGTTAAGAATATTGCATTGTGTGCTTGAAAGTTGCTAAGAGAGTAAATCTGAGAAGTTCTTATGACAAGAAAAAAAATACTGAAGGTACATGAAGTAATGGATATTAACTGAACTTAACTACATAGTTGTTTTGTAGTATATACACATATCAAATTATTATGTCATATACTTTGGACTCATACAGTGTTCTATGTTAATTATATTTCTAGAAAACTGGGGCAGCGGAAGCTACCCAATACTTGAAATTTTTCTATTTGGAAAATGATCTTTTTAATTGATAAATTCTCTAAGGGAAACCTAGGAACTTTGAGTTACAAAATAATTTAAATACAAAGTTTATAAAGGTCATTGATTTTCCCTTGGATTGGTAGGAGATGAAGACCTTCCCTAGTCTCACCACATGGATAAGACTTATTAGGGAGGAACCAAGAAACTCCTTGCTTGGGAGAGGCTGAGCAGCCTGGCCAAATGCTTCTTTCATCCATTCCTAAACTTATAAGAAATTGTAAACTAACTTTTAAACTCTAATAGCTGTCGAACTTCCTTTACATAGAATAATCTTATGCCAACTCCTACTATTTTTAGTATTAAATATTATTAATTATAGAAAAGTTGATCATGTAAATGGATTAGAAATAACCTATATAGCCAGCAATTGGATATTAGTTATGGTATATCCAGACTAAAAAAAAAAAAAAATCTAACAATTTCACAGATGATGCCAATGATCCAGAAGCCTTTCTTTGTTCACAAATAATTTCTAAGGTAATGGCTATTCCCTATTTATTGAAAAATTTCTCTATTCCTTTAAGATCAATCCCAAGAAACACTGCAAATATCCCATTAGCCAGCATCCTGTGCTTTGTGGAAAATAGGCTCTGGACAGAGATTTGTTAAACTGAATTCTGTAAAAAGCATAACTCTGTTTCCTGAGTTACTTTAAGAGAGATCTTGAAATTTTAACATTTCTTTCTTTTTAAAGCACTTTTATAATCATTAAGAATGGGCCAACTTGATTTCACAGTAATTTACCCATCTCTTGTCTTTTTCGCTAGAGTCTTAATCATTTCTGTCAAAGAAAGGAAAGATGAGTCAGGAACACCTTGCTAATGCCAAAATAGCTAGAATGTCCTGGCTCGGCAGGCATTCTGTATACTAGGTTGCACCATATGACATTGCCAATATTTGACCATAGTAGTATTATATGGTTGAAACTAAGACCTCTTTTCTTCCCATGTCTGGTAAGCATTATCTGGGCTTTCAGATGTGGATAGAAGAGAAGCTCTTCCTCTGTCTTTTCCTTATTACTGTGCCAACAAGGAAGCAGAGAGGGTTAGTGTCGGCTTGCCTTTCTCAGCTTAGTAAATACAGAGTGAATGTGGTGGTGTCTCCAGGGGGCTTTACTTTAGGGACGAATGTGCCAATTTTGGATTTTTAATTGCCATATCTTTTCAATAGCTCATCATTTTATTGTTGCTACTTCTCACCCCTGTCCTCCCCAGTTCCCTTTCAGTTTATTGGCCTCTGTACTTTTAGAAGGCAATCAAAACCATTCGCTTTTAAGAAGCCTCTAACAATCAACATATGGCTTCACTCATTCCGTAGCTTCACTTGATAGAGTCATGAAGGATTTTCCTTTCAGACAAAGCTAATTGAAATAATATGTGGCAGGAGTCTTGGAAATCTAGTTTGTGAATGTCCAAAAATCCTTTTATTATATAATAACAACAAATGTAGTACACCTTGTATTCTGCACACAGGATTCCCTTATTCCGGGGAAGTAGCCCATTATTTGTCGGTGTGTGGATCCTGGAGTAACTTTGGGGATAGGTAAAAAACCGATAGATGCTTAGCATTGGTGGAGGAATAAGGACAGCAATAACTTCTGTGCCTGTTTTCTGTCACTCTGATCCATGCCCGTTTATTGCTTCCTGTGATTCTCTGCCTGTGGCAATAATAAAATACGAGATCAGGAAGTGACCTTAAAAGTCATCTAAGGCTGCGGTTATTGACACTTGCAAATCAGATGAAAATAATGGGTTCTCTATCCAGAAAAGTGAAGTTACATATTCATCACATTTAGGGGAATTTTATTTTAGAAGTTTTAGGTAGTTCTTACATAACCTGTGGAGTCTGGTGAATATTCCATGACTCAGGAGTCCTGCCATCTTTTTTATACACGGGAAAACTGAGGACCAGGCAGATGTAGTGACTTCTCCCAGAATATAAAACTTTCAGCCACAAATTGGAGAGAGACTAACACTCAGTTCTAGTATCTCCACTTCCAGTTCTCCTCTCTTTCCTTGTCAGATTATTTGCTTCATTGTCATTCCCTTTCTTACATGCAGAACCCCATAAAACCAGACTGCAGAAGGAGGTAGAAGAAGCTGACAGAGGGGAGTTTTGTGGGATCCCCACTTCAAAAGCAAGCAGCCAGGAAAGGCAGGCAGAGATTATACCAAAAGCATTAATAAACTTGGTCAATTTATTGAGAAAAATTCAATTCCTTTAGACAAAATACCAAATCACTCATGTTTTTATTTTTCAGTTGGATCAGCTCATGCCCTATCGCAGCTTTATTCTCTTTATTTCTACATATTCACCAGCAGTGAAGTAGATCTAATTCTTCTTGCTTTTATTAATTTTCTTTTGAAAGAAACTACCTAAAACAAAGGCTGTACTTTAAGGAAATTGTTGCTTTGACAACATTATTTTCTGAATTTCAACTTTATCCTGGCACTGGACCCAGTTAATATCTCTGACTGGTTAGGTTTATAGACAGAAATGTCACCAATTTGGAATGCTTCCCAATGCACAGATCACTATGCATTAAATCCTCCTCTAACTGGTTTTGCATTTCTGGTCAGAAATGAAGAGGAAAGATGCATGTATAACCATTTGTGGGCCAAAGTCTATCTTATATCACCTATGCAAATTAATGTGGCCTTTGTATTTAGCATTCATCATGTCATTGGAAGGTGGGACAGTTACTCCTTACGCTTTGTTCTTTTTTTTTTTTTTTTTTTGTAGGAGGCCTTTGTTATTTACCAGAAGCCCTTCATAGCTCTCCTAACCACCATTTCTGTAAGTGACCTGGAGTCCCCCAACTGTAAAATGGGGAAACAAAATACTCCTGTCTGAGGAGTTTAAACAAGAGATCAAGAAAGAGCCCCCCAAAGACAAAACAAAAGAAAAACAAACCTCCAGGATGTCTACACAGGGTAGGAAGATTCACACTGTTTATTATAACATGATGCGTCAAACTGTGTGTTTTTTCTCAAGGCTTACAGTGAGACACAGCTGACCGCAGCTGACACTGCTCATTGTTTGGGAAGCTCCCTTGGTAGCATTTCCCAGATTTCAGGCTGTTTTATAACACCTTCATTATTTTTGTCAGGATAATTTTCTCTAAATTGACTCAAACTTTTTTTTTTTAACTTGAGTAAAATTTTTTATCACAAGGGGAAAATTAGTATTGCTTATTATAATTAGTATGTGACTGTAAAAATAAGCATATAACTATTAAAATAAGAATTTATCATGTGGCCTTAAAGTCATTTTGCGTGCAGAATATTTTTACCTTCCTTCTTCAAGCCCTGGTCTTAGAGATCTTTGAGACTAAATTCTGGCTTATAGGTCCTGACTTGGGGATGGCCTAAGGAGAGGAACTCTAGGAATTCAAAGCAATGGAGTGGTTTTATTTCTAGGTGCAAATCAGGGGAAGGATAATTGACAAAATTAACTGGCTCACACAGCAAACTGATGTGGGCATTGGCTGGCTGCACCCAGCCTGTCTTCTCCTTCCCCACCTAACTTGGTCTCCTGACTTGGACCCCATCTGTGCCGTCAGCTTCCGCCACGTGGTTTCCTTTTGGTCACCGGCACTCACGCTCACGGTGTGGATTTCTACTTTGGTCCATGTTGTTTGCCCTTCCTCTCCTGAAGGACCTGGTGCTTGGGCTGCCAATTTTATAAGGGAAGCCCTGATCTTTTTATAGCTTCTCTCCTTGCATTCCTTGATTCCATTAATGTCCCATCAGCTAAGTACAGAGTGCTGCTTCCCCACCCCTGCCTCAGCATGAAGTAGTGAGTGGCCAGTTAACAGGAGGCAGGAGGGCAGGGTTCCTTTGCCTCTGTCAGCACTTCCTGAACTCAGTGTGTGTCCACGTTACAGTGACCTGTACAGGGTGTTCTCGGTGGGGATTTTAATACAGAGAGGCATTTTCTGTTTTCTGCACAGTCAGATAAGAAGCTGTATGTTTGGAAAAGGAGCTTGGAAAAACAAAAACCAGAATGATCAGGCGTTTCTTACTGATTTAGATTCCCTAGGTTCACCTGAGTTCCCTTCATGTAAGTGAACTGGGGGAAAGGAATGGGAGGCGCAGGGCCTTTTCTGCTCTCTGAGTCTGCAGTTCCCTCCTTCCTCCCTGTGCATTGCACAGCTAAGACCTGCATCTGCCTGGTTCTGGCAAGGGCAGCTTCCCAGCCATCAGGTGAGGCCTGGGACCAGGTCCAAAGCCTTTGTCCTGCTGCCAGAGGTCAGCTGTGAGAAGGAAGCTTGACTGTCCAAGCTGGTCTTACCTTCTGTGGTAAGACTTGAAGTCAGGACAGAGTCTGTGGTGCAATAGCGGTGGGTAAGGGGGTGTCACTCCAGATGGGTGCTGGAAAGGGCAGACAGAATGAAAGAAAACAGGCTGAAGTTCTGCTCTGCTGCGTGGCCTGAGATACAAGCCTTAGCTTCTCTAAGCTTTGTCATCTATAAATATATGTGTGGAAGAGAGACACAAAGTCGAGATTAGAGAGTTCAGCAGGTCTCTTCCAATGTTAACATTCTTTGATTTCATGAGTCTAAAGACTCTGCATTTAAAAAGGGATTTTATGTGTCTCAAACTATCAATTCAACATTCATTCCATACACATTCTCCCTACTATTTGCAAACTTTCTGCTTTATCAAGAAAACAGAGGGATTTTAGAATAAAAGTTCTCCATGATATTCAAGTGCAAGAAATGTCATATGCACTTTCTAGAAAAAAATTAAGTTCAAAAATCTCTCTCAAGAGTGGCAGTGCTCAGCAGCAGTCATTATTGGAACCCCTTCTCTCTAGGGGCTATCAGGCAACCCAGAAGGATTGCTCAGCAAAATTTGAGGACAGACATTCCTTCTGCAGCCTATCATGGTCACCGCTTAGTTGTTTATTATCTGGGCCAGACTCCATTCTATGGCTAGAGTCTCTAATCCCCAAGGCCACCCACCCTGCTCCACCTCTGGCCCAATTCAACAATGGTGGCCCAAGTCTCACAACTGGGGAGCTCAGGACCCCTTACAACCATATGCCACCTCTTCAGAGATCCTGCGATGCTTCAGGGAAGGGCCTGGCCTTCAGTCACTTGCACAACTTGCTACCACTAGCCCCTTTTTCTATTCCAGAAAAGTCACCCCTAGGGTCTTGTCACCCACCCTCTTCAACCTCAATACCACGTCTACCTCCACTTCCTTAGGTATGAACCTAGTCATGTGGAAGTTTAATGACCATTTGTAGAATCTCAGTTAAATAGCAACTTCAAAGGAAAGCCTGTGAAGGAAGCTTGCCATCCTGGTATCCCAGAAACTCACTTTCTGCCCAAGAAGCACAAAAGTCATTCTAGCCCTTCCAGGCAAGACCAGGAAAACACAACACAAAGCCTGACTTGTTCATTCATTGGAGACTACTACAGTAATAAGAGTAAGAAAAAAAAAATTCTCAATAAATTGTCCTGCTAATGAGGCAACTGAGCCTGAGCTCCTTTAATTTCTTGCCTTCTCCATACCCCTCATTACCTTTCTCCAGTTTGAGAAGATGCGGTCCCCCTTTTTGTTCTGAGCTCACCACTTAATACTTGCCCAAATCAGGCTCCACAGTCAACCTCCCTCTTGAAACTTCATCCTTTCCTCTTGCACAAGTGTGTTCCCTTCAGAATACAAGCTTATTCGGCTTCCATTCACTGGAAAATAAATCTACCTTTGGCCTCATGTCCCCTGGAAAGTGTCACACATTTTCTTTCCTCTTATCCAAATTTCTTAAGAGTAATCTGAACTCAATGTGACCACTTTATGAGCCATGCATTCACTCTGCACCTCCTGAAACCTGGCATCTTCTCCTAAGGCCACCACTATTCTTGTAATTACAAAATTCAGTGGCCATGTTTTTCTTTGTATTTCTATACATTTAGGGAGCATTTGGCAATGTTGGTTATGTGCAGCACTGTCCCCCAAAGTAATATATTTTCCCAGTTTCTCTTGTTTCTGTTCCTTTTCCTCCATAGGCTCCTCTCTCTACCCACCACTTACATACTCACGTTTCCAGGCGTTTGTTTTCAGCTCACTTTCAGCGTCACTTTCAGCTCACAATAGTGAGAAGAGTCTCACTATTGACATTCTTATTGGGTGAATTTGTCCACTCTCAGGGGTTCAACTACCACCTGTATGCTAATGACTTTCTAATTTAATCCCCAACTCAGATTTCTTCCCCAAACTTCAGACTCACCAATTCTGTTACCTGTCAGGCTTGTTCACTTGGGTTCTCTTTAGATATTTCAGATTTGATTTCACAAAATCTAAGTAGCACTTGCCTCTAACCTCAATTTTTATTTGTTGTTCCACCTGTCTTTACCCAGTGACCAGGGTCATAAAATGTTAGCTGGGATTTTTCTTTCTTCCTTACCCACTTCATCCAACTGAGCATTACAGCCTCATAGTTTCTTCTCCTCTGGGTTTCTCAAAACCATCTCTCCAGGCCACTCCCACCATTGCCATCCTATGTCAAATGTAATTTCTCCTGCATGGAATTAATAAACAGCCTCCTAACTGGTATCCTGGTTTCTAACCTTGCTCCCCTCCATTCTGCTCTTAGCAGAGCTACTCAAATGACCCATATAAATCACAAATCTGAGCCTGTCCCTCTCTGCTAAGCCATTCCATGGCTTCCTGGATTCCACATGAGGAAGTGCAACTTCCTTTCCAGGCATGCATGGCTATTCTTGCCTACTTCCTAGGCCTTGGCTCCTAATGTTTGGATTCCAGCAATACTCAGCTGACGGTAGTTCTGTGCACTCATCTCATTCTCCCTTTTTATTTTACTTCTGCTTTTAAAATTAAATGTTTTACTTCAGAGTGTTAGGTTGGTCTTATAAGGGAAGTTTCAAGTTCATTTTATTTTAAATATTAGAGCCTTTGATTTTGGGGAAGGAGGAAAGAAGAGAAAAGGCCAAAGCTACATACCTATTTCAATGTCTTTCTCTCTTACACAGGCAAAAAGGGTACAGGACCTAAGATATTTGTGTGTCCTGTTTGATTTAAAGCTCTTAATAAGTATGTCAAACATTTTAGGTTTTCACTCCTGGGAGTTCTTTAAACTCCAGAGAATCTGTTATGAAGAGTGCACTGCCCTCTAGAGGTGGCTTCCCAGGAAGGAACATACCAAATGCAAAAGATTAAAACATTCTGCAGTTTCTCACGTAAAGCAAATTTTATAGTAAGACCTTTACTATTACTGCCATTTGTCCAAAATGTGCTTTTCCAGATAACTAATTATGATTCACAAATATTTGATCAATTTCAATAATAGTGTTTGGGGAGAAAATACACGGTGCACCTCAGAGCCCTGGATTTGGAGTTGAGGAGTTCAAGTTCTAGTCCTGGTTCTGTCATTAACGTCTGCAAACTTAGATCTCTCATCTGTTAATCAAGGTGTGCAAGACCCTATCCACAAAATGAATTATCAGAAAGTATATTTGGGGAATAAATTGGAACATAAATATCAGGAAGTGTTAATCATACACTAAATATATGCAAGACACTAGGCTCAGAGATGTTTTGCAGTAGTTACAGATTTACATTTCATCTTTAGAAAGTTAAAAGTATTTGAAAAGAAATTTGGAAGACATTGGGGTTTCAATTTATACAGAGGACGTTAGCCCTGAGACCATGAAAACCTGAAAATGAAACTGAGCTGTAAGTAAAACTTACTATGGGGTTTCCAAGAGTCTATTCCAGTATGAAAGCAAAAGTAAATCATACACACACACACACACACACACACATGCACTTTGATATGCCATTACTTTAATTTGCCACGCTCCTTTAGCCTGATTTCCCCTCCCCTATTTTCAACCAAGAGAAGAAGAAGAAAGTCTTTCATTTCATCGTAACAGCCAACTATGATCTTCTATATTTCTATGTAATAATGATTGATGACAGGTAAAATCATATTTGTTATCTTACAATGGCAATTGATTCCTTAGATTTTCTTAGTATGTTAGAGAAAGGGACAAATAATTTGGACACCATATGTGTTCATTGTCACACTGGGAGGAAGATGTCACAAAGCCTGGAACACACACGCTGGGAGACAAGAGGTCTTCATTCCTGTGACTCTATCCATGCTTGGAGGAATCTGGGGACATCAGGCGAATCTCCCGTCATGCAGGGAACCACATCAGTGTGTAGCATGCTTATAGTACTGCTTCCATGCAGTGGAATGTTAATTCCCTCTTTGGCATCCATCTCTTCAGATGAAAGATACTGCAAAATTCACGGCTGTCCTGCTCTGTTATGAGACTGGCAACCTGAATAGACAGAATCTTTTTCAGTTACAGATCTAGATATCTTTGGACCTGATTTTTGACATCACACCAATCAGTTTACCTCTCTCTTCATCAAGTTACTGTGTATAACTTTATAAACTCCTGTGGGCATTATCAGAGAGATGAACCTAAGAGACTATCCCAAGCACTTTGAACACATGCAAGACATTAGTTCCTGAATTCTTTCTTATGATTTCATAGCTAAGGAACCCTTCAAAAATGTGTGTGTGTGTGTTGGGGTGTGTGTGTGGCTGTCTCAGCCTAGTCTACTCAGAATCCCTTATGGAGGCACAGTCTTGAAATGAGAAATGAAAGGAGTTAACAGACTTTACTAACAGTGTCCATATTTTTATTCTTGGAAGTCGTGGCCCTACAGTTGTTAGACTGCAATCATCAAGAAATTCTCAGTACCATCTTCCAGGTATTAGGCTGAAAACACCAAAAAAGTTTAAATAAATAAATAAATAAATAAAATAAGGATGTGGTTTTATCTCACTCTCATTTCAAATGCATTTCAAAGTTTGGTTTCAAATATTGCAAAGGTAAGAATCTGCTTGCTGCTACATAATTCTGATTTATGGCTTAATGCTAGATGCTACCTCATGCTATTTTGTCTGCCCTCACTATGGTTTGCCTCACTATTAATTTTCTTCTTCCCTCTTCCTTTGTAATCTTGGTTTACTATATATTAATAGAACTTCAAATTCCACAGGGTGTGGTTGTAATGCAAGTAACTCACAGGGCTTAACAGTATATTTAGTTATTTTAATTTGTTTTTTTCTTTAATGTTTATTTATTTTTGAGAAGGAGAAAGACAGAGCACAGCGGAGAAGGGGCAGACAGAGAGGGAGACAGAATCTGAAGCAGGCTCGAGTCTCTGAGCTGTCAGCACAGAGCCCGATGCAGGGCTTGAACCCATGAACTGTGAGATCATGACATGAGCTGAAGTCACACATTCAACCGATGTAGCTACCCAGGTGCCCCTTAACAGTATATTTAGATAATGAAAAGTATTGAACACTGAGTCCGGAGGGGGCAAAGTTGTTTGTATCACTTCTGCCTCAGAGAAAACTGCTCTGAGATTCAGTCTAAGGAGACTGAATTCTCAATCTGTGGAAATGTGATTTGGTGGATGGTCTTGCTGCTTTTTCTGAGGTATATCCTGTTGCTCTTCCCAGAGGTGAGCCCTGGGATGAGGCTGCATTGTGAGCAGCAGATGCCCTGCCCAGAGGCCAGGGTAATTGGAAATGCTGCAGAACATCCTGTTCCTGGGAGACCTTCTGCCTGGTTGTTTGTGCCCTAGAGATTTGGCTCCTGGCATTCTTGCCCAGACCTTTGGACTTTGGCAAGGCCAATTCTTTTTTTATTTTTATTTATTTAAAAAACATTTTTTAATGTTTATTTATTTTTGAGAGAGAGAGCCAGACAGACCGTGAGTGAGGGAGGGGGATAGAGAGAGGGAGACACAGAATCCGAAGCAGGCTCCGGGCTCCATGCCGTCATCACAGAGCTGGATGCAGGGCTTGAATCCATGAAGCACGAGATCATGACCTGAGCCAAAATCGGATGCTTAACCCACTGAGCCACCCAGGTACCCCTGGCAAGGCCAATTCTTTGTTTCTGTCTTCATACGTGTGCTATTCTGGCTCTTTACGAGGTTTCATTTTGTGTGTGTTGTGGCGGTGAAGGCTTCGCCAACTGCCTGGCCCTGCACTTGCCCATGGACACTCTGTTAAATTTCATAAGTGGCAACAAAACGTGCACTTAACTTGGAAATAAAAACTATTACTTGAGCAAAAATATAATGAAACATCTTTCCTAATCTTGCCGAAATAATGAGGGCCAGGTCTCTGGCTTTCATGGTGATTATGAACATCTTGACTACTGCCAGATGCCAATGCTAACGTTTAGCTATACATCTTGATTTGAATAGTATATATGGGAAGAGCACAATCAGAAGCTTTTGAACATGTAGTGCCAAGTTGAATACAATAACACATTATCCTAGCAAAATCCTTCCAACATCTTGGTGTCTGTTATCTATTAAATGAAACCAAAATGTAAAAACAGTATAAATAACAAAACCTTCCTCATTAGAATTTTGTGAAGGATACCAACTATCCTCATGAAGTATTTTAAGTCTCATAATTATTGATCATAACATTGCATACCATAGATAGGACATGGACGAGTGGAAGACTGAAGTGATGAGGCTAACATCACACAATGAGCTGGGGAAAATCTGAAAATAGAGAGAAATCCAGATTTTAAGAAACATAGTCATATTTGGACAAAGTCCCAGAGTTTAAGCAACAAGAGCACGTGATACAGAACCTGAAGTCACAGGTATGTAGGCAAATTATACAGCTACACTCGTGCAATGCAGGTGAAGTCACACTAGTCTTTGGAGTGTTGCTGAGGTGGGTTCTGTGATTGACTGGGAAGAGCAGTGTGCAGGTGACCCTCTGAGAAGTCTCCCCAGGTTCCTGATGGAGATGGATGGGAAAGCTATAGACAGAAAGGGAGAAAATGCCTCCAGTTCTGTGCAGTGGGATCATATCTTCCACCCCCAGCCACTTAAAGTCTTGTCAGAACTCATGGCCTTTTAGCTGGAAAAGCATGACAGAAAAACTGTCCGGCATTTGGTTATGAAACAGGAAAAGATGACTGGGCAAGGCTTTGTAAGCAGTCAGCATGTAGAGAAAGAAGGAAATTCAGGCAAGATATGTCTTTGCTGTTTGCCTCAAGTTATATTTTGCAACACATAATGGCAACAATTAAACAAGGACACAATATTATCTCATTTGTGCTGTTTACTTCCCAGGATGTGGAACATTTTCTGCAGGAGCCCATCTTTATCTCTAGGAGCCTCTGGCAAACAGTTCCATTTCAGCTCAGGTCTTTTTGTAGAAGGAACTTGATGTTAAAAGCAGCTGGCTCCTTCTGCCCTCAACCCGCTCTGGTGGTTAACACGTTTATCATCTTTGTTCTGAGTCGCACTCAGTCTGGTTCCATTTTTATTTCTGTTCATTTTTAATGACTTAGTAACTCAGCAATCCTGGCTCAAAATCTCTGGAACCATGGGTTGTTAATAAGGATTGAATCAGCTTGCTGGCTCATAATAGGCTCTGAATCCAGTAACATTCATGGTGTTCATTTACTTGGGTGGTTATTGGATCCCAGTAGGACAAAGGGTTAACAAGAAGAATCCAGTCAAAGCCTCTCTGGTTGCCAAAAGAGTTCTAGTTGCAGAACCTCTGCCCTCACTGAAGCATCAGTCTTCAGAGGAGGATGGTATACCCGCTTCTATTATCACTCATTTGGCTTTATAAGAACTTCCATGTCTTCCCAACCAGTAAGCATGTAAGAATTGCTTCAAACTCTATGAAATACATGCTATGACAATTTTCTCATTAGAAATTACCTACAGGGGTGCCTGGGTGGCTCGGTCAGTTGAGCGTTGGACTTCAGCTCAGGTCATGATCTCGCGGTCCGTGAGTTCAAGCCCCACGTCGGGCTCTGTGTTGACAGCTCAGAGACTGGAGCCTGTTTCAGATTGTGTGTCTCCCTCTCTCTCTGCCCCTCCCCGACTCATGCTCTGTCTCTGTCTCTCAAAAATGAATGAATGTCAAAAAAAATTAAAAAAAAGAAATGACCTACATTACAGCTGTAACTGTATATGCTGAACCTTATGCAGAATGATAATAGAAC
The DNA here is from genome assembly GCF_022079265.1 of Lynx rufus. Classification (NCBI taxonomy): domain Eukaryota; kingdom Metazoa; phylum Chordata; class Mammalia; order Carnivora; family Felidae; genus Lynx; species Lynx rufus. The sequence goes on from NW_025814823.1 coordinate 158,218,359, forward strand.
TTAACTGAGTAGTCAGTAACTTGTATCCAAAAGCTACCATCATCACATACGCCAAGGGAAGCATCGGTGAGTATATTTAAGATGCATTTAAATGAAAAAACAAAACAAAACAAAACAAAAAAACAGAAATAGTGAAGTAGAGAAATCCCGATTGTAGGATGAATAAAGCCATATCTTGTTAAACCCAAATGCTTACAAGATTATATACAGAAAGATAATTTGTGCACAGCATGTAAATAATCATGATGCTCAGTGGGAATTATTTGCATTTTAATTGCTACTAGTAATGGAGACAGTTGTGTCTTCTTATTTTCATTAGAAAGAATGGTTTACCATAAATGTAATTCAAGTTTTTATCTTAAAAATGGTACTCTAAAAATCTTGGTCACATTCTTCTATTATTTGATGTTCTTCTCTTTACCTCTGTTTTGTTTGTTGTTGTTGTTGTCGTTTAAATCAACTGTTCTAACTGATTGAATAGGGCTCAAGGTAGTCTGTGTATGGTTTTCTGAAAGCCAGCCTGCAGGCTGAATTAGAAACAGCAATTGTCTCTTTGAAGAGAGGAGTTGAATTTGAAGTGTCATTAGTTTAAGTGCCAGGGTAGTACCCTACAGCCTTGGTTACTTTTTACATACCATATCCTTAAAACACTTCTACTATAACTTTCTTCATGTTGTTTTTAAATGGTGTACCTTTTACTTTAGTAAACTTTCTTTAAATGAGAATTTTAGATGATGACTTCAGATAGAAAACCAGTATCCTCTGCCACGATAGATGAGGGCCACAAAAAGAAATAATGGTGAAAAGAAGAAAATATTATTGAATTCTAGTTAAAAGCTGGAGCTTGCCAAGGCACTGAGCCTAAGGCTTTCTCTCTTTTGTTTACTTTGTGTCTCTCTTACTCTCTCCTTCTTTTTTGGTAAAGTGTAAAGATGTGTTGAAGACACCAAATGGAGACTTTCTTTAGACATATTGAGGCGTGTAGGGAAATTGAAAAGGGAAGAACTTTCTCACAATATGATTTAGTGGAATGAACATCTTCCCCAAACTCCACATTACCTTCACCTTAGAAAACAGTGCCCCAGGAAAGCCATCTAACAACTCCTAAGTTTAACAATTGGGGGTGATAGTGTACAACTCTCCAAGGGAAGCCAAGTTGGACCCATGGCTCTTATTCTCCAAGATTATTTTTCCTCTTGGGGATTTTCACCAACTGCTGCTGCTGCCACCACAATGGCCTCCAGGTGAGCCCTCCCGGACATTCTGGCTCAAGCACGAACAGAGGCTTCCCTCCTTACTTCCTCCTGGAAATTTAAATAAGACTTTACAAGCAAATGGCTTAATAAAAAGGAAACACCCAGAATGACTTAGTCTTCCTTTTCCTCTTTGGTTTGGAGTTTCCCAGAGGCAGTGGTTCTCAAACTTAAGCTTGCATGGAAATCACCTGGAAGGCTTATTAAAGGAGGGTGTGCTGGACCTACTCCCAAAATTCTGATTCAACAGGCCTGTGTTGGGGCTGAGACTTTACATTTCAAACAAGGGAGCAGGTGAGGCTGCTCAAAGGGCTCAAAGGGCTCAAAGGGCTGCTGGCCGGGGAATCACCCTGGGAGAACCACTATCTAGAGGAGACCTGTTACTGCCTGGTGCCTACTGCCTGCCTGCTTTTCTGAAGGCCCATATTTGAGGTACGTGGCAAGACTCTTTAAGGGCCGGGTTATAATTCTAAAATGGAAAGGCAGCTGGAGTCATAAATAAGATGGAGTTGAATTCTCTCTCTCTCAAGTGAGCAGAGATCAGCTCTTTGGTCATACCGCACAAATATCTCCCTCTCACTGAAGTCACCCAACGATATTTTCTCAAATCTCAGGGATTTCACTTCACTAATATTGACCTATGTTTCACAGTTATTGTTGGTCATGCTGCAAATGCCTGAGTGTGCAGGAACCCGGTTGTAGTTATTCAAGCTATCATTGCTTCCTGAGTTAGGTGCATTTTTGGTACTGCATGAATGGATTTAATTGTCATTTAAAATGTCTTTGAGGGGCGCCTGGGTGGCTTGGTTGAGTGGCTGACTTCGGCTCAGGTCGTGATCTTGCCTTCGTGGGTTTGAGCTCCGTATCAGGCTCTGTGCTGACAGCTCAGTCAGTGCCTGGAGTCTGCTTGGGATTCTGTGTCTCCTTCTCTCTCTGCCCCTCCCCCCATTCATGCTCGCTCGCTCTCTCTCTCTCTCTCTCTCTCTCCGTCTCTCCTTCTCTCTACCTCTCTCCCTCTCTCTACCTCTCTCCCTCTCCCTCTCTCTCTCTCAAAAATAAACATTAAACAAATTTTAAATCTCTTTAAAATTACAATATTATGATTAAGCATTGAAACAAAATGTTACTGTGTATGAAGACAGGCATGGGAATAAAGCAGTGGGGCTTATGTTTGGTATTGAAACAAATAATTTGCCGCTAGAATGATTGCAATTCAGTATTCTTAAAACAAGCTATGATAAAAGTTTCACTTTTAGATAGCAACATTTACAAAATACCTATACATAGTTTATAGTTATTTAAATGATGTGATAGTGAAAAATATTAATCTCACCTTAAAAATAAGACATATATAGATTTAAAAATTCCTTTAGGGGATGTGTGAGCAAAAGTGAAGACCTCAGCTCTAGACTGCAGTTTTCCAAATGACCCTCGCAGTACTGGCACCTGGCCAAAATAAATTCTTTGACGGTCCATGGAAAAATGAGAAAGAAGGAAAATTTATTGATTTTTCTTTTTAATGAAGCAAAATGTTTTCGGTTTAAAGTTCTGTCTTGTCTTCTGAAATAAGTTCCTTTCTACATTTTTGGAAGGGAGGAAGTTAGAATGTCCTGTAGTTTCAAAATTATGATGTTTATACTTAACAGGTTTTTTTTCTTTTCCACATTTCATTTTAAAACAACTGTATGTTTTATAGCCCCTATATAAACCAGCTGCCCATAAGTAGATGAAGCTCAGTTTTCATTGTGCTGATACACACACATGTGTGGCCTATAATTTGCTAAGCTTTGCAGCTGAAAGCAGACAAAATTGTGAAATCCCTGAAGATATACAAAATAAATTTCAAACTAGAGGACTATCATTTTAGGCGTAGTACATTTTAATCAGCATTATTTTACTTGGTGGTTCAGAACGTAGTAGCATGATGTACAAAAGATGTTGCTTTATTGACATTTGATCAAACAATATCCCGGCACCTAGATAAACCCATGCTTAATACATATGTGCTGAGTTGATTGATGACTGAAAGCCTTGGGCTGAAAAATCCTACTTGTCTATAATTTTACACTTACCTCTGTGGCTTTGATAGAACTCATAGTCCTGAATGGTTAAGGGGATAACTTTAAGGCAGACCCACATTTGAGGCGGATTGGGAGATGGCGCAAGGAACAATATTAACAGTACACAAGCCCTAAAGCAAACACACACAGTTGCTGATGGGAGGCACTTATAAGAGCACAGGGGGTGTTGGGATGAGGAAGGAATAAAGGTTATTCTGTACAGTCTGGCATATAGCCAGTATTTCAACATGTTGATGAATGGATGAGCAAATGAGATATTTGAAAAATTTTCCCATTATGAATTTTTTCTCGTGAATCAAGTTATTTTTTTTAAATATTAGTCCAAGGTTAAATAAAGTGTCAACCACATGAAACAAATCATGTATTAGCCATGAAAGCAAGTAGTGGCTCCTATGCCACAAAAAGAATTAGGATTAGAATGAGTAAAAATCAGGTGGCTGGCAGAGTAAATATTCTAACAATTGGACTGTGACTTAATGAGAAATCGGCTCTTTTATGTCTTCATTTATTTTTGTTTGGGTTTGTGGGGATATACTGGATTAATTTGCTTCTGATGATTGTATCCTTCTTGGGAGAAATGGAACAAGTGACTAGTTACTAGAATTACCTACCTGTGGATGGCAGATAGGCTGAGGTGAATGGAGAGAGCCAACATATGTTTTCTGTGTCAAGCACAATTTCACAGACTGAATTCTATTTGAAATTTGTTTTTATTGGTTCCTTCATTATTACACAAACAGAGCTAAAAAAAAAAAAAGAAACCAAAAAACAAAAACAAAAACAAAAAAAAACAGATCAAGTGTTTAAGCACAGAATCACATGATTTAATGTCTTACAGACACAAGGGGTCAGCATTTCAACATAGATGACTCTTGATGGCTTGGCTTTCTTGTTCAGTTCTGCTGCTCTGCACTGGCTTGATGTGCTTATGTGTATGAGGGTGGATAGGGAAATAAATTTCAATTTGTATTTTGCAAATCACTTTCTTTTCCAGTTTAGTATGTTGACGCCTTTCTTGGAGATGTAATCAATCTGATATTTCCATGGGAATGATATCTAACAGTGAGTCTGCGCAGCCTCACTGGTCCCTGTGGTTTCAGCAAGCTTCAGTGAGCTACTGATTTACATTAATTTCCCTCTCCCTGAAACAGTTTCTTAACCCACAGAGTCTTTAGTCAATGGTTGCTTAATAAATATACTGGATACATTTATTCCTGAATGGTACTATTTTATTGATGCCAGTTTTCCAGGAAAAGGGGCTATGGGGCTAGTGAGGTTATATGTTGATTCTGGGCTCGTTTAGCGTTTCTGACTTAGTTCCACGATATCGCTCCATGTTTGATCTGACCTTTGATTTCCCATTCCTAACTCAGTGCAAGTGCTTGAGACAATATGTCTTGGGATATGTCATATTTTTCTCAGAATTAAAAAAAATTTACAGACAGGAAAATCCACTCCCTTTGGCAAACAGTTCTATGAGTTTTGACAAATGAATAGACGTATATAAAACTACCATAATGAGGGTAAAATTCTGTCACCCCGAAATGTTTTTTTCTGTTGCACCTTTGTAGTCAACCTCTCCATCATAACCCTTGGCAACTACTGATCTGTTCCCTGTACCCATAGTTTTGCCTCTTCTAGAACATTATATAAGTTGAATTAGATAGTATGTAATATTTGAGTCTAAATTCTTTCACTTAGCATAACGCATTTGAGATTCATCTATGTTGTCTTGTTGTTTTAATAGCTGGCTAGTGTTCTTTCATGGGCATGTACCACAGTCTGTTTAACCACTCACCAGGTAAAGGACATTTGGGTGGTTTCTGGGTTTTGGTGATTATGAATAAAGCTACTATAAACATTTACACACAGATTTTTCTGTGAGCATAAGTTTTCATTTCTTTTGGGTGGAGTGGTTATTTAAAATATTCTTTAATTTCAAAATTATGATGTTAGTACACAATAAACTCTTTCCTCCTTGCATTTCCTTTTATAGCAACAATTATGTGCTTTACAGGCCAGCACAAGGAAGCTACCCATAAGTGGCTGAAGTTAAATTTCATTTTGCTGCTGAGAGATATGCAAAAGTGTGGCCTATAGGGGTGCCTGGGTGGCTCAGTCAGTTAAGTGTCCGATTCTTGGTATCAGCTCAGGTCATGATCTCAGGGTTTCATTGGTTTAAGCCCTACATCAGGCTCTGCTCTGGCAGTGTGGAACCTGCTTGGGATTCTCTGTCTCCCTCTCTCTCTGTCCCTCCCCCACTCACACTATCTCTGTCTCTTTCAAAATAAATAAATAATCTTAAAAAAAAAAAAGTGTGGCCTATAACTTGATAGGCAGCTGAAAGAACCTAGGAGTGGAGTTGCTAGGTCAAGGGTAATTGCTTAATCATTCTCTTCAAAACCCTCCAAACTTTCATAAAAATTGAAGACACGTACAGAATGTAGATTCCTGCACCCAGAGAATGTTCATGCCCTTACAGAATTTAAACCTAAACAGTAATAACATTTTTTTTTTGAGAGCGAGCACACACATGCGAGTTAGGGAGGGCCAGAGGGAGAGAGAGAGAGAGAGAAAGAGAGAATTTTAAGCAGTCTCCAAGACCAGAACAGGGCCTGAAGCAGGGCTCAACCTCATGACCCTGAGATCATGACCTGAGCCGAAATCAACGCTTAACTGACTCAGCCACCCAGGCGCCCCAGTAAAAACATTTTTAACCCAGAAGAGATCTTATGTGACGTTTAGACCTTACTTTATAAATGAGTAATGTTAGGCCAAAAGAAAGGAAGAGTTTTGCTCAAGGCCATTTAGCTATCCAGCCACAAGTAGATCTCTGGTCTTCTGGCTTTCCTTCCAGGACTGTCAACTCTAATTTTCTTGCCATTTGGTAAATAATGATAATGGATTTCAAATAGAAGTAACAAGAATAATACTCCACAATGTGTGATTTTATAATGTTTTTAATTTATTAAAAGTATTTTTATTTTGCCATAACTAGTTCCTCCCTAGTTTTTCCCATCTCAGTTAACAGCATCACCATTCACCCAGTTACTCAGATCAGAAACTTCCTTATTATCTTTGATGCTCAGTCTTTAGAAAGTTCCCTGTCACAGAGCAGGCATTCAATAAATATTCAGAGAAGGAATGCCTGAACAAATACATGTGCTTGAATGTCTAATATCTGGTATAACTCACACTTCTTTCATATCATAGGTTGAAAAGGCATTCACATGAACAGTCAGTCTCAAACATTTGACATGTAAAGCATGACATGCCTTTTGGTATGCTTCTTCTTTATTTTTTTTAATTTTTTAATGTTTATTGTTTATTTTTGAGAGAGAGAAAGACAGACTGTGAGTGGAAGAGGGGCAGAGAGAGAGGGAAACACAGAATCTGAAGCAGGCTCCAGGCTCTGAGTTGTCAGCACAGACCCTGATGCAGGGCTTGAATCCATGAACCATGAGATCATAACCTAAGCGGAAGTTACAAGCTTAGTCGACTGAGCCATCCAGGTGCCTGCTTCCTTATTTTTAAAATGACTTGAACTAATTAAACATATTTATAATGCAATGTGAAAGATTGTATTTGTTTTTAAATTTTTGTTGTTAACCTGTGGTGCAATATTAGTTTCAGGAGTAGAGTTCAGTGATTCATCACTTACATTCATCACCCAGTGTTCATCATAACAAATCTAGCCCATCTCTTGCCCACATCCCTACATCAACCCTCAATTTGTTCTCTATTGTTAAGAATCTCTTGTGGTTTGTTTTCTTCTCTCTTCTCCACCCACTTCCCTTATGTTCATCTGTTTCATTTCTTAAATTCCATATATGAGTGAAATCATATGGTATTTGTCTTTCTCTGATTGACTTATTTTACTTAACATAATACGTTTTAGGTCTATCCACACCATTGCAAATGGCAAGATTTCAATCTTTCAAGAGGCAGGAGTTAAGATAGAAGAGAAGTAGGGGCATGTTGTGCTTTCCTTGTCCCTCAAACAAAGCTGTATTGAGGTCAGATACCTTGGAACACCCAGGAAATTGATTTGAGTACTAGCAGAAGGGGCTCCTTCTGGTGGTGTCTCAGAGGGGAGGGAACCCTTTCTGTGGAGAGACAAAAGGGAAAGATAGAGAGAGGGGTTGAGTGCGGTATTGGGTTCCCATAAAACAAAACCCTCTCCTGACCACAGACTGGAGAGTGAGAGGAACTGAGTGTTGCAGTTTTTTTGCAAACAGCACGTGGAAGTGTATGACTTTCCCCAGAGTGGATCTTTGGCATGTGCTCCTTGGGAGAAGGATGCTGACTTCAGAGTGGTTAGGGTAGAGTAGGGAGCTCCTGAGTCACACTGGGAGAGAACATTCCCCTTCTTAGAGTACGCTTATTTGGAAGAAGGTACATTGCCTCTTCAAGGAAAAAGACCCTGCAGGTGCCAGCAAAAAGTCTTTAATTGGCAGGATATAGAGGTGTGTACAGAGGGGAGATAACCTGGTTGCTGCTTTCCCAGTGATATCTCATAGATTCCATATAATGTATAGGTATGGGTCTATTTTTCTGGTATTGTATTTTTTTAATTTTGTAAGTACTTATTTACTTCTGAACCTTGGGACTAGTTTTATTGGTGGCTGGTAATACTCAGAATTCTGTTTACTATTAGGCATTTTATAATGCTACTTTATATGTCTCTCTTTTAAATAACAGCTTGAGACAAGATATGTTTTAATAGGGAACTATTTTTATAAGGAATACATACCAAACAAATATTAAGATTTTTTTGCCATGAGTGTGATAGTTTTGTTAATTGATAAATAACGTACTGTATGATATTAATTTCAGGTATACTATATAACAATTCAACAATTGTATACATTACTCAGTGCTCACCATGATAAGTGTAGTCACCATGGGTCTATGAGGTTTCAGATGCTTATGAGGTGTCTAATTTAAAGATCAAATAGGTTATATATTCAGATTTGGAGCTCATAAGAAAGTTATGGGTCCAATATGGGTCACCATAGAGATGAAGTATCTTAGGTCTGGTTTTAAAAAGCACAAATTTCCCGAGTGACCAGTGGGTCACTGGGAATGACATTACTGAAGAAGTCTTTCTAATTGCACTCCTTGGCTTCCAGATTGATATATTCTACCTATCAGAGACAGGACAACACATAATGACCATTGGCATAAAGTATATTGTGAAAGCAACACCTCAGCATCACAGTGTATCATCTTTAAGCTGGCACCTTAAAAGTCCCTTCAAGGGACTGGTCCATTCTCCATCATGACAGCAATGTCTGGGTTACACAGTGTGTGGGAGACCAGCAGTAGACCAATCTACTTTTAGTTTGTACCAACTACCAAACTGATCTACCAACAACCAGGCCTAGGTTTCTTCCTCCTCTATCATTGGATGGGTTCTCCAGTATTGTATAACAGAACCAGTCTAGCATGCCCACATCTCTAGGCCCTTAGATCATTTCCTAAGAACTCTACCGAAACTTTTCTGGCAGTTCCCAGAGGCCAGTGAAAGCAAAAGCAGACAAAAACTAGGGTAGAGGCCCACAGACTAGTAAAGGTGGTTTGAGGGGACCGGCAGACCACCAATGGTGTATACTACAAAGCCATAGGAATGGATGATGTAAAGAGAGGGTAAGGTGAGAAGGGCAAGGACTTGAGACATAGTCCTCCATTTAAGACCCCAATATTCAATGGTTCATGAGAGGCAATTACCAACAAGTGAGACAGGAAAAGAGTTGCAAAGAGATGATGCCCAGACAGGGTTTTAAGAGAAAAGGATTATTGCAATGAATTGGCAGATGCTGAGTCATTAATGATGTGATGTAACATGGGGGTCTGGGAGTGAACAGCCAAGAAAGAATTCTTGAAATGTCTTTGGTGCAAAAAAGGTGGTTTTATTAAAGCACAAGGACAGAACTACTGGACTGAAAGAGCTGCACTGGGATTGTGAGGAGTGAATGATGATACACTTATAAATTGAGAGGGGGTTAGGAATGCTGTAAATCTTTAAGAAATTTGGAAGCAAAGTTTTCAGGACCTTGAGGGGCTAGCTGCCGTGTAAGATAAGGTCATTTACTACTGTCTAGTAAATCCTTAGTCATGAGACCCTTCAGATGTATATCAGGGAGCCATATGTTTGGAGAATGATTGCTAACATATATCTTGGGGCAGTGGGGGGTTGAGGGGGATAGAAATAAACGAAGTTTCCAAAGGGATTTTTGTATGTTAAAGAAGACTTACAGGATCCTGGAGGTTGGGCTAATGTCAATCTAAGGTTGCCTTTTGCCTCTAGCAGACCTCAATTAGGAGGTTGAGTTCCTGGAGGAAGGTCACTCTTCCTGTCCCACGTACTTCTCAATGGGCTGTAAGTTATAAGGAAACTTAACTTTTTCTACATTTTTTGACTTTTTTCTCCACATCATTAAGTAATCTGAGAATTCAAAAGTATTCAGTGGATGTAGTGTCATGGAAGAAAATGATGACATTGGCAAAAGCAATGTCAAGTGGGACAGTGGGCCCAGCAGCCAGATTTAGAATGAAGAATGGGAGGGGGGTGCGGGGGGAGAAAATAAAGTCAAATAAAAAAACATAACAGTGGAAGCAAGGAAATAAGATGATGGATGGGGAGGCTATGGAGTTAGGGACGATTTTTTTTCATTGTTTATTTAAGTTTGGAGAGTGAGCATATAGCTTAATGCTAGTAGGTAAGAGGGAAATGTGGGGAGAAGAAGAAGTGTGTGTGTGTGAGAGAGAGATAAAAGGGAGAGGAATTGATACTACTATGCATGATCTCTGAGAAGAATCTAAGCCAAGATGGAGAGACGGTTTTTTATGGTAAAAGATAATCTCCACACTGAAACAGGAGGGAGGAGAAAGGGAGGGTTTAGGGATTTGGTGGTGGGAAGTTGAGGGGATGACGTTCCAATATGATGGCTTATTTTCCTTGAGTAGGAGTTAAGGCCATTTGCTAAGAGTTAATGCGTTAGAGAAAGTAAGAAGTTTGAGGATAGAGGACAGTGTCTGAAGGAAAGCTCAGTTAGTGCACAAAAGATGGGTGAATGACAACAGCTATGAGAGGGATAGACAGTGGTAAGGCTGAGTAACAAACATGAGGCTCAGCAGCTCCAGGGTTTGAAGAAGGTTGAAAACAGTTGTCTGAAACTTGGACTCACTTCCCACCTAAAGTACTAGGCACATTAAGAAATAAACAAATTATGTTAGAAAGGACTATAAAGGAATTTAGGTTTAATAATGAGCACAAAGTATAGCAAAGATAAAAATGAGAATATAGAATTGTTTATCATGGAGATGAAGTTTCTGGAGAGTAAACTGAAGAGTTTGGGAACAAAGATTGAAACAGGGATTAGGTCATAGAGGAGAAAACCCAGAGCATTACTCAAACAAACAAAAACTGCTCTGATTTCTTTTTCTTGTCTTCTCTCTCACTTGCTCTCTCTTGCTCTCTCACTCTCTCTCTTTCTTTTTCTCTTCAAACCAGTAAAGACACCATTCTTTTCTATTTATTATTACAAACTGTTCCTTACCCAAGGCAAGTCAATTGGGATGGATTGCAAAATTTAATTAAAATAAAGCCTAACTAGAATTGACATTTATTGGCTACTCAAGTCTAAACTGAGGTGTTGTTTTTAAAGATACATTTGTGTTGGGTCATTAATACAGTTCACCCTTTTGCTGTGATTACAACTTAATATGATCATCTCTCTTCTTTTTCTTTGACCTCACCCTGACATGGTTGAATGTTTTGCTGTAATTTTTAAGTGATCTACATTTATTTTTATTTTTTAATTAAAATTTTTTTAATGTCTGTTTAATTTTGAGAGAGAAAGAGACAGAGTGCTAATTGGGGAGGGGCAGAGAGAGGGAGACACAGAATCCGAAGCAGGCTCTGAGGTGTCAGCAAAGAGCTCAATGCAGGGTTCAAACCCACAAACCACAAGATCATGATGTGAGCTGAAGCTGGTTGCTTAACTGACAGCCACCCAGACACCCCTACATTTGTTTTTAAATGCAACGTATGTAACTATTAATCAAGAATTGGCTAAAAATGTATTTGTCTCCCAATTCTATTAGAAGGTCTGTTACTATGAGTCCTTCAAAAACCAGTTGGGTCAGAGAGACTATAAACTTGAGGAGAAGAGTAGGTATACCTATATCTTGCAAAGTAAGGGCATGTCTGCAGATGAGAAATTTTCATCATTTTTTTTTTCTGGCCGCCTTGTTTTTAGGTTCACAGTGTGTTTTGTTTTTGTTCTTATGTTTATTTGTTTTGAGAGAGAGAGAGAGAGAACATGCAAGCAGGAAAGGGGCAGAGAGAGAGGGAGAGAGAGGATCCCAAGCAGGCTCTGTACTGACAGCACAGAGCTCACACAGGGCTTGAACTGATGAACCATGAAATCATGACCTGAGCTGAAACCAAGATACCCACAGTTAACTGACTGAGCCACCCAGGTGCTCCTTTCATAATTCTTAATTGTATACTTCATTAAACCTGAGAAGGTAGATTGAAACAATACAGACAGAAAAGTAGGTTAGCTTTAAGTTGTTGAAACTTAGTGACTGACACCATGAGAACTGGGCTTTGGTAAGAATATTCTCACTGCTGCAGGGAAAGTGGGGTGGAAAGGAAGAGATTGGAGGGGAAAGAAAAGTAGGAAGCTGCTGTCATAGTCTAGGTGAAAAATAGCATGAGTCTAATCTACACACATGACCAGGACTACAAAAATGGTGAACGAAAAAATTCCTCTTTTCTCCTCTCGCTTCAACACTTCTGGTACCAAGTATATATATATAGGGTTTTTCCCACACCAACCAATTTTTCACTTCTCTGGACACCAGCTAAATGTCCTATAATTCACTTATGGCACTAATGACCTGGAGTTAGCTCAGACTTCACAGTTTAAGAGCTCAGTCCCACAAGACTGTCCTTTGCTCAACCCTAGAATGCCAGTCACAAGTCTAGGTTGTCACCTGGGGTTCTGACTGACCAGCTATAATCAGAGGTTCCTGTAATTCCCTGCCTCAGGTTTGATAATTTGAAAGAACAGCTCACAGAACTCAGGAAAAGAATGTACTTACATAGAGTATTGGTTTATTATAAAAGCATGAAACTGAGGAACAGGTAGATGGAAGAGGTGCACAAGGCAAGATATTGGAGAAGGGATGTGGAACTTCTATGCCTTCCCAGCACCTCCAGGTGTTAACCAACCCAGAAGCTCTCTAAACCCCTTTGGGGAAGCTTTTCACGGAGGCTTCATTTCATCCACACACTTGATTAGATTATTGGTCATTAGTGTTTGTCTCCACTCCCAACCCTTCTTACCTCCCTGGAGGTCAGGGGGTGGGGATGAAATTTCCGACCCTTTCTTCTCACCCTTGGTTCCTCTGGAAACCAGGCATGGTCACCTTATTAGCAAAAAGTCAGGTGTGGCTGAAAGATGCTCCTCTCACCCTTGTTACTGAGGAATTTCCTAAGGGGGCATCTGGCTGGCTCAGTCACTTAAATGTCCCTCTTGCGGTTTTGGCTCAGGTCACAATCTCATGGGTTTGAGCCCCACATTGTGTTTGAGCCCCCCCATCTCTCCCCTCCCCACTCTCTCTATTTCTCTTAAAATAAATAAACGTTAAAAAAAAAAAAAGAAAGAAAGAAACTCCCACGGCCTTTGGAAGCTTTGTGCTAGAAACTGGGGACAAAAACCAAAATGCATATTATTATATCATGGTTTCACTGATGGGGATGGATAAACTGCAGATATATAAATCCACACTTGATTGGTAACTAAGTAAGCTGAGGTCACTTTATACAGGGAAGCTGAGGATTCCTGACCTTATATTTTCTTCACTATTCCCATTCCAACTTCTTTCCTGGTTTTCCCCCAAATAGCTTTCTGAGCCCTGTAGAATTTGTGTTCAAAAGGAACAGCATGTTTCCTGACATGCATAACATTAGGGAGGAGGGATGGAAAACAACTGCATAATTACTGTTGCACAATCACAATTGGAGCCAATTCTTCCAGCCTGAAATTGGCTCCTGGTTTCCCCTGGTGACATTTTCAGACCTTCATTATAAGTGAAGAACCTTGGTAACCATGTCACACATTTTCCTGTGGTCTGAAACACATTCATTTAATGAGACGATGACCTTTATTTATCCACAAAATGTGACCCCTTTAGCTGTTAGCCAAACATGCAGAGTGAAGTTGAGACAATGACTTGAAACTGAATCTCAGGATTGAGATGTTTTTCTAAACAGCATCTGGCCAAAATGTACAGGAATTACCTCCATCACTAGAGATTTTGAGAGAAGAGTAGATGTGTTACAACTCTTCAGTTGAGTGTGTATAATAGACTGTATAACTGTTTACTAATAGTGCCCCACTTGCAAAATATTGTACTTATCTGCCCCTTTGAAGTTAGGTTTGGTCATACACCTTGCTTTGGCCAAAGAAATGTAAGGCAGTGACACATGTATCCTTTCCAGGTAGAAGTTTAAGAACCTGTGCATTTTGGCAGTGCTGCTTTCACCCTCTCCTTTGGCAACTGGCAATGTAGCCAGAGGCTGCTTTCTCATGCTGGGTCCCTGGGTGAGGACAAAGTGATGTGAAGCAGAGCCTTCAGCTGGCATTTGAGGGAAATGTATTATGACTAAGATACAAACCTTCTTGTTTTAAGCCAATGAGGTTTGGAGCTGGTGCTACAACGTAGTCAACCTATCTTGACTGATAAAGGGTGTATATTTCTATTGCACATCTGTATTATGTATCTGGAGTCATTTTTAAAAGAAAGAAACACTGGGGGGGGGGGCAGAGGTAGTGTGGGTGTAACAAGAAAAAATTGGTAGAAAATAGTCTTTAAATTGTCACTGGAAATAGGTGAAAATAACACACTTGTTCTTTTATGTTTAACTACATATTGCTATAAAACTGATCAAATGTTTTAAGTGCTTAGGGGTAAAGAAGGAGGTGGAGGAATTGGAACTTCAAAATAATAAATGTATAAAGAAATGGAAAGTTCTCCAGATTTCATAAAAGGATCAAAGCAGAGTGAACAGAAATACCTCTAACCACAGACCAAAACAACTGTTGGCTGAGTGCTTCCCTAACCTGTCATCTGAGATTAGCCTTTGTCTGCGTTCCCTACATTACCACTCAAATCTTAGAGGATCATTTCCACACTTGGAATACTGGAGGGCTCTATCAGACCTGCTCATCACCCATGAGGTACACAAAGTGTGATACCTGAAGACTAGGTAGAAATGAAGAAAGAAGTCTCTTTTTCTCTAAGGGGCTTAAGACTTTATCAGGTTGATAGATGTTTTCTTGGTTAGAAAGGATTTCCTCTGTGTTGCTTCAAGTGTTCTTCACAGAGAAATGTGTAAATGTGGATTAAAAAATTTGATGAGGTACATGTATATATTGCAATATGATTACCACCGTAGCATTAACTAACCCCTCTTATGTCACATAACAATCCTTTCCTTTGTGTGTGTGTGTGTGTGTGTGTGTTAAGAACAATTAAGATCTAGTTCTCTTAACAATTTTGAAGTTTATAATGCAGTACTGGTCACTATAATCATATATAAATGTATCAAGTCAACACATTGTATACCTAAAACTTACACAGTGTTATATGACAATTATATCTCCTTTTTTATCCGTTCATTTAATTTTTCTTTTCAATATGTAAAAATACCCATAACACAAAAGTCAAAATCATACAAGTAGGTAGACTCAGAGAAGTCTCCTTCTGATCTATACACCTTTACCCACATCTTACCTGTCCCATATATAAAATATTGTATTGGCTTACAATTTTTCCCTTCTGTATTTCTTTCTGCTTAAAGCAAACATATATTCGTAAAATATACATATATATATTTAAATGATCCCTTCTTTCTTTTCTTTCAAGTTTTTTGTTTAAATTTTAGTTAACATACACTATAATATTAGTCAGGTATAGAATTTAGTTATATCATTTATAAAAAAGTCTGATGAGAGGTTAAAATCAGGGCCTGATTTTAGTGTTATTTTGAAGAAAGTAGCATGAGTTGCTTCATGTGACTCAAATACATTTTTCTTAAATTCCTTTTGGGTGCATGTATGTGTATGTGTGGAGGAGCTCCAAGGAATTAAACCTAATGTCATTGACTAGTAATGTACAAGTCTACTGTTTCCAGGGTGTTGATGAGGCTTATTGAACTGTGTTACATGAGAAATGTGGCCTCCAAAGTTCATTGCAATAGCAGACCTGGTGTTAAACCTTTTCTCCAAGTAGGAAGTATGTGTTTTCACCAACAAGGTTAAAACATCCTTTTTAATGCAATACCTAGAATAGAATTAATTCTTCCTAAAAGAACCAAAATTTAGGTAAGGAGTACTTAGGTTTTTAGACAGGTGTGCAGCCTTACTGTGGCTGTGGCCAGCATTTACTGAAATACAGAAAGAAGCAAACTCTTGCAAATATTGATTAAAAACCTGAATACTCTTCTCTGAGTAAGTACATAAACAAAAACTAAGACTTAGTTTATTACTATCTACAAAAACAGGTAAAGTGACTATACTGTTAAAAGGGATAGAAAGGGAAGTGAAGAAACAAACCCAGATTGTATCTTCAGCCTCACTAGAGCAAAGCTCTGGATTTGTGTGTGTAATCTGCCTACTAACCACATCCACTCAGGTATCTTTTTGTTAATGTTTCTTGATTTTTTGAGAGAGAAAGAGAGAGAGCATGAATAGGGGAGGGGCAGAGAGAGACCAAGGATCTGAAGCAGGCTCTGCACTGAAAGAGCCTAATTCAAGGCTTTAATTCATGAACCCTGAGATCATGACCTGAAAGAAGTCAAGTCAAATGCTTAACTGACTGAGCCACCCAGGTGCCTCACTTCGATTCAGATATCTTAACAGGCATCCAAACTTATATGTCCCATCTGCATTCTTGATGTGCCCCCTTCTTTAACCTGCTTTCCTGTAGTCTGCCCCATCTCAGGAAACTGAAATTTCATTCTTCCAGCTGCTCAGGCAAAAACTTAGGTGTCAGGTTTGACTCTCCTCTTTTTTCCCATATTCTGTATTCCATGCATTGGTACATTTGGTCAGCTTTATTTTAAATCTGTATTCAGAATCTGACAACTTGAGGATTCTGGGAAGATGGTGGCGTAGGAGGACGCTGGGCTCACCGCGCGTCCTGCTGATCACTTAGATTCCACCTACACCTGCCTAAATAACCCAGAAAACCGCCAGAGGATTAGCAGAACAGAGTCACCGGACCCAAGTGCAGACGAGAGGCCCACGGAAGAGGGTAGGAAGGGCGGCGAGGCGGTGCGCGCTCCACGGACTGGCGGGAGGGAGCCGGGGTGGAGGGGCGGCTCGCCGGCCAAGCAGAGCCCCCGAGTCCGGCTTGCAAAAGCGGAGGGGCCTGACGAACTGTGTTCCGACAGCAAGCGCGGCTTAGCGTCTGGGAGGTCATAAGTTAACAGCTCTGCTCGGAAAGCGGGAAGGCTGGAGGACAAAGGGAGGGTGAGCTGCGGAGCCCCCGGACGACAGAGCTCAGTTTGGCGGGGAACAAAGGCGCTAGCCAGCGCCATCTCCCCCGCCCATCCCCCAGCCAAAATCCCAAAGGGAACCGGCTCCGGCCAGGGAAATTGCTCGCTCCTCGCGAACACCCAACTCTGTGCTTCTGCGGAGCCAAACCTCTGGCAGCGATCTGACTCCCTCCGGCTGCCACAGGGCCCCTCCTGAAGTGGATCACCTAAGGAGAAGCGAGCTAAGCCTGCCCCCCCTGCCGCCGTGCACCTTGCCTTCCCACCCCAGCTAATACGCCAGATCCCCAGCATCACAAGCCTGGCAGTGTGCAAGTAGCCCAGACGGGCCACGCCACCCCACAGTGAATCCCGCCCCTAGGAGAGCGGAAGAGAAGGCACACACCAGTCTGACTGTGGCCCCAGCGGTGGGCTGGGGGCAGACATCAGGTCGGACTGCGGCCCCGCCCACCAACTCCAGTTATACACCACAGCACAGGGGAAGTGCCCTGCAGGCCCTCACCACACCAGGGACTATCCAAAATGACCAAGCGGAAGAATTCCCCTCAGAAGAATCTCCAGGAAATAACAACAGCTAATGAGCTGATCAAAAAGGATTTAAATAATATAACAGAAAGTGAATTTAGAATAATAGTCATAAAATTAATCGCTGGGCTGGAAAACAGCATACAGGACAGCAGAGAATCTCTTGCTACAGACATCAGGGGACTAAGGAACAGTCACGAGGAGCTGAAAAACGCTTTAAAGGAAATGCAAAACAAAATGCAAACCACCACGGCTCGGATGGAAGAGGCAGAGGAGAGAATAGGTGAACTAGAAGATAAAGTTATGGAAAAAGAGGAAGCTGAGAAAAAGAGAGATAAAAAAATCCAGGAGTATGAGGGGAAAATTAGAGAACTAAGTGATACACTAAAAAGAAATAATATACGCATAATTGGTATCCCAGAGGAGGAAGAGAGAGGGAAAGGTGCTGAAGGGGTACTTGAAGAAATAATAGCTGAGAACTTCCCTGAACTGGGGAAGGAAAAAGGCATTGAAATCCAAGAGGCACAGAGAACTCCCTTCAGACGTAACTTGAATCGATCTTCTGCACGACATATCATAGTGAAACTGGCAAAATACAAGGATAAAGAGAAAATTCTGAAAGCAGCAAGGGGTAAACGTGCCCTCACATATAAAGGGAGACCTATAAGACTCGTGACTGATCTCTCTTTTGAAACTTGGCAGGCCAGAAAGAATTGGCACGAGATTTTCAGGGTGCTAGACAGAAAAAATATGCAGCCGAGAATCCTTTATCCAGCAAGTCTGTCATTTAGAATAGAAGGAGAGATAAAGGTCTTCCCAAACAAACAAAAACTGAAGGAATTTGTCACCACTAAACCAGCCCTACAAGAGATCCTAAGGGGGACCCTGTGAGACAAAGTACCAGAGACATCACTACAAGCATAAAACATACAGACATCACAATGACTCTAAACCCGTATCTTTCTATAATAACACTGAATGTAAATGGATTAAATGCGCCAACCAAAAGACATAGGGTATCAGAATGGATAAAAAAACAAGACCCATCTATTTGCTGTCTACAAGAGACTCATTTTAGACCTGAGGACACCTTTAGATTCAGAGTGAGGGGATGGAGAACTATTTATCATGCTACTGGAAGCCAGAAGAAAGCTGGAGTAGCCATACTTATATCAGACAAACTAGACTTTAAATTAAAGGCTGTAACAAGAGATGAAGAAGGACATTATATAATAGTTACAGGGTCTATCCATCAGGAAGAGCTAACAATTATAAATGTCTATGCGCCGAATACCGGAGCCCCCAAATATATAAAACAATTACTCATAAACAGAAGCAACCTTATTGACAAGAATGTGGTAATTGCAGGGGACTTTAACACCCCACTTACAGAAATGGACAGATCATCTAGACACACGGTCAATAAAGAAACAAGGGCCCTGAATGAGACATTGGATCAGATGGACTTGACAGATCTATTTAGAACTCTGCATCCCAAAGCAACAGAATATACTTTCTTCTCGAGTGCACATGGAACATTCTCCAAGATAGATCATATACTGGGTCACAAAACAGCCCTTCATAAGTTTACAAGAATTGAAATTATACCATGCATACTTTCAGACCACAATGCTATGAAGCTTGAAATCAACCACAGGAAAAAGTCTGGAAAGCCTCCAAAAGCATGGAGGTTAAAGAACACCCTACTAACGAATGAGTGGGTCAACCAGGCAATTAGAGAAGAAATCAAAAAATATATGGAAACAAACGAAAATGAAAATACAACAATCCAAACGCTTTGGGACGCAGCGAAGGCAGTCCTGAGAGGAAAATACATTGCAATCCAGGCCTATCTCAAGAAACAAGAAAAATCCCAAATACAAAATCTAACAGCACACCTAAAGGAAATCGAAGCAGAACAGCAATGGCAGCCTAAACCCAGCAGAAGAAGAGAAATAATAAAGATCAGAGCAGAAATAAACAATATAGAATCTAAAAAAACTGTAGAGCAGATCAACGAAACCAAGAGTTGGTTTTTTGAAAAAATAAACAAAATTGACAAACCTCTAGCCAGGCTTCTCAAAAAGAAAAGGGAGATGACCCAAATAGATAAAATCATGAATGAAAATGGAATTATTACAACCAATCCCTCAGAGATACAAACAATTATCAGGGAATACTATGAAAAATTATATGCCAACAAATTGGACAACCTGGAAGAAATGGACAAATTCCTGAACACCCACACTCTTCCAAAACTCAATCAGGAGGAAATAGAAAGCTTGAACAGACCCATAACCAGCGAAGAAATTGAATCGGTTATCAAAAATCTCCCAACAAATAAGAGTCCAGGACCAGATGGCTTCCCAGGGGAGTTCTACCAGACGTTTAAAGCAGAGATAATACCTATCCTTCTCAAGCTATTCCAAGAAATAGAAAGGGAAGGAAAACTTCCAGACTCATTCTATGAAGCCAGTATTACTTTGATTCCTAAACCAGACAGAGACCCAGTAAAAAAAAGAGAACTACAGGCCAATATCCCTGATGAATATGGATGCAAAAATTCTCAATAAGATACTAGCAAATCGAATTCAACAGCATATAAAAAGAATTATTCACCATGATCAAGTGGGATTCATTCCTGGGATGCAGGGCTGGTTCAACATTCACAAATCAATCAACGTGATACATCACATTAACAAAAAAAAAGAGAAGAACCATATGATCCTGTCAATCGATGCAGAAAAGGCCTTTGACAAAATCCAGCACCCTTTCTTAATAAAAACCCTTGAGAAAGTCGGGATAGAAGGAACATACTTAAAGATCATAAAAGCCATTTATGAAAAGTCCACAGCTAACATCATCCTCAACGGGGAAAAACTGAGAGCTTTTTCCCTGAGATCAGGAACACGACAGGGATGCCCACTCTCACCGCTGTTGTTTAACATAGTGCTGGAAGTTCTAGCATCAGCAATCAGACAACAAAAGGAAATCAAAGGCATCAAAATTGGCAAAGATGAAGTCAAGCTTTCGCTTTTTGCAGATGACATGATATTATACATGGAAAATCCGATAGACTCCACCAAAAGTCTGCTAGACCTGATACATGAATTCAGCAAAGTTGCAGGATACAAAATCAATGTACAGAAATCAGTTGCATTCTTATACACTAACAATGAAGCAACAGAAAGACAAATAAAGAAACTGATCCCATTCACAATTGCACCAAGAAGCATAAAATACCTAGGAATAAATCTAACCAAAGATGTAAAGGATCTGTATGCTGAAAACTATAGAAAGCTTATGAAGGTAATTGAAGAAGATTTAAAGAAATGGAAAGACATTCCCTGCTCATGGATTGGAAAAATAAATATTGTCAAAATGTCAATACTACCCAAAGCTATCTACACATTCAATGCAATCCCAATCAAAATTGCACCAGCATTCTTCTCGAAACTAGAACAAGCAATCCTAAAATTCATATGGAACCACAAAAGGCCCCAAATAGCCAAAGGAATTTTGAAGAAGAAGACCAAAGCAGGAGGCATCACAATCCCAGACTTTAGCCTCTACTACAAAGCTGTCATCATCAAGACAGCATGGTATTGGCACAAAAACAGACACACAGACCAATGGAATAGAATGGAAACCCCAGAACTAGACCCACAAACATATGGCCAACTCATCTTTGACAAAGCAGGAAAGAACATCCAATGGAAAAAAGACAGCCTCTTTAACAAATGGTGCTGGGAGAACTGGACAGCAACACGCAGAAGGTTGAAACTAGACCACTTTCTCACACCATTTACAAAAATAAACTCAAAATGGATAAAGGACCTAAATGTGAGACAGGAAACCATCAGAACCTTAGAGGAGAAAGCAGGAAAAGACCTCTCTGACCTCAGCCGTAGCAATCTCTTACTCGACACATCCCCAAAGGCAAGGGAATTAAAAGCAAAAGTGAATTACTGGGACCTTATGAAGATAAAAAGCTTCTGCACAGCAAAGGAAACAACCAACAAAACTAAAAGGCAACCAACGGAATGGGAAAAGATATTTGCAAATGACATATCGGACAAAGGGCTAGTATCTAAAATCTATAAAGAGCTCACCATACTCCACACCCGAAAAACAAATAACCCAGTGAAGAAATGGGCAGAAAACATGAATAGACACTTCTCTAAAGAAGACATCCAGATGGCCAACAGGCACATGAAAAGATGTTCAGCGTCGCTCCTTATCAGGGAAATACAAATCAAAACCACACTCAGGTATCACCTCACGCCAGTCAGAGTGGCCAAAATGAACAAATCAGGAGACTATAGATGCTGGAGAGGATGTGGAGAAACGGGAACCCTCTTGCACTGTTGGTGGGAATGCAAATTGGTGCAGCCGCTCTGGAAAGCAGTGTGGAGGTTCCTCAGAAAATTAAAAATAGACCTACCCTATGACCCAGCAATAGCACTGGTAGGAATTTACCCAAGGGATACGGGAGTACTGATGCATAGGGGCACTTGTACCCCAATGTTCATAGCAGCACTCTCAACAATAGCCAAATTATGGAAAGAGCCTAAATGTCCATCAACTGATGAATGGATAAAGAAATTGTGGTTTATATACACAATGGAATACTACGTGGCAATGAGAAAAAATGAAATATGGCCTTTTGTAGCAACGTGGATGGAACTGGAGAGTGTGATGCTAAGTGAAATAAGCCATACAGAGAAAGACAGATACCATATGGTTTCACTCTTATGTGGATCCTGAGAAACTTAACAGGAACCCATGGGGGAGGGGAAGGAAAAAAAAAAAAAAAAAAAGGACGTTAGAATGGGAGAGAGCCAAAGCATAAGAGACTGTTAAAAACTGAGAACAAACTGAGGGTTGATGGGGGTTGGGAGGGAGGGGCGGGTGGGTGATGGGTATTGAGGAGGGCACCTTTTGGGATGAGCACTGGGTGTTGTATGGAAACCAATTTGTCAATAAACTTCATATAAAAAAAAAAAAAACTCCATAGCTTACATTGTGATAAGCTTAAAAAAAAAAAAAAAAAAAAGAATCTGACAACTTATCATGGCGTCCATTGTTCTCAATCTGGTGGATGCCATCACCATTCCCCTTCTAGATAAAGCAAGAGCCCCTACTCCTCTCCTTCTTCCAAACTTGTTCTTTTAAAGACGCATCTCTGAAAAGCAACCATTAGGAATTTTTAATATTTGTGTTTTAAAATATTTCTAATATTTTTTAAAAAATATATACACAATTTAAAGGTCAAATAATTTCAGGTTGTTACTAAAACAACAGTCCCTTAACATCACCACACTTCCTCCCATTTACAGCTTCCCAGAGGTGGCCACTTTGATCTCTTTTATCTGATTCATTTGGTAATGATCACATTTCATTAAATGACAATGCCCATGTTTAGATGAGGCAACAAATGTTGCCAGTTACACCAAGACCACCAATGATTGAGACATATCCTAATTATGGAGGTGTTGAAAGAAATGTGGAAAAATAAGTTGACTCAGAATTGAAGAAATGTGGCACTTTCATTCCTTTGAATAATATGCTTTTATATAAATTTACATATATATATATATTCTTTTTCTTAATTGCTTGAGTTTCTATATAATTATTCTCAAACTCACTCCCCTATGTACAAATCTTAGAAACATTCAGTTCTTCCTTTCAAAGCCTTATGATGCACTCTAGTCAGGAGTGACTGATCTCTAAGCATGCTTCAGAACTGTGAGCTTGGCATTTCTTTTCACCATCTTCCTGGATTCTTGTTCTCTCTCTCAACAACCCCTGTTCCTTGGATCTTACATATTCTTTCTTGATTTATTTCTTTGTATAGAATGTTCATTGTTATTTTTATGGGAAAGTTTCAAAGTAATGTTTTGAAAACTTGCTTGTCTAAAAATAATTTAATCTTCCCTACATTTAGTTGCCTGGGTATGAAATTTCAAGCTTGAGAATTTCTCTTAATGTTTAGAAAATATTGTTCCATTTTCCCCCCTAAAATCCAGTATAGCTGCTCTGTGAACCCTGTTTTCTCACTTTTTTGAAAATGCTCATTTCCTTGTGGCCAGAAACTCTGAAACTTTACAATGACTTGTCAGTAGTTCTTTGAATTATTTAATTGATTTCATCTCCCCCTATTCTCCTCCCATATTCTCTTCTCTCTCTTCTTAAATTTTTATTATTTTGTATATTGATCTTGTGGATTGTTGTCTTTTTTGACATACACATTTTATAATTTTTTCTATTTCTCTTTTCATTAAAGTTTATTTATTTTGAGAGAGAGAAAGAGAGAAACAGCGAGGAAGGGGCAGAGAAAGAGAGGGAGACAGAGAACCCCAAGCAGGCTTCTTGCTGTCAGCTCAGAGGCTGACGTGGGACTCCGTCTCACGAACAGTGAGATCATGACCTGAGCTGAAATCAAGAGTCCGATGTTTCACAGGCTGAGCCACCCAGGTGCCCCTATTTTTTCTATTTTTGATTTTTCATCTTTGCTTAGTTTTCTATATTTTCTCTATCTTTGACTTATTTCCTAGAAGATTATCATGCAAACTTCTTACTGCATTTTTTTCCTTTTTTAAGGCATACATTTTATTTCTTAAAATTGTCTTATCCAGATGTGTTTTTTAAACATTTAAATATCTGTTTCTTCTCTCAGAACATTGAAACTTGTTGACATTTTTTTCTCCTTATGAAGACTTTGTTTCTTCTAATTACTCTTTCTGCTTTTCAGTTTTCTCTTTGAACCTTGAAATTAATGGCTGTCCTCAAATATGTGTCAGTCCTGGATACCTGTTCATATTTAAACTGGACACCAGAAAGCTCTTTTGGAAGCTGTGGGACTGAGCTTCATTCTAATATAACTTGGCTGAGCTATTTTGTTAATGAATACACAACGTGCATCTCTTCAGATCTTTTTTCTTGTAGCAATCATTTTCTTCAGAGAAGGATCTCCTTTTAATCTTCTTTATGATATCTAGTCACACCACTGTCAGAAATCTGGGAGTAAGGGAAGATAGCTGAGAGTCTCAACTAGTCAATGCACAGTAGGTAAATTTCACTCAGTTCCCCTTTTTTCAGTTTGGTACTCCTTCTGTCAAGTGATTGTCTCTTTATCCTGCTTTATTTTCCTTCTTAGCACTGTTTACTGCACCGCCATCATATTTTCAGCTGTTAATTTGTTTATTCTTTGTCTTCTCCAGTTAGAATGTAAGGTCAATGAAAACATGGCTTTATCCCTTTTTGTTCACTCCTGTATCCCCAGTGTCTGATAATGCCTTGTAAATAGAAGGTGATCAATAAAAAAGTATGTGATAAGTTAGTTTAAATCATAGGAAACTTGTGCTATTCAACTGTATTTTGACCTTCAAAATACAACTTCATATAGTTCAAACTAAATAAAAGAAAATCCAAACAGCTAGGGATTATCATCATTTTCCTAGTGAAATGGAAGTGATTTTAGGAGGTATTGAGTATCTCTTATAGTTTATTTTATAAAAGTAACCTAATAGTGAGGAAACTCAAGCCTAGAGAGCTTAAATGACTTCCCAAGAACAGACTGTGTTAGGCAGTCAGAGAACCAGGACCAGAATCTTGTGTAAACCTGATGATCTGAAGATACACCTGTATCTATTTTAGTCTATGGTCTCTGTTGGGTGTTTCTGAAGCAAGAGCGAGAAGAAACAAGCAAACGCAAATAACAGGGCATTGAATGAAATTGTTTTTATTATCTTGCAGTTTCAGCTAAAGGCTACAAACTTGGGTCAATAGGCAATATGAACCCTCATAAACTGAAAAGAACAACTTGGAAATGCCAAACCTTCCCTCCAGGGCCAGCCTTGTTCTTCAACTCACACCCCTACAACTACATCCAGTCTATATATGCTGACTACTGAAATTCATAGGGAGAGGGGCACTGATTCACAGTAATGGGTAGGCCTAGGAACAGAGGGTAATGCTGCTTTGTCTGTGCAGTCTCCATATTTGGGTTGAGGATATGGTAAAGAGTTTGGATTATAAGTGCCCAACCAGATTGCTTCTACTATATGGCAAAACTGTTACTCTAGAGAGGTTTGTTGTAGTGAAACTTTGAGTACATAAATAAAAACCTTCAAGCAAAGTGATAGAAGGAAGCACATATCCCTACTTCTCCCATCGAAGAATGAGAAAGCTTGAGGTACTAAGTTATAGATTTACCTGTTCATAATGTAAATCAAATTGGAGGGCTCTCCACCCATGTAGGACTAAAAGAAACAAAGTTGATGTCCATAATACAGTCACTTACACTTCCAATTCCTGGTATTTATCTTCATATTTAAAGGAAATGTAAAACATTTATTGAGCAGATGGCAATCTACATAAGGCCCATGAAATACACCTGTGTCTCCCAGGCTGCAGGTACAATGAAAACAGCTGTTGACCTGGGCCAGCATGTGTTAGTTTTCCATTAGCTCATAGTGTTCACCAGGCCATCTGTAGCTCAGAGCTAAGTAAATGGAGTCATTTTTCCGTAGTTGGCTCATTTCCATAGGTCGTTATGTAGAAAAGCTGATAAAACATGATTGCTTCAAAAGGTAGAGGGGGAAAAACCCTCTGAGATTCTGGCAAAGTTTCCAGGAAGGTCATCATTAACAAGGTTGTTCAATAAAATCCCCACTGCCTGTAGATACTTGAATAATCCTGTGGGAGAGGGTAGGTCCACTCAGATTGCTGTCAAATGTCAATGAGGTATGAGTCAGAGGCTTAGCATATTCACTTTTATTTTATTTTCTCATGGTACACTGCTCCTCTCTATCCCTTCTTTTTTCTTTCAGAAACAATTTTTCCAGTAACATCCTGATAGAGTATTCTATAAGGTGACCATATTCTCAGGGTGTGAAATAGCATGTCCCTTCAATTATCTTAAAGAGGCTGTGTCTCTTTCATCTATTGACCTATACTTTCCAGGAAGGAAGGAACCATTTTGAGTATTGGGTCTTTATTGCCTATGATAGCATTTAGCACAGAGTAGGTACTCAATAAATACCCTTTGGCTGAGATTATGAATAAATTATATATATGCATTGGGAGTAATTTTGGTCATAAGCCTAAATGGCCAATCTGTATTAGTCTTTTAATAACACAGCAGATATATGGGCTGAAAATATAATAAAAATGAAGATAAGTAGAAAAAATCCTTAAACACAGCAGGATTATACCTGGCTGCGTTTGTTATCACTGCTGTAAATTCCTCTAACTCACTTTCTGATTTTTCCTTTCAAGAAATTGCCCTTGTTTAAGTTTCTTTTTCAATTTTAATTTCAGTGCACACTAAAGAAAGCACCTTCTGCATCATCCTTTTAGAAAATTAACTCCTGGATGTCTCACAAATTTATACTCAATCCCACAAAATAGAATTTCACTGATTTCCTGACAATCTATGTCTTTACCCAGCTCTTGGGAAACAAGAATGGAGTCACTACATGAGGCTTCCTGTAAGCTTACAGTTATTCTCAGTTCCCCACATCTCTGAAACCCCACTTTGAGCCCATCCTTCTCTTTGTTCTTTATGATCAGTTCCTAAGTTGAACTGCAGTAGTTCTTTGCTCATTGGCTTTGGCATTTCATTTTGAATTTATTTAGTGCAATGTCCAGGCATAGCTAAAAAGGAAATTGTTTGATAATTGAGACATGAACCCTCTCTCTTTTGAGCTAATCCTCAATTTTTGTTTGCTTTCTTTCTAATGAAAAAAATTCTTAACATCTGCTTGAATTCAGGCATGCATATCTTTCCACTATAATACTTTCCATTTGGCAGGCAGGATTGTCTTACAAGGAAAAGCCAAGCACTGTCAGCTGATTACGTTACTTGCCTTTTAAAATTTTGCTTCTCAAAGAGTACTGGATGACAGTGATGATGACCTATGAAAACCAATTAAGGCTTCAGGATCATTTCTACTTGTGATATGGGAATGAGATGGCAGAGAACACTAAGGAACAGTTTATAATGGATAACAGGCTCTTTAGGTAAAGCGCAGGGTAGGACATGAAATATCTCAGATTCTGTAGCAAGGTGTGTTTTCCTCTGCCAAAATAGGTAGACAAAGGCAGTAGAACTCTCTAATGTCGGTAGATCAACTTAATCTTCTCGGTTTTTGCCAAAAATACTCCATAGAGAGTATAGCTATTTGTCTTTTTCAGGAACAGCAGGTTTTTCTTTCTTACTGAGGTATAGAAAGTTTTTTCTCTCTTACTAAGGCTTTCAGAAAATTGTTTAATATACTGGAAGATTTCTGGCCCTGTGGACATTTCCATAGAGAATAGGAACAGCTAGTCCTTTTGAAGACAGACTCGTGAATAACTTCACATTTAAGAAAGGAATTGTAATATTTCAAAGCACAATAGCAGTTTAGTCATCTGTGAGGCTGGTTGTGCTGGACATGGAACATGTGATTTCATATTTATGGAATGAGTTGTTGGAGTCTTCTCATTCTTTGATTCACTGGAGGAAGTACCTTGAGAGATTATTTTCCTATTTTAGTAGTAGGAAGAAGCCTGAATGAGAACTTTCAATCTTTCACGATTCTAGAAAATTTCGACTCTGTGTGTTATCTTCTTGAACTGGTTATTTTTGCTAGAAAGAGTTGATATTTTGTGTAATCAGAGTGTGCATAGTAGGATTTGCTATTCAATTTATATATTGAATATATCAATATATTCAAGTTGATATATAACTTCAGTAAAACTTTAGTGAAAACAGTAAGACCAGGCACCTCGTGTAGAGAACCTATTATACGCCACTCAAAATTGGATAATTGCCAGCTATTCAAATGTACTTGGTGGAAAAAAATATGAGTTTCCATGGTACCAAAGCAATGTCTGTCTGAGCCATATGTTTTCCAATCCAAATGCAGAGTTTTTTTGGATTCAGAATGTTCTCCCCCTATATTTATCTGATTTTTGCTGATGTTACAAGTGAGAAAACAGTAGGAAATGTTTAGGACCACATAACACAGATGTATTTCCAGAAAACAATCCAGTCCTTTTGAAAAGGATATCCTAGAAAAATCTTTTATATGCCTATGGATATTGAATCTATTCTGGAATTTTTGACATAGAGAAGGTATAATGGAAAGAACCATGCACTGAAATAATTTCTGATTTGCCCTTTTCAGGTGAGGAGAATACCAGACAATGAGAATACTGGCCCAAGCCTTCTTTGTGGCTCACCATATTATCTACTTTAATCTGAATAATCTTTGTGTCAGTGAATACAGTAGGCACCCATGGCTGCTCAACATCTTTTGAAAACACTCTTGGTCTTAATAGTTTCCACATTTTGAGTCCTGTCTTGTCAAGATATGATGTACCATGATCAAGTGGTATTTATCCTTGGGATGCAAGGATGGTTAAACATATGTGAATCAATAAATATGGTACATCTCACCAATAGACTGAAAGATCAAAAGATCAAAATTAAATGATCTCAGTAGATGCAGGAAAAGCTTTTAACAAAATTCAATATCCTTTCATGAAAAAAAAGCCCTCAAATTGAATATAGAAGGACTATACCTCAACATAAGAAAGACCAACTGTAACAAGTCCGCAGCTAACAGCATACTCAGTAGTGAAAGATTGAAAGTTTTTTTGTTTTTTTTTAGGATCAGGAACAAGACAAGGGTGCCCAATCTCACTACTTGTATTCAGCATAGTACTGAAAATCTTGGAGTCCTCTCAAAGTATAGTCTATAGACACCTTATAGTCCCCAAACTCTTGACACCCTTTAAGGGTTTCTGCAAAGCCGAACTAATTCATTGTAATCATAACACTAGTTGCCTTTTTCACTTTGTTTTCATTTGCATTGATGGTCAGCAGGATAGCAAGAATCAAGGCAGTGGCACCAAACTGTACTAGTAGTCATTGCCTGCCTCACTATCACACACTCATAGATTAAAAACAAAACAAAAAACAAAAAAACAATGGCACTCAAGAATACCCTGGTGAAGCACTAAAACACTGACCCTTGAATATGTACCTTTTTAATAATTCAGTTGACAAAATGGGATATCTATATAAAGTACTTTGCTGTATACCAAATTTTCATGGTTGTCTTGAAGAAAAGCAATTGTGCAATTGTTTGAATTGCAGTTTGAACTAATTGGGGTTTTGTTTTAATTTGTTTTCATGGCATACTATTTTTACTTGAAAAACATGACTGACAGACAAACTATGGTTACTCTGGCCTGGATATTTGACAGAAGTTTTCAGGCAAATGAATAAAGCGAGCTTGACTGCTCCTTAATACTTAAAGACTTGTATGAGATTGTTGATGATATTAACTAATGTGTTTTTTAAAAAATATCATAGTGTGAGGAAATGTGTCAACACATGGAATATCTGGATTACTCATGGAATCAATGTTTTCCAAATAACAATGAGCAGTGTTATAAAATTATGCGTGGGCAAAACTTCTATTCAATGTTCAGGATAGACCATCAGATTTTAGTTTAAGAGAGTGCAAAAAGCTTGATAGGATTTTAGAGTCTTTATTATATCTACATTTTAAGAAGCTACTTGTTGAGTCTTGGTGTAGTATCAAACAAGAATATCTACAACTATACTCCTTCCTTTTCCAGTTATGTCTATGTGAGGTTACATTCTCTTAATAAACTTCAACAAAAACATAATTTTGTAGTAGGTTGAATGCTGAAGTAGATAACACAATCAAACTTTCTTTTATGAAGCCAGACATTAAAGAGATTTGCAAAAATATAAAACAATGCCATTGTTGTAACTTTTTGTTTTGAAAATATTTATTTTCATAAAAATATGTTATGTAAATGTTATTTACATTAATATTCAATGGGCTTGTTATTATAATTTTGGAATTAATAAATAGATTTTTTCCATTTTAATTTTTTCAATAGGTATAACCCACATCAACAAAAATTCTGTGGAATCCTTAATAATATTGAATGTAAAGGGGACTTGATTTCAAAAAACCTTAAAAACTGCTACCCTAATAAATTATTGCTGGGGAATTTTGCATGGGAATACCATGAGGCTATACCAAGCAAGAAATACATTCAGCAATAGATTAGGATGACCTTCTGATTTGAATGTAAAATTGGGCGTAATGACCAATGACAATCAAATAAATAATTAAGAGAAGTCGAAAAGAAAACCAAAACTTAAAAGCCTGTTTAATACTTGGTTCATGTGCACAGATGACTGCTGGATTTGGCTGCTGACATGTGACATTGACTGCAGCCCTTGGTCTCCTAGGGAGGCTGTTTGCTTTGCCATGTTACATGTGTGCTTTTCAAATCTCAGATACTCATCATCTGTCTGGCTTCCTTGTATTTAATACATCTGACATATGACTGGTTTCTTTGTCTACCTTATAGTATGTTTTTTCATCAGGGTACTTTGAAATCAGTTTGGGAAATGATCAGCTGACTATAATTTGGTTTTAAGTGCATTTCCTTATTAAAATACTTAGAATTATGCAGCATTCTTATGTTATCAGTTGAAGCACTGAATCCTATTATGTAAAGTTGGTTAAAACAATATAGTCTAACATAGTTAAGTCTATTATTACTTAATGTAAAACTTAAAAACAGAAGAGGGAAAAGGTTATACAAGATCTTGATAACTAAGCAGCTGGATGAAAATAGCCAGAGAAAGAAAAGAAAGATATTTTCCTGCTGCTTTTCTGATGTCAGTGTTTCCCTTTGTGAGCTTTAAATTTCTATTCCCATTTCTTCTCTCCCTGGGACTTTGGATTCTCACCTAGAGTTTCATATAACTTAAGGATGCAATCAATATAGTGAAGTTACCTGTACTTGGATGCATCTTCACCATTTACTTGACCTTGATCAAGTGACTTCAGCTGTTTGTAGTCCAGTTCCCTTTCTGTAAAATGAGGATAAGTTTATCTACATCACTGAATGAAGATTAAGTGAAACAACACATGAGCCATGCTCGGCATTCTGCCTGCCACCCATTGAGTCCTCCATGAATATCAGCTTGACTGTTCTCTACTTTTACTCCTTGGCAATTTCATTTCAAATATACATTAAATGGATGGGAAAATAAACTCAATTAGAGACTTCAACAAACTCATATTAAACTATTATATACCAGGCATTCTGCTAGGTCTTCGGATACAGAGATGGATAAAAACAATGTCCATGAGGGGGGAGGCTATGTCCATGTAGCAGATTATTCTATTTCTGGTCTCTGTCAGAGCACTTGACATACAGTAGATGTTTAATAAATATGTGCCAATGAGCAAACAACTAACCTTATGAAGTAAGTGTAATTGCTCTCACCATTTTATAGATGAATAAACTGAGACTCGGAAAGGAAGAGTCATTCAGTATCACCCAGGTAGTAAGTCACAGAATCAGAATTGAAATCACCTCGGCTTGGCTCACCTTGGAGCCAGTACCTATGCTGCATCTCTAGGAAGGGAACGCTAACACTAGCTCTCCATGCTGCTTGGGAAGCGTGAATCTGGCTCCCGAGTTTCTCATTTTCAAAGCATAACATTGCCCTGTAGATACACCAAATGCTCAATATAACATTGCCTAAGTATTGACCGAGTATCCACCTCTTCTTTAAGACATTATTTTAATATTTGAGGATATAACAGTTAACATGAGAGATGTCAGTGGAAATCACATTCCATCCACAGGGACAGACCCTAAACAATTAGATATGTGATCACCCTTGTGATGAATGCTATATGGGAGCATTTGGCAGAGGTTCTGACTTAATCTGGCACACTGGTCAGGAAGGCTTCCCCAGTAAAGGGATTTGTAAATTGAGCTCTGAATGGGAAATAGAAAAGAATTAACTGGAAAAGGTATGGAGAAAGAGCATTTCTTGCAGAATAGTTTGTCCCCAAGACTCATTTGGGACATTGCAGTAAAAGAAAAAAGCCAAAAAGTGAATTAGGCAGCAAATTGGCATGAAGCTACAGAGGCAGGTTAGAGCTAAAACTTCTAGGGCTTTCAAGCCAGGCTAATTTTGGTCTTTTCCTGAGTACAGTGGTTTTTAAAGAAGAGAGTGATGTGATAGGACACAGTTTAGAAACATCACAGTATGAAAGTGAGAACTTTGTTGAAAGAAGATGGTAGTGTGGACCAGGATGGTGACATTGGTGATGGAGACAAGTGGGTAGATTAAAACTAGAGTTTATATACTTGGTGACTTAGATTAGGAAGATGAAGAGGAGGCAGATCCAGGTGTTATGAGACCTGAAGCTTATGGAACTAGGGAGCTCCTCCAGAAATCAATTTATTACATAAGGGAAGGTGTCTGGATATCTGGTTAGATCCAGGACAATGAGGTCTGGATGAAGAAGAGAGACTTCCTTCTTTGCATCTCTTTTTAAAAAGGAGCAATACTTCTTCTAGAATCTTCCCCAGCACTCACTCTCAAATGTAGGAAATTAGGTACAAAAATAGATAACTACTTTCTAATTCAGAGACTCTCTGTGGTAGCAAGAAAACAATTTAGGTAAATTCATTATCATCTGCAAGTCAAGAAGGAAAGCCATATGTATGAACTACTAACATGTTGTAACTATTGTCCAAAAAGATATTTTGAAATACTAATTTATGCTCAGACACAGAGATAAACTGAGCTTAATTGGGACAGTGGCCACTCTATCTAGTATGGACACGAGTGACTGGTAGATTCCCTCTTTTTCCCCACATCTCAGTAGTCTTCCCTCAAAAAGATGGGTTCAGCTATCCTCCTGTATTGGTTGATAGACTCTGACTCATTTCTTTGCCAACACTTGGCACCTGTTTTCTGTCAGCTGACTGGCACTGCAGCACTTTGCACTGAGGGAGGAGAAGGCATGAGCTGTAAGCTTTCAGAAGAGATCAGGCACGAGGTGATCATAAGCCTAACTTCTGATAAAACCCAGAATCAAGTTGGGAAATGATTAACTGGAGAGAGCTGGAAAATAATGCCTCCCCAGAAAAAAAGATTCTGTTTGGAGAAATTCATCCACATCTTGAACAGTCACAATTCATACTAGTATACTAAAAGGACGTCTGGAAAATACAATGAAAAAATATGAAAATATCAATTTTTAAGTCAGTGTTTTACAAATGTATGTGACTAGGGAATCCTTTTTCAATATACACACTCACACATTCACACATGCATACCCCACTGATCAATATGTTAAAGAACATACTTTGGGGAAAAAAAAGGCAAACTGGAATCAGCACAGAAAGACCAAGGAATGGGAAGAGAAATAAAATGGTTCAACATAGTAGAAACTCAGACTTTGTGCCCAGAATGTAATGTCCCAATTCTCAATATGGTTTGGCAGCTCTGGGTCTGTATAAATTCATATGAGGTTGATTTTTTATTCAAAGGATGTCTGAGCTGTCGAGCTGGCCTATTGCTCCCCTAAGAAGAGTTTTGGTTTATTTCAAGATGGGTCACAGAGTGATGACTGACAAGGACAACTCCTTCTATCACTTTTAAATTTATTAGAGTTTCCAAAATTTGAAGGAAAGAAGCAATATAAAATCTATCTAATTGTTTCTGGAAGCATGAGATTGCCTTTTAAGGCATCAACTTAAAAAAATATTTTTTTAAACAATTTAGATTTAAAGTTAAAAAGTGAAACAGTTTGGCATAGTGAAAATACAGGGTCAGACCGATCAGTTTTAAAATCCTGGCCTAGTTGTGTGACTTTGGGCAGGTGACATAACCTCTCTGAATCTCAGTTTCTTTCTTTTTTTTTTTTTTTTTCTCAACGTTTATTTATTTTTGGGACAGAGAGAGACAGAGCATGAACGGGGGAGGGGCAGAGAGAGAGGGAGACACAGAATCGGAAACAGGCTCCAGGCTCTGAGCCATCAGCCCAGAGCCTGACGCGGGGCTCGAACTCACGGACCGCGAGATCGTGACCTGGCTGAAGTCGGACGCTTAACCGACTGCGCCACCCAGGCGCCCCTGAATCTCAGTTTCAAGAGATTCAAGTAAAAATATTTCACTTGCAGAATAATGCAAACTTTAGAAATAATATATCCTCTTTTCATGAATTAACTCATCCCTCTGAAAACATAGGATATATGTATTTAATATATTGTAGTAATAATGTAGTAATAATAAAAGCTATTTCTCATTTCGAATAGTAGAGAAAAGTCAGTAGTATAAGATACACAGTACTCATTTGATTTTCATACTATAAATATCTTTTAAAATGTTAAGTCACCTTTTCATCTTGCTAATATTAGGTATATAACCTGGATTCTGGAATAACTGCTAGATTAAAATTTCAACTCCACCCCTTAGTATCTGTGTGATCTTGAACAAACTACATCACCTCTCACTGCCTCAACTTTCTCTCTACAAAATAAGGACAATTATTTATCTTCTATTTGTTTTATAATTCTTTTTTTTTTTTTAACGTTTATTTATTTTTGAGACAGAGAGAGACAGAGCATGAACAGGGGAGGGGCAGAGAGAGAGGGAGACACAGAATCTGAAACCGGCTCCAGGCTCTGAGCTGTCAGCACAGAGCCTGACGCGGGGCTCGAACTCACGGACCGCGAGATCGTGACCTGGCTGAAGTCGGACGCTTAACCGACTGCGCCACCCAGGTGCCCCTATTTGTTTTATAATTCTAAGAGAGTGCAGTTAGAAAATGTACTCACTGTACTGTGAATATAGTTAAGGACTCATTGATTTTCATTTTTGTTAATATCAGTACTTCTCAATGATTTTTAAATTTTTATATTCGAAAACTAGTACTCCAACTGATACACAAAAGAAGATTGGGCATAAGACAAAATTAAACAAATGATTTCCTTTTCCTGATACCTCCTTTCTCTTGTCACTTCTGGCTTTCCGTGGCCCCTCATGACTACTCTTTTAGTCTCAACTGTCACTTTGAGAACTCCCTTGTCATTGCAGTCTGGTCTACATTGACTACAATTAAATGGTTTTCATTGTGACCTTAGGAGCAGAAAGTTCACATTGGAATGGCAGTTCCCCAGGCAACACCATCTTGACCAGTGACAATTTATGGTATTTCTCTCTTTTTCATGGATTCTAATATTGTCTTCTTTATTGAATTTATAGATAAGAGCTACATATTTGAATCTATTTGGCTCTAAAGTCCATTTTCTTTTCATGACACCACAATACTAATAAGAGCAGTAGTCTCACTAATAAAAATGAACATTTATTGAACATTTACTAGTACAGCAACTGCACTAAATTATCTGCATTATTTTACTTAATCCTAATACCAAGCCTGTATGTGGTAGACTTCATTGTTATAGATGAGGAAATAAGGCCTAAAGATGTGAAATAACCTGCTCAAAGGCACACACGTAGGAGATGGTAGAACCAGGATTCAGCTTGACTTGTGGCTGACTGCAGAGCCCACACCCCTAGCCACTTTGTGTTGTTACATTGTCAGACTTTTTTTTTTTTTTTTTTTTTGCCCTTTAATGATTGGAACAACATCATTTACGGCAACTAATTGATAAGCTTAAGGCTTATGGCCTTTTGCTTTGTGTAAGTGCAAATCACATCATAACAAAGTGGCAGCATATTTGGGGCCATTCATGCATGTTTAGTAGATACAGAATGACTGGAGCCAGGGAGTGAATGTTCAGATAAACAAAATGAGCTTGACCCACCTGTGAGAACTCTGTGGTAAAAGATAACGTCTTACATGTGGGTTTTCTTCATTCTGGTTCCCTCTGACATGAGAACTTGAAAAAGCCCATGAA
This sequence comes from Lynx rufus, assembly GCF_022079265.1. Classification (NCBI taxonomy): domain Eukaryota; kingdom Metazoa; phylum Chordata; class Mammalia; order Carnivora; family Felidae; genus Lynx; species Lynx rufus. Next base: position 158,254,568 of record NW_025814823.1, read on the forward strand.
TTTCTCTTTCACTGCAAGTCCCTCTTAAAAATTTCAGCTAAAAAATTGTACTATCCAAGAAGCATTCCAAAATAAACTTCCAAACAAACTGGCACACTACTGTGGAACATCCAAGTGACACTCATTGCTGTAAACTGAAAATTGTGCATGAAATAGGGAGAGCACTAGACCCTCTCTAAGTACAAGTTTTGGGCTGGGTCCTGGTGGTATCCGGACAAGGAGAAATGATGATACAAGAAGTAACTGTAAAGGATTTAAGGCAAAGCCTAGAGGTTATTTTGCTCACTTCTAAACATCATCTAGATGTTTAGAACTCTAGATGTTTAGTCACTGGGACTCCTAGGGACAGGGATAAAGGAACCAAAGGTGGAAGGGAACAATCATGACCACGCTGCAGGAACAAATCTGGGAATGTTTCCCCTGCCTTCTTCCATGAATAAGAACTCCTTCTGAACTTATGTCCCCCTCCCCAGGTAAATATTCACGAAGATACTTACAATACGGGCTTAGGTGGAAGTGGTGGGTATGTGGGTATAGAGGAGAGTAAAAGTGCTTTGTGGAGTTCCAGAAATAACACATATTGTGGAAATAATGTGTGGAAATAACACACATTGTAGAAGTTGGGCATAGAAACCAGGAAAGTGATTTCTGCTTCTCTCTACATGCCTTAAGAATGGTAGACACAAAAATTATAGTCACTTCCTTGTCCTACATTGAGGATAGAGTAATGCTTTCATAATATCTATGTGTAGCAATGGACAGGCAATATAAACTGTTTGTATAAATACAGATTGCAAGCCAAAACTCAGGTGAGCAAAAATTACTTCTTTTTTTTTTTTTTGTAACAGAACTGTGTTCTATTAAGAGTTCCCTTTCTAATAAATAGTGTGAACTTGATGTAAGCCAATCAAGTTTTCTTCTCTTGTCCTAGGGTTGCATCTAACTTTGGAGAGAAGATAATATTAAGTATTGAGGCACTGGATTGGGTAGGGATGGGGGAGTAAGGGGAGCCTACGTGTCTGTTCTGAATTATCTTCTGCCAATGCCATTATCAGCTGAAACATCAGTTCTAGTCTTTGGGAAGCCCTGAGCTGATCAGTATTATTCCATGCTACTCTCAAGTATGTGTGAGTCACTTCTGCTCTCCACTATTACCTGCAAAATAAATTACCTGTACAAAAGTCATTCATGATCTCAGCTCTGATTTCAGGAGGAACTAAGCTGAGACTTACCTTTAAAAATGAAACTTTCAAAGCTTGGGCAAGGCCTTTTTCAGCTATGGAATCAGCATTAAGAGGTGTATGATTTAATACTGCCTCTTTGTGTGTGTGTGTGTGTGTGTGTGTGTGTGTGTGTGTGTGTGTGCTCTAGGCTCAAGAAGGCACAATTTTAAAGGGATGGTACTGATAGCGGAATGAATAAATGGAATTTTTATTGTATTAGTCAGTTTTGTTGCACGTAAGGCTGCATAACAAACTATCTCAGGACTCAGTTGCTTAGAAGTATTTATTCTCATTCTCCTAACTGCCATGGTAACAGTTCAGCTTCTTTAGGTAGTCCTCATCTGGTCAGCTCTGTTTCATGCTGTGAGTTGGCTCGATTTGGATCCAGAATGTAGATCTGCTCCATATATATTTGTTCTGGAAACAGGTTGAAGAGGCAGTAGTTCCCTGAGGCACACTCTTCTCATTGCACTAGATGACCGAAAAGCAAAAGCCAGGCCAAATTGTATAAGCACGCTGAAGGTCTTTGCTTGTATCATGTCCACTGGCCAAAACAAATCACAGGGTCAAGCTTAACATAGATGGCCCAGGAAACTACCCTTGGCCCACAGGGGCAAGAAGATGGAGCAACACACATGGCAGAAGTTTGGCATAGAAACCAGGAAAGTGATTTCTGCTTCCCTCCACATACATGCCTTGAGAATGCTGGACCAAAAACTGTCGTCATCATCATCATCATGTGTATTAGTACTGTATCCTTACAAAATTATGAGGCAGTTAGGAAAACATTACTCTTCTTTCTTAGGGATTGAAATTGTAGTTAAGAATTAATGTTTATCTCAGTGTGTATTTGGATTTGGATTTGGATTTGTAGCCTATACATGGATAATCTAATAGTTACCAAATGAGCATTCAAAAGTAACCAGAGAGCTATCTTCAGCCCTCCTGGTGGGTAGACTTTAAAGATTGCTGGACTTTGAGGACAAAAGCCAGTTAGAACAGTTCTTCTGGAATTCTGGAAAAATTATTTTATTTTGAATTAATATTTGTAACTCAGAAGAAAGGAATGGAGTCTGGGGGAAAACCACCTCCTGGAAAGAAGACAGATTCTGAAGTGGCTGGGTGGCCATTCCAGGGATGGAGGTTTGAAGCAAGAGAGGAATGTGGGCCTGAAGATGGGAGATTAAACTTGGAAGTTGGGAACTTCTGATAAGTGGCCTCTGGTGGACGGGGGGTGGTTAATGTGGAGCTACTGTATCTGGCCTATAAAAAAGTCATTTTTGATGAAGTGTTGAAGTCCTTTCTCTCACACATAGTAAATCCCTTTGGTTTGTGCTTTGCTTTTTTTCCTCAACTCTTCAGTGAAGACTCAGTCAAATAACTTGGGATGTTGTCAAAACAAGTAAGAGAGGTACCTGGGTGGCTCAGTCGGTTGGGTGTCCGACTTCGGCTCAGGTCATGATCTCACTGCTCGTGGTTTTGAGCCTGCGACGGTCTCTGTGCTGACAGCTCAGAGACTGGAGCCTGCTTCAGATTCTGTGACCCTCTCTGCCCCTCCCATGCTTGTGCTCTGTCTCTCTCTGTATCTCAAAAATGAGTAAGTGTTAAAAAAATCTTTTTAATGAAAAAATAGTAAGAAACTGAGCTATGAAGGAAAATGAAACATACCTGTTGAAGTAAATTCTTAAATTGACTTTGAGAAAGTCCATTTGTCTCAAAAGGAATTAGCTTTTTTTTTCTAAAAGGAATTATCTTCTTAATGTACATCTTCAATTTTTCTTTTTTATAGTTCATTTTAGAAACATAGAGAAGGAGATTTTATTTTTGTTGGAAACATGAGCTTTTTTTCCTTTTTAACTTAGTGAGAAACCATTTATTCTTCAGATGTATAAGCATATTTTACATATTCTGGTTAATACAAGTGTATAATTTGGGAGTTCCCTTAAAAATGCTAAGACCACGCATGTTAAACACATTGTATTAGGCTATTAGACAAATGTCACTTTTAATATCATAACACATACATATTATACGTTTATTTTCACTGACAGAGGAACATGCCTTTCAAAAATATTTTATTGGATGAAACTTTCTTATTCTCAGGAAAGTTTTGGTTCTTTAATATAATTTATTATGCTTTTTAAAATTCTGATAAAAGCATTGGTACATTATAAATACCTGTAAAGAAAATATAGTTTAAAATTCTGAGGGAAATATTATATAAGTTTCCTCTTTTACGTTTTCACAAAAATCCACAGGCACTAAGAAAGACTGACAAAAATATTCTATGTCTGAACAATATATTCCAGGTTGGAAACATTCAAACGTGACTTTATTTAAATATTAAAGCTTCTCTAGAGTGAACCTTTGGCTACAATCCAATGAGTGGGTTGGGGGTTTCAACCAGGAAAAGATATTATTAGAAGGATTAAAAAAAAAAAAAAGCTTAATGCAATTAGCATGAGAGTAGGAAAGGGGAAAGGATGAGGTTTTGTTTATGACTATGTATTGGCCTCTCTGGGCCTTAGCTTTGTTTTTTAGTTGAAAACTTATCTAATAACTCGTTGGTCCTTTTTGGCTTTAATACTTTTTGATCTACTTCAATTTTCAAAGTCTGTCCAATACTCTATATTGAACAACATGTGAAACTTCCAAGGATAGTGTGATACTGGAGTTCTTTTAGGAGAACATCCTTGAAGCATCATGGTGATTGCTCTGCACATACTTTTATTCTGCACAAATGCAAACTGTAGACGAGGAGGTGAAACATCGTCTTATTCACTACACTTCAAACCATAGCAAGTGACAGACTCTAGTGTTCTCTTCCCAGTCTAGTTCAATGTAGTTAACCTCCTGGTCCAGTTCATGTGTGACATTGTGAAGTTCAAACTTTAAGAAAGAATTACAAACAGCAGACTCAGTGGGAGAATGCCTGCATCGTAGGTGACTGGAGCTTTTGTGAGCACATAGAGAATGGGAATCCAGAGGTTGTCCATTAATGAGTTAGTGTAAATGAGAATCCAGGGAAGGTGAGATTAAATGAATATGTCAAACTGGATTTCAGAGGTACTTTCAGGGGTCTAAACTATCATTTCCCCTCACCTATAAATTAACTAGATCATGGCAAGTTCTCATTATGATTGATTATCACACAGATCCTACCTGGAAGAAGTAGAGGACTTTTTTTTTTTCCTTAATGCATTTATACTTTTTGTAAGTTTGTTTAGTGCAGCAGTGGGAAAAATCAAATGCTTTTTGGGTGTTGACCAGTGAGGTAGCCACTTTAAGCAACATGGAGCAGGGTACCTCAGGGACCTGGTACTCAAATCTATCTGGGCAGCTGCTGTTCAGCTCTAGCCAACTGTTGCCAGGAAGGGAAATGCGTCTGAGAATCAAGCTTTATGTGAAATTTCATATTTTTAATAACCACTCATATGTTTAAATCATTTGATGTGCCAAAGGAAATCTACCTGAGGGACAAATGTGGCCCATGGACTGCCAGCTTGTGGCCTCTTGAACTGAATATTGGAAGCAATTTGGTAAGATTTTGGATACTATCAGCTGTAAGACTGGGGAAGAGCCTTTAGTGGCAAGGAATGAACACTCAGTTTTAAGGATCCAGAAAAACCTGTTCTAATGAATACAATTTAAAAACAAACAAAACCTACCTTTGGCTCTCCCCATTATAAATATTTTCCTATTTACATTGGTTCCTGGTGTTATGAGTGGTTTCCTGTGATTATTGTGAAAAAATATGACAAGGGATTTGCCAAATCCCGAGTGTAAGTTTATTCTAAGTAGTATAATTACTTCTCTCAGTATTCAGATTGTGGTCGAGGAAGGAGATAGGTAATGAAAATATAAGGGGAAATAGGGAAAGGCCGGAGCACGCACCTTAAGTCCTAGTCACCTTTAGGTCCACAGAGGCCTCTGCGTAGCACACCAAACAAAGAAAAATGTTCTAAAACTGCTCAAACCAGATAACACAAATTTTGAGAATTGTTTCTGGATCTAAATTACTCAGTTTCTCTCCCAAATGACGAAATCGCCATTTCCTGAATGAGTCGTACTTTGGGGTAGAAAAGCCAAGGGTATGGGTCTAATCGGGAACTCTTTCAATAGAAACTTTCCAAACTTATCTATGGCATCACAGTTCAAAGAACCATGTGGCAAAGACAAGGGGCAAGTTGTAGGAACAGTTTTCTTCCCTCTCATTCTTTGCAGATTTACTTCTTCAAATTAATATGTTACCCAGGCGATGGCATTTCTTTTGAGAAATGAAATCGTGGCTCAAGGAGGCATTCTAATGTGGTATGAGGACCACCAATGAAATGAACTGTGGCTCCAGAAAGAACAAAGCATCTCACTTGTGCAAGCAGGGAATATGTGTTTTGAAAGAGTCATTATCAATTCAGAAAGTTGGATTTTCTACTTGAGCTCATCCCTTTCAAACGCCCAGTCGGGCGAGCAAAAGCAAAAGTACCACAAAGGATATCATAAGCATAAGAATCAATGGCAAAAACAACCACTTCAGACACAGGCAAAATCTAAGGGGAAGGAAGAAGCATGAATATTTCCAACTCAGGACTCCACACTTATTTTAATTTTCTTCCCTCAGAATGTCCACCAGAGCTTGCAACAGCCGGTCATCTCTGTGCTTATAAGGTTTCGTGTTATAGAAAACATCAACATAGTCGTTATATAGACTGTCCTCGGACTCTTTAAGCTGGGAAGGCTTGTTCAACTTTTCCAGGGCTTCATAGAAAGTTTCATAAGGGATGTTGAGCTTTGCACTTGGAGGCTTCTTTGGTGATTGCTTTGGGGGTGAGTTTTTGTTGAAAGCACTTTGAAGGAGTCTCAGCATCGCCTCGGATGGGGCTGCCTCTGCCAGCTCATTCCTCCTGTCCCCTGTACTGTCGCCACTAGGGCTCTTTGACATGAGGGGGTTCTTTTTCGGGTTCTCTTGTGTGGGCTGCTCCTAAAACATAGAACACCACCGACAAAAGGAAGAAGATTCATTATTTAGAACCTGGCAAGCCAGCTGCAACACATGTCCACTGCACACTGTTGAAGAAACCCTTTGAGAAGCAGAGACAGCATGAGGCTTAGAGACATACTAACTTGGGCTTCAGTCCTCATTTTTGCATTTACTCATGTTCTCCTGGCACCTGTTTAATTTCCCTGAACTTCACTTGTAAAATGAGAACAAGAGTCTTTCATTTCTGGTGGTTCTGAAGACTGAATGGGATCATGTGTATGTATTCATACCTTATTGGCCTGCTGTACTTGTCAGCCTTCTATAGTAGAATTCATTTTAGGGAATTTAATAATTTTGAATTCCTTAATTTTAATTTTAATTTTAATGAAAGAAAACATTTTTTTAAATAATACAGTTTCATCCTATGGAAAGTAAACAGTTTACCATTCCCACTGTCTTTCCTCCCTGCCCATGTTTTGGGAAGAAATTGATATTAAAATATTTAATAACTCATACAGAAGACACCAGCAATGCTTCGTGTGAATGAAGTTTCCTGGAGGCCCCTTGTTCTGTCATCAGCTACCCTTTCAGCCACTGAGTTTGTTTTGTTTTGTTCTGTTTTATTTCATTTCATTTTATTTCATTTTTTATTTTTTTATTTTGAGGGGGGTGGTTACAGAGAGAGAGGGAGTGAGAGAATCCCAAGCAGGTTCCAAGGTGTTAGCACAGAGTCCAACGCAGGGCTCTATCCTACGAACCTTGGATCATGACCTGAGTGGAAAGCAAGAGTTGGATGGGTGGCTCAGTTTGTTAACCCATGTGCCCCTCAGCCCCTGAGTTTTATAAAGGGGTCTTGGGAGAGACCAGGGTGATAAGCCACGTGGGGTGGAACTGGAGATATCAGAGAAGCAGCTCTTTGTCAACCAGTGTGGAAGTAACTCAACTTTTTAACAACTGTAGGGTCTGATTCATACCCCTTAAGGAATCTTGGAGGGAGAAATACCCATAAAGTCAACTTGCCTCTGGGACTGTGAAGAAAAGGCCTCTGGGGTGGGGGCCCCTAGGGGGCGGGGGTAAGCTGCTTTGCAGAATGTAAATGGAACCAGAATCTGAGCTGAGGACTTCATACAACTAGTTTATAAGTTTCTTAAATAATTACATCTTTATATCTCCCAAAATACCCATCACTGAGCCAGACTTCATGAAAGGTCATTCTGGAAATTCTGATTACCTACCTACTACATCTGAGGCACTATGCTAGATGCTGGGGGATTAAGAGATAAACAAAATGTGGTGTCTGCCCACTGTCTGATAAGAGAGAAGCCAGCAGCCTCAGTAGGCTGAGTCTCAGTAGGAACAGGAATGACTGACTAGCTATCCTATGAAATTTTCTCAGAGAAATTGAGACTGGGATTCAGTGGCTTCCCTTAGAGCTGCCAAAAGTGTCAGTTAAGGAATTAGTAAAGAGAAGCCTACAGGATTTGGTCACTTGAGCCTTGGTTTTCTTTCTGGAAAATGGACATGCTAAATGTCTGTCTTCTCTAGGTTACAGGGATTATTGGTTAAATGAGACAATGTAAAAAATACTTGTAAAGTATGTGTGATACAGACATTAGGCATATGTGATCATGCATAAAGATAGCTCTTTTTTTAGGGGTGCCTAGGTGGCTCATTCAGTTAAGCGTCCAACATTGGCTCAAATCATGATCTTGTAGTTCGTGGGTTCCAGCCCTGCGTTGGGCTTTGTGCTGACAGCTCAGAGACTGGATCCTGCTTTGGATTCTGTGTCTCCCTCTATCTCTGCCCCTCCCCTGTTCATACTCACTCACTCAGTGACTCTCTCTCTCTCTCTATCAAAAATAAATAAGCTTTAATTTTTTTAATTTTTAAAAAGATAGCTCTCTTTATAATTTGATATGTCCTACATTTTGATACATGTAAGTTGATATGTTATAAATTCTCATGTTAGAGAATTTCATACCTTCGAATTCATCAACTTTAATCTCTAAATTCTGGACAAAAGAATAAACTTAAATAATATGAGGGTTTTATTTAATGGCAAACAGTTTGGCACTCTCATTCCCTTTTCTCCCCACTCATGTTTGACTTTCTCTCTGTCTGAAAATTAGATACAGCTCTACTCACTACATTGTCTACTACAGTTCAAAGAAAGATGTGCCAAGAATGCTCAAGAGAACAGAGCCACACAGACCTCCCCCGGATCCACCATCTTCTCCACCCCTCTTCTGTCATTCTGAACGGTGTTGTAGGATGTGTACACACGAGGCTGTTTCATGTGTTCTGGCTGAGAAGAGGTCCCATGAAAAATCAACTTCCAGTTGACAATTCTTCCTTCATTTTGCATTCTTCCAGACTACGGATAAGCATACACATAAGTTTAGGGTGTATTCTGAGAAATTTCAAACTCCTTAAAAGTATCTGTAAAATCTATTAAAAATTCTGTACATGCCATGTGTAGAGCACTATGTACAAAGAAGTAAATCATTGGATTCACTGTTGTCATGAAAATGGACAGTTTATAGGTTCAAGGATTTAAAGACTGATTATTTGCTTCATTTAATTAAAAAAGCAAAACTCTTTACATGAATGTTCTTTTCTATTCTGTTCTTGGAAAGTTGACTTTACTTTCCATAAATAGAATTATATTTAGTAATTATCAGCTTGTAGAAACATTCCAATGGAGAAAAAGCCTCTTTGGAGTATTATAAATAGACTTCAGTATTAATCAGCACTTAAAAACTGTAGATTTATGGGAAGAGTAATAATTTTCAGAGGCTCAACAGTTATGCCAAAAATAATGTGCTGAAATCTAAAAATATCTAAAAAGAATATGAAAGTGTAGGCTCAGATTTTACAGACTTGATATAAAATAGTCTTATCTTGGTAAACAGATTTTTCTTAGTTTTTTAAAGATGAAATTGAGTTAAAGAACAGAGGACAAGTTCAAGAATAGAACTACTTCCTAAGAACATTTTCTTGCTCTCCCTATGAGAGCAGGAATTTTTACAGATTCTGGTTCTAAATCATAATTTTTGCAGTCTGTAGGGGAAAGCTATTTTCAGAGAGAAAAATGTAACAATGACTATAGAATTTGTATTAATTTAATGGAAATCCTTAGGAATTTAAAATAATTTCTTTTAAAAGAGTTATCTAGACTTTCAAATCCGATGCTGCTGAACAGTTCTATCTTGGGAGAACTCAGACCTGAAACACTGTTTGTATATGTGCTCAACCTGTAGAAAATGCTGGAGAAATGATGCAAAAGTAGATAATTCAGCTGTATTTAGCTTTTTGCTCAGACACTCCTTACTCTATTTTTGTTATCATGAGTTACAATTTTAGAAAGATATCAAAGAGTGTTAGTAAACAGAGTGAAAGAGAAGTGAGAAATGCTTTTCAGTTTGTTTCATAACTGAAGCAAAACAAAACAAAAAAGTCATATTAAATAAGATTTCTTGTGTAACAAGTCAATAGCCACTATAGTAAGAAGTGGTAAGAGTTTCTTCATGTGACCCCAGCAGAATGTCATAGCAAGGCTGGTATAGCATTTAACTGTCTTTGTAAATAGAGGTAATTCTGGTGTCTGAGTAGGTCATATGGCTGGCGGCATTCTGACATTGGAACACTTGGATTTGTCACGTAGTCTGTAACATTATTAATACATCTTTTTTTTTCTTTATTATGGTATGGCTTATTTATTTAATTATTTATTTAGTCATTCAGTCTATAAAGCCAAGTGGGCAGGGATTGAAACATTACACCTTTTCCTTACTTTTACTAGAGAGTGACCTGAATGCCTTAGGACCTTGATTAATGATGATACCAATCTTAAAAGTACTTGAAAATGTTTAAAAGTGAGCCTGTGTTTCTATATCTTTTCATTCACACTTACCATATCCGTAATTCGCAAGGTCCAGGTGCCTATGGGATTCTCTCCCCATGTGTGAACAGACATGAAGTCCCAATTCTTGAAACCATTAGGAGATGTATCCCGTTCTCTTTCAGCCAACAGTACAGTGCTGGTGCCTATTTTCAAGAGACAAATACAAATTAATGAATGTTCTAAATGTACTGAGAGTAGGATACACTTTAGCAACTAATAAATGAAAATGAAAACTGGGAGAGAGTTGCCCTCCTAATTTTCCCTTTTTTGTATAAGATCAGGATAGAAACATTATAAAAAAAATGTTTTTACTCATAGAAATTAGCATATTGCCTGGCATATAATAAGTTCTCAGTTAATATTTTGGTAAAATAATAATGAGTATATTGATTAAGTTTTTTTTTTTTTTTGAATAAGGAGAACTCATAGAACTACATTTACAAACTATGGATTCAGAGACCTAAAATACATTTTAGTGGAACTATCATTTTGAAATTTAAGAGGAAGTCTTGAAAATTTATTTGGTGCCTGTGCCTATAATCTAGTGTAGGCATAAAAAAATAAAGCTATATTAATTTCATAATGTCTTGTCATCTAAAAACTAGTAGTGGGATTTAACTCTAAAATTTCAAATCCAAGTTCTCTGTAGATCTAGATGAAAGGGTCAAGTGATCTGTAGGGCCATCAATGAGAAAGCATTCCACTCATATTCAGGCCAACTCCAAAATAGCTAGAAAGCATGACTCCAAATCAACAGTGTCTATAGTCCAAACCTCTAAGAAGTTTATATCCTGGAAGGAGATGACAGAGGGAGCTCATCTTTCCTCATAACTCACCTATAGAAATTGAATTTAGTCTAGTGAATCCTACTAAAAAATGAAAGAGTATTAGGATAGCATTTCCTGGTTGGATTAAAGTTTATGGTTTACAACCTCTTCCCTATCCATGATCTCATCTGAGTTAGTACTTTCTCAGGAAAGGGCAATTGCCTATACATTCTATCATATGACCTTTGCAATGCCATCATGGAATATTTGTTAGTCTTCTCAATATTCTTTCATGGGTCACAAGTCCTAGTTTTTTGGTTGATTCCTTATATGTGTCTGATATATTTGTCAGCTTTATTAATTATCAGAGTAACTTTCACTAATATGTTGCCTAAGAGAAATGAATGATAGATCAGTGACCTGGGAAAATGAGCACAGTTTGAAAATGTGTAACTCCATAAAGTTTTATTAATTGGTATTATTTGAATAGACCTCATTCTCTACTTATCTAAGAACCAGTAGGAATGAGTTGGCAGAGTTCTGATGCCAAAAAAATTAAAAAATAAGCATATTTTCTTAAGTCCTGAAAACATCTATTGGGAAACTCAGCCCTATAAAAAAATCATTGATTTAAAATCATTCAATATACTCTTTAAAATTTAACTAAATGATTTAGAATAAATTTTTGAAGTTTTTAAAAAGTTTACCAGCAGCAGAAGTGAGTGTAACATGAAGGTCTCCTCTTCGGGAATATTCAATAGTTGCTTCAAATTGCACATGTTCCAGGGACTTGATGGCATTTTCTTGTTCTTCACAAGCTCTTGTTGGAATTTCAATGATAACTTCTCCATTACCTTTCAGGGCTCTAAATACATTTTGAACAAAATCACTGGATAAAGTACATCTCTTCTTCTTTGTATTTTATGCAAATACATACACATCAGTCTTGACTAGATACTCAGCTAAGCTTGTTGTCTCTCCCTGTTATGAGTAGAACAAAATTCAGGAGTAGCTAGAAATAATGTGTAGAAAATGGTAAGGTTTTTACAGAAATGTAAAAAAATTCTACAATTTTTATGCATCATAAAAGACCACAAATAGCTAAAGTAACCCTGAGAAAGAACAAAGTTGAAGGCATTCCACTTCCTCATTTCAAAATATATTTCAAAACTATAGTAATGAAAATAGTATGGTACTGGCATAAAGACAGACATATAGACCAGTATAACAGAATAGAGAACTTAGAAATAAACCCAAGATTATATGGTCAACTGATCTTCAACAAGGATGCCAAGAATAGTCAATGGGGAAAGAGCAGTCTGTTCAGGAAAGTGTGCTGGGAGAACTGGATATCCATAGGCAAAGTAATAAAATTGGACCCATATCTAACATCATACACAAAAACCAACTCCAAATGGAGTAAACACCATAAGACGTGCAATTGTAAGTCTGGAAGAAAACATAGGAAGAAACTTCATGACATTGGTCTTGGCAGTGATTTAATGGTTATGACACCTAAAGCACAGGCAACCAAAACAAAAGTAAGCAAGTGGGAATACATCAAGCTAAAAATCTTCCGCATAGCAAAGGGAACCATCAACGAAATGAAAATACAACCTAAAAAATGGGAGAAAATATTGCAAACCGTATATCTGATAAAGGGTTAACCTATAAAAATATAAGGAAATTCCTACAGCTCAATAACCAAAAAATAATAATAATAATTAATAACCTGATTAAAAAGTGAGCCAAGTACTTATATAGATATTTTTCGAAAAAGACCTATAAATGACCAGCAGGCATATGAAAAAAATTTCACCTTTGCTAATCATCAAGAAAATGCAAATCCAGACACCTGTCAGGATGGCTGTTAACAAAAAAGCAAAAGACAACAAGTATTGAAGAAGGTGTGGAGAAATGTGAACCCTTGCATAATTGGTGGGAATACAAATGGTGCAGTCACTATGGAAAACAGCATAAAGTTTTCTCAAAACATTAAAAATAGAACTATCAAATGATCCAGCAATCCCACTTCTGGATATTTATCCAAAATAACTGAAAACAGGATCTTGAAGAGATCTCATGTTCTTTTTAGCACTATTCCTAATAACCAAGATGTGGAAACAACCTAGATGTCTATCAACAGATGGAAGGTTAAATAAAATGTGGTAAAAACACATATAATCTTTAAAAAGAAAAGATAGGGGCGCCTGGGTGGCGCAGTCGGTTAAGCGTCCGACTTCAGCCAGGTCACGATCTCGCGGTCCGGGAGTTCGAGCCCCGCGTCGGGCTCTGGGCTGATGGCTCAGAGCCTGGAGCCTGTTTCCGATTCTGTGTCTCCCTCTCTCTCTGCCCCTCCCCCGTTCATGCTCTGTCTCTCTCTCTCCCAAAAATAAATAAACGTTGAAAAAAAAAATTTAGAAAAATAAAAAGAAAAGATATTCTACTATATGCAACAATATGGATAAGCACTGAAGATATTATGGTAAGCGAAATAAACAAGTCACAGAGAAATAAATACTGCATAAAATTCTACTTAAATGAAGTATCTAAAATAGTCAAATTCATAGATTCAAAAAGTGGAATTGTGGTTGCCTGGGGCTAGGGGAAAATGGAGTTGCTAATCAATGGGCATGTAAGTTACACAAGATGCATAAGTTCTAGAGATCAGTTGTGCAACAATTGTACTTAGAATCAACAATAATGTATTGTATACTTAAAAGTTAAAGAGGGTAGGTCTCATGGTAAGAGTTCTTACTACAATAAAACAAAATAGAAAAGAAAAGAAAAAATTTGGTGAGGAACAGAGATACAAGAATATAGTGCTATTTGCTGTGGAATAGAATTTAGGCAGGTTTGCCTTGGACCCATCAAAAAGTGGTCCATTACTGAAATGGGCCTTCTTAAGAAATGATATTATCTCCATAATGAATGTTCCCCAAGGCTCCCACTCTCAGATTTTTTTCTGTGAGTGGGTCTTTTTTTTTTTTTTTAGTTTTGAAATGTATGATTTACTTATTTTTTAAAGTTTATTTTTGAGAGAGAGAGCACAAGTGAGTGAAGGGCAGAGAGAGAGGGAAAGAGAGAGAATCCCACACAGGCTACACGGAGCCTGAAGCAGGGCTCAAGCTCACCCGGAAGTGGGGCTAGAACTCACCTGGTGTGGGACTCGAACTCACAGCCAGTGAGATCATGACCTGGGCTCAAGTCAGATGCTTAACTGACTGAGCTACCCAGCCACCCCAATGAGCAGATCTTTAATATAATCATGGTTTCCTTGAAAGAATCAACAAAATAGTTATACCAGATTCTGCTTCTCTGGCCAGATCTGGTAGGCTGGATGTGTTCTTATGTAAAAGCAGCATGGTAAACGATCATTGATGAAAAAAAAAAAAAAATCATGAATCACATAGGACTATAGCGTGAAGAGAGGCTCTTCTGGAAATGGGTTTTGGATAATATTGGTTGGTAAGTATTACATATAATCAATTCTAAGATACATTTTTAAAAAATACTTTAACATCTTTGACTTTGGGATTAATCTTAAAACTAATAGCTAGTAGTAGTTTAATTGGCAATGAGTTTTCTTAGTGATATATAAAACAATGAATATAGATAGGCTAGGAAAGGAAAATGGAAATATGCTAAGTTGACTTGCAGATTTCCGATCTTTCGATGATTCCCATGGGCCAACAGGGAACTATGGCAAATGCTCTCTCCATCTACTTCAGAGGGTAGGTGAGAAAAAAATTAGGCAGAGTGACAAACATCATAATCAAATAGTGCCATGGGCACACATTTGTTTAAAATTCCTGCAGATACTTACCTGGGCTCAAATTCATTGTCCTTTACAACACACTCTTTCTTCTCAGGCACACTGGTCCAGGTCCTGGGATCAGCTAAATCCACCAGAGCTTTGGCATTTAGCAACCCAAATCCAAATCGACTATTCACCATCAAGCCTGCTCCATTCTTTTTCCATCCAGGGTTATTGGCCAGTGGGTCATACTCAGAGGTCCAGACAACCAAGTGCTGCATGTCTCGCCATGTAAGATTTGGACTGGAGGGGAAATGACCCAAAATATTTTTCAGGGACAAAAAATGATGTATCCTTGAAAAAGTAAAACAAGTATCTTCTTGTTTTACTTGTAAGTAAAACAAGTAAAAAAAGTAAAAACAAGCATCTTCTATTTATAGATAATGAAGTCCTTTTTGCAACTATACTTTTATTGGTGTATTTCTTTTGGTGTATCTTTTCATTTGGAATTTAAAATACAGTACTGAAAGTTTCTCTCCATACCATATAAATTAAGCTCCTATTATAAGTAAAATTTGGGTTTCAATATGGTAGAAATATGTAATTTTGTCCCCAATTTTTACTGGAACAAAAATTTTAAATGACAAAACTTCCTTTGTGTCTCTGTTTTCTGCTGTCTATTCACAGCCTTGGCACTTTCCACATTATGCACTCACAGATGAGGCTTTGACTTCCTTCTTAGGAAGACTCAGATTTTAAAGACATAGCTTGGCTCCATAGTCTTAAATATCTTGCCTCTTTTCTTTATATATCAATGTTAAGAATACACTTATCTTGATGAGCACTGAGTCGAATATGGGTTTGTTGATTCACTATATTTTACACCTGGAACTCATCTAACACTGTATGTTAACTACACTGGAATTAAAATTTAAAACAAATTGTCAAACTCTTAGCTACTTGACATCACTCTTGCAAGACACTATGCTGAATACTGTGGAGATATCAAAGGAGGTGATTCTTATCTTTACACAATCCAGCAAAAGAACTAAGCTTTTCTATAACTGTAATGTACCTGTTGAATACTTTATTCATGGCATCATGTGTTATAGGAATTTAGAGAAGGAAGAGCTCTGGGGATGGAAAGATCTAGGAAAGCTTTGCTAGGAGGAAATATTTTATCTGAACTTTGAAGTTTGGGTAGAATGTCAAGAAGTGAAGAGATAGAAAAGGGATGAGGCAACAGAACAAAACCTACAAGGGTGAAAGTATAGGATGTGACCAGAATACAGTGAGGTGTTGGTTTTCTGGAGCAGGGAAGAGGTGATAGGGTACTGAGCTGGATGGTGAGGACCTTGGATGCCAGGAAAAGGAGCTTATGCTTTATCCCTTGAGCAACCGGGAATCAAGGATTTTTGAGCAAGGAAACGGCATAATTAGAAGTCTTGATAAGATTAATTTATCAGCAATATAAAGATACATCAGAGATACGTGGGATTTTTGGATCTATTATAATAAAGATGCAGCCTTCCCAGATCTTTCTATTTAAAATTTCAATTCTCCTCACATGCTCCTGAACTCCCTTATCCTTCTCCCCCCCCCAATAGTACTCTTCTAACATACTGTGTAATTCATTTGTTTTGTATATTATTAATGTCTGTCTCCCCTGCTATAGCTATGTAGGAAGGGTTGACATTTTTGTCTATCTAGTTCTCTGATGTATACCATTCAGAAGAATGCCAGGCACAGGCGATATTCTGAGTTAAATATTTGTTGGTTGGATGACTGAATGTGCCTAAGTATTAAGTAGCCCTAATAATTTTTAAACTTGTGGCATTTTGTCATCAGATTCTTTTAGGATCTGAAGCTTTTCCTTAGCTTTGAGACCTGCATTGTTTCTATCAAGCCAATCAAGCATTATTTAATAAATAAATACCCAAGAGTTTTGTCCTCAAGTTTTATATCTTAGCACTAGGTTGTGAAACAACCATCAGGGGAATCTGGCTTAATTTGCTCTTTTTCCTCAGAGCCCAAAATGTACTGGTTAAACAGTCCCCTGGTGACAAGAAAGAGGCAACACACATCCTTAAACACTGAAGAGTCTGGTTCTTGGTTAAAATTCCACATGTGATTTTCAGGTTTCTTTAGAGGCATGACAAAGGCTCTACCTGGCAGGCTCTATGAAGAAACTTCCCTCCCCACACCAGCCTAGATGTGGTCTCTAAAAGGAGTTGCCATCAAGGACTCAGGCCCCTACCTGGTTAGGTATATTTACTTTACCACCCCTTTTGCCTTCATTCCTAGGTCTCCTTATCTGAGGCCAAGGGTAGAGGTCTTCTTCAGACCTCTGGACTCTACCCAAGGCCTCCTTATGGGGAGAAAGGAGGACACCTTAAGATACTTCTGCCCATTCTGACTCAGTACCCAGTACCATACTCTCAGCCTTCATTCTTGCCCCACCTCCACCCCAGTCAATAAAACCAGCAGGGCCTTATGTTTGGGCTCCCTCAACAGTGACATGACTCCCCATGTCTGTGCTACTTTACCTGCCATTCAACTGGCACACTTTTCCATGGAGGAATATGGAATAGGAGGAGTTAGCATTTTTTTTCTGATTTTAGAGTCTTGTTTAAAACATTGTAGTAAGGAGTTAAAGGCTTAACTCTTTCATTTTGTATTTATTGCTTTAATCTGCTATTCTGACACCTGGCAGCTTAGTTCTCTCTCTCATCTCAGCTCCTGACAAACATAACACCTAACTCTAGTGAGTGACTGATGGAGTGCTTAGAAAGACTCCAGTTCATTGATTCTTTTGGGCCCCAGACTGCTTGCATCATAGTTACCTGTTACACTTGTGAATAGTGAAAATTTCTGAATTCCACCTAAACCTATTGAATCAAAATATGAGGGTAGGACATGATTTTGATATTTATATTGCAAAAACCTGTCTAGTTAATTCTATGTCATAGCTAAAATAATAGGAACTGGAAGAAAGCATACAAGCATATAACCAATTAAGACAATTGAAAGTCTTTTCAAATCACGGGGTTGGAATAGGGAGTAATAGAAAGCACATCAAACCATATTTTATACCAAAAAGACCTGTGCTGTCTCAAGCAAGTCACCTCATTTCCCTGAGCCTGAGGTGACTCATCTGTAAGATGAGAGGGTTGAGTATGATAATCTCCAGAATTCTTTCCTATTCATACCTCCTATCTGCCCAGTATCATAAATACCTTATTTAGGTAGTGTTTCCAAGTTGGCCAACCCACACTAAGGAATATTAATTGACTAATTAACTAATAAAAATTAATTATCTTAGCAGAAATGGCTATTTTCTCAGTATAGGAACCAATTCCATTCTATTAAGCATTTTATTGAAATTCTTTCTTCCTTCCAGTTTTTTTAGGCTTATATATTTATTTTGAGACAGAGAAACAGACAGACCAGGGGAGGGGCAGAGAGAGAGAGAGAGAGGGAGAAAATCCCAAACAGGATCTGCGTTGTCAGTGCAGATCCAGACTCAGGGCTTGATCTCACAAACCATGAGATCATGACCTGAGCTGATATCAGAGTTGGATGCCCAACTGACTGAGCCATCCAAGCACCCTCCTTCCAGTTTTTGAAAGTTAGTTTTAGGTAAAAGCTTCTAATCTTTGTGGTCAGTGGGAAACACATCAATTTTTCATTTGGACCATCAGTGCGAGCAGGTGTGTATATGGAGGTTGGGGTGAGGAAGTGTACTAAGGAGATATAAGGCAGGGTTATGAAATTAAACATAAAGCATAGACTTTCTATAGCAGATAATTTATTTTCTATTTAGGTGCAGGCTCTATTTTTAAAATTTTTTTACCGGGGCGCCTGGGTGGCGCAGTCGGTTAAGCGTCCGACTTCAGCCAGGTCACGATCTTGCGGTCCGTGAGTTCGAGCCCCACGTCGGGCTCTGGGCTGAAGGCTCGGAGCCTGGAGCCTGTTTCCGATTCTGTGTCTCCCTCTCTCTCTGCCCCTCCCCCGTTCATGCTCTGTCTCTCTCTCTCCCAAAAATAAATAAAAAACGTTGAAAAAAAATTTAAAAAATTTTTAACCTAATCTTTGCAAAAGATTCAGGGGAACTTCACTGTCATGCAGTTAGGAAAATTAAGCTTGTTTTCCTAAAAGGTTATCCTCCATTTATGTGATCGCATTTCATAAATGAAAAGAAACTGCTAACAATAGTGCATCTCATTCCTGACAGCTTTCCTTTGTTAATTAGTGCTCAACAGCATCCACAATAATTAAATTTTTAAAAACTGCATTAGGTTGCTAATCAAGGATATGTTTATAGAAAATAAGGAGTATGGAATTAAACATTGAAATTAAGCATTGCTTCTAATTAGTGTAGGTAAAGTAATCTAGAGACAAAATTCTAAAGTGGAAAATCTTACAGGCTACCTGGTTCAGCCTCTAATCACATGTAAGTAAACCTAGATATTAAAGATTTTCTAACCTGGACACTTTCCAACATTTCACAACCCACTGAGTCAAGGATTTCTTTGATGTGTTTTAACCAAAAGTTCCATTGCAGCATCGAAATCGAATCCTATTTCCCTTTCTCTAGCCTTTAATGAAAACAGATTAGTTAATCTGGATCTTTAATATCTCCACAGGTGTAAAGGGAGTCAGTGTTTTACTTCAGAATTTTTGTTCTTTATTAAAAATTATTCTGATTCCTCTGCTCTCTCCTCAGAATAACTGAGGCTATGCCAATTAAGTACCCTATTGAGCATCTTTAGAACCATACCTAGATGAGATTGTAGGAAAATGCAATTATAAAGTAACTCTTTACAGAAGTTGTTTCTTGAAATTTAGTTAAGGTACTCCCAGCACTAACACTAGCTGGGATCCTTGTTAAAAATGGGGATTCCCAGGCCAAATACCAGATATTTTTGAATCTGAGCACTGGCATTAGGACTTGGGAATCTTCCTATTAAATAAAGCCCAAAGGATTATGCTGCTGTTCAAGAAACACTCTTCTAGGAAAGAAAAATATTCCTCTACACATATTTGAGCCAATACCTATTCTTTCTCCTCTGTTCTCCCTTTCCCATTCCCTGGCATTCCAGCTATGTCATGTTTAATGTTTAATGTAGTATAATAGGTAATCCTCTTGTGACAAGGAGTCTTTTATGATAAACTCACGAGCACATGAGTTATGACAGTCCTTTATCAGCATCAATCTTCTTAACACCTCTTTCTTTGAGGGTCTGATGGACTGCCATCCAACATTTCCTCTCCCTTGCAGGCCTGTGAGAGGCAGTGTAGTATGTAGTAGCAGATAGCATAGGATTTGTGGTCAGACAGATCTGAATTTGAATCTGCTTTTGGGATCTTGGTTACGTTTCTCAACCTCTCTAAGCCTCAAGTTCTTCTTTTATAAAATGCAAGTAATAATTTCTTTTTCAGAAGGCTGTTGTAAGGGCTAGAATTAGTATTGTATACAAAGAGGTTAGCACAGTGTCCAGCTCATAGTAAGAACCTGACAAATACTGAAGGTTATTATTCTTGATAAATTTAGCCCACAGTTGTTCTCCATAGTTGTTCCTTGAGGAGTGACCCTTGGTTAAATGATTTATCCCAATCTTGATTGTCTAGAGGCACTTTTAGAAATTCTGCCATTCAACAAAAACAGACACATAGACCAATGGAATAGAATAGAAATCCCAGAACTAGACCCACAAAAGTATGGCCAACTAATCTTTGACAAAGCAGGAAAGAACATCCAATGGAAAAAAGACAGTCTCTTTAACAAATGGTGCTGGGAGAACTGGACAGCAACATGCAGAAGGATGAAACTAGACCACTTTCTTACAGCATTCACAAAAACAAACTCAAAATGGATAAAGGGCCTGAGTGTGAGACAGGAAACCATCAAAACCCTAGAGGAGAAAGCAGGGAAAGACCTCTCTGACCTCAGCCGCAGCAATTTCTTACTTGACACATCTCCAAAGGCAAGGGAATTAAAAGCAAAAATGAACTATTGGGACCTCATGAAGATAAAAAGCTTCTGCACAGCAAAGGAAACAACCAACAAAACTAAAAGGCAACCAATGGAATGGGAAAAGATATTTGCAACTGACATATCAGTCAAAGGGCTAGTATCCAAAATCTATAAAGAGCTCACCAAACTCCACACCCAAAAAACAAATAACCCAGTGAAGAAATGGGCAGAAAACATTAATAGACACTTCTCTAAAGAAGACATCCAGATGGCCAACAGGCACATGAAAAGATGCTCAATGTCACTTCTCATCAGGGTAATACAAATCAAAACCACACTCAGATACTACATCACGCCAGTCAGAGTGGCCAAAATGAACAAATCAGGAGACTATAGATGCTGGAGAGGATGTGGAGAAACAGGAACCCTCTTGCACTGTTGGTGGGAATGCAAACTGGTGCAGCCACTCTGGAAAACAGTGTGGAGGTTCCTTAAAAAGTAAAAATAGGCATACCCTATAACCCAGCAGTAGCACTGGTAGGAATTTACCCAAGGGATACGGGAGTACTGATGCATAGGGGCACTTGTACCCCAATGTTCATAGCAGCACTCTCAACAATAGCCAAATTATGGAAAGAGCCTAAATGTCCATCAACTGACGAATGGACAAAGAAATTGTGGTTTATATATACAATGGAATACTACGTGGCAATGACAAAGAATGAAATATGGCCTTTTGTAGCAACGTGGATGGAACTGGAGAGTGTGATGCTGAGTGAAATAAGTCATACAGAGAAGGACAGATTCCATATGTTTTCACTCCTATGTGGATCCTGAGAAACTTAGCGGAAGGCCATGGTGGAGGGGAAGGAAAAAAAATGGTTAGAGAGGGAGGGAGCCAAAACATAAGAGACTCCTAAAAACTGAGAACAAACTGAGGGTTTATGGGGGTTGGGAGGGGTGGGTGGGTGATGGGTATTGAGGAGGGCACCTGTTGGGATGAGCACTGGGTGTTGTATGGAAACCAATTTGACAATAAATTTCATATTTAAAAAAAAAGAAATTCTGCCATTCAGAGTTTCTGAAATAATCATCTTGGTGTAGACAATTGAATAGAGTTCAGAAACCTGTCTATTTGAGAACAGATGTCTCACTAATTTCCATGTACTTTGTCAGGACGTATATAAAATGTAAGCTACAGTATGTCTATCTTATTGACGATTGAATCAAAATGAAAGGAATTAAATTCTTATTATATGCACCATGGATTCCTAGTATCTCTTATATTATGAACGGTGTGAGAAGCTCATGGAACCCACAAACCATTCCTTCAGAAAAGTGCCATACACATACTCATAAGCAATTCTGCATCTAGTTTCAATGAAGTTCATGAACTGCTGGTAACTCATTTATGTTATTTCATAGCAACCCATGAAGCTCCTGCTTTAAAAATATTCTATTAAAAATTAACTGAAGTTAATGAGGCTAGATCATTCTTAGATCATTTTCTTCTTGCACAGAAAAAAGTTTGAAATTTTAGAAATCAGAGGTTATAATTTTAATTTTCAGTTCTTGCATGAAATTAATATTACATCTGTTCATTGAGATAGGTGTTTCTACTATACTGGTCACTAGACAAGGATGGGTTAGGCCTGGATACTTCTATTTACATGCATCTGATAAGTGTTGGGTAGAAAAGACTTAAAATTTTAAGGATTTTTTTTTTATAGCTTCCTGGAACTAACAGCTTATATTCTCAAATCACAACTATCATCAGCCTATTTCACCATCTGTGTGAAACAGCTTGCTTTCATTTGACCTTATTTTCTTTGACTCTGGATGTTCCACCACCAACTTCAGTCATTCGTGTTAGATGATACCTTCAATTTTCAAAAAGGAAGAAATTTGGAAAAAAAAAAAAAAAGATCTAACCCTTCCCTTTTAGAGCTAGTAAATTGAACCCTCAACTGGAGATTAACTTGCCTAAGGTAGGGATATGCCTAGAACTTGAAGCCATGTGTTCCTTGAACTTTTGAGTGCTTAGATTATTTTTCCTTGAATTTGGGTTGGATCTGCTGATGCGAGTCTGACCTTGTGTTCATAGACTCTGCCTTCTGTCCATTCCTCTCCTGTTACGAGTGAATTCAGATTCTCAATGCAGCTCTTCTGCTGGGCCCCAGAGCTTCAAGTTTCCCTGTTTCTGAGTGAGCCCCTGGATTTTCTCTTCCCATACCAGACATCTTCCCAGTCCCTCCAACTAGGTAAATTCTTGTGCAAAACTTCCTAGGCCTGTCTTACTTAGCCACTGTGGCCATCTCATTGCTGAGATACCACAACGAAACCACAACTTCACAGGTGGCCCCAGGGCTCCTGGATCTACATTGGACTTTCCAGAACAAATACTTAGCAACTTCAGAGTTTTTCCAGCCATGGCACAGGCCAAGGTGTTCTATTTTTCTGCTATTATGAACCTCGTCTACTGAATATTATGTGAGGGGAATGCTTTGTTCTTTCTCTAGAGAATACAGATGTTCTTCTATGATAACCTTCTTATTAGGAAGGATAACAGTAACTTGCAAATTTAACCACCTCCTCTATCATGCAACCAGAGCACCTGACTTGATATTGAAAGTTTTCTTGCCACTAGAAAGCAGAAACAAGGACAGATAAAAAGCTGTAGATACACAGTGTGCAACAGTTAGATTTTTTCCTCTGTATTAAGAGTTGTACTATTGGGTAACCAATATGAGGAAAAAAATAATGCCAAATCCTTTTTTAACATCATACACTAAAATTCCAGGGGAATTTAGAATTTAGATATGGCAAAGGAATCATAATAAAAGACATATAAATAAATGTTAATCTAATTTGAGGTCGTAAATATTTTTCTGAGCATGAAAGCAAAGGAAAAAGTCTTAAAGATACTGACAAATATAGGTGTATATATACTCATTTCATTGCAATAAAAATTACATATAAGTAAAATTAAAAGGTAAATGTCAAGCTAACCAAGCATTAATAGCTTTTCTAAACTAAGGTCATAAAACAAAATCAAGGTCATAAACAAGCAATCACAGGTGATAAATGGCCAAAGAATATAAGATATTGAGCTTCATCACTAATGAAATAAAAGCATATAAAGTTGAGACACCATTTTGCCCTATTAAAATAGCAAACATTTTAAAAGATAATAAAAGTAACTTTGGTAAGGAAACTCGCACTTGGACACAGTATTGACGGTAATGTAAAATGATATGGTCTTTCTAGATAGTAACTTGTCAGTATGTAGCCAAATCATTAAAACATGCATGCCCTTTGACCCAGAAATTCCAATCAGGGGTGTTTATCCTGAGGAAATTATCAGAGATAACAACCAATATTTATGGACAAGAGTGTGTATCTAAACATGATTAGATGACTTTAATATAATTTGCATTTATATAATGGGATACTACAAACAGATAATTCTGTTTTTAATTTTCATGTTTCCTGATATGTTAGATCAGCTCTAGGATTGGTTTATATAATCTGAAAAAAGAGGGATGTTTTATAAGCTTATTGTTCCTAATACTGCCCACAGGAAATTATCTGGACAAAGTCTTTCCTGGTGGGAACAAAATCTCATTGATTTAGCCATGAGAAAGTGCTCTTAATATATTATAGGGTAGATTTTAAAAATTACAAAATTACGTGTATACTAAGTTCCCAATTTTGTAAGATAAGTGTGTGTGTGTGTTAAATCTACATGGAGATGTTAACAGGAAGAGGACTTTAATAGTTTTCTAAGTTTCCTACTGTAAGCATAATTGAGAAAGCAATATATATTATTAAAAAGAAGGAGAGGCAATAAAGGTGATTAGAAGTTTTCTGGGCCTTACTTGGCTTCCAGCGCCAGAGCGAAGATGCCAGCAGCCAGGGGTGCTGAGGCTGAGGTGCCCGTGTGGGTCTCTGTGCAGTCATTGTGCAGGTCGGCACTGGTCTGGGTGGCATCCGGAAGGGAAGAAATGCAGGAGAGCATGTGAGGAGTGTTCTCCATCCCTGGGGGTTAACCATACCTAAGGCTGCATCTGCTACGATCAGGAAACTCAGCTGATTCGATTCCCTACTTCCTCTGTTAAACCATAGGCGGATGTTTGCCATCTGCTGATATTTTAGTTCACTCTCCTCTATATACAACTTGTGTATAATTCTGGCATCAAGATGCCTTTTCTGGGGATGAAGTACTCCCACTATGAATATTTTCTGAGATTCCCAAACGAAATACTGTCTGTAAAGAAGGGACAGTTTCAAAATCACTGTGAATCATGCTGGCCCATTAATCATCAGGTCCATTGTGTTTAGTCTGGCATATTTAGAAATTCTGCTTCATGCAAAATTCCCATTTGCCTTCAAATTGACATCTGACTGTCTCTTCAGCACGAGGATGTAGAGCCATTCTGATTTTGGCCACTTGAACTACTTGCACAAATTTGCTTAGTATGTATGTAGTGTGCACTCACTGTTGATATCATCTGATGGCCATGAGTTAGTGTCCATATTTGCACTATGATGAAAACGGTGTTTTTCAAATAAATGAAAGGTGTGTCAGATTCTGATCTGGTTACAAATTGTAAAACTGCTACTCAGTAGATGTGTCCCATGGGCACATGGTTTCCCCATGTGGTTTCCCCATCTGTAGAATGAGGTTGACATTTCCTGACTCATATTCTGAGGATGAAATGAGATCCTGTCTGTGAAAGCATTCTTACACAATATTACTGCACGTAAGGAATTACCCAGGCTAATTTTATCTTAATGAAGAGGTTGCCAAGACTGAAGGGAAGAAACCAAAAAGACTTCCAATCAGTCTGCCTTAAGGACCATAGCATTGCTGGTTTAGCAAGTAGTCGGGCCAAAGGATTACTAACAAGACACCCACCCAGGCTCCTGCACTATCGTTTTTAGCTGGAGATTTCAATGTGTGGGAGGGAGGTGTAAAAAAATAATTTGTTCTATTATCACCTCCTTTGGCTTCCCACTTTGAGTCGCTGAATTTCTCAAGTTATGGTGGCTCTGCTCCTTAGAGGGCTGCAGAAGCAAGGTTGTCCTTTTTCCCTATTGACGCAAGTAAGCCCCCAGAGATGACTGTGCTGAGGAAAAGGTTTGCGTAAGACAAAGGCTATGTTATTGCAACCATCTCAAATAGAATCCACCAGCTGTCTCTCCTATGGCAGATTTACCTAAGGAGAGAACTTTACAAAGATGGAAACTCTTCCTCCTACTTCACAGCATAATAGCTCAGATGAGGGACAGTCTATGAAATGGTGACTGAAATGTGTAACAGGCCACTTTCTGAAAAGCAACTTTAGATACCCCTAGGGACAACAATAGTCAGGGACTCTGAATATAAGTGGGATACATGTCTGCTATGCCTCTTTCAAAGGCTATAAAATATACCTGTCATAAAGATTTTCTGGGTAGAATATCACCATCTATTATTTGAGTAATTGAATATAAGGGCATGAGAGGGAGGCCAATGTTTCAAGTTGAGGCTAGAGGTTTACTGTCTAAACTAGAGTAAGTTGCAGAAGCAGGCAGAGTTCCAGAATAGTGATCCTGTATGGAAAAGAGAACTAGCAATTTTTTTTGAGACGCCATTAATATGAATCTTACACACATTCCAGTGTCTAATTATCATGGGGTTCACCTACAATCTAATTGAATCATGACCTATTATTTCATAGAGATTAGAATTTAGATACTTTAGCTAGATGGTTCTTTCTGTATCAGGAGTTAAAATTTGGGACCATACAGTTTAAAATTAAAAGTACTTCCCTTTGTTTGCAAAGCCCCCGAATGGCCCTTCATCACTGTGCCCTTGAAGGGAAATCCAATAATTGCCCTTGGCAGTCTGACTCATGGAAGTGAAGGCACAGCCAAGTGTGGGCTGGAGATGCTCTCTGAGCATATACCCTTCCTGAGCTGTTTATTCAGATGCTGAGAAGTTCATCTCGGGGGAAATTTAGACCGTTATTTTCCTGCAGGTTATCCATTCATAGGAAACATAGCTATTGTATGTTCTGTATTTTTATCATCTGCTAACGGGCATGTTAGACCATATCCCTGCTATTAAAGGATCAATAAGTACAAGGGTGGTGAAGCCCCTACAACCCTGTAATCTCCTTTAAGGCTGTTCTCAGGGAGGCATCACACAAGCAGAATAGATATTTTGATTCTTGGCTGTATGTAATGACAACTTAGTGGCTTCCCAGGGCTGGGTTTAAAGATGACAGAGAGGCAACATCATCTTGGCAGAGGCATCATTATCCTTGAGAGAGAAAACTCCCCAATAGATGCCAGCCTTTCAGGTGAGCAAAGTGTGAATCTCCCCAGCTAAGTCATCAAGCTTAAGCCAAGCAATTTTACCAAAGGTACTGACCAAAGGATCTTGTTGAATGCAAGCCCTGCTCCCCTACCTAAGCAGAGGAGTTAGACAAAAGCAACATACGATTCGCTGGTCGGTGTAATCGCCACTGCTGTATGAGGTGGCCAGGGTGGAGGAGCACTTCTCAGCATACCAGGGAGACAGGCCTTGCTGGGAGGCGCTGCTGATGGAGATGGTGTAGATGCTGTCTGTGTAGCCGTCACAATCACAGTTATCTCCCTGACGTCCCCCGTTCCCAGAAGCCCAGACGAAGATGGAGCCCTTTCCTTGTCTTCCCTAAAAGAAAAGCCAGACTATATCACATCTATCATCTGTTGGGATCACTGTCACATCCCCATAAAATCCCCAACAAATACATGCATGAAGTTCCCAGAAACATTTATTTGGAGTCTGTTTCAATGGCAGGTGCTCCAGCATCCGCGCTGGAAATCTCACAAGACTTCATATTACAAGCCACTGGGCCATGGCTCTGCTAGTCCTCCTTCATCTGGGCCCTCTCTGGGATGAGTCAGTGAGTGCTTTTCTTTCTTTCTTTCTTTCTTTCTTTCTTTCTTTCTTTCTTTCTTTCTTTCTTTCTTTCTTTCTTTCTTTTCCTTATGGTAAGGATTCACAATCTGGCCTTTAGCACTCGCTTGTATTCTCTCACTCTTTCCTTGGCTTATGTTGCTGCGTTTGAATCTTTGAACTTCCTCTCTTTCTGCTTAAATCTTCTGGCTGACTGATAGAATGACAAAATCAGACATTATTCAGATCTGTTTTGCAGCTGCATTAAAAGGGACTCTTCAGTTGAATGAAACTCGTCAAGGCTACTCTTTCTATGACTTCTCAATTTGTGCTCTCCAAAGTTTCTACTTTTGTTTTATCCTGTGCAGAACAAGGCCTTAGAATCCTGGTAAGAATGCGGTAAATGGAGCAACACAATCAAGGCACAAGTATGTACCAGGCACATACAAAAGAGGAAGTAGCATGTAGCTATATTTAAGGATGTGTCTCTAGAGATTTGAAAGAAGTCTGGGTAGTAGTTTACCTAGTGTAAAAATCTTAAAGCAGCAGAAAAATGAGAAAGGACATATTCATAGTATTTTTTAAGCAAATACTTTAAGAGTAATGAATCTCTATTGAATGTCAGACCCAATTAGGGAAAACTCCCTTAACCCTTAAGTTCCATCCCTCTGAAGAATGATTTGGCTCTCTAAATGCATTTCAAATTGTAAGCAACAATAAGAAATTCAAAGCCATTTCTTTTGATATAAACTAAGTGTTCTTCCCTTTCCTTCATATACAAATGGCCAGGTTTCATTTCAGGTAGATCTATATTAAGTATCTCACCTGCTTAACACCAAATTCAAAAGCCTTCTGGGCTAGTCGGCCAGGCCCTTCCACAGTTTTCCCATCATCATTAGGGCCCCAACTGGCACTGTAAATATCCACATGTCCGGGATTGAATCCAATTGAACTGGCTTCAATAGCATCAGTCACAATGCCATCCAGCATTCTTATGCCTAAACAGAAAGTCAAACAAAATACACGTAAGTGGATGTCAGCATGAACATGTAGAATGGCATAGTGGTCTTAATATTCATTTTATAAAAGACTCGCAAAAGAGTTTAAAAGAAGGTAACCACTGCATGTCTCAGGTGCCCATGACCAGGCTACTATGAGCACAGAAGGAAGATACAAGTCACAGTGTCCATAAACTTTGTTATCTTCCCTTCGGAAATAACTATATGCACTAAGCAGTGGCCATGATTGTTATTGATTACAAAATACCTCCCCTCCATTCACTACCTCAATAACCTGAAAATGACAGGATAGTTTTCAGAAGGAGCCAACAAACAGCCCTACCTTGACATGTCTGTTCATGACTATACCACAAATAACTGTTGCCCATCCTGTGCTGTATGAAGGATTTTGTATGGAACACTGTGCAGCTTGAAAAGATCTACCCACAATAGGAAACTAACAAATAGGGAAAGAACTCTTGTTTCTAAGCACTGATTAAAAATAACCCAGAGGCCATTCTTTTATATGTTTGCTAAGAAATATTTTCAAGGAACATGCTTCCTTTTCTTCTAAATAATCTCAAGGATGAAATCATTGCCATGGATTTTGCTCCTAAGGGGGAATCATTTTTCATCAGGAGAAGGCAGACATGGTAGTTCTTTGTGCTTTCTAACAGGCTGTCACGCATTATCAGACTCATGTATTCAAGAGCCAGGAAGGCAAAAGCAATTGAGACAAATACGAGCAGCTACCTGGTTATTCCTGGCTTCAGGCTGATAATGTAGTTAACTGCACAGCCTTAGATTTGTACCCCATTATTCACTATGGAGCATAGGTAAAAGAATATGTAATTAACATAATTAGCTAAAGTCACATTGATTAAAACAAAGTTATTTGAAAATTTATTTTGGAAAAAGAAAAATCCCAGCTGTACTTACTAGCTTTGTGATCTTGTGCAAGCCACTCAACCTCTTGTGCCTCAGTTTTTTTTTTTTTTCAGTTTTAAAATGGGGATGATAACAGATAGCAGCTTACATGCATTGAGGATGTACTATACGCAGCTAACATTCTACAGGCCTTGAACATATGGACTGTCTTCTATCCTTTTGACAACCATTTAAGGTCGATGCTATAATTTTCCCAATTTTATACGTGGACTGTAAGAGGCACAATGGCTTGCTCAGGATCATACAACTTGATATTGGGGAGCTGAGACCTGAATCCCAGAAATTTGGCACCTAAAATCAACCTGTTAACTAACAGAATACACAACCTACAATGTATTATAGGATCAGTGATGGACATACAGTAAGTCCCTAATAAATGAAAAGTATTATTAAAAAATGCATTTGGGACTAGATCACCAAAGGGTGGAATAATGAAAAAAAATCTCAGTAGACTTGCAATCGGAAGTCTTGTGTTTTGGTTCTACACTGCCACAAATAGCTGTTACCTTGAGAAACTTGTTTCTGATTACTCCTCAATAAAATGAAGGGATCAGAAAATTCTCTCACAAACTATAGCTAGATAGTACATCATCTTAAAAAATGAATTCTTTCTCTAACTGATTACCTAATTTGTGCCCCTGTCTTCATTTTCTTTAAATTAACATGGCACTTGAAAAGGAAAAAAAAAAATCCCATGGCATTTGACTATGCTAGTATCAAAGAAATCAGGAATGACGCAAAGTTTAATAGTATGCTGTATTAGTGATTCATTATCCATGCCAGGATGTATATTTATTTGATTTCTAAACAGGAAATCAAAATCAAATTCAAGGCATCCTCAGGTCGAGTTTAAAGCAGTTTTACTATCATTGGCATGTTCTACAGTTGATCTTTTTTTTATAGCAGTTTTAGAAAACAAACTAAACTCAAAGTTTGTAACCTGCGAAAGACCAAGGTAAGGACAGTGAAAAGAGGAGAGAGAATGTGAGCCAGTGTAGGTCTACTGTCCACCCTTCTTCACAGGGATATGGACCTCACCAATGAGTTCTCTTGCTTCTCACTGGGTTCAACCAACAGGCAGGAGAATGGGGGGTGGGAAGAGAATGGGCGACTCATTCCCTGGCACACTCCTTGCCTAGAAGAAGCTCTGTTGTAACTCAGGGCTACAACTCCTGTACAGTGGTTCTCTCCTATGGCCACAGCTTTCTCTCTACAGTTGCCACTAACCTCTCCTTTCCCATGCTCCTTTAGGCCCAAAGGTCATCACATCTGCTCTCATTTATTAGCCCTTGTTGGCTTCCCTTATCTCTTTTTTTTCAAGTTTTTATTTTAATTCCTATTAGTTATATTGTATATTATAATATACACAATATAATATAATGTATATTGTAATATACAATATATTATTGTATATTAAGTGTATAATATAATAATGGCTTCCTTTAAGTCTTACAAATAATTCCTTTATTAAACTGCCCCGATGGAACTTACTGTATATTTCCCAATAGAGGCACTGACTGAAACAGCTAGGGACTCTAAATCCGTGCTATCAAAGATAACCTTTGGCTTCTTCATATAACAAGCACGTATTCATTTATTTCTTTAAGACTGTTATTTGCTATGAAATGAAGAACTACAGAATTGAGAGGCAGGGAAAGTCTTTTCCTAAATTTACCTCCTCCTTCTGTTCCTTTAGCAAGTACTCAATAACAAACCCTTGTAAATTAGCACACAGAGAAAATTAGATTTGGTTCAAAAGCTTTTCAACATTTCCATTTTTCTCCCCACAAAGATGTACAGGCTGTATTCGGCTATCATTTTTTAGGAATCCAGATCCATTGATTTGTTTGCAAATCCTGCAGCACATTCTACATGGAATTCATTTCTTCTTCTGGTTGTTGAAAGCCCCCCTTCCCACCTCATTTACACCAAGTGATGCAAGAGTCAAATTGAAGTGCAGAACTGCAGGAGCAACCCTCTGCTTTACCTCCGACTTTGGAATTGTATGCAACTCCGACCCCACACTTGTGATTATTTGCTTGCATGGCAATTTCTCCTGCACATCTGGTCCCATGTCTGAAGATTAAAAAATAGATATTATAAAACATAAGTGAGGGCAAACTGTTGTTTGCACATGAATCCATGGTACATGGTCATATTAACTTTTTTGTCAACCTTTGTTGCTGGTCTCCATCCCATCAGTATTTGTTGAAGTGCAGGTATCAGATGAAAGGGTACTGGAGTTGAAGTATGTGATTCAAATTCCAGCTTCTGCCACTGACTAGTGGTGTGACCTTAGGTAAGTCATTTGTCCTCAAGAGTATTGTTGCAAACATGTGAGATATTGCATGTATAGCACTTAGAATAGTGGCTGGTATAATATAAGAATTCAGGAAGTGTTAGCTATGGATACTATCGTGAGCAATTCTGACACTTTTAGAAATCATGGTTTCTATTCCATACTTTTTGGTGAAGTAGCTCCTCACTCCATCCCTAGTGACCTCCTTGGATTAGGTTATTCTGACCAGTCCTAGTAGGGTAAGTAGAACAGAATTCTCCTCTTAAGCCCTCTTCCCTTCCTCTAACCATATACTACCAAACTAAAGCAACTGAGGGTTTTCTGGTACCAAGAGGAGTTTGAGATTTTAATAGGACACTCCAGGCTAATTGGGAAACCAGGGTTCTCCTGTAACTCTGATTGGGGCTGGAAGCCTGAAGAAGACTGGTTTTGTAATCAGGCAAAGAGGGTAATTTATGATTTCAGAGTACTTGGAGGGAAATGTCAATCTCTAAAACAGAGCAGATTCTAGCATTAAAACATCAATTCTGAAAATGTGGGGATAATAATCGTCCTTTCCCACCATGACCCTGACCTCAGGAGGGTCAATAAGTCAAGAGAACTTTAATGTGAATTTATTTCACGACGTTACTGCATTTTGGAAGCAGTGTAAAGGCTGTTGATACTTTGGAGGAGCTAACAGAAAAGAGGGGAAAAGTTAGCTCTGAGCAACTCTGTCAACCAGCTACTTTTAGACACTATTATAGTAGACATCTATTTTGCTCAGCATGGAATATAAAAATTTGAAATTGACTATCCAAAATAATTCTCTTTCATGTATCTTTTATTCTAAAGTACCAAAGATCATTTCTTGGTCTCCTTTTACTAAATGATATTTCTGCTTCTTCATGTTAATACTGGATAGGAATCCTAAGTCAGAACAATATAATTATCTTTTTTTTAAACTTTTATTTATTTTTGAGACAGAGAGAGACAGAATGTGAGGTGGGAAGGTGCAGAGAGAGGGAGACGAGAGGGAGACACTGAATATAAAGCAAGCTCTAGGCTCTGAGCTGTCAGCACAGAGCCCAACTTGGGGCTCAAACTCACAAACTGTGAGATCATGACCTGAGCCAAAGTCCCACACTTAGCCGACTGAGCCACCCCGGTGCCCCTGTAGTTATCTTTAATTCGAGGTCTTTCCTAATGTAGCAGATATCTGCCACTTTTTTTTTTTTTCCTAGCATTTTGTCCTTTTTGGGAAGGAGCTCTCCCTCACTCCTTTTGATTCTCTCATGAGGCTCCTCTTCCCAGACAGCTTTCAAGGATTGTTGTACATTCCAGGGAAGAGAATTCTAGTCTTTCTCTAAATTCTTCAGCTTTAAGTTCCATGTGAGCCATGTGGAGCTTGCCGCCAGGCAAGATTTCTTTTACTTTTTGAGAATGAAGCTAATTGGAAGCAAGAGACTAAGAGATGGAGACAGTGATTGAAGTCCTGACAGCATATTATTTGAGCTCCCAGATCTTGGAATGCCTGAAGCTAGACCATCCCTTGAGTAATTTTTTTTTAAATGCCCATTTTACTTAATCTTTGAGTTAAGATTCCCTCACTTGCAACTGAAAGTGTCCTGACCAACCACCCATGCTCTGAGAAATGTGTGCACACTGAACACATAAAAGGAAGCTTATGCTTTGATGGATTAACCCTCTTTGCTTTTGTAGGAGGAGAAACTGAGTTGTCACCTTCTGACAAGTGTGTTCCTAGAAGTCCACCACCTGTGTTTCCATTTACACAGAATGGGAACTAAGGCCAGGATAGCAAAGTCTCTCGCCTGAGCCAATAGAATCCAATTGTTGGCAAACATTCCCAGCACAGCACCTCTGTCCTAAAAATGATACACTGTGACACCACCTATTATTTCTCTCTCCTTGTGTACTGAACATTATTTTCTTGAAAGGTCCAGTAGGATCATGGTACAAAAAAGGGTAGATGTTTTTCCCTCCTCTTGCCCTCACTTCCCACCTCCACACTTTTAGAAAAAGGGAAGGCTTTATCAAAGTGGTACTATGTCATTCTTTGTCGACCTGCAGCTTTTTTTCTTTCCTTAAATTAGGCTCTGAGATAAAAGAACCCTTTATTATCTTAGAACAATGGTAGTAACTGGCATTTAAACAAATTGATTTTTAAAAAATTATTCCACAAGATAGTTTAAAGACTAATATTATACTGGTTAAAACATCCTTGTCACACATGTTATTTAACTAGAAAAATAATCTGTAATTGGTATTGAAATTTTGAATATAGATTCATGGCAGCTTAATAGTAAGAGTTACCTGTACTTTTGGGATTTTATTATTTAGTGATTCCTCTTTTGATTTGCAGAGGAGAATTCAAATGCAGCTTCTATTAATCTCATTTACATAGTAATAAAGAAGAGCAGCAACACAGATAGTTTAGAGAGATAATGCCCTTGGAATTGGGAGATAATAGGTCTCTAAATGCTATAAAGTCCAAGGCAAAATGGAGCCATTCATTTTCTAAACCCAAGGGATTTATTTCTGACAACATGCTAGAAGGGTAACTCTATTTTTTATTATACCTCTTGATAAATGATAGGGATGCTACCTTTTTGGTTGATAGTCAAGAGGACCCTGAGAGATAGTTACTTATTGTGTCATTTTCAAAGAGCAGATCCTGAATTGGCTCAGAAAATTGACTTGTCTCTGCTTCTGCTCCTCTTGGATATTATTCTTGTCATGCTGATTTCTTACTGGAAGGAGGTCTTAGTTGCTAAATGAGAAAACTTCATCGTCATCATCATCATCAAAACAAACACAACTTTTTCTATGTACCAGATATTATACAAGCCAATTACCTATATAAACCCATTTAAACACCATAATAACCCAACAAGGTAGATACTATTATTATCCCTTTTTAATAGATGATAAAACTGAGGCACAAAAGAAGTTAAGTAATTTGTTCAAGGCCATCCAACTACTAAGTGGCAGATCTAATATTTAATCTAAATCCAGCTGCAAAGCCTATGCTCTTAACTGTTTGGCTATGTCACACTAACTCTATGCTGTGTGGGAGGTCCATGGCAGGCTATGCTCTAGAAACTCACGGGTTTTTAGGCATAAAATAATTACCATCATATGGGCAACTTCTTTGAAGGCTTTGGACCTCCATGAATTAGGGGAAATGTGGCTATTATAAATGCTGGATATGAGACTCCTCCTTTGTAGGGGAGGGGAAAGGGCAATCTGAGTCCCTCTTCTCATGAGTAGAGAAACTCTAGAGAATATCATTTCACCAAGTATTCAGCTATCATGCAGCCACTACACAATTTATCATCCATATTGGATCATGGGGCCAGACCTAGAGTATGCTGCCTAGGAAGAAGGCTGACACTTCCAGCTAACAGTCTCCTCAGCTGCACCCATATGGCTGAGAGAAGATTTCTCTTTTGGTCTTGACCAAGGGGGCGGAAGGAGAGTTGTCATTTTTACTTCATTCTAAGAAGGGTGCCCCTTTCTTCCAAGAAGCTATTGTTCATTTCCTCAGGAAGTTCCTTTCAGGAGAGTGGAGAGCAAGTGCATTATCACCCATTTGGGGAGATAAAAGTGCAAAATAGAGGCAGAGAGAGGTAAGTGATTTCCTAAAGGTCACTTTCTATACTGATAATTGGCAAAGCGATGACCACCAGCCAGGCTAATATTACAAGATCATGCTCCAAAAGAACACATATTTCTCCTGGCCCTGTACTGTCCTGGCTCAGAAATATAGCTCCAAGTTTGTCTGGGGTCCCTGCCATAAGTTCCTGAGATATCTCACTTTCTTCCGAGGGCACCCATTGTGGTTCCTTTTGTATTGAGATGGGAATATTTTAACTTTTCAGCATTATTTGCAGTTAGTGCCTTTAAGAAATAAACCCTGGAAGTAAATGGTACTGAAAGAAGCAATATCTTGGAACCTTCCCCAAGTTTCCCCTTTTCTCCAAGGAGGAAATATACACCCAGAGGTTGAGGCCAAGTCCATGAGCCTCAGCTCTCTTCCTGGTGTTTGTTGAACTTCTGGAAAGGGGATCATCCAAAGAAAAACTTTAGATCAACATTACTGCACCAGCCACATAGGAATTTTGAGTGAGAATAAGAGCTAAAGAAAGAGGGAAAGAGGGAGAAAGAGAGCAAGTGAGAGAGAGCTCAATTGACCCAATTTGGGTAATAGTCCGAAAGAAAGAAAGCCATACAGAGAGAAAAAAGAACCACTTTATGTAGCATCTTTCCATCCCATTTGTAGCAACAAGCCCTGATTTTGCCTTGGCTTTGATCTATTTTGGTGCAAGTCTCTTCTCCGTGGAGCAAATGAAGAAGAAAGTGTGAAAGTTTTCCTGAAGTTATGAAGATAACGTGTGCAAAGATGAGTTCTCACATGGCCATGGACATTTGAGGCCACGTGGCTAGAGGTTGTAGTTTCTTTGCAGCTAGGAAAGAAGGTTAGAAAGTCTCCTGGCTCTGGGTTTTATCTGGCCTCTTGCTTTGGCAGGTCTGGCTCTTGGACTCCCTCATCACATTGTGACTGCTACAGAGAATTATTTTAGGAGTCAGAAGGTAATTGTCTTTCTCTTCCCTTTAGCTTTAGAATCTGCAGCAGAAACTCTGGGAAAGGTTACTGACTAGTCCAATGCCCCAGAAAACGTGTTGGATTTGAGAGCCAGGCCTCAGAGTGTATTTCTGTTGTCTGATATCTGGCTTTTGTTGTCTGATATGCTTTTCTGAGGGAACTGACGAGCATGGCTGTGGCCACTAAAAGAAGTCATGGGGAATTGTTATCTTTGTCTTCTATTTTTATTTTCACAACTAACATCAAACATGTTGCAAATAGTAAAGCATTCATTGATGGGGTTAGGGAGGGTGGGCTGGAGGATTTTACTCTTTATGACCCAAACATTCTTTCTAAAGCCATAACTATTCAGTGCCATTTGAGGGGAGCATTTTGCAACATAAGAAGAAAGTTTAATTGAACTATGGTCCTGTAAGCCAAAAGAAATATAAAAATAGAAGCATTGGTTTTCTGTTTTAAAAGGAACAAAATATTATGATATGGATTGGTACGCATGAAAACTTTTCTGAGAGCTGAAATATGGTTCATATTTATTGTATAATTTTCTCAAATGAGATAAAAGCATTTTAAAGTACTTTTTCCCCCCTCCACCACCCCCCCTCCCCCGATCCACATTTACTCACTTGTTCTCATTTGTGGGATCATAACGGGGAAATGGATCATGGTCATTATCGTTAAAATCATAACTAGCCTCTGGATCCTAAAGAGAATAAAAAATCCTGTAGCATCATTAAAAAAAGTTAACACCTCCCAAGCCCTCTACCCCTTCCATCCTGGCTGATAGCTCAAATTCTGCATTTCAGAATTTCTGACCCAGTTTCTGATCATTCATTATACCCATAAGCTAGGCAGAGATGATATACACAGAAGAGTGAGCAAGCATACAATTAGCACTGAATGTCACCAAACCTGTAGCTCATTAAGCTCATAGTATATTACAACCGGAAGGAATCAGAGTTAACTTATTTCAACTGCCTCATTTTTTAAGTGAGAACACTGAGACCCAGAGAAGTTGAATGACAACTAAGCTATAGAGCTAGTTAGCAACACTTGGATACTCATCTTTCTTATGATTACAGGTACAAATAGGTGACCGTGGGGTGGAGCTCAGGTCCACAGTGATCTCTTCAGCCTTACCAATTACACTAAGCATCTAACTTAAATAAAGTGTGCTTGAAATTTAAGGCATGCTTCTAGGTCCCACCTCCTTTTCCAATCAGATTGCTACACTTAAACATCTCCCATATAGGAATTCTACTACCACTATAGCCTCTTCTCTACACTTTCCATATCTTTTGATAATTCCTACTTTCTACTAATCTTTTTCTTCCTTTCTTTTCCTTTAATTTTCCTTTGCTCTTTAGCTGGAGAATTTTGAATGAATGGAAAGGGTGAGAGAAACACATGGGACAATTTTAAAGATGAAACACTGATCTAAAGACCTAAGATATCACTTAGAACTTAACAATTAAGTAAATAGTTTTCATTTACTTATTTCCATTTAAGATAAACTTTTCTCTTCTCTGAGAGCCATTTTTGCATTATTTGAATTTGCATGGAAGGAATCACATTCACATAATTGTACAATGTTAGAGATATTCACCTATAAAGGATGTGAGTGAGGAAGAAGACTGTGAAAAATGATCTAAGGCATTATTCTTTATTTGATTGCTTTAATGCCCTAGATACTGAGTGATATAGAGTCTGAATGGCTTTTAATAATTTAATTTGTATAGGTGCCTTCTCCCTCCCCAGCACACAAGCTTTTGTACAATCCTTGGCTCCACTGAATTCTTTAAGTGCCTACTCATACAAAAAAAAGTTCATATGTACTGGCAGGAGGGTGAGGGAAATAGCAAAACCTTGGCCCACAGTTCCTAGGGCCAGTATTGGAGAAGTCTTCCACTTGAGGAAAGGAAAGCCTTAACTATGTGTCTGTGTAGACAGCTCCCTAAGTTGCAGTCATGGGAGGGCCCAGACTCACATAATTGGCATAGATGTCTGTGTGATTCCACTCCAAACCATCATCCAGTACTGTGATAACAACTCCTTTGCCTGTGATGCCTTTTTGCCAAACAGGTATCACATGGAGATCCAGCTTGGGCAGGGCTGCAGTCATCCTAGTATCTTGCTGGTAAAGAAAAACAAAGAATTGGTAAAATCATGATTTGCTTACTGCAAAATGAAAACTGAAGCTCTAGTCCGAAGACCCATCTTTCTTTTTCCTAGGGTCACTCTACTTTTAGAAAGAACGCAATTAGGTGACATAAAAAAATAAAGTTGATGGTAGGGCAAGTGAATCATAAGAGTGCTGTTCTTTTCCCAATTGTTCTAATGGAAAAATCATTCGAAAGGATGAATCACCCTGTGCCCCTTCTCACTGAGATACATGGCTTCTAAGAAGTTGATCCCTAAGTTTCATTCATTTATAATGATATGCTCAGGTTTTTTATCTACCAAAGTTTTATGTGATGTCCCATATTTCCATCTCTCCCCAAATCCTGAGCTTCCCTTGCCACACTGAACCTACTTTACATTGTTTGGTTGACAGTTATTCACGGATGTTTTAATAACTTTTCGGAAAGAAAAAGCAGAACCTGGAATGCCCAGGAGGCTGCTGTCTCACCAGGACTTGCAATTTAATTGCCTCTTTCCAAGTATGAGTGATTTAGAGGGTAAGTATCTATGAGAGGAGATGTGGAGTTTTCTTTTTTCAGATAAATTTTCTGATAGTTACAGTGTATGGGACTATAAGGGAGAACAGCTGGACAGCAAGGGAATAGAGATATGAGCTTGGGAAAGCATATAAGGGAGATGTTTTAGAAAAGTGCCAGGTTTCTGGTGAAGGGGACAGTAAAAAATTTATAAATAATAACAGTCAAAAAATGTCTGAATGAATTGTGCCCTGGCTGATGCTCCTCAGAAGGAAGTAGGGGAAAACTCTTACTAGGCCAAAACAAAGCTGAATCACAGGAGGTTGGAACTACAGATAGATTTTTGGACAAAGCCAGAGAAGAAGACCTCTGTGTCAATTGCAAGAACAATCATATGGTGTGGTCGTTAAGAGTATGGCCTCTGGAGCCATGAATTATGGCCCCACCACTGGTAACCATATGATTTTGGCAAGTTACTCAACTTGCCCTTGTCTCTGTTTCTTCATCTGCTAAATGGGTATAAGCATCGTATCTACAATATAATGTGAGAATTAAAGGAGTTAATTCATGTCAAACACTTAGGATAGTATTTGGCATAGTCAATACACAAATGTTAATGAGTTTCTTTCACTGCAATGAGCAAGTACTACCTAGGTGAAGAGAATGTCGAGAAGAATTGATCCCTTCTCCCATCTTTTATGCAAAAAGGACGTGTAACCTTAGCTTATGGTTGTCATGAAAACTTATATTTTATAATACTCTCAACAAAAGAACACTTCTATCAATATGTATGACTGCCGT
Organism: Lynx rufus; assembly: GCF_022079265.1. NCBI lineage: Eukaryota > Metazoa > Chordata > Mammalia > Carnivora > Felidae > Lynx > Lynx rufus. The sequence goes on from NW_025814823.1 coordinate 158,294,408, forward strand.
AGAGTCTTAATATTAAAACAGAAGGGAGAATATTCTGCAGGTAAGAAAGAACACTTAAAATTTCTCTACTCAACACTCACATACCAATGAAGATTTGGTATCTTAAAAGCAAAACAGTTTATAAGTCTATACATCTGCATGTAGATGTCTTTTGTCTCCTTGTATTCTTTCCTTTAGCTTAGCTCAGAAATTCTCACTTGTTAGCATGTAAGAATTGCCACTCAGGACCATATATAATGAATCATGTTCACTCTACCTTTTGGATGATTTAAAGGTTCTCAAGAGTAACTTTGACCAAATGTGATTTTTGCCACGATTACTGTTTTTGAACCCTTAACTTGCAAGACACAATTCTGCATTTACTCCAGATAAGCTTAAGAGAAGAAAGTAGCAAACTTTCTTCTCTTTCATAGCAGCTTTCAAAGATCATAGCTTTCATAGCAGCTAAATATCTGTGTTTCAGACACTTTCACCTAGTAAAACGGGAGATCCAGATGATGGAAGTTCCCATCAGCCCTAATTTCCAGGTAACATAGCCTTCTGATGAATTCCCCATCATTAAAAAAATCTATTGTGCAGATTTAATAAAATAAGTATCCCAGGTCCTATACAGTCTTTTTGGAAGTACTTACCAAGTACCACTGCTGATTCCACATCGGATCATTGAAGAGATTTAGTGCTGAGTCTCTTAGAACTGAACGCTTACTTCTCTCTTTTTCATATTGTTGTTCAGCCCATATCACCTACAAGGAGTTAAAATAAATATTCATAGCAAGAAAATCAGCACTCAGATACCCACCTTTGTGTAACCATCTTCCCTTTAACTAGTTACAGTACCCTCCCCATCAGAGGTGAGGCAGCTCTAAAATGTTTTCATTTGACTACAGATAACACTGGCAGCTCAGTGAGAAGACGGGATTGCCCACTGGGCAGTAGGAGATGAACATTTCCTCTATTACAGTAAACTGTACCTTTAGGGGGAGGAGAAGGAGTCAGTGAAGTGATGATTCCCTCAAATTATTTACACTGTGATTCCAGTGGAAGTAAAAGTTCAGACTGCTTTCATCAGCAAATGGACCATAATACCCATTTTTTATTGAGGTCTCAGAGTTTTGTAGCTGAAAATTTGTCCATTTTCATGGAATGAGTCAACAGGCTAAGAGATTCCAGAGACTGCTGTTAAGGTGCTCTTACAGCTTAATTTCTCTTTCTTTACATGCAAAAGGTAGAAGTTGCAAATGTTATGCATGACAAGAAAGGTGCTTTGTCTTTGCAAATCTGAAACTCTGGCTCCCCTGTGCTTCTGCCTCCTGCTTAAGAGTATTTAATATGAGAAACAGATCCAGGGTGATGAATGAGTACTACTGACCATGCACACTTACCATTAATTTAGTCTCATGTATTATGCATAGAGATTTGACAATACAAAAATTACCTTTCCCACATTTATGGCATAATCCTGTTATACTTGAGACCCTGAGGGAGAGGGACTGCCTTATGGTTATATTCATTATGAAGTAATACCATGCTCTTATTTCGCTGGGCAACATGACTGTTTCCTACCCAAAACATTCTCTCTGTCATACACGTGATGATAGTCCAGTGTCTGGTGGGATGTTTTTAATGTGAGAACAATCTGACACGAGTAAGAATCAAAAATAAAAACTAAACCATAATTTGCAGCTAAAGAATAAAACTATCCACTAAGACTGTCCTGAATTTGTAATTAGAAAAATCTACTGCAAACCTATAATAAATATCGGGAGGTACTTGAAAGCTAGAAATTAGTCACTGTGATTTATTTTTAAAGAGTCTGTATGTTCAAGCTTAATTGTTTTGGTTTAAAATACCTCAATGCTTGGAATATACTGCCTGTCATCTGAGTTGGTCTTTGGAAGCTGGCTGCTAGGGAACAAGTACTAGTCTTTGATGAAGAGAGTCACTTACAGTTGGAAATTTCATTAAAAGACTTGTAACGATAGCCTATTGCTGCATTACAGAGGGCTAATTTGAAAGAATATTATCCTCCATCAAAAAGAAGGCAATAAAATGAAAATCAAAAGCAATTTTTAAAAAAAATGGAATATAAGAAGAGGTACTCTGCCATCTGATCAGATAAACATCCAATTGTTGGAAACAGTGTTATGATTAATGTCATTAACTCCAAATCCCATATTAATCTCTATAAGAACAGCACAAATGGAATAGAAGAAATTGGTGGTGTATTTCTATTATGTACATAATAGGTAGCATGTACTTAATTATAAATAATCCTTTTGATATGGGAAGAGCATTAAAGATCATCTAGTCCAACTTTCCACTACTGGCTTCTATGGGTTCTAGGATTTTTCCTAAAATAAAGTTATTCTGTGGATAATTTTTCATAATATTATATACACTCCCTTCTTTATGAAGTTATATGGCAGACTAAATTCTTAGCTTTTCTTCATTATTCCTGAGATATTCCCCTCCAAATCAACTATTAAACAATATCTAAATAGCCCAATACAACTGGGCTATCTGTTCACTTTAGTGAGACACTTGCAGTAATAATAACAGGTATGCTCCACGCTGTCCAATTTTCTTCTGTGAATATGAGAAGGGAGTTAGTTTGACTTCTTGTGCATTAATGTCAGGCATGCATTTAGGCAGACAAGGAAATCTCTTTCTTGCTATGCCCAAGGACTAAGCTTAGCCAGAGTCTTGGAAGTTGTCCTACTTTACAGAGCCCATACAATGAGTCATCTGCTCTGGGATGGCAAAAGGAAGACTTCACTGGACAAGAACCCTTTCAAGTAATGTTGAGCCTTTGAATTGGTCTCACACATCTAGCCATTAACCTTAGTAAAGGCTAGCCTTAGGTGCATAGGAGCTGTGGGTCGCTATACAATGTACTCATACAGCATTCTTTGCCCAGGTGTGGTTGCTGGTAACCCAGGCCCAGTCATTCCTTACCCTCATAATTTGTCTTTTTATTCTTCCTTTTAAAATTCTATCAGTTTCAGAACAAATGAAATAGCAAATTATCTCACAGGGTTTATAAATTCCATGTACTTTCAACAGTTCTATCACCTTTCTGTACTTATATTTTCTTTCTAGCAAGTTGAAAGGATGTATTCTATCTCTCACAAAGCTTCCGTAATTCTCTAGAGTGTCCTAGACAACAGATATCATAATAACAGAAAACAGGCCAGCCAGGTTACATTTCTACCAGTATGGCACATTCTTGAGAAAATGCAACACTGTATGCAGATTTCGATGCTCCTGATATAGTCAATATTTCTATTGATATGTTTGCTGACCTTGAAAACAGACTTCAAAAATCATTAGGTACATTAGGTATACATTCAAATCATCCTCACACTATTTACCTAGACTCATTCTAGACATTTCCTGCTCTTTTATATATACAAACCAGGATAAAAAGAAATCAAATGCTTTCAGTGAAACAATATAATACTTGTGGAAACATTTGGCTCATGAAGGCATGGATTTAAAGTGCCCTCATAAACACTAGTTCTCCATATAATGAAATCAAAGACATGGCAGAATGTGTTTTCAGTTATTCTGCAATGTTATTAAAATCAACGATCATGTATTACATTTCTTTGGCATCCCCACATTGGATATCAAAGTGCTTGGTACATAATAGGCATATAATAACAGGTTGTTAATTGATTGTATTGGCAAACATTTTTATTAGAGCTGCCATCTAATTTTCACCATTCATTTTCATACTCTTAGACTAGATTTGTGAGTTAGTGTTTTAAACATATTATATATATTAAATGTAATTAAATTGAATAAATTAAAATAATTAAAATTAAATACAATTTAATATATTAATATATCAAATATATATAGTACATACATTTTATTTAACTGAGTCTATCCAATCCAGTTTTAATAATGTGCAATCATAACCCTATGGAAACAACAAGAAGCACTACAGATAAATATTTGTGATCACAATAAAAAATATTCATATTTGCAAAGTGCTTTTTGCTCTTGTCAGAAATCATTAAACAGGTAAGTCAGGTTACCAGTTTGAAGACAAATGCACAACACTTACACGATCATCATCAGATAATCTCTTAGTAATATGAAAAGCACTCCTTCGAGACCTTCGGGGATGGTTTTTATGTTTGAATAAGTAGTGATTTTCAAGTGATCCAATCTATGAAAGAAAAATAAAATAAAAATTCACTTTCCAAAATAAGTACATATGGGTTAGCTTGTAACCCAAGTAACTTAGAGACAGGCAATTTTTATTAAGCTCATTCAGTGTGCTTGAAGTTAACTTTTTTTTTTCTTTATGAGGAAAACACTGATAGAAGCCTTCCCTCTCTTGTCATTGTGTTGAGTGAGAGGAGCTCACAATATTATCGCTTGAGCTCATAGTATATTTGGGCACTGGTGATACTTCTTTTTCACAGATTTCAGAGGAACTACACTTGTTTTGGTGTGAGACAATATTGTGTAGATAGACATTTCTTTTAAAAAAAATACCCATTTTATCAAATTTATCCTGTCAGAGAAGAATAATTTGTGGAAATCTGGTAAACCCTTTGAATACTATATATGGTCAGTGTTACATCCAGCTAAAATGATTTGTTGTTGTTGTAAAATATAGCTATTGAATCTATAGCCATAATTGTTATAAGCTACTAGTGGAGACTATTTGACTTTACACTAGTTCAAGGCTTTCCATATATGGAGTTGGGAAGAGGGAAGAGTAGCCATACAAAAAGATCACCAATGCTTAGCTCTTTTTCTGCTATCAACTGGTTTTGCTTCTGGTCACCTCTTTAATTCTAGCTTTATCCTGAGACCTTCAGGAGCTTAGGATAGTGATGCTAAATTACTGTAAACAAAGGGAGAAATAAACAGAATCAAGAAAGCACTGTCTTTCACAAAAAATTATTTTTTTAAATGTTTTTAGTAATACCATTTTATCTGGAAGTGGCTAGAGAAAATATAGCATATGCAAATCATATGTCAATGTAGATTTTTCCCCCCTCTATTTCTTAAAGCTTCTTGTGACTATTCCATCCTTTCTTTGGAGATCCTACCAAGAATGCTGATTTGTTGTTGTTTGGTTTTGGGATTTATAATTTTGAAAGCAGTTCCCATAATGAATGGTCCAGGTTAGGATGTATGTGTGGAGCTAACAGTGAGTAAAGAAAAAAGGGATTTTTTTTTTTTTACTGTTACCCAATCTCTTTCCACATAGTTACCAGTGCTCTTTAACTGCCCAGAGGATATAGGATTAAGTCCCCAGCTACCCCCCATAGGATGCACAAGATTTCCATAATGTCCACAGTAACTACCAGTACAATTCCACCTACTGCTTGCACTCTGTTTTAAGATGCCAACAATTCCCTGCTGTTTCTTCTAAGCTGCTTTATTTGTATCTTCTTGGTTTGCCACATTCTGGTTTCTATGCCTTGAGTGCCTCTCCAATCTCAACATGTTCTCCTGGCTACTTTTGAGTCTTCCTAAACTCTGTTCAAAAATGTTTCCTCCACTGGGCAGTCATTTTTTCACTCCTCCCCAATTCCCTTCCATCTTCAATCCCTCCATCAACAAATGTTAAGAATCCAGGTGCAACTTCTCCATCAGTTACATGCAGTTCCAATTATTTGTTCCTAAACGGTCTCTTCTAGATTCTTGATTCTTTGAAAGTTTCTTTTCCTATTATTCCTCAGCCCCTAACATGGAGCCTGGCACAGAACAGAGTCTGGGCAAAAGCAAAAAGTCTTGGTCTGCTACTAGGACATGGAGAAGTCAATCTGCGTATTGACTTTTCTGCTGGGCACTTTAAAGACAATTTAGCTCATAAAATTGGAGAATGAAGCCTCTGGCAAGGACAGTCGTATTCCCCAGCAGATTTGATCTATGGATTCGCCAACGCCTACACCGATTACGATTACTCATCCGTGACTTCAGCGGCCTCTCTAAAACCACCTCCAGAAAAAGAAAAACCGCGCCAAAATGTTTTACAACTCCCTCCTCCCCCGCTTTGAAAGCACACTTCCAAGGCAAGGGGAGAGGGCTTGATTCTAAGCCAAAGAAAATGAAAGCTTAGATTAGAAATCACGCTCCCTGGGATTCCCCGGAAATCCCACACCTAAACTGTCACTCTCATAATGCTTTACGCCCTACCCTTCCCCCCAGCTATCTATTAAACCAGCTGTCACTTGGACAGGCAAGTTTTTATCACAGGCTGAAATCCTCAGGGAAGCTATTAGGCATTTGGCTGAGGAACAAGAAAAAAAGGATAACCTTTCCCCACAGTCATTTTGGCAGCTTGACCCTTCAGGGAGACTGACCCAGCAAAGTTGTGAAGCTCGGACTTTACAAGTTCCCCGTGAAGACTCGGACCTCCCAGTAGAGGCGCGGAGAGTTGGTCCCCTGTCTTTCACCTACCTCTTCTCCCACCGGCTCCCCAGGCTATTCCGCAGGCCCCCAGCCTCTAGGTCTCGAGTCTCTGCCGCAGGCGTTCTCCCAACTCCCTGAGCGTGCCTGAAAGGCTGCCGGCGGATATCACCAAGCTTGCTTGACCCCATGCATCAGGACTTGGATCTGATGCTGCCATATTGAAAAAAAGGAAACAGCCGGATCCTGACGCAGAGACCAGCTGAGTCCCAGGGGGCAAGAACAGTAAGCCTCTCCCGGGGGCGCTTGGTCGGTAAGAGCCCGCGTGCATCTCAAGTTCGGTGAAAAAGTGTGGAGGGATTTGTCTCCCAAACCACGCGGGAATGGATTTAAATGCCAAAGCGGACGGCAGCAAGAATAGGCTCTACCCAGCTGCAGCGGCTTCGTTCTGCCTGGCTGCTTCCAGCCCAAACAATAAATAATGCAAGCCTTCTTTCTCCAAGCGCGCCAGGGGCGAGAGCTGCAGAAGCTCCGGCTCTTTGCCAGTGGGTTCAGGAGAGTGCGACTTGGGGCTCCCACTTGGGAGATCGCGCTTCAGTCCCGCCAGTCCCCTTGGGCCCCAGAAAGTTTCTGGAAAGTGCAAACTCTTACCTGACCCAAAAGGTCATAGCCCAGCTCCTCGGCTATGGCTGAAGCTGCCTCCGGTCCCCCGGGGATCTCCGCTGCCCATTCATTCACAAACTGCCTCTTAGCTTTTACACTGTTCAATGCATACCAAGCGCAAAAGAGAGCGAAAGCAGTACACTGCAGAGTCCAAGCTCTTCGCTCCATGGCTCACACACTCGCTCTCACACAAGTCGAAGGAGACGAGGAAAAGAAGCAAGACAAGAAGCAAGAAAGAAGAAAAGCCAGAAAGACTCGCCCTTTTCACCCTCGGACTCTAGACCACTTCTCGCTCGGGGTTGCTCTGCTAGGAGATAGGAGGCGCGCGAGTAGAGGCTGGGCGGTGGCGAGCGCTCTTTGGTCTCCCGGCTGAGTGGAGCCCCAGCCCTTCCTAGCCGGAATGGAAATGAGTGTTTACACGTCAAATCGACGAAAGCCATCTCTTGACGTCAGATCTACCTGGACTAAGATCTGGATGGTATTCCCGGCGGGGTGGAGAAGCGGCTAAAATAAGCAGCGAAGGATTAAGAAAAGGAAGGAACCGTTTGCTGGGATCAGTTAAGTCGGCTCCCTGACTGACTGTAAATTCTGTAGCTATGAGAAACACCTTCACTTCTCAAAGAGAAGTGCCCCCATTTAAATGTAACTACTAAGAACCAAAGGCTGGGAGTTAAGCACACTTTCCCTCCCTTCTGTCCGTTTTCTTTATATTTACTTAATTATCTCATGGGTTGGGAGGAGGGCAAGGGGTGGATTCTTATAATAGCCCTCTGGACATCAGCACTTGGTAGGAAGAACAGCAGTCTTAAATCCGAAATTGGACAGAGGCTGGTAGAGCAGAAAGGAGAAAAGCTCCTATTGCCTAGATTCTGATTTAAATTGCCTAAGAAAATGAGCATGTCTGGAAGACATTGTTAAAGCAATACTTTTAAAAATATTTTTTAAACCATTGAAACCATCTTAAAAAGCAAGTTTACTTCCTCCTCTCCTCTGTTTCTCAACTCAGTAAAACAATATCTAGAATTCTAGAATTCTATTCCAGATATTGCAAAGCCTAGCATCACCCCTTTTTTACTGTGCTTATCTGAAAATGATTAGTGACGTGATTTTTTAACAGAAAATTATTTCATTTATCCATCAACAAGGGGGTCTAGGAACCCAAAACCTGTTGTGTTAACTCTGGAAGAGAAAAAGCAGGTTTATTAACTCTGAACTTTCCTTTTTTCTTCAGTAGAGGTCTTTACTTTGGTGTTGAACTGAAGCTGTGCCATTATTTTTCCATAAAATGCACAGTGTCACTTTGTGGAAGAATGTTTTTTTCCTGGAAAGAGAAAAAGCAAAAGTCTAAATGACCCCCTCGCACCCCACCCCACCTCCTATCCCCCGGAAATGAATTCAGTCTACCGTAGCTGAGCCTATTTTGATACTGAGGGCTTGAGCTGGCTGGAAATGACCCGGTGTGTAGTATTCAGCACTAAGGAATGGACAGCGCCACACGCGTCTGTGGTCAGTGCTACCCTTCCTTTAGAGCTTCAAAAACTGCTGTCGTTTTGCAACTAGCCAGGATCAAGCTATTTCTCATTTCATCTGTATCTTTCCCCTCTTTTAAAAAGAACAATAGGAAATTGACTGCAGGGGGGAAGCGTGGTTAGGTTCATGATCGTGACTACTTGTGTCGAGCTCCGGGAAGCTTGTTGAACTCAACCCAAAAGTAAAATTGTGGAGGATTAAAAGTCTTGTCTGAGAAAGGTTTTTCTTCTCTTTTCTTCTATTTTTTTCTTTTCCGTTCTTTCTTTCGTGTTTTTTTTTTTTTTTTTTTTTTTTTTTTTTTTTTTTTTTTTTTTTTTTTTTTTTTTTTTAGCTCCCAACCACCGGGGGGCGCAGCTTATTATGGAGAAAGAAGAAAAGGGATAAGATTGGAAAGAAGGCATAGGAGATTGAGGAAAAAGGAAGTGAGAGATACTCTATACAGAAGGCAAATGAGACTTGGTGGAGGATGAGACTGAGTAGTGCTAATTCTTCGTTTGCTCATGTTTGCAAAAATGTAGACTAGGTTGATAATTTCTTTAAACATAAAGCTTCTCAACAAAAATGCCAAATGCCAAGGTTAATAAGCCATGTGATCCAGTTAAGTGTACAATAATAATGTGTAACCCTCACACAAGATGTTGTGGAATGGGCTCAGATTAATAGCTCTTCTACCTGTTCTGTAAATTCACATGTGTGAGTGTTGATGGCTGGGTAAGCTTTCTTTTTTTTCCCCCTTCATATCTCAGCCTGAGTGGCCTCAAGCTCTCTAGGGTGTTTCATTTTCACAGCAGACAGATGCTAACTGTGTGCTAGTAAGGCAAAAGAAACCCCTGGCACATATTCAATAAAGGTAGGTATGGTTAGAACAGGAACATATTTGCCCCTTTCTTATTATTGATCTAGTAAATCAGAGTGTTGGCAGTGAGTGTCTAATTAATGAGGCATTTGTCTTATATGGAGCACTGTACAGATCTGAAGTAAACATTTGATGATATACTTAATACGGTAAATTAAATTCTCACAGCAAAAACAGAATATCCCCATCCAAACTATCTCTCTCTCTCTCTCTCTCTCTCTCTCTCTCTCTCTCTATATATATATATATATATATATACATATATGTATATATGTATATATATATACATATATATACATATATGTATATATATAATCAGTAATTTATTTTGAAATTGTGTCACTTTATGGACCTTATTTGCCACAATTTCTGGGATGCAGAAGAAATGAATGTTTGCCAAAGCTAAACATGCAAATAGATGCAGAATCCATCTTTGTCATATCAAGTGCTAACCCAATTCGGCTATGTGCATCATGGTAATAACCTCCAGGCCTATCAGTGTTGTATTTTATACCATGAATTAAAAGACCAAATTATCTCCCTTAAGTTGGTTTTAATAGCATTTGATTCATCTTATTAATTTATGTAGGAAACAGGATAATTCAGAAACTAAAGAAAACTATGTGTCTATTATGAATTATCAAGTGAGTGTTACGCCTTTCATGACTGCTCCCAACTGCCTGCTGATATGGTTAATCATTTATTAACTTTTCTTGGACAGTAATAAAAGCAAGGCTAGTATAAGCAGGAAGTAAAAATATACTCAGAACCATAGTCACCATATCTCTTCCGTCTTAGAGAACAAATTTTTAATGTGTTTTTTTCTACTGTGAAATAAAATATGTACACTAAAGTGCACAAAACAATGTGCTCTATGATTTATCAAAAGTGAACACTGTGTAACCATTCGGGTCAGGAAAAAGAACATTGCTAGCTCTTCAAAACAATATCCCAGTATTTTCAAGGGGCATAGAAGGAGTAAGGAAATAACTTAGGTTTAGCATTTTTCCATTGTTATGCAAACTTACTTGTTTCCTTTGAGTAACAGTAACCGTATATTAAGGTAAGTATGCAATTAATTTGTTTGCAATTAAAGTAGAAAATATTTGGTAACAGAACATATTGTGGAAGTAAATCTACCTATTGCAGTGTTTCCCGACATAGAAAATAGCAACATTTATATGGAGTACTGGGGTACACTAAAGAAATTTGGGGGCATATGTATGGGACACAGTAAAGAGATTCATTACATTGTCTTTATATGATGCAATTTTGATGAGAAAATAAATTAGAATATTTGAGGAAGGACATTAAAATTGAATGTAGATAAGTTTAAATTTAGAAATATAAATATACTCCCATTGATATTACTTTTTGTTTCAGTTTTTGTGCTTGAAAACTTATATATCATTTCTAATCAAAACATTTTAACAGTGATCTTTTCAAGTTTATATATAGCTGCTGTCTATAAAAAATTTTACTTGCACAAGTAGAGAATAAAAATTTTGAAGCAACTTTTATAGCTATTAAAATTTTTTCGACATTTTATTTATTTTTTTCAACACTTTATTTTAAATATAGCAACTCTTCCATTTATTTCTTTTCCAAATTTACCCTTGGAATTTCATGAAGGTGCTATAGATTGAAATTTTACCTTAATTTATATGTCAAGTATTGAAAAATTAATATTGAAGTTTTAAATTAGAAAATATATGTCCTTTAGAGATGTTACTATGCACCTACATTACGACAAATTGATAAAAGTATTTAATGTATGGGAAAACGCCTAAAGATACACCTAACAAGAACTCTTAGCTTTCTTTTTCATTATCTGTCCTCCTGTGGCCAAATTTTTGTAGGTATGCTATGCTAATTAATCACTCCTTCAGCAAATCCACAGATCCCTTTTTCATGATGAAAAGGGACATGCTTGCAGCAAGTTGCTAACATAGATATTAAGGTGATAGACTCATAGGTAGGTTGAGCTCACAGCCTTGAGACCAGACCAATGAGTGCTAATTATGATTGCCTAAATGCCAATCCAGTTGGGTCTTGTTCTCAGAAGCCCAGGATAGAGCTCTTTTCCCTGGCCTTCCCAAAAGTTGAGAAGACCAAATATACTGAGGGACATCTGTAATGCCACCATTTGGAAAGTTCTGATCTATAGAAATGGAGGCAAGAAAATAATGGAGCAAAGACTGTACACTGGAAGGCTATGAGATGGATGAATAATTATGAAGGACTTTTGTTGAAGAAACTAGACAAACACTTAAAGTCTTGACTTTAATACAGAATTGAATTATTAACATTGAAGAAATAAGTGCTATTGATTCCAATTCTTAAGAATGATGGGTCATTTATAGTAAAAGTAGATAATTAAATACAGTCATATATAAGTGTTTATTAACAATTTTTCTTTCTTTAGAGTAGGTTCTTTTAAAATATGCATTTACTGAGTGAGTTTTGGAATATCCCTTGTTCCATTTCCAAACATGCTTTTGCTTCCTTTATACTCTCAACCACTGAAACTTTCATATGGAAAGCCCAAGATAGAACTGCTTTCTAGGTTCCAGAAGTGTATTTTCTATGAGAATGGTAGTAGTGAAAAGTGATCTTAAAAGTTATCTAGTTCCTTGGTTCTCAGAGTGTGGTCCATATGTTAGCATGATAGGCATTGCTTTGGAGCTTGTGAGAAATTCAGTTTCTCAGCCTCCATCCCAGAACTATTGAATGAGAATCTGAATTTTTAATAAGTCCCTGGTGACTCACATGCAATTCAAGTTTGAAACGCATTGATCTAGTTAACCACCTCCCACCCCAAATACATGATATTCCTTGGGAATATTCCTGTCAAGAGTTAGGTAACTCATGGTTTCCCAAAACAGTCCTTTCTTTAGTTTGGATTGGCTCAAATGGTTACAGAGTCCTTCCTTATAATGACATAAATCTTCTCGCATTACCTACTTCCAGTCAAGCATGCTAATTTTGCCCTATAGCACCACACTGATAAGTCTCAATCTCTTTCATATGTGACAGCTCTTCAGACTTTGAAGACATTATTATGTCTTTCCTAATATTTTTCTACTCTCAGTTAAACATCCTCAGTCTTTTTTTTTTTTTAATGATTTTGCACCCTGGTTGGTCTTATCTGAATCTTTTTACATATACTTTTTAAAAATATGGCATGTAAAATGAAATGTAGTATTTTTGGCTAAACCTGTGCTGATTAGGGCAAGAATTTCACCTCTTTTTGGAAGCTATTCTTCTGCCACAATAGCCTAAAATTGAGTTAGCTTTATTTTTTTCTTATTGAACTTATAGTCCACTAGAATCTTTATTTGTTGTCACATGTGCTACTAAGTCACATTTTCCCCCAGACTGGTACAGTTTTTATGTTTTTGTTATCTGTGTGTTTGGAGGCAGGGGTCTAAGTATAAGACTAATTTCAGCCTCTCAAGATATTGTGAATCTTGACTTTACCATCCAGTTATTCTCTCCTAGCTTTATGCTATACGTAAATGTAGTCAGTTTTCTACTGGTATCTTCATTCAGGCTATTAATAAAAAAGATTTGCAAAGACAGGACAGAAGATAGAGCCACCAGAAACTTCCCTACAAGTTAATTGACTTAATAATTATTATACATTAGAAACAGTTACTAATTGGGACAGCTAGGTGGCTCAATTGGTTAAGTGTCCAACTTTGGCTCAGGTCATGATCTCACGGTTTGTGGGTTCGAGCCCCTCATCGGGCTCTGTGCTGACAGCTCGGAGCCTGGAGCTTGTTTCAGATTATGTGTCTCCCTCTCTCTCTCTTACCCTCCCCTGCTCACATTCTGTCTCTCAAAAATAAATAAACATTAAATTTTTTTTAAAAGAAACAGTTAATAATTTATCTTACTGATGACTGTTCAAAAGGATAGCAGAAAGACCTTGCCACATGACATGCTGAAATCCAGATATTTAGTGACTGTAGGACTAACTCTCATTGGCATTAGTATGACTTACTCTATGTAATGCTGGGTGCCAGTGATCAATATTTATATTGCGAGTAATAGAAACCAAAATTTTAATAATTTATTATGAAATTAATGGTAATCCACTGATCTAGTTCATGTAATTTGCTTCTTTTTATTCTTGAAAGAGAATTTTTTTTATCATATCCAGTCTTTGAGTACTGATCCTTGTTCTGCTTTCTAGTATTCCTCAGTGATCTCTGGCACTGGGTTCAGGTGCCTCCTTTTTAGAATGAATTCATTCTTGAATAGAAATTTACCCATATTACCTGTCTCCTCCTCTTGAATCAGCCCCAAGTGGTAATGGTATAAACAGTATCATCTGATACATATAATATTTTCATCTATCAAAACAAAAGTCATCTTGTATAAATCAAAATTACTTTGGTTTCAAAAGACCAAGAGGTGTATCATACTTGAATCTAGCTTAAGCAAGAAAAAAGAAATGTATTGGCTTATGTAATTGAAGCATGAAAAAACAGCTAGCCAAGGACATTGAACCCAGAGATTTAAATAGCATTAGTGAGTGTCTCCTTATCTTTCACTTTTCCATTCTCTCTCTCTCTCTCTCTCTCTCTGTCTCTGTCTGTTTCTCTCTCTCTGTCTCATGCTTTCCCTCTCCCTCTCTCTCCCTCCTCACTTCTCAGTTGCTGTATCTTTGCAGCTTTCATTTCTAAGGCTCTTCTACTGGGTGAATATGTAACTATTGTCACTTCTGGGATCAGGAGCTATCCAGTTCATAATTCAAAGAGAAGAAGATGGGGCGCCTGGGTGGCGCAGTCGGTTAAGCGTCCGACTTCAGCCAGGTCATGATCTTGCGGTCCGTGAGTTCGAGCCCCGCGTCAGGCTCTGGGCTGATGGCTCGGAGCCTGGAGCCTGTTTCCGATTCTGTGTCTCCCTCTCTCTCTGCCCCTCCCCCGTTCATGCTCTGTCTCTCTCTGTCCCAAAAATAAATAAACGTTGAAAAAAAAATTAAAAAAAAAAAAACAAAGAGAAGAAGAGGATCTCTTTTCCATGCTCAATATGTAAATCCCAGAGAAGAACTCTAGGTTCTAGGCGTGGTCAATATGTTCACTTTGGACCAATCACTTTAGCCAAGAAGTTTTAATATTGTGATTGGCCATATGTAGGTCATGTGGCCAAGCTCACTTTTGAAAGTTGGGAGGATGGTATTATTTGCACTGAACTTGAAGACACATCATTATTTCATGGAATAATTCCCCAAAGAAGGGGCAGGGTGGAGGTCCCTATAATAATGGAATAAAAGTGTTTAGAAACATGAACGACAATCACTATGCAAGTAAAGAACAGACAATGTAAATCCTTATTTTTCCATCCTGAATATTATCCCTTCTATAGTTCATGCATTTAAGCATCATTCAAAAATTTTAAAGTAAATCTCAATTTGAATTAATTTAGATAAAATAATATAAATATAACATAATAGACTTAAATTCTTTAAATTTATTTAAAGTAGACAGGGTTATGAAAAAATTTTTTTCTCACTTTTAATTTGACACAATTTTAGGTTTATAGAAAGTTGCAAAAATAGTACACATAGATCTTATATATCTTTTCTTAAGCTTCCTCAAAGGTTTCCATCTTACCTTTAGTACACTTAGTAAACAAGGACATTAATATTGATAGAATACTATTAACTAATCTTTATCTTTCTTCAAGTTTTCTCATTATTAGATTGGAGTTATGCATTTTTTAGCAATAAGTGATGTTATGCTCATTCTCCCTGCCCTTTATCAGAAGGTATAGATATCCATATGGCTAATTACTAGTGATGCTACCTCTTTTTATTTTTTTAAAGCTTATTTATTTTGAGCGAGAGAGAAAGGGAGAGACAGTGTGAGTGAGGGGCAAAGAGAGGGAGAGAGAGAATCCTAAGCAGGCTCCCTGATGCCAGTGCAGAGCCCAACACAGGACTCAATCTCAGGAACCATGAGATCATGACCTGAGCCAAAATTAAGAGTTGGACACTTAACCAACTGAGCCACCCAGGTGCCCCATAGTGATGTTATCTCTGATTATTTGATCAAGATGGCATTGGCCAGGTTATTTTCCACTATCAAATTACTATTTGAGAAAGAATATTTCAGTGCAAAAATAGTTGGTGAAGTCATGATGAGAAGAACCACACACAGTATATGAATTTCCAAATTTATATTTTTTAGATAAAATGAATGTAATTTAACTTCCATAGATATTTGGGTTTATGACCCTAACTACTTATTATTCTACATGTCAGGAGTTTGCTTTTCAGTCTTGCTGATTGTATTTCTTGCCTGTCATATTTGGGATCAAGATTGGCCCACTCCTTTAACCACAATTAGAGACAATTGTTTGAGGGCTGCTTTTTCTGCCTATTTACAACAGCATCAGTGCAATCCTTCAAGGACTGAAATTTGTTTAAACAATAAGCAGATTAATTCCAACATTGACTGGAGGGAGAGGAGAAGTAAAGTTGGGTTCAGTCCATTGTTTTTATTCCTCAGTGGCCTTGCTAGAAATAAAGCCTAAAGATGAGCAATCCCACAGCTGGTGGGGGGAGTTCAGTTGCTTCCCACCCCAGCACAGACAACTAAGTTCTCAGCTGATCATATCTGCTCTCCCCTTCTGGGCCTCTTTGTGTACCACCTACCAGAAAGAGAAAACTAATCCCTGAATGCAGAATTGGTTAAAGAATTCTAAGTTAGTTTCTGATAAACTCAGGAGATGTCTCATAAAAATATGGAAAATATGAGTTTGAATTCCTTTGGAAGAGGAATCCCCACCATTCTTAAAGTGTCAATTTCTGCAGATATGTTTACCTTCCACTTTTTCTTCTTATGGTTGAGTTCAGGTATCCTTAATTCTATCGAAAGTGGGAAAACAAAACACAGTGGAGGGAACCAAGAGTTTGAAGACAATATTCTCTTAAACCTGACTTACTCCATTCAGTTATTGTATCTTTCTATTTACTCTGAACATTTGTGTTTGCATCCCTTTTCCCAGAACCACCTGCAGACTCTTTCCTATACTGTTCGGTCTTGGCCCTGCTGTATACATAGCTCTTTAGACATAGCAAGAAAGAGGCAAAGACCAGTGGGTTCAATATCTTAAGCAAACATGAATTAGCCAGGTCTGGGTTGTTAGTTCTCAGGGAGAAACTAACAGGTGGCAAGAGTTGGTTCCTAGCCCATGAACTTAGGAAAGGTGTATCTTGTGTGTGTGTGTTGGGGTTGGGGGGGTATGGTGTGAGGGATGTTAGCAAGGCAAAGAGGTCAATTTAAAGCTATTTATGTTCTTCTGACTCTCCAGTTCAGACTTCTGAGAGATTTAGGGTGGGCTCCATACCTGTGCATGAGGAAATGTGGTGGTTAGGCATTGGGAAAGCTGGTGAAGGGGGGGGCGGTGGATAGGCATGAGAAATGCTTTGTAGGGTACAGTAATGGTGATCCACTTTATCTTTTTCCTGTGCTCTGTTGTGGGGCATAGCAGAAGCAGTGGCTTTAATTTTATTTGCAAGATTAGTTGAAAGTTGACTGGAAAATTGGCATCATTTGACAAACTGGCCCCAACTCTAGATGAACACTATTTCAAAAAAAAAAAAAAAAAAAAAAGCACAGAATTAAGAACAGAATCTGGAGCCAGATTTACTGGGTTTGAATCCCAGTTCTGCCACTTAATAGCTGTGGACGTTTGTACATGTTTTTGACCTTTCGTTGCTTTAGTTTCCTCATTTATAAAATAGGGCTGTAATAGTAACTTTCTTGATGCAGTTATTATATATAACATTCCTATAATATTTTCTCATGCAAATAAATAACAGTTATTTTTACTGAGAAAAAGAGCACCCTGAAAACACCTATTTGTAATATAAGTGTTTTTCAAATGGGGAGGAGGATGTGGGGTTGTGGAAGCACATTGAATAGGGAGGTGATTTCAGCTTAAAACTGCCTAGCTCTGGCAGTCACTTCTCACATCTCTCTCCTCTTTACCTGCTCACTAGTTTCCAATATGCTCCCCTTCCTCTTTTAGTTTTTTCTATCATAGTCTTGCATATTCTCAGTTGATTTTTCTCATAAGCCTGCCGAGAGAAGCAGGACAGATTTGATTAGCTCCAGTTCACTGAAATGCAAAAGAGTGAAGTAATTTACCCACAGCTCACAGCGCCAACTTCGGGTAACAGATCCTTCCTCTTGGAACATTTGGCATTTGATTTCATGGTGGAAGATAAACAGTGACTGAGTTAAAGGTAATGGAAGGACCTAGAGAGTTGCTCCTTCTAAACACATTCTCTAAAAATGGCACATTACAAAAAATAAGATACTATGTTGACTCAATATTGTCAAGTACCTGGAAATGTATTGTGTGACAGCATGAGTCAGTGTGTCCAACAGCCAGCATCAAGAGCGGTCATCAGATTTTGAGGCACAAAAGGGGGAACCTTTTTAAAAACTGTACTTACCCCTTCCCCTCATCCTCCTGATATTAGAGCCAGCCTGTGATTCTGTGTGATTGAATAGTAACACAATTACCTCATTTTTATTTCCTAACATCATGTGGGAAGGTCTAGATCCGGCTCACATGAGCCATGATTACAGAAGTATAACAGTAACAGGCATTTATATGGTACATTATACTTTTCACAAAGATTTCACATCTACTGGATTCTCACTCCATAATTTTTTCCACTCTCATTTCACAGACAAATACCGGAAGTCTCAGGCAGGGAGGCTACCAGAGTTTACATAATTAACCTGACAGCTAAAGCTAGAGAAGTCAGGTCCATAGTGCTTCTATGTCTATTTGCATGGAATAGTTTGAGGTTTAATAGTTTGAGCAGCTGAGGGTGTGAGTCCTTTCTGTCCCTTACTAGCAATGTTAATTAGCATAATTCAGTTACCCTGAAGCTTCAGCATGCTCCTCTCTGCAATTGGGGAAATACTACTAACTACCGTTTATGAGAACTGAAAGCGGCTAGATCATGTAAATCACTAAGAACAGGGTTTGGCACACAGTAAGTGCTCAGTAGAAGCTAACTGTCATGATTACTGGTCTGTCTTCTTCTGTCACTTTATTGGCTTTGCATCAAAGAGAACTGCCCATTTTCTGAGATTAATCCCAGAAGCACTATGTCCCTGGATTTATATTATCTTAAAATATTATTGCCCTTTGTTGCTTTGGAAGATGAAGCTTAATAGCTTCCTTGGCATTAGTACCCAGTCTATTGTTGGCTAATAATTTTCAAACAGTTTATAACGCATTAAATTCACCTGGGCAGCATGTTTAAAATGCAAATTCCTAAGCATCCCTCCTTCCATTATGATTTTGAGATACTGTGGAGCCTAGGAATCTGCAGACTTTTAACAAACGTATCCTGAAAGGTCATGAGACACATGTGAAAGACCCTTACCTGGAGTTGGCCCATACATACCCTTGCAACCGACTCCTCCTTTTTTCTTTGTAATTGGCATGTCATCATAACCTCTTTTCTTTTTTTTCTTTTCTTTCTTCTCTTTGCTTCTCCTTCCTTCCTTCCTTCCTTCCTTTCTCCCTTCCTTCCTTCCTTCCTTCCTTCCTTCCTTCCTTCCTTCCTTCCTTCCTTCCTTCCATTCTTAGCATTTCAAATAGACTGCCTGAGGTTATTTTCCACTATTAGGATAGCTCTATTATTATCTCTTTAAGGAAAATGCCACTGAACCTGGGGGAAAAATACAGAGTAATTACTCAAAGAAAAAAATATATGTATAAATTCCCCGGAACCAATTAGAAAGGCAATCATTAGGTTGAAGTGATCATTTGCTCACACATCACTATAGGGTTCTAACCCTACAATGAGGAAAATAGCCCATGTTTGTTTCCAGGGCTTATTAATGTTAGACCCAAATTTGGTCTGCCCTGACAATGACTTTCAAAGTCTTCCCTGTAAAGATGCATAACTAGATGAAGATCATTATTCATACAACCCAACAGAAAACCATATATTAATCTTTTGCTTCAAGACAACCAGTGACTCCAAGAAAGACATTAGTTCCCACTTCCACCCAAACCCCCACCTTATTGTAGCTAAGCGCTGGGAAACTAGTGAAGAGAGACAACTGCCAAATGTGAAACCACTTAAACTAACAAAGTATGATCACCTATTTGGGCGTTATATCTATAGTTTCAAAAAAAAATGTAGATACCTGGCAATAACTGGCTTTTAAAGAAATATAAATAGACAATCCAAAGCACAGGCTTCAAAGTGTTTTTTTAGCCTGAATTATAGATTTGATTATCAATGATGGTTGTCAATTCTTAATGCACATTAGTATCATTTGAGTAGCTTTTAAACAGCACTGATGCCACACCCTAAGATTAATATTCAATTGGTGTGGCACAGAGCATGCTAGGTGATTCTACTGAGCACCAAGGCATGACTGTGAATATATATAATCAGATTTACTTGAAAATTGCCTGCTCTCTGCACTCCTCTGCAAGGTTTAGACATTGATAAAAACTAGAAGTAAAATAAAGCAGAGAATTTTGAGAACATTTTAGTCTCAGTTCCTGCATATTTTAGGGAAAGTGAAATATTAGGTCTAGAATTTCTTCCTGGTTGTCTCAGTTCTCCATTTTATTTTGCTAGAATATACTCAATCTTGTCAAAATACTCTTAGCACCTAATAACACATAGAACCTCA
Source organism: Lynx rufus (assembly GCF_022079265.1). NCBI lineage: Eukaryota > Metazoa > Chordata > Mammalia > Carnivora > Felidae > Lynx > Lynx rufus. The sequence continues at coordinate 158,314,526 of NW_025814823.1, forward strand.
CAAATATTCCAAATTAATCTAAGCAATATAAGGAATGAAGGTAAAAAAATATGAAGTCTGTTGGTTAATAATTTCTCTTGGCTGAATCACAGTAGTCATAGGAGAAGTCACAGGAGTTGAGAGTTTATTCACCCCACCTCACCCTTTTTGGAGCTTGTAAAGATTAGCGAGGGAGATCTATATAAAGAAGGTATGTTTTGCCCTTGTCTGTATTTCTGGTTTTGTCCTTTTAAGTTCTCATCAAAAATAGGCGCATTGAGATCATGATTTGTCTGTAAGCCTTATATAACATATTTTTCATTGTTGTTGCCAGGCATAAAGTTTATTTAATTTAGAAAGATCTCTTGGGGTGCCTGGATGGCTCAGTGGATTGAGTGTCCGACTTTGGCTCAGGTCATGATCTCATGGTTCATGGGTTTGAGCCCCACATTGGGCTCTGTCCTGACAGCTCAGAGCCTGAAGCCTGCTTCAGATTCTGTGTCTCCCTCTCTGCCCCTCCCCTGCTCATGCTCTGTCTCTCTCTTGCTCTCTCTCTCAATAATAAACATGAAAAAAACAGAGAAAGATCTCTAATAGAGTTCTGGTACTTGCTTTTCCATATTTTTAAAGACCTTTTATAAACTACATTCTTTCCTGATTTTATCTCATGATGCAAAATCTGCTGGTTTATATAATTAACATTTTTTTCTTTCTATATTTTCACCAAATCATTATCTCTTATTTATATTCCTTTTTCTTTTTGCTGTCACTTCCGGGAAACTTTTCTTAATTTATATTCCCTTCCTCCCACTGACTTTTATTTTCATTTTTGCCATCATATTGTTTATTTCCAAGAGATCTTTTTTGTTTTAGGAATATTTGTTTTTATTTGTCCCTGTCATTCTCTTATGGTTCCAGTTTTCTTCATGTCTTTGGGAATATTCACACCAGGTTTTTGGGTGTTTTTTGTTTGTTTTTAAGTTTTCCTCCCTTTCTGCAGCCCACCAAGTTATTTTTTTTTTCTTTTTGATTTCAGCTCCGTCTATCATTCCTCTGATCTCTGGTGATTCTTGGTTGCTCAACCTTGTTTAAGAATAAGGCAAGGAAAGGCTAATTAGAAGTGATTATTTCAATAAGGACTGACGTTGGCAAGATTTGATGTAGGATGGTCTAGCCTAATACTTAAGTAGAGAAAATTTGAATGTCAGAATCTTTAAGTTTTTCCTCTTGGGTCAGTCAGATCCTACAGAGAACCCTTGCTAACCTTCAGTGTGGAGGGAGAAGGTTTGCCTGTCAGAGGAAAAAGAACCCTGGAAAACTCAGCATTCATTATGCCTAACTTAGTTCCATATGAAACCTCCATCTTTAACTGTGCCTGTGTCCCTGGTGAATCTGTTTTACTCTTCATGGGGAAGAAACCTTCTGTCTTTGGCTAGGGTTGCAAATAAGTGGTTTCCTGGCAGTGAACCAGGGGTCTGGTTGCTTATAAAACAGACTTTCAAGTAATCCTTTTCATTTTAGCATCTCTTTTTGTTCCAGCTTCCAACTTAAGTGAAACTGTTATAGATGTAAGTTTTTATGTATAACCTATGTCACCACAAAGCAAAAACCTATAGTAAACACACAAAATATAAGGAAAAAGGAACATAAATATACCATTAAAGAAAGTCATCAAAGCATAAAGAAAGAAAACAAGAGAAAAAGAAAGAAACAGAGAGGAACTTCAAAAACAGCCAGTAAACAATTAACAAAATGGCAATAAGTACATATCTATCATAAATTGCTTTAAGTGTAAATGGGACTAAATTAGCCAATTTAAAGGTATACAGTGGCTGAATAGATTTTTTAAAAAGATCTATCTCTATACTGCCTACAAAAGACTAACTTCAGATGTAAGGACACATACAGACTGAACGTAAAGGGAAGAAAAAAGATAATCCACGCAAGTGGAAACCAAAAGAAAGCTGAAGTAGCTATACTTATATCAGATAAAATAGACTTTAAAACAAAGACAGTAATAAGAGACAAAGATGGGTGTTACATAATGATAAAGAGGTCAGTCCAACAGGAGGCTATAACATGTGTAAATATTCATGCATCCAACATAGGAACACCTAAATATATAAAGAAATATTAACAGATTTAGAGGGAGAAATAAAAACAGAAATACAATAATAGAGGATTTTAATATCCCACTGACATCAGTAGATAGATTATCCAGACAGATAATCAACAAGGAAACATCAGCCTTAAATGATACTCTAGACCAGATGGACTTAATAGATATATGCAGAACATTACACCCAAAAGCAACAGAACATTCTTCTCAAGTGCACATGGAGCATTTTTCAGGATAGATCACAAAACAGGAAAGGGCACAAAGCAAATCTTAATAATTTTAAGAGGATTGAAATCCTATCAAGCATCTTTTCCGACCATAACTGTATGAAATTAGAAATTAATTATATGAACAAAAATGGAAAATTCACAAATATGTGGAGATTAAACAGCATGTTACTAAAAAAAAAGTGGGTCAAAGAAGAAACCATAAGAGAAGTAAAAAATACGTTTATGGAAGTATAAAAATAGAAATAGAACATACGAAAATTTGTGTGGTGCAGCAAAAGGTAGTTCTAAGGCACAAGTTTGTAGCAGTAAAAGCCCACCTTAAGAAACAGTAAACATCTCAAAAAAAAAAAAACAACTTTATACCTAAAGGAACAATAAAAAGGAAAAAAAAACCAAAGTTCAAAATTAGTAGGGGAAAGAAATAAATAAATCAGAGTAGAAACAAATGGAGACTAAAAAATATAGAAGAAATCAATGAAACTAAGAGCTGGTTTGTTGAAAAGATAAATAAAATTGCTAAATCTTTAATCAGATTCATAAAAAAAAATGACTCCAATAGATAAATTCCTGAAAACATAATACACTTCTAAGACTAAATCAATGAAATAGAAAATCTGAACAGACTGATTACTGATAAGGAGATTGAATCAGTAATCAAAGACCTCGTAAGAAAAAAAGTCCAGGACCAGATTACTTCATTGGTGAATTCTATAACACATTCAAAGAATAATTAATATCAATATTACTTGTATTCTTCCAAAAAAATAGAATTGGAATAGGAGGGAACTCTTTCAAATTCATTTTATGAGGACAGTATTATCTTGGTACCAAAACCAGACAAGGACATCATAAAAAAAGAAAATTACTGGTGAATATCCATGCTGAATAGATATAAAAATCCTCCACAAAATATTAGCAAACAAAATTTAATAATAAATTAAAATGATTATACATAATGATCAAGTGAGATTTATTCCAGTGATGCAACTTTTGAAAATCAGTCAATGTGTTATACCATATTAACAACATCAAGGATAAACATCATATGATCATCTCAACATGCAGAAAAGGCATTTGACAAAATTCAGCATCCATTTGTGATACAATCTCTCAACAAAGTGTGTAAATAGAGAAGTCACCTCAACGTAAAATTTTTTAAAAACCATATATGACAAACCCACAGCTAACATCCTTCTTAATGATGAAAAGCTGAAAGCATTTCCTCTAAGATCAGGAACACAAGAATAGCCACTCTCATCACTTTTATTCAACATGGTATTTAAAGTCCTAGCCAGAGCAATTATGTGAGGAAAAAAAAATCTAGATGCAGAAAATATAATAATAATAATAATAATAATAATAATAATAATTGTAATAGAAAATCCTAAAGACTCCATATAAAAACTCTTAGGACTAATAACTGAATTCAGTAAAGTTGATACCAAATCAATACACAAAAATCTGTTGCATTTCTGTAGACCAATAATAAACTATTGGAAGGAGAAATAAAGATAACAATTCCACTTACATTTGCATCAAAAAGAATAAAATACTTCAGAATAAATTTAAGCAAGAAGGTGAAAGAACTGTCTATTGAAAACTACAAAACATCAATGAAAGAAACTGAAGAAGACCTAATACATGGAAAGATATTCCATGCTCATGGATTGAAAGAATCAATATTGTTGAAACGTTCATACTATCCAAAGCAATCAACAGATTCAGTGCAATCCCTATCAAATTTCCAATGCAATTTTTCAAAGAAATTGAATAATCCTAAAATTTTTATGCAACAATAAAAAAATCCAAATAGTCATAGGAATCTTAAGAAAGAAAAAGTTGAAAACATCACATATCCTGATTTTGCACTATATTACAAAGCTATAGTGGTTAAAACAGTATGGTATTGAAATAAAGCAGATTCTTTATTCTGGATACTAACCCTTTATCCAGAGGGTTATTCATAGATTAATGAAACAGAATAGAGAGTACAGGAATAAACCCATACATACAGGGTCAATTAATTTACAACTCCGGATATAATTTACAACTCAAGAATATACAATGGAAGGATAGTCTCTTTAATAAATGGTGTTGGAAAAACTGAACAGCCACAAGCAAAAGAATGACACTTGGCCACTGTCTTATACCATACACAAAAATTAGTTCAGAATGGATTATAGAATTCTCCCTTCTGCCTATAAAGTTTTTTCATTCTGTACAGTTCCTAAGAACTCTTTTCTCACTGTTAGATGGAATGCTACTCAATTCATGAATCATTGGATAAAGCCAATACAATCTTAAAAAAAAAAGGATTAAAGACTTGAAACCTGAAACCTTAAAATTTCTAGACAAAAACAGGCAATAAACTCATTGACATAGGTCTTGGTGAAGATTTTTTGAATCTGACATCAAAAACAAAAGCAACATAAACAAAAATAAATAAGCGAGACTGTGTCTTACTAAAAAGCTTGTGTATAACAAAGGAAACCATTAACAGAATGAAAAGGTAACCTACAGAATGGGAGAAGATATTTGCAAATCGTATATCATGAGCTAATATCCAAAATATATAAAGAACTAATTCAATAGCAAAAACAAACAGCACAACAACGAAAAACAATCTGATTTGAAAAATGGGCAAAAGATCTAAAAAGACACTTTTCCAACCTGTGTGAGGAGGTATCTCATCATGGTTTTGATTTGTATTTTGGTGATGATGAGTGATGTTGAGCATCTTTTCATGTATCTGTTATCCATCTAGATATCTTCTTTGGAAAAGTCTATTCATGTCTTCCTCCCATTTCTTAATTGTGTTATTTTTTGGTTGTTGAGTTTGTGAGTTCTTTATACATTTTGGATGCTAACCCTTTATCCAATATGTTGTTTACAAATATCTTTTCCTATTCTGTAGGCTACCTTTCAATTTTGTTGATTGTTTCCTTCACTGTGCAGAAGTTTTTTTATCTTGATGAAATCCCAATAGTTCATGTTTGCTTTTGTTTCCCTTGCCTTCAGCAACATGTCTAGAAAGAAGTTGCTCTAGCCAAGGTCAAAGAGGTTGTTGCCTCTGTTTTCTTCTAGGATTCTGATGGTTCCCTGTCTCACATTTAGACCTTTCATCCCTTTTGAATTTATTTTTGTGTATAGTGTAAGAAAGTGGTCCTGTTTCATTCTTCTGCATGTCACTGTCCAGTTTTCCCAACACCATTTGTTGAAGAGACTTTTTTTCCATTGGATAATTTATCCTTTGTCAAAGATGACTTGAGGTCAGTGGCAGATGGGCTAGATGGGTGATGGCTGTTAAGGAGGGCACTTGTGATGAGCACTGGGTGTTGAATGTAAGTGATGAATCACTGAATTCTACTCCTGAAACCAATATTGCACTATATATTAACTAAAATTTAAATTTAAAAAAAATTTAAAAAGATTTTTCCAAAGAAGATATACAGATGGCCAACAGGTATATGAAGGTTGCTCAGCATCATTAATCATTAGGGAAATATAAATTAAAACTTCAATGAGAGATCACCTTACACCTGTTAGGATGGCTATTATCAAACAGACAAGAAATAACAAGTGTTGGCAAGAATGTGGAAAAAAGGGAACCCTCATGCACTGTTCATTGGAATGTAAATAGGTGCAGCCACTATGGAAATTTCATTAAAAAATTAAATATGGAACCATATGATCTAGCATTTCCACTTCTGGATATTTATGCAAGGGAAATTAAAATGCTAACTTGAAAATATATATATATATATATATATATATATATATACACACACACACACACACACACGCTTGTTGTAGCATTATTTGCAGTAGCCGAGATATGGAAATAGTCTAAGTGCCCAACAGTGGATGAATGGATAAAGAAATTGTGGTATATATAAAGTAGAATATTATTTAGCCATAAAAAGGAATTAAATCTTGCCATTTGTGACCACATGGATGGATCTTGAGGGCATTGTACTAAGAGAAAAAAAAAATCAGAGAAAGACAAATACAGTATGACCTCTCTTATATGTGGAATCTAAAAACAAAGCAAACAGTAACAAAAAGCAAGTTCATAGATACAGAAAACAAATTGGTGGTTGGCAGAGGTAGGGGTGGAGGGTGAGAGAAATGGGTGAGAGGGGTCAAAAGGTAAAAAGGAAAAATAAATAAATAAATTTGCTGCATTGCTGAGCAATAAAATAAAACAAAACAAAGAGCATCTTACACTGAATGTTTGTCATGTGTGAAAGCAATGGATTCTCAGTTGTGCAAGAACACATATATATCCATCTTGAATAAAAAGTGAGAAAAAGAGCCTGGCTTATCCACTATTGCGACTATATAAAACAAGTGTCGTCAAATAAACATGGAATAGTTACATTCACAACGATTGGATCAGAGATCTGAGGTGAATATGGAGGTGAAGCAAGTGGAACAATAAAGGTTCAGTCAATGTGTGGTTCCTTGAGTCTGAGGTAATTTCAGCACCCATGCTGGCTGTGTCTTCTCCCTGCAACCTGACGTATCTGTTGGGCTCTTCATTTACATAGCTCTTCCCTTGTTAGCAGGAACTGTCTTTCTTTTAAAGTTGTTCTTTAAAAAAAAGTTCCATTTTCTTAGGTCTGCTAAACTATTTGCTTTTCTGCTTCCACAATTTTCTTGTTACTGCTTCTAATGCTGTTCTCACCATTTCGTGAGTTTATGCTGTAAAGAAATCCTTTCACTGTAGTTTTTGAGAAGTTTTGGGAGGAAGTAAGTGTAAGCACATATATTTAGTCAGCTAAATTTTACTTGGGGGTATAATAGTCAAACAAGTAGGCACAGTCTAAATGACCCCCAATATTTGATTAAATAAACCATAGGGCACTCATATAATAGAAAACTTTTCAATCATTAAAAACTATGCAATTGAGTACTTACTGACATGAAAACATATTGGTTTCCATATGGAAAGTGACAGGTTAATAACATTAATAATAGTAGCTAACAAAGCACTTTCTCTGTCCTCACCATTCTGCTAAAATATTCTAATGGAGCTCTCCATGTAATCTCTCTCTTTCACACACAAAATTCTATAAGGAAGCTACTATTTTTATCCATTTATAGATGAGGAAACTGAGGCTCAGAGAGATTAAGAAATTTCCTCATGGTCACAATGTCTTTGGCACATATTTGAAGAGACTGTAACTGAGTTCAAAAATGACAGAAACAGAGCTTACAGGCACCAATGAGTTCTATTCACAAGCTTATATCAAGCATCAAAAAAATAGGAGAACAATATTGACAAGGATGCTTCTGATCAAACATAGCCTCTGGTGTTCTTCTCCTTCCCCCATTGACAAGGCAGTGGTCAGTGGCTTGAGAAGGTGAGAAATCTGACAAGTCCAAGAGGCTCAAGGCAAAGAGTAGTCAGGCTTGTTTTCTTTTCTACTTTTCAGGCTGTTTCATTGCCCAGAAACATATTATTCTATCATGTAGGGTGAAAATTCTACAATTTAGCAGTCCTAATGTCTGGTTTTGTCTAGGTTCTGGATCCAAAGATGTTTTTTTGTGAAACACTTATGTGATTTACTTTACACCTAAATTATGGGAATCTTCTATTTATATGCATTTAGTGGCTCTCCATAAGCAGGTCTGGCCATAGCCTATTGTACAGAATTAATAAGCAAAGTTTATGGTCATTCTGGTGCATGTTGACTGAGTAAGAGACCTAGACAGAGACCTGGACAGACCTGGATATTACCTGGAATAATGCCTGATTCCCATTTGAGAATTCAGGGTGGTAGCAACCTTGCATATGTGTTTCACAGGACAGTGGCAAGGGAGGAATAAAATAAAATGAACCAAGGCATTAGAAAACATGAGATACCTGTTTGAGTTTCTCTCAGATTTCCATTAATATGGTGACAGCTGAAAGTGTGCAGCCCAAGGGGGCTTGGAAGTGGCTGAAAACACCAGTGGACTCTAAGAAGCTGAGGGCCCCTGTCCTTTGAGATTCTAATTAAATGTTGTCCATTGTGTGGTGAGATCCCATACCCTTTCCAAGCTCTCCAAAAAATATTCAGCAGGAAGTGGAGCCCTGCTCTACTAGAGCAACACATTCCTACATCAGTGGTTTTCAAACATTTTAAGTGGTAGAGATGTTATTTTAGATGGCACTCTTACATCAAAAAAAAAAAAAGATTAAAAAGGAACTGGAACCTTTCTGACTATGTAGAGATGAGGGACAAGGAATCAGCTCAGGGCATCTATCTCGAATATTTTCATGGAATCAGAGTGCCTTTATAGAGAAAGCCATTTTGAAAACTACTGCTCTACTTATTGCCACACTGGATGTGTTACAGAAAATATATTAACTGGTGTATGGGCTATAAATATTAAAGTCGTCAGTTTAACTTCAAATGGAACAGGAAATTTGTGCACAAAATGTTTCTAATTATTTCCCTTGGGCTTTTGACTTTATCTAAGTCCTAGCTTTACTGGATTTAAAGGAGAAGTGAAAGCAAGTAACTAGATATTTTACTCTGGCCTATGCAGACCATCCTGCCACCTGTCCAAAAAGCAACTGGCTATATTTTACTCATTCATTCATTCATTCATTCATTCTTCAACGAATGTTTATTATGCTTTAATCAAGTGCCAAGAACTACTCTAGCTGGTATGGAAACTGTTGCCATGTCCTGTATTGACTGTTACATCTTTACATGAATTCTTGGAACCATAGATACTTCTGCCTTTTCAGATCAGAATAAGCTATGAATGTTTGGATGTGTTTCTGTCAGTGCTCAAACTCTTGAAGTTCTTGATGGATTTGGTCCCATCCAGCAGGATCAACCCAGAAAGTCTCAATATCTAGAGCTTGCTCCAGTTATTACATTCACATGAAGGAGGACTCTGGAACGCAAAGATCATATCATTGATCAGAAACGGTAGGCCAGGAGAGACCTTCAAAAGCTTTCTATTTGTTGCTTATTTGGATCATATGCCACTTAAAAAAATGCAACTATTCCCCAGACCTAGACTCTTTAGATAAATTGTGAAGAAAAACAGTACCTTTAAAAATATCTCATGTCTTATTTGTATCAAGTTATATACATAGTTAGATCAACTACTTCTGCTTTGTTTATCATGAAAAGCAACAGTCCTTTTCCCTCCTCAGTCTATATACCATTTCCATGTCCTCCAGGACAACCCTTTCTACTTTCTTAGCTTTTAGTATTTTACCTTCATTTTGTTTCCGTATCTCTAGATAATATTTTCTTTTTTATTAATGTTTTTTCAATTTTAAGCATTATGTGGCCTAAAAACACTAGCTCTCTAACCACCATTACACTCTAGCCATACACAGTAACTTCCGTCTTTTCATATAATTATGTAACAATCCTACCTAACATATACTCATGATTAGTTTGCATGGTTAGACTACGTAAAGTTTATTTACCCCTGAGGCATATTATCCACTATGATCTTTTCCTCCTTATACACTTTGTCATGTGTCTTCTTTGCCTAGTTTTCTGTATATTTATCAGCATTTCATCTCTAAGTTCTCCTCTTGCTATGTTCAAATACTCCATTGAATCCATCAATCTTATCTCCCTGGGGACATTCTCCCAGAGCCTTCTAGCCTCACCTGTCTGGACAGGATTTTGTCCTTCATACTTGGAGCACTTTTGGGTACCTTCATCATCATCACAGATTCTCTTCACCACCCTCTTGAGCTGGAACCACTTTTCTGGATCCTGTATCTTCTGCCCTCTTGGTATTTTCTCTTGTTTTTATAGAGCACTTTTTAAAGTAGAGTCTTTAAAAAGGGCACATATCTGAATATACCTTAAATCTACCCTCACATTTGGGAATTTAGTTCCATATAAAATTAACTTTAGGAAAAATAATTTTTCTTGGAATATTATAAACTGTTTCAATGTCTTTCAGCTGCCACAATTCTTTCTGAGAAGTTCAAAGTTATCATGATTCCTATTTTCTTTATATTCTTTCTGGAACCCTTATTATTATTATTTTAATCATCCCCAGTGTTCTAAAATTTCACTGTGATGTACCTCAGTGCAGGTCTATTTTCACTCATTGTGCCGGACATTTAGTATGTCTTTCAATCCGGAAACTCTTGTCCTTCAGGAAATCTGAAGGACAGACCAGAAACTCATTTCCTTGCCATTGATATTATTCATTCTCTTTTCTGGAACTTCTTTTATTTAGATATCTTGACCTCCTGGATTGGTCATTCTTATGGGCAGGGGTTATTTCATACTCATATTTTTTTTCTGCAAGAGATCAAATAGAAATAGCAACTTAGAACTGCTTTAAATTAAGTTCTTTTTAAAATGATTTAATCTTTATTTTTTATTAAAGTATTGTTAACGTACAGGGTTATGTTAGTTTCAGGGGCACAATATGATTTGACAATTCTATACATTACTCAGGCTCATCACAAGTGTATTCTTAATCCCCTTTATCTATTTTTTCCATCCCTCCACCCACCTCATATTTATATTTTTATCTCTCTGAGTCCCAGATATTTTATCTTTAGCAGTTGCTCAGTCAATAATGTTGAATCAGACTAAATTGAGTGAGTTTATATTAAGAAAATTCTGTCCTCCTGGGATTCCCTCCTTCTATACCATCTCTACGTACTGACATTCTGTCCATTCTCTAAAATCTGACCTGTCTCCTTTCCTCTGATTCTTCCACTCTGTCCCTGCAGTGCTCTAATGCATCTATCACCTGCCTCTTTGGCATATATTTAACTGCTTATATGAATTCTATGTAATTTTAGATTGTAAACCCCTGGAAGGTAGGAAATTGGTCTTAAGCATCTTTGTGTACTACCTACCACCCACATATTACCTCCAATAATCTAAACCAGTGCCTACCACTACCCGGTTCTTAATAAATGTCTACTTGAATGAGTGAATAAATAAAAGAAAGTAAGGAAATTGACGTCTTCTTAAAAGTCGTGTCACAGAAACTCCAAGTAGCTAAGTTCATGTTCCAATGAACAACATGACCCTCAATGGTATAATGGAAAAAAACAAACAAACAGGTATAAGCTGTTTATTTCAGCTAAGGAAGAGTGAATATAGAAAAATAGGACCATAAGGTATGATGAAAAATAGATCCTCAAAGACTGTTTCTGAATCTCAAAACACAGCAGAAACAGCTCTTTCAAAAAGCCAGCTGAATACTTTTTTTTCTGTTAATTTTTGCTGCAGTGTATATATATTAATCCAATTTTGAATCCGATTGGCATTGACTCAGTTATTAATTGTACTTAAGGAAAGTTTATAGGCAATAAGATTAATAATTAGTCGACAAGCTTATTTTCCAGGTTAACTTTATTTTGCCACTATTTGTATGTGGTGAAACTTACCAGAGTACTTTTAAAGAGGATTGTCAGTAAAGGAAACTGTGAATTTCATTTCTATGTCAGGGAATAAAATTTCTTTATAAAATGAAGAATAGAACAATGTAAAAAGGAAAATGATCCTGGGCATATCATAATAATGTATCAGTGTAGCTACAGGAGATATTTTGAACATCACCACAAAACACTGTTGGGTGAGATCCAAGTGTGTGTTTTCCATTGACCATGACAGTCTGAGCAATGTTTAGCTGAGGTCTGCATGTGTAATTGTTTCCAAAGGGTACATGGGGTATGATTCATTGATCTTTCAGGTAGCCTGACTCAATAAAAAGTTTTGGCATATTGACATAATCAGAAGAAATGTTTTGGCATCAAGTAAAAACCTTGAATCTAAAAATAATTCTTCAATATGCAGAAATATCCTTGAAATAAGGATGAGCAAGTGGTGTTTCTATTGCTCCACAATAGAGCTGTATCTATGCTACAAAAGAAAAGAGAATTTCAGAAATTATTCAGATGAATCAAGACAAAAACAAGCCAATACAAACTGGCCCTGGTTAGTTCTAATGAGTAGGTTTTTAAATCTGGAATGCCTGCATAATTTCCTCAACATTTTTCTCTGATCTGTATCCATACAAATAATTTTTTGACTTTGTCTAATTCTCCATATGCAAATTTTTTTAAATTTCTCAACTGTAATATGGCATAAGGCCTCAGGTAGCCTATTTATGTGTTGCCTTCAAAAATAGCTCCAAATTACTGAGACCCTGCTATGTGATGGCCTTATTGTATACATAAACTCATTAATCCTGAGAACATTCCCAGGAGAAAGGTATTTATTAGACCCACATTACAGACAAGGAAACCAGAGTCAGAGAAATGAAATAACCTTGCCAAGGTCTGAATCTAGTGAGTTCCTAAGCTTAGATTTGAGCCTAGATTTATTAAAGTTAGTTCCCCTTTAAAAATGCTGTATTGCTACTTTTATGTACTTATGTATAGCACGAAAGAGATGTTGGCCATTCACTGTTAGTAGACCCAATGCCATGAGTTTATTGTCTAGGAGTTCTGCCATCCCACTGTGCCTGAATCTTTGTAATCAAAAGAAACAATTTTGCAGATGTCTGCCAAAGGCAGGGATACAGTTGTGGTTGTAGACATCAAGTTGCCAATTATGAAGTGTCTGTGTTGAACTCAGCTCTGTGCTGAGCTTAATGGACCCACAAAACACTGGAAGATCCAGTCTCCTTCTTTGATAAACTAAACAGAAATTGTTTGTATGAAAATTTTTCCTGGGGCCCCTGGGTGGCTCAGTCGGCTGAGCATCCAACTTCAGCTCAGGTCATGATCTCGCGGTTTGTGAGTTCGAGCCCCGCGTCGGGCTCTGTGCTGACAGCTCAGAGCCTGGATAGAGCCTGTTTTGGATTCTGTGTCTCCCTCTCTCTCTCTGCCCCTCCCCTGCTCACACTCTGTCTCTCCCTGTCTCTCAAAAATAAGTAAACATAAAAATTTTTTTAAATTAAAATAAAAAGAAAATTTTTCCTACTTCTCAAGCATTTCACCAGTGGCCATTGAAATGATTTTAGGTGGTTACCCTGAATTAGGTAATACTGAATTTTGAAGAGAGATGTATTCCTTTTTCTATCCTTCAATAACCATCAAGAAGAATGGCTCAGTTTGGTGCTAGTATGCTTTTACAATTCCTGCTAATCTCTTTTGTCAATGAAATCAAAGTAGGTATTTGGCTCAGAGGCTTTGGCAAGCAAGAGACCATTTATTTTATTGGTATCCTCTATTTATGAAAACTGATGCTAACTTTCTGTTTATAAAGTGATATAAACTGCCCTTTCTAAATGAATTTAGGCTAAAAAGTGAGTCACTGAAATAAAGTTAACAAAAAAATCTAATAATACAGACATATGGCAACAATACATGTTAAGAAATAATACCAGGATATGGCAAGAAAGCTAACCCTGAAAAATCTAAAGAGAAGAGGTAGGGTCTTGGGCAGGTCATTATGTAGCATGCCATGGACTAGGCTCTGCCTCAGCTCAATTGCAGGGAAAAACTGTCTCCAACTCCTTCTGTAAAGAATTACAGAAAATTCTGTAAAAAATGTCTGTAAAAACAGAAGTGGAAAATTCCTTCTTATAGAAGAGAAGTTGTACATTTAATAAGTACTCATGGGGCGCCTGGGTGGCTCAGTCAGTTAAACCTCTGACTTCAGCTCAGGTCATGATCTCACAGTTCGTGAGTTCGAGCCTCACGTCAAGATCTGTGCTGCCAGCTCAGAGCCTGGAGCCTGCTTCAGATTCTGTGTCTCCCTCTCTCTCTCTGCCTCTCCCCTGCTCATGCTCTGTCTCTTTCTCTCTGCCTCTCAAAAATAAATATATGTTACAAAAATAAAAGTACTCATTTGAGCCTCATTCTCAGTAATTAGGTACTAGCACAAATAGAGTGACCAGTAAGTCACTTTCATTGTAGGCAAACTATAAATAATCTCTGGAAATAAGATCAAGTTGTTTGTAAAAAGATACAGATAACAAACCTTGATATCATGGGTTCTAGCAATTAAAAGAGTTTCATTTGCAGAAATATAACCAGAATAAGCACGTAATATTATCTGCTACTTAGTTACGGCAACTAAAGAGCATCTTGCCTTCTATACAAACCTTCTCCTTAGGATGCAAATACAGGCAACTTAATGATTGCCTTCCTGCCCAACATCAGCCAAGAATACATACTCCACATAAAGCAAACATCCCACATCCAAAGCTTAGTGATTTTATCCCATTATCTGGCTTTAAACATCCTCTATGTGCTAACACTCCTATGTCTGCTTTGTGAGGATGGGGTTTTTGTTTCTGTGCTGAAACATGTGGTAAGTAGTCCTGCACATTTGCTGATTGAATTAGTGAAGACTGCCATTTAAGCTCTGCATTTTATGTAATCATTCCAGAAAGAAATCCTTCTGTAATGTTTTTCACTGTTCCCCGCTTTCTCTATAGCATGGCTCAACATTAACCTCCATGTGTCAGAGGTGTCACTATGGAAAATAAATACAAAAAGAATAGTTATAAAGCACACTGACCTCCTTGGATAATAGTGAGCCTCACAAAGCTGTTTCCCTGTACCGAATGGCCCCCAGTTGATAAACCTTCCAAACTCTTGCCACTACTTTTTCCATTTTCCTTTCTCTACCATTGTTGCAAGACTGTCAATTATCATTATTGTTCATTGTCAAAGTACCTGATTTTAGCAGCTTCCTTAAAAAATTCTGGGATGGCTGCTTCTATATCATCAGGCTTATTAGAATTCAGAGATATGTATATATACATACAAGTATATGTAAATGTATATATATATTTCCCCTGGTTGGAAGTGAGTGCTCTGGAGAGGCAGAAGGAAGATTTCTTTTCTTTTTTTTAAAGTTTATTTATTTATGCTGAGAGAGAGCAAGAGAGAGCAGAGGAGGGGCAGAGGGAGAAAGTGACAGAATCCCAAGCAGACTATGCTCTCAGTGAGAAGCCCTATGCAGGGCTTGAACTCGAACTCATGAACCATGAGATCATGATGTGGGCCAAAATTCAAGACCAGGATGCTCAACCGACTGAGCCACCTGGGTGCCCTGGAACCTTTCCTATATGATTATGAGCTTAATACAGAGGCTTTGTGATACCATTTTAGCTGCTGAGAGGTATTTTCTTTACCTTTGTATTCCAAGTGAGCAGTCTAGTAGAAGTTTCCAGATAAATGACCTCTAAATAAGTGGGGGTGCTGGTGTAAATAATAAATAAATACAGCCTAATAATATTTAAAATTCATTCATTTTTCACAATTTGAATTTAATCCTCAGTCAAGTTATTTTCTAAGGTAGAATCTCTTTTACCCAAATACATCATTTCAGGGATAATGGGGTCTTCACATTCTAATCTCCATGAGTTCTGCTAATTCATTTCATTTTGTCATAGTTAATTCTTTCAATTAAAAGTTTTGATTCTTATTAAAATAAAAATCCATGTTCACCAAAAAAGGTAACGTGTTAAATCCTATCAGTGAGTTTAGCCTAATCCAAAACATTCCAAATCCTTTCCTGAAAGCAAGGTTTGATCATTTTTGTGGACCTATTACATGTCAAGTGGCCCTTCACATGGCACTGAAAATAAAACAAAAACTCTTCCCATAACCCATGACATCCTGCAAGATTCAACTGGCTGCTTCTCTTCTAATCTTCTCATGCTCTCTCCTCTGGTTCAGAATCTCCCAGGCCTCTTGGCCTCCTTTTATTAGTGCCTCGAAAGAGCCAAATTCCTTTGCACCTCAGTCTTGATGTTCCCTTAGCTCACGGACATCTGCTCCCTGGCTTTTCACATTACTAGGTTGTCACCTCTTCAGAGGAGCCTCTTTTGAATATCTTATTTAAATTGGATCTTCTTGGGGGCACGTGGGTGACTCAGTCAGTTAAGTGCCCAACTCTTGATTTGGGCTCAGGTCATGATCTCACTGTCATGAGACTGAGCCCTGCATCAGGCTCTGTGTTTAGCGTGGAGCCTGCTTGGGATTCTCTCCCTGCCCTGCCCCCACTTGCGTGTATGTGTGGGTGCATACATGCACACTCACTCTCTTGTAAATAAATAAATTAAATACATAAATACATATCTTCCTTCCATATATCCTCTCTTGTTGAAACTTCATTTTATCATAGCTCTTACTATAGTTGTAATTATTTATTTGTTGAGTTATTTTTTTTCTCTCTTTTCCCTTATACTTAAAGTTCTGTGATAGCAAATTATCTATTTAGAGACCATCATAACTCCATTATTTGGCAAAGTAGGCTGTAAACAAATGTTAATGGATGAAAGGATGGGCCACTGGGCTCCTGAAGGCTGAGGAAAGGGAGGTTTTGTGGGGAAAACACTGAATATAGAGAAAGAGCTCACTCTGAAGATCCAGTTGACAATAAAAATTCCCTCTGGGTCCAAAATAGAGAGCGCAAATGAGTGAAGACAGCAGGAATATGATTACAGAAAGGAATTTCCCCTCATTCTAAGTGTTTGGAGGATACCGTGAAGTAGTGAGAAAGCTGATGACTTGGAAAAAGATGACTTCATCTCACTAAAGATGATGGATGGGACTTAGCTAACCCAATATTTGCCATGAGAGTATAAGAGGCTAATAAAGCCAGAACTCGATTTTTTTCAAGAGAAGCTAGAAATATAACATTTCAAGTGAATTATATTAATTTTTTTAAGTTTATTTTGAAAGAGAGCGGGGCAGAGACAGAAGGAGAGAGAGAACCCCAAGCAGGCTCTGTGCTGCCAGCTTGGAGCTCAATGCTGGACTTGGTCCCATGACCATGAGATCATGACCTGAGCCAAAATCAAGAGTTGGATGGAAGCTTAGCCAACTAAGCCACCCAGGCTCCCCTGGATTCTACCAAAATCAATGCTGGCAACTGAATCAGAAACTTTAAAACTTTATAGGGGCCAGTTTCTAGTGAGCTAAACATACCTGTTTGAACTGCTATTCTCACAAAAATTGTCATTCCCTTTGTAGGTTTCCTACAGGCAAAATCTCTTAAAAGTATGCAGTGATCCCTAATAACTCCCTAAAACTCACTGCCATCACTTGGAAATCTAAGTGGTTTAAAATTCAACTTTTCCAAGACAATCAAGACCATTGTTCTGAGTTCTGTCTTCCAAATCCATGTCAGTTACAAAATATTTCTTTAATATACCTAACTAAGTCATTAGAAACTTGAGTGCCTAGATAGGCAGCTATAATTTTTCTCTCTGCTAGGTTATAACTTGTGCAGCTTACAGTTGTATTTTATTTATTTTTATTTTTTTAAATGTTTATTTTTCAGAGAGACAGAGACAGAGAGAGCATGCACAGGGGTGGGGGCAGAGAGAGAGGGAGACACAGAATCCAAAGCAGGCTCCAGGCTCTGAGCTGTTGGCTGAGAGCCTGATGTGGGACTCTAACCACGAACCATGAGATCATGAGCTGAGCCAAAGTTGGCTGCTTAACCAACTGAGCCACCCAGGCGTCCCTTACAGTTGCATTTTAAAATTTATTACATTTTATCCTTTTTATATTACTGATTTTGCCCTGGAAAATTGATTTAAAATTGATTTACATGAAAGGAAATTGTCAGGATAAGTCTTGTTCCTTATTTTCATGGGGTTTATGGCTTGTGCAGTCTGTTGTCAGTATACTATGGTCCAAGGGCCAAATCTGCTCAGTCAGCTATTTTTATACAGCCTGAGAGCTAAGAATGGTCATTACATTTTTAAATAGTTGAAGCATTCAAAGAATAATAATATTTTGTGACACACAAAAATTTTATGAAATTCAAATTTTAGTGACCATAAATAAAATTTTATTGGAATGCAGCCACACTCGTTTTTCATTGTGCTGTCTATGGCTGCTTTTGTACAATAATAACAGAGTTGAACAGTTGCAAAATATACCGTATGGTATACAAAGCCTAAGATATTTACTGTTGGCCCTTTACAGAAATTTAGATCTAGAGAAGTAATTACTAGACTTCGGGATTTCATGGACCAGTAAAATTAAAGAGGTAGAGAGGAGAGTAAACAAACACAGAGCTGCCAACTTTTAGTGTACTGCCAATAAAGACCCTTAAACAAATGTTGTCATCACCAGAATTTAATAAAAGAAGGTATATTATAGCAGAAAGAAATAATAATGGACATATTCTCAGAATAAAAGGGAATATTGTATGCTTAAAAGCATGGGTCTTGACAGATACCATATGGTTTCACTCTTATGTGGATCCTGAGAAACTTAACAGAAACCCATGGGAGAGGGGAAGGAAAAAAAAAGAAGTTAGAGTGGGAGAGAGCCAAAGCATAAGAGACTCTTAAAAACTGAGAACAAACTGAAGGTTGATGGGGGTGGGAGGGAGGGGAGAGAGGGTGATGAGTATTGAGGAGGGCACCTTTTGGGATGAGCACTGGGTGTTGTATGGAAACCAATTTGACAATAAACTTCATATGTTGAAAAAAAAAGCATGGGGCTTTAGAGTTAAACCTAACTAGTTTGAATATAGGGTCCACTTTTCTCTACATGTCATGAAAATTTTCAGATTGATCCTTTTTTTTGTATTATTTTAAATAAACCAACAAGTCCTAGGTTATCCCATTTTCCCATTTTTTTCTTTACCCAGCTCACACTCCTGGATCTCACCCTACTAAGAATGACTGTTATATGGGAATGCATCTGTTTTTTGTCTTTTATTATTCATCACCTTTATTTATGCATCCCAAGTACCAAATTAGTTTTAATACCCTTGAAGATGGAGACTACAATTTGTACTTTTTTTTTTTTTTTACCATTTTAGCATCTAATGTGATACTAATATAGTTAGGGTTCCTGTACTATATAGAATTAGTCCCCTGGATAGAGAGTTCTCCTGGCTCCCACATTGTATCTTCTGCCATATCCACAGAAAATACTGAGTCTGAGAAACAAAATCATTAGTCTTTTCTACCTTTCAGAAATAAATGGTTGCTTTCCAGAGCTAATTAGGATGGTCCAGTGTTGGCAATACAAACATGACAGAATGTCTCTTTATAATCTCTTTTTGTATAATTCATTTCTCTTATAGTCATATATAATATGATATAGATCACAAGTTCAAGAGCATTTTGCCTTTTATCCATGTGGCACAAAGTCAAGTAAGGTCCCTATTAGAATGGGTACCTGACTTTAAAAACCTGTGATCATCTAGAAATAATATTAAGAGGAAACTTAATATAGTAGCTGAAATATATAATTTGCTGGCTTAGAGAAAAAAATGGACCATAATGGCTCTTAAAAAAATTAAGTAATTACAGGATTCAGCTGCTTGAGCTTTGATTCAGCATAGGACCAACAAGCCCCTAGGACTCCTGTGGAGTTTTCTCACTGCCTCTCAGCTGGAGCTAACCCTTCAAAGTAATTAAGAAATAATTTCATAGTAGCCACACATGTAGGCAATCAGATCCAATATAGGAAACACCTGTTTTTACTTCAATTCTGGCTTGCTTTCTAATAGGGCATATTTGCCTTGGGACATTGTGTTTGCTTGTGTAATTGTGCATAGAGCATTTTCAGATTTCACCACAGATGGATCCTGAAAGCAGTTCTGAGTGAGTGTGTCTGGGTAAGCAAGACCCAAAAAGCCCTCCTGCTCTTCTGTACAAGCAGACGTAAGCAGAATGAGGCCTTGCCCTACTCTCTGCCCACACCATGCAGGGCAAACAGGAAGCAGTTGGTGAACAGCTTGGGTCTTTCCAGGCTTAGCAACCAGGTTTTTATTTGGTTTACAACTCCCGACCCATCCAACCAAAAACAGTGGAAAATATGCAGGTCAACAGCCAGACAGTGATAAATGCTGACAAGTAGTCCCATTGTCATCGAAGTAGAAGAGGCTCTGATCCAGTGGCAGGATATGCCTCACGTGTGTGGAGTTTCAGTATTATGCATATTAGCTGCACCCTGATAGGTATGTTCATGAACCAGCCCAGAAGAAGGATGTTCTGATAGTCACAAAAGAACAGAAAGAGTTGAGGACATGGAGAACATAGAGACAGAGAAAAGAATTGCAAGGAAAATATGGATTGAGGAGATTCCAAAGTCCAAAAAAACGGTCAGAATAAAAAGTGACATTCATTAGCTTTGTTTACACATATGAATGGAAATGACGTGGAGAACAGGGGCAATGGAATGGAAAAAGTCATGCTCGCAAGAAGTAGGTTGATATTTATGATAAGAGTATTTTAGGCTTGAATTATCTCTCATTTTCTTCAATTTTATGCTTTGTTTTGGGTGGACAGAAATATAGGAAAATATTAACAATATTCATGACTTGTGCATAAATTAAGTGCTTAGACATAATGTGTTAGATACTAGTTTTACTGAGGTATAATTTACATACTGTAAAATTTACCCTTTTTAAGCGTACAATATAGTGGGGCTCTTTTTGTATATTACCAGAGTTGTGCACCTATCACTACTACCTAGTTTTAGAAGATTCCATCACTGCTCCCCTCAAAAAGTCTATGCCCATTAGCAGTTTCCCCTCCTCCAGACTCTTCAAGTCCTAATCAGCTCTCTGTCTCTCTGGCTTTGCCTGTGGTGGACATTGCATACACATGGAATCATAGAATATGTGGCTTTTTGTGTGTAGCTTCTTTTACTTAGTAGGATGTTTTCAAAATTTATGTAGTAGCATATAACATTACTTCACTCCTTATGCCTAAATAATATCCCACTGTATAGGTATCTCACATTTTGTTTATTCATCAGTTGATAGACATTTGGATTGTTTCCATTTTTGGAAATTATGAATAATGCTACCATGAACACTTGTGTGCAAGTTTTTGTATGGATGTACATTTTCAATTATCTTGGGTATGTAGGAGTGGAATTGTTGGATCATGTGGTCACTGTATGTTTAACTTTTTGATAAACTACCAGGAATTGTTTTCCAAAACAACTGCCTGATTTTCCATTCCCTCCAGGGAATGAGGGTTTCAATTTCTTTGTATCCTCTCCAATGCTTGTTATTATCCACCTTTTTGGTTATAGCCTTCTTACTAAGTGGTCAGTTGTAATGATTCTGAGTAGGCCTCCAAACTACCACAGGTGAAATGGGGCTGGGTATTTCATCTGGTTTTAACATCTGATTCATATTATTTTAGAATTGTAGACCAAATTAATTAAATTAAGAATGTACATTTGATTCTAATTTAGGGCTGATTTTACCCTGTCAGTGGGTATCACTTAATGTGGGTCATGTTTTAATAATTATCATGGGCATAATATATGTGTGCTTTTTAATTTTTTTTTTAAATTTTATTTAAATCCAATTGAATTAACATATAGTGTAATAATGATTTCAGGAGTAGAATTAGTGATTCATCACATATATAACACCCAGTGCTCATCCCAACAAATGCCCTTCTTAATGCCTATTGTCCACTTAGCACATCTCTCCACCCAACACCCCTGCAGCAACCCTCAGTTTGTTCTCTGTAGTCAAGAGTCTCTTATAGTTTATTCACAAAGTCAAGTTTTGGGTTAAGTACTGATGTAAACCAAGTGATTAAGCTGATACCCACATTGAAGTAGATGAGCACTCTGTTTGCAGGGACCTGATTGGCTGTAACTGCTTGTTAACCAAACAGAATAGCACAGGTGCACAACCCTAGTAATGGCTGCCAAGGCTCTTTCCTAATAGAGGTACATTGAGGCAGTACAGTATGAGGTATTGAAAAGAGGTCTGGCCTAGCAATCAAGGGATTTGGATTTCAGTTCTGTAATGAACTGTACCCAATCTTGTTCCCCAGCACTGACTCTTTCCTACCAGGTTGGATATGACGTCTCTTTGCTTACTATAGTCTCCCTGTACTTATACAGAGGGCACTTAAAAGTTTTTACATTATTGCTTCCTTAACTGACTGCTTTTGGTCTCTCATCTGTAAGCCCTGTGAGGTCGAGGAATCCCTTCTGGTTTGTCTTCCATTTCATTGTCACTGCTTTATCCCAGTGCCTGACATGAAGTAACTGGTTATTAAATATTATGAAGATCTCGTACACGTCGACGAACTACAACTTCAACTTAACATTAATATCAAGTGTTATTTACCTAAATGGTACCTCCCTTTAGAGATTAAATGTTCTTATTTGTAAAATAGAAATTGGGGGTATTAGTAGTATGTACCTCGTTGTGTTTTTATGAGGATTAAATTAAATATAAGTTTAGACACTTCAGTTGGTGTCTGAACTTCAGTTGGCACACAATAATCAATTATTAAATATGCTTCACTCTCATTATTTTGATTTTCAGTCTCCAATACCATTTTCTCAATGAAAATTAGAAAATTAGAAACCGCTCAGGTGGTTAAGTGTCCGACTCTTGATTTCAGCTCAGGTCATGATCTCATGGTTGGTGTGTTCAAGCCCCACGTCAGGCTCTGCGCTGATAGTGTGTAGCCTACTCGAGATTCTCCCTCTCTCTCTGTCCCACCCCTGTGTGCACCTTCTCTGCCTCTCTCAAAAATAAATAAATAAACTTAAAAAAAAAAAGGCCTGAATAAGGGTCTCATTAAAATGCCTCCCATTTCTAATATTCTTATATGACATTTGCTAGTATGATAATCCATATGCATGGTGCTTATGAATATTCCATTTCTGGAGCAGGTGATATGGTGTTGACATGTGTATGTAGGAGCTTGATAACAATAAAAATTCCTGATTTCATTTATGGAGACAAAATTACATATGACAACTGTTGTTTTTCTCCACAGCATTTGTGGTTTGAAACTCAGATTTATTTTTCTCTTGTACATTGATGATGTACAGTGAAATATTAAGGTGGGTTTAGGAAAGTTTCAGAAAATGTCAAGTGTTCTTTGTGGTGAAATCAAATCCTGTGGGTTGTTGCTTTTTGATTTAGAAAAGGTCATAATCATGGACCATTTCAAATTTTCAAAGTAACTTTACCAGTATTCTGCTTCTCTGGGGAACTACATTATAGAAAATACACTAGCCCTAACTGGTTTTCTGACTATGCTCTGCAACTCCAAACCTGAATTCCTAATATTATCCAGGAGGAAAATGCAATATTAATTCCTACTCTTCCGAAAATATTTTCTTGAAAATAATAAACCTCTATTTAGGGAAAATGGCTATTACTCAGATTCAATCCATTTATACCACTATTGATTTATGTTAAAGGACTATCTAATTGGCTTTGTCAGTCATATTTGGATTAATGAAGTATAGATGATTCATACCCCAATCAAATCCCATGGGTAAATTTAACTCCCCTCAAGCTATCTTTGTGTTTCTACTTCTTATTCCATCTTCTCTACCTAAGACTAAACTCTCCATGTCTCTTCTCTTTTATCTTTCTTGGTTTGACCTTGTACAATCTTTTGGCTTTTATTTCATCTCCATCACTTTTTCTTTTTCCAAACCACTTGCCTCTTTTTAAAAAATTTTATCATCTGTACATAAAAGAGAGATTTTAGTAAAAGTCCTAATTTTTACATAGTTTATTCTTACAAGATAATTTCACTACACTGAAGATTTCTGTAGCTAATTCCACAAAGGTCAAGGAGCATTTAGCCAAAATGCCACTGAGCAAATCACATATTACATGGCTTTGAGCCATTTGCAATCCAAATACTTAATACCCATGAATAAACCTTGGTTGGAATTACAGAATGACAGAATGTGGGAACCTTTTATAATCCCCTGTTCAAATATCCCTTTTAATGTGAAATGTAACTCAGTAGAAATTATTCCAAAATAAAGTGAATAAACCTAAATGAATTGGTTAATGTATATTGTAAGCCCTCATATAGTCATTACATAGGTTAAGAAACGAAACATTGCCAAGTATAGATTTATAGGAATTTTGACATTTGGTATGTCTGAACATTTGTGTCTTCCAACTCCCGTTCATGTCCTAATCCCCAAAGGTGATGGTATTACTAGGTGGACCCTTTGGGAGGTGATTAGGTTGTGAGAGTGGAGCTCTCATGAATAGATTAGTGTTCTTATGAAAGATACCACAGAAGTCCCCAGCCCCCCCTTCCCTTCTATGAGGATACAAGTAGTCCACAACCCAGAAGAGGGCCCTCACCCAACCATGTTGGCACATTCATCTCTGACTTGAGTCCCCAGAATTGTAGGAAATAGATTTGTTGTTTATAAGCTCTCCAGTCTGTGGTATTCCATTACAGCACCCCAAATGAGCTAAGACGACATTCATTAGAGTGAGTCTTCCCAGCTTGTTCTTCAGAAAGGGCTTATTCACCTATTTTTGCTGCATTTACATTTAGAAAGAGATTTACACATCCTAGAAAACTCCTGCTGGGATTTTCATGAGGATTGCATTGTACTTATAGATTAATATGGAGAACAAAATATATTTATCAACTATTTCTTTAGGTCTTAATTTTTTCATAAAGTTTTATGATGGTCTCTGCAGAAGTCTGGCATATGCTTTGGCAGATTTATTTCTAGGTACTCGATCTTATAAAGATTATCTCATAAAATTTTATAAATATATGTGCTGAAGTTTCGGACATACTTTAAGGGATGTTTTTGCCTAGGTATTTGATATTTTATAATATTATAAATGCTTTCTCTATTTAAATTTTACTCTTTTTATATCTTGTCATTTAGAAAGAAAATTGATTTGTATGTATTGATTTTCTATCCTGCAAACTTGTTCATCTGTCTTTTTAGTTCTAAGAATGTAACTATAGATTCCTTTAGTTGGTTTTTGTTTGTTTGTTTTCGTTGATTTCTAGTTTCATACCATTGTGGTGAGAAAAGATGCTTGGTATAATTTTAATCTTCTTAAATTTATCGAGACTTGTTTTGTGGCCTAATGTGATTTATCTTGGAGAGTGTTTCATGTGCACTTGAAAACAATGTGTATTCTATTAGTTTTGAATGGAATGTTCTGTATATATCTGTTAGGTCCATCTGGTCTAATGTGTCATTCAAAGCCACTGTTTCCTTGTTGGTTTTCTGTCTGGATGATTTATTCATTGATGTAAGTGGGGTGTTAAAATCTCCTGTTACTGTATTAACTGTCAGTTTCTCCCTTTATGTCTGTTAATTGCTTTAGACTTCTTTAATTTACAAAACCATATATTTATAAATAATAATCTTTGTTCCTCCTTTTTAATCCTTATAATACTTTTCTTAACATACAACACCATCTAGGACTTCCAGTGCAATGTGAAATAGAAGTCTTGATGCCGGACATCCTGTCTTGAAAGAGAAACTTCCAATATCTTTACCATTAAGCATAACATATGGTATAAGCATTTATAGATAATCTTTGTCCAATTAAGGACATTTTCTTTTTTCCTCAGTTTGCTAAGGGATTTTGTCTTTTAATCATGATGGATATTGAATTTTGTCAAGGTCTAGGTACTCAATGTTACTGGAATCTCATTACTTCTAGAACTTGTTAGTTAACAGTGCTAGAAAATATGGATACAAACATACATATACATGTATCTGTATCTCGATATCCACCTGTGTGTGTGTGTGTGTGTGTGTGTGTGTGCGCGCGCGCACCCATGAGTTTATAACTGATACCTCCTCCAATTCCAATCCAACACCACAAGGTTTATCCTAGCCTTCCCATTTCCCTACTTTACAATTCCTTTCTCCAATAAGAGAAACCCAGATCTCATTATACAGAATATATTTATGTATTTCTCAGTCCTAAAATACATATACTTTCAGTTCTAAACCATAATCCTGAGAAAAACAAATTTTTTTTTTCAACGCTTTTTATTTATTTTTGGGACAGAGAGAGACAGAGCATGAACGGGGGAGGGGCAGAGAGAGAGGGAGACACAGAATCGGAAACAGGCTCCAGGCTCCGAGCCATCAGCCCAGAGCCTGACTCGGGGCTCAAACTCACGGACCGCAAGATCGTGACCTGGCTGAAGTCGGACGCTTAACCGACTGCGCCACCCAGGCGCCCCATAGAAAAACAAATTTTTTAACTAGAGTACTATATTTGTATAGTCTTTAGCCTTAGAATTATTATGAAAATATTGTTTTACAGTTTCTTAGGTCCCTTTTCTCCCACCCCATTTCATTGTGACTATGTTGTTGATTTGTTTTGCAGTTGGATATATTTTTTACTGTTTGTATATTCCACTTGGAGTTGCTTTCACAGTGTAGATGAATTTTATTTTATTTTTAAATTAAATTAAAATAAATTAATAGTTGTGAAATATTACCATGGTTCAAAAGTCAGAACTTTATGAAAGGGTACACTCAGAGCAATGCCACTCTGATCATCCCTCTTTGCTGTTGCAATTCTCCCATCTTTCCATACCATTCCCATGCACCCTTTTTAGGTAACCTATCTCATTATTTTTTGTTTTGCCCTTCCTATATTTTTTTTGGATAGATGAACAGATAAGGATATTTTATCTTCTATCTCATTTCTCTTACAAGATAGCATAGTATAGATGCTCTTGCATTTTGCTTTTTTACATTCAGTGTCATATCCTAGAAATCATTCCTTATCAGTTCATAAATAACTTTCTCACTCTTTTTATTACTGCTGCATAGTACTCCATGATTTATTTAACCACTCTACTTTTCATAGAGATTTATAATGTCTCTAATATTTTTCAATGCAAACATTGTGACAATGACTAGCCTTGTGCATGTGTGCTTTTGTGTGGTTAGAGCTGAAAATTCCTAATGTAGGATCACTTGGTCAAAGGTAAATGCATATATAATTTTGTTAGAAATTGCTAGCTTCTTCTAGAATGGTTGTACCAGTTTACATTTGCATCAGCAATGTATAAGACAGTTTCCCTATAGCCTCGCTGAACCAGTGTGTTGTCATACATTCTAATAGTTGCTGATCTGATAGGTAAGAGATATTACCTCAGTGTTTTAATTTGTATTTATCTAATTGTTAATAATTTTGAACATCTTTTGATATGCTTCAGGACTATTTTACATTCTCTTATTTTCTGTAAACTGTCTTTTATGTTGTTTTCCCATTTTCCTATTGTTTTTTTAAATTTTTTATCCTTCACATTTTAAGAATTCTTGGTGTATTAGGGACTTTAGTCTTTGGTTTGTGATATATGTTGAAAATATTTTCTCTTAGGGATGTCTGGGTGGCTCAGTTGATTAGTTGGTTAAATGTCTGACTCTTGATTTCAGATCAGGTCATGATGTCACATTTAGTGAGATCAAGCCCCATGTTGGGCTCTGCTCTGACTGTGTACATCCCACTTAAGATTCTCTCTCTCTCTCTCTCTTTCTCTCTCTCTCTCTCTCTCTCTCTCTGCCTCTCGCAGGCACATGAACTTGCATACTCTCTCTCAAAATGAATAAACATTAAAAAAAGAAAATATTTTCATTTCATGTATCGTTTCTCTTTTAACTTTGATTATGGTGTGTAGATTTTTTTTTTTTGCCTCACACAAGTATTTGTTGTTGTTTTCAAATTTATTAATCACTTCTTTTATTCCCTCTAGATATTAAGATATAGTTAGAAATACTTCTCTTACAATGAGATTAAAGGGAGATTCATTCATATTTTTCTTCTAGTATTTGTATAGATTCACTTTTTTACATTAGGTCTTTCATTTTCCTAGAATACACTCCTGTGTGCGGATCAAATTTTACATTTTTCCAAATCATTGCTGATTTTCTCAGCACCATTTATTTATAAGTCCATCTTTCTAAATGCATTAGTGTCTGAGGCTCTGTGTCCTCTTTGGTAAAATGTAGATAATCTCTCTTTCAAATCCTGGTATACAATTTAAATGATGTAACCTATACCCTCTGGTGGGCACTTAATAAATGCTATTTCCCTTTCTATTAAACAATTACTATCTGTTGACTGAGAGTATCTAGATGCAACCTGCATCTGTCTAGAGCAGCAGTTTTCAAATAGTAATATTCATAAAAATCACCTGGAATGCTGGCCAAAATGCACATTAGTTGGCCCTGTCCTTTAGATATTCTAATTCAGTGGGTCTGGTGTGGCTTAGGAACCTGCATTATATCCAGTCCACATTATACCCAGATTTTAAGACCAAATTCTGAGAAGCATTAGCATGAGGGGTGTGTCTATCCCATCCATTCCCATGGTGGTGATTACAAATATGCAAAATTATCCACCAGCTAGGTGAATAAATCCCTATATTCATAAAACTATTTTAAATCAGTTACAGAGCAATTTTTCTGTGATAAGAATACTGAAGATTTCAAAAGTAAAAGTGTGATTAGAATTGATTTTACTTCACTTAATTTTTGAGACAGATCATGAAGAAAATTAGGAATGCAGATATAAAGCAGGCAATTGTGTTGTGTGTTTAGTGACTCTTGGTATGTTAGTATGCTGTCCATATCGAAACATCCTCCTTTAGAATCTGACAACATGGAGGAGAAAGATGTATTTTTGTATTGGCATTTCAAAGCTAATTAGAGAAAATAAAAGATAAAGAGGATGTCTTCTAGAGCAGATGCCTTTTTTTAGTTCCAGCTATGCTAAAAACAATACGCTTGACTTACACATGATAGTAACAATAATAATAATAATAATAATAATAATAACAATAATAATGTGCTTGACTTACACATGAACTTAAATTTTATTCCAGAAAATCTCTCCCCAGCTACTTAATTCAATAAAGAGACTGATGCTAAAAGCACGTTTACTGTTTAGAACCCATTACAGAAGAATGCTGTCTCTATGTCTCTTACTCCAATACTGATATATGCAGCGGATGACAGAGAGACCATAGCTGTGATTCATTTACGAGTATCGTGTCTAAAAGTAATTTTTGTGGCAGCTCAACCACTGAGTGATTTCAGATTTCTAAATAGATGGTAAAGTACATCAGCGTGATTAAATGCACTCCCACAAGAACAAGTGTTTGTTCTCAATATCATCATGTAGCCTGTACAACTCTAATTTGAGAGTCTAGATGTTCAAAAACACCTGTCACAGTACATTGTACATGATTATGTTTTGTGTGGTGGGATGATGTGTGACAAGCTGAGTCTCTTGACTGAAAAGTAAAATATGAAGTGGCCTCCTTCTTCCAATAAGAATTCAACTGCCAAAGTGATTTTTTTCTATTATCAAATAATTTTTAAAGGTTAGGTACCAACTTTGCATATTTAGAAAACTTGGTCATTTTATTCCAGTTGGATGATTTCTGATATAGGTGACTTTGAGGATTCAAATGTAAATTGAGATGAGAACCTCCCTGTCTCATTCTAATGGAGCAAATATAATGGTTTGAAAATACCATACAGGAAACCAATTTGACAATAAATTTCATATTAAAAAAAATAAAGTAGAAATCCTCTTAGGGTTCTTTCTACACAAAACAAAACAAAACAAAACCAAAAAAGAAAAAACCATACAAATAATACACATGTATGTATATACATATGATTTACATCAGGTCCTATTTTCTACTTTGGCAATCATATTGTAGTCTCTTGAAAAATATCTCTGTGAAGGATCGTATCTCACATGATAGAAAGGGAGACGAGGGTAAACAAATATATGTATTTTATGTTTGTAGAAATTTTTCAAGGAAGATAATGTTTAAGTAACTTTAACATTATTAAAAAGAAGGTGTGAATTAAAATGAAAAACACAAGTATCCGTC
This sequence comes from Lynx rufus, assembly GCF_022079265.1. Lineage (NCBI taxonomy): Eukaryota > Metazoa > Chordata > Mammalia > Carnivora > Felidae > Lynx > Lynx rufus. Next base: position 158,344,442 of record NW_025814823.1, read on the forward strand.
TTTTATGAATCTATCTTCTTGTTCTATTTCATTATATCCAAGTCTGTATCATTATATCTCAGGCTTCTTTAGCATGGCCTTCTTTGGCAGGGCCCCAAATTCCATACCATGTCCAGCATTCCACCCATATCCCACCTCCCAAAGGAGAAAAAAACTAGGTGAAGAGAAGGAAGTATTATCATGTAAGTAAATACACATATACACGCACACACACATGCGCATCACAGACACACAGATAGAGAGAGGGGCTCTCTGATTTTAGAAATGGTAAAATCATACTGAAACCACATAAATAGACATGTACAGTCTAGTCCTTACAGAAATTATGGGTCATAGGTCAAAAATAGTGTTCATGCCCATACACATTACCATGCACTATATATGGCTTTTACCACACTATCACAATAAATAGATAATAAGGTAGCTAAAATAATAATAAGATAGAATGGAAAGACCAAATGAGCAACATATAAAAATGAAGTCTATTTTAACACAATATTATATCAATATCTGAGTTCTGGCATTCAAATTATGTATATAAATGAAATAGTCAAAATCTACCACATTTTGTAGCATAATGTGTCATCTGGTCTTCAGAGTAGGATACCAAATTTAAGTGCCCAGTATGCTCTCTTAACACTAATTCATTTTGCAAGTATCAAACTTAAATAACTCTAATAGCTCACCATTAATTTAATCATAAATAGCTTTAAGTCCTAAGTGAAAATAAGAGTCTTTGGATTTGCATTTCCCTTCATATAAGAACAAAGAAGGGTCTTGCATTTTGAGAGAGTTGTGAAGTATATTGGTAGCCTATGTCCTTGGAGCTTACTTTAAGAGCCATTGGTTACATGCCCAAAGGAAAACTGCATACTTTTTAAAATAGCCATAAATTAATGCATGCATATGTCACAAATTGTTTGTCTAGACAGTTTTACACTGTAAGATCTTAGATTCAGTGCCCAGTATCACTGGGTAGGCTGACCTCAGGGCCTTTTCATACAAAAAAACATTATGAAGTTGAGAAGGGCTTTTGGGTCATCTAGAGAGAATTTTCCTTCCAATAACCCTGCAGCTGGATTAAACACACTCGGAGGTCTTTGTAATTGTATTAGGACCCTACAGTTACAGTAACTCTAAGTGACTTGACTGATGTCACAGCTGAATTGAAGACAGGTCAAATTGGCACCATTCTGTCACTTCCAAATACCAAATCAGTAATTCCCAGAATCATATTCCTCAGATATCGGCTGACGGAGAATAGAATATTTGCCAAAATATTTAGCAGGAAATTCACACTGAAACCACACCTCACTTTAAACCTAAGGTGAGATTGCCATAATATCCCAGATTTCCTCAGTCTCCAGCCAAAATTGTGATCTATTTCCTGTTTTTGCAAATGAGTTACCATACAGAAAATAATCTTGCTTTAAGTGGCTGAAAAGAGACCTCAGATATGGCCAGAGGAGCTGGTATAACAGGAACTGAGGTGTCTGACATGTTGATATAAAAATGCCTGCTCTACATAGACTGGAGAATTTAGGATTGTCACAGGCAATGAAATTTTATTAATCTAGAAAACAGATTGGCTACACAGCATCTGTTTCCAGTAAATTCCTGACTCTCACCAAATTTCAGAGCTGGCTTGATTGAGATCAAGGGAGCACTTTAAGTTAACCTTTCAAATTGAGTGTGCGTGTGTAATTTGTATTTGCATATTAGAGTGGTTACGTCTTTAAATTTAGCTTACTTTTTTTCTACTGTTTCTCAGAAGTTTAGCTAAGGACACGTTCAACCCTATACCAGCTTTATTCTCGATAAACTATCCTCAGCTATTATTTTACTTGTCTGCAATATCTTCCAACCTCTAATGGAGAATAAAATTCTTTGCTTCATTGATGTGCACTCAGAATTTTTAGAGACTCTGATTAAGGCAGGAGAATGTCTTTAACTCTTCCCCTGGTTTTAGCAGTCTGTTAGGTCTACCAATGAAGCTTACACAGCCCCCCTTATCAAAAGGGTCTGCCACTAGTATGTTCTTTCAACATGGAAAGAAGAAAGAGCTGCCAATAAGTGGAATGAGTTGTTTATATGAATTCTAAAGAAGAGATACACATAACTGCAGAACTGCCAGAAAATTCAATATTATGACTAGATCCAATCTAGAAGGATAGCAGATATAAGGGAACCTGCCTCAATTCTTCCCTCCGCTGTGTACAGAAGACATCTTTAATCCATCACACCTTTCTTTGGATTGCCAGCTCTATGGAGACAGGGATTGATTGATTGATTGATTGATTTTGCTCTTTTGTGTGTGGTGGATTTCTAGGACCCAGAATATTACCTGATGTATTCACATAATATAATTTCTATAAATAAGTGTTGAATAAATGGAATGAATGACTCAGATGCAGCTTCAGAATTTTATGCAACACAACACTCTAGACAGTCAAGATGAAATCTATTTACTATCCTTGGATTCTGGATTCTTGCATACTGTGTCTGTATGCCAGGACCCAGAATATGGAATCAGCAAATTGCTAGCTCACAAAGCAGATATCTCTAGTATCTCTTCTGGTTCTAATCTACCCCACATGATGACTCTAGAGAAATACTAAGGTTGGTGATTCTAATATAAGAGGGCATGTTGCAAATATAAACAACTCAGATCTGGTCACTATGTTGCATTCCTGAGACTGCCATAATAAATTACCACCAACTGCATCTGGCCTAAAACAATAGAAGTGTATACTATCTCATATCTGGAGACTATATATCTGAAATCAAGATGTCTGCAGTACCATACTATCTCTGAAGGCTCTAATAGAGAATGCTTCCTTGCTTCTTTCAGCTTTTGGAGGCACCAGGTATCCCTTGGCTCGTAACAGCATAACTCCAATCTCTGCTTCCATCATCACAGGCCTCCTTCCCTGCCTGTGTCTTTGTGTCCAAGTCTCCCTCTCCATTCTCTTATACAGTCACTAGTCATTGGATTTAGGGCCTGCCCAAATCTTAACTTGATTATATCTACAAAAATCCTATTTCCAAATAAGGTCACATTCACAGGTACCAGAGGTCATGATTAGAACATGGCTTTTTAGGAACACAATTCAACCCACTCTAGTCACTGTCTTCTTGGAGCTTACAACTAATAGTAAAGATACAGATAAGTACATAGAAAATTACAACTAGATGATGTGTTTTCATAAAGGAAGCAAAAGGCCAAATTGCCTAAGGAGCTCCAAATTGCACTCAATAGCACATAACAGAAATATGACAGCAGTGGCTTAACTAAATAGAGATTTATTCATATTATATAAGACATTGGAAGTAGGCAATTCACATCTGGTGCAACTGCTCATGAAGTCATTGAGAACCCAGATTCACTCTGGTTTCTTTCTCTTCCAGTGTGGCTCTTGTTCTCATGGCTACATAATGTCTGCTTCAATGCCAGATGTCAGGTCTTCATTACAGGTAAAAAGGGAAGGAGAAGGGAAAGAAGCATTTGTGAACTGAGACTGACCGTTTATATTCTGGAGGCCCTACCTGGGAGACTTCTACTTATAATTCTTTGGCCAGGACTGAATCACATAGCCATTCATAGTTTCAGAGAGTCTAAGGAGGTGACTAGTACTAACTGGGAACACACTGGTCTTTGCAAAAGACCAGTTCTCCAGACAGAGGGTAGAATATTTATACAGGTCTGGAAGTGAGAGAGCCAAGAAAGAAAAGATGAAAGACTTTAATTATGTCTGAACTGCAGGAAACAAGGTGGGAAGTCACACTAAGAGATGAATCTAGGGAGGAAAGTCATGGTCAAATCCTAAAAGTTCCTGTAAGCCATATGTATCATGTAGGGCTCTTGGATACAATTCAAAACCAGCTTTGGCAGAAGCTTTAAGCAGAAAATGAAAGCCTTAAAATGTTCTTGGGTAGCTCACAGAACTTTCCAGACCTAAAGGACCATGTAGTGCAGCACTGTCAGGAAGAAAGTCCAAATTGTGATGCAAAAGTGATCATTGATGCTGCCACTGCCACCACTGCTAAGCATCAACCCCAGTGGACACAGGATACTGTCACCAAAACCCCTGCTTCTGGGCCCTGAAAATTCCCCCCACCTGGAACTTCTTTACTATCCACAGCTGTGTCATCTCCCAACTCAAATTCTTTGAAGGAGGTCTTGAGGTTCAGGCTGTCAGGTGTCTAAATTCTAGCTTGCAAGGAAGCTAAATATTTGGCATGTTTTATTTCTGACACAAGAAGTGCCTCTTTCTCTCCCCAAGATACTCCCCCAAATGTAGGAAGAAGCTTCATGTGCTGGGCAACCAAAATGGCCAAGGGATTCTAAGAAATAACGGAAAGAAAGTACAGGGAGTATGTGAGAGAAAGGAAGAAGACTGTGGTCAAAAAGGGGGACATTTGAATTTAAGACGAGGAACTAGTTTTGAGGTATAGCTAGAGTCTTGTTCTCAGGGAATGACTTTGAATAGGAGATGGTGTTAAAAAGGAGACCAGAAACTGGATGGTCTGGATCACACCAGACTGCCTTGTGGAATGAGACAAATAGCTATGATATTTATTCTTTCTGTGCCTGATTAAAAAAAAAAAAAAAAAAAAAAAAAAAAAAAAAAAAAAAAAAACAGAAGAAAATCTGTGTTGTTGGGTGAGAAGAGACCAGGAGGTAAGCCCTCACCTGCTCTCTGCCCTTTGGCTGGTGCTACTGGGCCAAAAGCAGCAGACATTTACTCCCCATGGCAGGATAAATGCTCAGTACTCCATCTCTGTCCTTGTCCCCAAAGTTGTCTTAAATACAACTGGTCTGTGGGGAAACGAAGCACCAGGACTGAGTAGCTGGGGACATAACCTGGATCACACCTCCCAGGCTTTATCTCTCAGAGCAGCATCTGCATCTCACATGAGTTCATGGGGATTTATTACCATGGCACTTTGCTCCCTCTGCCCCTAAGGAACTGAAGTCTCTAAATCCCACTAAGATTAAGCCCCAGCTCTAGTTGCAGGAAGACATAAATAATGAAAATCTCTAGATATTCTCCTTTCCATCTCACACCAAATCTTAAGAAAGTAACCTGGATAATACCTTTTTTAGCAGCTTTCAGGTCCGGCAGCTTTTCTTGTTAAACAGTAAACCTGTTAACCTGTAAAGAAGGTTAAAAGGGCCAAGTGCTCCAGGGTTGCTAGGTGGAGGAGCACCTGCAGAAGAGGTCAGGAGGTCACCCTATTGACCATACAGAATACCTTGACATATTCACTTGGGTTCTGTATGACAAGCAGGGGTCCTGGAAGTTCCTGCACCTTCCACGGAGGTGATATGGATTGGTAAAGATTTGGGAATAAAATAAGATGCTGCTGCAAAAAAGAGTGTAAAACAAGAGGCCTGTGCCTAGGACTATAACTCCATGAGTAACTGGGAGCTCACCTTCTTGACTGGCCAAACTGAACCAGTTGCATGCAGCACAGGGGTCACCGGTGTAGGTAAAGAGCAGAACAGGAGCTATAGCAGAGGGAAGTGAGGATCCAGTGGACAGTGGATCTAAGACTCTGGCTACTCATGCATTAGGGACACAGGTAGTTTCCCTTCATATACAGAACTCCATTGCTTCATCTTGGGCAAGAAAAATGAGTCGTCCAGAAGTGGCCATTTTTTAAACCCTTCTTCCTGCAGTTGAACATTAAGAAAAGAGGCCTTTTAAACTACAGGGAGCTAAGATACTAATGACTAGCAAGTCCTTTCCCAGGTGGTGAGAACCTCATAAGGAAAATCAGGTCATCCATAGGAAATAAAGAAACTGCGTTTTTGGTGCACATTTAAGGTTAGAGTGAGTAAATTTTAGATATAAACACATTTTGCATTAAAAATTATTTTTGTTGATTGATTTCATGCCTAGGGCTTTTTGCTTTTATTTATAGATGGCACCAAATTTATTTTCCCCCATGTTTTTGCTTGTTTGTGTGACTTGATTATCTCTTAACAATGTTAACTTGAGAAAGTATCATAGTTACATGATGCCAAGTTGACCAGTTATCATCACTCCTAGCAACACTTCTGAAGTAATGTTAGCAATTATCCAGAAAGATATTTTAGTCAGAGCCATGGTCCAGAGTTCCTAAAGCCAGAGACAGAACAGTATCACTCTTTACTTCCCCATTTCTTATTCTTTACATTGTTCCCAAACACTTGAAACATTTTTAAATGAAAGCTCCAAGGAAAATTATAAACACATTTCAAAAATATCATTTCTTTGACTAGCCCCTTTTCTATACTTACTCTGAAAGACTGCCCATGTGGGTATCCCTTGAGACAATCTTATATCCATGGCAAATTAGTCCAACTTCCAATAGACAAGAAGATAATTATGCAGTTTTATACCTTTCTTTCCTTTCTTATTCTCTCAAGCATGCAAATGCATGCACACACTCTGATAACACATCTTCCTGCATATACACTTCATAGTTTCCTCAAAATAATTGGGCAGCACTTGTCTTAGTGTAGAAAGAAACATTTTTTAATGTCAGTCGTGATGTGGACAGCTGAAAAGAAGTCTCTTCTCAGGGCCTTTTAATTATGTCGAGATCCCAGCTAGACTTTAATTCTCTATTTCCTTCACAGTTGTTAATCTAGTAACTGAAAGATCAATGTGTCCAAAACCCAAAAGTTTTCAGTCTTAGTAAATGCAAAAGACTACTTTTTGTGTTTCATAAGGCAAGCTTGTACAAAGTCTGCTGATAATTTGTAGGACTCATTTAATCTAAATGGGTTACTTATTTTATCAGTTTAATGAGTTTTTTTTATCATCTATCAGTTGATAGAGATGTAGAGGTAGAAAGAGATAGAGATAGAGATAAAGATAGAGATATGCACACAGAGACACAATGTGAGGATCTCTAGACTCCACTCTGTGTGCGTAGCCCATTCATTTCTTCTTTTTACTTTCTTAATTTATTCATCAACCCAGGTTAAGTAGTGTCTTTTTATAAAATAGTTACTTCTTGGGATAAGTCAGAAACCATCTTCACAATTTGCTTTCACAGACATTATTATCAGCAATTACTCCCACAATAGCCACCATTATATTTTGATCCATAGTGTTTCAATATCCAATGATGGTGTTTAGTGTTCCTAGGCTGGTGGTACAGGATGTATATGCTCTCAGTGCAACTTCTGGGCTATTTTTAGAGATGTTAGCACAAAAATCTGCATGCCCTTTTACCCTAGTCATCATTATCCGATCATTGCTTTTGCAGGTGAGAATATTCATTTTCTCTCACCAATTTGATTCAATTATCCAGGTTGCAAGTACCAGATTGGAACATATAATCAAGGGTTCTAAAAAGGGTTCTATAAAGGGCATCAGAGAGGATGTGATAGTGGGAGGGTAGAAAGGCTTGTTGATTTTTCTCATCAAGCAAGGCTTGTAAGATGGCACTTTCAGACAAGAAGTTGGAGTTAATAACTAGGCTAGAAGACAGTGGGATCCAAAGAATTTGTACTCCCAGAGTCACAAACCAAATATTTAAATACCTATTTCTATGCCCCTGATCCACAGTGCTAATTTAAGCATTTCTTTTTAAGCAATGATACAAGTGTATTTCCCAGATCATTGATTACTTTAGGCAAGCAAATATTTCACTTTTTTCTTAATAGAGTTAAGTCATTAATATTGTCTAAAATCTCACATTTTTATGACTTTTACTGTAATTTGCCTTATCAAAATAAAGTCCTTAATTCCCCCCTCACCTCCTTATCTCTAAATAAATGAGTATGTTATCTATCCTAGAAACATAAGGATAGGAACTAATAATATAAATATCATATATATCTCTATATATGTATATATATATATATATATAGAGAGAGAGAGAGAGAGAGAGAGATATCCAGAGATCCCAGCTAGACTTCAATATATATTATCTCCAGTAACATAAAATAAAAAACTAATGTGAAAAACTAATAAAAAATAAGTATATTTTGTGCCTCATTTTACTTTACTAAATTTATGTATCTTAAAATTACACATCAATTGAAATGAAGCATATTTGATATAAAATACACATTGGTCAAATTGTAGGATTGAGGTACAAAATGAAAATTACCCAGTTATTTGTTTCTAGTCTTCTTGTCACGCTCACTTGGTTTTCTGTGTTATCTCTTTTCTGGAAAGTGAGTGGTTCCTACTATTGGCCAAGGCAAACCTTCACATCCTTTTACTCTTTGCTGTTTTAGTTGGTTAATTGAGTGTGTTGCATATTGTGCTTAATATACCTACACATAGTCATTAAGAAACTACAGTAAAACAGACTAACATCAAGTGGAAAGAATATTCTGTCTTATTTCCAACATCTTAATGTATTTAAAACATTTATCCAATAAGAATGTACTCACTCGGGGCGCCTGGGTGGCGCAGTCGGTTAAGCGTCCGGCTTCAGCCAGGTCACGGTCTCGCGGTCCGTGAGTTTGAGCCCCGCGTCGGGCTCTGGGCTGATGGCTCAGAGCCTGGAGCCTGTTTCCGATTCTGTGTCTCCCTCTCTCTCTGCCCCTCCCCCGTTCATGCTCTGTCTCTCTCTGTCCCAAAAATAAAAAATAAAAAAAACGTTAAAAAAAAAAAAAAGAATGTACTCACTGAATAATTAACACATGCCATTGAGCATGACAGGTGACAATGATGTATTAAGAAGGGTTTCACACTCCAGAAATCATAAAATAAATACTGACATTGAAGTTAAAGCCCAAGTTGGCTACTGAATAGCTAGATGACCATAGATAGGCTTCAGTTTCTTCCCTATTAAACAGGGGGAGTAAAGATTACCTCATGGGATTGTTGATAGAACCAACTGAACACATGAAGTAATACATAAAGCATGATTGGTGATAATAATAAAGGAGGTAAGAAGGGAAATAAAATGCTAATTGGGTGTAACTGTGGTAACAGGAGAATAGTAGAAATCATAGTAAGAAGTGGGCACTGGGAAGGATCCACATGGTGTAGGATATCCGTCTATGGAACCCAAGCCAAGTTCTCAAGCCACCTGGGAGAAGACTGCATTTAGAAGCCTACATACAGACATCTGCCTATTGTAATCTCCTCCTGGTGTCTTAGAGACCTCATCTCTTTAGTGGACTAAAAGCTCAGGGGTCATTGTTGACAAAAGAACTCATATTGTTGGTGGCTGCTTCTGGATTTGATTGTCTATTTTATTAAATCACCAGCCAGTCAACTTATCTACACTAGTTCAACAGAAGTCCTTGAAAGTAAGTATGCATAGTGAGGATATCTTTTTTTCTGATTTATTTCACCTAGCATTATTCTTTTTTATTTTGTTAAGTTTTTTATTTTAATTCCAGTATTGTTAACATTCTATTAGTTTCAGGTGTACAGTATGGTAATGCAACAATTCTATACATTGTTCAATGCTTATCATGATAAGTGTACTCTTTAATCCCCATCACCTATTTCACCCATCCCCCCCACCTACCTCCCCTCCGGTAACCATCAGTTTCTCCTCTACAGTTAAGAGTCTATTTCTTGGTTTGTCTCTCTCTCTCTCTCTTTTCCCCCCTTTGTTTATTTGTTTTGTTTCTTTTTTTTAATGTATATTTATTTTGAGAGAGAGACAGAGTGCAAGAGGGGGAAGGGCAGAGAGAGAGGGAGACACAGAATCTGAAGCAGGCTTCAGGCTCTGAGATGTCAGCACAGAACCTGATACGGGGCTCGAGCCCACGAACAGTTCTCACTGTTCTCATGACCTGAGCCGAAGTGGGATGCTTAACCAACTGAGCCACCCAGGTACCCCTATTAGTTTTGTTTCTTAAATTCCCCATATGAGTGAAGATATTTTTGGAGAAAGTAGCTGTGAAGTTAGCCTTTGAAATTTAATTATTGAAAGATTTGGGATGCCTGGGTGGCTCAGTCAGTTAAGTGTCCAACTCTTGGTTTTGGCTTAGGTCATGATTTCACAATTTCATGGGTTCAAGCCCTGCGTTGGGCTCTGTGCTAGAAGTATGGAGCCTGCTTGGCATTCTCTCTCTCTCCCTCTCTCTCTGCCCCTCCCCCCACACATGCTGTCCCTGTCTCTCTCAAATTAAATAAAGAAAGAAAAAAAAAAGAGGTGTGTCCGGGTGGCTTAGTCTATTAAGTGTCCAACTTGAGCTCAGATCATGCTCTCATGGCTCATGAGTTCCAGCCCCATGTTGGGCTCTGTGCTTATAGCTCAAAGCCTGGAGCCTGCTTCAGATTCTGTCACCAGCTCTCTCTGCCCCTCCTCCACTGGTGCTCATTCTCTCTCTCTCACTTTCAAATATAAATAAATATTAAAAAAGAAAAAAAGGAAAGATTTGGTGAGTAACTACCATTTGCCAGACACCCTTACATCCTGTGGAGGTAGAGGAAAATTATAATAAAATATAGGAGGAAAAATACAGCAGAGGCCTAAAGGAAGAATAATAGCTTACCAGGCAAAGAAGAAGGCAAGTGTACTCCAGGCAGCAGGAGACGCATGTACAGTTCCTCCAAGGTGAGGGAGAGCTGGGGGAAAACTCTGGCAAGGGTGGTCAGTGGATGTTGGAGTTATTAGAAGAGGCTGGAAAATTAAGAAGCCACTAAAACAAGCAGCCAATTGTAAGTTATATTATAGAGTTTGCGTTTTGTCCTAAGGGCTTTTGAAAGACAATAATGGTTTTAAGTGTGCAAGATAACATGATCAGACTTGTAGGAAAGAAAGTTGACTCTGTCTGCAGGGCAGAGTGTGGGTTGTAGGGAATTAAGACACGAGTTAGAACAACTAGGAAACTCATGGGGAGTCTATCCAGAGAAATTTGCTGGCCTGGACTGAGGTAGTACAATGGAAATGGGAAGAAGGGAATTGAATCTAGAAACCAGGTAAGGAGAAATCCAGGTTGAATCCTAGTAAACTATTTTAAAACATTATGCATACAGAGCATGGGAAGAATCTGTTTGGAGTGGTTGAGGTTAGAAGAAAGAAGATGAATTCAATTCTGGACAAAGTTGTCTTTTTAGTGCCTGCAATACATCTAGGTTAATATGTGCTCTAGACCATTGTACCAATGGATCTGGCACTCCAGCAAGTAGGCTTAACTGGAGATAAAAATATGAAATTATTGACATTTAATGGGAATGAAAGTTATGTGGATGGATGAGATCACCCAGAGAAAGTGAGAGAATATCCTGGGAATGAACTTTGAGCAATAATTACATGTATGAAATGAGCAAAGGTGAAGAACTTCACAAAGAAGACAAAGAAGTAATTAAAGAGGTAGGAAGAAAAACAAATATTGTGGTGCCATGGAAACCAAGAGAAGAGGTATTTTAGAAAGGACAGGGTGGTCTAAACTTTCAAGTTTCACAGAGAAGTTATCATTGACCTTTTGAAAGCACTTTGGGTGAAATGGAACAGGCATAAGTCAAATTAAAAGAGAGCGGATTAGAGAGGGTGTGGAGCAAGTGGAAGTTGTGGGAATACCTCTCTTAAGAGCTTTGGCCATGAAGGGGAAAAATTAATTAGGGCAGTAGTTAGGGTGGGACCAGATTTTAGATCACAAATAGCTACCCAAAGAACAAGAATGCCACTGAAGTTGAATTCATTGGATCTAATGGATAATTTTCATAGTCTTCTCAGGAGAGATACTACAGCTAAATTGGCAGGTGGAGAGAAAGCTATCAATCTTAAAAAAGGAATGTGTACGGAAGAAGTAGAGGAAGGATGTTGGGATCCTTCACATCATTTTTTTATAAGCAGAAAAAGTCAAATAGAGATACATTTTGATTAGTGCCCCATCTCTTTCCCTGTCTCTTTCTGTCCTCTCCCTCTCCCTTGAGCCTTTCTATCCCTATATATTGCATGTAAGAAGCTTCTCTAGTCTTCCAAAAAAGGAACTCATCATAAGAGATAATCAGTAATAGTCATGTACCATAGCACTATCATGTTTTCATAGTCTTGATAACCAGTTCTCATTTGTTACATTCTGCACAATGGCTTTTCTCTTTGCTTAATAAATCAAACTTATTGTGAATCTATAAAACCCACAGAGCCAAGTGATAGGTAGTTCTAATTGAGATAAGAGCTTTCTTTTATATCCTTTAAAAGTAGTTTTCAGGATATTTTCTAGAATTTTAAATAAATATGCTGATACCTGATTTGTAACCCAAGAAAGTCAATTTAAAATTCTTCATTGCCCACTCACTTAGACTAAAAGGGATGTTGAGCTGAATCGTCTGTGGAGCTGGTTATTGCTTTCTTGGAGTCCAGTAAGAAGCACATATATTATAAGTGAAACTGTCTGTATTCATTTTCAAAGCAGCAATATTTCAACCTCATCATAGAGCACTTCAGAAACAGCCCTTAACATTCTCTTTCCCTTAGAACAAAGAATCCTTTGAGGAGATATGTGTAAGATACTTGTTTTCGAAATGAACTCAATTTTCTCATTGGGAGAATACACAAGAAGATAAATAAATGGGGGAAAACTTTTTGAAAACTTCCAGGGGAGGCATATATCTTCTACAAGTGATGGAAAGGATTTAAGCTGGTGGTATCAAATAACTGATGGCTAAAAATTGCCTGCTTATGTCTGAAGGGGAAGTAATAAAATATCATACTAATAAAAAGTAATAATCAGAGTCACTGTGAATCTACAAAACCTTATTTAATATCCCTTGACAACAATTTGAAAAAAAAATCGAAGTAATTATCAAGGCTCATTTTAAATTAAAACCTGGCCCTGGTGCCCCACGTCACTCTTACGCACACATGGTAACAAAAGAGACTTATGATGGCTTTGTGTATATTGCGGCAGAGTTAGCTGGCTGGCCACCCTTATGATATAATCTCCTTCCACTGCAATTTAATTAAAACAGTGAAAGATCTGACCTTTGCTGGAGATTTTCTTATCCACAACACTAAAAATATCCCATGGAAGCAATCTGTCAATGTGATCTTTCAAGTACAATCCTGATAGTACTGGAGAAGAAGAGAAAGGAAATGAGAAAAACCAGAACCTACAAAGCTTAGCGCATAGTTAGTTGTGATGAAACCAGAGTCACAAGGTTTCTCTAAGGAGGATACTCCACCTAACTACATGAAGCAGTGGATGCAAGCCACTGATCTGGTGCCCACATATAATAAAAGCATGATAAGGGAGAATTGCCTACCATTCCGCCACCCCTCTTCTGGGAATTACCCTTGTGTCTATTTTGTTTTGGATGACACTTAGAGTCTTGAGAGTCTTCATTTATAGAAATTCATGGTAAGCCTTCTTGTCCCATAACCCCTAGAATTCTGTGCATTCTGTAGCAGAAGATGTTGCAATGAAGAAAATGTCCCTTTTTATTAATGGCACCAGGAGTTCACTACCGACTCAGTTGTGATGATTGAGATATTCCTGCCTGGTCATAGGATAAATGTTATTTATCTTCATTGCTATGGTGAGAGAGGAAACTTTCCCCTTTTCACCATGGGAATGTGGGTTTCCTATTTGAAATATAATCTGATGGATAAGGAATAGAAATACTGGAGAGAAGTAGGGTATGACTCAAGATAAAATGGGGCCCATGATGAGGATGAAGTCCTGCTAATCATTCAGTAGAGAATAGCCAAAAAAAAAAAAAAACCCAAAAAACAAAAAAAAAGCACTGCATGTGAGATCAGACAGATCTGGAGTCAACCTCTTTACTACCTAGTCACCACTGCCTAGGAAATACACTAGATACATCTAAGATCCAAGCTCAACCTATCAAGTGACAACAGTATTGATTTTACAGACTTGTCAGGATAATAGAGATAACTTTAGTTTATCAGGAGAAGCTATTATCAACAGACAGGAAAATAAAAATATCACTAAAGAAATTGTGGGTCAAGATAGGAAGCCACAGATTCCCCAGCAAAATGTAAACTTAAGTTAGATTCTAATAGCCAAACTCCTAATATCAATCAAATGAATTAATTAGTACACTTTAGTCAATAAAACTAACTGGTGCTTTAACTCTCCATGCTTTAATTAGTGTCCTATACCAACTGTGCATTTGGAAAACTGAGATGAAGCTCAGGCATGGGCAAAGGCTAGGAGAAACTGTGTTTTATTGATATATGTATCCAGAGGTGATCTTCAAATCTTTAATAGTCAGTGCAGAATAAGTATCAACCAATAAGAAAGGGTGTTGAGTATAGACAAGAAAGATAGCTGTGTCAGTTGCTAGGTGATTAGCAATTCTGAACTTGTCTCTAGAGTCTGACATTAACCTTTGCACATAGTAAACACTCAATTAATATTTATTGAATTAAATTCACACTGTATTAAGCTGGTCACTTCATAAAAGTGAGGGTAAGTAGGGAAAAATTTGAATTAACAAAGATTAATTTGATGATTTGTAAAAGAATTATTCCAACTTTGTCCCTCATGAAGTTTTTTCAGTCTTTGTGAATCAGTTTGGGTGTATGTGTCTGACTTAAATTTTATATTTCATTATTTTACTCTGGATAAAAAACATACTTTGGATACTTTACGTAATAAACTTATTTTTACTGACTGATTATTAAAATCCATTTGTATCTTGATTTATTACAAAAGGGTGTAAAATAGCTCTATTTTGATTTATAGTTTACAAGGAGCTTTATCAGGATTCTTCTGGTGACACTTGAAAAATGAGCAGACAAGGCCAGAGAGATTAAGTGATTTGCACAAGTCAGACAACTAGCAGACTCAAGGCTCATACCCAAATCATACGATTTCAAGTTCAGTACTAAGTTCTGTCTGCACCATGCAGCCTCTCGGCTGTACTTAAAGTCAATGCCCGGCTTTATTTTAGGCAGACTCAACTTTTACTGACAATTAATTCTCTTAGTGTGGCATCCATCTTCTTCAGCTCCAAACTTCAGCAGCTGGAGTTACACCTGCATACATATATGTTTAATAAGTCAGTACATGTGATTGTGAGAACTCTTGTCAGTCTTTTTACATTTCTAGCACTCTCTGGTTCTTATAAGAGGCTGGAATTTCTCTGAATCTTTTCCTCTCGTAGGCCTTTGGTTACCATTACCCTTAGCTGTGTTCGCCATCATAATTGTTAAGTTTGCTCGACACATTACCGGTTGTTACTCTTAAGCAGACCTTCAGCCCAGCTAATGATTTAGTGTGAATAGATTGAAGTCGTCAGAAAAGTGAAAGCCATTGCAATTTCATTTGGGATGAAACATACATACTTTGCTCTTCTACATGTTTTTAAATCAAGTAAAAACTTTAATAATTACGTTCAGCAGAGGCATCTGGAAGATGTGTTGATAGTTGTTGGCAGCAGACACCAGATGGGTTATTCAATCTGGAACAGATGGTAAATTGATATGAAATAATGATAAGCCTGAACTTTTCCACCATTCCTAATTCTCGTTTTCTATTGATAAGTTTACAATTTTGGTTTAACTCAGTTTTCTAAATTCCTTTTACTAATCCATATGGTTTTAAGAGGATAAGAGGAGAATTTTCCCCTTTGATCAGAGAATATCTCAAGCCCTCAAGATACCCTGGTGTTGAATAATGAACTCCAATGAGCTCATGATATTATGGTAGAACTAAGAGGTTCATCATTGTTTTTATGGCCACAGATCTAGGATTTTTCTATCCCTGCTCTGTTAATTAATGCTACCCTCTTCCCTCCCCCTTGTGCCTCCTCCTATTCTGTACTGTCAGCTAAATTCCTTGGGGGAACTCATCGCAAAGGAAAGCAGCCAAACGGTAATAAGTACACTTTTGTTAAAAGCTTAATAAATGTCCAATATCCAAATATATCTCTCTACAAAGGCAGGGGTGAAGTAAACAAGTTAGAGATAAGTCATAAATGGGACTTCTACCACTTCTGAAATTGAAATCTTCAGCCACATGCATGGCATAAGGAAAACAAGGGAAGAAAGGAGAGTTTTCTAGTTCTGTGGATTTTCTGCCTCATCTTGAGAGAAATGGTCACAGGGTCACTGAAGATAGCCCATGGGTCCTCTTACCTAGTCTCATGGATGGAAGGGTGAGAGCTAAACTGGTGATATACATGGACAGAACAAACACTCATGTTAATGCTGCCCAAGTTGACCAATCAAATCATCAACCCTCTTCCCTTGGAAATGGGAAAGAATCTAGGAAGGGGTAGAATTTGTGTAGAAAGAAAAGATGGTAACCCACTACATGGATGTTATCACATGGAGTGATATCCAGAGTTCTAGAAAGTTAGTGCCACATCCATAATTCTTTTTTTTTTTTTTCAACGTTTATTTATTTTTGGGATAGAGAGAGACAGAGCATGAACGGGGGAGGGGCAGAGAGAGAGGGAGACACAGAATCGGAAACAGGCTCCAGGCTCTGAGCCATCAGCCCAGAGCCCGACGCGGGGCTCGAACTCACGGACCACGAGATCGTGACCTGGCTGAAGTCGGACGCTTAACCGACTGCGCCACCCAGGCGCCCCCCATAATTCTTACTTAATTCCATAATGCCTAGAATTCTACTAATATAATCTGTTCAACATTTTATTTTAGATATTTTTATAGCTAATGAAATATAATTTTAAAATTATCAAAGCTCATTTGGTGGCCTGAAGAAGAGAATATGGGGAAAAAATGTGGGAGTACAGGGAGAGTAGGGGAGAAGAGATACCCAAATGTAAATAGTTCAACACTAGAATCATTGAAGAGGAACATGTTTTGCTTTGGGCTGGCCTTAGAAGTCAGATAAGGTGTAACAAAATCTTCTTAATAATCATCTTACTAGCTGTGTAACAGTGAACTTGTTTCATGGAGGCAAGGAATGAGCCCAGAGAGACTCCATCTTCTCTCAGTTCCAACTCAAAGGTTTTCCTTTCTGTATTTGAAATAGAAGACAGAGGACTGACAGAAGCATCCTCATTTATGAACTACCCATCTTACTAATCACTGGGGATAAACAAAGAGCACACTACGACTAAAACTTAGGATTTCCTTTTGATCTCTTGAATTCTCTTCCATTTTTTTCCTTTAATTTTACTTGGAGACAGTTGCAGAAGTTATATAGGTGGTTTCTAGGACCACTGCAGAGCACCTCTAGACTCCTAGAGAAGTCTAACATAAATAGTATTTATAAAATTAACAAGAAAAATATATACTAGATCAAGGCAGAGCCTAAAAGGCCATCATAAAGATAGACAACGTCTCCAAAGATAGGAGAGAGATAAGTAAAGATGCCATCATATCTTCTGCCAAAGTCAAGGAAAGATGGGAGCTGAGTGCCAGTGGGAATTCAGGGTCTTGTAGTGGTGATGTATGGCCCAGAATTACCATCTCAGGAAGGCAGGATCACTAGTAATCCATGCTCCTGAGAAAAAGGCAGCCAGCACTCTGAATTCCCAGTTGAAGGAACAGCTGTCATCTGCTATTGTAGACTCCTGAGAGCACATTCTGGGGAGAAACATATTACATTATAAGATGGGATTTTGGTTCAAATCTATCTACCTCAATGAGTATAACCAAACCATGCAAAGGCCTAGACAAACAGAATTCTTGAAGTTACATTCCTTACATCCCTCGAGTTTCATACAGTTATCTCATGGGCTGCCTCAGGGAGCATTAGAAAGTTGAACAGGTGGATTTTCCCCTTGTACCTCATCAAATTCCCACTAGAGTATTCACTTCCATTTGTATATTACACTGGGTTCTATGTAGGATCTCTTGGGGACAGATTTGGTCACTAAAAAGTGTAAATGCCTCATTGGCATTGATAAAGTTGACCCTTAGAGTCTGCTCCTTGGATTCTTCCCTACGGACTCTACCCTGGTCCCCAGGTGGCGTCCAGTGAATATCTCTTGGTATCTTCTAGCTATGACATGGACCTCTAAAAGATTACCTTGGGAAAGAAAAGCATAAGACCATAAAATGTCAGAAATTAGCCAATCAAAAAGTAGGCATACTGTACAGAAGGTAGTTTTTTACTTCTTGACCCTTTCCATTGAAGGCCAACCTGTAGATCTCAACCAGGAGAGGACCCCTTCCTCCACTGGGGCATTGGAAAGTATATGAGGCTGTTTGGGGGCTGTAATAATAATTTTAGAGTATCATTGTAATCCTTACTAGGGGCCAGAAATGTTCAACTTTTGTAAAATCTGGGACAGTTCTATATAATGAGGTTGTACCTCCTCACCAGAATGCCAGTAAAATAGTTATTCAAAAACATTGCAGAATGATGGCCTACTCTCCAACATAGCAAAATCACAGGAATGCTTCTAGTATTCTTCCTAGATATTAGAGAAGATGGATATTTGTCTTTCATATAAATGGATACATCATGCTGTCAAAGCATAAGAACATTAAACTTAAAATTAAATCACCATTTCCTAATTTCATATTTTCTCAGTATCATTTGGAAGCCCATATGGACTGTTCCATTTCCAACATCAGTTATTGTCTTACCACAAATTAATGCATTAGCTATCTGGTTCTTAGATTTTGGTATATCATGAACTTGAGTTAATGTGAATTGGTCCTTGAGACAGATCTCTTCTCAGACACTAATATTATCAGGCCTTAGAGACTGTAGAACAAAGGACTCTATACCATGGGTAAGTCACAAAGTTTAAGCCATTTTAGGGTACTCTGGGTAGCCTGATAACATCTCTGCCTTAATATGAAACTCCTTTTAAACTATAGTATAAATAATTCTCTTGAAGGAAATACTTAGCCAAGGAGCAAATTCAAAATTTAATTCTGGAGTATGAATTTTAAAAGCATATGAATGAAACTCAATGTATATTCTGTCATTGCTATGAATCAGGATGGCATCAGAATATGGCACTGACCACAAAATGTTAAACAGAAGATTGAGGTGTATGACATTATACATTAGGAACAAAAATTCAAACACTTTTATGTAAGATTTTTCTCTAGCATTCTACTAACCATTAATAATCTCCTTTTTGCTTTTATGTAACTAATGAGAATTTTATACAATATGACTAACTCATAAAATTTTAATAAAATTGGACACATGGCTAAAAATATCACCTGTTACTGTAATTATAAAGGCAACTTTATGCTTCAGAACTGAACCAAGTGGGATTAGAAAAAGCAATCTCTTTGAGAAAAGTTATTTGTTTGCTAATTCAGTGTGTTATGGGAAGGATTGTCCTTAACTCAATAGTCTTACCCAGGGTTGAAGTGAATGTAAAAGATTTGGGGAATTTTAGTCCCTTTTCCTGGGAATTCAGTGTTCTCTGATAAATAAACTTAGGTATTTCTTCCTGAATGGTAAGAAGTCATTACCAGCGTTTAATGATATCCAGAATTAAAAAGCAACAGTCAAAAAACTGAGTATTTGAAAAATACACACTGAAGAACCATACTTCTCCCATTTTCTTATTTTTGTTACACATCTTACAATATTTTTCCAATGTGAAAAAATGCAAGACCCAAAAATAACAGCTTAATAATAACTGCCATTTTTTGAGTGGTGTATATGAACATGGCGCTTTGGCCAAATGCTTTACATATTACAGAGTGCCTGGTGAGATGTAAGAGTTATTTTAATCCAGAGAAGCCTGCATACAGGTGTTTCCAGATAGAGGTAGCAGGCCACTTAGAGCAGATTTTTGTTGGAATAGGCTCTGTTTCCTAGATTTTTGAAGTTATGCAAATTTACAGCGGTGAATGGTAACCATTTTCTTGGAAGAAGGATGCAGCAGAACCTTCTGTGACCTGACAAAGGCTTTATCTCTATCCTAGAAAAACTTTAGTATATTTACTTAGAGAATAATATGCCTTTGGGGAGAAATAAGAACAAGACCCTAAATTCTCCTTTTGAAATTTAACTTTCTTTGAACTGCTACAATGAATGGAAATGGCAAAACAAATTTTTCAGGTAGGAAAAGACACCAAGGACCCGAAAGAGCACCGTGGCTTGAAAGAAGGGGGCATGATAGGTGACCTGGAATCAATATCAGACATGACCACCTTTGTACAAACTTGACCTCAGAAGAACTTAATTGGGCCCAATGTTTGGATTCACAAAACTCCTGGAGAACCCATTTAGTTTATATGGCAAATGCTCAGCTATCCAAAGCCCTTTGTTTCGATCAAGTAAGGGAATGACAAATTTTGAGAGGATAATTACAAACAGTTGTCTTGCATTTACAAACACTGATCTAGGTTTCAACAGAGACTCATAGGTGCAACAATTTCTCTTCTGTTTTTAAGCCAGATTGAAGTAGATCTAAGGGTGAATAAGGAGTAACTTGGGTCCAGTTTTACTAAGGTCAAGCCCCTCTTCTTCCATGAATAAAGAAACTCATAATGGCAACAGGGTTGCCATTTACATATGTGCGGATTGGGTAGTACAGAATCATAGAGAATAATGTCTTCGTTAATCACAAAGGAAACTGTTCTGTTGATGGTGTAGATTGCATATAATTCACTACATTTCCATTATTATATAATTTTTTACATGCACATATGCACACATCACAGAAATCTACAGTAAGAAAAGGAGTAATAATTCCTTCTGGCTGTCCTAGATGCCCCATGTGTTAGGTCAACATAGTCACATATGAGTTATGGCTGATAGTGGGATATCAGACATAAGATTTTATTTGCATACTTCCCTTCTCCTTTCCTGCCCTTCCAGCCTGATCCCCTTCCCCAAGACTATCAATAACAACAGTGTCTAGGGAATGTGGCCCCTCTTGTTTACTGACAGGCCCCAACAGCCCATAGGGGATGCCCCCCTCTTTTCACACAGCTGGGATTTGAGGTGACATTTCTATCACATAGAGACAGAGGCAATTAAACTGACTGTGGCTTATTAGTGCCACTTAGATCAGGAACAATGGTTTTGATGCTCTCAATAAGAAAGAATCTACTTCTTTGAGATGGACTTGATGACTTCCAGAGGTCCTTCTATGTCACTTCAGACAGTAATGAAGAAGAAAATGCAGCTGTAGATCAGGCTTCATAAGATATGACATCTGAACACATGTGCTCTCTGGTGCTTTAGACATCCACAAAACAGAGCTGAGTCCTCACAGAACCTACCACTGGTGAGGGCCTGGTAAGTGTCACCAAAGGATTATTAGCTTCCCTGCAATGACTTTCCATTGCTCTTGGAACAAAGCTGAAAATATCTAACATGATCTGTTATGCTCTGGGCTCTTACCTAGGCCCATTTATTTCTCTGGCCTGCTATCTTCCCATCCTCCCACCTGCTATACGTAGAGATTGTAACAGGCCACTACCCAAATAATTCTCAACCAAAATTTTAGCAAAAGGGCTCATGTGTGTATGTGTGTGTGCACGTGTGCACTTGTACATGTATAAGCTGACAAATTGACATGCTGATCCAAATTTCATGTAAATTGTAAAAGACCAGAAATAGCAAGTCGGAGTCAGTCTTGAAAAAGAACAATAAAGCTGGAGGAGGTGTTCTACCCATTATCAGAACATATTAAAAAATGATAGCAACAGTGTGGTACTGGCATAATCATAAACAAATTGGCTAATGGAAGAGAAATAGGGAGTCTAGAAACACACACACACACACACACACACACACACACGACAAAAATCATGCTGCATGTTAGTGGTGAAAAGATAGTCATTACACAAGTGTTGCTAAATTAGTTGCTTGCCCATACAGGAAAAAAATGTACCTGAATCCCTACCTCAAACTATATGCAAAAATCAATTCCAGAGGAATTGTAGATCTGAATACAAAGTGAGGAACATAAAAATTTTTAGAGGAAAATTATGGGAGTTTATTTTGGGGTAAACAAAAATTTCTTAAATAGGACACAAAAAGTGCCTGATATTAAAAACAAAACCAAAACACTTCTGTTTATCAAAGAACACCAATAAGGTACTGAAAAGGCAAGCCACTCAGTGGGAAATATTTGCAGTACAAATGCCTAACAAAAGACGCGTATGTATCAACAATATATGACTCCCATAATTCAATGAGTAAAAGATAAACAAAACAATTGAAAAATGAGTAAGAGATTCAGAGACACTTTTTTGTTTGTTTGTTTATTTAGGGAGAGTGCACAAATCAGGGAAGGGACAGAGGGAGTGAGAGAGAATCTTAAGCAGGCTCCATGCTCATGGGGGAGCCCAACGTGGGCTCAATCCCATGAGCCTGGGATAGTGACTTGAGCAGAAATCAAGAGTCAGATGGTCACTCCACTGACTGAGCCACGCAGATGCCCCCAGAGACACTTTAAAAAGAGAATATGGAAACATGGAAAGGTACTCAAGCTTAATAGTCATCAGACACATGTGAATTAAAATTACAGTGTGATGTCTATACACACTTACCAGAATGGCTTAAATTAAAGAGACTGACAATACCAAATCCTGGTGATAATGTGGCACAACTTGAACTTTTATGTATTGGAGGTGAGAATGTAGATAGAAATAACCAGGTTGAGAACTGTTTGGCAATATTTAAGTATTTCAATTTAAAATGATTATATGTAACACCTATGACATTGTAATTCCATTCTTAGATATATACTCAACAGGAATAAACATATTGGAAATATGTGTAGGAATATTCACAGCTACGCCATTTTGTAATAATTACAAATTAAAAACAACCCAAATATCTACCAATAATACAGTGGATAAATAGTGTTCTAATCATACAGTGGAACAAGATACACAACAAAGATGAATAAACTGAAACTACATAAAACGAAGTGAATGAACCTCACAAAATTGAGAGAAAGAAGCCAGACACAGAATAGTGCATACTATACAATGCGATCCCTTACATAAAGTTCCAAAACAGGCAAAACTAAGGTATTAGGACTGAGTGCAGATAATACCGCCTCAGGGGTTAGTAACTCAAAGTAGGCACAGAGGTGTCTGAGAGGCTGGTAATATTCTGTGCCTTGACTGGCTGTTGGCTACACAGGTGTATCCAGTTTATAAAAAGTCACTGAGCTATACATTTGATTTGTGTACTTTTCTTTATGTATATAATATTTGATAAAATAATTCACTTTTTAAAAATTTGACTTGGGAAGGAATCTTCAAAGTTGCTACCTACTCTTGTTTGAGAGAGGCCCCGACTCTCTTAAAGCTCAGCCCAAGGAAGCTGTAGGGAAACCCTATTTAAAAGAAAAAAACTAAAGAGATCCCTGGAGTGATAATTGTTTAAGTTGGGTCATAGATACATGTGACTTCATTATATTATTCTAATCTTGTATGTGTTTTAAATTTTCCATAATAAATGCGATTTTTTTCTAAAAATCAATGGAATATAAATCCTGACTTGCATCCAAATCAAATCAGCAATGACTGCAAATCTCTCCCTACTCTAATATGTTAATCCCCTATGGAAACATTGTCACCAGAGCTTTTTGCTCATGCAGGAAAGCTCTCCTCCTGGTTACTTGAATCTTTGAAGAGTTCTCTCTTGGGTATTCTGTTTTTCTCTCCTTGAAAATAAAGATGTTACTATTTTCTCTTGTCAAGATGCCCACCAGTCAATTACATTCTTTTCCATTCTAGTGTCACCACCTAATGAATGGTTAAAAGACAAATATAAACTTCAATGCAGAGCACATAGGGAAGTTGATAAAACTAAAGGCTATTGAGCCGAGAAGAGGAGACTAGATGTCAGGCTAATGAGAGGCCCTCAGCCAAACCAGCCAAAAAGGAAATGATTAATTATGGGAGTGTAGCAGTAGAGATGCCCCCAAGCAGTTCAGTGAAGTGGAATGACATAGGTTTAGAGAACAAGATAACAGGCCAATTGATTCAGGAGTGGGAAAGATATATTTTTAAATGTGTATGTCACATACACATGGCCCTATTTTTACCAAAAAACAAAAAACAAAAACAAAAAACAAACAAACAATTAAGAAATGCTTTCAAAGGTCAATAGTTACAGATAACAGCTACAGATGATTTTATTTTCTGTATACCAAAATATTCTGCCTAAATTAGGGGGTAGAAACAAGAGCTTTACAAAAACTGATTTATTTTTAAAACCCATAGAGAAAATAGTCACCATTCAAGAAGTTACACACCCCTATATGTAAAAATACCTAACTGATTTAGTTCTAGTTTGAAATTAACATTTTTATATACCATACCGTTTTTATACCATTTTAGTTATCTTCAGGGTTGAACTTCTGTTCAGTTTTTCTCCTCTTCATCCTGGAGGAAGTACTGTGCCTTCCCAGGTATGAAATAAAGTGAAGTTTTCCTTTGTCTTGCAATATAATTGTACTCCCTCTCTTGCCTTTCTGCCAGAGAAAGAATAAGGGAAAGTAGGGTTAATTTCCTCACTAACTAAATCAAAACTCCCCTGTTGGGAGTTGGGCAAACAGCAAAAAATAAACTTTCAAATGTAGCTCAGTACCTTGGAAATTCTAAACTAATGTGTATCCCCACAAACTCCAAGCCTCATGCTACCCTTACTATGAGCCACAGGGTTTGAAATATGGCAGGGCAAAGGTTTATTGATGTTGTAGCAGAAGTAGGAAGTAGGAAATAGCAAAGAATCCGTGTTACTCTGCAATGAGAAAATTCATTGAAGTTAACCAAGAAAAAAGTCAAAATATAAAACATGTCTTCCCTTCCTCTTTCAGCAGTGTCTGGACTTCTGCTAACCACTCATGGCATAGAGTTACAGGACAGAGCAGGATTGGGCAGTCCAAGAACAGCAAGGGCAAGCAAAGAGGCTGAACCATTGCCAAGAGAATGAGAAAGGAGCCTCAGATTTCTTCGAGGATACTGAGCTCCCTTGTAGCAGTACAATCCAAGAGTAATGGTGACTTGTGCTGGGTAGTTTTCAGCATATATTGACTGATCCTTATCCACACTTGGATAATATCCAGAAATTAAAATAAAATACAAGTAATCATTCACATGAGTTGGGGTTGAGATTTATCTTTTTTCTGAAAGTAGTAAGACTCCTAATGTAAGAACACAATGACCAGGAAAGCATGGAACAGCAAGAACAGAATGAAGCCAGAAACAGTCTTCTTAACCACACCTGCTAAACCTTTTTAACCAATCCCTTAGTGTGGAAGAATTGAATGAAATCAGTGTCAAAATGAACATCAACTCTTTTATAGATATTATTCTTTTCTTTATATTAGTACTTTAACTGTATAATAACATATTCACAAATAATCTACAGTGAGTGCTCACACATTCTGAGCTCCTTGGTTTTAGCCTGCAGGTGGAAGAATTCTTGTCTATAATTGGCAGCAAGAACAGGATCTAGGTGTTGCTGGTTCCAGGACTGATGTCATCAATAACCTAGTTTCTCTCCACCTTTGTGCTCCCCTCCCAGCATATCAATTTTCTTCTTCAAGTTTGTCCCCTTAGGGTCACAGGATGGTGATGTCAGTTTCAGGCATCACTTCTGTATCCAATTATATCCCAAAATAGATGGCCAGTTTGTCCTCAGGTGTCTCTTTTATTTAGAAATTTTTCTAAGAATCACTCAAAGACCTTGCCATATCTCATTGGTCAGAACAAAGGCATATGTCTAAGTGTTGGTAAGGAGAATGGGATTACAATTGTGGTGTAAACTAATCACAATTTGTCCCTTGGTGCTGAGCCGCTTTCCTTATGTGCCATGCCTCTTATATCTAGATAAACCTAGGGTTTTATTAACATAAATAAAAGGAAGATCAGATTTTGGAATGACAACAAATACCTCCTGCTCAATTCATAAATTTCTGTATTAGGAAACCTACCAGGGGGGCGCTGGAATGGCTGAGTGGATTAGGCATCTGATTTCAGCTCAGGTCATGATCTTGCAGTTTGTGAGTTCGAGCCTTGTGTAGGGCTATGTTCTGACAGCTCAGAGCCTGGAGCCTGTTTTGAATTCTTTGTCTCCCTCTCTGTTCCTCCCCTGCTTATCCTTGCTCTCTTTCTTTCTCTCTCTCTCTCTCTGAAAAATAAATAAACATTAACTTAAAAAAAATCACCAGGTATTATTATAGATATTGAAACTAGGTATACATAAACATTGTCTATGATAATGACAGTCCTGTTTCCCATAGTGCAGCAACCAATATATAGTAGTATGTAATTAAATCTTTTCTGAGTAGCCATTATGTTCTTGTCATAATAAAGTACAATGATAAGGTCAGTCAACCCTCAATGAATTCACCATCTAATAGAGTGTTGGGGTATAATTAAGATGTTGAAGATCACCAAGAAATCAAGGTGATAAGAAGCAACAAATAAAAAAATGCACATGACAGAATTCACTATGATGAGAAAGCTTATAGTCGAGGTGGAGGGTAGGATCAATGCTAGCAAATTAATTAGAGAATATTTAGGTAAAGTTGAAGTAGTAGATTAGGTTGCTTTGGAATGCTGCTCTGAAGTTACCTTTAACTTATTTGGAGAGCCTATGGGAATTTTTGAGTATAGTCATGTCATGACTGTATCCTCTGTTTAAAGAAAAACATGATGGCAGGGACATGAGAAAAAAAAAGTACTGTGTCTAGAAGAGCCACTATAATAGCTATTAAATGTGTAACTGTGAAGCACTATAACCTAAACTTAGGATGTGATGGTGGTTATGGTATTGCTTCTTGGCCTTTTGGCCAAGATCAATTGTGGTAGTGGTTTTGGAAATAGAGGAGGGAAGAGAAATAGATTTTATTTATTTAATAAAATTATAATGTTTATTTATTTTTGAGAGTCAGAGCGTGAGCTGGAGAGGGGCAGAAAGAGAGGGAGACACAGAACCCAAGCAGGCTTCAGGCTCTGAGCTGTCAGCACAGAGCCTGATGCGAGGCTCAAACCCACAAACCGCCATATCATGACCTGAGCTGAAGTTGGACGCTTAGCTGACTGAGCCACCCAGTCGCCCTGAGAAATAGATTTTAAAGGAAAAATGGTCATAGTTTGTTGTCTGCAAAAGGCAGAAATTAAGATGAATCCAATAACTAGAGCCCAGAGGACAACAAGTACCTAAAGGTCCTCCCAGAGAAACAGTGGTCTCAGGTCTCTGACCTGAGCCCAGTGAGGTAGCAGGCAACGTGGAAAGGAATGAAATGAGCCTTTGGGTGTACCAAGTGTAAACAAAAACTAAACAAAGTCATAACTAAGATAAAGTCAGGTAAAATACCTAACTGAACTGTCAACCTGAAAACTTAGGCAGAGATCCTAGATCCATATAAAAGCCATAACTCAGATACCAGAGGTATCAGGCAGAGAAAGAGACTACTGAATGTAAAGGCCTGGGGAAAATATACAGCACAAAATAATACAGTAAAAAACAAACTTAAGTAACTCAGTAAGCACAGTAAATTTACAGGGAAAAACTCTTCATTTAAAAGACAAATATTAGACTCTTAAATACAAAGAACACACTGAGGGTTGATGGGGGGCAGGGGAGAGGGGAAAATGGGTGATGGGCATTATAGAGGGCACTTATGGGGATGAGCACTAGGCGTTGTATGTAAGCGATGAATCACGTGAATCTATCCCCAAAACCAAGACTACACTGTATATACTGTACGTTAGCCAACTTGACAATAAATTATGTTAAAAAAAATTAAAAGTAGTGGACTCCCTCCTCCAAAAAAAAAAAACAAATATTAGAATTGTAAATTAAAAAAAAATCTTACCTATGAACAATT
This sequence comes from Lynx rufus, assembly GCF_022079265.1. Lineage (NCBI taxonomy): Eukaryota > Metazoa > Chordata > Mammalia > Carnivora > Felidae > Lynx > Lynx rufus. The sequence continues at coordinate 158,372,089 of NW_025814823.1, forward strand.
AACCAGAGACATGCCTAAATGGTAGGTATGAAGGCATAAACTTGTCACACCACTTTAATACCAATCAGAAGAACACCAGTGCAAAAAATTAAAAATAGAACTACTGTATGATCCCGGAATTTTACTTTAGGATATATATCTTAAGGATATATATATCTATATAAGAGATATCTATATAAGAGATATACATAGATATATATCTATATATATCTATATAAGAGATATATATCTATATATATCTATATAAGAGATATATATCTATATATATCTATATATATATCTATATATAGATATATATAAGAGATATATATAGATATATATAGATATAGATATATAAGAGATATATAGATATATATAGATATATATAGATATATCTCTCTCGAGAGAGATATATATCTATATAAGAGATATATAGATATAGATATATCTTATCTTATCTCTAGATAAGAGATATATAGATATATATATATAGATATATATCTCTCTAGAGAGATATATATCTATATAAGAGATATATATAGATATATATCTCTCTCTAGAGAGATATATATCTATATAAGAGATATCTATACCCCCTTGTTCACTGCAGCATTATTCACAATAGCCAAGACATGGACCTAAGTGTCCATTGACAGATGAATGGATAAAGAAAATGTATTATTTATACATGAAGGAATATTATTCAGGCGTTAGAAAAAGAGAAAACCCTGCCATTTGTGACAACACAGATGGACCTTGATGACATTACACGAAGTGAAGTAAGTCAGACAGAGGAACACAAATATTGTATGAGCTCACATAGGAAAGCTAAAAAGACAGAACTCATAAAAACAGAATAGATTGGTGGTTGCCAGGTGCTGAGGGGTGGGGGGAAGTGAAATGTTTGTCCCAGAGTATAAGCTTCCAGGTGTAAGATGAATAAATTCTGGGGGTATAATGTGCAACATGGTGACTATAGTTAACTGTACTGTGTTGTATACTTGAAAGTTACTAAGCGAGTAGGTCTTAAATATTCTCGCCATACATACACACACACAACACACACATAGTTACAAATAGGGTAACTATTTGAGGTGACGCATATGCTAGCTAACCTTATTGTAATCATTTGGGGATATATGTGTATCACATCATCACATTGCGCACCTTTAGACTTACACAATGCTATATGTCAATTATAGCTCAACAAAGCTGGAGAAAGAAAGAGAAAAAAACACAAAAGAACACTTGTGTAACAACATCAATATCTGACAATTTATTTTAAGGCATAAAAGAATTACCATGAATAAAAACAGTAATCACATAATCATAATAGGTTTAATTCACCAGAAAGATATAAAAATACTTAACAATAGCCATAAAACTGCAAAAATATTCCAGAAGAAAATTTGTTTTCTCTACAGGTTAAATAAACAAATGAACAAAATGAACAAATGAACAAAAAAAAAAGAAATGAATAAATCCACCATCAGAATGGAAGTGTTAATACAGTCTTACAGTAATTTTTTAAGGCAAAACCATCAGTAAGGACTTAGAAGATTTGGAAAAACACAATTAGCGAGATTGATCCAATAATCCCATCATGTAATTTAACCTTTTCTTTACCACAGTACCCATAACCCAAATCCTGTTCTTCAAATCCCTTACTCTATCCCTGTCCCAACCCAGAAAAACAACACATAATTCTACATTCTTGCCTTGACTCACATTGCTGTCCAGCCTCCAAAGGGATGGAGTATCTTGACATGTATTTTCATTTATTTTTCTCTGGTTGTGTTCCTCTTCATTCGTATTATTTGGACTAGGTTGTAAATTGATTGATGGAAGAAATATGGTTCTAAATTTAGCAAGATCTCAGCTGAGGACTGATTTCATTTTTTTTTAACTAAAGACATTTAATTTGAAGAATTTCTTTCATTTTAATTAAATCCATTTATTTAAATTAAGATTAAATTTCTTTGTATTAATTAAAAAGTAATGATAGTCATTGTTACAGGTGAATAATCCAAAGAAAATTTAATCCTTCCCTACTCTCTCCCTTCCTTAAGGTAGTCAAGATTACCTAGTTATGTCTCTCTGTCTATCCAAACCTATTTACTCATATATTTTTGGTGAGAAGGGATGGGAGTTTATATTTATTACTAAATATTTGATCTACTATACATTACTTAGAAACTTTTACACACTTAACAGACCATGGAAATTTTTGTCCAGATTAATAAATATGGCTTCAACTAATTCCTTTTAATATCTGCATGATACTTTATAACATAGATGTAGCATAATTCTTCATTCCTCCTTTATTGATGGTTTTGGGTTGTTTCCAGTTTTTCCACCACCCAAGATGCTGGTGCTTTTTATTTCTGTAGGGTAGTGGGAATTCAGGGGTCTTTTTGTTTTTCTTTAAAAGAGTTTTTCAGGGCACCTGGGTGGTTTAGTCGGTTAAAGTGTCTAACTTCGGCTCAGGTCATGATCTCCCAGTTTCTAAGTGTGAGCCCCACATCAGGCTCTCTGCTCTCAGCACAGGGCCTGCTTCAGACCCTCTGTCCCCCTCTCTCTCTGCTCCTCCCCTGCTCGTTCTCATTCTCTCTTTCTCTCTCCTTCAAAATAAATAAATAAACTTACCAAATAAATAAAATAAAATAAGAGCTTTTCATTGCCTTACTAAAGGGCTGTTGTCATTTACATTCCCACTAGTAATACATTGAAGGGCTTGCTCTCTGCCTTTGGAGTACTATCAGACATTTTAATTTTTGACAGTCTGAAATGTGAAAACTGGTATGTCATTGTTCACATTTCCATAGTTAACAGGGGTGTGCAGCCTTTTTATATATTAACTGTAATTTATATGTCCTTGTCTGTGAGTTGTCTGTTTATATTCTTTGCCCATTTTTCTATTTTTGTCTTAAAAAATACTTACCGGCAATATTTTCTTCTATGTGAAATGGAAGCGGAGGGGTGGCCCGCACAACTCCCCTTTGGTCTGTATTAATAGAGTTTTGCCTCAAGCCTCCCTTTCACTTTGGCTATGAAGACACGGGTCCATCTCTTTGAGAAGTTGAATGCTTCCATTAAAAAAGAAAGAAAGAAAGAAAAGAGAAAGGAGGAGGAAGGCACTTTCCCACATCACATAATCCTCTTTGCTATCCCTGAAGCCTGCTGCGGCTGCACAATTCATGTGGGATTTCTATTCCAGCAACCAAAGAGCAGGGCATAAAACCCCCCTGCAGAGACCCGGCAGTCTGGAGTGCCAATGTTCAGGAACCATCCGCTCAATGTCATGCTGCTCTGTTGAAAACCGTGGACTCCTTCTGATAGTCTCACTTGAGGGAATAGAAGCCCCAAGGGTAGCAGCCAAACGACCTGGCTCTCGGCCTCCCGTACCCATGCTTTTATCTCACCCTTTCGAACACTTCCGCAATACTTAGCTTTTCTTCCCCAGCCCTGCACCCCACTTTCATATTTCATAAGAGTGCCTCACGCACATTCCTAACAGCTTCAAGCTGGTTTTTCAAAAGTAGGAAACAAATGGAAAAGAAATCTCATCTTGCCAGCTGATATGGCTGTAGCAGGCTTTCCGAGAGAGAGAGAGAGAGAGAGAGAGAGAGAGAGAGAGAGAGAGAGAGAGTCTTAAGGCTGCAGGGGGGCTGACACTCAGGGCAGGAGGCAGCTGTCCGCCTTTATGAAAATGCCACCTTGACCAGCGCCTGCTTTTTTTGAGGGCTGGTTGACTATCGTTCAAACGCAGGACCCATGACCCCTGCTCCGCTGCTTTTTGTCCCCAAGCACCCTCAGCACACCAGTTGTGGGGAGGAGATTAAAGGCGTGCCACCAGCCCCCAGCCCACCTCTCCCTCCTCTCCCCCACTTCGTCTGGCCCTCTGGCTTCTCTTTAAAAGGCTTCGGCGGCACATCCAGTGCAGCACAGTGATTGTTTGTCTCCTCTCATTTCCCATGCGTGGTGGCAGTTCATCCTCCGATCCTGTCACAAAGTCCTCCCGAGACTCCCCCGAGAGGATGACACGGATGTGCGTGCATATTTCCACCCACACACAGACCAGCTGGAAATGTCGGATGGTAGCTGTGTTTGAGCAAATATTAATTTCTCCAGGAGCAGATTTTAAATTTAAATCATATCCTAAGAATATAGTTTGTCTTTAGGAAACTTTTTCTTGAATCAAATACGTGTTGTTGTTGTTGTTGTTTTTTAATCTTAAGGGAAGATCACTCCCTAAACAGTTTCTTTCTTTCCCTCCTGTAAGACCTTTATTGAGGGATAAGTTATCCATACAATGCACCCATTTTAAGTGTACAATTTGCAGAGTTTGGGCAAACGTATGCAGTTGGGCAGCTGTCCCCACAACCTGGTGTTAGAGCAGTTGAGTCACCTCAGAACTCCTGTCTTGCTTCTGGTAGTCAGCTCCTGCTCTTACTTCCAGCCCAGGCAACAACTGACCTGCTTTCTGTCTCTATAGTCTGTCTTTTCTAGAAATTTCGTGTAAATGGAATCACACAATATGTAGTCCTTTGTGTCTAGCTTCTCTGACTTAGCATAATGTTTTTGAGATTCATCCACACTGTTGTGTGTCTCAGTACTTTGTTCTTTTTCTATGGTTGGATAGTGCTCCACTGTGTGGATATAGCACATTTTCTTTACCCATCTACCAGCTGATGGACATTTGGATTGTGTCAGGTTTTTGACTATGGTGTCTCCACTGTGAACATTTGCATATGAGTCATTTTGTAGACGTATGTTTTCATTTCTCTTGGGTAAACTGCAAGTTGTAGAACTTCTGGATCATATGATATGGTAAGTATATGTTTAACTCCCTAAAACACTCACTGCCCGGGCACCTGGGCAGCTCAGTCAGTTAAGCATCTGACTTCAGCTCAGGTCATGATTTCACAGTTCGTGGGTTCGAGCCCTTTGTCGGGCTCTGTGCTGACAACTCAGAGCCTGGAGCCTGCTGCAGATTCTGTGTCTCCCTCTCTCTCTGACCTTCTCCTGTTCATGTTCTGTCTCTCTCTCTCTCTCTCAAAAATAAATAATAAACATTGAAAAAATAAAAATGAGAAACAAAATACTGCCAACCTTCAAATTCTTAAGAAAAATATTTACTTGTCATTTTCAAGGTTGTATTTGCCATGAAATTACCCAACCTAAAAAATAAATAAATAAAAACTCTGAGAATTATTTGCCAAAGTTATTAAAAATGGGATCCTGGGCAATAAAAGTAAGAACTAGGGGCGCCTGGGTTGCTTAGCGGGTTAAGCATCCAACTCTTGATTTCGGCTCAGGTCATGATCTCATGGTTCGTGAGTTCAAGCCCCACATCAGACTCTGTGGTCACAGTGTGGAACCTCCTTGGGATTCTCTCTCTCTCTCTCTCTCTCTCTCTCTCTCTCTCTCTCTCTCTCTCCCCCTCTCTCTCTCTCTCCCTCTCCCCCTCTCCCTCTCTCTCTCTCCCTCCCTCCCACACTGTTTCTCTCTCTCTCAAAATAAATAAGTAAACTTAAAAAAAAAAGTAACAGAACTAAGGAAAGGGAATATTCTTAAATCCTGTTCCATTCCTACTCTGTCTTTAGCCAAGAGGCCTTCTTTAGAACTCTGCCAACAACAACAACAAAGTACAGTATCACCACTGACTATTAGTCCTTTTATCTCTCCTTCCCTTGCCCCACCTCCAAGGCCTACAGCTGAAGGTGCCATTTTCAGACTTCTTTAGCTAGAGAACTCAGTTGAGTATTCTGAAGGGACAGAAACAGAGGATCCTGGATGCACAGATCTTGCCAATCCTATAGCCACTAGCATGATGGAAGCTGCTAGAAAGTGCTTCATCAACAGAGCACCTAGGGGCTTTCTGGGGCTCTTGAATGCATGCAAAGTGATAGGCCAGGATGTCCCTGATCTTGTGGTAACTGTGGATTCTGGATCCCTGGGACCAGAGGTGAGGCTAGACTCTACCCTGGCAGTTCGGGATGATAAGGCCACAGCCTCAGACAAGGAAGACAATTTTCAGTTCCAATTCTGCCACTTACGAGTTTTTTGACCTTAAGCAAATTAACTTTTATAATTTTCAGTTTTTATCTCAAAGGGTTGCTGTTAGAATTAACTAAGATAATTATAGAATGTGATTCATATAAGCTCTTTGATGGCAGGGAATCTTTATATGGATCCCTGGAGCCTAGAGCAGTGCCAGATGCATAGTAGGTGTTCAGTAAACATTTACAGAATGACTAAAGTACTTAGAATAATACCTGGAGAGATTATTCATTTATTCACTCATCCAATCTTCTATTTAATATTTATTGAACACCTACTACATGTTTGTCAAAAGCTAAGCTGAACCACCAAATATCAGAGTAGCTGATTAAGACAAGTCGAAATGAAACAGTGAAACGTTAATCACTTACTGTGATAAAACACACAAGAAGTTACACTGGAGAAAACATCAATTTCCTCACTGTTCCGTTTTCCCCCAAAGAATGACATCATTGAGGGTTAGGTGGGTCGGCACAGACATGAAGTATTATCTCACTATGAGGAGAGTCCTGGTCAAAAGACTCCTGCCATCTTATGGACCTGATAGCCATGGGGGTGGGAGGGCGGGAAGGCAGAGGGGAAAGAGCTAGAAGTGAAAAAGTACTGAGTACTGAGTAGAGAAAAGTAGTCTTCAAGTTTTGTCTCCCCTCCTCTCCTTGGGAGGTCCCTGCAGAGGCCTTTGAGAAGGCCTCTGCCTGAGGGCTTCACTGATAAAGAGGCCTGCAAATGTAGTCTCCTGGCTAGCAATAGAGATGTGTGTAAGAGCGTGACCAGCCAGGGGACCTGTGTCCTAGACTGCACTCCCTTCAGAGACTGCAGTACGTGGCTGCACCAAGACTAATGTGGGGAGGACAGCTTTTCCCTATCAGGCCTGCCAGGTAAAGCCTTTGTAAATGTCTATGGTTGGGCATGAAAAAGCACACACAGGTTTTGGGCCAGGAGCCAATCTCCCCAAAGTTGCTATTAGAGTGGATATGGCCTCTGTCCTCACAAAAGCATGCAGACTGTTGAGTAGGCACACCGTAAACAGGTAAACAAATAATATACAATTGATGGATTATGACGAGGGCCCTGCTGTGTGTATGTGTTAGGGGTGGAGAATCCAGAGTCCAGGGAGGGAGAAGAGCAAGGTGTCCCTACCTTAGCCTGAGTGCTCAATCTAGCCCCCTCAGAGGCGCTATCTGAGCTGAGAACTGAGGATGAGAAGGAGCCAGCCAAAGTGAGCGCAGGGAGAGGAATTGGGAGAGGTCAAGCACACAAGCTAAATAAATATCCATTCGTTCCTCCTTTTGTTGCATCAGCTTTAACTAATTATTGCGGCTATGCTTGAGGGGGCACATGAGACTTCTGCTGGGCCTCATTCAAAACTGTGCAGCCCACCAGTTTATAACAATTTTTTTCTTTGATATACAAAATTGGTGCATCCAATAAAATCTATCTGTGGTAATACAGATCTCAAACACACATGAGTCAGATGTTCCTAGTATCTACAAAGTCTTTGATCAATTTGGATGAACCTCCATTGTGTAGCTTTATGGAAAGAACCAAAAGAATAGGTTTAGCTAAAATTCCTTGGTGATCTTGCTCCTTCTTTGAATACTAGAGACTGGAGGTGCTACAGAAAACAATGGTTACTTTTGACTTTAGGGAGGAGAGATGGGTCTGTGGTTATTTTCCAGAGGACTCTGGAGGGTTCCCTGTACTCACGAGTCTGTCCTTTGTAAGTCTCTGACACAAAGTTCATTGTCAAAAATGAGCTGGGCCTTTTGGTAATTGTGAAAGGCCATCTACATATAGTGAAAAGCCACTACCAGTTATTATAAATCTTGTTTTTGTCCAAGATTAGTTATCTTTCTAAAAAAAATCCACTCCCTTTCATGATTATTGTTTACAGTCAGTTCAAAGGAGCCAATCCATTTCACAAAACCCTAACTTTACATACCTATTTTTTTAATTTTGTTTTTAGGATGTATTTGAATAAGATTGGATTGAGGCACTGAGCTATTTATATCCCTGATTTGTTATTTGTTAAAATAAGGATATTATGCTGTGAAAGGAGAATAGACTTAGGAGTGAGGCAGACATGAGTTTTAATTCTGACTCTACCTCCTCTCAGTTGCATGACTTCAGGTGGGCAACTTCCTTGCGACCTTGGCCCTTAGTTTCTTCACAATTGCATTCACAACCTTTCGCTGGGATGTTGTAAAGATAAAAGATAATTTGTTTAGAGTCCCTGGCATGTAGTATGTGCTTAATAAATGGTAGCTATTATTATCAGTAAAGTTGGTTGCTGTTGCCATGGCTGGGACTCAAAGCATATGGAATTCAGCACCCTTTCAAATTTGCAACATCAAGTTGAATTTTAGTGAAACCAGGAGATGAGTTTCTGGAAATTTATCAACATTTTTTCTTTCTCCAGGTGTGTGATTAGGAAAATGCAGTTTGGAAAAAAGAAATTCACTTGAAGGTCTATGGATGGCTTTGTTGGCCCATGCAGGGGGTGGGGGGTGGGGTAACAGCACCAAGGGTGTTTGGGGAGTTGGTGGGTCCAAGGAAAGGAAGTAGCACCAATCTTGTTATGTCCCTCCTGGGAAGAATGTTGCCTTACAGACTTCCTTCTCTCAGGTAGATGCCTGCACTTATAAAAAGGAATCCTGGGGGCGCCTGAGTGGCGCAGTCGGTTAAGCGTCTGACTTCAGCCAGGTCACGATCTCGCGGTCCGTGAGTTCGAGCCCCGCGTCAGGCTCTGGGCTGATGGCTCAGAGCCTGGAGCCTGTTTCCGATTCTGTGTCTCCCTCTCTCTGCCCCTCCCCCGTTCATGCTCTGTCTCTCTCTGTCCCAAAAATAAATAAACGTTGAAAAAAAAAAAAAAAAAAGGAATCCTGGCAGAGGTGTTATGAGTTCAGACTTACTTATTAAACTGGATTAAACTCTGCCTTTATTTGTCCTGTGACCTGGGGTATGTGTGTCTCACCCTCCTTGTTGCTAAAAAAGGATTTGAGATGACAATATTTTCTACATTAAACTATTGTTTTGAGAATTAAGTTAGTTAATAGATGTGCTTAAAATACTATCAGGCCACAGGTAAATGCTATCATTATCATTGGTCTAAAATTTCCCTTCAAAGTCGATCTCAAAATACTCTTCCCCATTGTCATTTTGGAGGTTTGTAAGTAGGAAATTTAAAGAAAAAAATGTTTTAAAGAAACTCTGTCACACCTCACACAAAGTAGAAATAGCAATTCTGGTTGATGAAGCACAGATTCAGTAAGGGGATGAAACGGCTGCCATCTATGGAGGAGGTCTGTGCTGGTTGCCAGCCCAGGAGCAGTGATAGAGCCTCACTTCCTCAAAGCACCACCATGGAGGCACCAGGGTTAATTATTGTAAACCACCTGGTGGTTTAAATTCCATTTTAAATTGTATGGGTTTTTATAAAATCTTAGTTTTTAATTTGTTTTTAAAAAAGTGCTGTCTCAATTTTTAAAATCCCCCTGAGCTTCATGACTCATATCATAAGAAATCTGACCTTTCAACGGAAGGGGAAAAATCTAAGTTGTTACCTTGACAACAAAAGGTAAGCGAGATGCTTTGAGCTCTGGTGTTTCTGCTATAAATAATCCATCTTTGGCCAGAACCACAAGCTAGAGAAATATTAATGTGAGAATGGAGAGGAATTAGCTGGGTTGGCCATGGGGAAAGTCTGCATATCAGGAGATTGTTTTAATCACCATTTTTAGGAGTCATTCCCAGAGGCACTTTTGTAGCAATTAACCAATAAACCAATAAAAGGGAATGAATTCAATTTCTAAAAATGGGAATTTACACAAATGAAGATTGATAATGCTTTTTCATGTGAGGGCTTTCTCTATACTTATTTGTACCATTATCTAAATTGTGTTGTTTTCATTCAGAATATTTATTCTCTGGTTTCCCAACAACCTATAAAACAGAACGAAGGGAAGCTAACAATGAACTTTGGTCCTTCAGCTATAATTTACATGATGTTACCCTGCATAGTAGCAGTAAAGGAACATCAGTAAAGTTGGATAGCTTTTAAGACATTGTGGATTATTAAAAAAGAAAAAGAGGGGCACCTGGGTGGCTCAGTCAGTTGAGCATCTGACTTCGGCCCAGGTCATGATCTCGCAGTCTGTGGGTTCAAGCCCCACATCGGGCTCTGTGCTGACAGCTCAGAGCCTGGATCCTGCTTCGGATTCTGTGTCTCCCTCTCTCTCTGCCCCTCTCCTGCTCAGGCTCTGTCTCTCTCTCTGTCAAAAATAAATAAACATTAAAAAAAATTAAAAAAAAAAAAAGAAAGAGAAATCTAAGTCTTCTTTGCGTTGAAAGTAACAAAATACTACCGAATTTTTTTAAACAAGCTGTACTCATGGATAGGTCTAAAATTTATGGTTATGATTATCCTTTTGCTTGCTGAATTAAATTAGAAATTAGTCTTCTGGGAAGTCCAAGTTATTTCTTAATAAACTTGAATAGTCTATGAGTCAGAGTAGGTGCTGCTAACAATGAATCTTGCAGGATTTATTGGATGGCAAGTAGGAAATTGAGGGGAACGTCTGTCCAATGGCCTGTGGAAATAGTGCATTAAAATATTTTCTGAATAAGAGGCTTTGCTCCAGTAGATTCTACCTGCTTTTCAGTAAATACACTTTATCCAGGAAGATTTCCTAAAGTTACCTTAAAGTTGGATGAAATTCTCTATGACTATTAATGCATCTTATTGGCACCATGAGGTCACCCTCAGACTCACATGAACAAAATCAGATAACTTGATTTATTTTTTTTCAGATGATCTTGTTTTGTTCTTAAATTCCTACCCTGGATGATTGGGGTGGGGAGGAACTGCTCTAGATTAAGAGACTTTTAAGAGAAACAACAACCAAATACATCATATCACCCTTGATTAAATCCCAATTCAAACAAGCCAACTAAAAATGGCAATTTGAAACAAAAACATTTATAATGGACTGCATATTAGACTTTCCCTGAAATGATTGTTAATTGCTTAAGATGTGATAATAGCACTGTGGTAATGTCTGTAGCACTGTAGAAATTGCCTGTATTTCTTGACATGCCTACTGAAGTCCACAGAAACAAAATGACATTCTATCTGGGATTTGCTATAAAATTTACTCTTTCAAAAAAGAGGATTGATTATAGAGGGGGAAAAGTGACAAAAAAATCCACAATATGAGTGATAGATATGTGCAGGTTCATTACACTATTCTATTCTTATATATGTTTGAAAATATTCATAATTTTAAAAGAAAAAAACAACCTTGTAACCTAAAACAGTCTCTCCCTCCTCTTTTCCATCTTGTAAAGATGACAGTCTAACCTCTTAGAGTAAATGGTGGTACAGTATCTCATCTTCATGGATGAGATCCCTGGATCCTCATTGGGTCTATCCCTGAAGAGTAATTGAGCCCATCATAAATGAAGCCCTATGCTTTCCTCTTGTGCATTCATTTCTCATTTATGCTTTTGGAGGTGATACTGATGCTTTGAGGCCTGGTTGTGATTCCCAGTAGACCCCTGTTTGTGATTCCCAATGGTTTGGGTAATCCATGCTCTAGCTCTCAGTTACAGAGCCATATCGTCTCTTCCACAGAGACCCCTCTTGTCTGGTGAGTTTACCAACTGATACCTTTAATTATTTCCACATGTCACCCATCACGCCCAGACATGTAGAAACTTCTAGATTCCCCCACACCCCAGGGGAAAGCCATAGAGAATCAGATGAGTAGAAAGGACATCCCATACAGTCTTTTAAGCACTTTACTCCACCAATTTTAATCTTCTCCTAGTGTGTGGTTGGATATAGTGGATAGTGTTAACCTCTGGGTTTCTCTGAGAAGCATGCATTTTTTCCAGAATGGGTCTAGAGAAGGACAAATCAAGACATTTGTTCTGAAATCAACCCAGACTTATCTGAGTCCTTGTCTATACCCTGAGGCTTGGCTCACAATGTGGCAGGGAAGCACCACACAGTTCAGCACCTTCCTCTTGCCCCTTTCTTCCTTTCTTCCCATCCTCCTAGCCTGGTTACCTGTCACAGAAAGACTTCCCAAAGGGAAATACTCATTTGAGTATTTTCTCATTGTCTGTTTCCCTCACTAAAATGAAAATTCATGAGAACAGGGATCTTATAACTTGTTTACTGCTATATCCCTAGCACCTAAAGCTGTGTTTGGCACACATTAGGTGCTCAATAAATACATACTGGATAAATAGTCGATGAATAATCACTGTATACAGTTCTCTATAGCACTTACTTTGCAAACTACACATATATTAGTGTAAATACTTTATTAATGTCAATATCTCCCTCTAAAACTGTTTATGAAAATTGCCTGATAAAAATGAACTTCAGTGCTTGGTAAACACTTGATTTCCAATTCTTTGCCTGAGATGCTGATTCTGTAGGTCTAGGGTGCAGATTAGGAATCGGTATTATTGCAAGTGCTTCCCACCCCCAAGGAGATTGCTCCCATTAGGGACCTTTGGCAAACATAATTCTAGAACTTAAGCCCTACAAGGCAAGCACCTTATCTGGTTTTAGTCATTGGAGAGATCTGGCACATAGTGGAACCTCATTACATTGTTGCTGAATGAATGAATAACAGGTAGTGGTGAATACATGCGGGCCTCTTTGTGACTTGATATTCTCTTTTCAACAAGGAGACTGAATTTTTCTATAAAGGTTAGATGGGTTAATTAATGAAAAGCCATCATTTGACTTTCTAGAATACTATATTTCAAACCTTATGGGTGGGAATGTAGGGGTGTGTGTGTGTGTGTGTGTGTGTGTGTATCTTTGTGTCTGTGTGTGTCTTAGTACTTCATTAACAAGGCACACAGAATATAAGTATCAAGAAATCAGGCATGTATTGCTATTGGAATAAAAACAGATCAATAGAGGGGCATCTGGGTGGCTCAGTCAGTTGAGCGTCCGACTTCAGCTCAGGTCACGATCTCCCAGCTTATGAGTTTGAGCCCATGTTGGGCTTTGTGCTGACAGCTCAGAGCCTGGAGCCCGATTTGGATTCTGTGTCTCCCTCTCTCTCTGCCCCTAACCCATGTGCATTCTGTCTCTGTCTCTCTCAAAAATAAACATTAAAAAAATTTAAAATATACAAATCAATAGAACAGAATAGAGTGCCCACTAAAAACCTATGCATATTAATTTCTAACCAAGGAGCCAAGAATGTACAATGAAGAAAAGATAGTTTCTTCAATAAATGGCATTGGGAACACTGGACAGCTACATGCAAAGAATAAAACTTGATCACTCTCTCACACCATTAACAAAAATTTACTCAAAGTAGATTAAAGACTTGAATGCAAGACCTAAAACCATAAAACTCCTAGAAGAAAACATAAATATAATCTCCTTGACATTATCTTAGCGGTATTTTTTGTATCTGATTCCAAAGGCAAGGACAACAAAAGCTAATATAAACAAATGGGATAACATGAAAGTAAAGAGCTTCTGCCCAGCTAAGGAAACCATGAACAAAACAAAAAGGCAACGTACTGAATGTAAGAAGATATTTGCAAATCATGTATCTGACAAGGAACTGATATCCAAAATATATAAAGAACTCATACAAATGAATAGCAAAAAAAAAAAAAATTAACACTCCAATTTAAAAATGAACAGAGGATCTGAATAGACATTTGTACAAAGAAGACATACAGATGGTCAACAGACACAAGAAAAGATGCTCAACATCACTAATCACCAGGGAAATGTAAATCATAACCACAATGAGCTATCACCTCATCCTTGTCAGAATGCTGTTATCAGAAATACAAGGAATAACAAATCTTTGTGAGGAAGTTGAAAAAAAATGGACCCTATTGGACTATTGGTGAGAATGTGCAATTAGTGTAAATGGGGGTTCCTTTAAAAAATTAAAAATAGAACTACCATATGAACTATCAATTCCACTTATGGGTATATATCCAAAGAAAGCAAAAACACTAATTAAAAAAGATATATGCACCAATATGTTTATCACAACATTATTTACAATAGCCAAAATATGTAAATAACCTGAGCATCCAGAAATTGATAAAAGAATAAAGAAAATATGGAATACACACACATACACACACACACACACACACACACACACACACAGACACACATACACAATGGAATGCTACTGAGCCATATAAAGGAATGAAATCTTGCCATTTGTGCCAACAGAACAACATGGATGGACCTTGAAGGTATTATGCTATGTAGAATAAGTCAGACAGAGAAAGAGAAACACTGCATGATTTCACTTACAAATGGAATCTAAACAAACAAACAAACAAACAAAACTAGACCAAACTCAGAGTCATAGATACAGAAAACAGAGTGGTAGTTGCCAGAAGGGAAGGGGAATAGGGGATGTGCAAAATGGATGAAGAGGATCAAGAGGGACAAACTTTCATTTATAAAATAATAATTCATGGTGATGTACAGCACAGGGAATACTGTCAATAGCATTGTATTAACTTTGTATGGTGACAAATGGTGACTACACTTATCGTGGTGATCAGTTTGCAATACACACAAATGTTGAAACACTATGTTGTACACATGAAACTAATAGAATATTGTATGTCAGTAACACTTCAGTGAAAAAAAATTTGTTGCATTGTCTTCTGTTTTTTGGTGTGTGTGTGTGTGTTTTTTTTTAAAGAGAGAGAGAGGGAAAGTGCACATGCACATGCACACACACAGGCTGAGGGGCACAGGGAGAGGGAGAAAATCTCAAATAGGCTCCATGCCCCACATGGGGCCCCATCTCATGACCACAACCATGTGATCACGACCTGAGCTGAAGGAGCCATCCAGGCGCCCCAAATTTAGTTGCATTCTCTTCTAAAACTGAATTATTTTTTGAAAAAGCATTTGCTAAACCATAACAATTAAATCACTGGTATTAATTATTATGAAAGAGGCAATAAATCTCGTGTCACCTTTTCAGGTATCAGGAACAGAAACTAAGATTTTTTTTTAATTTTGTTCTGAAAGCATTTAGCAGATAAATAAATTAGATGGAATACATAAAAGCTATCATTTTTCTATTATCATTTTGATACATCTGTACTTAAGATTCAAACGCTATATCTATGTGAGCAGGGAGGAAGCCAAACCACAGAACAATCGTTGGACCGGGGCGGGGGGGGGGGTGGGCAGAAAACCTGGGTACTGATTCTGACTTCACTCAGCTACTAGTCAATTTTATGACCTTTGTCAAATCACATCCCTTCTCTTTGCCTGGTTAGTTTCCTTCAGTACTAAAAAAGGTAGGGGTTCGAAAAAGAGTGGGGATTCAATTCGTTGATTTCTGGGACTTTTATTCCCAGCTTTTACATCTCACCATTAGCTTTTTCTTGTTGTTGTTGTAAAATTTTTCTCTTTTTTTAGTTTATTTATTATTTTTTAATTTACATCCAAGTTAGTTAGCATATAGTGCAACAATGATTTCAGGAGTAGATTCCTTGATGCCCCTTAACCATTTAGTCCGTTCCCCCTCCCACAACCCCTCCAGTAACCCTCTGTTCTCCATATTTAAGAGTCTCTTATGTTTTGTCCCCTTCCATGTTTTTATATTATTTTTGCTTCCCTTCCCTTGTGTTCACCTGTTCTTTCTCTTACAGTCTTCATATGAGTGAAGTCATATGATATTTGTCTTTCTCTGACTAATTTTGCTTAGCATAATACCCTCTAGTTCCATCCACATAGTTGAAAATGGCAAGATTTCATTCCTCTTTATTGCTGACTAATACTCCATTGTATATATGTACCACATCTTCTTTATCCATTCATCCATCGATGGACGTTTGGGCTCTTTCCATACTTTGGCTATTGTTGATAGTGCTGCTATAAACATGGGGTGCATGTGTCCCTTCGAAACAGCACACCTGTATCCCATGGATAAATGCCTAGTAGTGCAATTGTTGAGTCATAGGGTAGTTCTATTTTTAACTTTTTGAGGAAACTCTATACTCTTTTCCAGGGTAGCTGCACCAGTTTGCATTCCACCAACAGTGCAAAAGACAGCCTCCTTCTCTGCATCCTCACCAACATGTCATTGCCTGAGCTTTTAATGTTAGCCATTCTGACAGGTGTGAGGTGGTATCTCATTGTGGCTTTGATTTGTATTTCCCTGATAATGAGTGATGTTGAGCATTTTTTCATGTGTCGGTTGGCCATCTGGATGTCTTCTCTGGAGAATTGTCTATTCATGCCTTTTGCCTATTTCTTCACTGGATTATTTGCTTTTTGGGTGTTGAGTTTGACAAGTTCTTTATAGATTTTGGATACTGACCCTTTATCTGATATGTCATTTGCAAATGTCTTCTCCCATTATGTTGGTTGCTTTTTAGTTTTGCTGATTGTTTCCTTCACTGTGCAGAAGATTTTATTTTGATGAGGTCCCAATAGTTCCTATTTGTTTTTGTTTCCCCTGCTTCTGGAGACATGTTGAGTAAGATATTGCTGCAGCCAAGATCAAAGACGTTTTTGTCTGCTTTCTCCTCTAGGATTTGTATGGCTTTCTGTCTTACATTTAGGTCTTTCATCCATTTTGAGTTTATTTTTGTGTATGGTGTAAGAAAATGGTCCAGGTTTATTCTTCTGCATGTCTCTGTGCAATTTTCCCAGCACCACTTGCTGAAGAGACTGTCTTTATTCCACTGAATATTCTTTCCTGCTTTGTCAAAGATTAGTTGGCCATACGTTTGTGGGTCCATTTCTGTATTTTCTGTTCTGTTCCATTTATCTGAGTGTCTGTTCTTGTGCCAGTACCATACTGTCTTGATGATTACAGCTTTGTAATACAGCTTGATGTCTGGGGTTGTGATGTCTCCTGCTTTGTTTTTATTTTTCAAATTGCTTTGGATTTTCAGTGTCTTTTCTTGTTCCATACATATTTTATGACTGTTTGTTCTAGCTCTGTGAAGAATGCTTGTGTTATTTTGATAGCGATGGCATTGAATATGTAGATTGCTCTGGGTAGTACTGACACTTTAACAATATTTGTTCTTCCTATCTAGGAGCATGGAATATTTTTCCATTTTCTTAGTTCAAACACAAGGCACTGATCTAAACATTGGAATTACCATAGTGAACGAAACAAATATCTGCTCTTAGAGAACTTGTATTTTGGCCAGAGGCAACAGATAATAAAAAGTAAAGAAAGCTAAAATAAATAGATAGGTAGGTAGGTAGGTAGGTAGGTAGACTGATAGGTAGGTCGATAGATAGATGGTAGATAGGTAGGTAGATTGATGGATACATAGATAGATAAAATGCTATGGAGAACAATTAAGCAGGGAATAGTGTGTGGGTGTAGTAAATTAAATAGGATGGGCAGAGAAATCTCCCCTGAGATTTGGGTAAAGGCCTATTGCCCCTTGACAACACAGAATTCAGTGATCAAGTAAGGCTGTGGCCAGAGCATAAAATAAAGCTAGAGACAGTGAGGTACAGACACAAATTCCTGTAAGACCCATGGAAAAGTGAACCAGTCAATTGATGTAAATGAAGAATATAGTGGTTACTCAGCTCCACCGTTGCTGTCATGTAAGATCTGGGTCCAGTGTTGACAGATATGCTCTCTTCCAAGAGAAACTGGAAATCTGAATTTTTATGTAAAATATCCTGTCTTTTTTAAGGGTTAATTATTACATTAGTTTCCTAGGGCTGCCATAACAAAGTGCCACAAACCGGTGACTTTAAAAAACAGAAATTTATTCTAACACAATTCTACAGGCCAGAAGTCCAAATCAAGATAACAGCAGAGCCATGCTTTCTCTGAAACTGGATAGCATCCTCTCTTGCCTCTTCTTAGCTTCTGGTAATGGCCAACAATCCTTACCATTCCTTGGCTTGGAGCCACATCACTCCAGTCTGAGCCTCCGTTGTCACAGGTACTCCCCTTTTGCATGTCTGTAGCTCTTCTTATAAGGACACCAGCAGTATTGAATTAAGGCCCCATGCTACCAGTTGACTTACTCTTAATTAACTACATTTGCAATAACCCCTTTTCCAAATAAGGTCACATTCTAAGGTATTGGGGGTTTAGACTGCAACATATATTTTGCAGGGGGGACACAATTTAACTCCTAACAGTTAACAGTTAGGGGTTAGTGTTAGTATGCAGTTGGTATGCTTTAAAAAAAAAATACTGCATTAGCACTCTGTAGGGCAAATAAATCATATACGTAGCTCACGTGTTATTTATTTATGAACTCTGGGCCAGAGATTGAGGAGCCTACCAAAAGGGCTATAAACTTGAAATATAGTGTGGTCCCTGCCCAAGTAGTTCCTAAAATAATAAGTGAATGAATGAATGAATGAATGGTGATGTTTATTTTATGTACCCAAATATCTAGAAAGTTATTCTATGTTACCAGAGAAAGAACACAGTTGGTCAAAACTATACTGAATGTTCAATACTTTCTGTGGGTTTCTACAAAAATTTGAACAGAGCTGTATAAAATAGTAACTCCCACATCTACCCCAGCCCTCTCCCCCTCCTTCCTCTGCCTTGGATTTCTCTGCATCATAAGACTTGCACTTGTGTCTGAGATACTTCCCAGCTATCCTATGTGTTTTTTACTCATTATTTAAATGCCAGTTTTTCCTTTTCTGTGACAGAAATTGCCCGTGATTTCCCCAATATCCAAATTTCCCTTTCCTTAAAGGCAGAATGCTATGGAAAATTTGCTCAACTGGAAAACAACAACTTAAAGCCTAGTTAGCCAACAGGAATAGCTAAATAGATGTAAGTGGCAGTCTTGGGGCAAGACTTCTGAACCTCTTTATGTCATGTCCAACCATCCTGCTTGAAAAGCGAATATTATAACGGTAGTAACAGCAGTCATTCAGGGCCTAACGTGACATTGACAATGAAAGCTACACACTAAGAATGGTGGAGCAAAAGAAGCAGTGTGACTTCCTGCTAATATCTTGAGCGACTATACCAGCATCGGACAGCTTCCTTCCTTCCTTTCTGTGAGAAGAAAACCAAACCCTCCTTTAAATTCTAGTGCAGGAGGTAATATTTCTGTTTTATCCTAAACCCACTCCCTCCCTTTTCATTTCTGCTCTATATTCCAGGGAATGACATTTCCCAGGCTCCTTCTCCTTCCACTTTTCAGAGTGAGTCAGCCTGGTTGAATACCAGAGGACAAAAGGAGGGAAAACGCCAGAGTATTTCTCCTCCTTTCTCTCTGCTTCAAGAGAGACTCTGTCAGTCAGTGAGTAACTAACTTTCATCAGACAACCTTCTCTCCACAGAGAAACCTCCTCTTTCTGCCAAGTTGTCCCAGCCCCTGGGATCCAGGATCACCATGTTCTCCTTTCATCTCCTCATTTGGCAGTGGTAGGGGCTCTCTCCAGTTGCTAATCCACAGGTTTCCTCACTGAATCCCGTTGACTTTCCAGATATTTCATCATCTGTATAATAAATTCCCATATAAAATGCCCTCTTTTTGAAATATGTAGACTGCTTTCTGTTTTCTGAGTGGATCTTAAATGATATAGCCACTCAACTTTGCAGGAGGGAGAGAATCTTTGCTTCTCTCAGATAAACACACTGTCCAACTGCTGTATCACCCTTCAGAATACATGGAGATAGCAGAAAGAAAGAGCTAAAAGCCTTTCAATATCCTAGTCAGGCCACCAGATCCTGGGTGTTTATGGCTCCTGATAACCAGATTTCAACCTTCCCTGAGTTTTCAGAACCAATTTAAGAAATAAAACTGAAAAGCATCTCATCTGCTCTTTGCTGGCCAGGGCTTAGTATATGCCCTTGGCAATCACATCTCTGTCAAAGACTTGCCTTGGAGTGAGCCAACAATCTAATGTGCATCCTTCTCAGCTTTTGCCACATGGACTAAGTGGAGGATGGGACCCTCTGATCTCACCACAATCTTCCCATTTTCTGCTCTTTGAGATAATCCATCCCTAGAGCATTTCCTAAATGTGTTCAGTCAACAGTTCAAAATCTTTCTCTGGCACTTGATCTACAGTGTCCACAAACATCATCAGCTTGTGCTCTCTGGGACCTGATACTCTGGAGCACAAGCTTCATTGCTTTCCTACCACTCATACCAGGATCCTGGAATGTGTATGCTGGAGGTGGTAGGTCAGATTTGCTGGCGATGGGTTCTTTCACCAATTCTAGCATTTCACTTGTACACTTTCTATCCTGCAAAGAACTAATTCACCCTTCTTTAAATTCTGCATTGTATAACATAGGGGTCCATACCACTCATTCTTCTATCTTCTGTAGGAAATCTGTAGAATCATACTTATAAGCCTTCACATTATAGTTCCAGATTTTTATTGAGACATTATCTGTAATCTTGTCTTGTAGCCCCATGCTGCAAATTTCAGTGCTTGCTCACACCCACCCCTTGTTGTTCCTCTTCATGAGAGGATTTGCCAAGTACACCGACAGCTCAGACTGGGTCTGCATATAATTTATCTTCAGTAGTATAGTGGTCTGGGCTTATTTCATTTAGATGGCCAGTTCCTATATTGTAGTATAACAATGCCACCCCCTCCCATATCTGTAAGATGTAACCCATCACAAGAATGAATCCAATTTTATTCATAGGTGATCACAAACATACAAAGGGTTCAGAGGATGGTCCAAATATTCATTTATTCTTGTCATGGAGGTTACCTTTCAGACCATACAGAATTGACCAGCCATTTAGAGTGGAAAGTTCTTTTTCCTTTTGCACTCTCTGTCCTGTCCTCGGGATATCTTTGTTGCCCCTTGTGATCAGGACAGCAAGATCTGTCCCTGTTTCTAGCCCAAGAAAACAAAGATAGATCCTTAAATTCTTCAGCGTGTAGCACCTAGATAAGGCAAACAAAACTCTGTTTCCTAATATCAACCACTTCTCGTAACATAATTTTAGTGTCTTTATGCTCTAGAAGACATCCCCTCCCCTTCAAGGGCAAGAATGGGTGACAGAAGATATCATCGTGGTACAGAAAAGAATAATCAATGGGCTAATTTTATAATAATGAAGAAAAATCAGTAAATTTAATTTTGAAAAAGTTTTAGGGAAAATTGAATCAGAATAAGCTGAGATGAGTAAGTCCAAAGGACTTCTAAGAAAGATCTTTATAATTAGGGGTCTTTTTTTCTGTAATAATTCTCTATATAATCATTGTCTCATATATAATATTCTTCAAGATAAACAAAGATAAACCTGCAATATACACCCAAGCCTATCAATGATGAGACTGTGCTAGTGAGAAATGGTTCACATAAGAGTCCTCACCTGCAGGGGCACCTGGTTCGCATAGTCGATTAAGCATCTGAATCTTGATTTCAGCCCAGGTTGTGATCTCATGGTTCATGAGATTGAGCCCAGCATTGGGCTCTGTGCTGACAGCATGGAGGCTGCTTTGGATTCTCTCTCTCCCTCTCTCTCTGCCCCTCACCTGCTCATGCTCTCTATCTCAAAAATAAATACATGAACATTAAAAAAAAAAAAGTCATCAAGTTGCAAAAGAATTATCTATGAAGAAAGAAACCTCTCCTAACATGGTGAATGTGCATTTTAGAGGGAAAAGTAATCTTGTACATATTCTTTCTGCAAAAGCAATTATATTTCTTCACACAGAAATTGTTGCAAGGGGCATGCAAGTGCTATGAAATGGAAATACCAATACATTACTTTTGTTCAAAACATCTCTGCCTAGCACCCCAATCTCCCACATTCCTGAATAACATGATGAAATCTTCCAGTTATGCAAAAATTAAAAAATGAGATTTGTTCTGAATAATTCTTTATATTTTTGGCATGTTGTTTGTTCTCTTGCTATGAAGCAAAGAAATATGTTGGCCTGGCATATTTTATTATCTTTTCTTAGGCAGGATGGGGAAAATGTATAAATCTGCACACCCATAAATTTCATATTGAGGGTTAGAGGTATTTTGCAATAGTAGGACAGTGGCCCCTAAACAACACAGTTGCTTTGAAAAATAAATGTAACTCATTTTTGCTTACTTTCCAAAACAGATTTCCTTATTTGGTGAAAATGTTATGCGGGAAAAACCCACAAAAGAAGAATACGTATGACTTAAGTCATTGGGCTAGAGTTTATGACTTGACCAGCTGCTTGGCTATCACATCTAAGCATACTCAGCTCTAACAAAAATGTGCTTTTACTTCCCATATGCATTTATAAGTGGGAAATGAAGCATGATATACAATCCTCATGGTGAACTTGGATGCTCCTGGGGAAAACAACAAGCTCTGCTTTGTAGAACCATAAAACATCCAATCTGGAAGTTACCACAACAGTGCATCTTTCCAGTTCCTCAATAACACAAAGAAAATTGGGGCACCAAAGGCTGTCCTGACTTTAGCACTGAGAGTCCCATGTGCCAGGAAACCCCTCAGTTCTGAGATGGTTAGTCATCCTAATATTAGGACTAGATTTCAGGTCTTCTGATTATCGACTCAGTGATGTTTGTATCACACATCTTTGTATTTACTGATATTCTAGTTGATCTACCATTAAGGACAATCTGCAAATAAATTTACGTGCTAATTTTGCATTCCTTATATATTTAAGGACTGAGATAAAAATTTTGGTTTTGGTTTCCCCATACAGCTTTTAAAGGATTATTCCCATATGAAACATGCCCTAAATATTATTTTACTTCCTTCTCTCTCCTCTCTTTTTATTCCTAGAAAGATGTAGATTTATGTTGTTATGCATGGTTTAAGCTGATAAATCAAATCAGTAGACATTTCAAGTAAACAAACAAAATGAATTTGAGAGGTTATAAGTGTTTGCAAGTGTCACCGTGGAGACCAGAGAATGGATTGTCACCATGGAGACTTGCATAAACACTGCCTGTAATGATTTCCATGGGGAATGAGATATAGAAGAGATTTGGGAAGGAGGATATATAAATGGAGCTGGCAGTAAGTACAGCCAGAATGAGTTGTGTAAGAAGCCTGGGGGATGCTAAAGTAAGTTGACAGTTTGAAATGTTTCTACGCTCACCACTGCTCCACCAGTGAACAAGAAAAAAACTTGAGGGAAGATCCCCAAATCTTAAAATAAAGAATTGGAGGTGATTTCCATCCATTCCTCCACTCCTTTGTTCACACTGGTTATCACTGTCTTTATAACTAGTTCTGTACTGTGATGTGATAATAATGACAGTTAGTCTTTATTAAGTCTTACCACATTGGTGGGACTGCAATAAGCCTTTTATGGTTATTATCACATTGAATTCGAACATTTATAAGGAAATGAAAATATTATTCTCATTTTACCAATGAGGAAACTGATGCACAGAGAAGGTCATACAGTTAAAAAATGGGGTAGAAAGGATTCATATGAGGCAGTCTGGTAACAGAGCCTATATTCCTAAGTACTTGTCTGATGAGAAGGTAATGTCCTGTCTATGAGACACTTTAAATCTAAATAAGGAAGTAAACATAGTAATAAAGAATATCACTAGGGCAATAATATGGATTTCCAGTACTTATACACATTTTAGTAATTATTTAATTACAGGGTAATGTCCACATTAGTAGTAGTAGTCCAAAGTAGTAACATAAATCTTACTACTTTTCCTTTTTTTTACTCTGCAGTTATTATGTCACTGGGTTCTTAGTTGCAAAAACAGAATCCACATTAGCTAGCTAAAAGAGAAAAAGGTTATATTAAAGTGTATCCATTTACTCATGGGATATCTGGGAGGGTCAGAGAGTCATACTTGAAAGCTATAGCACCCAAATTATTCCATCTTCCTATTTCAGGGTTACTAGGGTTTTTTTTTTTTACTTTTGTTTTAAGTTTTTATTTAAATTCCCATTAATTAGAAATATGGCCTTTTGTAGCAACGTGGATGGAACTGGAGAGTGTGATGCTAAGTGAAATAAGCCATACAGAGAAAGACAGATACCATATGGTTTCACTCTTATGTGGATCCTGAGAAACTTAACAGGAACCCATGGGGGAGGGGAAGGAACAAAAAAAAAAGAGGTTAGAGTGGGAGAGAGCCAAAGCATAAGAGACTCTTAAAAACTGAGAACAAACTGAGGGTTGATGGGGGGTGGGAGGGAGGGGAGGGTGGGTGATGGGTATTGAAGAGGGCACCTTTTGGGATGAGCACTGGGTGTTGTATGGAAACCAATTTGACAATAAATTTCATATATAAAATAAAAAAAAGGAAAAAAAATAAATTCCCATTAATTAACATACAATGTAATATTGGTTTCAGATGTACAATATAGTGATTGAATACTTCCGTACATCACCCTGTGCTCGTTATGACAAGCGCACTCCTTGATCCCCATTATCCCACCCACCTCCCCTCTGGTAACCCATCAATTTGCTCTCTGTAGTTAAGAGTCTGTTTCTTGGTTTGCCCTTTTCTCTCTTTTTTTCCCCTTTGCTCATTTGTTTAGTTTTTAAAATTCCATATATGAGTGAAATCATATGGTATTTGTCTTTTTATGACTGACTTATTTCACTTAGCATAATACTCTCTAGCTCCATCCACATCATTGCAGATGGCAAGATTTCATTCTTTTTACGGCTGAATAGTATTCCATTGTATATACATACATGTATACCACATCTTCATCTATTCATCAGTCGATGGACACTTGATCTGTTTCTGTAATTTGGTTATTTTAAATAATGCTGCTATAAACATAGGGGCGCATGTATCCTTTTGAATTAGTATTTTTGTATTCTTTGGGAAAATACCTAGCAGTGCAATTGCTGGATCATGGGGTGGTTCTATTTTTAACTTTCTAAGGAAACTCCATATGTTTTCCAGAGTGGCTGCACCCGTTTGCATTCCCACCAACAGTGCAAGAGGGTTTCCCTTTCTCCACACCCTCGCTAACACCTGTTGTTTCTTATGTTGTTGATTTTCACCAGTCTGACAGATGTGAAGTGATCTCTCATTGTAGTTTTTATTTGTATTTCTCTGATGGTGAATGATCTTGAGCATCTTTTCAGGTGTCTGTTGGCCAACTGTAGGTCTTCTTTGGAAAAATGTCTATTCACACCTTCTGCCCATTTTTAATTGCATTATTTGTCTTGGGGGTGTTGGGTTTTATAAGTTCTTTATATATTTTGGAAACTAACCCTTTATCAGATATGTCATTTCAAATATCTTCTCCCATTCTGTAGGTTGCCTTATAGTTTTGTAGTTTCCTTTGCTATGCACAGTATTATTAGGCAGTTAAATCAAATTTACCTTAAAATGTTCATTTAAGCTTGCAGGTGGATTGACTCAAGGGTTGCACTCAGTTGGATTAACACTGGCTCATCTCTATAAGCTCTAGTTCTTCACAGAACACCTGTGGGCATCATTCCATGGCCAAGGCATTCTAACAGTTACAAATCTTTGGAACAGGAATTTCTAGTGATCCCAGGAAGCTTTGTGTTGGGCCAATCTGAGAAAGATTTTGAGGTTTGCCTGATAGCAAGGATCAACAGAATTCATTGTAATCTTAAAGGATAGCTATGTCAATAATCTTGGATAAAGTCCTTTGACTCAAATCTTGTGAAAGATTTATTTACAAATTATTGATACACACCATGAGAATTAGCCTTTATTTTGCACAGATAAGTACTCAGCAGAGAGCAAAATATATAGGACCTTTTCCTGAGAGGAAGCAAAGGACAATGAAAAGCGCAATGAATTTGGACTAAGAGCAAAGTTGTTGTGATTATGAAATTTAAACATATGGGGTAGTTCCTGGCACCAAGAAGATGTGCTATAACTAGTAGCTCACTTCCTCCAACACATCTAACCCAATGGTTCCTGCAAACATGAACAAATTATGGGCTAGGCTTGTGTAAGTCAGATTAGAAGTAGGTAATTTGTTTTTAACCCTTTGTATGTTGTCAGTTATGTAAAGAAACCATTTCTCTTTTCTCATTGATTCAAAGTTTGTAGTCAAATATGTGACCCAACTCTATTTAGCAAGTACATAGGATTTCATAGCATGAGTTTTGATACACTATACACCACACTTCATCTTGCTTTTTAATCGTTATTTTCTCTTCTTCTCTTTTTAAAACTATTTGTATCTTATCTCACTATACTATATGCATCTTTTTGTACTTAAATCCATTTTTGGAAAAAAAAAAGTGTTAAAACCACTTTGCCACTCCGATATACCCCAGTCATTCTTACATGGCTCCAGAAGGCCCTTCTGGTGCCCTTCTTTGAAGGCTCTGTCCTTGTAGCCCCTCAAAACCATTCTCACTTGGCCCACATTTTAGACTGGCTGTGGAATCTTTTCTTCACTGTCATTCATCTGCTTTTATCTCTCAGAGATTTCGAATGATTTCTAGTCCCTTAGAATATCCCATTCTATTTCCCAGCACTGATTTGGATTTATTTTACTTTCTGTTTTTTCTGCTATTTCTAGAGGTTAGAAAGGGAAGATGCAGCATGTGCTCAATGTGCCGTCTTCCCATGTTGGCCCCTATTCTCTTCTTCATTCCAAATCTGCATTGCCAATACTCCTCTGAACATGCACACTCAGATGCGCTACAGGAGGCTCTACTCACAATGTCCGAAATAAACACTTTACCTCAACCAGCTTCTATGCATGTGAGTGCATGCTGGCACACACTATGTACACATGCATGCCTATGTGTGCGTTCCCTGAATAACCGAGAAAGAAAATGCATTGTATCCTTGCTCTACTCCCTCTCTCATCCTTATTACACAATAAATGTCCAAACCTCTAGTTACTCCACATTGTGAATACGCATATCCATACATTCCCTGACATCTTTTTATTGCTGTAGCATGATAAAATCTGGTTTTATTCCTTCAGTCCATTCTCCAAACTGTATCCAAAATGAGATACCTAAAGGGCATCACCTTTCTAAAAATCCTTCTGGCTTCCAGTGCCTGACAGGATAAATCTCAACCCTTTATACAGTACCTCCTTTAGCATAGTACCACACAGTACCTCATTTGCCTCTGTACTCCCTGCTCCTCAATATTAAAAGTTCATACTCAGCTACACATCTTCTGTTCTTTCGTACCTCCATATTTTTGTGTGTATTGTTCATTCTACTTAGAACACTCTTCCTCATCTCAGCTCATCCTTCCTTCCTGCCTTCTTTCATTCTTCAAAAAATATCTTGTGATGCACATACTGTGTAAAGGCACTGTTCCAGACATTGAACAAATTAGTCTTTGCCATTGCTTTTAAAATGTATTTAATTTAACAAACACTTCTATAACACTGTGTGCCAGGATCACTTCAAAAAGTCTGTGAGATTCCTTTCTAGTAGGAGACACACATCCAGATGACTTCTTCAAGATTCAACTTCCATCCTCTTGGACCTTCTTCTGAATCACCCAGGCTGAGCTCAGCCCATTAAGTTCTGCATGGACAATTTCCCAAGCATGTTTCTGTGGTTGCCTCTGCTGTGGGACTGTAAGGTCCCTGAGTGGACCCTTCCGTTTATCCCCTGAACAGTGTTGGGCACCTAATAAAAACTCAGTTAAGTGTTAATGAAACAACTGCCAAACTAACCAAATTTGATCTTGTCATTCTGCTCCTTAAAACCCTTTGATGAGTTACCACTACTAAAGGCTTAAGTCCAAATTCCTTAGCCTGGCAATGCTTTGCAGGCTGGCCCCAACCTTTCCTTCTGGCCTCAACTTCCCCAGTCCCCAGTCATGTTCCTATTGCTCTAGCCACACCAAACTATTGCTCATGCTCCCAAAATAATGTTCTCTATAATTTCTCAAGTGCTAATATGAAATGCTCTACCTGACTTGTCAACCTTTCATAAAGTTTCATTTGTCCTTCATGACCAGCTCAAAGATCACACATCCACATGTGTTACATATTCACCCCTAGGACTTGTCACTCCTATATCCACATAGTCACATAGTTTTATTTATCCCATTGTACTGTAATGATCTATTTATGTATGTCTATCTCCCCCACATACACACACACTTATTCCATGGGCTTTGGGTTCTTCAAGGGCAAGAATTCTATTTTATTAATTATACTTTATTAATCTTTGAATTCTCTATAAATTCATATGAAACATATCTCAGCCCCTAAAATTTATGGGCTAATTTGGTAATGTTTGAAGGATTTAATGAATGGATAGGCTTGTGTATCCTTCACTCCTCTGTGTAGGACAACTGGAGAAGGACCAAACCTCAGCTTATCCAGTGTTTGTGCAGAAGGTAGAATTCAAGGTCTTATTCTCAAACCAAATTCAAAAGCTTTATATTCAAATGCTTTATTGACTGATCACTTATTCTCTATTTTTCTTACTTTTCAAATATAAAAGATTATTTGTCTTTGGAGTCTTTTGTCCCATTTCTAGAAGAATAGTAAATCAGTACTGTCACCTGCTTACTACTTCTTACACATTCCATATACAAGACAATATTAGTTTCTTGAAGGCAAATCTCCCTTATCCAATTTAAAATACCTTTAGGTAGTCGTTGGAAAGGACCATTTTAGCCTGCCTCAAGCCTATATATTGGTAAACAGGATGTTTTCAGTGAAAAACAGCCATAGCTGTAAAAAGCCTTTTAAGAAATGTAACCTATGTTTTCCCCAGGCCACATGAACCTCAGGGTAAAATGGGGTCATATTAATAGTAATAAAAAGTGTTGCTCTGCTTTGACCCCCACTTAGTATTACAGGATCTCAAACATTTTGCAAAACTTTCTCTTCCATCCTTAGATATTTTGAGGGGCCCTAAGAAATATTTCAAATGTTTCAAAACAGTGAGTCCTCTCGGCATCCATGTGGTATCCACCATGCTTCTTCTGGCCTCTTCTCTCACTTTCTGCAAGTTGCTGCTGCTGCTGTTGCCTGGCTCCTATTGTCCAAGTTGTTAATCAAAGGGCAACTCTGACACCTTCCATGGTTCCCGATGCCACTGGCCAACTCCTAACCTATGGCACTGCCTCCTGCTGCCTTTGAAACCATCCTCCTTTTGTAAGAGTTATTGGTGCCATGCCTTATCTGCTTATGTACTGCACCATTGCTGCCCCAGGTGCTGCTACCACCACCTACCACCACCTACTATCACTTACCACTGCTGGTTACCACCTACTACCACCTATCACCACCTGCCACTGTGTGCCACCACCTACAACCGCCTGCCATCTCCTAGTATCACCACCTATGAGGATCTACCAACACCTGCCACCACCTATCACCACCTCTTGCCACCACTATTACTGCTTCTTCTTGACACCTGTTGTTGTGTTCTACAGGCCCCAAAGGTGTGTGGAATGGGTTCCCAATCTCACCAATATTTTAAGAGCCATAGTTCTCTCAGTTTTAACTTTTAGACCCTTCTTACTTTATTACTTGAGTATAAATCCAAACAAGTTATATTTTGCAAGTGAGTTGAGTTTCATATTTTCAGTATCCTCATACTTACCCCTCTAATCCAGTGACCATACCCATCTTGTGCACCTGACTCATTCTTTGCTTAGGACTGTCTCACTCCCAGAAATTCCATAGCTACTTATACACATATACATGCTAAGCCAGCCTATGGTTGCATCACACTCAAGCTAGCTTCCATTCATACATACATACATACATACATACATACTTGTTCTTATTGAAAATATCAGAGAAAACTCAAAACTTATATGTTTTCTCTGTTACTCTGAAGTTTCTCTATTTTTCTCTGGTATTATGAAATTGCTGGTGGTGTGGAATTATTCTGAAAAGGTAAAAGCTGGCATTACTTCATTTACCTTGAGGAGTATCCATTGGGATAGCTCAAGATAAAGTTACGTTTTTTAAGACATGAAGTTCTGTCCTTATAGAGTGGAAGAAGTCCATAGGTAGGCAGTTAAGGGCTAGTGATGAAGCTTTGTAAGGTCACCAGCGCCCATCTTTCAGCTCCTCCATCCTCAATACACATAGCACACCACAGGACCCCAGATTGCTATGGGAGCCTCAGACACTGTGATTGCATTCCAGCCAGACATTTCCACTTACCTTCCATGGACCAGAAGTTGGCCACAATGACACATTTAGCTGCAAAAGAAGCTGGGAAATGTGATCTTTATTATAAGTATCCAGGTCTTCAGCTAAATCAGCAGTAGTGTTACCAAGGAAGGAGTCAAGAATATATATTTGGGGATAGCTTGGACTCTCTGCAAGAAAGATATGGGTTTCTTTTGTCTCCTCTTTTTTGTGGATTTAAAACCGGTACATGGAAATGGAACAGATCATTGAATTTCTTGTGCCGCCCACATCAATGTGTGGCACGACCACCTATAGATAACTTAATTCATGTTTCATTCTCGTTGTTGTTGATACATTTTCCTTTCCTATCCTGAAAAGTTGGCTCGGTCTTTTATCTACGTGACTAACAGACTCTTGTGTTGTAGAACCAAAAGCAGAAGTTTCCAGGTGCCTGGCAGGTAAACTCAGTCTCCATGTGTAAACTCATGGAAACAATGGCAGCAAAGTGTCTGAAAGAGGAAGATGGTTCCAAAGTGTAGGGAAAACAAAATTGGATCAATTTGAGGAGGAGAGAGGCATTACAATGTCCTTAGAGCTGAAGGGGTCAGTACTTTGGCCATTCCACAGGGAGTGGGGACTAGTGCCATGCTCATTCATAGCTCTCTGGGACACACATACATCCTACCTTAGATTGACTATGTGTTGTGTCTCAGGAAAGCACATATGGGTCTTGAAGCACCTCACAACCTTGGAAACGTTCCCTATGCTCACGCTGTGCATTTCCCAGAGAACATGGCCAAGGTGAACCCAATAGTATCCTTCCCCTATATTCTGAATTTACAAGTCAACCGAGACCATAATCTAACCCTAGCAAGGTAGAGGCATCTCCCCCAAATGAGATCAAGGATGATTTGCCACCGTCACAAGTAGAATTAAGCTTGGGGAGATGCTTCTTATTTTCCAACATAGTATTTTTTAAACCTACATATTATTAATATTTATTCCTGCTACAAAATGTAGAGGTAGAAGTAGAACTCAGCCTTCCTGGGCATTAACCTTGCAGTATTCTTGTGTAGCTTAGCTGTCTCTGAGGGCCAAGTTTAGAAGTAAGTTGGAATGATATTGATCACTGAAGAATGATTCATCCTGATTCCTCATCTGGCTTTCTTGGCTCATCAGTGTGCTATGTTGTTCCCACACTAATTTAATCATACATAGTATTTAGGCTATAAACTCCTTGGAGGTAAGTACTCAATCTATTCTGTGATAGACTACATATATGTTACATTGCCCACACATCCTGTCATTTGATCTACCTTTTGTCAGATCACCCTGGCTATAGAAATAAATGAGCCAAGATTTTTTTATTTGAGCTGTATCGCTCAGAAATCAGACCCATGGAGGGCCCTCCCCTTGACAAAGCTGTGGGTGGTGCTGGCTGGGGGTACTTTCTACTGGTATTTAACGTGGTTCTTTCCCTGAATCTGGGGCTTGTTACAGATTTATATGCCAGAACCAAGTCTCCAAGAGAGACTCAAGGTGTTATAACCAGTGCTATTGATGATTTAGTAGGTAACATTCTTTTTTCTGAATTTCCAATGAAACCAGTGGGTTATGAGGAACCATCCTTCAGCTGAGTCATAAAGACAAGCTCCTGCCCTCTTGCAGTTAAAAATTCATGAAGCATTTCAAAAGGCTGTTTAGAATCAAGCTTAGTTACATTCTTTCCCTTCCATTTCTTGTTATCTATATGATTAAATGCCTTTTTTGAGGTCTTCATTTCTGCCAATGAATTATAATTTGATGTCTCTGCTTGCTTAATCAAGAACAAACATTGGGCCTAGGTACCACTTGGTTAAGCTAAAGAAAAATATAAGCATTAAGGGAACCAAGTGGTAAAACAAAATATAATGTCAGTTAGTTTTACTATGTTTTGCTATAAAAGTTGGCAAGCATTGAAAATTTGCATGCCAGGGTTGTCTCCCAAAGGTAGATAAACATAACTGTTAACATGAGGCTGATGACATTTGTCAGCTACTGTGTTTAATTCCCTATAGTAGTTCTCTCAACCAGAGGTAATTTTGGTTCCAGGGTAAATAGGGAGAAAGTGGTAAGTGATTCCCCCTGACCATGAAAACTGTGTGTCATAATTGGCTCACAAGCCATAGACTGCTGGTGTCTGCATTAGTACTTCATAACTGGGCTTCAAGTAGTTAAGTTCCGCAACTGCAGTATTCTCCAAAATGCCATTGCTTTTGCTACTAGAAATTTGAAAAAATCTATTAAAATATTTCCCTGTTCTATGTTATTGGATATAAGACAGGGACTTCACTTTGTCAGGATTGTTGATATCACATAACTTTCTGCCTTCTTGCAATAAAAAATTCATGAGGCATTTTCAAAGGCTCTTGAGACACCACACTAGATCCCAAGTTTCTTAGCTCTTTGACCCTGATCACAGAGGGTCTAACCTGTGAGGAATCCTATGGATATTCTAACCTTGTCCCTGCTCCCTATTATCATGGAAAAGTGCAGTAAATCCCTTTGGTCTGTTTTGTGTGGAGTGCTGACTCCTCCCTCCATAGCAGGCTCACAGGTGATAAAAGGCCAATGTCAGGACCTTTCAGAAAACCTAGAATTATCATTCACAATGATAATAATAGTAATAGCAATGATGGTGATGATGATGATGCCAGTTCCTTTCTGAAACGTCTATCATGAAAGCAAGGAAGCTTCTTTTCCTAGAAGTCGCAGTGATCATCTCAAGTCTCACTGGATTGAATTAGATCACAAACCTACCTTGGAACCAGAAACCATGGCCAGGAGGTGGGGCAATGCTGATTAGTTTAGGCCTGAGCCAGGAGCCCTACATCTAGAGCCAGAGGGATATTGATCCAGAGGTGTGTAGAGCTTCACCCAAAATACATGGGGCTTGCAGGAGTGGACATACAAACCCAAACAAGATGAGGTAGTTTCTGAGAGAAGGGGATGAACTATTGATTTAGCTGCAATGGCCTCAGCAACTAACAATAATCATTTACTGAGCACTCATTTCATATCATTATAATTCTAAGAACATTTCCATTTAATCCTTAAAAAAAATCCACAGAGAGAAGTTCCAATTTTATGCACATTTTCAGATGAGAAAATGGAAACTCACAGAGGCTAAGTGACTTGTTAAAGTCACATAGCCAGGAAGTGGCAGAGGTGGTATTTGAATCTAGGTGGTCGGACTTCAAAGCTCAAACTGGTTCATTCTCCTCATTAGGAAGCAATTCTAAGCTTAGCCAGATTACACTAAGGGAGGCAGGTGTCATCCTGGGCTTCAGAGACCAATGAAGCTATAGAGCCAGATCCAGTTAATTAGTGCAGCTTCCTCCCCACTTGTGGTTCTGTGCTAGTCACCTCTCCTGGCAACCATTGACCCCCTGTGCTGGGCCTTCCTACTTCCCTTTACACCTCCCTTGAGACCAGAGGAATTACTACACCAAGTAAGTACTTTACTTTTAAAAAATGGATAAAATGATTATTTCTAAGAATTCTTCCATTAAAACCAAGAATTATAGCTTATTAAGATATTCTTTTCCTATGAGAGCTAATAGCATATGTAAGGCTAGTCCGAGTGATTATTTCTAGTACCAAGAGATAATAGAAGGCTCTTGTGGTGATGACTAGACCAGGAAAAATATCGCATCCATAGTCATTAATAATATCTTATTCTGTCTGTCAGTTCTCAGGGCTTAGTTCTCTGAATAACCAGTTCTGTGTTTCTGTTTCTTCTCTGAAAAAATGGGTGTTGGGAATCAAGCCAAGAATCTGTAGCAGGACAATTGATATACACCTGATGAATACAGCTCTTCCTGACAGTGAGATCTTCTAGATCTGTCTGATCTATTTCGTGACATTTTATTTGGCAGGTTTAAAAGAGCAAAATATAGAAAGCTGTCTAGGTTTAGCAGGGAGTCTTACCTCTTTATTATTCCTGTGTTCTCAAGTTGTGTCACGATTTATAATTCATTTTCAACTGAACATTCATGGCCTATATTGAAAAAGCCATGTTAATTTCATAAAGTTGGGTCAAGTAAGGATAAAAGGAGAAGATGGAAAGAAAATTTATTTGGAATAGTAAGCCTATAGATGATTAAGAGTCTTTTAGGAAATGATATATGCCAGTTGAAAGGCACTCATATTGTTTTCTGGACTAAACTATGTTCATAAGTATTAGAGTCATATGCTTTAATTGAACTACATTTTTAGGTTTCAATGAAGTTTGAAAAATTAAATAAGCAATGAGGAGTTACTACAGTATTTTTGAGATCTTTTAAGGTAATCTCTAGATGATTATAAATAAGAAAAACTTTTTGAGATTTTAGTTTTCACTTGAAACTGTATCTATCCACTCTACACACATTTATTCAGTTCCTCCTATGCATCAAGGAGTATTTAGCACTGGAAAGCAGTGATAAATATACAACACAGTTCCTACCACTGTGGGCCTCACCATCTAGTAAGAAACATAAAAAATAAAATTAAAAAAAACATAATAATGTCAAATTTGAAAAATTCCATGAGGACTGGTAATAGAGTACCTAGAGACAGAATATTAATGTGGGAAGGAGGGAGCAATTTTATGCAGGGTAACTACCAAAGGCTTCTCTAGGAGACATGTAAAGAAAGGTCTAAGGATGAGAAGAAACTAGCCATACAGATAGAGAGAACAGTCCTGCAGATGGAAAGAGCCCTTAACCAAGATAGGGAAGACTGAGTAGGGGAAAGAAATTGGAGAGGAGGGATACCGGAAACCAACATTTGAAGTATCTGTGACAAATTAGAGAATTCGAGCAGGAAATTGGATAAAGAGCCTGGAGTCTAGAGTTAGATCAGGGAGGGAAATACAAATTAGGGAACTATAAGCATGCAGATAAACATTTTTAAATGATACAGTGTATAAGATTGCCTAAAAAGAATGTACAGAGTAAAGAGAAACTCTAATATTGTGTTGTCAGTACGGAAAAGGAGCCAGCAAAAGAGCCCAGCAGGAGAACTGAGAAAGCAGAATGATCTCATAGAAGCCAAAAGAAAAGAGGGAGTTACTGGTTAAGGATGGTGGAATGATGAACCCATACCTTTTTCCCTTTCTATACCAAGACTTTCAGAAATGATGGAAACTTAATTTATTTTAAACCATAAACCCACAACAACAAAGAAACGAGGAAGAGCCATAGCTGGCTTGATTTCAATAATTTCTTGAGAATGAAGGCAGATGGAGGAGTGATGGAATGTGGCAAGAGGAAGCCAGAGCACAGAGAACATGTAGGGGAGAAGGGTTAAGGACAGACCCAATCTGCCCTCCAGATTCTGGAATAGCCCAGGATATGTCAGGGATGACAGAAAATTGGACTGAGATGAGGGCCTCAACACAGAGTAACTGAAAGGAAGTATACATAGTTGTTGCTATGCCACCACACTCACTCCTGAATTCTGAATCTCTGAAGGAAAAAAAAAATCACCTCTATAGAAATTGAAGGCCTACATTCTCCAGCTTCTAGAAATTACCTACATAGATAACATCTACCTTCCTAATAAGTATCTTAAACTTAATCTAAATCTAAACATGTGAGCTAATAAGGCCTGTCCATGTATCCAGAGCATCCAATTAACATTTTATTGACCCATTCTTAAATATGAATAGACTGTTAAAGTTAGATTTTTTTAAAGAAAGTCTCTAACATGAAAAAAAAAAAGAGATCAAGATGAATCAAAGGTAAAAATGACACTGGAGGAAGTAAAAATTTAATATGTATGAGATAGAAGAAATCTCCAAAAGGTTTTATTTCATATCAGAGAGATTTGAGAAAACATTACATCTCAACACAAGAAAAGGTTGCTATGAAAAAAGATACAATCAAAACATAGAAAAGATGTCTTGAATAAATAAATAGGACTACCAAAATAAAAAGATTCAACAGAAGGATAACAAATCAAAATGGGAGAAATAGAAATTAGAACAAAATGTCAAAGGTGTGGCAAATTAAATTAGAAATGTAAAAGTAAAACTAAAGAATCTATCAAGGTATTTTCACAACTGACTAATGTAAGTCCTAGAAAACAAATGGTAGATAATAAATTATCAAAGAAATAATGCAAGGATATTTCAAATATGACTGAGGGATATGACAGATATGACTGAGGGATATCTACTAAGCGCTTAGTACGATGA
Source organism: Lynx rufus (assembly GCF_022079265.1). Lineage (NCBI taxonomy): Eukaryota > Metazoa > Chordata > Mammalia > Carnivora > Felidae > Lynx > Lynx rufus. The sequence continues at coordinate 158,408,381 of NW_025814823.1, forward strand.
ATGGAAAAAAAAAAAAAAAGGGATCCAGACCTAGGTACATCTTGCTAAAACTTAGAAACACCAAGGATACAAACATGATCTGAAATGTTCTTACATTGGAGGTGTAGAGGAAACAACTTATTCAAAACACACACACACACACACACACACACACAGAAGAGTCACCTCATCAGACTTTGCAGTAGCAACACTAATTACTAGAAGACAATGGAACAACATGAAATTTTGAGGGAAAATGAATTTTTAAACTATAACTTTCTATCTAGCTAAACCATCATGTGTAAAAGTAGAATTAAGACACTTTATATATGCAAGGACTCAGAAAAAAATTTACCTCCCATATAACTATCTTTATATTGTAACAAAACAAGGGGTAAACAACACCAAAAGATAATAGAGGATCAAAACAGGAGCTCTAACCCACAACTGTGAAAAGAAGTCTCAGGATTTTTGTCCAGAGAGAATTAAGTACAAGGGTCCTCAGAGGAAAGTCTCCAGGACCAGACTAGATTAATGACTCTCAAACTGGCTGCACCAAGCCCTGAGGAACGTAGGGCTGTTTTCATAATGGTACTAAGATATAATAAGCCTTTTGCATGTCTTTGACATTTGCATTGATTACGCATAAGCAATGGTGGTTAAAAGTGCTGACACTTTTGCCATAGATCAATGCAGTGGTACCAAGCAGTACTTGGTACCTATGAGGCACTAAATTCTTCTCTGCCCTGAACTTTGGTTATAAAGAGGAAAAAAAGCCAACTTTTATTTAAGGATGTCATTGATGAAGTAGTAAAAATTATTTTATTCATCTTGACCCTTGAGTACATGTCTTTTTAATATTCCCTGCATCAAATAAGGGTGTATAATCCTGTCTCCCCCAGTATGAAGATGTTCTTAGTGATAAGCACTTGTACACCTGTTTCACTTGGGAGCTGAGTTAGATGCTTTAACCATAGAACACCATTTCTACTTGACTGAACAACTGATAGACGAACTATGGTTATTTGAACTTAATGTTTTGGCAGACATTTCCTAAAATAAGTGAAATGAGACCATTACTTCAAAGAAAACAATAGAAACTTTGTGTTGCCACTGATAAATTGCAAACTTCCAAGGAGAAATGAGATTTTGGCAAACTTTTATCTATTACTGTGAACCTGACAAATTCCCAAACTTTCCTGATGAGATCAATGATGATATTAACAAATGTTATTGTTGATATTATAATATAAAATGTTTCAACATTTGGAAGATCTTCATAATTCATTGAATCAGCATTTTCTAAACAATTAATGCATAATGTTATAACATCATACATGAGTAAAAGAACTCTTTGAAGTATAGATATATCAATAGATACTAAAGTAGAGTGCAAAAACTTCAATTGTGTGATGTCAGATCCATATTATAATTAACTTTTAAGAAATGTTATTTGCCCTTTTTGGTGAAATATGAAAGAAAATATTCTCATTGGGACTTATTAGTTCTTCAAGTGAACAAACATTTACAAAGTCACAGTAATGTAAACATTTTATTGATTTGCAATTTTTAGAATCAACTTATTGGCTTAATTATTGTTACAAAACTAGTGGTAAATAGTATTAGCCTTGTCAATTCAACAGAGTAAGTGCAGAAGGCAGAAAGTGAAAGGTAGAAGAAGGAAGGAGAGATAAAGAATAGGTCAGAAACACTAATTTCCTTACCTTACAAAGTATCAAAAGATGCTACCAATAGTTGATGGAATAAGAATTTGAAAGTGTTGGATTTTACTAACCCATGTAAGAAAATGACAATTACCATAGCAAATATAATTCTTTGAAAGAATGGTAGAGGGAGGAATGGGAATAATGCAAGGGAAGTAAATTCTCATTTATTATCACAAAAGCAATGAGAAAATCAAGAAATTTTAAAATGTCATTTAGGAATGAGCTAACTACCATGAGAAACAGCTTTTTAAAATTAGAATCTGTTGCCTCTGGGGAGCAGGGCAAGGCATGGGATATGGTGGCATAGGTTGCCAGATAAAGTACCGGATATTCAGTTAAATCTGAATTTCAGATAAATAACAAAAATACTTTTCTAGTTTTTCTTAATTTATTTATTTTGAGAGAGAGAGAAGGAGAGAGCATGAGTGATCAGGGGAGAGGCAGAGAGAGAGAGAGAGAGAGAGAGAGAGAATCCCAAGTAGGTTCCACACTGTCAGCACAGAGCCCAACATGGGGCTCAAACTCACGAACCGTGAGATCATGACCTGAGCCAAAATCAAAAGTCAGACACTTAACCAACTAAGCCACCCAGGCACCCCCCAAAATACTTTTTAATAAAAATATGTCCTCAATAGTGCATGGGATATACTTACACTAAAAAAGTATGCATTGTTTTTCTGAAACTCTTGTGTAACTGGATGTCCAGTATTTGTATTTATTAAATCTAACAACCATATACACTGTTTTTGTCTTTTGGTTTTTGTTTTTAATGATGGGATTTTTTCATGTTTAAATATTTTAGCCATATGTTAAATATCCATATATTGAAAAGAGAAGGAGGCAGAGGAGGAAGAAGAGGATGGACCAACGGTGTCCAGTGCCAGTGAAAATTGAATACATGAAGTTGTAGACATGTCTATTATATATGGCCCCATGTAGAGAGCAATGGTATCTTTGACAAGAAGAGATTTAGTGTAGTGATGGAGCTGGAAGTGGACTGTTATGGATTAATATGTGAATTAAGGAGTGGTAATTATAAAAGAGCAAAGTAAGGCACAGGTATGAGATTTGACAAAAGTTCATGGATTACAGGAGTGTTGTTACATTTTTCTTTCTTCATATCACACATCTCAAAGTAATGCTTTTTTGAGCTTTCATATCAAATCTGTGCAACATTAGAAGAATATTAAATTATAACAATAATTTGGGATAATTGCACAGGAAATTCCCCAACCACCCACCCCCAAATATCAGGGTAAGTAAGGGTCTGACCTTCTGGTGGAGGGATGTTTGTAACAATGTGAACATTCCTTATTAAAAAAGGGGGAAATGAGTAAAAATATAGTGATTTACTATACATTTAAGTCAGATATGGGGCTGGAATGGGAACTTATAATCCCTTTCTCATTGATTAAAGTTACTAAATCAGCCTACCTTCTTTCATTAGAACTGAAAGTCTCTCAGATAATTTAAACCTACCCATTGCTTGAATTTAGCACATATCATATAAAAGGTCTTAGGGAAATAGAAGTATGACTGAGACATGGAGACTGCTTCCAAGCAAGAGAAGGTTTCAATACGGTGGCTAGAATAATCAAGCTTCCCCTAACTACCAACTGGTTTATTGGCTTCATGTCATATTGAAACCTACCCTTGCTGAGCTCTGTTCCACATACTCTTAACCCAACTCAGTCACTGTCACTTCCCCAAAAGCCCCTCTCAGAACTGGATTTGAAGTGGATTCTTTTTTTTTAATATGAAATTTATTGTCAAATTGGTTTCCATACAACACCTAGTGCTCATCCCAACAGGTGCCCTCCTCAATACCCATCACCCACCCTTCCCTCTCTCCGACCCCCATCAACCCTCACTTTGTTATCAGTTTTTAAGAGTCTCTTATGTTTTGGCTCCCTCCCTCTCTAACCTTTTTTTTTTCCTTCCCCTCCCCCATGATCCTCTGTTAAGTTTCTCAGGATCCACATAAGAGTGAAAACATATGGTACGTGTCTTTCTCTGTATGACTTATTTCACTTAGCATAACACTCTCCAGTTCCATCCACGTTGCTACAAAAGGACATAAAACCAACCTGTCTCTTTTCAACAGATTGCCTAAAAATGTCTAAACACATTTTTCTCTAATTAAAACAATATGCAAGCCATCCTCCCCCCATTTAGGCTTTCTAAATACTCTCTGTTCCCCTTCAGCTGTACTATGGTTTTAAAAAGCCATCTAATGGGGCGCCTGGGTGGCGCAGTCGGTTAAGCGTCGGACTTCAGCCAGGTCATGATCTCGCAGTCCGTGAGTTCGAGCCCCGCGTCGGGCTCTGGGCTGATAGCTCAGAGCCTGGAGCCTGTTTCCGATTCTGTGTCTCCCTCTCCCTCTGCCCCTCCCCCGTTCATGCTCTGTCTCTCTCTGTCCCAAAAATAAATAAACGTTGAAAAAAAAATAAAAAGCCATCTAATTTTTACTACTGGAGTCACATATATGTATGATGATCCATTGATGGCCTTGAGATGACAACTAATTAAAACACTTTGATTATTTTATTTCTGTGAGCAATAGGAGAAAAATAAAAAAATTCCTTTTCAACTCTCATAGCAAATGATTCATTATTTACTCTCCAAAGAGGTTAATTTCTTCTCATTTCTCTTTCTTCCATGTTACCTATAGATTCTGCCATCTTGGAAGCAGTAGGGAAATGAAAGAATAGCAGCAACAGGTAGATGACTTTCTCTTCCTTTGTTCTGGAGGTGCCAGGAATAATCTGATTGTCTCTGAGCTTCCTTTATGTCCACACTGATCATCTCAGCTCTTCCTCTAAGATATCTTCCTGTAGCATCTTTCATTCTTCCAGCCTTATCTCCTATTTGACCTCTCTCTTCTTAATGCCTCTAGCAAGCCGCTCTCTCTGTCCTCCCCCTCAGCCCTCTGCAAGGCCCACCCAGATCATGTAACTTACACACAAGGCAAGAATTGATTAAACAACAGCCAGCCAAGGAAGAAAGTTTCATTAGACAAACTAGGGTCACCTGGTGTCCTTCAAACCTTCCAGTGAGTAGTTTCCTTTCAACCACAGAGTTAGGAAGAGTGGTGTCAGGTTCTAGGGATGGATACTTTGACTCTTTGAAGGGATATAATTGCCAGGTGATTTGAAGTGTTTAGGAAAGTTAGGTCAGTGAATAGCAATTCATACAAACATAAAATTATATAAGGATATATGGATGTGGTCCTTATATTATGCCTATTTATAGAAGGAGAATTATTCTTCTCCTATATTCATCTGTCAGAAAAGATAATGGTTGAAAAGCCTTTTGGAAACCTACTGCTTTGGAACTCACTTAAAGGCATATAGATTAATAATAGCAAACACAGGGCCATCAAAGTATATGACCAATAGCCTAAAAAACATTGGAAAATATTATTAAACTTTGGAACAACTCTTGTATTTCTGGATTGATAACATGATCAAAATCAATGGGCAAACCAGAAGGTGTTCAAATAGCTAAATGATCCTAAACTAACTTCAACCTGAAATTTTGCAACATGGGTATTTTGAAATCAAAAGGAACAAAAAAGGTAATATTGAATTACTACATCATCAGTCACATATAAGACCTCCCATACCTCCTTCAGCTATATGGTCTTCTGGTCAGAAATCGAATAACCTTTGAGATAGTGTCTCTGTTTCCCACCATTGGACAGAAATATTAGGTTACTGCACTCTGGAAGTCTAGGGCCTTAAACGATCCTCAGGAAGTGAAGATGAAAAATCAATATTAAGTGACTCATAGAAGCACCGTTTTTAATGGTTCTGCTGCTGTCATGTCACCCTAAGAGGAAACTCTTCTTATTTGGCCAATACAGTGACACCACATCATTTTGAATTTTATATGAAAAAGACCATAGAACTTTCATTATAATGATTCTGCTAGATTGGTCCCATTAGCCACTAACATTTTCAGTTAAAGTAAATGTAGACTCTGTTCTCTCTTATTTGTATTTTCTCATAAAATATGCATGAAGACAATCACAGCAAATGTTAAAATATCACCCTTTTAAAATTCAGCAGTATGACTCATGGTGTTCAAAACTAAGTAAAATATATGGAATGGCTGAGGAAACTGGCAAAACTTGAAAGTCAAAGTCTTGGGACAACATACATGCCTATTTGAATGGACAATGAAATCCTTATATCATGCTCATTGTTTGAAAATGAAAAAGTGGGATGGTGATAGCTTATATTCTGTTATTTGGTTCTTAAATGTTAGGAATTGTGTATATTGTTGATTAATTGACCCCCTTATCATTTATGAAGTGATATTCTTTTTCCTGAGTGATAGTCCTTGCTCTGAAACCTACCTTGATGTTAATATAGCCATTCCAGCTTTCTTCTGATTAATGTTAACATGTCATATCATTTCCACCTTTTTACTTTTAACCTGTTTATGAATTTTTTATTATTTATTTTTATTTTTTATTTTATTATTACTTATTTTTAGAGAGACAGAGAGAGCATGAGCAGGGGAGGGGCAGAGACACAGACGGAGAGAGAGAAACTCAAAGAGGCTCTGTGCTGTCAGCACAGAGCCCAATGTGAGGCTTGAACCCATGAACTCTGAGATCATGACCTGAGCCAAAAACCAGGAGTTGAACGTTTAACTGACTGAGCCACCCAGGAGCCCCAAACCTGGCTATGTTTTTATATTAAAAGTTTGGACTTCCTTTCTATACAATCTGAGAGTCTTTGCCTTTAATTGGTGTATTTACACCATTTATATTTAGTGTGAATATTGATATCATTAGATTTAAATCTGCCACTTTGTTTTCTATTTTGACTCATCCATACTATGTTCCTTTTTCTCTTTTTTTCCTGCATCTTCATGGATTAAATGAATATTTTTATTATTTAATTTCTTTTTTGGTTGATTAGACATAACTCTTGTTATTTTAATAGTTGTTTTAGGATTTATAGTATGCATCTTTATCTTATAACAGTACACTTTTAAATATGTATAGAATAAAAGTCTTACAATAGTTCATTCTCATTTCTCCCCTTCTGGCCTTTATGCTGTTGTTGGCATAAAATTTATACATATGTTGTAAACTTCACAATATATTGTTTTTATTTTTGTTTCAAACGGTCAATTATTTTTAAAAGATATTTAAATAATAAGGAACAATTCAACCCACATGAGTTACCATTTTTGTTGCTTTTCATTCCTTTGTATAGATCTGAATTTGCATCTGGTATCATTCTCCTTCTGCCTGAAAGATCTTTGGCATTTTTTTGTAGCACATGTCTGATGTTGGATTCATTCAGATTTTGTAAGTCTCAAAAACTATTTTTTCTCCCAGTATTTTTTAATAGACGTTAGGTTTTAAACTGTTTTTGATTTACAAAAAATAAGCAAATACTACAGAAAGTTCTCATATATCTCCCCCTACTCAGTTTCCCCTATTATTGACCTCTTATAATCTTATGGGGCATTTGTTACAATTAATTAAAACATACTGATATGTCATTATTAACTAAAATCCATGGTTTATTCAGCTTTCCTGAGTTTTTGCCTAATGTCCTTATCCTATTTCAGGATCTCATCCAAGGTAATACATAACTTGTAGTTCTCAGGTTTCCTTAGGTACCTCTCAGTTTAGTGACTTTCTCAAACTGTCCTTATTTTTTTTATGAACTTGACAGTTTTGAAGAGTACTGGTCATATATATTGTTGGACGCTCCTCTATTGGAAATTGTCTGATATTTTTCTCATGATTAGACTGGGGTTATGCATTTTGGGGAAAAAGAGCACAAAGGTAACTGACATTTTCATCAGATTATACCAAAGTTGTATATTATCAATATTATTCATCACTGATGACATTGTCTTTGATCACCTGGCTGAATTAGTGTTTGTCAGGTTTCTCCATTGTAAAGTTACTCTTTTTGTCCCCTTTCCACACTGTACTCTTTGGGAGGAAGTCACAATGTAGAGAACACACATAAAGATTGGGAGTTCTACTGCTCCATGTGCTTTAGAAAGCAGTATCTACATAATTTATCTGGAATTTCTCTATATGAGAGATTCGTCTCTTCTCTCTCATTTGTTTAATCATCTATTTGTATCAGTATGGGCTCATTAATACCTGTTTAATATTTTGGGTTATAATTCAGTAGTACTTTATTTATTTTATAGCTTGAATTGTTCCAGCTTTGGCTACTAGGTGCTCTTTCATTTGGCTCTTGTGCCCCTTTACCATATGTCGATGTGATTGATTTTGAGTAGTTCCTTATTTCTGGCACTGTAAGATGCCAAACTGCTCTAAGCTCATCTTGTATACTCTGTACCCCAGTCCTAGAAACAGCCGTTTTCCCAAAAGCCCTGCTTCCTTTTATTGGAGAATAGCATTGGAAATCAAGATCTGGGTGCTAGGTGTACTCATGTTAATGGGATGTCATTTCATTTATATCCTTTCAGCTGACAGAGCAACGAAATTATGTGTATATACTACTATAAATATATGTAATAATCTGTATCTGTATTAAATTAAACAAAGTTCTTACTGATATTTCCATTACCAAATGGATTATTCTAGCCTATTCCTCTTGTTGACCTGTATATTTCTAGTCCAACAGTGAAAAGCCTGGACCCCACCATCTGCCATCCATTTACTTATTCCTTAATTCCAGTACACACATATAGCAGTAACAGAATTGTTAATCCATACCCCCATGAAGAAAATTTTGTTGACTCAAGTCAGTTATGAGTAATGTATAGTTCTTTTTGCCTTTAGTCTTTAAAACACCATTCATTTCCAACGTTTCTTAGGTCAGCACATTTTCCTTCAATCCTTCCTTGGAAGTTGTTTCATACATTTGCAATGTATCTACATCCTCTTGTCACATACAATCTGCATTCTATCTTGGAATCCCCTGACCTCCTAAATGATTTTTTTCCTTTATAAATTAAGATTTTTTTTCTTTATGTTGTAAACTTCTATTTGATATAACAAACACATAATGCCACATATCCACTATAACAGCATTATAAAGAATAATTTCACTGCCCTAAAGATCCCCTACATTTCACCTATTCAATCCTATCTACTCCTACAAACCCTTAGCAGGCAGTGAATTATTTTATTGTCTGTATAGTTTTGTCTTTCCAGAATGTCATATAATTGGAATCATAGAGTATATGGCCATTTCAGACTGATTTCTTTCACTTGGCAATATTATTTATGATTCTTCCATGTCTTTTGTGGCTTGGTAGGTTATTTTTTCAATTATATTATAGAATAATATTCCATTGTATAGATATACCAAAGCTTATCCATTTATCTGTTGAACTACATCTTGGTTGCTCCTGGTTTCGGGCAATTATGAATACAGTTGCTATAGACATTCATGGGTGGACATGCTTTAAACTCAACTGGGTAAATACCTAGGAGTGTAATTGATGGATACTATGTTAAGACAAGACTATGCTTAGTCTTTCAATAAACTGTTAAACTGTCTTCCAAAGTGGGCTGCATTTTGTATTTCCACCAGCAATGAATGAGAGTTCTTGTTGCTGCATATCATCATCAGTATTTCATGTTGCCAGTTTTGGAATTCTAGCCATCCTAATAGTTGTGTAGTGGTTTTCATTTTCAATTCCATAATGACAAATGATGTTGAGGCATCTTTTTACATACTTACTTGCCAACTATATATTAACACAATAGTGTTCACCAGAACAGCCTTAGTAAGAGGAAGTTGATGTTGTTAAGTCTGTGCATAGCCTGTACCCATGCCACTCCACCATTTACCTCATAGGCCCATTGAGCAAGCACTGAAGTGGCTGGGGAAAGAGGTTGACTGACATGCAGAGTGCATCATTTTCTTCAGCTGATCATTAAGAGCCTCCTTTGATAACCATTTAGTTGGGACATTATATCTTCACTGTTTGGGCCCATTCACTATTTTAGTTCAGCCACATATCTCCTCCGCAGACTTCTGTGTCACCAATCTGCCAGCCTTATTCTTTCCAAGTTGCCTATAATGGGCCAAATAGCTACTGCCGATTAATACATCCATTTTTCTGGCCATCTCTTACTAATGGCAAACTGTACAACTAAATTTACTGCTTATAGTTCTGCCCACCGTTACTGATTTTCCTTCACTACTGTCCTGCAAGTCTATTCCTAAGAGTGACTATGGTGCTGCAGCTGTCCATTTGGGGTCATATCAACATAATATGCAGACTCATCTGTAAACCCAGGGTTTTTTTTTCTTTTGCTTCCTCAGATAGTTGGTCATTAAGAATATCCTACGTGACCAAAGTCATGAATTGAGAGAGAGGAAACCATGCAACACTGTTAAAGTTTTCTGAGCCACCTGTTTAGCTTACTTGGATCTTCCCAAGCTTGGTCTCATATTCCATTTCTATTTGATGATATATTGCTTCGGTACACACTCAAACTTATGGTTGGGTGGATCAGAGACACCCAGATCATGATGGAAAGCTCAGGACACATGTTCTTCTGATGTCACATGGTCAAGAATTCAATCTCTCTATCAAGGATTATAAGAAAGTTAGAAGTTGTTTCTCAAAATGAAAATAGTTATCTGAAAAAATTGCTCTAAAATCTTAGGAGTCTCAGGGCTCCTGGGTGGCTCAGTTGGTTAAGCATCCAACTTTTGATTTCAGCTCAGGACATGAGCTCACAGTGATGGAATTGAGCCCTGTGTCCATGCAGAGCATGAAGCCTGCTTAAGATTTTCTCTCTCCCTCTGCCCCTGCCTGTGTGTACATGATGCAGTACATAAATGAATGAATGAATCAATCAATCAATCAATAAAATCTTAGGAGTCTTCATTGTGATTCTCTATTACTAGGGCTTGCTCAAAGGTCCATATGGCATCTCTATTTGCTGCACACACTATAAGTATTATTGGATTTAATAGATAATATGGCTTAAGTGGCAGAGCAGATTGCCTTCTTGAAACTGGAAGCCTTATAGGTGATTCCAGATTGACCAAAGCAACATATATTGTCTCCAAAATCCAAAAAAAAAAAAAAAAAAGACTATAAAGTATTGTAACCTCTTTTTAGTGGCAGGGATATAAGATTCAGCAACTTGTATTTCATCTTGGAATAGATACCCCAACATTCCCAAGATCACTGAGCTCAGAAATTTCACTCAAGTAATGGGCTCCCGAATTGTTGAGGGGTTTATCTCCCACTCTCTAGTTTGCATATGCCTTCCTAAATCATCTGAAATGTTTGCTATTATCTGCTTATCAGATCCAGTTAGCATAATGTCACCAATATAGTATACCAGTGTGTTTTGTGAAACGTCAATTTAATCAAGATCTCTATGGGCTGTATTATATAGCAAGGAACAGGAGAACGACATAGCTCTAAGGCAAGGCTATGAAAGTGAACTATGCCATACCATATAAAAGGAAAGTGCTTCATGAAGTCCTTGCAAATTACTATGGGGAAAAGGAGATTTTCCAGATTGAAGCCAGAAAGCAAGTGCCACAGACCATATTGATTTTATTAGTGAAGATATATCTGGGACAGCAATTGTAATTGGAGTCACTCCCTGATTAAGTTTATAATGGTCTATAGCTATTCTCCAAGATCCATCTGACTTCACAAGCAAAAGAGATGAATCAAGTGGGGTTATAATAGGTTACCACCCTACTTCTTTCAAATCTTCAATGGTCTTAATGTTAATAATTTCCCTGAGGATGCCATATTGGTTTTGGTTCACTATCTTGGTAGGAAGTGGAAGGAAATTCTAGGGTCTGAGATTCAATGTGGGGATTCTACTAGTTGGCCAGTATGTCTGTTCCCATTGTACACTCAAGACCTGAGTAAATAAACACAAGGGAAGGTCCTTGGGCCAACTTGGTACAGTGTTAGTAAACTTGAGCTAAAATTCCATCTAATACCTGCAACCATAGCCCCACTTTACATTGGTCACAATAGTATTTTGGTATCCCGGGGATTAGTCAATTCAGAGCCAATGTCTAGTACTCCCCCCAAATCTGGGTATTTCCTTTTACCCAATGTACAATAATTTTAAGGCCTTTGGCAAAGTCTTGGAGAAAGATTTACATTCTGTATTTCCAATATTTGATAAGATGAGACCCACCCTCCCCTCCAATGAAGAGCTTTGGGGTTTATGAATTAACATAGATCAGAAATGAGTGAGGGGTGCCTAGATGGCTCAATCAGTTAAGTGTTCGGCTTCTGCTCAGGTAATGATCTCACGGTTCATGAGTTCGAGCCACGCATTGGGCTCTGTGCTGACAGCTGGAACCTAGAGACTGCTTATGATTCTGTGTCTTCCTCTCTCTGCCCCTCCCCTGCTCATGCTTTGTATCTCTCTTTCCCTCCCTCCCTTCCTCCCTCTCTCTCTCTCTCTCAAAAATAAACATTAAAAAAGAAAAAAAGATATGAGTGAGAGGCTATGATTCTCCACTTTCATGATCATCGTGACCTTGGACTTTCAGCTCCCAGAAATGTGAGAAATAAATTTCTGTTACTCATAAGCTACCCAGTCTGTGGTATTTTGTTATAGTAGCCCTAATGGACTAAGGCAATATCCATTACAATGGAATTGGTTAAATGCTTATGCTACGTCCATTCATTTGGCTCATTAAAAAAAATAATAAGGTCATTTGGGGTTTGAAATTATGTCCAAGAAATATTTTTAAGTGAAAAAGATTAAGGTGCAGACCATTTGTATAGCTTTATACTTTTTTGCAAATATTTATATGTATGTGTGAACATGGGGTTCCCTGGAAGGTGACAAAAGAAACTGGTAATGGTGGTTTTCTCCAAGAAAGTGAACTGTTGAACTGTTGGAAGTGGGAGTGAGACATATTTGTTATTATGTTACATTTAGATACTTTTGAATTTTGTACCATATTAAATGTATTACCTCCACAAAAATGTAAATATGTTTTATTTCTTAAATTTTTGTTTTAAGTAAGCCCTATGCCCAATGTGGGGCTTGAAGTCACAATCCTGAGATCAAGAGTCTCTACCAACTGAGCCAGACAGGCAACCCATATAATCTTTTTAAAATTAAATATACTAGTGATGCTCACTAAGGCAATTACTGGATCCCACTGTTAATTGGATTTTAAAGAACACATTTTGTCCAGGAGGCTCCTCCCTGTACCAAACCTGCCCTCCCTATTCAAGGGTCTGGGCCGAGGGACATTGGTGAGACCTCTTGAGCTTACACAGACCTGTGTCCTGATCTGATCTGCAGATATGGAGATGTATGTCTCTTGTATTTCACTGACCATGTTGGCAGCACTCTTTGCTGTCAGCAGGTTGTGGAGAGTATTCATCACAGAAGGTGCTACTTAAATTTCTGAGCTATGTAGTGATGATGTGGTCTCAATAGGAAAGGACTTTCCCAGACCATTATAAATATCAGTTTGGTTCCATCAAGGGGCTTTGTCTCATGATACATTTCATAAAGAATGCTGTCTTCTACATAATGACTTCATTAGGCTGTCACCTCTACTTCTGAACAATGGTTAATATGCAAGAGAGAAATATGCTTTTATTAATCACACAGGGTCACCAAATGCCTTAGTTTTACAGGAAATAGGTTCAGTGAAGTCTCCTTTTATGCCTCTCCAACTATAAGGAGCATAGGACACTTTTGTTCAGCATCTTTTTGTTTGTTTGCTCAGGAGATATAATGGATATCTCTCACAATGTATCAATTCCAGGGAAAAGGTTAGCTGACAACAAGATCTTCAAATCGACTTTTTCACTTGGGTCTGTTCTGATTCCAAAGACTGTTTTCTGAAGCTTGCTTGGTTTTCCAGACTTTTTTTCTATTTTAAACAGAACCCCATCCTGGTTGCCAGAAAATATTTTGTGTTCAAGAGTTTTAAGATAGATTTAAAGAGCAAGCAGACTTTCATTTTTTTTAAGAGCAAGCAGACATTAAACCAAATAACACTTTGCCATAACAAAAATCCTTCAGGCTAAACTCAGCTCTGAATTACTGAGGCATTCATCTAGAGAACACATTCATTAAGACTCCAACCTAAACATCACCTTTTCTGTGAAGTATCTACCAATTTACCCAAGCAGAGTTATTCTCTCCTTCCTCTAAACTTTCAAAACATGCCCATACCTTGACTAAAATATGCATCACATGAGGTTATAGGCATTTCTTTATGAAATTTGCTTGTCTCTCTGACCCATGTCTAGCTATTATGAATAGCTAGAGTAAAACAGCAACTAAATGTTACTGGTTAACACAATACTTGATCCATTATAATTACTCTGTAATTGATAAATGAGTGAATAAATGAAGTGGTACTGAGCCCTCTCAGAAAAAAAGCATTTAAATAGATGAACCCTGGGGGGTGTCAGAAAGGGACATTGAAAATAGACTGCCGAATTTTTCTGGAGCCAACCTAGAGAATGCACAGAACAAGTACATGAGAGGTCTGCAATCTCCCCATGAGACAGACAGGGCAAAAGGGAATACCTACCCACCTACGGGATAATTGGTGCTCAAATCAAACCTAGAAATCCTATATTCACTCCCTTTTAGTGAGAAGCCTCTCTGCCTGGCTAGAATTTCAACAGACATATTTCCAACTGGCTTTATTATCATGACCCAAATATAAATATCATGGCAGGAGCCCATGAGGTGGGAGCACAATTTATCCTAACTGAAAATAGAGGCAGAAAGCATCAGCCTTAGTATCCTTGAATCTAGAGTGGCGTTGCCATAACAACCAGCTGAGTCACTAATGAAAAAAGAACAGTTGCACTATGACTAGGCTGACATTCTGTGACATTCTCTTATTTTACTGTAGCTCTAATGATGTCTTCAGTAGGAATGACAGAGTGGAAAGGGTCTGACCTCTCTATTAAACCTGCAACTGGTTTGACACGCTCTGCCTTTAGCCTAATGAATGTGAATTTCTGTGTGTGAATTCTGCCTTAGAGAAAAGCACTTTAGGAATTTGTCTGATACATATATTAGACTTGTTGATTCCATTGTTCCTTTAATGTAATCCCTTCTCTTTCAAATTAACATGGTAATGAAGCAGATGAGCCCCAAAAGCAAAACAGGAAGGGCAAAAATTAGTGAGAAGACATGACAGGGTGGTGCTAATCCATCACTGGTGACACGAAATTGAAGAAAACAACCAGAAGCCCCTTCTTTTTTTTTTCCTGTACTTATTCTTTCTTTTTATTTTTTTTTAATTGAAGTATTGTTGACACACAACGTTACACTAGTTTCAGGTATATAAGAATTACTCAACAACTCTCTGGTTATGCTATGTTCGCCACAACTATGGCTACTAGCTTCTGCTCCTTCTTCAAACAGGATGAACCACAGGCATTTAAGCGAAAAAGCTGGCATCCTCTGCAAAGACAGAGAGGATCTTCTGGAAATATAGTCTGAGAGTTTCGTGATCCATATTCTCTTACTAGTCACTATATTCAGAGCACTGAGCTAGGCACCACGGGGTGTTACAAAGGATATCCTCAAGTCATTTAAAGTTTAAAGCTAAAGGAGGGGTGGAAAGGGTTAGTAACTTAAAAAGTATATAGACTACACACGGCCCCTACTACTGCCCAAAACCTGGTACAGAAACCAGCATGTTTGTATTTGCAAGTTTGAAAACTTAAAATTGATAAAATGTACAACTGCCATAACTTTGAGTATACAAATGGAGTTTAAAAATAAAATGAATCAAGACACTGTCATTGGGTTTGTAAAACAGTGAGAATGTTTTATTTATGTATTTTTTTCCACATGTACTTGTTTGCAAACATATGAACCTGTTTTAAGCCCAACATTGAGTTGCTTTCATCTGCACAAGAAGGGCCAAGAGAACTGGTGTCAGCATTTGCTGCAAATTACGTGGGAGTTTCTGAAGTTGAGTGTAGGCATATACATTTCTTTATCAGCAGGAAAGAGGAGAGCTCATTCATTATTAAAGCAGCCTTCTAGCTAGTCTTTCATCAGCATAACACTGCTAAACTAATTTTCTTAGCCTATGACTTGAATTATGTTATTCCTCTCCTCAAGATCTTAATTTACCACTTTTACAATGTCACTCTCTCCTAGCTCTTATAGATGATGGTTCCCCACTGCAAATGGAATCACACCTAATTCTGCTCCCTGATTTGCAATGCCCTCTACAGTTTTGCCCCAGCATTTCTATCCACACATATTTCCTATTCCTACCAGTGCTAGCCCTTCCTTCCTGCCAGACTCTGTACCCCCTGACCACAAAACGGCATTACCAGTTCTCATCTCCATAGTCTTCCCCTTGCACATCCAATCCTAACACATCCTTTGAGAAACTGTAAATGCTACTTCCTCCATAAGGATATCCTCTTACTGGCTTTTGCTTTTGTAAATCAGGGCTTTCACTCAGTTGACTGCTCACCATTTTCTTAACACGTGCTTATTTTTTCTATTGACTAAATTGCTTGCCTGCCCTTTGAGAGCAGGCTTTATATTGTGTCTTTATTTCATGTACATACTCCACTCATTTACAGTCAGTCATGCCATAATGCATTAATTCGATAAACATCCATGAACATTAGGCCGTGGGAGAGCTAATGACCTGTAGGCAATTTCTGTAGACATTTAGAGTATGCAGTGTCAGGCATACAGACAGGGGTTGATGCAGACAGATTGTTAGGACCCAGCTGATACAGATGTTTTAGAGTCATCTAAGGATTTTGTAATTTATATTAAACCCTGCTTTGGCAGAGCTTTGGAGTCCCATGGAGGGGAGGGGACAGCAAGGTGGTGGGTGACTTTTTTTTTCCTGATTTAACCATAGCACTTTTGCTTTCCTCCACTCTATGGATTTAGATTTCTCAGTGTTTGGGTTAAAATTTCTTCTGAAGAAAGGGTGCTTTTTGACTGAGCTTAGTTTGGAAACCTCTTTTCTGGGTAATGGAGAGCAGTTAATATTGTTAAATGGAAAGGGACAAGCAGGTTCTGCCTCTGAGTAGAGACTGAATCCACACCAGGAAGTTAGGGATCCTTAGTCCTCTAGAGGCTCTCACACCACCGTACATCTTTGACAGATGTGCTATCACTATTCGTTTGCTAGTAAGAGGCAGAAAGTAAAGGTGGTTGATTAATCCCTTTAATACTAAGAGGGTTAGGGAGTACTCTGGCATTGTATTTTGCCCTCATTCACCCCAAAGTAAGGTACTTCCTTCTTCACTCTTCTTTCTGTGCATATTTCTTTTGTTTTCATGGGGTTCTTTACTTTGCCACACAAGGAGGTATTTGAAAGGACTGGAGAAGAAACTAAAATGGATGCCTGTCAACATGAATGATAACTAAATCGATACCTATGGAGAATATCATTAACCAAAACCAAGCAGAAGGGACAGTGGAAATTGAATGGAAAGAGAATAATATATGTAGGAGTAATTAGCACAGGAAATCAGCACAGCCTTTGATGTTGTGTCAGAGCCAAAAATAGAAGAGTACTCTGCCACAAAGCAGCAGCTACGCTCTGTGCAGACCATGTCTTCTCTGGACACCGCGCACCGGGAACACAGACCTCTGGCTGCCACCTCCTCAGCTGTTTTTGTTACACATTTTAGGATAATGAGTGGGAGAAACTCCCTGAGGGTTCCTAGGTACCAAACAATAGAAATAAACTTGATTTTATAGAAACAGACGTTTAAATAACGTGCCTGCCCCTCTTGCTGCCGAAAGAAATAGCACAATGAGAGACCTTCTCACTCATGGATCTGTTTCTGCCACAAAACATATGACGTATGTGGCAATCAGGAAGACAGTTCTTGTTCGAGTGACAAGTATTCATGCTTGGAAGTGAGATGTGCTGTGTGCAAATTCTGGATCAGCCATTTGAGGATAGAGGAACAATATCCCATAGGATCCGTAAAAGTACTTACAATTAGTGCAGTCTTCATTTGGACAGCCCTCATCACTGTTTTACTATTTGGATAGAACTGTTTACTGCCTGCCTACCCTCTTACATGTGCATAGAACAAATTTCTCCTATGAGCCGGTGAACTGGACGTCTGATTATGGCCCTGGCTTGACATTACACCTCACCTGTTTTGTTCGCCTGAAGCAGGTGGCACCTGGCTCACAATCATGTTTCTTAGTCTGAGACTTTCTAAGTCTAATTCCATCTGACTGACATCACAGTGACAGGTTGTCTCCTCAGATATAACAAAGATGAATTTATAGCTGGATCTAAAATCAGTAGCTCCTTGGTGAATGTTGAACAGTACTGTGGACGAGAACCTCAAGTTTATAAACTTGTCCATCTGCCTCACAAGATTGTGAGATCCTTAACATCCTTGTGAAAAGGGCTTATGTTTTGTTCACCACTGAATGTCCTATGCTAAACAGAGTAGGCCTTCAAAAAAGTTTACTAAATGAATTTCAAGACCAATAACATAATACCACTCGTGTAGTCACAGTTTTTCCCATCACACTAGCTGGTGAGGAAGACAGTGTTCTTCACTGATCACGGAGCTGTGGCCTAGATTAGTGCGGTAGAGATTGATGTTGGTAAAAGAGTGCATTGTTCCAGCTTCTATACCCCTACCCTCATTTACTTTCCTTCATAGCTCTTGTTCCTCCCTTTCATATTATATTCTTGTTCACTTACTTGTTTATTTTCTGCCTATCCAAATGGAATGTAAATTACATAAGGGCAAGAAATTTTTATCTTTACTGATGCATCCTAAAACAGTGCCTAGCATATATCCAGCGCTTAATTTGTACTTTGAACATATTAATATAGGATCAGTTAGTAAATGAATTGTTGAATGCAGTTAGTTAATTAATTAATTAATAGACACTTACCTTGTGCCAGCAATTGTAGCTAGATGCTTTATAAAATATTTAACACTGGGGCGCCTGGGTGGCGCAGTCGGTTAAGCGTCCGACTTCAGCCAGGTCACAATCTCGCGGTCTGTGAGTTCGAGCCCCGCGTCAGGCTCTGGGCTAATGGCTCAGAGCCTGGAGCCTGTTTCCGATTCTGTGTCTCCCTCTCTCTCTGCCCCTCCCCCGTTCATGCTCTGTCTCTCTCTGTCCCAAAAATAAATAAACGTTGAAAAAAAAATTAAAAAAAAAATATTTAACACTTAAATCCAAGGTCAACCCTGTCAGGTAAATGTTGCTTTTGTAGATTTGACATGTGGAAACTGAGGCTCAGAGAGGTTAAATAATTTGCCCAAAAGACATGCACAAGTAAGCTGCAGACCCAAGATTTTAACCTGGTTCTTTCTGATTACACAACTTGTGCCATTTTTTTTTTTTTTACAACATTTCACTTTGTTCAAAAGCTATAGTCAGGTAGCTTCACAGCCTTGAAAGATACAACTGTGGAAAGGGCTTTTAAGGGAGACTATTCAGTAACACTTTTGTGTTGAGTTTGGGATCATCTGGTCTTCTCTTTCCCTATCCCCTCAGCTACATTTGACTTGGGTATCAAAACAAGATTTGCATGGGTACATTGGCTGAAAATAAAGCTTACCTGCTGCTAGTCTCTGCTCCTTGGACAGTTTTATTCTTTCCTCACTGTGTGCCAGCCAGAAGAACAGCTGTGAGCCTGTCAAGGGCTGAGGGGAGTTCTGTATTTGTCTACCAAGTGTCTGCAAACCTTGGGGCCATAGCTCACAGCACCGTGCACAGCCTACTGGGACTTGGTGAGACAACGGGAAGAAGGATTAAATGAATAACAAGCGTATTCAGGACAAAATAGAAATAAACCAGGTAGGGAGTTGAGTGGTGACAAGAAGAGGTTACCTGATGACTAATTGGGAAGAAGGACAAAAGCTGTGACCCTGAAGGACAGGGTGGAGCAACACGTGATGTGGGTAACTGCTGTGGTTGCTGAGTCTATCCCATCAGGTGCTTTTTTCTTTTTTAACTTTTTCTGGTTTATGCCCTTGAGCTGTGCACTGGATGTGATGACTCAACTGGTAAGAGCCAGATGGTTTTCTACTATATCTTTATGGGAGTCCCCAGAAAGACAAAAATTTGAACTTTAAGACATCTTCAGTTGCCTTGAAATTTTAATTCTTTCTGTTTTTTTGTCTTTTTATGCTTCTTAATGAGGTATAATTTACATAAAATAACAAGCACAGATCATAAATGCACAATCTGATGAATGTCGACAAAGGTGCATACCCATGTAACCCACACAGCAAACAGGTTAGAAAATATTGACACCAGCTTAGAAAGTTCCCTTGTGCCCCTAGTATGTACTCTGTTTCTGGCTTCTTTTTTTTATTTTATGTTTTAACATTTATTCATTTTTGAGAGACAGACACGAGAGTGCGAGTAGGGGAGGGGCAGAGAGACAGGGAGACACAGAATCTTAAGTAGGCCTCAGGCCCTGAACAAGTTGTTTTGTCTAAGATATTTGCCCATTTTCTAATTGGGTTGATTGGTTTTGTCCTGTTGGGTTTTGTTAGTTCTTTATACATTCTAGGTACTAGAATTTGTTGAATTTATCTCATCAATTATTGAATACAGGGTTTGCAAAATTTTTCTCCCATTACGTAGCTTATCTTTTCATCTTTTTAACAATGGCTTCCACATAGCATTAGTGTTCTCTTTGATGAGGCCCAACATACCCGTTTTTCCTGGTGTGGATTGTACTTCCTGTGTCAAGCCTAGGAACTCTGCCTAGCCCCAGATTCCCAAAATTTTCTCCTGTTTTTTTCTAAAACTTTTATAATTTTACATTTTAGATTTATGTCCATGATCCATTTTTGGTGGGTTTTTGTATAAGGTGTGAAGGTTAGGTCAAGATTTGTCCCTTTGCCTGTGGATGTCCAATTGCTCTGGCATCATTTGTTAAAAAGGCTGTACTTCCTCCATTAAATTGTTTTTGCACATTTGTCAAAAACTAGGTCAGCATATTTGTGTAGGTCTATTTCTGGGTTCTCTCTTATGTTCTATTGATACATGTGTCTACACTCTGCCTGTGCCTTTCCAAATGGTAGAATAAACTTGTTAGATAGATAGATAGATAGATAGATAGATAGATAATAGATAAGAGAGAGAGAGAGAGAGAGAGAGAGAGAGAGAGAGAGAGAGAGAGATAACCAGCCAAACTTGCTGGAAGTTTTACAGAAATTTCATTAAGCCTATAGATCTCTTCGGGGAGAAGTGGAATCTTTACTCTGTTGAGTCTTCCAATATGAAAACATGGTATATCTCTCCATTTATTTAGGTCTTTTTAAAAATTTCTTTCACAGAAGTTGTAATTTTCAGCATATAGATCCTATACATATTTTGTTAAGTATACACTTAAGTATTTTATTTTTTGGAGTAATTATAATAATATTGTATGCAGTTTCACATGCTATTGTTAGTATGTAAAAATAAGATTGATTTTTGTATGTTGACCATGTATGCTGTGACCTCACTTATTAGTTCTAGGAAGGTTCTTTGGTGGATTTCTTGGGACTTTTGACATAGACAATCATTTCATATGCAAGCAAAAATAGTTTCCTTTATTCCTAATTTGTATGTTTTATTTCGTTTTCTCAACTTATAGCAGTGGCTAGAAGTTCCAGTATCCAGCGAGTGGCTAGAAGTGGCAAGAGTGAACATACTTGCCTTGTTTCTGATCTTAGGGAAAAAGCATTCAGTCCTTCAACATTAACTGTGATGTAAGGTTTTTATAGATGCTACTTACTGTGGGGAGGTAGTACCTTAACTTAGTGAAAGATTTTATCATGAGTGGGTGTTAGATTTTGTCAAATGTTTTTTTTCTGTGTCAAATGATATGATTATATGAGTTTTCTTGATTTTTATCAACCTTGTTGATATGATAGATTACTTTGATTGATTTTGGAGTAATGAATCAGCCTTGCACACTCAGGATAAATCCACTTGACCATAGTATGTAATTCTTTTAAATAATTTTTAGATTTGATGTGCTAGGATTTTGTTGGGAGTTTTGTTTATGTTGTTGTTTTGTGTAAAGTCATGAGAAATATTAGTCTGAAGTCTCCCTGTTTGTGCTGTCTTTGTCTGGTTTTGGTATTAGGATAATACTATCCCAATAAGATGAGTTGGAAAGTGTGCCTTCTATTTTCAGAAAAAAAAGGTTGTATAAAATTGATGTTAATTTTTCTTTAAGTGTTCACTGGAATTCTCCAGCTAAACCATCTGAGTCTGGAGATTTCTTTTTTATAAACTATTACATTATGAACTCAGTTTCTTTAATTATTATAGGACTATTTGGATTTTCTGTTTCATCTTAGTTGAATTTTGATAATTTGTGGTTTTTCAGGAGATTAATTTTTCCTAAGTTGTCAATTTATGATCATAATGTTGTTCAGAGTATTCCATTATCTTTTTAATAATTCCAAGATTTATAGTGATACCCTGTTTCATTCCTGATTTTGATAACTGCCCCACTGTCTTCCAGTGGGGAAGAGAAGTCTATGATATGTGAAGGTGGAGAGCTTCTTAGTCAGGCACTTGTGACAGAATCTCCCTAAAGATACCCACCCCCCCCGGAGTCTCTGGGCAGGAGCAAAGAAGCTTCCTGGTTGGGCCACATGTTTTGGTGGGGTCCTTCTTGCCAGTTCCTCCCACTAGCTTTGGTATCGGTAGGTGGAAGGGGGGCATATGTGGTCTCCAGTCTGGTAAGGAGAGAGAGCACTTGTTGGACACTTAGTGTTAGCAGTTACCTCTAGCTCTATTCCTTCTGTGATGAAGTTGGGTTGGTTTCAGAAGGATGTTTTCAGAGGGACTTTCCCTCAGTCTAGTGGAGTAAATGAGCTGACCAGGGCTCCCTTCTATTGCTAAGCTGGTATCCAGGAAATACCAAGTCTGGGTCACCTTCTTCTGTTGGGTAGGGCCTGCAAAATACCTTGCCACCATGCTGTTTCTCTCAAGTCAGTTTGCCTTCTTCTTATCACCTTTCTGAATATCCTTTGGCTGTCTCTTGAGTTATTTCCAGGACTTACAGTTGCACTTTCTGGGGATGAGCAAGGAGAAATAGGTCTACACCATTTTTTCCAGACTGGAAGTTATGTATACTCTTAACAGAGGAATTGTGTTTGGTTCTCAAATGTCTACTTTGTGTGTTTAGAAACTTAGTCATTCTAGGGGCAAAAGTCATCATTGCAGAATAGTTCCCAGGTATTGCTGCTCTGAGGCAGTGGCACAACTCTCAAGTTTCTTCTGGGACTTGATGCCTGCATCTGTCAGAGAAACAACTGGTAAGGATAATCAGTCAACAGGAGATTGTTTTTTAAAAAGGTCACTTTTTAAAGTCACTCAAGTACCACCACATGCATAATTATCTTCAGTTAAATGTTGCATATTATGAAATCTCCTTCCTTCTCTTTCCCCTTAAAGCTTATCTAAAAATTAATCTTAACTGGATTTAATATTTCCATAAGACAAAAGAAAGCAACTTTGAAGGGACTTATATGGGGTCTTACCATACCTCTTTATTTAAAGTTTTAGATTAATTTCCCCCAAAACTGAATAGTGAGAGCCTTTCTATTAAAATGCAGATTTGGTACTCAAAGAGCAAATCATAAATCAAAATCATGGGTTGAAATGAATATGATGAAATTTATTGGGAATAAGGATAAAACCTTTTACTTAGGTACAAAATGGTCATTAATAAATATGTAGATGGGGAAACAGTTCAACAACAGTTTATTTGAAAGCAGAATAAAGGACTCACTTACTGTGACCTGAAAAGCTATTGTAATCATAATATAAATATCAGAGCCAGAGTTACCTGGATGGCTGTTGGTTAAGCGCCTCACTTTGGCTCAGGTCATGATCTCACAGTTCTTGAGTTCAAGCCCTGCATCGGGCTCTCTGCTCTCAGCACAGAGCCCACTTCGGAGCCTCTGTCCCCCCACCCCTCTGCCCCACTCATGCTCTCTCTCTCACTCTCTCTCAAAAATAAATAAACATTAAAATATATATATATATATATTTGATATATATATATTTGTTTATATATATATATATGATATAAATATATCATATAATTTATATATCATATAAATCATTTATATATCATATAAATTTATATATCATATAAATATAAAATAAATAAACATTAAAATATATATATATTTGATATATATATATATTTGTTTATATATATATATATGATATATATATATATATATATATATCAGAGCCAGGAGCAAGAGTTAAAATCCCTTCACGCTCTTTTGTAGTATTGCTCCAATTTTAATGTGCATGCAGATTACCTGGGTATCTTGTAAAACTGAAGATTCTGATTTAGCAGATCAGGAGTAGGGCTTGAGAGTCTATGATCTAACCATCCCCAGGTGCTGCTGGTTCTGTCAGTCAGTGGACCACACTTTGAGGAGCAAGGCCCTATACTATGCAGATCATTTCTAGGGTGAGATATTAATTTATAGGCAAGCAGCACATCTTAAGAGAATCTGAGAATAAATTTGCTTAGAGAAGATAAGGCAGGATAGTTAGAAGTTAGAAACTAAGGTTCATGAGTAACAGTAGAACGGTCAACCCTTAATCAAGTAAGAGCTCTTTCACATTGAGAATATAAACCATCCACAGAAACAGGCAAACAATTTAACAGTAACAACAAAAATCTCACAAGACCAAACACGGATAACCAATTAACATTTGAAAAGATGTTTGGCCTCAACAATGATTATGGCGTGCAAAATAAAACAACGATGAGATACCATTTTTTTTCAGCTAGTGTAGACAAAAATTTAAAAGCTTGATGTAGTCCAGAGGGAAAATAGGGTTTGTCATACATCGCTGATGGAATATGAATTACCAAAAGCTTTTTGAAAAGTAATCCAGCATTATTTACTATACTAAAGAATGTGAATATATTTTGACTTAGCATTTCCACTTGTGGGCATGTTCACTAATGAAATAAATCCGAAATTATGGATATACTTACAAAGATATTTAACTGCAATGTTGTTGTGGGAAAACGCTTGGAAACTACCTGAATGTCCTCAACTAGTGACTGACCAAATTGTGGCATATGTAACATAAGGGAGAATTTTCTATAAATTCCTACCTTCCAAGGGTGGACTGATGAGGTAGTAAGCTCCTTGCACTAGAATGTTCAATCATAGGCCACCAGAAATACTATTAGTGTAATTTTTGTAGAGGTGAGACAACAATCTGTTTGATTTCTGAGTTTCCTTCTGACTCTAAAACTCTGTGATTCTATAAATTGGGTACAGTGAACCTCAATAAAAGAAAGGAAGAAGAGGAAGGGAGGCAAGTTTCCTATCCTATTTTTATCTGCTTTCCTCAGTTTACAATTGGGACTTTGGCAGCTGGTTTAAGAGGTGGAGTATTTCATTCGCATGTATAGAGGCCAGCAACTGAAGTTATTTGTTTGAATACATAATAAATTAAGAAAAAATGGTTATTGGGTTCTCTATCCCTAGTTATTGAAACAAGATCCATATTTCAGAAAATTCCTCCTTTATATTCATAGTCACTAACGGAAAGTGACTAATATGTGACTGGGCAAGAACACAGCGTCAAACACCCTGAGCATATGGATAAGTGACTCTCTGTGTGTCTAAAATCAATGGAGCCTGATGCCTGCTTCTTTGCCAGGAGCGTGGACCAGCATAAATGCACTTAGGGATGGGAGAACAGCATCTTATTATGTATTGGGATGGGGGTGAGCGGCTGGATGCCTGCATTTCCCTACATCAGTGGTTTGCAAACTGTGACACTTCCTCAGAGGTGCTTCTGGGGCCCAGCAAGCACTTGTTACAAGTGCTTAAAATATGTTTAAATAGTTATTTTTAAAATTGTAATTAAAAACTGAACTAGCAAACATATTAAAATATGATACATGCCAAAATTTTAACACACTGGAAACCACCAAAATATTAATGTACATTATCATTGTCTGTTTAATAAGTAAATATTACAAATGTCAGTGTATAGGTTTGTATAAAAATATTTTTGCTTGTCTTACAGTGCAATATAATATTTCAATTGGAAAATAGGAACTTAAACTGCTAAAATTTTTGATAATCACTGCTTCAGATCACAAGTTAACGAAGATAGAAAAGTAAATGTAGAGTGGTAAAGCCTGAGAAATTACTATTAGAATGGCTCATTCATATATAGTAAAACCTTGGATTGTGAGTAACTTGTTCTGTGAGTTTTCCACAAGACAAGAAAATATTTCTAATAAATTTTAACTTGATAATTGACTAATGTCTTGCAATATGAATTGTACGTGATGCCGAATGTCACATGATCACAACTGAGGCAATGGTTCTCTCTCTCTCTCTCTTGCTGAGGGACTGTGGGTGATCATCTCCTATGCTTGGATGCTCGGTCTCAGGCCATGGTGTTTGGCAACCATCAGTGATTTTTCAGACTTGCAGGTGCCCAGAACAGGCACTTATGTATTTTTTGTCACTTCAAAGCACCTATGGACAGTCCTTTGCTTTTCCATACAAAAGTAAGCTTAGGAATTCTTTGCTTTATTCCAGGTCAGGCTGCCTGCAAATATAGACCCTTTCTTCTGATGCCTTACTGCCAGTTACATTAAATACAGTACATGACAAGAGTTTATTAATACTGTATTGTAGTCAACATCCATGAGAGCATACAAAATGGCCCCCATTCAGAAAAAGATTCCCTTGAGCCAATAGATAGCAGTGAATTCCAATAGTGATAATGAAAGTTGTCCTACACAATGACCCGCCTCTCTCATCTCCCTCACACAAACCACAAAGGTTTTCAAAGGTAAGTGCAGGTTAATCTGTTTATTTTTCTTATATTTTTAATTTTCTTTATTATTTTGTCTTATATTACAGTATTCTAATCATTTTTATATGAATATTTTGGGGTTGTGGAATGACTCATCTGAGTTTCCATTATTTATTATGGGGAAATTCGC
The DNA here is from genome assembly GCF_022079265.1 of Lynx rufus. NCBI lineage: Eukaryota > Metazoa > Chordata > Mammalia > Carnivora > Felidae > Lynx > Lynx rufus. Next base: position 158,435,031 of record NW_025814823.1, read on the forward strand.
TTGATATACAAGTGCTTTGAATGACAAAGCACATTTCCAGAACAAATTATGCTCACAAACCAAGGTTTTACTGTATTTCTCAAATCTTTAACTGGTCCTCACCTCCTTTCAAACTTTCCACCTTAAACACAAAACTCTTTATTCTACTTTAAAACATTTGAATTTATTTTTATCTTTTCAGAATCTCAGGCTCATCTTCCCTCATTTTTTTTTTTTTTTTTGTCATTTTGTGGAGAGAGCAAGTGAGTACTGGGAACTGACTACAGTTGAGTTGAATGCTGGTGATGAGGGTTAATGTGATGACTTGAATGATAGTTTCTATTCAAGGGAGAGAGTTCTTATAACACTCAATTCTTCTTCTATTGCAAACAGGTTTTCAGAAATTAAATAAGCTTGGAAACTTTCTAGCACAGGATTCAGAGTTTGACTGCCTAGTTTCAAATTCTAGGTCTACCATTTTAAATCCAAATCTGGTACCCTTTCTTCTATGGTATGCCTTCTTTCATAGCTGCAAGACAGAGCTGTGAAAGTTAAATGGGTGGCTGATTTTTTTTTCTCTTCATTATTTTTGGTAGATACGGAATTCTGATAGCACTTGACATTCATTAACTCCTCTAATATTTATTTTGTGTAAACATGTAAGACCATTGGCAATGCCTACACTGTGCAAAGCAGAAGAGGAAAGGATTTTACAAAGAGAGATCAGTTAGGAAAACAAAACAAAATCACCCCAGTTTTAACAGATATATCTCACTAGCTCCCTGTAGACACTTTTATTATCCCATTTGACAGATGAGAAATTTGTGGCATTATGAGGTTAATTTTCTTGCCCAAGTTCACACAGCTACCAGGTGGTAATACCACTAACCCTGTAAAAGCCAATAAGAAAGCAGGCCCATAACTTCTTGAGAAGTACCTTTTGTTTTTCCCTGTGTCTGGAAATGATTTTTTATGTCTGGTTTAATTTTTTTTTCTTTAAATGGCTTTTTTAAGGTCTAAGAAAATAATATTTTCAATGGGTTGTGTCATACCATAATATAACAATGGCAGGGACTTTTAAATTGAGTGGCTGACAAGAATTATTATAATATAAGGGGCATCTGGGTGACTCAGTTGGTAAGTGTCGGACTTCAGCTCAAGTCATGATCTCAAAGTCTATGAGTTTGAGCCCCATGTTGGACTGGGATCTATGCTGTCAGCTCAGAGCCTGGGGCCTGCCTCAAATTCTTTGTTTCTCTCTCTCTCTCTCTCTCTCTCTCTCTCTCTCTCTCTGCCCCTTCCCTGCTCGTGTGCACTCTCTCTCTCTCTCTCTCTATTTATATGTTAAAAATAACATATTTTTAATGTTATTAAAAAATAAACATTAAACATTTTTTAATTATTATAATATAAGTCAAAAATGTGCTCTGATTAAACAAGAAACAGTTATCCACAGTGTAGAAGAGAAAGTCACATTTCCTAACCTGGGAGTTCAATGTCAATTAGAATCCAGGTACTTAGGGGAAACACATACAAGATCTTGATGCACTAACAGTGTGGTGAGGAAGGCAGCTTATCTGAGAAATTGGGAATCTAGTAACCACTTGAAAGAAGACTATAATTTATAAAAGCAACCATTTCCTAAAGACAGCCATGTCAGTGATAGCTCTGACCCTGCAACTAGGACCAAAGTAAAGGACAAAGGACTGCAAATCCATAGTAGTAATTCCAGTATAAATTACGTACTGACTAGAGTTAATCAGGGGTTAATTCAGAAAAGGTGGAGAAGAGGAGTAACAATATTACTATTCATCAGACACCTGCTAGGTATTAGCCAGTGACTCTGTTAAACACTGTCTATAAGTTATGCCATGTAAACCACAAGAGAATACCCTGAAGCGTTATCTCCGTATTACGGATGAGGCAATAGAACTACATTAGACCACGTAACATGCTCACGATTACCGAGGTGATGAAACTTCCGTCAAGCTTAGACTTTAGGTTAGAGTTTAAGCCTGTGATCTTTCTACCTCATGAAGATTATTCAGCTATTACTGAACATAGAGTCTTATTTGTTTCTAGAAGTGCTCTGGTTATTTAAGCAATAGAGTTTTGTCTTCAGAAAATAAGACTCTCATTCTCAGTTTACCACATCAGCTAGAAAGGTATATAAAATAGGTATGAAAAGCAAAATTGACCTGTGCTTAACAGTAACCCATTACAGCTGCCAGAGGTTTTGACTCCTGGAGCTCAGAAGGGTCTATAGCTGGTGCCTAGAGTTTGCAAATCCCATATATCATAATAATGCATTCATTATTCATTGTTCAACAGGTAAAGGGCTAGGATTAAAAGTGATTCACTGGAGAAAACAGATAAAAACTTAGCGAAAGGATAGTCATTCTGCTAACTATAGAGGGAAGAAAACAATAAGAAATATTATTTTTTGATTGGTTGCTACTCATGTAAGTAGATTAATATTCTGAGTGTCATCTTTGTGAGGAAAGAATTGTTGGGACCCAGAAAGAAAATAGTGGTTTCTTCTATTTCTAAAAGGCATTTGTGTCTTAAGCAGAAATATGGATAGAAAATGGGTAACAAATAAGAATTTTGAACATAATTAATCATAATAAATTATAAATTCAATTTCAGCTCTGTGTACATAGTCCAAGAGATTTAACTTCAAGAAAAAATTATGTTCAAGTCAGGAGAAAATAGCTGATTGAGAAACATTGACGATAAATTCCCAATACTACTAAGGTGAGAGCATTCTTCATTTTTGTTTTAATTGTGTATAATATTGAAATAAGGAATATTTCTGGAAGCTCTGCTTAGCTGTTTCAGATGAGCTATTTTTATGAAAAATAGTCTTTATTACAGATAATCATTCGTATGAGATCATAGATACGAAATGCCTTGCACTGTGCCTGCCATAGGTGTTGCTCAGCTGTTGTTTTTCCTTATTGGAACTCTAGCTGTTCAGACTTGTTCCGTGATCCAGCCTCCATTTAGGTGCTATTACCTGAACTGTAATCACTTCAGAGGGAATAATAACTTCTGGGTATTGTTGTTTCTTTCATTAACCAAAATCTATACAATTAAAGTAGATGTGATAACCCATGCTAAATTCATATTTTCTTCAAAAAAATAAGATATCAGTTCACCAGGCTTTGTCATTTGTTAACTATCATGGTCTAAGTCTAATCCTTTTGATGCTGATAAGAAGGAAAAAAAAGGTGCTTTTTACCAGCTGGATGAAATTACAGTAAGATAGCCAGAAAAATGATTTATGTTCTGATCCCAAGAGAGTAATCAATTTACACTCTGAAGCATAAAATCTGATTGCCCTTTTCTCTAATGTAAAACACCATGTACTACAATTTATTGGCCATAAAACTACTCATCCATAGTCAAAGCATTTTGCTCCATGATTTCTCTATGCAATCTTCAAAGAAAGGATTGATATGAAATTAATCAACTATTGACTCCATATAGAGAATCCCTGCCCACCTTTTTAAACTCTGCTTGGAAAAGAGACCTCCATAAATTATTAATGGAATTCTGCAGTTCATGTCATAATTTATTTCCTTCCAATGCCTACTAATTTTTTAGGCCTCCAGAATCATGAATTTGTCTTTCCACATATCTTGTTTTCTTCCCTGGTTTATAAAGTTAGACAACTTTCCCAGATTTTCAAGCTTATTACTGCAATCACCCTTTCTTCCAATGTCATTTTCATTCAGAAAAGAATGATTTCATTTACACTACTTTAAAGATAGTAGATTTCTAAATAATTCCAAATTCACTCCCTACCAATCACTTTACATTCAAATGTCTCGTTGATGCTTATGTTACAAGAATTAGACTAAAATCTTACTGAACATAAGATTTTCAAACAGTTTGAATAAAAGTATTTGGATCTTATAGAAATAAATATTTGTGTAAACATGTCCAAAATTTTCATAATCTGAATAGAGCTCTGTTTCATTATCAATCTCACATCTTGTCTGTGGTTTCTCTTATTCAAAAACTGGTATACATAAAAATAGAAAGCCTAAATTTTTATTTTCATAATGTTTTGAATCTTGAAGATTCACCTTCTCTTTCCAAGAAGTTTAATGTCACTGAGCTTATTTTATTTTATTTTATTTTATTTTTTTATATGAAGTTTATTGACAAATTGGTTTCCATACAACACCCAGTGCTCATCCCAAAAGGTGCCCTCCTCAATACCCATCACCCACCCGCCCCTCCCTCCCACCCCCCATCAACCCTCACTGAGCTTATTTTAAATACCACTTTCAGCTTTATGTGAAAGTCATTTTTACATTTGCCTTTAAATTTTTATTCTACTTAGAAGTGGGACATAACACCTATTGTCTCTTAGTCTGCAATACTGACAACTGGAAAAAAAAACAGTAACAATTTCAAGAGCAAAAAGTTTTAGTCACAATATGAGAGGAAAAAAAATATTTAGTTTAAGGTTAAGTGATTCTTTTAATTTTTTCATTTTGAGGGGAAGAAGGGGCAGAGAGAGAGAGAAAATGAATCCCAAGCAGGCCCAGCACAGAGCCTCAATGTGGAGGGGGGGGTGGGGTGGGGGGCTCCATCTCATGACCCTGAGATCATGACCTGACCCTAAAGCAAGTTGGATGCTTAACCCCTAACAGACTGAGCCACCCAGGGGCTTCTACAAAGAAATTATTCTAATAGCATAACTTCTCTTCTCAAGTACCAGGAGAATATAATAACTTTTAACATAACTATGGCTTTTCCTTGAGTATGTTCCATCTAGAGCAAAAGTCTTGCTAAATCATCAGCTCTCACCTCTATTTACAAGGGTCTGTCTTTGATTACAAGAAAACCAAATTTAGTAGTGCTCTGTACTCCAAGCACGTGTTTCTTATAAGAGGAACTGTCAGTTATAATCACTTCAAAATAGGTGTTAGAGGGTTACCAAGAACAACAATTTGAAGCTTCTAATATATTGGATGTGTAAAACTGAAACAAGATAGATTTAGTCAAGTAAGAATGGCAGACTTTTCCTGGAACTTGAAAGAGTCTGTTTAATACTGTTTCTGGTGTTCTGGTAACCAATATTAAAAGTCAGGAAATTTGTGAGTTTTATAATTTTTTAAAATTATGTTAATTTTGAAGAATTTTGCAATTTTTCCAGGGCAAGTTAAATTATTGAATCACCCAGTTCCTTGCTACACAAAGTATGGTCCATGAACCACACTGACATTGGTCTGGGGTCATGTTGGAAATACTGAATGTTAGACCTGATGCGGAATATTCATTTTCAATGAGATCCCCAGGTGTTGCAGAAGCATATAAAGGTTTAAGAAACACTGAACTAGTTAACATTGCTTCTTGGAAGGGCCAAAACCTCATCATGACAGTTTGTGGGTCTGTATGCGGATGTAGACTGCTGTGCTGGAAATGGATCACAGGTGCACTCAAGCCCTCAGCCCTCAGAGCAGGTGGGTGGAGGCTGACTCAGCCAGAACCCCCAGAGCAGTCGCTACAGTTGCAGGTGGTCTTATCCATTAACCCCAGTGTGCCATATCCACATCATCATTTTCTATGTGGGCTGCTACATGATAAAAGGTAGCAATGCACTGCTCTGATGAATTACATTTAATGGTATATTTTGATGGGAAGGATTAAAGAGAGAAAGTAAATAGAAAGGGGAAATCAAAGCTCTTGAATGCAGACAAATCAAAAGTGAGGAAGTCAGAATAAGCTTGGATATTTGCTTCAGTTCCCCAATTCCTTGCAAAGTTACATAAGTAGAGTTTATACAACAACCAAGCAATGTTGGAAGAATAGTTCCTGGCTGGCAAGGTTTCTTTTTCTTAGTTTTTGCTTTAATATAAACCAGCGTAGCCTAAAACATGAACAGAATTGTTTAGCAGTAAGCCCTTGGCAATGGCAACAGAAGAATCACTGAATAATAATGGAACATAGACCAAACTAGGAAAAAAAAAAAAAAACATTTCTCTTATCCACATTTGTTGAAGCATTTGTCCAGTGCTTTGAAGAGAGTGGCTTAGAAGCTGATATAAGAAGCCAAATCTATAGCAATTGTTATTGTTATACATGGGCTTGTTATTTAGTTAATTTTTCACTTAATATTTTAACTCTTATTACTTAATATGGGTCTGTCTTTCTCAATGAACATTTTTTAAAGGTCAAAATTAAAGAATCCACAGTCTTAGCTTCTCTCTTGTAGCACTGCAATGGCTTCAAATTAGTTTCTCTTGCTAGTTTCCCTCTTTCAAACCTATTATTCACATAATTATCTGAGAGACCCCTTGAGAATACAAATCCTTTTATGTCACCTTTCTGCTTATACTGCTCCAATGGCATTCAGAGCAAATTCCTTCATTTGTCATTCACATTCCCTTAGGACTTCTTGAGTCAACTTCTTTTGCTATTCCAGACCCAACTGCATTGCAACTATATCATACAGCTGTAGTTTCCGAAACATGCAGTGCTTTATAACGTCTCTGTCTGCACCTGCTGTTTCTCCTGCTATCATGCTCTTTTCCTTCCTTGTTGACTTGGCGACACCTTTCTCATTCCTGAAGTTTCAGCTCCAGTGTCAGCTCCTGTAGAAAGTCCTCTCTTCCCCCCTTCTAGTAATGTATTCCCAGGGAACCCCGTGTTGTCTCTATCATGGAATTTCTCACTGAGTATTGTCATCGGGACCAGATTCATGGATGCAGGACCAGTACAGTTGCATAGAGCTCTACTTTGAAGGGCCCCACACTTTATTTAATATTCTGCTGTCACCATCTTGAAATTCTTAATTTTATCTTTGAATTTGGGTTTTGCAAATCAAGTCACCTAGGACAGTAGAGCATGCACTTGAGCAGAAGAGATACTTTCAGTAATGGTGTCTGCCATTTTTGACTGCCCCCTTCACATAAAACAGTTGCAATGCCCCAAGATCACAGAATTCCAGTAGACCCACAATGCATGAGATTTCCAGAAAATTGAAAACAAGTACAGGATAAGCATGTTACATCTACTGCTAAGTAGGAAGCAACATTTACAACCCCAAAGAACATGCTCTCTATTCCAACTGGAGCTTGCTTGGAACACAAGAAGAAGACAGTAATGTTCTTAAAGAACAGTAATGTTCTAAAAATGAGCAACGAACCCTAACATCCTTTCCTATTCTTATTATTTCCCCATGTTAGCCAAACCCTTACATGGAAAATTATAACACACAAAAAAGGGAAAGATAGAGTAATCATAGTCACTTTAATTCTAGTCCTTCCTTATTCATTAGTAGCCTATAGATGGCAAGTGCTGGTAGAATGCATGCATATCAAGAAGTGAAATGAAAATAGTTGAGTTAGTTTTGTGCAACGTTTCTACTGTCCCGGTAAAAACAAGATACTACAATTATGCAATTTCAGTGATTCTGCCTGTGAGTCAAATGCTTTCATATTTGGATTTTTTAAAGCTGGTACTGCACCATATAAAGACGGATAACAAAATTTATGCTAACAATTTAAATTTCTAATTTTCCTTTACTTAGAATGATATTAAACATCACATTAAAAAATAGTATGCCAAATCAAGAGAGCTTGTGGAAGAAAAAAAGTTTAAAATTTTTGCACTGCTAATGGTACTTTTTTTCCTGATTTTTTTTAACAAGAGGCTCCACGTTTTCATTTTGCAATAGACTGCAAATTTGTGGTTCACTCCAGTTATAATTTGTTTTATTTCTCTGTGTACCATATTAGATTAGGAGTTTCTTAAAGGTAGGGACTTTGTTTTTTATCTCTGTATCCCTCCTGTTCCCATATAGCAGGCTCGCAAAAGATAAATGTCATATGGCAATTGCAGCTGACTTCCATGTTTCCAGAAAAGGGAGACAAAAGAAGCAGTTCTTTCTCCAGATTGTGTCCTTAACAAAGTATATTTGCCTTGAATGTGCCAGTATGGAGTAAGGAGAATAAAACCAATTCTCCAATCAATTGGTACTGGTTTTAAATACCTGCTAGGTCTGTAGTAGGCTTTGTGGGAAATTCACAGGGATTATATCTTGGAGTGATTTGTGAGGTATGACTGCTTACTCACAGAAACACGGGATAAAAGGTAAAGATGGTTCATGCTCACAGGAGACATGTGCATTGAGACATAACAGGGGCTGGAAGAGTTGTGACAGATACCAAACTGGAGGTTTATCTAGATAGCAAAAGCAAAATTCCTGCATGGACAACCCCAATGGCTCAAGGTGAGGTAGGAAGGTCCTAAGGCCAGGAGGTGGCCTAGGTCCCCAGATTCCTATCAAATAGGTCTTATCTGGAGAATTTATGTGCATGGACCTAGGCCCTGCTCATTAGTGAAGTAGGAATCAGAAGCAGAACTCCAGGCCCCAGGGAAGGAGCCCAGTCCTGGAGGGCATTAGCATAAAAGAAGTTTCAAAAAAAAGCCCGCAGAAAGGATGAGAGCAGGAGGCTGACCCACAACCAAGGCCAAGGGTGAATGGGTACAAACAAGCAGGGACACCAATCTGCTCAGTCACTTGGTTGGGGAGTGACACAAACCCCATGGGCATCAGTGAGTCCAGATAAGAATATGACCTACAAAGCCAAAGAAATTATTTCAGAGGAATGAGAGGAAGATACACAAAACTTAGGAAATTTGTAAGTTTTTGTCACAAGACAAATACTTGTGAAACAAAATAGAACTAAATTTAGCCTGACATACAAGAGACAAATAATGGAGCTCATATTTTAAGTAATATGAGGAGTCATAGTGAGTTGGAGAAATGTGAAAAGGATTCCTGGACAAAATGGCATAAGACCTGGATGTTCAAGAAGGAGATACTTTGTGTCATAATAATGACCCTACAGGATACTGCAAATGGGAATGGGCTCCATAAGAGGTCTGTGCCTGGGAATGTGGTGTGTAGGCAGAACGATGTGATAGAATAATGCCCCCCAAAATATGTCCATGTCCTACTCCCCAGACCCTGTGCATGTTACCTTATATAGCAAAAGGAATTGCAGATGAGAGCAAATTACTGAGGTGTGGAGCATATCCTGGATTATCCTGGTGGGCCCATTATAATCCCAGTGGCCCTTGCAAAAAAAGATGCAGGAATGGTCAGAATCAGTAGAAGAGGTGACATGACAATGGAAGCGGGGACTGCAGTGACGTGGTCTGCGGATGGAGGAAGCCACCCTGAGGCAAGGAATATGAGCGACCATGAAAACGGGAAAAGGCAAGGAAACAGATTTCCTCCTCAGAGCCTCCCTGCGGAAACCTCCCTACCAACATCTTGACTTAAGCCCAGTCAGAAAGATTTTGGACTTCTGACCTCTAAAAGTGTGAGAGTTAAAATTGTTATTTGAGGCCACTAGGTGTGTGGTGGTTTGTTGCAGCAGCAGTAGGAAACCTGTAGAGGCACTAGGAAACATGGTCTAAGCTGCAAAGCTATTTGTGGCCACTGTGGATGTGTCAGTAAAAACCAGATGTAGCCAAGCAAATGATAGAACTCGATGCATGACGCTGTCTTCTTCTGTGCTCCACATGCATCACAGTGGGGTGCCTCAAAAATAAGCTTTGGAGAGTGGAGGCCCAAAGCAGTCAGCCCACCACACTGTGTTGAGAGCCCTCAGATGCCAAGATAAAGGTGCTGGCAAGTTGGTTTTGGATGAGGCCTCTCTTCCTGGCTTGGAGATAACTGCCTTGTCACTGTATCCTCACAAGACAGCTCTCTTATCATTATGTCCTCACCTTTCCGCTATGTGTGCCCATGAAGAGAGAGATCTCTGAGATCTCTTCCACTTCTTATATGGACACCAGTCCTATTGGATCAGGGTACCACTCTTATGATATCATTGAACTTAAATTACCTCCTTAAAGAACTATTTCCAAATACAGTCACATTAGGAGTTAAGGCTTCAACATATGAATTTGGAGAGGACTCAATTGAGTCCAAACCAGATGATGACGATTAGGAATGCACCATCTTTTAACTTTAGGGTCTGTGACCTCATATTTATCATGTTATGAAGACTATATCAGGAAGCATTATGAGAGTACTTCCAGAACACCTTTTAATTTTCATGCATTTTCAAGATTTTCCTAATGTCACAATCTGCCCAGAAATTTGCCCATCTGCCCAAAGAAAGAGAAGGAAACCAGGTTGCACACTGTCATCTTTTCCTCATTCACCTATGTGAAATGCTAATTACAGAAAGTACAATGAATTTAATATTATCTTTTTGCAAAAAAAAAAAAAAACATGTAGCTGGGTGCCTGCTGTCAGGATATAATTATACAAAGTGGATTTGGTCTCAAGCAAGACACGAAGGTTACCATCCCAGCCACATAAAGTGCCTAGGGAGCTCCTCTAATTACCACCAACTAGAGATTTAGTCTTCTATCTCTTTCAGATAAACGTCAGCAGCAGCAGCAGCAGCGACAGCCTGCACCTTCCAACATCACACTTCTTCATTAGTCTGCTCTGACTCACCCTCCTCACTGTCTCCCACCCAATAAACCTTCCATTGAGTGATTTATCTTTCCATGTACTGGATGGCACTTAAACCACTGCCTTCTTTCTTCTTTCTCTAATTCCTACCAGATAATTATTCAGTGTCTCTGTCATGCAAGGATATTCATATATGCTGTTTTATTCAGGCCTCATTATGATCCTGCTAAGTAGACATCATCCCTCCATAAGTGGGTAAAGTGAGTATCAAAGCAGTTACGTGGTTTGGCACCAGTATTGAATCATCACAGTGGGCATCCGGAGGGAAGGGGAAGGAAAACAGGAAAGAGGGATGGGGGAAGGAGAAGGGGAAGAAATCTTCAGGAGTGGGGGATAGGAGTAGTAAAGTCAGATGAGCCTCACATCTGCCATCCCTCAGGATCAACATGGCCTTTCATATGCCCCTGAGGCTCTATACCCAGAGACTAATTTTATGGGAATTTATTATAATAGGAACTTGTATAACCTGATTGATTAGAATTTGTTGAACTTGCTGTCCAGACAGCAAAACTGTAGTATAATTCCATAAATAAGCTCTGGCTCCTATGCCTAATGAGAGCTTACAGTCACCCCGAAGGAAAACATCATCTATCTCTGCTGTTGATTTCCTTTCATCCCAAATGCATGAAAAGATACTTTTTAAGCCTTTTTTTTTCATAGACTTCTCTCCATCCAAGTTGGAATAGGGCCCCAAATCTGTCCACAGACTGGCTGGTTCCCTGCACCTAGCCTCTACTATGACCAGGACCAAGAAGGACAGTCACATTCCTCCCGTCTAAGCACTGCAGGAAACAAAATTTATGAGGTTGAAGAAAAGGGGGATCGGGTGGTTACAGTCCCAATATGCCTTCAGGCTGACTGCATTCACTGCTGTCTCCAGTGCTGAAATCAGTGCAAGTGTATGATTTCCAGTCTGTAAACTCAAGGTTTAAGCAGTATCTGTTTCTATAACTCAGATGAAATATAAATTCAAGCATACATCTAACCACATTATTGGGAAATTCATCTGAGGTAATATTGGAACTCCTTGTTGAGGTCTGATAAGAACCTGGAAGTCTTACAATATGTCCAGGGAACATCTCTGTCCTCCATCTGCCTTTCTGGCTCTCCATTCTTCAATCCGCCATGGACACCGCTGACATTGCCTAAGCCCACAGTAGTCCCCTGAAGTCTGATAACTTTAAGTCAGGTAACATGGGAGGAACATAAATGTTCTGCAGAGGCTGCAAACCCCTTCCTTAGGTGCCTCACCATCATTTCTTTGATATATTGCCACCCATACAGAGTTGGGTGTGGGTATATCTACTCCCCACAAACCTCTCTCCCTTTCTCAACACAGGGAAATATTTTTGCCTCCCCTTTTCCTTCTTTCCTTTCCCTCATAGAGCTTACCCATTTCCTTCATTTCCCCTTCCTCTCTACCCCAAGCATCATGCATTAGTGCTTTATTGGGCTTGGATTTAAAAACAAACAAAAAATAAGAAAACAAAAACAAAAGAAAAAAAGAATCTCAAAGGCCACTGACTTCAGACTGCAAATGTGAAGTAATTGATATTTCTTCTGGATGTAGTGACTAAATTTGACCTTGGGCAAGTGAGTATACATGCAGTAATTTAACTAGGTTGTGTGGCTATAACCAAAGCATATGTCCAAGAAGAAAAGGTGTGATATGCCTAATGGGTCAGGGTGCAATGCATTGGTCCCACCAACCTTTGTGCCTTTCAGTTTTATTCTCTTTTTCTAGATACCTGCCATATATATGGTCTAAAAAGGAAAGATCTCTCATACACACATTGTACTCCTGATCAGACTTTGAACCATGGGTAGGCAACTAACTCAAGGTTAGCCAGTCACTCACATGGCCTCAAGCAAGAGCTCTCCCCTGTAAGGGAAGAAATGATGATTGACCAAGCATGGATCCTCTGCGTTACCAAGTGTGAGTTCAGAGACAGAAGAAAATCATTGATAATTGGAAGATCAGCAGAAGCAGAGATGAAAGGTAAAGTGACAGCAATGGGGAAAAAAAAGAAAACAAAGGAAGAACAGTAGATTTCTGGAGCTGACCTAGTGACAGGACACCTGGTGGCTAGGGCTGAGTTCTCACCTAAAATATCTTCCAGTTCCTATTTTTTTTGAAAGGCCTGGCTATATATTGTTCCTGTTTTCCTTCTTTCTCTGAGAATCTTTTCCACACAATCTAATCTAATTTTCTGAACAAACCTGAGCCACTCTCTGGTCCTGGTGACCTAAAAGAGGCTCACTCACATTTATTTGAAAAGAGCCTTCTAAGGTTTAAGATTAGATCATTTAAAGAACAGTAAACTATGACTCACAGATTAATAAACATTTCAAAGGGCAGCAAATAACAGACTTTTATTCTGAAGTTTGAAGATTAAGCAGTCTCAGATAAATAGCCACCAATGAAAACATCTTAAACTACTAACCCTCTCTGTCTGCTCCTCTTCCTCTAGATTTTGGTCTGTGTTCCTTCTGCTTTTCTTTTTGTGTACTCACTTCCTGTCTCCCCTGCTACCATTTATCTTGGATTATGGTAGCATAATTATCTTGATTCTCCCTTGATTTCTCTTTCCTTGGTCTTCTCTTTCCTTGGTCTCTCCCTTCTGTGTGAATGTCTCTTTCCCATTCCCCTTCAGTATCTTATTCCCTTACTCATCTTTTTCCCCCTTTTTCCTTATCTGGTTGCCTCTCCTCCCATCCTCCTTTTATTACTTTCCTTACTACCATATGTTAAAGACCACAAGATAGAAAAGAAATATATTCATTAGAATTTATTGTGCTTATCACATCCCATGTTCTATTTCCTTTATTTAATAGCAGGTGACGTTTATTAAACAAAAGGGAATACCTAAACAATCTGCTTTGTATGTGTCCCTCAGTTGATTGTTTTCTCCAATATTCTGTGGCCTTGGCAGAAAATAAAGGCTGTCCAAACCCAGGACTCTGCATAGAAGGTTACCAAGGAGACAATAGATTCTCTGGTCACTTTCTAGTTGTAAAAAAATGTTTTTAAATCTGCCTGGTGTTTAAGCTGAAAAGAAAAAAAGTATATAATCAATTATTTACTAAATTAGATTATTTATCCAAAATGTACACAGCTGTTATTGCAGTGAAAATAGTGATTTTAGTTTCATTGCATAGAAGTTATCACTCTTGGTGGTGCTCTGGAGCTGATGTTAATTTTTTCTACTAGATTAGTTTTTTAATGTTCCCACGTTGCACATATCCTTTGTGAGTCTGAAAGCCAAGTTTCAAAATACGTCTCACGCTTCATAGACCAAGTCCAAAGCCCTTATCACAATTCTCACCCTTTTGTCAAATGATTAAAATCCCTGTTGACATTTAGTGTCAACAGAGAAAGTTATCCAGCATTTGGTGAGCATTACCCTGCCAATTACTCCTGTTTGTATCCAAGAGCATAGTCACCTGCCACCTAGTGTCTTAATAAAAAACTGCAGTAATGATCCACTTAGACAAGGTCTTTTGGGCTGCCTCTGAAATCCTCTTTGAACTTAGCTTCAAGCTCTTCTTGATGGCAGGCAGTTTTCTCGATAAAATACTACTGATCTGTCTTCTCCATTTTGAACAGCAAAATTCCACCTGTCATAGTCGGGTAGGGTCCCTCTGGTCTATATGGAAGAATATCCAAAAGAATGGTCTGACTCAGAACCTTACGGGAGAGCAAAGTATGGTTGAGAATTGCTGAAGCGTACCATGGAATAAAAAGCATATAAAGTGTATACAGCTAATTCCATACTGTTAACAATAGTTCTATGTAGCAATTGAAATGACATTTTAATTTAATATTTCACAAATGTTTAAGTGTCTCCTATGAGCTGGGCACCACGCCAGGCATTGGGAATGAGGCAGTGAGTGTTAGAGAGAGGCCCTGCTGTCATAAAGCTTGTGTTCTATGGAGCAAGAAGGATAACAAACAAGATTAATACTCATCAGGATATATATTATCAAGGAAATAAACAGCGTCATGAAATAAGCTTATTGGAGAAGATGGCTTTGTTAAAGGTAGTCAGGGAAAGCATTTCTGAGAAAGTGGCACTGAATGAGACTCAAATACTGAGAATATACCAGGTCTAAAAGTAGCTGGGGAAGGTCATTCGAGGGATCAGCAAGCGTAAAGGCCTGGGAGAAGAAGGAGGTCTGGTGTGTCTGAGGGCCAGACTGAAGGACAATGCAGTTGCAATGTAATGAATGAGGTTAAGTTGTGTTTGATTCTAAACATTGCTGACTGGGGGCATAAAAAGAATAAAATTTTTCTATGAGATTTAAATTTTGAAATCAATGCATAATGGATCATATATTTATTGGGACTCTTTAAATGAAACCAAATTAAGAGGAAAAAAGTTTTATTGCGGGAGAGGGAGAGGAATTTAGTAGTTTTCATAATCAGAAAGGACACAGGTGTATCTGGGGATTCTGGAACTACAGACTCTGTTACTGGCTCCTGTTTGTCTGCTTGTCTTTGAATGTTGAATTCAGTCTCTCTTACCACTAGGACCGTGGATGCTGGCAGCTCTGACCTGACATACAGCATCCTGATCTAGAGCTTTTGTCCTCCTACCTCAGTCTGAAAAGCCCAAGAAAGGACTCTGATCGCCCTTTATGCTCACTCCTACAACCAATTATTGTAGCAAGGGAAGTGAGGAACTATGACCCACCTAGCTGGCATCATGTGCCCATCCTTATGGTCATGTCAGTTACTACAAATGGAGGGGAAATATGTGGTAGCACAGATACGGCCCCTGGGATATCAATGTCACTCTACTGTGTCTATCAGAGATGAGAAAAAAAGGTACACTAAATTGGATTAAGGCTAACATGCCAGTAAGATGTTTCTTTAGGTTAAAAAGAAAAAGGAAAAACAAACTATTGAAGGGCATTAATACTATCCAAAGAAAAAATATGTCTTCTGAAGGAGACTTGGTCAGCCATTAAAATACAAAAAGAGGAAAGTCAATGAGATGAACCTTGGTGATTCTAAGTGCTTTGTGAGGGAGAGGAAGTCTTAGACAATGGTTCCCATGGTAAGGTATATTGTTGAGCTAGCCAGTATCTCTGAGCTGGCCCCTCTTGGGCCTATCCCATTTTAATTTGACATTATCAAATTTCTGATATTAATTTAAAGTAGGTCCTCAATAAGGAACTTAAGAACCTTTAGCATAGCCAGGGATAGTTTTAGTTATTTACGAAAGAGATTTTTTTTTCTTCTTTCATGATTCACGTTCTGTTCATGTGCTTCTATGTCCTACACCAGTTCACTTGAGATTTTTCTTCCTTGCAATATTGTCAACAGGAAAATCTAAGTCTCTATGTCACTTCTCACTGTTAGTTCACATAAAATTTCCCATCTCTTTTGCTAAGAAAACTTCTCTCTAAAGGGTTTTACAAAATGCTCTCCTGCTCATCACTTGTTATGGGAAAATAGCTTCTTCAATTTGTAGGATAGCACAGCTCAGCTCTGTGTGTGTGTGTGTGTGTGTATATCCCTCTGGATCTTAGCTGCCTTATCTTCAGCATGACCAGCATTCCAATTTTTGAAGAAGGTTTTATATTCTATTGCTTTTGACATAAAAAGTAACATTAGCTCTGCTGAAGACAGATTCAATGTTGTACAAAATTAGGAATGACAATAAAAATCAAATGAAAATAGTAAATACCATCTAGATTGTATAGAGTTTCTGACTTGTTCCCCCATTTATTTACTCACTGACTCAACTAATGTTTTTTGAACCCTTACATTGTGCTATGCCCTGTGGATACAAGGGTGAATAAGGCAGACAGAATTCCAGTTCTGGGATCCCAATAGTATATGGACTCCATCATGTCTGGAATAAGATGACAATTAACCCTAGGTCTTGGTCTTCAAAATCCTTTAGAAACCTGGAACTGGAACAAATAAACATGTGCAGATAATGTTCATGCTAGGCACTATATGGCAATTGTTAAACAGTGTGACAGAGATGTATTGAGGATGGAATGATTCATTGTGATTGGAAATTTGTGGGGAAAAGATATCGAGTTCATAGTAATGGAACTGACCTTTGTAGGACTTGAATGTGTTGAATATTTGAAGAAGGAAAAAATTTCTAAGTATGTAAAAGGAGTGGAGAAGAATGCTAAAGGGTCCCTTGAAAGAATATGGACTCATTTTTTAGGACTGAATCACTAAGTGTATTTGGATGGCTGTAGGACAAGGAATGGGGATTGATGGGAAATTAGGCTAAAAGTAATAGAAGGCAGATTGTAGGCTACTCAATTTCCATGCATGGGGTTAGGATTTTATTCTGTAGCAATGGCAATCCATCAAAGATGTGTGATAAAGGGCACCTGGGTGGCTCAGTAAGTCAAGTGTGGGACTTCGGTTCAGGTCATGATCTCACAACTCATGAGTTCGAGCCCCTGCAATGGGCACTGTGCTGACAGCTCAGAGCCTGGAGCCTGCTTCAGATTGTGTCTCCCTCTCTCTCTGCCCTTTCCCCACTCGTGCTCTTTCTCAAAAATCAATAAACATAAATTTTTTTTTAAAAGATGTGTGACCAAAAAAAAATATCTTTGTCAGCAGCTCATAGGTTGGGCTCAGTAAGCAAAAGGCAAAGAAGCTAGAGAAAAAGTATCCCTTAGCTGCTGCCTTGCTGCCTGTCCAAGTAAAAGAAGGTGAAAACTTATGTTGGTGCCTGTGGAACCAGAAGATGGGTTTAAGAGGCCTAGGAGACAGAGAACTGACAACACTTCTGTGATGGGCAGAGGGCATGAAAAAGGCAGGAGGCACTGAGGTTGACTCCAAGCTCTCTCACTATTGAGGGGGTCAGGTGATGGTGATGCCACACATTGAGACAGAACAATGAAGAGAAAGGTAAATTCATGTTTCCAATACACTGAGTATGGAATTCCAGGAAAACATTCAGGTGGACCTTTGAACTAAAAATGGGATATGATCACCCTCAATCCTGCAGCATGTGCATGTGAGAGAGAGAGAGAGACAGAAGAACCATGGCCTCAGTTGTGATCATGTGACATTCAGCATCACATACTACTCATATTGCAAGACATCACTCATTTATCAAGTTAAAATTTATTAGAAATGTTTGCTCATCTTGCGGAAAACTCACAGAACAAGTTACTCACAATCCAAGGTTTTGCTGTATATGTATACATATACATACACACACACACACACACACACACACACACAGACTCAAACACACATGCCTAATAAACCATAAGTATCACAGCAATACTCATAAAGCAGTGAGTCTCAATACTGGCAACACATTTGAATAACCTTGGAGCTTTTAAAACCACCACCGCCCAGGGCCCAGGCATCAGTATGATCCTAATAGGCAGCTGACATGGACTGCTACTGTCTCTATGTGAGCAGTGCAGAGAAGGAAAATGAGGTTTGGAAGCATGTAAACCTGAATTTGAATCCTACTCCACTATATACTGGCTTCATCATTTTTGGAAAATTATTTGACTTCTCTGGGGTTCAGTTTTTCCATATGTACAGTAAGAATAACACCTACTTTTTGAGTTACTGGAGATAAGATGCCTCCATGAGTGCCTGGTGTCCATTGCAGTAAATGTTCGTGGAATGGCTGAGAGCCAGGATGAGGGCTAAGACAGAGGGAGGAGCTGGAGGAAGAAGAGAAGCCAGAGCTGAGAAGAGAGGCAGGAGAGAGCCCTACAAAGCCAAGTTAGGCCAGCCTTAACCTTATAAAGCTTTGCGTTTCTCATATTTTTCTTGAAATCCAGCTAAAAGCAAAAGGTTGGCTAAGAGAGAATGAGAAATTTTACCCTGAGGAAGGTCTACAATGTGAGAAAACTGAATACTCCCAATCACCCTTCTTTATTTTCTTTGACCAAGGGAAGGTATATACCACCTGTGCACAACCTGAAATCTAGCTCTTGGGGTCTGATGCTTACTCTAGAACATTATACTACCTAGTGTTCCTCAAGTTGTAGTCTCCAGATCAACAGCAGCAGTATCCCATGGAGATTTATTAGATATGCAAAACCTGGGGCACCTGGGTGGCTCAGTTGGTTAAGTGTTGGACTTCCGGTTTCAGCTCAGGTCATGATCTCACAGGTTTGTGAGTTTGAGCCCTGTGTCCTGTTTTGCCCAGTGTGGAGGCTGCTTGGGATTCTCTTTCCTTCCCTGTCTCTCTCTGCCCTTCCCCTGCTCATGCTTTCTCTGTCTCTCTCAAAATAAATAAATAAACTTAAAAAAAATTAAAAATGCAAAACCTTGGGGCCCCTCCCCAGATCTACTGAATCTGACTTTGGGGATGGGGCCCAGCAACCTGTTTTATAAGGTTCTCAGGTGGTTCTGATGCAACCTAAAATCTAAGAAGCACTGTATTAAAGTACTATAGCAGGTGCCCTCAGCAACAAAAATGGTTAGCAATAAGTAAGACCACAGCACTTTTCATTCCATTCACTATTGGGTCATGTTAAATCAACTCCTAATTCTAATCTCCTGGCTTAATAAATTTACTAAATGAGGAGATATCCAAATAACTGAATTCTCCCTCAGAAAGAAATACAAAATTATCCTTTAGACTTTACTTGCTTAAGCTCTCAGACAACACTTAAAATTACATTTTTACATATTAGTACTGGTATATCTGCCTGTATATGAATGTGTGTTGTTTCATATGAGCAAATGTGTATTTATCCATTTGTTCACTTTGCAAAGATTTCCTTTCACATTTGCTTTTCCAGATGTCTCAGGTTATTCTGCCATGCTTCCCAATTAAGTATGTTTTTCACGTCAGGCTTGTGGTCACTGATGAACCTAATTTCTGGCCACGATGCTCTTCACAGCACAAGAAGAGACCACTAGTGTTAAATGTAAAAGCTTAGATTCTGGAGTTAGCTGGGCAAGGCTTAATGCCATCCCCATGTATAATATTACGCTAGCTTGTATTTGGGAGTAAATGACAATCTCTGAAATCCTTATTTCCTATTTACTGAAAAACACCTGTGCTTGCCTCATAGACTTTTTGAGGAACATGTAAAATACTTAAAAAATACTACCTTCTGGTATTATGACTTCTAGAAGTACTTTGCTTTTAATTATGGTGTGAAATACTTGCAGATATTTGAAGTAGGATGAATGGAATCAACCTTTTTGCAGGTTTTGTAACAAAGCATTCAAAGCAGTGCTTTCAAACCTGAATATGTGGGCTCCTGGGTGGCTCGGTTGGTTGAGTGTCTGACTTTGGCTCAGGTCATGATCTCATGGTCTTTGAGTTCGAGCCCCGCATCGGGCTCTGTGCTGAGAGCTCAGAGCCTGGAGCCTGCTCTGGATTCTGTGTCTCCCTCTCTCTCTCTGCCCCTCCCTCACTCATTTTCTCTCTCTCTCTCTCTCTCTCTCTCTCTCTCTGTCAAAAATAAATAAACATTTTTTAAAAAATTAAAAAAAAAAAACCCTGAACATGTGTAGAAATCACCCAAGGACCTTGTTAGAATTCGGATACTGATCCAGTATGTCTGAGGCAGGGTCTGACATTTGGCATTTCCAACAAGCTCCCAGGGAATACTAATGAAATGTGTCCCAGTTTAAAGCACTGAGCTTACATTCTGGAACACGTTAAATAGTTAGTAAACATTAGCTCTTGGTATCGTGACTTCCAGAAGCCTCTTTGCTTTGAATAACAGTTTGAAATACTTTCAGGATTTTGGAGTACATGGACATATACCGGAATCTATATTCATCAAAACCAGGAGATGATTACATGATCTGTTTTTAATTGTTTTGTGTAGGTTGAAAAATGGGGAGTATTTTTTCCTCTTTTTAATGAGCTGCTTCTGTCTCCCCTGCACTCACTCAGATACTTTTCTTCATGTGCTTTCACTTCCCTTCTATGTGAAATGCCCTCCCTTGTCTTTCTTACCCAAATTGTAACCTGACCTCAAGGTCCAGCTCTTTCAGAAGAAATGTAGCTCTCAGAACATGCATACTTTACCATGCAACACTGCATCGTGTGACTCTGAAATGATAATAACACGTTTTAAGTAAAACTTCCAGCACTAATATACTTGACAATCAATGTTTATGACACTGGTTCCATTGCTTAGAAAAGTTTTGGAATTTGTTCTTTAGAATTGCCTCTGCATTAGTCACAATGCATTAGGCTATGTTGCGTGACCAAAATATTCCAAAATCTCATTAGCTTAATGTTACAAAAGCTTATTTTTCACTCATCATATTCCAGTGTAAATCACGGAGCTTTCGTGCAGACTCTGCTCCAAATAGTGATCCAGGAATTAAGGCCCTTTCCATTGTGTGAATCTGCCATCTTGGAATGCTTGGTTATGGGCTAAGAAGAGCGTGGACAACTGTCCAGGAGATCTATGATCAGGACTGGAAGGGGCTTCCATATGTCACTGGCCAAAATCCAATCAAGTGACCCCAAGCTAACTCTGAGGATCTAGCAAATTTATGTACCTAGCTAGAGGAAATAGTATTGGTGGAGTGACTCCACACGGAGTCATGGAGCAGGATGTGAGGAAGATCAGTTGCCCTGTGTTAAAAAGCTTTTCAGTCAGTGTCTGAGGCAAAGTTGTATGCGATCATTAGTTATGAGTATGTAGAGATGCTAATTCCTTCAGTTCCCAGGGTGGCTAGACAGAGATTATGGCAGCTGAGAGGACCACCCCCCGCCCTGCCAGGTTACCCACACTGGTCATAAACAGCCATTTTATGGCTGTGTGCCATTTTACGCCAGTGTGCCATTCAAATACCATTTTGTGGTATGAAAAATAAAGAGAAGTACTACTATATGGTCGTATCTAGTTATTGACCAAAAGTCATATCATCTGATTTGGCCACTATTCTTGGCTCTTCTCCCAAACCAAACTTTCCTCCAAAATAGCATCTTAATTATAGAAACTCAAACTAGAGTGCTATATAATCTAGAGGTAATCCTAAGAGAAGTTCCAAAAATATTCTAATTGGTGGCATTTCCAGGATAAATGTTAAAAGTCATTAGGGGTCTACTGTGAAAGGGATAGCCTTCATTTTTATGTTTGAAATAGTGTGCTTGTTAAAATAGAAGTATCACTCTTTTCACTTGGCATATGCTTCCTAGGTTCATCCACATTGTCTCAAAGGCCACAATGTCATCCTTTTTTGTGGCTGCATAATATTCCTGTGTGTTTATTCATGCACACATCTTGAATCACTATGTTGTACACCTGAAACTAATGTAACATTATGTATAAAGTGTACTCAAATAAATAAAAAAAAATAAAAATAGCAATATTATCATATTATGCAGGTTATCTCTATCCAGCCTGGAATAATTATCTTTTTTTCCCTCATCCTCCTGTTCTTTGTCTTCCTCTTTCTCTTTCCCCTTTTTCTTCCTTATTTCAAGTATTTTAAAGGCTATGTATTTTCCCCTTTGTGTCATACACACACACACGCACGCACGCACACACACACACATACACACACACACATACACAGTAGCTTGCTGGCCAGTCTATTGATATGTGCCCCGCAAAAAAGTTACTAGATGTTTAATTTACTCTGTAGACATGTTGATTAAAAAAAATAGATTTAAGCTGATGTAGGAAATCTTTCAAAGTGCAGTATTTTAAGAATTTTCCTCCCAGAGATAAATATTTAATATCAGAATCATTTATTTGGAAGGATTTCACTCCTCTCTAGTAATCGCAGCCATATGGGGGTGCCTGGGTGGCTCAGTCGGTTGAGCATCTGACTTAGTCTCAGGTCATGATCTCGTGGGTCATGGGTTTGAGCTGGCATTAGGCTCTGTGCTGACAGCTCAGAGACTGGAGCCTGCTTCAGATTCTGTGTCTCTCTCTCCCTTTGCCCCTCACCTTCTCATGCTCTGTCTCTCTCTCCCTCTCTCTCAAGAGTAAATAAACATTAAAAAAATTTTTTTATTATAATCACAGCCATAAGTTAATATTAGCCACTCCCTTTTGTACATTATCTTCCTTTCTGAATTGTTTCATGCATGTAAGAATTCCAGAAATTACAAAAAATATATATATATCTACCACTGACCTTGTATTATTAAACATTACAGATCCTATTGAAACCTTGGGTCCTTATTGGAATGCCATCATCTCTCCCTTTACAGGAGGAGCTATGAGCCTGAATTTGATATTTATTATTAAGATGCCTATATTGTTTCTTAGTTCCTATGAACAGATACAGAAACAATTTACTAATATTTTGCAGGTTTGAAAATTTTATAAATAACATATGGTTCATATATTTGACAATTGCTTTGCTTTCTTTTTATTATTTGCCTAACATTGTGCTTCCGAGGTGTGTGCTATCATTTGCAGCTCTAATCCATTTGTTTTAACTGCTATATGGCATTCAGTACCATGAGAAAATGTATTCATTTATCCTCCTGTGTTAGTGTACTTCTGGTTGTTTCCACACTTCTGCTTTTACAAGGAGAGCTTCATAAAGTTCTTCTTGGAAATGTCTCCTTGGGCACTTGTTCTAAATCATTTCCAGGACAAATGCATAGGAATGGTATTGGTGGGTTTATAAGGTCATGCTTTTAACTTTACAGGGTTATGCCAGTTGTCCTCCACGGGTTCTGGGCTGGTTTTCATCCACACTGAGAATAAAAAGGAGAGTCCCTACTGGCTTCTTCAGTTGGTATCATAACACTCAAGCTGATTGTTGTAAAATATGATTATTTTATTCTCATTATTCCTTTTTTAAAAAAATTGTTTTATTGGGGTATAAGTGACATGTAATATTATATTGGTGTTAGATGTACAACATAATGATGTGTATATAATGATAAATGATTACCAAACTAAGGCTAGTTAACATCTATCCATGTGTCACACCATACAGCTTTAACTGTTAGTTTTATATTAAATCTTGATATGTGGTAGAGTGACTCTCTCATCTGATTCTTCTCTTTCAGGTTGTCTAGCTATTTTTAGTCCTTTTTTTTACATGAATTTTAGAGTCAGCCTGTCAAGTTCAACAAAGAGCCCAGTTGAGGTTGTAATTTGAATTGCATTAGTACAGATTAATTTGAAGAGGTCTGACAGCTTTACATTATTGAGTCTTCCTATCCTTGAACATGGTTTCATCTTTCTCTTTAAGTATTCTTGAATGTCTTTCAATGAAATTTTATACTTTTTTTCATAAGTGCACATCTTTTGTTAGTTTTAATAGTAGGCACCTTATATTTTTTATTACTACTGTACATTTTCTGTTTAAATCCTCACAGTGCTGTGAGTTAGATATTTTCATGATTATTTCACAACTAAGAAAACCAAGGCTCAAAAAGGTTTAGTAGTAGAGATGGAATATAAAATAAGTGCTGTCTGACCCCAAGTCCAGTGCTCTTAACATCCGCTTTATGATGTTTCTTGTGCTGGGTGTCTGTGATGACAGCTTTTTTTTTTTTTTTTAAGGAAACAATGTAAGGATGTTTACAGGCACAAAGTAGGAATAAAATAAGAATAATCATTAATCTCTCCGGGGAAAACTTGAAAAGCAGTGCTTTTCAAACTTTAATGTCTATACAAATGATCTGGAGCTCCTGTTAGAATGTCCATCTCAATCGGTCGGTCAAGAGTCGAGTCTGAGATTCTGTTTTTCCAACCAACTCTTTTATTTAGGGATTCACAAAGGTCTTTCAAAGAAAGGTTTTACATTTTTCATAGCCGGACATCCTTAAATTTAATGCTAGGTACCTTATATTTTGATTATTACTGCTCACGTTATCTACCTTTCTGTATTAATCCTCACAGTGCTCTGAGTTAGAGATTTTATCACCAAGGAAGCTAGGTTTGGAAAGGTTAAGTAAATCACCAAATTCCTTGATAGTAAATGGTAGGTAAGACCAGGACGGCTAGTCCGAGGAACTTACTTTGAGAACCACTGCCCTATATAGTTGCCTCTGGCAAGGGACTCTTTAATGAACAATTATTAAAGGTGAGAACTCCCACCAGATGGCAGCAGAAGCTCATCATTTTATCTTGAGTGATTTTTTTTTTTTTTTTTTTCACTTCCCTCTGGATGAAGTATCTGACATTGGCAGAGGCCCACCTTCTCAGACTGTTTCAGGGAAATGAATCGGGTTCCCTTGTCTCCTGAGGCTCTGTGATGTACAACCTGCTGTAGCGCTGCAGCATTGACAATGAGTTTTCACCAAGAGCATCCAGCTGGGACAGGGTATCATGCCCGCAAGCTTCTTCCAAAAAGCTTATTTCAAGAGGCTTGTAAATGAGAATGAAAAACTGTTTTCCATCAGTTGCTTTTTCATCACCGTGAGTTCTGTTTGGGCACTTAACCAAGAATAGGAGGCATGGTTTGAAATGTCTGGCAGGATATGAGAGGAGGAAATGATTCATTCTCTGTGGGGGAAGGGGAAACTGTTCAGGCAGATAAATCTGAATCTGAGTCCAAAGATTCTGGGAAAATCCAAACAGTATGCCCGTGGACCATTAGCCTCATGTCAGACTATTAGCCACAGGCCCAGCTTGTGCCAATGGGCCTCAGGCCATCCCTCTTATTCAGTTCTTTTTTTTTTTTCTTCTGAACCTGAAGAATATATATATATATATATATATATATATATATATATATATATATTTTTTTTTTTTTTTTTTTTTTTTAACCATGAAAAGGAAACCATCAGCTCCTAATGTTCCACCCTGAGCTTGTGAGGTGAAAATACCTCACCCTCATTAAAAAGGATCACAGGCTTGACTTTTGATTTTTAGTTCAAAAAAAAAAAAAAAACTCACAAGCATAAGCCTGTGCACTGGGGAGGCCCCAGCAGTGGCCTTCAGCATACTTGGAGCAGGCTGAAGCAACCAATGTCATCCATAGTCCTTCAGAAGTTCCCACCTCTTCATCTCTCCTTATTCTGCAAAAACCGTCTCTCCTATTGATGTAGACAGCACTCATCTTACAGTGAACGCTACACAGATTGCCTCACCAGTGGGGCAAATGGGCATCGTGGAAAATGAAACAAACAGGAAAGGGTAGTTTGAGGCTGTGCTAGGTGACCCTTGCACTGATGGACCCTGCATTATTCGGGATGCCAGGCAGGTAGGGCAGGGAGCCTGGGAGGGCTGGCCGAAGGACTGTGGTCATGAGGAGACAACCAGATTATCAGTGGCCCTATTATTTAAAGGTCGCTGCTTCCAGAATTTGCTGGGAAAGAGAGGGACAGAGAACAGGGTCCATGCCACTGAGGCCACGCCACTTCCCCAGAGTCACATAGCTATGAAGTACGGAGCTGGGTGACAAACCCAAGACTGAGGTCGGAGCTCCGCTGTATGGGCTTTCAGACACTGGACTACAATACTCAATAGATGTTTGCTGAATTCATGTATTTATGAGAGAAGTTATACTTTTCAAAAAGCAAACAAGCAAAAATATAAAAGAAAGCACCAAAAATAAGAAACCAACCATCTACAGCTATGTTAATGGCAAAGAAAGTAAAAAGAGTCTTTGGCACTTGGCTCTGGACCCCAGGGGCCCCATGGCTCTTTCCTCTGGGTCTGAGGATTCTGGTTCTGTTGCCACGGGAGTGGTACCAAATTGATGGAGCTTTTAGCCTCACTTCCCTGCCACGGCCTTGACCACTCCTTCTTTATGGCTCTCTGCCTTCTTCCTTTGATGCATCAAGGCCATAGCCTGAATCATAGGCTAATACACTGGGATTAGTTGCTACTGTGAATCATTTCATAAAACAAAGACACCTTTTACAAAGGGTAAAAATTCTTCCAAGTTAATTCACCACTGCTTCTCAGCTATTGTTCACAGACTCCCCTGAGGATATGGTGAAAGCTGCAGACCCTCTACCCTATAAAAGAGTACATGTGTGCAGACATACACACACACACACACATACACACACACACACGAGGGCACAGAATTTCAGGGAGGTTCATGTATCCCTGAATTCTGTCCAGAAACCCCAAGCCAGGAATCCTTACCCTAGATGGCCATTATTTGGGTTTATTTAAGTTGAGACACACAGAATCCCATTGGTGTCATTTAGTAAGAGATAAGCTTAAATAGAAAGGGATAGAACTTGGAAGTTACTCATCTTAAATTTGTAGTTTTTGCATCTTCAGGCAGACAAATAATAGTGCTTTTAAAACTCTGGAAAAAGTATTTTAATAGGAAAAATGTAAAGGTACTGTAATAGTTTTTTAAACAGTTACATCTGGAGGACAAGGAGGGCAAAGGATTTGGAGAACATTTCAACACACTAGGACAAGGACCTGGGCTCTGCCCCATGCAGGGCAAGGCTCTGCTCCTTGTACAACACAGGGCTCTATCAGGTGTTAGCTACTGGGTGTGTGGAGTTGGGGTTCCTTGCCTGGAATGGTAAGATAGCACAGAGGACACTTTAGTTCCATCACACAGTCCTACAAGGTCCACTCCAGGGCCTACTTTCAGAAAGGGGAGCACATTCCCAAGCCAGAGGTCAAAGTTGAGCATTTTAGGATGCTAGAACCAGCTTTTGAGGAAATCTGAGGTGTGTGCTTTGTTGGGGCTTACAGATGGTATAAAACAGCTTTGCAGTCAGATGGGCCAGAGTGACCGACTGTCCCAGTTGCCTGGTCCTCTCCTGAAAGTCTTTCATCTCAGGAAACCCCTCAGTTCTGGGAAGACTGAGACAGTTGTTCCCTCTACTGGAGTCTCAGATAATGACCCTGGGCAAGATGCTTAATCTCCCTGAGCCTCAGTTTGCACATCTGCAAAATAAGGCTAATACCCTACGTTGGAGAGGTTCACGGAACAATGCAGGTAAATGCCCAGTATTTGGCAGATAGGCAATAAGCAGAATGGCAGTCTTTTACCACTGCTGCTATTGCTGCCTGGAAGGCCAGGCTTTCAGGGTGCCTCAGGGCTACTCAGATGCACGCACTTCCCTCTTCCATGTCCTCTAGGGTCTGCAGGGCAAGGTATGAGGCCCCAGATCTGTCAGGAGTCAGGAGGACTGTACAGGATGAAAATGTGACAGAGGCAAAGCATCTTCAACCCCCTTTCCAAGTCATTTTCTGTTCTTCCTGCCCATTCTTCCTCTTCACACTCCCCACAGGCATCTCAAACTCCCTGGGTTCCACCTCAGGTAAGGAATTGCTAATAGTCATTGTACTTTAAATGATTTAAAAGGAACTCCAGAAAGTGTTGGCATTTAAATCTCTTGTCTCATAAAATAAAAAACATAATAAAAAATAAAAAAGGCTCTGTTCTCCTCTTAAAGGGAGTTCATACACCAGAGAGTCTGACCCTTTTATCGCTATATTAGGCTAGATTCAACTGCCCATACGAGAAAACACAAGATTAGTTTAAGCAAGATGGAAGTTGTTCCTTTCTCACATAAAAGGTCTGGTGAGGCAGTTTCATAGCCCATCATGGGCCAAGGCATCTTCATGTTGTCCCTCCCTCTACCCAAGTGCTGGCTTCCAATCTGAAGGTTGCTTCCTAGATCCAGAAGGCAGTTGGAGCACCAATCATTATTGATCACTTAAGGGCATAAGAAATAGGAAAGGTAAAAGGGCAGAAGAGACACCTGCTGACCAAGTCCATTCCAAGTAAACCGTCTTCCAAAAAGTCCCAGGCAACACTTAAAGTAGCATCTCATTGGTCAGAGCTTAATCACATGGTCACTATTAGTTACAAAAGATATTGGGAAATAGCCACTCCTTTGGGTAGATTGCATCTTCACAAAAAGTAAGGTTCAGATACTAAGGAAGAAAAGGAAAATGCACCTAGAAAAGGCAGCAAATGGGGAGACTGCACTGGTAAAATCTTCTGTCCTTGTTTTCCCTGGTGGCTGGTTGATCAGAATCACCATAGCTTCAAGCCCCTCTGTTCCCCAGTTCTGGTGACCAGACCAAATTTAGGCACCCCTCGGTGACCAATAAAAGAAAGAATGAAGGGAATTATACTAATACTGGAGGGGGTTACATTTAGTTGCTAGTTACTAGGTCAGATTTCCAAGGGATGTTCTGTCTGAGGATTCTAAAAACCACAGTATACTTTTCACTGATCTGTGGGTTTAAGGATTGTTACATTCCCTTAGGATTCTATTTATAAATTTCTGGTTGTTCCTCAATTGGGTTATGAAATTAAATTCTGAAAGCAGCCAGAAACTCTTATGAACAAGGCTATTTCTTTTCTACCATTTATTGATCATGCCTCACATCCAAAATGTGTAATGACCAATGAGCATTCAGTTCATGACTTAGAGTTGGTAACATAGTGGTGGCTGATTGTTGAGGAAAAAATTAATCTGATGGGACAATTTCTTGCCTGTCACCAAAAGAATAAATCATTTTAACTTAGTTGCTGCTTGCAGACTGTAGCTAGGATTTCTCAGCTTATAGTACTAAAGACATCAGATGGATATAATGCACACAGTACTGAACCTAATGTCCAGTATATTCTCCTGATTCTTTTTCTATGGACATGTGATTCTCTATAACATTCAGGCTTAATTTCAGTAGTGCAGGTCATAAACTAAATCACCCTTTCAGCTAAAATAGCAATGAGAAAGACGTACTGGAGTTGACCACACAAATATGACAGCTATGATCTATGGTGGAAGCACCATTAGATATGTGAGTCTGACCAATCAGGAGAGTAGGAAACATTAAGTGCCCTGGAGAGCATCTATCTATTTAGGGAAAACATTGAAAACAAAGGAAAACGGAGTATATTCATTTTAAACTGAAAAAATGAAAATGGACACTCCCTTTTCTCAAGAGAGAAAAGCAACATTTGAAATGTACAAGCCATTGATTCTCGGCCTTTTGGCTGAGATCAAGTGTGAAATGTACAAGCCATGTGCAGACTCATCCTTTGTGGAACCCTCTAGAAGGAGATGATACATTGCCAGCAGCAACATTAGCAGGTAGGGTATATTAGTCCTGATGGAGGAGGGCTTAGCACAGACTGCCTTCTGAAGTCAAAGCAGTTAGTCATGTCTAGTTGTGTCTCTTAGTGAAATGCCTCATTACACAAGGAATGTAAATCATTTTTCCTCCACAAAATGGTTGCATCTGTGGTATTTCATAAATTGCATCAGACCCAATGTACCTCAACAATTTTTATAACCTGATGCTCTTCTTCTGTGATTGTGTGTTAGTCTTAGTGACAGTTCATAGACTCTTATACACAGTAATAGCATTTGTTTTTATTAGTTTCAAAACAAGCCATGAAGGGAATATTAAAGTTAATGGACACTGCTAAATTCATAGCATAGTACATGGGCTTGAGCATGGAACCTTTGTGTTAATGCTTTCACAACTCAACAACAATAATAATAATAATAGCAACTGTCAGGGCACCTGGGTGGCTCAGTCAGTTAAGCAACTGACCTCGGCTCAGGTCATGATCTCATGGTTTGTGAGTTTGAGCTCCGCATGGGGCAGCTCAGAGACTGGAGCCTGCTTTAGATCCTGTATCTCCCTTTCTTTCTTTGCCCCTCTCCCACTTGTGCTCTGTCTTTCTCTGACTCTCAAAAATGAATAAATGTTAAAAAAATGTTTTAAAAAATAATCATAGCAACTGTCAACGTGGAGTGCCCCATTGGAGCTAGACACTTTACTAATAGCTTTACATACATAATCTCATTTAATTCTCCCAACAACACTCTAACGGTGTATTTATATCCTCATTTTTGAGAACAGGAAAGTAAGGTTCAAGGTCTCAGTGATATCAAGTGGTAGTGTGGCTATTTAAATCTGGGTCCGTCTGAATCAAATTCCATGCCATTTTCTCCTACATTTGGTTGAATCCTCATGAGGATTCAAATTCTTCTCTCCTCTGACATCATTTTAACACACCTTATTAGAATAAAAAAGAAAGAAATGTTAGAGTTTTTTTTTTATATCACAATAATTTGGTAATTTTTCAATAAAATATAAGCCATATTATTTCAGCCAGATCTAAGTAGCACACAAAGTTTTCTGTGTTTTTTCTAGGTTATAATTGGGCCTGTCTTTTATCCATGTACTGTATTGGGGTTCCCCACAAATGTTTATAGATATAATGAGAAAATAGCCAGAACTGTTTCAAGGGAAGAGTATTCTGATACCCACCCTCTTTGTGTGTTTTCTAAGCACACCCTTCTTCGGGAAAGAGGCAACTATTCTTAGATAGTAGAGCATTTCAACCAAGCATATGGCATTGAACAAGTTTAGAGGAGTTGGGGAAATATAGTGTGATTCCAATCATAAACATACACACGCATGTGTCTAGTTTATTTCATAATATATGCATGTAATGAAAACTGGAAAAAAACTATACCAGAACTATAGTAATAGAGTTCTGAATGGTAGGATTCCAAGTGGTTTTCTTTTCTCTTTTTGGGGTTTTCAAAATTTCCTAAAATGAAGGAATATTGCTAATATAATACTCCCCCAAAGTAATAGTTTGACTGGGCAGGAGAATTCTCGAATCATGAAATAAGTGGCTAGAGGCACAGCCATATAGCATGAGGCCTCTTAATATTGCACCTATCTGTTGTTTATCAACATCATTAATAATAAAGATCTTTGATACCTCTTTGCCACTTTTTCATTAGCTGGAAAGATAAACTAGTCGCAAAAAATGTCAAAGCCAAAAGGTTTTTCATGGACTTAATCAATATGAACCAGTATCATTTAATAAGAAAATATGCTCATCCCTTTGTATGGCTTTGTGTTTGCATGCCCTGTGTGCAAGGATTGTGTCTAGAGATAAGAAATCAGGGCATCAGTCTGGTTCTCTATTTCCATGGCAACACATAGATTCAAGGAAGAGTTCTTGGTGTCTTTGCTATGTGCTGTGGACACGCGTCCCTCTAAGTTTAATTCCCTGTGAGACTGCCTCGTTTGTTGTAAATCTCTGAAGCAGAAGTGAGACACAGTTTTGGTTCTCAGAACTCCTTAATATCGATAAATCTGTGAGCAGCAATAAAGAGTACCAGTACTCTGAAAACATATCATTTTTCATGACAATTCCCTCTTAAAAGGTCACAAAAAAGTTCTTTTTAGGGTTACTAGTTAGTGTAGTATGTAACAATAATGGTTTTCCTAGTTAAGGTTCTAGGCATGCCCACTCACTCACACAGAAAGTAGGAAAGGAATTTTTCTCTTAATCTTTATTCAAAGGAAATATTTTCCAGTATTCTCTCCTTATAACCTTTTCCTGGTAAATCCTTAAAACTGGCAACAAAATTGTATAGAAAGCTAGAAGCCAGAATTCAGATCACATTTTACCATAATCTCTGTAATCTTGGGCAATTTCCCTAATCCCTCTGTGCGTCCAGTTTCTCATCAGTAAAATCATCTAAACTAATAAAAGGAAGGAAAACCAGTTTGAGAGAAGAGGGAAAAACTGAGAAGAGAAAATTAGTGTTGTCACTATCCCCACTCTACTACAACCTCTGCTCCTTTTTCCTCCATACAATCAGTGGTCATAAAAGTAAAGAAAGAATGAAAGAGATTACGTTCTTTTTGGCCAAGCACACATATGAACCTCCCAAGAAATTTCAGGTTATTGTTTACATTAGGTTCAAGCAATGTATTCCCAGCCAAAAAAAAAAAAAAAAAAAAAAAATCCACACAGTTGGGGAAGGTAGAAGCTGGCTTACCTAATGCCCATTAAATTTGTATCCCAAATCTACCCAGACATACAGGGATGCAGTTTTAGATTTTCAGAAGAAAGAACATCCCTGTCTATTCTTCTTTTATTCTCCCTAGTATTTTTTTTAAGAAGAAAAAGAAGTCATTAAAGAAATACTAGGGAGCTCATAGACTTTCCAAGAGGGCCAGTCTCTGAAGAGCAATACCTACTCACATTCTAAGTGTTTCTCAGCAACCACAAAGCCACAGGGAAAGTAAGAGATACAAATTGGATTCTGCTGGCTGAGCAACCCAGTCCATGGTTGTAATCTGGGAAATCCAGGAAAAGCACTGAGCAGCCTTGGCCTTGAGGAGTCCACTCTAATCTGCAGGTGAGCCAAGAAAGGGTAACTGAACCAACCAAACCTCATCTACCCTTTGGCCCTATATTAAAAGCAGGCCCTCAGGGCAAGCTGATTTCAATCTACTTCCAGGGCCTTCAGGTGTTACTAAAATGTCCCAAGCTTTCCTAGCTGCTAAGTGTCTAAACCAAGATTCTAGCCCAGGTCTAGGGCCTTGATGCCCCAAGTAAGGTTTAGAGACAAGCCATGTAAGCATCACCAGACCTTCTGACTTCGCATCTCTTAACACATATTTCTCGACAGGTAAGAGGAGCATAATACCTGCTTCACCTCCTTCAGAAATTGGTTGTGAAAATCTGAGGCAAAGTTTTTACTGCCCTGTAGAAGAAGGAGAAACTTCAAGATGGTATAGTGAGTTTTCCAAAAACTCCATTTTAGGCTATTTAAAGGACTATATATATATATATATATATATATATATATATATATATATATTGACCTCATTGCTCTTTTGCTAAGATCATGTTCTTTCTTTCATCAGTGGTGGTGATGGAATTTGCAAGTTTTTTTTTTTCTCTCAGATATCACTATTTGAAAAAAATACAAAGTTGGATGATCTATGTTGTTATTAGATTGGGGGGGTGTTAACTTGGGGGGTGGTAATTTTACTAGTCTGTGAAACCCCAAAATTTGTGATCCACTACGTGAAAATGCTTGGAAAGCTACAGAAGTGTAAAAAAAAAAATGAGGTGTTACTGTTTTCTTTTTTTTTTAATGTTTATTTATTCTTGAGAGAGAGAGAGAGACAGAGTATGAGCAGGACAGGGACAGAGAGAGAGACACACACAGAGAGAGACATAGAATCTGAAGCAGGCTCCAGGCTCCGACCTGTAAGCATAGAGCTGGAACTGGAACTCATGAACTGCGAGATCAGGACCTGCACTGAAGTCCAACGCTTAACCGACTGAGGAAACTGTCTGAAGGGTAGGTTCTGCTCAGTGCCCAGAAATGTAAATGTCCTCACTGTCTCCTGGATCTTGTGGTTCCTGGGAAGAAGAGGAGAGGAAGCCAGGGACTCAACTAGATGATTTGCCCCTTGATACCACTAGGAGGTGTTTGGATCCTCTTCAAGTCCTATGCCTCAGACGCCCAAGTTTCCTGTTCATAAAGTAAACGATGAAGTTGAGACTTACCTTTTTGCCATACTTTCATTTTCATTTCGCTTGGAGTGTGGCTTCTCTTACAAGGTGAACAGGAAAGATCAGTTGCTCGGTTGATTGCCATTCAAGACTGTTGTGGGAGCAGAATCCCAGTTGAAAGTAGAAATAATGTTACCCTTTCTCATCCAAACATTTAGAAAGGAAATAAATCCTTTTAAGCAATGTTGATTTTTTAAATCATCCTTTCAAAGTGACCATTTCAGTGAATAAAAACTTCTCTCCACTTAATTATCCTTTTATCCTTCACCAAACAAAGGCCCCATTTGTAATAGGATGCACTAAATAGTTGTGGCAGTTTACCTTGTTTTAAAAAATGTTCTGTAAAGAAGGAAGTTAATAAATTGCTTTAGCAGATCTAACAGTCTCCCATGGCTAAAATGTTTGAAATTCAGAGGGTGTCACCCAATATCTTGCTGCTCAGAGGAAATATCTTCAAAGATGGCAAGAATCAGTTTTAACCTTTCTATAAAGACACAACATTAATACTATGTATATAAACTGAATAAGGTTTCTATTTCTGTTTGATAAGTATGCCCTGGATAAGCATGTTTGATAAGTATGCACATGAAACAGTAAAAATGAAAAGAAATGTAGAAATCAGGAACACCTGGGTAGCTCAGTCAGTTAAGTGTCTGACTCGTGATTTCAGCTTAAGTCGTGATCTCATGGTTCCTGAGATCGAGCCCCACATAAGGCTCTGTGGTGACAGCACAGGGCCTGCTTGGGATTCTCTCTCTCCCTCTTTCTCTCTCTCAAAATAGATAAATAAACATTGTTTTTAAAGAAAGCATACACCCAACCACTTTGTAGGAAATTGGGTGATGTTATTATAAGTGTATAGGTTTAGAGCCAGGCATACAGATCTGCCCCAAGGTTGAACCTGCCATTTGTGAAACCTTAGGATGTCATTCTTCGCTCATCACTCTGCTTCTTTATTTGTAAAGTGAGGATAATAATATTCTGAGATAATATAAGTCACAGAGACCTGCGAAGTTCTGTTCTCAAAGTTGCCAAATTAGTTTAACCTTCAGAGCCCAGGTTAGAAGTAAGTATGGATACTGTTTCTAGCACATTCAGAACATAAGCAATTAACAGAGACTTTGTCACTGAATGAAACTGTCAGATGATTACACAACTGCTTTTTATATGTGCTGGCCCTTCTTAGCCCTAGGATGCCCAGGGTATCACTGAGGAAGGAGGTTCCTGATGAACTTGAATTCTGTACTGCATATCTCCTACTGAAGTATCTAGAAGAATTTAACATCTACACAACTAATGCCTAGTCCCTAGGCATAAGATATAGACAATGTCATTGATCCCTTGAAAGCACCAATCTTTGAAAGGCAGTTCCTTCTAATTGAATGACATATAATATGGAAAAGTCACCTCAAATAACTGGGCATGGGGCTTCAATGAAGTTCATTTCCCCCTTCCTTTTTTATTTCTCTTTCCTTGAAGATAATAACATGAAAGGTAGAATTAAACAGCTTCCAGCCACATGGAGAAACATTAGCCTCTCTTTATCAGTTGATGGTTTTGAAAGGCTAAGTGATTTTAATAATCAAAAACCAAAAACCAAAAAACCAATAATCAAAAATCTCAAAAATCAAGCCAGAGTTCGGGGTAGCAAAATGTAATCTCTGGTGTGACACCCTTAGCATGAGTTAAGATAAAGTAGTCCTGCTTCTGGCTACTTATTGTTTCATGAGGAAGAAATTTGATAATATTTCTTAGGGCTAAGATATGAGGGAAAACTAGCCTATGGACAATGTCTACAGTGAAAGAAAGCAAAGAAAGAAAGAAGCCCTGTTCCACATGTCTACTAACACTGAGGTGGGCTTGTATGGTAGAGGCAGTGGTATGTTGAGTGGATCCCTTCAAGCAAGGACTTGGTCCCACCTGCAGAGAATGTGGTCAGCAAACAGTCTCCAGCTGTCAGCTCCACCCAGGGGGACTCAGGTGCAGAGAACTGAATTAACTGAGGTCATGCCCTATTTTAGCAGCTTACATATGGCCACTGAATGGGGATAAGGGGTGTAAAAAGGGCCTGCCATTTGGCAAGATGTGTGGCAACCCTGCCTGACATTTCTCTTCCAAGAGTTCGCCCTGGGTCAGCCAAGGCTTTGCCAAACCTCCACTGCAGTCCAGTTTCTACCAGTGGTCAATCTGTCTTCCATCCCCAAGTGTCACTCCTTATAAATAACGTGTACCATAAACTCTGTCTCAGCATCTCATTCAGAGAACCAGACCTGCAACTAAACGCATCATACTTTCCTAAGAAGGGTAGCTTGACACTTTGCACACTTTCTGTCAGGCAGTTCACACAGAGTTAAATCAGAGGGCTGTTACAAGAGTTTGATTTCACGCTCTTATACTTCAACCTTGCACTCCAACCTCGTCCCCCACCTCCTCTCCCACAAGCCTTTCACTCAAGCAGCGTGGGTTTGCTCGCTTCTCATCTTCAAAACCCAATCCTCTGCTGCCTTAGAGAAATGTCCTCCCAGTCTCATTCTGCCCAACCTTGACTAATGCAGCTGAGCCATGAGTCACAGCATTTATTGGTGTTGACTCTGGCAGGGGTGAATTTCTTTGCTATCAATTGCTATAAATTTTGCAAACACAGAGTTAAACCACAGCCAAGCCCTAGACCAGCTAACCCTGGGATATTGTGGACTGGGCTCAACAGTGTCAGCTCCAGAACAAGGCAATGCCAGATGACTCTAGGCCTGTAACCTGGTGGGTTTGATCTACTTATCAAGGCTTCCTGCCTTTGACTCATATTTATGGAGCAATGTCCTAGCACTGGGGACATATCACTGAATAAAACAGTCATGTTCCCTTCCTCAGAGCTTACTGTCTAGGGAGGGAAATAAAAATTTAAAATCAATAAACCTGCAAGTAAACGTAATTGCCTGTGCGGGATACTAAGAGAATGCAGTGATGGAAAATAAAAGTGAGAAGTAGGATCCACTTAAATGGTGGGGTTAGGAAAATCCTCTCCAGAAAAAGACACTTAGGTTGGGCCTGAAGAATAAGAAATATGAAAATAAGAAAGGCCTGGAGAGTCAGTGGAAAAGCATTCCAGGCAGAGGGATGATACCCAATCATCCTTTATTTATTGATCAATGAATATTTCTAAAGTTGGGGGGGGGGGTTGGAAATGGGGCACCTGGGTAGCTCAGTTGGTTAAGTGTCTGACTTTGGCTCAGGTCACGAACTCATGGTTTGTGAGTTCAAGCCCCGCGTCGGGCCCTGTGCTGACAGCTCAGAGCCTGCAGCCGGCTTCAGATTCTGTGGCTCCCTCTCTCTCTGCCCCTCCCCAACTTGTGCTCTGCCTCTCTCTCTCTCTCTCTCTCAAAAATAAATAAAATGTAAACAAAAAATTAAAGTGGGGCAAAAATGCAGTAGGGAAGAAAATCATCTTCTAATCACACAAGAAATGAAGTATTGTATTGACTTAACAAAGAAATGCTTTAAAAGTTTTGTTTGTTTTAGCCTACAACTGATTCTTATGGGTTGGGTTTGTTTGTTTGTTTGTTTGTTTTTGTAATCATTTGTGGAGTCCTGAACTTAATATATTGCTTCTGCTGTTGTGCATTTGATATCCTCTTCCTGGGATTTATTTCTCCACTGTCTACTCTTAGGGCCCTTCCTTGCTTATTCTTCAAGATTCACTTTAAGCAACTACTCTTTTTTAAATAGCATTTAAAAAAATGAGATTAACTTCAGATGACATAAAATTCACCATTTTAAGCTGTATACTTTAGTGATTTTTAGTTTATTCACTATGTTTTGAACATACTAAACATTGCCATGATCTAAATCCGGAACAGTTTCACTACCTCAAAAAGAACTCTAGTAACTGTTACCACTTAGTTTCAATTTTCCTCTACTCCCATGCCCTGGTGACCACTCGTCTACCTCTATCTCCATGGATTTGCCTATTCTGGACACTGCATATTAGAATCATGCAATGATTAGAATCATACAGTCTGTGGCTTTTTGTGTCTGGCTTCTTTCATTTAACATAAGGTTTTCAAAGTTCACGTATGTTGTAGCATGGATCCATACTTTACCTTTCTTTGTGGCCAAATAATATTACACTGTGTATATATACCAAATTTTGTTTATCTATTCATCAGCTGATAGACATTTGGATTGTTTCTACTTTTTGACTATTGTGAATAATGCTGCTATGAACATTTGTATGCAAGTTTTTCTGTGAACACCTGTTTTCATTCCCTCAGGTACATATTTAGGAGCAGAATTCCCGTGTCATATAATTCTATATTTACAATTTTGGGGAACTGCCAATATGTTTTCCACAGAAGCTTCATCATTTTACATCCCCACTAGCAACATATGAGTATTTCAATGTCCCCACATCCTTGCCAATACTTGCTAGTGCCCTTTTTTTTTTTTAAGTATTATTATAGACATTATAGTGGGTTGGAAGTAAAAATTCACCTATTTTTTAAAGTATTTATTTATTTTTGAGAGGCAGAGACACAGAGGGCAAACAGGGGAGGGTCAGATAGAGAGGGACACACAGAATCCGAACCAGGCTCCAGGCTCTGAGGTGTCAGCGCAGAGCCCGATGTGGGGCTCAAATTCACAAAGCATGAGATCATGAGCTGAGCCAAAGTCAGACACTTAACCGACTGAGCCACCCAGACGCCTCTATTTTTGTTATTGCTATCTAAAACCCCATTTTACTGCTATCTAAAAACCCACTGACTAACATCAGGTCTTGGAGGTATTAACTTGTGTTTCTTCTAAGAGTTTTACTTAGTTATTTTTTCTTCTAAGAGTTTTATAGTTTTAACTCTTATATTAGGTCTTTGATCCATCTGGTATTAGCTTTGGTCTATAGTGTGAGAAAGAAGTACATATGCATTTATGTTCCTGACCATTTGTAAAAAAGACTATTCTTTCCCCCCATTGAATCTCCTTGGCGTTCTCATCAAAATGCAATTGATCATAAATGTATGGGCTTATTTCTGGACTCTCAATTCTCTTCCATTGGTGTATATTTCTATCTGTATGTCAGTGCCACATTTTCTTGATTACTGTGGACTTAAAGTTTTGAAATTGGGAAATGTGAGTCCTCCATTGTGGTCTTATTTTTCAAGATTGTTTTGACTATTCTGTGTCCCTTGCAATTGGAAATTTAAGCGGGATTTCTTTGAACCTGTAGATCAGTTTCAGTAGTAGTGCCCTATCAATACTAGCAGATCTTCCAAAAAAATAATAGTAATCTTCCAATATATGAGCACAGGATATCTTTTCATTCTTTTAGATCTTTAATTTCTTTTGAGACTATTTTGTAGTTTTCAGTATGTGAGCTTTGTAGTTCTTTTTTTTAATTTTTTTAATGTTTATTTATTTTTGAGAGACAGAGCAGAAGTGAGGGAGGAGCAGAGAGAAAGGAGACACAGAACCCGAAGCAGGCTCCAGGCTCTGAGCTGTCAGCACAGAGCCCGACACAGGGTGCGAACTCGTCAGATCATGACCTGAGCTGAAGTTGGACACTCAACCTGCTGAGCCACCCAGGTGCCCCTTTGTAATTCCTTAAATTTTTTCTTAAGTGTTTCTTTTTCTTTTGATGCTATTGTAAATGGAATTGTTTTCTTGATTTTCGGAGTAAGCATTTTCTCCTATGTAAAACTTTCCCTGAACTTCACTTCCCCCAAGTGAGAACTGATAATTCTTCGCTCAATGTTTTCTCTCTGCTGGGCATAGACTTGTATTATTAATACCCACCACAATATACCAGAAGGCCCAAACTTGTATAATGTCAATTTCCCTTACATGTGGACAGAGACTGTGTTCTGTTTACCTTTTTTTGTCCCTAAGACTTACTTAGGAGCACTGGCATACACATAGAAATATATGCCAATGGAAGAGAATTGAGACCCAGTAAATGTTTACAGAACAGAGAAAGGAAGAAATAATTGCCACCACTGAGGGTTTTCAGTAAGACTGAAAATACCATTTAGGAATTCTAGGGAGAGGGAGGAGTGGGGAATGAGGCTGAAGATACAGGTGGAGCAGAGACTGGAGCTGGTATTTCACTCCCCACACAAAGAGGAGTGTCACCATGAGGATGGTTCCACCAATGTTGGAAGAAGATCGATAACTGATTTGGATTGGGGAGGTGTAGGCCAAGACAGGAACTTGCTGCAGTATGGTTGTGAGGAAATGAATCCAATGGAGGTTCATAGATGTGGAAATGGGAAAGAAGGAAACGATGTGAGAGGTGTTAGAAATTCAAAACTCTTGGGATATAGTGGCTGGTTAAATTTGAAGAAGGGGAAAAAGTCCATGGTGATAATGTTTCAGTTTTTTGAGCCCAAGAACATGGATGGAAGTAGCAAAGTCTAGGAATGGAGCTGGAGATGAATGTTTGATGTCTTCTTGGAAATCTTAGGGAAAAGCTCAGCTTCACTCAGAAGCACACTCTCCACTGGTCATCCTGGGAGAGAGCATCTCAGTTTTCCCTCTCTTAAAATCTATTCCTTTCCTTTTAATCACAGCCAGTGTACATCTCTTGTCTCATTTTCCAACCATTTAGAACAACTTATAACTGCCCCTAATTCCCCCAAACAGCTTTGCAAATGGGGAGAAATTATTTCTTTATTTTCTTAATATGTTTCTGAGTTCAGGCTAGCCTGGTAGTATAAATTCCTTGAGCAAATCAAATTTTATACTGTGTATACGATGGTTGTGTTAACTGACTACATTATGTACTTTATAATCTTTTATAAGGGCACAAAGAAATATTTTGATGTTATAAGAATGTGCAAATTTCTTTAGCAAAGTGTGCATAATCCATTTTGCTCTTTACTGTGCTTTAAGATCAGTTTAACCTTTATCATAGGGATCAGAGACAGGAGAGGTTTAATTTTTTGTTGTTTTATTCATTTACCTGTGCACATTATCTAATTTCCATGAAATTCAGTATCTACAATAAGAGCTATTGTGAAGATTATGTGAAATTGTGAACTTAAAGTCCCTGACAAATAGTTGTTCAACATGTTAGTTCTCCTTCTCTTCCTTCTTCTTCAGTATTTGGCACACTTTCCAACATAAATTTCAGATAAATGGAGTCAAGCACAATAGATTCTTATATTGAAATAGGGGCCCAGAGATCTGGAGTTGGAGAGAATGTAGGTGGCCTCATTTCCTGAGTGTCAATGGCGCCTCTATTCCAAATCCCATCAGTAAAAACATTGAGTAGTGCTCCCTCTGAAATGAAATATTTTGTGCCCAACATAGTTTACATTTTTTTGACCAATGTCTGATATACACTACTGGGCCAACATTTTTTAATCTATTTGATATTTCTAAGCTCAATAGACCACAAGGGTGAAAATAAGCCCACAAAATTATGGGTGATTAAAAACAAATATTTGCATTCAGACTGTTCAGCAATATTGAGGATTCAACAAAGCATTAGGCAAGGTTTCTTAAAGAACTCATAATCTAGTTGGAAGGGTAGATATTGCATTATGCCAGAGAATCACAGTGTGACTCAGCACTGAACTTTGTGATTCAGACTTTGAGTACCATAGAAATTCTGAACAGAGGATGACCTTCAGAGGCTTTATGACTAGAGCAACACCTTGTAATTTGAGTAGGCTCTGATACCATAGATGGAGGAATTCCTAAGACAGAGAGTATCCCAGTCAAGGAAGAGCCATGCGAGCAGACAACGTACTTAGAAAGGAGTCTTGATATTCTACAGGGAGAGGATGTTTAAAACTTCTTGACCTGAGGGAAGCATTGTGTCGAGATGTTATGGGAAATATATGTATAAAGAGAAATAATAGGAGGTAGGAGCAAATTACATGGACTTTGCTTTTCTCTTTGTTTCCAATTCCAAAGTTTGAGGTGGAGAGATGAGAAAGCCTGGAAGGAGTAGATGTTGCCATGCACATATTGAAGGAAAGCTTAGATACAGTCACTCTCAGAATTGAATGGGATTTGGAGACTATATACAGAATTAGGAGGTTGGACAGGATTTTGACTGGTTAGAACCCAGCTCTCTAGGCTGAGGCAGGATAAGGTGCAAGCCATCCTAGACTGATTTAAAGCTATATTTTAAAGTTTCTAGATACAGAGTTTATAATCTCCTTAATAACTTTCAATTCCAAAGCAACCTTCACATCAGAAAATCTTTCCTATAGTGCACTGAAGTATCTCTCATTGTGACTTAAGTTCCATGCATTTGTTCTGACCTAGTGGAAATCAGGAACAGATGCTCACCACCAATTTCTCCAGCTACTCCAAGACTAGGCTATTGCCCTTCAGAAGCCTCTTTCAAACATTAAAGGACTCTCTTGTGTGCTTAGTTAGAAATTGCTTCTGCTTCAGGTAATTTTAAAGATTCTTCAACTTGGCACATAATAGATCAATTTAGATGGCTTAATTTCTTCTACTTTTCCCTATCATCAATTCCATCTCATCTCACTACTGTCTCCTAAAACTGTAGTTTCTCTCAATAACTAATCTTTAATCTTAGAAATGTTAATTTCTATTTGGTTCAGGTATATAGCTGTCTGGAAGGAGCAGGAATTTGAGAGTCAAACAGGCTTCGATTTCTAACTTGATCTCTTTATGACTCAAGTCTCCTTATCTGCAAAAGGATAATAATAGTACCAACCTTGTTAGGTTTGCTATATACAAATTATGGAAAGTACTCTCCCCAGAGACTGATGCTTAGTAAGCACTCTATGATAGTTATTATTCACTATTTAAAGTCTCAACCCCATCATAAATAAGCTCTGTGACTTAACCTTTCTGAGCCTCTTTCCTCATCTGATAGTGAGTAGAAGATGTATCTTACAGGTTGGTGTAAAGTTGAATACAGTAAACCATGTTAAGCTCTTGGCACATAGTGCCAGTCAGTGAATGACATTGTTAATAACAGGAAAAAATTGAGTGTTCACAAAGGCTTGTCCATTCTG
This sequence comes from Lynx rufus, assembly GCF_022079265.1. Classification (NCBI taxonomy): domain Eukaryota; kingdom Metazoa; phylum Chordata; class Mammalia; order Carnivora; family Felidae; genus Lynx; species Lynx rufus. The sequence goes on from NW_025814823.1 coordinate 158,477,710, forward strand.
ACATTGTATTAAAGGATATGATTCTGAATTTAGGCTTAAAAACCTATTGAAATATAGGCATTTCCCATTTTTCTCTTAAGCTTTCTCTAATTCCTCAATATGCCCAGCAGTTTGTTTTTGTTTGGCAAAAATTAAAAAATAAAATAGAATTCTTCAGATATATTTAGATTATTGCTGCTGATCTAATATTAAAATGATTTGTTGTATTTGAAATGAAGGAAATGAAAACATAAAACTATGAAAAAAGGAAAATATGGAAGAGAAATGCTGAATGAATGAGAGACTGGACAACATTTGGAAATACTTTCAAATGTAAATTTATAAGGAAGAGTTTTATGTACCACTTTGAATCAGTGGTGGTTGTGACCAGTGGGAAGAAGGGGTCAAATATGACTGCTGGCATCCCCATAAGATATTTGCACAAGTGTGGAGGATGACAAGTTCTCCGCTCTGGAGCCACTATACCCAACAACAGGTCACTCTAGGAAAGCTCAGCTTCAGCTGCATCTTGGGAGGGGGCAGTACTGGAATAGATCAGAATCCTCCTGGGGTTTTTCCAGTCTGTTGCCTCTCTGTGTGTGCAAGGCTGGAACTATGAATATAAAAGTGTTGCAGGCTCAGATTAGGACAGAAAATAGCATTTCAGAGGGAGTGGTGTCACTCTCCATCCTGAACCCTAGAGGATACCTGATTCTTGGTGGGTAGAGAAATTTGCAATTACTGGCATCAATTTCATGAATAGTCTTTGACTCTTACTATTTTTAAACATGATGTATATGGAATACACTTATTTATTTTTCCTTTTCAATGTGGAAAGCCTGCTCAAATGCCAATGACAATAATCATGAAGAATGTTTTAAATAGTAAGAAAATTTTCGTTTCATGTTACACTGAAAAAGTTCATTGTGCAATAATTTCTATCTAAAATCTTAAACCTTAGGAAACAGATATTTTTTTTTATTATTACATCAAAGCCTAAGTTTAAAACTACCACCAAAATTGGAGGTGAGTAAGGATCTTCTCTTGACCAATGAGGTATATTTTAAATTATTTAATTTTTAAATATGTAATTCATTTACATATTAAAGATTTTAAAAAGGTAAATACAGCAAAATTTCCTCTCATCCTGTCCTCCAGCCACCTGTTCCTCATCTAAAAGACAACTAATGTGAGTGATTTCCTGTGCATCTTCCATAGGAATTTGATACATATTCAAGCATATACATTTCTTTTTCATCCCCTTTTAGCCAAATAGCTTTTTTTTTCATGTTGCTCTGCACTTAGCTTTTTTACTGAATATACCACGAAGAACATTACATAGTAATACAGAAAGAGCATTCTTATTCTTATTTTCGGATTGTATGTACCAAAATTTATTTGATGAATACCCTATTAATAGAAATTTAGGTTGTTTCCAAATGTTCTTATTAAAAACAATACTTCAGTGAAAAACAATGGTCTTGCTCATGGACCATTTTGTGTATGTGCAAATATGTCTGTCATATACATGTTTGGAGTTTTTGCTGGGTTAAAGGGTAGGTACATTAGCAATTTTTTTTTTAATTTTTTTTTTCAACGTTTATTTATTTTTGGGACAGAGAGAGACAGAGCATGAACGGGGGAGGGGCAGAGAGAGAGGGAGACACAGAATCGGAAACAGGCTCCAGGCTCTGAGCCATCAGCCCAGAGCCCGACGCGGGGCTCGAACTCGCGGAGCGCGAGATCGTGACCTGGCTGAAGTCGGACGCTTAACCGACTGCGCCACCCAGGCGCCCCTAGCAATTTTGATAGATATTGATAATAATTTGAATGTCTGTTTTTTCACCTCATGAATTATGTAGGATTCATATTTTTTAACCTTTACCAGTTCTGAGAGGTAGAAAAATAGTAATGAAGTGTAATTTTAATTTGCATTTCTCTTATTATAAAAGAAAATGAGCCATCTTTTCATGTTAGGAATCGTTCATACTATGTTTTTTATAAACTTTCAGTTAATGAGAATCAAAATGCAAAGTCACAAAAAAACCCACGAAATTATATTACAGCTTAATAAAGTAAATTAATGCCCTTTCTCCCCAATATAAAGATGAGCATCTTTCTTTATGCAAATGATGCAGTTTTACAGAAGTGAACAAAGTAATCTTTAGAAGAAGATGAATGTGGGGTGCCTGGGTGGCTCAACCAATTGAGTGTCTGACTCTTCATTTGTCTCAGGTCATGATCTCAGTCATGAGAGCTCTGCATGGGGCTTGGTGCTGAGCACGGAGCCTACTTGGGATTCTCTCCATCTCTATCTGCCCCTCCCCTACTCCTGCCCTCTCTTTCTCTCTCTCAAAATATAATTTTTTAATTTATTTATTTTGAGAGGATACAGAGAATGCAAGTTGGAGAGGGACAGAGAGAGAGAGAATCTCAAGCAGGCTCCACAGAGTCAGTGCAGAGCTCGATGTAGGACTTGAACCCATGAAACCACAAGAGCATGACCTGAGCCAAAATCAAGTTTTGGACACTTAACCAACTGAGCCACCCAGGTGCCCCTCTCTCTCAAAATAAATAAATAAAAACTTAAATAAATAAAGCTGAATGCTTGGTCAATTATGTCTTAAGTCAGCCCAACATAAGTTGTGCTAAGATTAATGTAGTTTTATTATGTTTCCTGTGTGCTGGGTGCAAGCCTAAATATTTTATATTTCTTTTCTCAGTTAATTTTTGTAGCAATCATACAAGGTAAGTTCCATTTCACAAATGAGAAACTGAGGCACAGGGAGGCTGGATAGTTTGCCCAAGTTGACTCAGCTGGTACATTCACACAACTATTTGGGAAATTTTTTAACTCCACAGTGTCCTATATAACCACAAATTTATATTACCTTTCTGGAATGTGGCTTTCCAGCATTCCAGTGTTGCATTTAAATAATCCTGGTCCCTGAGTCAATGAATTCAGCTTCTTGAGACATTTGCAAATAACTTCTCCCTGTGAACTGTTGTAGGATTAGTAACCAGGGGAATTCAGGACCGTAAAGTAACCTTAAGCGGATGAAGACTGGCCTGGCTTTATGAACCTTTGAGAGTTAGGGCAAAGGTATCTCCCCAGAAGAATAACTTTAAAAATAAACCCAATAGGGGCAGCTGGCTGGCTTAGTCAGTGGAGCATGTGACTCTTGATCTCAGGGTTCTGGATTTGAGCCCCACGTTGCATGTAGAGATTACTTTTTAAAAAATCTTTAAAGGTGCCTGAGGGGCTTAGTCAGTTAAGCTGCAGACTCTTGATTTAAGAGCTCAGGTCATGAGCTCACGGTTCATGGATCAAGCCCTACATAGGGCTCTGTACTGACAGTGCATGGAGCCTGGTTATGATTCTCTTTCTCTCCCTTTCTCTCTCCCTGTCCCTCGCTCACACTTACTCTCTCTAAATAAATAAATAAGCTTAAAAATTTTTCTTTCTTATTTTTTTAACAGGATTTCAATGTGTTTATTCATTTTCTTTGGGTAATTTTCTTACAGGAAAAATTCTCTTGAGACTAAGTTGAAAAACGATTTGAAGGAAGAGGTAGGGCTCCTCATTTGGGTATTTTTATGCACTGTATAAAATGGACAACTGTAAGCAGTGGCCTTCCTGGGCCATTCACCTCAACTACTTCTCTTTTTTTTAGAAAAACTTTTGACACCCTTCAGAAGACCCTGGAGATCTTCCTAAATGCCTTAGGTATTTTGTGTCAGAGTGTATCAGGTTGGGGTTATGCAAGGCAGCTTAAGTTTCCTCCTTCCTTTATCTTTTGATCAACGAGCTCAAACCACTCTATTCTGGTATACCCAATAAGAACACAATAAGGACACTTATACCTGCCAACAGGAACTATTTATGGCCATTATCAACAACGCTAAGGAGTCTGTTACCTTCCATGGGCCTCTTGTGCTCATGGGTCTCAATATTTCATACCAGCTCCATCTAATTCCAAGAGTTTCTTTCCAAATAAACCATACATAAGGTGAAGATAAGCCTTTTACGACTACAGCATTTTTAAATCCCTCTTCCCCTTCATATCTTTCTCTCTACTATAGCACCTACTGAAATTATTACCAAAAATCAACAGCCGTCCACTAGACATGCTGGGCCAGGGAGGTGGCTCATGCCTTCTTGACAGCTTTTTCACCTTTTTATTTTCAATCCACGTCTTGGCTCTTGGTCCTGCTTCATGTCCAGCATCAATAGATCAATGCTAACATTATACAGCTTCTCTTTCTAGACCTGTTCATCCTATTCATCTGAGAAAAATGAAAATCACTCTAAGTCAATGAGGTCATATGAAAAGTGAAGGATTTAACATGAAGCTTCTGGACCCACACTTGTGACCAAAGTGGTTAAGCACTAGGATCCATCCCTAAAATTATAGAGGCCACAGTGACTTCTGTACTCTATGTAATAGAGATGTAAAATCTCAACCAAACATTCATCCATGTTTCTAAGGACATATGAAACCACATTTGAGGAAAAAAAAAAGTTAACTTTTCTTGGAGTTTCCTCTGCCATTCACCTTTTTGGGTTAGTGAATTGTCTTCACCTATAAGCAAGCACATACCAGGAGACCCAAGTGCCTGACACTTGGGTATCTCCAGCTCAGAGATCCTTTTTGGTCAATAAAAGCAGGATAGTTGCCCTTGAAGCATTCTCTAGACAGATTAGTCTTGATATGATTGATATCCAGGCCCTATCAAAGAGACATGAGGTTAGTCCGATGTCTAGACAACTTAAAGAACATAAGTTCTATTATCAAAGAAAATTATATCACCAGACAGAAATATGTTAGAAATATTTTAGCTCCCCTGAAATATACTAGAATTATTTTCTATTCACCAAGTTTCAACTTAAGAATTGGTGATAGAATCATCTCTAAATCTGCTGTATAGTCACTACATTGCTCCTCTGATACTTATAAAGATATACATTTATATAGAAAGCACTACAAGTAGGTAGATTTATATATATATATATAATTATTTTATATATAATTATTATTATAGATATATAATCGTATTGATGTCCATATATACATATCCACAGTGAAAGAGGAGAAAGATGAACCAAAAATTTAACAGTGGTTAATATAGCATTATGGAAGATTCTTTAAATTTTGTTCTATTTTCCAAATATTCAACAATAAAACTATATTGTTTTCATAACAAAAAATAATTTTTAAAAAGAAGTAACTTTGGAGAACAGCATTTTGACTAGAGACTATAAGACTAAAGACAGAAAGGGTACTTTACGTAAACTTTGTACTATTGATAAAGTTGTTTTGGTGGTAAAGACAGTAGTAAAAATTAAGAATTCTGAAACTACTGTATGTATCAGCTGGGCTTGAACAAATAAATAAATAGTAGCATTTGATTGGGTCCAGTTTTCTCACTTTTGGAGTAGAAAATTACAAATGAGCAAAGGAGAAGTCTAGAATGAATCTGTGGTATGTATTAGAGTTGGAGACATCAGTATGAACTCATATTAAACTTAAAATACAGATGGATAGATACAGTAATGATTATAGACATGTGTGTAAACATGGGTTTATTTACATACATATATTTCCCAGCTCTATCCTTTAATCTCTGTCCCAGAAGCACTGATATTCCCATAGCGATGATCACACCCAGCACCCAGATCTTGGTTTCTAATGCCATTTTCCAATAATCAGAATTTCCAAGGAATCAGAATTCCTTGAAGAAATGGCTAACTCTACCATAGGGGCAAGGTATACACAAGCTGAGCCTGGAGCATTTTGTAGTTCCAGAAAGTAAGGGAATGTTCAAAAACAAAAGCAAGTCAAAGGGAAACAGGAGCTGACCTGAAGGACTTCCCAATGGCCAAAGCTGGAAAAATTAGAGGAACAAAATAAATAATGCAGTATTAGATTATAACAAAAAGTATAACATAAAAATCTACAATTCCATACTGACATAAATATCTGATTGAATAAGTAAATAAGAGGGAAAAGGCAAACAGCCCATACAAAAGAACTCCAACTAATTTATATATAATCCCTCCTCAAGGAGGTGGAGCTGAACTCTTTACCCCTTTGAGTGTGGGCTTATCTAGTGTCTTGCTTCCAAAGAACATGGAAAAGTATAAAAAAGTAACTTTACAGTGGAGGAAACTAATACTACAATCGCTGAATGAACAAGATTAACATTATCCGTGATAAATCTTGTTGATAATATATACCCTTGATATGATGTTATAAGAATGATCCTTTACCTTTATGGCCCTTCCTCCCAAATCCATAACCTCCAACTGGAAAAACATCATCAGACAAACCCAAAATGAATGACATTCTACAAAATCTGAGCAATATTCTTTAAAAGCATCAAGGTCGGAATGGCTAACATTAACAACGCAGGCAACAACAGATGTTGGCGAGGATGCGGAGAAAGAGGATCTCTTTTGCATTGTTGGTGGCACTGCAAGCTGGTGCAGCCACTCTAGAAAACAGTATGGAGGTTCCTCAAAAAACTAAAAATAGAACTACCCTACGACCCAGCAATTGCACTACTAGGCATTTATCCAAGGGATACAGGTGTGCTGTTTCGAAGGGACCCATGAACCCCCGTGTTTATAGCAACACTATCAACAATAGCCAAAGTATGGAAAGAGCCCAAATGTCCATCGATGGATGAATGGATAAAGAAGATGTGGTTTATATATAGACAATGGAGTATTACTCGGCAATCAAAAAGAATGAAATCTTGCCATCTGCAACTATGTGGATGAAACTGGAGGGTATTATACTAAGTGAAATTAGTCATTCAGAGAAAGACAAAAATCATATGACTTCACTCATATGAGGACTTTAAGACACAAAACAGATGAACATAAGGGAAGGGAAACAAAAATTATAAAAAAACAGGGAGGGGGACAAAACAGAGGAGACTCATAAATATGGAGAACAAACTGAGGGTTGCTGGAGGGGTTGTGGGAGGGGGGATGGGCTAAATGGGTAAGGGGCACTAAGGAATCTACTCCTGAAATCATTGTTTCCCTATATGCTAACTAATTTGGACGTAAATTTAAAAAAATAAAAAATAAAACAAGTTAATAAAAAAAAAAAAAACCAACAGTGTGGAGCCTACTTGGGATTTTCTCTCTCCCCCTCCCCCATTCATGTTGTCGATGTCTCTCTCAAAATAAATAAATAAATAAAATAAATAAATAAAAGCATCAAGGTCATCAGAAATGAGAAAAGTTTGAGAAGCTGTCACAGCACAGAGGAGCCTAATGAGACATGATGACCATATGCAATAAGGTGTCCTGGATGGGATCCTGCAACAGAAAAGAGACATCAAAGGAAAACTAAGTTCAATAAAGTATGGAGTGTAGTCAATAGTAACACACCAGCATTGGTTCATTAGGTTTGACAGATGTACCAAGGCAATATACAATGTTAACAACAGGAGAAACTAGAGCAGACTAATGAGAACTCTATAGTATCTTTGCAACTTTCATGTAAATTTAAAACTATTCTAAAATTTAAAATTCATTTAAGAAAAGAATTAGAAGTAGATTTTTTTTTATAAATATATACTTGAATCAGAATTCCTATAGAGAAGTAAGGAACAGAAGCAAGTAGACACCAAAGTGAATGTCACTTCATTTTCTGGAGGCCATTATATTTTGGCAATACAGCATAATGGGTAAGCATTCAAGCTTTAGATCCACACAGCTGGGTTCAAATCCCAACTCTGCCACTTACTGACTCTGTCACTTGAGCAAGTTATTCAATTACCCTGAAACTCAGTTCCCTTATCTGTTACCTGTGGATAATAAAACTGACTATGTACTTCCTAGGGTTATTCTGGAGGCTGAATATAGTGACGTATTAAAGCATGTAGCATGGTGCTTCCTGTATGATAATTGTGTTGGTTGCAATTATTATGTTGCATTTTTGTTGTTATTAATTTAATAACTTTAAATCCCAAGGGCTCTTGGCTGGTTCAGTTAGTGGAGTATGTGACTCTTGATCTTGAGGTTGTGAGTTTGAGCCCCATGGTGGTTGTTGAGATTACTTTTAAAAAATTAAAAAAAAAAAATTAACCCCAGAGTATCCTCTGGAAGGCACAAATCATTTTTGGCTGAATCTCAGTCCTATCCATTTGATGAATGTTTTAGGTCTATTCCCATTTAGCCAGCATTCTAGACATTCACCAGACCATAGTGTTATTCATAGCTGAGCAGTCCTCTAGGAAAGGCCTGATCCAGACCCACAACTTTGACTTAGTGGGAAGCCAGAATTCACCCTAATGTTTTCATTCCCAAGAATGGGTTCTTTCATTATTTCCTTAGGATATGAATCTAATTGAACTACTTGTTTCATTTGTGTTTGTTATGAAAGAAAGGCAGGTTATTTGAAATAATTCCAGCTTTTGCTAGGCAACAAAGAAAATGAGTTTGGGATGATGTATTCATGATAATAAATATACCAGACCCATAGTCCTATAGCTGTTGTCATCCTAGGATAGTGACTTTTTTTTTTTTTATGGCCCCTGAGACCTGGATGCCACACAGGAAACTGAGTCATACAATTTCATATTTTGCCTGGCAAGTGTATCTCTGAAAATCAAGTTATACCTTAAAATCTGCTTTTCTCTTCCATTCTTCTCCCACTCATAAATACCACTTTACTGAGTTAATTATCTACATAGAAATTTACCTACATATCTACATAGAAATATCTACATGCCTACATAGAAATATCTACATATCTACATAGAAATTTTACCAGCCCAGTTCTCTGCACAGCAAACAGCTCACTTCAAATGCTTAGCAAAGCTAGACCAATCCTTTAATGTGTTGTTTCTTTCTGATTTACCAAGTGGTTCATAGGAATCAAATTTTATTTATAAGAGTTATTACATTCTTATGATATAGAAGATTTTCAAATGATCTTATTCTATCTGTATATCCCAATCTACCCCTCCTACTCAAAAAGTAGTCATCTGAATTTTCCTTGGGCCTTGCCCTCATTTCTTCTCTCAGCATGTCTTTTACCCATTAATAACTCTCCGATAGCATATCTGAAGGTATTTAGATTGGGCTGATACACTGAGCAGGCCATATTTCTTCACTGTAGTGGGAAAAAAAGCCACAATTGGTCATCAGCATGACTCACCCAGACTTTTACCACCACACCCAAACCACACGATAGGACAAATACTTGGGTAAGATTTAACCAAGCAAGTAAAACCATCATGCCGAGCAAGATTTTGTGTGAAAACATATACCTAAAACCATCTCTCTTTGGTCATCTTTTGTGATCTACTTGGTGCAAATCGCTTCACATTACATAGTTAATGGTGTTGGATTTAGTTTTATTTTTTTTCTCTATATTTCTGTTGTTTCAGACTCCGATTGTCATATGAGGACAATGTGCTCTTTCTAAGAAGCTCTTCAATGGCCTGTGAGCTCATCATATGTCCATATTTCCTTTCCTTTGGTTGAGGAACATTATGTCTTTGGTTTTCATACTCAAAGTCATTTTGGGCACTTGCATAATCTTGATTATTAAAAACCCAAAACATAAGAGATCCACTAATTTCAAGGGGCGCCTGGGTGACTCAATTGGTTAAGCAGTAGACTCTTGATTTGGGCTCAGGTCATGATCTCAAGATTTCTGCTGACAATGTAGAGGCTGCTTGGGATTCTCTCTATCCCTCTCTCTCTCTGCCCCTCCCCTAAGAGTACATGTGTATGCTCTCTCTCTCTCTCTCTGTAAGTAAATAAATAGATCAATAAATATTAAATTAAAAAAGAGAGAGAGACAGAGAGATCCACTAATTTCTGGAGAGGAGAGAGCTGAGAGTACATACCAAGGACATTTGGAGAATCCTATCAGTCTGTTCCAGTTCTTCCTACTCTGGAATAGCATCCCAGGGGCTAATAGAGCCCCATTACTCAGTCCCTTCCTCCCTCTCACAGTTGACTGGATCAAGGGTAGACCTGACCTGAACTGACCCAAACAGGTTTGCTTTCCTCATTGGGAGGTGGGACCAGAGAAAGAAATTAAGAAGGAGACAGCAAAAAAAAATTCTAAGTAGTATACCTGGGACATGGAGCTTGTAGACCTAGGATTCACTGTGGCAACTGACATTCCAGCAGTCCAACCTGCAGAGGAAAATCTGGCAGATCCACAAGGAAAGCAGGGAGGTGAGATGGAGATAGAGGAGGGCCAGCTTGCCTGTAGCCCTCTAGCTATGAGTTGCCAGCTCAAGTGAGGTCCAGCTGCATTCCAGCTCTAGTCCTGGAAGGTCTCTTATATCTTGGGAACTGACCTGCCCATCTTTTTGTTTTAGCTAGTGCCCTGGGTTTTTTCTGTTGCTGAACAACAGAAGAGTCTTGAGAATGTCATAGATTAACTAGAAAACCCCTCCTCTCACCACTGCACATCACTTTCAACAATTCTCTTTTTTAGGAAAGGTATTCCCATTTGGCTGATTCAAACCCATTCCTCCCTGTTTGATGCTCAGAGAGGAGGAAGCAAAGTTGTCCTAAAACTTCCCTTTGCCAGCCTGCCTTCTTCTAGCCTCACCCACCCTTCTACAGAGGACGCCAGCTATCTCCCAGGGCAGGTCTCCCCACTGGGCCATGAATGAGCCATGTTCCATTCCCTTCCCTGAAGTTTTTCACATTGGTGTTCTCTCTGGAAAGTGTCATCCTCTGTCTGTCTAAATCCTGCACACTCTTCAGGCCCAGAATAACCCCACATACTGTGAGACCTAGCCAATCACTTCCCCACATTTTTCTCTTCCTTTTCTTATCTCTTTGAAAGATTTCTACTACATACATACTGACACAGAAAAATGCTCAAGATCCTACATTATATGGAAAATGTGTTTACAAAATCACATGTACATTACAGAGCTATCGATAAAGCTATATATCACTAAATTAACTGTGTTAGGATTTGGGGGTAATTTTATCTCAGTTTTATTTTCCTTGTTTATGATTTTTTTTTTAATTTTTAAAGTTTATTTATTTATTTTGAGAGAGACAGAGGCAGCATGAGTGGGGGAGGGGCAGAGAGAGAGGGAGAGAGAAAATCCCAAGCAGGCTCCTTGCTGCCAGGGCAGAGGCTGACAAGGAACTCGAAGCCATGAACCATGAGATCATGACCTGAGCCAAAAGCAAGAGTCAAACACTTAACTGATTGAGCCACCCAAGTACCCCCTGGTTTATATTTTCTTAATTATTTTTACAATAAAAAAAATGTATAATAAAATTAATTAGAGGAAAAGTCTAAGTTCCTGGATCTGACTTTTAAGGACTTGTATACATTTGAGTCTTCCCAAAAGTTAGAACAAACCTATAGACTCTTGAATTGTTCTCTTCTCATTTACTGAGATTAGCCTCTTTTTTGGTTAGCCTCAAACATATTGCAATATACTTGAAGATTCATATCATACTTTCTTGTTTTTTCTTACTCTTCATTTTTCTTGTCCCTTAATTGTGATATAACAATAAGTTGTTAAATGATTAACTTATTCTTATTAACATCTGAGTAAAGTCATATAAGAGCTTATATTATGTATAAGTATGTGTACTCCTGAAAGATACAGCATTCAGCTTTTCATTATTGGAGTCCCTGTGACCACCATTTCTGCCCCCAGCTTTTTTTCCTCTGGAACACTTCAAGTATTACATCTTATATTTTCCATTGCATCATTTTAATATAAGCAAGATGATCACATGTGCAATAATGCTTGCCAACTGTGAATCTTAAAATATAAACAAATGGTATATAATTCATTCCTTCAGTGGTTTTGGCTGAATGCTATCAGCATGCTTTATGACACAGGGCACTTAAGTAAAGGCTTCACCATGGAGTCATCTAAACATACATTTTCTTCCTTGTATATGACCATGGGCTAATTGTATCTGTAGACAGATTTATAATTAGGTACTATGCATTACTCAGTTCAGTTGTCTTCCTTATGTCTCTCTCCCAGGATTTTAACTGAGCACTATTTAATGTTCCAGCTAAAATGATATTAAGTCAATTATCTTTGCTTAAAAATATCTCTGTCACCCATTTGCTTTGATTATCAAAGCAAAAGGAAACAATACAACCAGAGTTAGAAGGCACTTCAGGGTGGTCTAGATCTTGCATGACTTGAATCATGTGCCTTCTTAGGACTGGCCCTAATAGTGGTCATCTGACTTTTCTTCAGGTAACTATGGCAGGTAGGATTCTGTACTGCTAAAGGGCACGCACGGGCTTTAGACTCAATTAAACATAGGTATGAATCACAGCTCTGGTACTTAGCTGTGAGTTCTCAGGCAATTTACTGAAACTGTCTGAGACTTGGTGTCTTTATCTGTAAAACAAGCCTACTAATCCATACCTTGCAGGGCTATTATTTTAAAAAATATGTTTCAATGACTTTTGATCTATGCACAGATTGAACACATGTCTTTATTTCTTCTCTCTCCTGAAGCCCCACTAAAAGGAGAGTAAATGAATTTAAAACAAATACGCAAATTATAAACTCACGAGGCTGAAGAGAATGGAACAGGAGACAATGGAACAGATATGAGACCAACACATTTGTAGAAAAAGGCAAGTGGAAGTGAAATGGTGGAAAGTGACTTTTACAGATTGGAGAGTGACATCCTGCGAGCCTGCAGAGAATCTACTGACAAGCAAGTGAGGTGGAATGTCACTTTGTAGGTTGAGGGTTTAAAGGTAGGACATGGCTGAACAGAGGGAGATGGGTGAAAACCATAGATGGCAGTTAGTGACTCAGGCCCTTTCTTCCACCTCACACAGCAAGGTAACTATACCTTTCCAAGCTCAAATGAGTTGGGAAATTCACAAAGAGGACACTGAAGAGGGGATAAGAAAATTAGAGGATCAATTCAGGACATGCCACACAGTGGAGATAGGATCAAATAATATGGCTCTCAGGACTCTTTGGACAGACATGTGCACTGCCTCAGACGTACTTTATCAAGACAGAAACCGAGATTGCAAAGGTGGCTTGATCTAGGCCACAAAGCAGATCACTGAGGGAGAAGGACTTAGAAATCTGGTTCCTGGACTTCAAATTTTTGAGACATGGTAAATAATGGATTCTGGGAGAAGCTACACCTCCAGTCCCAAGCATCAGTGGCCTTTCATGGAAAAAGAACTTTAATCATGCCTACTGAAACAAAGTGTTGCAACATCAGACAGCCCCTCAGGCCAGGAATACATAGTGAAAGAAACACAGTAATGCACCGTCCTGGGCAGAAACAAAGGGCTACAGCAGGAATATGAGGCTTTCTGACATGAAGCAAACAAATCTTTTTTAAAAACAAATCAAGCAGCAAAAAGCTGAGCCTTTTATCAACTTTAAGTCCTTTTAGCAATTGTATGATATTAAACTGTATGGAACTGCCACCTCTGTAGGTTGAAAATTCTGAATATAGGCAATTTTAGACAGTTCAGCCTACTAATAGGAGTAGAGAGGTTTCTTCCCATATGATTGCCTCTATTTCTATAGCATAGCTATACTTGTATGGAGGTACCAACAACTCCTGCAACAAAAGTATGAATAGTGTACCTGCCGTGTGCTGACACTCTTCTAGACTCTGGGGATAAATCAGTGAGCAAGACAGATGAACTCACTGCTGGATTAGTCAGATGTGGCTTAACAGGCCATCTTTATTGAGTATGATTCCCAGAGCTGGGACTATAGAGTCAGTACAACCTGTGATGAATTCCTGGCTCTGTGTTCTTAATGAATAAGCCTGTGTGTGTGTGTGTGTGTGTGTGTGTGTGTGTGTGTGTGTGTGTATCCTTTCCCAGATTCACAGGCAGAGTAAGTACTCTATACACTTTAACCATTATGTTTATTAGCACTTACTGAAAGAACCCTCCTTCAAAGACTTTACCATTTAAAGAAAAGTAATATACAAATATTCTAATTTAAGTGCTAATGCTTCAATGCCCAGTGAGAAATAGGTTTGTTAGGTCAGGAGGCTAAACTTGACAACGTAGAGCATTCATGAGTGTTGCCAAGTGACTGTATTCTGAAAGAGTTAGACTGGAAGGACCGATGCGGAAGTGAGTCTTCAGACAAGTTCTGAAAGTGAGTTTTGAAAGAGGGGAAGAAGAAACAACTTGCATAAGAAGGTTCAAACCCTCCTGGGAAATGTAACTAAAAGGTAGATTAGTCTTCCCAGAGAAAAGTGATATTTTTAGCCTTTCTTCCTAGGAATGTTGTGGAAACACAACCTGAATTGAAAATGTAGTTTACTCTTTTCAGACTAAATGCTACAATCAGAATTCACATTCACCGGGGGTGTTTCCTAGTATAGGAAAAAACTGGAGAAGGCCTCAGCCCATTTTGAACTGGGGCTTTTTTACTTGTGTCCTAATAGTCCCCATTCTGAGTGTATTGGTTTGCCAGGACAGCCATAAACTGAGTTAAAGCTGGCTTAGAATAACAGAAACTTATTGTGTCACATTTCTGGAGCCTAGCCATCCAAATGCAATGTGTCAGCAGGGCCAGGCCCCTTCTGAAGGTGCTGGGGGAGGATCTGTTTGAGGCAACCTCACTTTAACTTGATTATTTCTGGAAAGTCTTATGTTCATATAAAGCTGTATTCTGAACTATGGGGTTAATATCTTTTTTGGAGGGACACAATTCACCCCATTACACTGAGAAAAAGGAAACTGGCCTAATCATAAAAAGTGATTTTGGCCAGTATAGCACAAAGTGATACCTCTTAGGAAATAATCCAAAATTCATATAAGTGAAAATCCTACTAAAGCAAAACAGTTTTACAAAGCCAAGAAGCCTCTTTGCAAGGAGGCTGTTTTTCACCACAGAAGTGTTATATGGATTTGAATAACAACCAATGCCTTTGGAGCTAAACTGGATCTAATTAGCAAACACAGTATAATGAAACCAGAAGGGTACTGTTGAGCCTGCAGTATGGAGAACTGAGCTGTTAAGAGAGTTGTTGATTTTCCTTCTGTATTTGTCATTAAGACAGCAAACCACCCAAGTGTCCCCTCCACCTAACCCATCACAAACATAACTGTTGCCCCTAGTGGAAAAGCCAAGCAACTTACAGAAACAAAAATAATCCAGGGCTCAGAATTGTTCCAGAAAATGGTAGCAGAGGGGTTAGTATATTTATTACAACTTTTCCTTTGCTAGTTCACAACAGAGAATTTGGGCATCAGTTAAGCTTTCCCATCCCCTCCCGTAGTTCTGGAAAGTGATTTCCAGAAGCATAATTTATTTCAAGAAATCAAAGTTAAAAATTTTGGAAATTCTAAGTGATAAAGTTTAATCTATGTTATACATACACTTAATATGTAATATTTATTTATTGGTTATCTAGAACTTCAAATGACAAAGAAAAATACTGTATATGTTTAAAAAAATATGTTGAGGGGCACCTGGGTGGCTCAGTTGGTTAAGCACCCAACTTTGGCTCAGGTCATGATCTCATGGGTCTGTGGGTTTGAGCCCCATGTAGAGCTCTGTGCTGACAGCTCCAAGCCTAGAGCCTGCTTAGTATTGTGTGTCTCCCTCTCTCTCTGCCCCTCCCCCACTCATGCTCTGTCTCTCTCTCTCAAAAATGAACATTAAACATTTTTAAAAAATAAGTTGAATAATTTAAAAAAGACAGTGAAAGGTAACTCTCCTTCCCACTTCACCTCCCTAATCTCCCAATTTCCTCCCCAAAGGCAACTATTATTTATAGTTTATTATGTATCATTCCAGATACATAAGGAATACATTCCAGCACAAGGAATACATATGTGGTTATATAGAAAGTTCATAAAATATATACCTCTTTTTTATTATTTTATATACTATGAATACCATATATGCCATTCTTCACACTGCCTCTTTCAGTTATTAATACATCTAATACATCTTATAAAAAGAGTCCATATCAACTCACAGAAATCTCTTTTTTAAATGGCTGCATAATCTCCTATTATGTGGTTGTTTTATACTATATTTAGCTGTTCCCTACTGGAAAACATTTAGCTGGTTTCTAGTTTCTCACTATTATGAACAATGCTGTAAAGAACAGTTTTTTGTGTGTCTTTGTACATATATATATACAAGTATATTTGTTGGAGAAACTCCTAAAAATGGAATCACTAGTGAAAAGATATACACATTTACATTTTTGACAGATGTTTGCCAAATTGCCAACCAAAAATTGTTGGATCAATTTATATTCCCATTAACAATGTGAGATGGGACCTATTTCTCTATCACATTACCAGTGCCATGTATTATTAATCTTTTGTGCTTTTCCCAATCTAATAGGATAAGAATGGGATCAGATTGTGGTTTTAATATGTATTTGTTTTATTTTGAATCAGATTGGAGCATCTTTCCACATGGTAATAAGACATTTATATTCCTTTATCTCTGAATTCTCTATTTGTATCCTTTGCAGTGTTTCTATTGAATTGTTGATTCTACTATTGGCTTATAGTCATGTGTAGATTGTCTTTATTTACACATTTATTTTCTATGAGGAATTTTAAAATTTTAATATAGTCTTTTCTTTACCTTTTTGTTAATCTTTTAATCTTTTCTTAATCTTTTCCTTTAAGGCTTCTAGGTTTTGTGTCATATTTTGTTTCCTAATTTTTTAATTTATTTTTGAGAGAGAGAGAGAGAGAAAGAGGGAGAGAGAGAGAGAGAGAGAGAGAATCCCAAGCAGTATCTGTCAGTGCAGAGCCTGATGTGGGGCTCGAGCTCACTAATGGTGAGATCATGATCTGAGCTGAAATCAAGGTTCAGACACTTAACTGACTGAGCCACACAGAAGCCCCTGTGTCATATTTTAGAAAGAGCTTTCTAATGTAAGATTGTAAAAAATATTGTCCTCTGACACAAAATTTGAGATGCTTTTACAGTGTTTTCTCGCTCACTGACATCTTTAAAAAGATAATTATTTAGAAACAACTATACAAACTCACATTTCACCTCTTGGAAAGCAGCAGTCACACTATCTTATACATTTAATTTAGAATATCTACCTTTCCAAAGCACTAGAATCTTAAAAATTTAAAAAAAATTTTTTTTCAACGTTTATTTATTTTTGCGACAGAGAGAGACAGAGCATGAACGGGGGAGGGGCAGAGAGAGAGGGAGACACAGAATCGGAAACAGGCTCCAGGCTCTGAGCCATCCGCCCAGAGCCCGACGCGGGGCTCGAACTCACGGAGCGCGAGATCGTGACCTGGCTGAAGTCGGACGCCTAACCGACTGCGCCACCCAGGCGCCCCAAAAATTTAAAGTTTAGATTGAGAGATTAAGAAAAAGAGAATCCTTGTCAATTGTAATAATCTTTGAAAATCTTACAAGTGGAATTACATTTGAAACATATAAAATAGAAATAATTTTTACATTTAAGAATAATTTGGGGGGCTTCTGGGTGGCTCAGTTAGTTAAGCATCTGACTTTGGCTCAGGTCATGATCTCACGGTTTGTGGGTTCAAGCCCCACATCAGGCTGTGTGCTGACAGCTCGGAGCCTGGAGCCTGCTTCAGACTCTGTGTCTCCCCCTGTTCCTCCCCCACGTGTGCTCTGTCTTTCTCTGTCTCTCAAAAATAAATAAACGTTAAAAAAATTAAAATAAAAAAAGAATCATTTGGGTAGGTAGGGTGTACTTAGTGACTTGCTTCCAAAGAACAGAGTATGGAAAGGGAGAGATGTTAACTTCCCAGTGGAGAAACCTGGCAAACATGACCTTACCCCAGTGATGGAGGTTGACATCATCACTGATAAATCATATGGATATCATGGATCCTCCATACAATGTGATAAGAAGGCCAGTTACTAGTATAGTATTCCTCCAAACTGCAAGTCTTAGCCTAATCATGAGAGAAACATCAGATTTGTTTTCAAATTGAGGAAAATTCTACAAAACATCTGACCACTATTCCTCAAAATTGCCAAGGTTGTGTAAAACAAGGAAAGCCTGAAAAACTGTCACAGACCACAGAGGAGACTAAGGAGACATGACTGCAGTGTGATATCCTAGACCAGAATCTCAAGCAGAACAAGGACCTTAATGAAATAATGGTGAAATCCACATGAAGTCTGCAGTTTAGTTAATAGCAATGTACCAGTGTTGGTTTCATAATTTTGACAAATGTGTCATGTTGATATAAGATGGTGACATTAGGGGAAACAGAAACTAGGAATGCTCTACTTTGGAAAGATAATCTTTGCAACTTTCTTGTATATCTAAAATTACTCCAGGGGCACCTGGGTGTCTCAGTTGGTTAAGCGTCCCACTCTTAAGCTCAGGTCATGATCCTAGGGTCATGAGATCGAGCACTGTGTCAGGCTTTGTGCTGAGTATGGAGTCTGCTTGGGATTCTTTCTCTCTCTCTCTCTTCTCTCTCTCTCTCTCTCTCTCTCTCTCTCCCTCTCTCTCTCTCTCCCTTGCCCCAAATTATTCCAAAACAAAATTTTATTAGAAAATTAATTTCAGAGGTGCCTGGGTGGCTCACTCAGTTAAGCGTCTGATTTGGTTTGTGAGTTGAGCCCTACATCAAGCTCTGTGCTGACAGCTTGGAGCCTAGAGCCTGCTTCAGATTCTGTGTGTCCCTCTCTCTCTCTCTCTCTGCCCCTCCCCAACTTGTGCTCTGTCTCTCTCAAAAGTAAATGTTAAAAAATAAATAAAATTAATTTGATATTTAACAAGAATATTCTGAGAATAAACACCCATAAAATATTTGAAATAAAATTTCATTTGAAATGACCATTTTTAAGTCCTAAAGATAATTTTCCTACAGTTCATTCCTGCCTGAAGTGGCTGATCAACATGAAATGTGAATCTGCCAAGTAACAAAATTACTTTTGCTATGAGTACCTTTTTAAAATGTCTTGGAGAAATTGCAAATGTCAGTGAGTATGGAGAAGAGTAAGTGACCATCCTTGTAGGAGGATCTTAAAGTGTCCTTTTGAAATTCACACATAGTCCTCATGTTAAGGACAAGGTTTATAAGAAAGAGTTTGTTTTTTTTTTAATAACAGCTTAATTGAAATATGATTTATATACTATATAATTCACCTGTTTTAACTATAAATTTCAGTGGTTTTTAGTATCTTAATAGACATGTAAATCAGCAGTCAATTTTGGGACATTTTCATTACCTCAAAAAGAAACCCCAAACCCTTTAGCTATCACCCTCCTGTCCTCACAACCAGTGTCCCCTCAACCCTAAACAACTACTAATCTACTTTCTGTCTCTATAGATTGGCCTATTCTGACATTTCATATAAATGAATGATATATAACCTTTTGTAACTGGCTAGTATTATTTTTATATTCTCCAGATACACTCTGAAGAACAGATAGCTAAAGTACCTTAGAAAAATTAACTTTTATCACTCCAGGTATTAAACCACTCATTTAAAAATATAATCTCGGGGTGCCTGGGTGGCCCAGTTGGTTGAGCGTCTGACTTCGGCTCAGGTCATGATCTCACAGTTGGTGGGTTCAAGCCCCGCATCGGGCTCTGTGCTGACCGCTCAGAGCCTGGAGCCTGTTTCAGATTCTGTGTCTCCCTCTCTCTCTTCCCTCCCCTGTTCACGCTGTGTCTCTGTCTCAAAAATAAATAAACATTAAAAAATTTTTTTTAATATAATTTTTTTAAAAATATAATCCCCATCTCAAGGCATTATACATCCCATCCATATACAAACATTCCATTTCAAATTCCATGACAAGTTTTATTTTGTATATATAGCAAAGAATAAATACAGAGAAGTGATGAGGAGCACCAGCTAGAGAGCTAGACCACTTGATTCAAATGCTAACAGAGTCACTTAGCAGCTGTGTAACCCAGGGCAAATTCAACCTCTCTGGGCCTTAGTTTCCTCTTCTATACCATGTTTCCTACTTCATAAGGGTGCAATGAATGAATATATGCAAATTTATGCAAAGTCCTTAAAAACTTGAATAAAATCTTGCCATTTGCAACTATGTGGATGGAACTAGAGTGTATCATGCTAAGTGAAGTAAGTCAGTCAGAGAAAGACAAATATCATATGATGTCACTTATATGTGGAATTTAAGAAACAAAACAGATGAACCTAGAGGAAGGGAAGCAAAGATAAGATAAAAACAGAGAGGGAGACAAACCATAAGAGACTCTTATATACAGAGAACAAACTGAGGGTTGCTGGAGGGGAGGTGGGTAGGGGATGGGGTAAATGGGTGATGGGCATTAGGGAGGGCACTTGTTGAGAGGAGCACTGGGTGTTATATGTAAGTGATGAATCACTAAATTCTAGTCCTGAAATCATACTATATGTTAACCAACTTGTATTTAAATTTTTTAAAAAGTTTCTAATATATAGTAAATACTATATGTTTTCTACGTATTTACTGTATCAACTGTGAGAGCCATTCAGTACCATTAGTACCACCGAGTGTTTAGACAGTTCTCTTGACCTTCTAATCTTATATGATCAGATTTTCTACTTCAAGTATCTTCCTAAATTCCCCAGTCTATGTCTTTTATCTTTTGAAGAAAGAAGTTTAGCCTGGGGGGAAAAAAAACAACAATATGTTCTTACTCATTCCATAAGTGTTTAGGGAGGACATATTATGTGCCAGGCATAGCCTCAAGTTCTAGGAATAAGACTGAAATGACCCTTTTCATCACAAAGTCTAGTGTGGTAGGGTCCCCTCCCTAAGGAGAAAGAGAAAAAAGGGAGAGAAAAATTAAAGGTAACCTGGCTATGCGCCTATGTGAAATGACCCTTTTCATCACAAGGTCTAGTAGTGGGTACAAATACACAGTATGACTGGGATCAAAGAACATATTAATATGCACAATGATTTCACCTCCATTGGGCCTCCTAGGAAGAATTATATCATCACAGAAGGAAACAAGGAAAGAACATCTTCTGGTTCGATTTGGAGGGTTTATAGAAAAAGTTTTGGAGCATGGAGGAAATAATGGAACTAAGATAGAAAGAGAAAGGATTTGGGGGGACATCTGAGTGGCTCAGTTGATTAAGCATCTGACCCTTGATTTTGGCTCAGATCATGGTCTTGTGGTCTTGAGATCAAGCCATGCATCAGGTTCTGGCTGGGTGTGGAGCCTGCTTAAGATTCTCTCTGCTCTTCTTCTGCTTGCTTGCATGTATGCACATGCATGTTCTCTCTCTCTCTCTCAAAAAATAAATATTTTAAAAATTAAAATAAATTAAAAAATAAAAATAAAAAAGGAAAAGGATTTTTAAAGATGTTTTGCTGAGTGTTCAGATTGTGGGCCCACTCGGGAATTTTCTATTGCAGTAAAAGGATTGCAGTAAATATGAAAATGCTTTTAGTTACTTTTGGACCACTGGACCACTGTTTACTTAAATATAAGCTGCATTTAGGATTAGGCTGTCAGAATCTTTGACTTGATATGGACAATAGACAGCTACAATGTAATGCACGGTTGCCAAAAGTTAGTGCTTTGGAAAAGGGAAGGGAGGAGTGCTCCAGGGGGGTGGGAAATGAGCAAAGGCAGAACTGGGAAGAGCCAAGAATGTTCCAGGATCTGAAAGCAGAAGGGCATGCCTGGAGCACAGCCCCATGAAGGCACAAGCCAGACCCTGCAGGCCCTGGGAGGCCATGTTAAGGGATCTAAACTTCATTCTGTTGGCAATAAGGAACCATCAAGGACTGTAAACAAGGAAGAGAGATGATTCATACAGCACTAGTTAGTTGTTGGCCCCAAGAGTATACTGACTCAGAACTGAACTGTTTTCAGGGACCCATACCCCCGAGGATGCAGAG
Source organism: Lynx rufus (assembly GCF_022079265.1). Lineage (NCBI taxonomy): Eukaryota > Metazoa > Chordata > Mammalia > Carnivora > Felidae > Lynx > Lynx rufus. The sequence continues at coordinate 158,499,530 of NW_025814823.1, forward strand.
ACACAGACCTAAGGGAATTAGTAAGGAAGGTGGAAGACAGCTGAAGGCTTATAGCTTACTAGCAAATAGGGGTGTCTTGTACCTACTTCCTTGTCTGCTGCCAGACCTATAGAGCAATTTTTTTTTTTGCTTTTTGCTTTAAAACAACTAAACAAAACTAGAAAATAAAAATTTTATTTTCCCTTTATTTCTAACCATTCTTTGCAGTCAAATTTTAAAATTGTCATTTCCATGTAACTAGATGGCAATATTCACGGCATGGCTGCTCTGTGAAATAAATTGTTCTTCAGTGACCCCTCTGGAAGGCAAATGTCATCGTAAAAGGGGGAGAAATTTAATTAAATGGGTAATATCATCAGACCTAATGTTTAGTTGCATAGCAACATGACAGCGTACTTTGGTAATATCAATTCCTTCCTCAATACTATTTGCCAAGTTTTACGGTGTTCTATTGCACTGAGGACTGTAATGTGTGTGATAAGCTATCCAAATCCCCTTCAGGAATACAAAAGCCCTTATTCCAGCTCCTAGGAGTGCCCCAGCAGACAGCCCTCATCTCTCAGCTCCTTTGGGGGTTATACAGCTTAAGGGAGTCACTTCCCTCCCTGGAAGCCATGCTCCCTCACTCCTGGCCATGCCCAAGAACAGTGATGCAGGCTTGAAAGGACTCAGCCCTCTCTCACCAGCCCCCAATCGTTCTGAAGGGCTTCCTGTCCTGGTGGTCATTCCCTGCAGGGTTGTTATGGGAGGCTTCTACTGGATCTGCACCCCAGCTCAACTTCTCTGTTGACCCATCCTTCCCTCCCTCCCACAGATGTTGATCCCTTGAGTACTCCCTAATAAAGCCCTGAAAAGGAGGTATGATCTCAGTCCTCTTTGGTCCACACTGACAACAAATAGGCTGAAGAACAAGACCTGAAGGTATTTTTCAGGTGTTTTACTATCTGCAGGCACTAAAGGATGAGAAATAAAACATGAGGGACTAGCTATGGGTATGTGTGTGATGCAAGTTCCTGTTTGGCAACAGTGAAAACTTTAAAAATGACTTCATCTGCTGCTTATTCTCTTTGCTTTCTTCATCCTCTGTCCCTCCATCCTTCCATCTCCATTCTTTCTCCCTCCTGCCACCCCATCGGCCACCCATACACAAGCCCAACATGATGTGAGAAGCAAGGTGTCTTCATCCATTCAGGCTGCTATAACAAAAGGGGTGCCTGGGTGGCTCAGTTGGTTAAGCGTCCAACTTGGCTCTGATCATGATCTCACGGTTCATAAGTTCAAGCCCTGCATCTGGCTCTGCACTGATGGTGCAGATCCTGCTTGGGATTCTCTCTCTCTCCCTCTCTCTCTGCCCCTTCAGCGTTCTCTCATTCTCTTTCAAAATAAATTTAAAAAACTGTAAAAAAAAAAAAGTACTACAGGCTGGAGAGCTTACACAACATAACAGAAATGTTCTTCTCGCAGCTCTGGAGGCTGGAAGTCTGTGATCAGGGTGCCAGTAAGTTTGAGCGAGGGGACTTTTCCTAGCTGCACACTTTTCATTGTATTCTCACATGGCAGGAAGGGCAAAGGAGTTCTCCTGGGACATCTTTTATAAGGGCATTAATCTCCATGAGAGCTCCGCCCTCATGAATTAATCATCTCTTAAAGGCCCCACCTCCTAATGCCACCACATTGGGCATTAGGATTTTATTATGGGAATTTGGGGGGCACAACATTCAGACCGTAGCACATGGCCAAACTCCTGTGATCTAAACACATTCTCTTACTGACTAGCACCTCTTCATCCCCTTTATCACAGAACTTCACCACTGAAGCCATTCTTCTGGATAATTCAACAGTCAGAATCATGAAGTTCCTACTCAGATACACACATGTTATAAGGGAAAAGAGGGTCTGAAACTTTGCATATTATTCCTACGTCTTTGGTTATTTGCAAGGATGCTTCTTTTTTTCTTTTTCTTTTTTTTCTCTGGTTTACTCAGGAAAATGTCACTACAAAGTGAAGCAAACCTGGCTGAGAGTCTCAAGATGGCAGACAGGACAGGTAAGTTTTGGTGGGACTGGCAGGCACTTGGACATCAGCCAGAAGGTACAGGCTTTCTGGAGGTAACCTCCGTTCCAGAAATATGTGGTGTTGTAGAAAGAAATATCATCCAAAGGAAGGGGACTATTCAAACTGTGTGTACCTCAGAAAACTACTCTGAGTCCTCCTCAATCTCACCCCCTGGCTGGGTTACCAAAACCCTCTCAGTTGTCAGATCTAATAGACACTCTTCATACGTTGTCTGATGCAACTTTTGAGTGAAATTTTAAGTGTTTATTTATTTGAGGAGAGAGAGAGAAAGAGAGAGAGTACAAGTAGGGGAGGGCAGAGAGAGAGAAGGAGAGAGAGAACCCCCAACAGGCTCCCTGCTTTCAGGGCAGAGCCTGACACAGGGCTGGAACTCAGGAACTGTGAGATCACTACCTGAGCTGAAATCAAGAGTCGGAGGCTTAACCAACTGAGCCACCCAGGTGCACCTGAGTGAAATTTAATACTGTGGACCAGCCCTTCCTTTTAGAAACCCCTCATTCCTTGGCCTCTGGTGCTTGCTTCTTTACTGGATTCCTTCTGCCTCACTCTAGCTCCTTCTCAGGTTCCACTGGCTTCTTCTCTGGACTCCATCACGTCTTTGTTTTTCTCATTTTACATGCTTCCGGATGAGAAGTGATGGGGTCCTCAACAGCTCCAGCAGCAGTGGGGATAAAGAGGACATACAACATGAAGGCTGATTGGAGGAGGTTTCCAACTCACTCAAGTCAAACATCAGGAGAGGAAGCAGCCCCTGAGCTCCCTTCCTCCCCAGCCAGCCCACCCTTGCATCAGAGCCAGAAGTCCCATAGTGCTGCCGGAATATCTTTGCCAGCCCTTACCCTTATCCCACGGTCATGTAGTGGTGGATTTATTTGTCTTTCCCCCTAGACCGTGAGGTCCTTGGTACCTCCACAGTCTGACACATTGCAGTCATCCTGTTACTGAGTAAAGGAATGAGGTACTTAAAATATGTACAAATAAAAATGTAGCACAAGTTGCCATATATACTTAAAATGAGCTTCCCTAAGATGCTCAAATGCTGGGCGTGGTATCAAAGTTCAAATTTCTCACGGACCATAAAGAAAGTGAAAACACCATCCTTCGAACTTATTTGTAATTCTTCTTTACTCATAGTCATTAATGCACAGTTTAGCTCAAAATTGTTTCTGCTTATGTGAGTTCCAACTCTCAAGCAAAGCCTGAAGGCTAATGTCATTATCTCTTATAGATTTTCATATCAATTATACTACCTACTACAGTGGCTGCTCAGTAAATAGTAAGTTGATAAATGGATTTATTACTCCTAAACTTGGACCAGCAGCTCCAGCCAGGCAGGTAGGCTCTTTTATATTTCCTGAACTGCCCCATCCCTCTTCTGTCCACATCCCACCATGCAGCCAGTCCACTCAAGCCTCCTTTCTCTTCCTATAATCACCAAAACCCACAGAACCCCAAACTCCCAAAATAGATTTGTACTTATTCATACCTGTATGTCTCTCAATGTCACCCAAATGATCATGCATTACAAATGCCATATGACTTCAGCAAAACTCTAAGTACCTGGAGGGCAGGGAATGTGTATTTTCATCTTTATATCATTCCTTCTACAATTTCTTTCACAGTTCTTTACAAGGAAGACTTTTAAGAGGTGTAAAACTAACTGGCATAAGTTCAATTTTAAATACTCTGTCAGAAAAATACCTCAAATTTTAATCAACCATTATTCGCCCGGATCTAAAACCTGAATCTTGGAGCACCTGGGTGGCTCAGTCAGTTAAGATCCCAGCTCTTGGTTTCAGCTCAGGTCATGACCTCACAGTTTGTGAGATTGAGCCCCGCGTCTGGTTGTGTGCTGACAGCATGGAGCCTGCTTGGGATTCTCCCTCTCTCCCTCTCTCTCAAAGTAAATAAATAAATTTTAAAACCTGAACCTAGGTTCTCTAGGCTCTGAAGTAAGGAAATGTTTCAGTTCCTAGGCCCACAGGTGGGGCTGCCTATACCTGGCTCCTATTAGTTTTGGTGTTTTTTTTTTTTTTTTAATTACTTTAGGTGTTTAGTTGCAAGTCATTTTTTCAGGCTTATGACATATTTCCCCAATTATGAATGTAATTCATACTATCAATTGATTTTCCTTGAATGGACAATCATAGACCCCTTGTCGAAGTTGTTACATTTTTATGTATAAATTCTAAGCTGGTAGCCTGTGTGTTGGAACTACTAGGTATAAATGGTAATAAGTAAACAACTGTTTAAAAGGAAATCCATTTAAATCACCCCTCTCTTCTCCCCCCATCAAGAAAGCTGCTAGCCAGTAAAAGAAGTCAAAATCCCTAAAAATGAGAGAGGAGAGGGAAACAAGAATTCATCCTGCCAAGCTCAATATAGCATGACAAATCTTTTCCTACAATCTGGCTTCTCTCTCTCCAACTGTCTAAAACACAACACTGCAGACAGAGGCCACCCCCAGGCCCAAAGTGTCATTGTCACTGCTGGGAAACAGGTTTTTTTCTGTCAGGTCTGAGCACAAATCCGCAGCAACCGATGGCCAAAGTCTCCGCAGATGAGCATTTTCTAGACGGGCTTGTTACATTTCACTTACAGGCCCAAACCAGGAAGTGCGGTTTAAGATGAGCCAAAGACAAAAAACACTTCAGCCTCGGTAACAAAACCCAGCCAGGATCTAGAAAGCCTATAGAAGGTTTAAGTTGGGGACTATTCGGCTTGGATTGGAAACTCGGGCTTCCTACCCTTAAACATTTCTAAACTTTCAAATCGCGCCCCCCTGCCCAAAAAAGCCACCAAAGAGAGACGACATAAAACATACACAGGAGCGCGCACACAACCTACACAAACACACACATCTACACAGACACACGCACAGACCAATTTATTTTTGTGATCCGCTTCCTTGTGTAGGCGGTCCAGGATTTAAGTCGGTAAGTTCTTCTCCAAACTAAACCAGGGCAGATAGCAGAAAAGGGGTCTAATTCTGGAGATTTTTAAGATGGGTCGAGGCGTAGACTGGCCACGCCCGGGTCCCGCTCTCCCGTTGCACAACTGCAAGCTAAGTCTGGGCAAGTCCAAGGAGGAACCCTGAGACCTCCAGCCCCTCCTTCCCTCAACCCACGGGAGCAGCAAAATCCTGGGAGGAGGGGAGGATCCCTGGGTGAGGACAACGGGGCCGAGGGTGTTAAATTTCAGCCCCGGAGCTTTGTACCGCTACAGCAGGGGCCGCCGCCAGCTGCGGGCAGGAAGGGGAGGACCCAGCCGTGCGAGGGGGAGCCCCCGCGCGGGCTCAGGGCTGGGTCGGAAAAGCTGCCTCACGGGCGCGCCCGCCGGCCCTCTGCTCCGTTCCTCCCTCCCAGAGCTCCCCGCCTGGCCCTCCCTTCTAGTCTCCGCTGCGCCCTCGCGGAGGCAGCGTTTGCAGCGGCCTTGCTATGTCTCAGCCGGGCCAGAAGCCCGCGGCCTCCCCGCGGCCCCGGCGCGCTGCAGCGGCCCGCCAAACCCAGGAGGTGAGTGGCGCTCCTGCGGGAACCACAGGGTTGGGCGCTGGGAGACCAGGGCCCGTAGCCGCGGGACACCTCTTCTGGGCGTAACCTGTCTGGCCTCCAGCACCGTGCGCCCCCTCCCAGGCCGGAATAGGGCGCGGGGCTCAGTGCCCGCCTCTGGGCAGGTGGCTGGTGGTGGCAGGTTATTCCCGGACTGGGGCCAAGTGCACTGGGCGTGGCACGAACTCAACAGGGGCTGGCCCGCGCCGGGAAAAGTTGGATGGTAAGAGGTGGGTGAAATGAGGATAGGGATGAAAGGAGGAAAAAGTTCACTCGGGACCCCTAGAGTGGGTGGGGTGGTTTAACTGGACCGCGGGATCCTCTCTTCCGTCTAAAGCCCAGGCTGCAGGGCGTGGCTGCCTGGAGAAATAACACATCTTCCCTAACCAGCCTCAAGCCAAATCGGGCGGGGCGGGGCCAGCCCGCCGGGGCGGGGCCTGCATCGGGCACCGCCCCGTTGCCCTCCCCCCTGACAGCTGCGGGGCTCGCCGAGCTCAGAGCCCGTCCGCTCCAAGCAGGCGAAGTGAGAACCCTTCACCTTCTGTACCGCACACCGCGTCTCCGCCGGGCCCCCCGCCGCACGGCTCTGAGCAAACCGGTTATCGCCATGGCGTTCGCAAGCTGGTGGTACAAGACGGTAAATAGGAGCGATCGTGCCTGGGCAGGAACGGGAAGGGACTGTGTTTGCTTTGCCTTTCCGGGATTGCGGACGAAGTATTGTTGGGGAAGGGGTGGGGACCAGGTGGGACCTCCTCTCAGGACTTAGGTTAGGCTCCGGGAGAGGCCGAGACTCACCCTACTGTGGTATGCGCGAGCGCGTCGGGGCGTGCGAATGGATGTGAGCAGTTGCGCGAGGCTCAACTCGGCTCACAAGCTGAATGGGACAGGAATTGTTGCTGCAAGAATTTCTCCCCTGGATGCGGATTCCTGGATGAACTCAGCTCTCAAGAGCTTAGATCTAGTGTTTCTAACCTGTAAGCAAAGCTCAAAACTTTTAGAGAAACGTTCTTGGACATACATTTTCCAACACAAAGGAGGAGAGGCAGCCAGGATGGGGTCAAGGAGAAAACCCCAAACTCCAAGAAGCAAAAGCAACGGAGATCAAGGCCCTTGTGGAGAATGAGACAGAGCGATAGGTGTTCTGTACTTTATTCCCAAAAAAGTACACAAAAGTTGTGTTGATAGGTGAGAATCGAAATATTTATATCCCATTAATTTATGTGAAAATTTGAAAAATTTAGTACACCTCTCAGCATGTGGTATTATTAGGAAAAGCAAGGTTGTAATCAGACACTCTTTAGAGAGAAACCTTATATTGGAATCAGTAAACTGTCACTGATCAGCCAAATGGCCATTCATTGAGCATTTATGTGCCAACCCCAGTACTGGCCTCCAAGTACACAGCAGAGAATAAGACAGTAGTTCTGTTTCTCAAAGACCAACAAGTCAACCTTTCTGAACCTCTTTCCACATCTATAAAATAAGGGCTATAATAGGCACCAAATAAGGGTTGGTGAGGACTAATTAGATTCATGGATCAAAGTACCAGACACATTTACTTTTAATGGTAGGGAATTACAGTTTCCCTGAAGATATTTCATTGTAAATGTTTCCCATTAAATTTTCTGGGCTCTTAAAATGTAACATCTTATTTATGTGCTGAAAGCAAAAGTTTATTTTGAGTCATTATTGTCCTAAGTTGGATGGTGAGAGGTGGGTGAAATGAGGATAAGGATGAAAGGGGGAAAATGTTCACTCGGGACCCCTAGAATGGGTGGGGTGGTTTAACTGGACTGCAGGATCCTCTCTTCCGTCATGGTCCTAAGGTTCTTACCAAAATGCACGTGTATTATCTGCAAATATGGATGGCAGTATTCCAGAGTTAACATCAGACTTTTCTTTCCAAATTAATGGTTCTCTAAAAGAAATTATGCTGGAATATTTGACATAGTTTAAGTCAGTACTTTTAACCCTGTTATGTTTAGACATAGTCTGACATTTTGCTAAAATCTCTTATAATCCAATTTTGGAACTACTTTAAATTTTTTTTTGTCTCTTAGAATAAGCAAACTGTCTGTGATCAGCTTTGATTCTTACCAAACCAGTGTGCCATCTAATAGAAATGTTGTGTGAGCCACATATGTAATTTAAAAATTTCCAAGTAACTACATTAGCAAAAGCAAAAACAGGTGAAATTAATGCTAATAATATACTTTATTTAACCCACTGTGTTGCAAACATTATTTCAACATATAATCAATGTACAAATCATTGAGATATTTTAGATATTTTTTATATTAATTCTTCAAAATCTAGGGTGCATTTTATACTTATAGCACATCTCAA